>NC_142699.1:10787382-12199686 GCF_029339155.1 Prunus mume | reverse complement strand
TTGATCAAATCCATGCAAATGGGAAACTTGTAGATGATGGGATTCATAATTATCTGGTTCAGTTATTATCAGGCAACGAGCAATCCACTCAAGCTGCTGCTGCAGTGAGCTATGACAATTTTGATAACTTTCTAAAACAATCTGCCTTGGACTTAGCAGAGCAACGAAATGAATTGGAGACAAACAATTTTTCTCTTCCCTCTGATACTGTTGATGAGGGATTTGTAATTGTTTCTGGTGGAACTAGTGAAATGACCCAGATCGGTGCTAAAAGTTCAGATCCTGTTCTTGTTAGTCCCCTAGGAATGGATTCAGAAGCTTTTCATGAGGATAAAAGCCATGAACTTTCCTTATCTAAACCAATAGAAACAGCCAATAGTGGCCTGTGTACTAGTTGCGATAGTCACTATGAGAGGTACCCAGCACTGGGAGAAGTTGCAGAGTGGGAAATTTTATGGGAGGATCTTCAGATTGGTGAGCGCATTGGCATTGGTAAGCACCCATCTGTTGCTTAAATTTGGTATATGTTTTAGAAACAGGCTCACAATATTTCCTCTCTGGTAGGTTCATATGGTGAGGTATATCATGCAGATTGGAATGGCACTGTAAGTGTTCTTTCCAACACTAATAGTCATTTGTCGTATTCCTTTTCCTTGGCTATACATACAAAGTTACTTAGCATGTAATATTTTGTTGATCCTTTGATTTAAAGAAATGCTAATATTTGCAACAATTTGATAAATGCTTTTAAACTCTCTTTAGATACTTTAAAATTTATATCAGCATATTGGTTGCATTTTTCTTATTGGTTTTCTTGTTGAAGTAGAAGTGCCAGTTGTTGACATGGTTTGGAATTTCTTTGATATCCTCAAAATTTCTCTCCTTGACAAGCACTAATAGTAGATAAAACATTTCCCAATTTTTTTAATCATATTTCACTCAAAGTTTCTCTCAACATCAATATTTTGTCAATATTTTGTTGATAGTTTCTGTACTTTCAACGATGATACTTTCGTTAACATCAATATTTGATATGCTGTTTTTTATTGGCATATGTTGGTTTTTGATGATGGCATGAGGCTTCTTGTGGTAATTCTGACTGCTATCATTACAAATTGTTTATCGGTCTGTGTTGACTTTTTGCATGACAGGAAGTAGCTGTGAAAAAATTTTTGGATCAAGATTTTTCTGGTGATGCTTTAGTTCAGTTTAAATGTGAAGTAAGCATCAAGACTTGAGTTTGTATATCATATTTGTCGATTATATATAAGCATAAAATTCAAATTCATTGGTTTTGTATTAATTATAGTTGATTTTTGGTGTTTGTTCATGCAGGTAGAAATTATGTTAAGACTTAGACATCCCAATGTTGTCCTTTTCATGGGGGCAGTTACTCGCCCTCCCCATTTCTCTATCCTGACAGAGTATCTTCCCAGGTTGATTTCCTTATTACTTGTCCTTTATCAGATTTGTTATATTTCTGAAATTGAATGACCATATGTAATTTAAATCATATAAAGTAATAAAGTAGAAGGAAAAAAAAAACTGATGTGTATGCATGCGGTCCAAGATAACTAGGAAAGCCTGTAACTAGGCAAAAATAGGTCTATCAAGCAAAAAATTCCTTTACGGGGGCAGGAACATCATCCAACCAACTAGACATCCACAACCATGTTTCCTTGACATTGAGTCATTAGTTATCTGTTTAATCTTATTCTCTTGTTTTGTTCCTTAATCATTCACTTGATACACAGGGGGAGTTTATATAGATTGCTGCATCGTCCCAATTCTCAACTTGATGAAAAGAGGCGAATGCGAATGGCTTTTGATGTGGTAAAACATATTTTTTTTCTCATTTCTTTGTAGTTTTTCCTTTCTGGTTTCTTTTTGATTTCTTAATCAGTGCTCCCTTAATTTATGCAGGCCAAAGGAATGAATTACCTGCATACTAGCCATCCTACTGTTGTGCATCGAGACCTGAAGTCTCCAAATCTCCTTGTTGATAAGAATTGGAATGTGAAGGTCAACTCAAAACCACCACTTGCGTTTTAAGTTCTTCCCTGATAATGCTTTTTTTATCATTTATATTTTTTCCTCTTTCAATCTAGATAGATTGATATTAATATCTCTATTGGTGAGAGAAAAATTGATTATTCTTTCTCAAACATCTTGTTTATATTGTGGTGCAGGTTTGTGACTTTGGGTTGTCACGTACAAAGCACCATACTTTTCTGTCTTCGAAGTCTACTGCTGGGACGGTAATATTTGTTCAATGTGAATCTTGAAAACAAAGTTGAATACCCTATCATATGATCAATATCTCATAAAAAGGATTTTTTACAAGAATAGAAACTTAAGTACCCTTTTGTTTTATGTACTCATTGCATACTATTGGAGTGCAGCCCGAGTGGATGGCACCGGAAGTTTTAAGGAATGAACCAGCTAATGAGAAGTAGGTTGCCGGAAGGTGGATGCATTTTGGGAATTTTACATTCTGGAGGTTACCATTACAATAAGCTTTGCTTGTTGCTTGCTTGCAGGTGTGATGTGTACAGTTTTGGTGTCATCTTATGGGAACTGGCTACTTGCTGCGTCCCATGGAAAGGATTGAATCCAATGCAGGTTGTAGGAGCGGTTGGATTCCAAAATAGGCGTCTTGAAATTCCAGAGGACATGGATCCAGTGGTTGCTGAGATAATACGTGATTGTTGGCAAAGGTAAGTTCTACACTCTTTAGGCAAAAATAGGGAGTCTGTAGAGAGCCAAGTTTCTTAGAAATTGAACCTGAACAGCTTGACTTATACCATAATTGAGCTTGGCTAATCCAGATTTGCTCCATTTGCAGAGAGCCAAATCTACGGCCTTCGTTCTCGCAACTCATGGTCCGTCTCCGACGTCTTCAACGCCTTATTGGAAGAACAAACTCTACAAATCAAACGACTGAATAACCCCAAAAAAGAAAAACTTTACCGTGTTAATAATTGAAGTTGAAGTTGTTCCTTGTCTCGAAGAGCGAGGGCAGCATATAAGTTTTTGTCTTCAATGCAAGAAGGAAAAAGAGAATGCTGGATTTGGAAGTGTTGGCTCAGTCAAAGTGGGGGCTCAGCACAACCTATACGGAACAGAAGAGTGGAAAACCCTCCTAAATTATTAGACTGCATAAGAAGGGCAGTGGAGGTCCCATTGAAGACCAGTCTCTCTAGTAGTAGTAATAGTAGGTTGTATCAAATCTGCATGTAAGAAAAAAAAAAATTGTAGAAAAAAGAAGAAAAAACTGAAAAAGAAAGGAAGAAAGAAACTAATAATTCTTAATTCTGCTACTGTGGAGATCTCATTTGGGAATTGTAAACATCTGATCTCTGCATATGTTATTGTGAAACGAGTAAATACATTTGGAGGAAGAAAGAAGAAAGCGGAAGAATTTATGTGCAATCCGGAACTAACATTATTTGTCATTGTACGCCCTTTAAATAAACTTCAATTTAAATCAAAATAATAACCCCAATATTTCTATAAAAAAATTAAATAATAAAAATATCTCTGAATTGGATTGAGAGAGAGAGCAAGAGGCCAATAACCGCTCAGAGTTTCAGAGCAGAGAGATCATCGCACAGTGCCGCCATGGCCTCTGCTGTTCTGTACACATCACCAAAACCACCTCCACTGACTCTCCTCTTTCCCTCCGCACCAATCATTTCAACTCCAAGCTTCAGGTATCACCGCCGCCACTGGAGTAGAATTCCCAAAATACCCTTGTCGTCCTCGTTCAGAAACGGAAGCAACAGCCCGGCGGAAACAGGGTGCCCTGTGCCGCCGGAGCAGCAGCCTATAAACGAGTACCAGAATCTGTCGACCTCCTTTCCCTTCTCCTGGGCCTCCGGCGACCTTATAGAGTACTGCTCTCGACTGATTGCAACTGGGTCTTCTTTTGCTCTGCTTGTTGGCCTCCCGGTTGCCTCGGTCGGTGCCTTGGGCGCCCAATCGGAGCCTTTGAAGCAGTCTCTGTACGTAGTTTCAAGTGGGTTTCTTGTGGTCACTCTTGCCGTCGTGAGGATGTACCTGGGTTGGGCTTATGTGGGCAATCGCTTGCTTAGCGCCACTGTTGAATGTAATTGCTCTGTTTCTCTCTGTGTTTCAACTGTGTTCTTGATTTTGAATCATTGAGTTGCTGATGGGGTTTTCTGCTCTTCTTCTTTCTGGTTACAGATGAAGAGACTGGATGGTACGATGGCCAGGTAAATAGATTTTTTTAAGCCTGCCTTTGTAGAATCAGAAATGCAATTTCTTTTAAAAGTTGGAAGTTTGGCTTTTCAAAGTTAAGGCCTGCATGAGATTTCCTTGGCAGATGTGGGTGAAGACTGCCGAAGTTTTGGCTCGTGACCGGCTACTTGGTTCATTTTCTGTGAGTGATTGACATTACACAGATAGATTGATTTCTTTATTTTTTTTCCAGAAAATGAAAATCAGAGCTTGTTGCTGACAAAACATCCTTTTTTTGGAGAAGAAAATGACTGGATGGTTGTTTTGCCTTGATTTTGTTCAACAGGTTAAGCCTGTGCTGGGCAGATTGAAGGTCACACTGGTATGCCTTGCGGCAGCCATACTTTCATGCGTTGTGCTCCTCATTTCCATTGATGGAGGAGGCCAAACTGAAGAAGCTGGCAATAGGGTTATACATGGAGTTTACAGTGACGAATCTGCAAGATCATTCGAGCCTGACGCCTTCTGTGGCGAAGCTGGCCTTCCCTAATTCTTAGCCATTCAACAACTGCAACGCGATATGTATATGCTCTGTCCATAGTTAGTGATAAACAAGTCAAAAGGTATAGGACGAGAATTTGTATGTGTTTTGCCTCTCTCTCTTGATGATTTGTATTTAAATTAGCGTAGCTTTTATATGTAATATAATTAGAATTATCCTTCAAATAAATATATTTCCTTGTTAGGCAAACTGCTACTTGTAAACATGCCCTCAATTCTTGGGGAAACGAAAACCAACTTTTACACTAGTATGCATAATGGCTTATTCCGCACCCAAGCTTAAAGTTCAACTTTTGAGAACTTGGTCCCAAAAAGAAGCTTCTCACAAGAATGGAGTTGGGTAACCTAAATTACCAAGTATTCTCATTTCTAGCGTCGGTGCCACCCAAATGGTTGGAAATCTACCATCCCCACCAATCGAGGAGGCCCTACCTCAAGGCTGGCTGGTGGTTGGTATTGTCCTCCCAAAAGTTCATCAAAATAAGATGACATTGAGTTTGACTATCACCATCGTGAAGATTGTTGCCCCTCAACATTTGATATCAACCTGTACGACAATGAAAGATATTCGAAAATCCATGTAACAGTAAATTTAAAAGTTACTCTTTCGCTATAAAATTCTGTGATGCTTTAAAGAAACATGCGTCGTCTATGAAATTTGAACTCGTAGTCTCCTCTAGCAAAGTGAACACCTAGCACCGGTGGCCCAAGTGGTCACGGGACATTTGATGTGGTCGCTTACATTTTATGATGAGAAGTTACATACAGACAACGTAACTACTTTGGCGGGTAAGTTTATGAAGTAAGTTACAAACCCAACAACAAACGAAGCCAACCGTTTTCTAAGGACGGAAAGAGAGAATAAAAAAGATTAGAAAAAGATGGCGAAGGAGGCAAAGACAATTAAGTGAGGAAGGCGGTGGGCCCACTGAGGGGCTGAATCTCAGAGAGGTTCATGCACCTTTGCCCTGTTTTCGCCTTCTCCTTCATCGTTTCCAAAATGAGAAAAAGAAAGTCTTAAACAAAAAATTAAAAAATTAAAAGATATTAAAATTTTGATCGGTTTTCATTTTTTCAGCCAAAATATAATCAACCAGTTATTGTGTCTCGGCAACAATGAAGAATAACAAGACCAATAAGAATAGCTCCTCTTCGTCTTCTTCTTCTTATTATTATTCTTGTTCTCTCTCTTTCTCCTTCTCTTCAACTTCTTCCTGTTCCTTGTCACCGAATTTTACCTTACTGAGGCGGTCTCATATTTTCCACAGCTATCACCATCCTCTGCAGGTCAGTAGCGTAAGATCTTTGCTCAAAGCTCTAATCTTTGCTGACCCAAATGCATTATGTGTGGTTTGGATCTTGTTTTCTTTCAATGTATCAACGAATTTTATGGAAAGCCCATTTGGGTATTGTCTGCTAGCGAGATAATCTTTGGAAAGTCTTAAAGATTGGAATTTTAAGCCACCCATTTCCTCAAAGTAAACATAATTGATGTGATTCAGTGTTTCTCAGCTTAAAGTTGCATTGCTGGAAGCCGATGTTTCCTTTTCTGAGCTAAATTTTAAGACTTGGGTATTTTCGGCCTGCAATGTATTTTTCAGGAAGTACAAAATCAAACCATTAAAGCGAACAGTAATCTTTCATTTTTTAGTTTATGTATCATAGACTAACTAATCTTTCTGATTCTTTTTAAAGAAGGCTTTGCATTGTGTTTATGGCAGATTGAACTGATTTGCTTATTGTATTGGGAGACAAAATTAGAATGTCTGAAGGTGTAGTTTGACATTGGGATGCTTCTCCATAAAATTTTAAACAGAGCATATGCAGCGCATTAGATTTCCTGTAATGGAGGTAAAAGAAGCTTATGACGTTGAGCATATGAGGTCTACACAGAGTATCCAGCATGAGCTGTGGCCTCTTGATGAAATTGATCCAAAGAAGGCAAAATTTCCCTGTTGTTTGGTTTGGACTCCTCTCCCAATAGTCTCTTGGTTGGCACCATTCATTGGACATGTTGGCATTTGCAGGGAGGATGGAGCTATTTTAGATTTCGCAGGTTCCAATTTTGTGAATGCCGATAATTTCGCATTTGGTGCTGTAGCCAGATATCTACAGCTTGATAGAACACAGGTACTGTGTCATGTTGTTCTCACATTCGCCATATTGTGTAATAATTTTGTGCTCCCTCCCCCTTCCTCCCGGCTCTCTAAACACAAACTCCTAAGGGTATTCATTAGTTTGATCTAAAATTGTTCGTGAAAGGCATTTAAATGCATCTTAAAAGTACTCGCTTAGATGAACAGCAATTAGAACTGTAGCCAAATCAAGCATTTGTCTATTTGCTTGTTACTTTGGAAGAAAGAACTAGAATTGACTTCTTAACCTGTTGATCCTTTGACAATTTTGTAATGGAATCTGAAATGTCAAAACAGTGTTGTTTTGCCGCAAATCTGGGTGGCCACACTTGCAAGAGTGGCTACAAGCATGCAGAGTTTGGGACGGCAATCACATGGGATGATGCCCTGCAGTCAAGTTCACGGTACTTCGAACACAAAACCTACAACCTTTTCACTTGCAACTGCCATTCTTTCGTAGCCAACTGTCTGAATCGGCTATTCTATGGTGGATCAATGAGTTGGAACATGATCAATGTGGCAGGCTTAGTACTGCTCAAGGGGCAATGGGTTGACGCCATGTCCGTCTTGAGGTCGTTCCTCCCTTTTCTATTGGTGCTCTCTCTAGGTGTTTTCATGGTTGGATGGCCTTTCTTGGTTGCGCTTCTCTCTTTCTCTCTCCTCCTCGTGGTGTGGTTTCTACTGGCAAATTATTGTTTCAAGACCTTGTTAGAGTGCTAGTTCCTGTTTTCACACTAACAGCTTGGAGGAGTAAACAGATGTTATGTAGTAAAGTTCCTCTGTATGACTCTGTGGTTCCTGATACAATTTTGCTATAGGTTTTTCTGTGAATATTGTTTCTGATTTCAAGCTGAGTCAACTTATTTAACTATAGTTGATTGATTTGGAAAGCTTATTGACTTTGTACCCTCTCTAACATGCTCGATTTATGATTCAGAATGAGACAGGGACCCTGTTGCAGCTACAGCAAATTGTAAAATGGGTAAATCTTCAATGCCCATATGGCATGGTCTTGTTTCTCATTTTGGGGAGTTTTTAGGTTCTTTCTATTGAATTTAGGTTATGGAAAACGATGTATTGCAAGTGGTCTTCATCTATTGTAATGGAAGATTAACTTGAGTGTTCATAACTGGCCTATTCGGCAGATGGAATTCTCTAATTTCCAGAGTTATCATTAAATATCAAAACGAACAAAATTTTCTATCCCCAATTTGCAGTGGGGAATGCCCAACACGGGCGGTGTTTGAGGTCACATACAGATTAATCTTATTACATGTAGGGTCCGGTAAGGCAAGTTAAAGTTGAGAAATGCTTAGGAAAACATTTTAGATAAGCAACGGGATGCTCTGCCCCTCAGGTTTAGCTTCCTTGCTTACAGAGTCTTGTATAAACTTGCCTTCTCAAGCTCCATATTTCGGGGCCTTCCAAAGCTTGAAGGCCACTTCGTGCAGAAACCTATCTGCTGGTATCACAAGATTTCCACCGTACTGCATAGAAAGGAACAAATTTCATAATTCATTTGTAAACATGCAATCAGCCATTCTAGTGAAAGTATCATAGTTAAGTGAAATTGAAAATCTTTTAACTCAACATGAGACTTATGACCAGATAATGTATCAGCTCCTAGCTAGGCTAGTACAGTAGAGAAGATCAACTCAGGAGTCAGTTATATCAGTAAATCTCTTAACAATTTCCAGCATGTGCCATGCAGTAAACTCAATATCTGATAATCTCAAATTGTACCTCTTTGAAATCCTTAAATGAGAATGTCTCAGCCATATCCTTGCGAGTTACTGCATATTGCCACTGAGCAATTAACATTGGGCAATGGTGCCTGTTCACAAAGGATAGCTGGAGTTACTAAAGGTATTTCAAGTGTGCAAGAAACCACCAAGTTTTTACTCACCTAACATCCTTTCGTGGTTGAGATCCTTTCATGGTGTAACTTTGACGAGGAACAAGCTTTGAAAGATCAGATTTTTCATCATCTTTTCTAAATGAGACTGACAAGTTGGGATCATCCTCTTCTGAGACCTTCCCATAGCTCGTCACAACAGACAAGTGCAAACGGGCACCAATTTCAGATCCAGGTTGGGCTATTTGCGTTATAGCACCAACCAAAGCATTGAGATATCCCATATCATCAGTAGCCTTGTCTTTTTCAACATTCACCTCACCAGCCCCAACATGCACAAAAACTAAATCGTACTGGCTCGTCTCCACTGTCTTCCCTACTTGAAACCCAAGCAACTTAAGTAACTCAGATGCCCCAAAATCAACTGGCGGTTCAGCACCGGCTGGACTGTTTTTATAAAGAGCATCGATCTGGAACACGCTGAAACCAAGTTTGGTACCAAAAGATTTCAAACTTGCATTGTTTGTAAATATCGCAGCTTTCATCCCCATGAACCTGAAGCATTATGAAAAATGTCACTTAGTTGGCATTGGGTTGTTAAAAGTTCAAAACTTTTTTTTTGAACATTTCCAATTACAACAGACTGAGTGAAACCCAAAAGTTATATTACCTTTCTGATATGGTAACCAAAGATGTGGATCTCACTGTATCATGGTAAGCTTCATATGCATCCAGCAGTAATGCAAACTCTCTAACTATTCTCTCATCCTCGCTTTCTGCAATCTAAATTCAAGTAAATCCCGGTGCTGGGAAGTTGGAAAGGAAAGGAGTAAAAGCACGCCAAAATGAACCCTCAGAAGAGAGAGAGAGAGAGAGAGAGAAGCAGGCGACCGCTCAGAGGAGAGAGAGGCCGTGCGAGGTTTTCTCTTAAGTCAGAAAAAAAAAAAAAAAGACCCGACCTGCCCAGGCCGCCTAGGCGGGCGTCTAGAGTGAAATCGCCCGCCTAGCGCCTAGGCCGATTTTTCGAAGACCCAAATACCAAAAAGAAGTAGATTTGAATTGCATTTCAGGTCGCATATGACAAATCAACAAACTTGATCGAACCCTAGAGTTCACTTGAGAAGAAAACAAGCCTCATGTTATTAATAATTAAATTATCTATTAAAAGAGAATAATTTTCAGAGAGAGCAAGAGACATTGAAAGAGTTAAAACCTGAGGGAGGGGCAATGGGGAGGCTCAAGAAGCCACAGGAAGCTTTAGAAGCGAGAGAGTGGAGATGGATGTGTGATGGGTCGACGAAACGGACCAACCCATCTCCGTACAAAACCACAGCTCGGCTTGGCTTGTCCGCCATTGCTGTATCTCTAATCACTGATCGAGGTTTACAACCAGCTGTGAGAGGAGGAAGACGAGGACTGATTTTGGGAAGGCGTGGGGTATGAATGAATTGATATGGGGAATATTGTGCACGTGGCGGGGTTTGGAGGAGATAACAGCAAAAGCTAGATGCCTCTGAAGGCGAGATAATGACAGGGAGAAAGCGGTAATTTTAGATTTTTATTTTCGAGAAATGGTAAATTAAGAACTCAGAAGCTCACTTTTATTCGTGCACACACAACTTCAAGTGTTCGAATCCAGTCTTTTCCAATATCGATTTTTTACATTGAAATAGCAGTGTATGATTGTATCGACACAGACACGGTAGAATACATGTTGCATGGAATTTCTTCTCCTCTTCGCCAGTGGAGTCCCTTCTCCATGCTGCTTGTTTCTCAGTTTGACTGCTCTGCCTCAGTAAAGGATCGAATGGATCAGAAACAAGAAGAATGCTGGGACTTGGAGGTATGCAAGTGTGCATTTTAGCCTTGCCCTTCTACCTTTTCCATGCTCTGCTATTCGATTCTTGCTTGAGATGAGAGTAGAATCTTCTTAATCTGTCTTTAATTCTTTGTTGTGTTACAACTACCTTACCTGTGACAAAGCTACTAGTTTATTCACAATTAAAATTTGTTGTTAAAAAATTGTAAATAAATTACTGTAGGATGTAATTAACTTAAATTTGTAATGGCATACATCTTTGTGATATTTGTGATATTATGTTTAAATTTGCAGGGGCAAATAATGCCAAGAAACCTAGCCCTGCTTGGGAATCTTAAGCAACTTGCTCCCAAGTTAGGATTTCTTCCCTATTTCTCTCCCTGATGCTTCCACTGTCCCCAGTGCAGAGTGGGGGCCCAAGGCCCTAAAAGAATATTTATTTGTTTCAGCTTTTCATACTGTATTGTGAAATGAAGGTTCTTGAATATGAAGTTATTCGCTTTGAAAATTCTTAGACAACGATGTTGCAGTCAGCCTATTAATTAGTTTTGTCACTGAAGCAGCTCATATGACTCGTGACCAAGTCTCCTGCTTTAGAGAAGGACAGTTCGGTTGACAGTTCCGAGAGGAAAAGATGTAGGTACGAAGAAACTCTGGCATTGACTCACTGAAGCCACCATTATTCTCCTTTTACTTGTGTGATTACGATAATAATCCAGTTTGCTACAATTCAGAAAAATACTGGTTTATTTTCTTATATTCAAAGAATCATGAAAACTTGTTCTCCTAGGAATGGCGAGAGGAAACTACTCTTTCCTATTCCCTCTTCAACAGTCAGCAGTTTGAGAAAGTTCCTTCCTCTTTCGTCCCGTTTACCATTGGGGAACCAAGTATTCTGCCATTCAAAATCCTGCTACTATTCACCATTTATAAACAAGTATCTTCTCATGCCTTGAGCTGCAAACCTTCCAAGACCAAGATAACATGATCAAGTGTCCTCCCTACCCTGTTTTTCTTCTATTACTATTCTTTAGGATATTCTTGGCCATGGCACAAAACACAACCATCCCAATCAATGTGGGGGTGGTTCTTGACTTAGATTCCCGGTTAGGGAAAATAGGGTTGAGCTGCATCAACAAGGCCCTCTCTGACTTCTATGCCTCTCATTCTAACTACAATACTAGACTGGTCCTGCACACAAGGGACTCCACGAGAGATGTTGTTGTTGCAGCTGATGCAGGTTCCCTCTCTATTGATCTTCTCTTTTTAATGTTTTGCTTTTTGTTTCACCCAAATATTTTTGAACCATCAATTTCTTTTTTATTATTTATTAGCATGTTAAAGGTATCATATCTTGTTGAAGTACTTGCTGGGGAAAAGCGGCTTAGATTAGAGTCATGCTTGTAATACGTCATTGGATTCGTAATGAATCATTAATTGATACACAAAGAATTAAAATATCATCAGTGTGTAACTTAACTTAAAACTCTCACCTTTGAAACAGCGCTAGACTTAATAAAGAATGTTGAAGTGCAAGCCATCATAGGGCTAAAATCATCAAAGCAAGCCAACTTTGTAATTGATGTTGGAGATAAAGCTCAGGTGCCCATAATGTCATTTTCAGCAACAAGCCCTTCTCTTCGGGGTTCATATTTTTTCCGAATTGCACAGAATGACTCATCTCAGGTTAGAGCCATAAGTACCATCATCCAAGCCTTTGGTTGGAGTGAGGCAGTGCCCATCAGCGTGGACAATGAGTTTGGGGAGGGAGTGATACCTTACCTGACTACTGCTTTGCAAGAAGTAGGTGCCCGTATCCCTTATTGGAGTGTCATTCCTTCAAAGGCCACCGATGGCCAAATTGTTGCAGAGCTTTACAGGTTGATGTCAATGCAAACCAGGGTCTTCATAGTGCACATGTTGCCTTCTCTAGGCTCTCGGTTTTTTGCCAAGGCAAAAGACATTGGCATGATGGAGGAAGGTAATGTTTGGATAACGACGAATGGGATGGCTAACTCTTTTAGTACCTCCAGCTCTTCTGTCGACATAGATAACATGCAAGGGGTGTTAGGTTTAAAGACTTATGTTCCAAACACAAAAGAGCTTGAAAATTTTAGAGCTAGATGGCAAACAAAATTCCAACAAGACAATCCAACTATCCTTAACGTTAAATTGGATGTTTTTGGACTTTGGGCTTATGATGCCGCTTGGGCATTACCCTGGCAGTTGAGAAGGTTGGGGGTACAAACTTCAGCTTCCGAAAGATGAACAGTTCTCATAATTCCACTGATCTGGGAAGCTTAGAGGTCTCTCAAGGCGGTCCTGAACTTGTCCGAGAGCTATCAAGTACAAGATTCAGAGGCCTTTCAGGAGATTTCAGCCTTATTAATGGGCAACTACAATCATCAACTTTTCAGGTAGTTAATGTGAACGATAATGGGGAAAGAGGAATTGGATATTGGACACCCCAAAATGGACTTGTGAGGAACATAATTTCAACTAGAAACACAAACAGATACTCTACTTCTAATGCCAGTCTTGGACCTATTATATGGCCTGGAGACACCACCTTGGCTCCAAGGGGCTGGCAGATTCGCCCGAATGGGACCATAAAAGTTCTGGTCCCGGTGAAGGTAGGGTTTGAAGAATTTGTAACTGTGAGACATGATTTTAGCACAAACACAACCAAGGTCACTGGATTCTGCATAGAAGTCTTTGACGCAGTAATAAAAGCATTACCATATCCTGTTCCTTATGAGTTTTATCCCTTTGCAAAACCTAATGGGAAGATTGCTGGCAGGTACAATGATTTGGTCAATCAAGTGTTTCTTGGGGTATAACTTTTTTCTTGCTGATTTCATATTTTATTCTTAGCAAAATTATCCAATGTCTTTACTCAAACATTGGCATTTTCACTTGACAGAACTACGATGCTGCAGTTGGAGACATAACTATTAGAGCAAACAGATCCTTGTATGTTGACTTCTCATTGCCATTCACAGAATCTGGAATATCAATGGTGGTGCCTATCAAAGGCAAACATGACGCTAAAAGCACATGGGTGTTCTTGAAGCCTTTGACATGGGATCTTTGGGTTACAAGCGGCTGTTTTTTCATATTCATTGGTTTTGTGGTCTGGTTTCTTGAACATCCGATAAACGAAGACTTTCGTGGGTCGCCACATCACCAAATTGGCACAAGCTTTTGGTTCGCCTTCTCAACCATGGTTTTTGCACACCGTAAGCTCCCTTCATGTTAAACTATTTTCTAGTCTTTAGTGGTGATTAATGCTTTGTAGAACCACTTGTCCAACTAACCAAAACTACTCAAAACCCAATTGGAAAAATGAGCTTTGACCGTTTACATATTCTATGACTCATGGCCGTCCATTTCTGTTTTCTTTTGAGTTTTTCTAACAGGGGAACGAGTAGTGAGCAACTTGGGTAGGTTTGTAGTGATCATATGGTGCTTTGTTGTCCTGGTACTGACTCAAAGCTACACTGCCAGTTTATCATCAATCTTAACAATTCAACAGCTCCAACCAATAGTTACTGATGTGAATCTTCTCTTGAAGAATGGGGACAATGTTGGCTACCAAGCAGGTTCTTTTATTTATGAGATTTTGAGCCAGCTAGGATTTCAGGATGATAAACTTAGAACTTATAGGTCCGCAGAAGAATTGGATGAACTTCTTCGAAACGGGAATGAAAATGGAGGTATTTCTGCAGCGTTTGATGAAACCCCCTACATGAAACTTTTTCTTGCAACCTATTGCTCAAAATATACCCTTGTTGAGCCAACATTCAAAGCCGATGGTTTTGCCTTTGTAAGTTGATCACTTGCTGTTTTTCTCTTTCTCTATCAGAGCCTCTCTGGCTTTCTCTCGTTTAATACATGTTTTCTGATGTGGGATTTTTTTTCTTCTTCTCTTTTTGACCTGCAGGTCTTCCAAAAAGGTTCACTTCTGACACTAGATGTTTCAACGGCAATCACTCAAGTGCACGAGGGATATAAAATGAAGGCCATCGAGGCCAAGTGGTTCAAGAAAAAAGCAAGCTGTTCAAACCCCAACACCGCTGGCTCTTACGACACTCTTAGCCTTGATAGCTTTTGGGGCCTCTTCATTGTTGCCGGTGTTGCTTCATCACTATCTCTCCTCATATATGTAGCTATGTTCCTCTATGAGCATGGCCACATCTTGACATGCGTTGATTCAAAAGCCTCATTTCGGACAAGAATTCGTGAAGTACTAAGAGCATATGACCAAGAAGACAAGAAAAGCAAAAAAGATAATGTTCAAGGAATCGCTGCGGTTGAATCTTCACCGAACACCAACTGTCTCTGCCTCAGAAGGCCATCAAGATCAAGGCACCCAAATAAGATTGTACCAGAAATCGTTCTTGAAGAGGAAGGAACAACTTGTACTCAGCCTAGTGAGTTGAATCCGAATGTTCAAGCAACCCAAGAAATTGAATGTGGTATCGAGTTAACGGCTATAACATAAACCATGGATTCTTGCTATGGTTTGTTTGAAGCTTAATTTGTAGTTTAAATCTTTATTGTGTAGTATATAAGATGTATGCATGCAGCAGTGGTTTTGATGTTTCTTGGTTATGAGCCTAATTTATATAAGATATGACAGTAGCATAAATAAAATGTCTTACATTGCTAATTATGATTTTAATACATGATTTCGTAAATTTAATGAATCTATTAACAAGATACATAATTAGTAATCACTAATCGAGGTTTACAACCAGCTGTAAAAGAGGAAGATGAAGACTGATTTTGGGAAGCGTAGGGTATGAATGATACTATGGGGAATATTGCGCATGTGGCGTGGTTTGGAGGCGATAACGGCAAAAGCTAGGTGCCTCTCTCAAGGATATGGGGGAGAGAGTGGTAATTTTAGATTTTTATTTCTGAGAAATGGTCCTTCACAAAAATAGTAGGGTAGGAGCAGTTATTCAAGCACACAGGTCCAGTGCTTGAATTGCCTTTCTCACAGAAGGTCCAGTGTCCGAATCCCCTCTCCTCTAATATCGCTTGTATCTATCTACATTGAAATAGCAGCGCATGATTGTCATGGATATCGCCACAGTAGAATACATGTTGCATGGAATTTCTTCTCCTCTTCGCCAGTGGAGTCCTTTCTCCATCCTGCTTGTTTCTCAATCTGACTGCTCTGCCTCAGTAAAGGATCGAATGGGTCACAAACAAGAAGAATGTTTGGAATTGGAGGTATGCAAGTTTGCATTTTAGCCTTGCCCTTCTACTTTTTCCGTACTCTGCTATATATCGATTCTTGCTTGAGATGAGAGTAGAAAATCTTCTTAATCAGATCTTAATGTTTAGGCTAATCGTACCAATTCTCTGTTGTGTGTTAAAACTAGCTTACCTGTGACAAAACTACTAGTTTATTCACAATTCATCGGTTCTAGAAGTGTAAAATTCTAAAATTTGTTATTGATATGCTCCCTTACCCATGAATGCCAAGAAAGAAACCTAGCCCTTCTGGCTCTTTCGTGTATCTAAAATAAAAAAATGTAAATTCATTACTGTAGGATGTAATTAACTTAAATTTGTAATGCCATGTATCTTTGTGGTAATTTGTTTGAATTTGCAGATGCAAAGAATGCCAAGAAACCTAGCCCTGCTTTAGAGTTGATGTGGGTTTTCCCCTTCCTGAAGGCTTCGCCTCTCCTGCAGACAGTTACATTAAGGGTGGGAAATGTGCATAGTCTTGAGCAAATGGTCTTCAACGCCACCTGAAGCGACTATGTTGGAGCTGGGGGATGGATTGGAGGTGAAGGTACCAAAAGAGTTGAAACTTGAGTTGTTTGGCTTTCATCCCCATAAGACCTGAAGCTTTATGAAAAGTCAAGTTAGTTCACATTGTGCTGATAACAGTAAATCACATTTTTTACCATTTCCAATTACAACTGACTGAGCAAAAACCAGAAGTCATATTACCTTTCTGATAAGGTATTCTTAGGATTTCTTCCCTCTTTCTACCCCCAAAGTGCAGAAGTCCCCAAATCATAAAAGCCTTTCTCGTTGGTAGAGTGGGGCCCCAGTTGGCTTGGGTTTAAGCTTTGATATGGTCTTCCTCTCAGCTTTTCTTACTGTGGTGAAATGAAGGTTCTGGTATGAACCTATTTGCAAAGGAAAACAACTAATACATATTAAATGTTGCATTGAGCTTATTAATTAGTTTTGTCAAATTGTCACTGAAGCAGGTCATTTGACTCGTGACTAAGTCTCCTGCTTTTGAGAAGGACAGTTTGGTTGACATTTTGGGTCAAGAGAGGAAACGATGTAAGTACGAAGAAACTCTGCCATTGAGTCAATGAAGTCACCATTGTTCTCCTTTTACTTCTCTGATTACTATAATAATCCAGTTTGCTACTCTTCAGAAAAATAATTCACTAAGGCACATTTTCTATCTAAAATACTCGTTTCTTTTCTTATATTCAAAGAACCATGAAAGCTTTTTCTCTTAGGAATGGGGGAGGAAACCACTCTTTCCTATTCCCTCATCAGCAATCAGCAGTTTGAGAAAGTTCCTTCCTCTTTCCTCCCATTTACCATGGAGAACCAAACCAAGTATTTTGCCATTCGAAATCCTGCTACCATTCACCATTTATAAACATGTTTCTTCTTCCTCATGCCTTGAGTTGCAAACCTTTCAAGATATTCAAACATGACCAAGTGTCCTCCTAACCCTGTTTTTCTTCTCTTCCTATTCTTTAGGATTTTCTTGGTCATGGCACAAAACACAACCATCCCAATCAATGTGGGTGTGGTTCTTGACTTAGATACCCAGTTTGGGAAAATAGAGTTGAGCTGCATCAACATGGCCCTCTCTGACTTCTATGCCTCTCATTCTAACTACACTACTAGACTGGTCCTGCACACAAGGGACTCCGCGAGAGATGTTGTTGTGGCAGCTGATGCAGGTTCTCTCTATTGATCTTCTCTTTTTAATGTTTTGCTTTTTGTTTCACCCGAGTATTTTTTAACCATCAATTTATTTTTTATTATTTATTAGTTAGCATGTTAAAGGTATCATATCTTGAAGTACTTGCTGGGGAAAGCGGCTTAGATTAGAGTTGTGTTTGTAATACTTCATCGGATTCATAATGAACCATCAATTGATGCACAAAGAATTAAAATTGTATCAGCGTGTAACTTAACTTAAAACTCTCATCTTTGAAACAGCGCTAGACTTAATAAAGAATGTTGAAGTGCAAGCCATCATAGGGCTAGAATCATCAATGCAAGCCAACTTTGTAATTGATCTTGGAGATCAAGCTCAGGTGCCCATAATCTCATTTTCAGCAACAAGCCCTTCTCTCCGGGGTTCATATTTTTTCCGAATTGCACAGAATGACTCATCTCAAGTTAGAGCCATTGGTGCCCTCATCCAAGCTTTTGGTTGGAGAGAAGCAGTGCCCGTCAGCATTGACAATGAGTTCGGGGAGGGACTAACACCTTACCTGACTACTGCCTTGCAAGAAGTTGGTGCTGGTATCCCTTATTGGAGTCTCATTCCTTCAATGGCCACTGATGACCAAATTATTGAAGAGCTTCACAGGTTGATGTCAATGCAAACCAGGGTATTCATAGTGCACATGTCGCCTTCACTTGGCTCTCGGTTTTTTGCTAAGGCAAGAGACATTGGCATGATGGAGGAAGGTAATGTTTGGATAACAACGAATGGGATGACTAACTCTTTTAGTTCCTCCAGTTCTTCTGTCGATATATATAACATGCAAGGGTGTTAGGTATAAAGACTAATGTTCCAAACACAAAAGAACTTGAAAATTTTAGAGCTAGATGGCAAATAAAATTCCAACAAGACAATCCAACTATCCTTAACGTTAAATTGGATGTTTTTGGACTATGGGCTTATGATGCTGCTTGGGCATTAGCCCTGGCGGTTGAGAAGGTCAGGGGTACAAACTTCAGCTTCCAAAAGATGAACAGTTCTCATAATTACACTGTTTTGGGAAGCTTAGAGGTCTCTCAAGGCGGTCCTGAACTTGTCCGAGAGCTATCAGGTACGAGATTCAGAGGCCTTTCAGGAGATTTCAGTCTTATTAATGGGCAACTACAATCATCAACTTTTCAGGTAGTTAATGTGAACGATAATGGGGAAAGAGGAATTGGATATTGGACACCCCAAAATGGACTTGTGAGAAACATAAATTCGAACAGAAACACAAACAGATACTCTACTTCTAATGCCAGTCTTGGACCTGTTATATGGCCTGGAGACACCACCTTGGCTCCAAGGGGCTGGCAGATTCGCACGAACGGGACCTTAAAAGTCCTCGTCCCAGTGAAGCAAGGGTTTGAAGAATTAGTAAGTGTGGTACATGATCCTAGCACTAACACAGCCAAGGTCACTGGTGGATACTGCATAGAAGTCTTTGACGCTGTAATAAAAGCATTACCATATCCTGTTCCTTATGAGTTTTATCCCTTTGCAAATCCTAATGGGCAGAGCGCTGGCAGTTACAATGGTTTGATCAATCAAGTGTTTCTTGGGGTAGACCTCACATTCTATGCCTCTCTTTTTTTTTTCTTCCTTTATTGCTGATATTCACATTTTATTCTAGCAAAATTATCCAATTTCTTCACTGACAAATTGGCATTTTTACTTGTCAGAACTATGATGCTGCAGTTGGAGACATAACTATTAGAGCAAACAGATCCTTGTATGTTGACTTTACATTGCCATTCACAGAATCTGGGATATCAATGGTCGTCCCCATCAAAGGCAATGATGGCGGTAAAAACACATGGGTGTTCTTGAAGCCTTTGACGTGGGATCTCTGGGTTACAATAGGCTGTTTTTTCATATTCATTGGTTTTGTGGTCTGGTTTCTTGAACACCGGATAAACGAAGACTTTCGTGGGCCTCCACATCACCAAATTGGCACAAGCTTTTGGTTCGCCTTCTCAACCATGGTTTTTGCACACCGTAAGTTCCACGCTTTCTTTTATATATATATAATTTATGTCTATGTCTTAAAACTCAAAACCCAAATGGTAAAATGAGCTTTGCTTACTGTTTACATATATTATGACTCATTTCTGTTTTCTCTTGAATTTTTCTAACAGGGGAACGAGTAGTGAGCAACTTGGGTAGGTTTGTAGTGATCATATGGTGCTTTGTCGTCCTTGTACTGACTCAAAGCTACACTGCCAGTTTATCATCAATCTTAACAATTCAACAGCTCCAACCAATAGTTACTGATGTGAACCTTTTCTTGAAGAATGGGGACAACGTTGGTTACCAAGAAGGCTCTTTTATTCATGGGATTTTGAGTCAGCTGGGGTTTAAGGAAGATAAACTTAGGACCTATAATTCCGTAGAAGAATTAGATAAACTTCTTCAGAACGGGAATGAAAATGGAGGTATTTCTGCTGCTTTTGATGAAACACCCTACATGAAACTTTTTCTTGCAACTTATTGCTTGAAATATACCCTGGTCGAGCCAACATTTAAAGCCGATGGTTTTGCCTTTGTAAGTTGATCACTTGCTGTTTTTCTCTCTGGCTTTCTTTCTCCCGTTTAGTTTAGTACATATTTTACTGATCTGGGATTTTTCTTTTTCTTCTCTCTTCTTTTTGAGTGTGACCTGCAGGTCTTCCAAAAAAGTTCACTTCTCACGCGTGATGTTTCGACGGCAATCACTCAAGTGCATGAGGGAGATAAAATGAAGGCCATCGAGGACAAGTGGTTCAAGAAAACAGCAAGTTGTTCAAACCCCAACACCGCGAGCTCTTACGACACTCTTAGCCTTGAAAGCTTTTGGGGCCTCTTCATTGTTGCTGGTGTTGCTTCATCGTTAGCTCTCCTCATCTTTGCAGCCATGTTCCTCTATGAGCATAGCCACATTTTGACATGCGTTGATTCAAAAGCCTCATTTTGGACAAGAATTCGTCAAGTACTAGGAGCATATGATCAACAAGACAAGACTTGGCATGCTTACAAGAAAACCAGAAAAGAAGATGGTGTTCATGGAATAGCTGCGGTTGAATCTTCACCAAACACCAACTGTCTCTGTCTCAGAAGGCCATCAAGATCAAGCAAACCAAATCAAATTGAACCAGAAATTGTTCTTGAAGAGCAGCAGGGAACAACTTCTACTCAGCATAGTGATTTGAATCCGAATGCTATAGAGTTAACGGCTATCACATAAACCATTAAATTTTGCCTTGGTTTGTTTGGCCAGATTCTCTTAAGGGTTTTTGTGAAGCTGAATTTGTATTACAAATCTCCATTGTGGTGGAGTGTACAAATTGTACATGAGTTTCTATTAGTTGATAATGTTGTGGACAAAAATTGCATCATAGAGCCTCAGTAAGCTTCAAAGCATGATCTCCTTGTGGTTTTTATTTTTTTTTTTTTTTTTATGGTCACTTCGGTTTGTGTATCTGGATACTTGTTTGCCATATGTATGCTTATCAGTAGTTTAGCACTTAGATTACTTATTATATCATGATAGTGTATGGTTGCCTTGAGATACCGTAACAATTACATCTTTGTTGTATGGAAGTTCTAACTTCGTCGCAAGTTTCAAGGCCAGTGGAGAATTCTTCTTCTTCTTCTTTTTGTTCAAAGTGGAGGATTCTCTGCATCAGTGAAGGATCGAATGGATCAGAAAAAAGAAGAATGTTTGGATTTGGAGGTACGCAAGTTTGGATTTTAGCCATGCCCTTCTACTTTTTCCATACTCTGCTATTCGATTCTTGCTTGAGAGTAGAATTTTCTTAATATGTTTTCAATGTTTGAAGTTACTCATACAAATTATGTTGCGTCACAATTCATCGGTTCTGAAACTTGTTATTAATAAGATTCAAACATAGAAAGAAAAATGAAATTTTTATTGATGATTTGTAGTAATTCTTTTGCATGTGTATCAATGTAATTGGGATACGACGGTAGGTAGCTTAATACGGGCCCCAAACCTCATGGCCGGTCCTTACATTGCTCTGCCCTGTTGCTTAGTTAAACAAAAGTTAATGATCTTTTACAGAATTTAGTAATAAATCTATTAACAAGAGGCACCGTAAATTTTTACAAACACTAGTACGTTCAAATTCACTACAAAAATACCACTCTCTCACTGTACAAAGGCTTTGAATTGACGGAGATAGCTGCGCTCGTAGCGCTTTAAATGTTCAATCCAAATGGATAATCTTGTGATGCGGCCATCCCAGCGTGCCGACACTCGGATGTCTCCCATTCCCGGCAATGCTACTTGTGATCTGCCACAAAACCATTTCAAAATTTTCCTGAATGGAAGTAGAGCTCTGCGTGTGAGATGCTGATGCTTCAGAGTTAAGTTCTTATAAAGATCCTCTGTAGGAAAAGGCTTCAAATTCTCAGTCTTCTTCAACTTCGGTGTGAAAAATGAAACTTGGAAATACTGTGGTGATGTCCCTAGAGGATGTGGTTACCGAAGCAAGTCAGTAAAAAATTTAACAATATTAGATATCATGAAAAGGAGCCATAGGTTCAAACACAAGTCAGATTGTAACTGGAAAATAAAGGTGAGATTGGATGTTTGCATATCGCAGAATAGGATAGCATCTAAAGAGACACAGGCAAGTTACATACTTCAAATAAGGAAGAGTCATGTTTTTCAACAGGGTTGGATGTCGAAACACAAAAGCCTTCCAGTCTTCTTTGTTAATTTTACCATCTTTGTCAGCATCAGCGTCGGCAAATGTCTGCAAGGCAATTGAAGATGCCGTGAGTACTAAATTCTCCACAAGCTCTGATTACCACCCAGTAAAACAACATCCAAACTTACACAACTACGTACTGCTTACCTTATCAATGATAGACTCAAGAAGATCATCTGACAATTTCAAGTCAGATTCCATCATTATGGCAATCACCATTTGCTTAACCTGAAACCAAACAGAAGCCACTTAGTTTAAATAATATCGTGTCTGCGTTCATACAAGGTATTGAATCATAAGTACCCATAAAAACATAAATTTCCTCGGAGACTTAGGCTGTAAAAAATAGTGCAAGACTCACTTCTTCTCGCTCAATGAACCCGGTTTGTCTCAGATCATAGAGCCTAAATGCAACTGCAAGTAATTAACAAACAAGAAACATAAGATAACAAGAAAGACGCACACCATTTAGCATTGCCCTTTATAGCAGTAAGACTTACAATCAATTTTATCATCTATAGGGGCATATGGATGGAAGACATTGAGTGCATGAACAAACTCATCAAATTCAATGACACCATTTTTCTTTTCATCAAAGAGATCAAAAACCTAGAAGAGCAAAAACCTGTTCGTGTAAGTAGAGTTGCAGGGAATTATATATATATCCTAGTCAGGTGGTTCAAGATGTTGGCATGAAGCATTTACCCTGTCCAGGAAAAGATTTTCGCCATAGGGAGCTTTGAATAGTGCTAATTGAAGCTCTTCCTGCAACACAATCATCATCCAAATAATTACAATGCATGAAACTAGAAAGAAATAGCACATTTCTTCAAAATTGAATTTGGATGATTCAGAGAAATTTGGCTGACCTTATGAATCGATCCGTCGTCGATAATTGAACTACTCAGCTTCTTAAACAGCTCATACAATGCCTCCAGCTCATTAACGGTAACTGCATCATCATTTCATGCAAGTAAGCAGCACAAACAGCATTCAAAATTTCTCATTAACTATTCATTTCTTTCTTCTTCTCTTTTTCCAAAATCCCCAAAGCAAAAGGAAATAATTCACAATTCGAAGTTCTGCATATATATAGTTTTCTTAATCTTCTGAATATTTATTTTTTTTTTAAATATTCCATACATCTGGTTTCATTGGCGAGGACAGACATATCGCCCAAAGCGAAACGGCATTTGGTTTCGCGCGGACGGTAGCTGAAGCAATCGGTCACAGCAAAAACCAACACCTCTATGATCGCTATAAACGGTATAAATGCCACGCAGATACGCTCGCCCAATGATAAAGAACTCGATCTCTGCTCAACCCCAAAAAATTACAACAACAAAAATACGATTAATGATGCTTAATTCATCGGAAAATATAAACAATGGGAAATGAAAATTCGGCCATTTTTACTTTTACCGCGAAATCCATTGTTGTCCGCAACAACTCATCAGATCGAGGCTGCTACTTCTCGCACTTTGTTGCTTTGTGCTTTCCGATGAAAGATGTCCGCATCTGCACCGGAGAGCTTCGTGAGGCGTCTTCTTCTCTCTCGCTGCCTGGATTATACATTTCGTTTCAAAGACGGACAGAGAAGAGAGCGCACGAGACCGCAGGAATAAGTCAACCACGAAGCTTCTGTTTTATCTATGAATAAATGGACCCCACCAAGCCAAACCAACTGTTTATTCTAATCCGACCTCGCCGTGAGTGCTCTTGAGCTAGATTCTGACACGTGGATTTATGATTGGCTTTGTAGCCCTTGCTTCCATGTGACGCGGCACGACACGACACCTCGCGAGGTCTGAGCCTGTGAAAAATATAGAGCCATCTTGTTAATTCTTGCGGTAATATTTTTCTTCCATAATGCTCAATCATATTTCAAGTTTGGTTCCCATTTGGTCAAATATCAATGAGAAAAAGGACTAATGTTTGGATAACGACGAATAGGATGACTAACTCTTTTAGTTCCAAACACAAAATTCCAACTATCCTTAACGTTAAATTGGATGTTTTTGACTATGGGCTTATGATGCTGCTTGGACATTAGCCCTGGCGGTTGACAAGTTTGGGAGTACAAAACTTCAGCTTCCAAAAAGCTTTAGGCATGAACCCCACTATCATTTACTTTCTGATAAGGTGTTCTTAGGATTTCTTCCTTCTTTCTGCCCCCCCAGTGCAGAAGTCCCCAAATCCTAAAAGCCCCCCCAGTGCAGAAAAATAATTCAGTAAGGGACATTTTCTATCTAAAATACTGGTTTCTTTTCTTATATTCAAAGAACCATGAAAGCTTGTTCTCTTTAGGAATGGGGGAGGAAACCACTCTTTCCTATTCCCTCATCAGCAATCAGCAGTTTGAGAAAGTTCCTTCCTCTTTCCTCCCATTTACCATGGGGAACCAAACCAAGTATTTTGCCATTCGAAATCCTGCTACCATTCACCATTTATAAACATGTTTCTTCTTCCTCATGCGTTGAGTTGCAAACCTTTCAAGATATTCAGACATGACCAAGTGTCGTCCTAACCCTGTTTTTCTTCTCTTCCTATTCTTTAGGATTTTCTTGGTCATGGCACAAAACAGAACCGTCCCAATCAATGTGGGTGTGGTTCTGGACTTAGATACCCAGTTTGGGAAAATAGAGTTGAGCTGCATCAACATGGCCCTCTCTGACTTCTATGCCTCTCATTCTAACTACACTACTAGACTGGTCCTGCACACAAGGGACTCCGCGAGAGATGTCGTTGTGGCACCTGGATTACTTATTATATCATGATAGTGTATGGTTGCCTTGAGATACTGTAACAATTACATCTTCGTTGTATGGAATTGCTAACTTCTTCGCAAGTTTCAAGGCCAGTGGAGAATTCTTCTCTTTTTTTTCTTTTTTTTTCAAAGTGGAGGATTCTCTGCATCAGTAAAGGATCGAATGGATCAGAAAAAAGAAGAATGTTTGGACTCGGAGGTATGCAAGTTTGGATTTTAGCCATGCCCTTCTACTTTTTCCAAACTCTGCTATTCGATTCTTGCTTGAGAGAAAAATTTTCTTTACTCATACAAATTATGTTGTGTCACAATCCATCGGTTCTGAAACTTGTTATTAATAAGATTCAAACATAGAAAGAAAAATGAAATTTTTATTGATGATTTGTAGTAATTCTTTTGCATGTGTATCAATGTAATTGGGATATGACGGTAGCTAGCTTAATACGGGCCCCAAACCTCATGGCCGGTCCTCACATTGCTCTGCCCTGTTGCGGGTAAACAAAAGTCAATGATCTTTTACAGAATTTAGTAATAAATCTATTAACAAGAAGCACCGTAAATTTTTACAAACACTAGTCTGTTCAAATTCACTACAAAAATACTACTCTCTCACTGTACAGAGGCTTTGAATTGATGGAGATAGCTGCGCTCGTAGCGCTTTAAATGTTCAATCCAAATGGATAATCTTGTGATGCAGCCATCCCAGCGTGCCGACACTCGGATGTCTCCCATTCCCGGCAATGCTACTTGTGATCTGCCACAAAACCATTTCAAAATTGTCCTGAATGGAAGTAGCTCTGCTTGTGAGATGCTGATGCTTCAGAGTTAAGTTCTTTCAAAGATCCTCTGTAGGAAAAGGCTTCAAATTCTGAGTCTTCTTCAACTTCGGTGTGAAAAATGAAACTTGGAACTACAGTGGTGATGTCCCTAGAGGATGTGGTTGACGAAGCAGGTCAGTAAAAAATTTAACAATATTAGATATCATGTAAAGGAGCCATAGGTTCAAACACAAGTCAGATTGTAACTGGAAAATAAAGGTGAGATTGGATGTTTGCATATCGCAGAATAGGATAGCATCTAAAGAGACACAGGCAAGTTGCATACTTCAAATAAGGAAGAGTCATGTTTTTCAAAAGGGTTGGATGTGCAAGCACAAAAGCCTTCCAGTCTTCTTTGTTAATTTTACCATCTTTGTCAGCATCAGCGTCGGCAAATGTCTGCAAGGCAATTGAAGATGCCGTGAGTACTAAATTCTCCACAAGCTCTGATTACCACCCAGTAAAACAACATCCAAACTTACACAACTACGTACTGCTTACCTTATCAATGATAGACTCAAGAAGATCATCTGACAATTTCAAGTCGCATTCCATCATTATGGCAATCACCATTTGCTTAACCTGAAACCAAACTGAGGCCACTTAGTTTAAATAATATTGTGTCTGCGTTCATACAAGGTATCGAATCGTAAGTACCCATAAGAACATAAATTTCCTCAGAGACTTGGGCAGTAAAAAATAGTACAAGACTCACTTCTTCTCGCTCAATGAACCCGGTTTGTCTCAGATCATAGAGCCTAAATGCAACTGCAAGTAATTAACAAACAAGAAACATAAGATAACAAGAAAGACACACAACATTTAGCATTGCCTCTTGTAGCAGTAAGACTTACAATCAATTTTATCATCTATAGGGGCATATGGATGGAAGACATTGAGTGAATGAACAAACCCATCAAATTCAATGACACCATTTTTCTTTTCATCAAAGAGATCAAAAACCTAGAAGAGCAAAATCCTGTTCGTGTAAGTAGAGTTGCAGGGAATTATATATATCCTAGTCAAGTGGTTCAAGATGTTGGCATGCAGCATTTACCCTGTCCAGGAAAAGATTTTCACCATAGGGAGTTCTGAATAGTGCTAATTGAAGCTCTTCCTGCAACACAATCATCATCCAAATAATTATTACACTACATGAAACTAAAAAGAAACAGTTTGAATGATTCAGAGAAATTTGGCTGACCTTATGAATCAATCCGTCGTCGATAATTGAACTACTCAGCTTCTTAAACAGCTCATACAATGCCTCCAGCTCATCAACAGTAACTGCATCATCATTTCATGCAAGTAAGCAGCACAAACAGCATTCAAAATTTCTCATTAACTATTCATTTCTTTCTTCTTCCCTTTTCCCAAAATCCCCAAGCAAAAGGAAATAATTCGAAGTTCTGCATATATATAGTTTTCTTAATCTTCTGAAGATTTTTTTTTATTTTTTATTTTTTTGTTAAATCCATACATCTGGTTTCATCGGCGAGGACAGACATATCGCCGAAAGCGAAATGGCATTTGGTTTCCCGCGGACGGTAGCTGAAGCAATCGGTCACAGCAAAAACCAACACCTCTATGATCGCTATAAACGGTATAAATGCTGTGCAGATACGCTCGCCCAATGATAAAAAACTCGATCTCTGCTCAACCCCAAAAAATTACAAAAATAAAATACGATTAATGACGCCTAATTCATCGGAAAATATAAACAATGGGAAATGAAAATTCGGCCATTTTTACTTTTACCGAGAAATCCATTGTTGTCTGCAACAACTGATCAGATCGAGGCTGCTACTTCTCGCGCTTTGTTGCTTTGTGCTTTCCGATGAAATATGTCCGCATCTGCACCAGAGAGCTTCGTGAGGCGTCTTCTTCTCTCCCACTGCCTGGATTATACATTTCGTTTCAAAGACGGACAGAGAAGAGGGCGCACGAGACCGCGGGAATAATTGAACCGCGAAGCTTCAGTTTTATATATGAATAAATGGACCCCACCAAGCCAAACCAACTGTTTATTCTAATCCGACCTCGCCGTGAGTGCTCTTGAGCTAGATTCCGACACCTCGCTTGGTGGAGCCCGTCGTACGTCCGAGTGCGTCTGAGCCTATGAAAAATATAGAGCCATCTTATTAATTCCCGCGGTAATATTTTTCTTCCATAATGCTCAATCATATTTCAAGTTTGGTTCCCATTTTGTCAAATATCAATGAGAAAAAGGACTAATGTTTGGGTAACGACGAATGGGATGACTAACTCTTTTAGTTCCTCCAGTTCTTCTGTCGACATAGCTAACATGCAAGGAGTGTTAGGTACAAAGACTAACGTTCCAAACACAAAATTCCAACAAGACAATCCAAACTATCCTTAACGTTAAATTGGATGTTTTTGGACTTTGGCCTTATGATGCCGCTTGGGCATTAGCCCTGGCGGTTGAGAAGTTGGGGGGTACAAACTTCAGGCTTCCAAAAAGCTTTAGGCATCAACCTCACTATCATTTACTCTCTTTGCATTTGACTTCTTCTTTGAAGATGCTCTAATTTACTATATTTTAATCGAGAAGATGATCGAACTCGAGTGTAAGAAATATAGTCACTTTTACACTAAGGTTTAATTGATCATTTTTATTTTTAATACTAATTTACAATGGTGAAACTCCTGAAGTTTACCAATTCAGCCGATCACGTCAGCTTTCTTCATCTTAGAAAGGCAGCCAGGTTTGTTTAATTTATTGGTCTTTCTTTATCTTAGAAAGGCAACTATATTTGTTAATTTTTCGGGTCGAAAGGCAAGTAAATAAATTCATACATTATAGCCGAGGATTGTTGTTTAATAGTTTAATGGGCAAGTGATTAACACACATTGATTAAATTAAAGAATAAGACACAGGGAGTTTACATTATTAACGATTGCGTATAAAACTACTCGTTATATCCATTTTCCAATGGATATAAATTCTCAAGCGAAACTAGATTTTTGAAGTAGACTTTTTATCGATTCCTAGTACTGAACTTTAAGATTGTTCTTCTTAATTATTGGCAAAAAATGATTAAGATTGTTAAGCAACCACATGGATTTTCCAAGATTCCAAAAATGTCACTGTCCTCCTTAAAATTTGATGCAACATAGAAAAAGAGGAAGATATGACATCCAAAATTATTACTTTAACACAAGGTATTATTCAAATGTTATTATTGTGCAAAAGCCATAGTGAACAATTAGGAAAGCAAAGAGGGGTAATACAAAATACACAACATCCACACAATAATAACATCCGGATATCCGTATAAAAGAATTTTCATATATATATAATAGGTTATAGATTTGGACACATGGACCTTCCTTTCAAGCGCATGAAACTTTTGGCCCATACTTGTATAACAGTTTATAGGATAGCCTAATATCAAGTGTGGCCTAGGGTTGTGCCTGACTACATTTGTTAATGTAACTCCATATATAGTTTTAATGTCAAAATTAGAGACGTAAAAGAGCCACCATACTAAACTTGAAGGGAAAAAAAAACAAATTATACAAATTATTCGATGTCTAATCCTAATCCCTGAAACTGGATCATTGCTAAGCCACTTTCACCTATCAAGATAGAATGATTACGGCTTGGACTCTATAACTTTGTGATGCGACTTGTATCTAAATTCAATCTTTAATGAAACGTATGTGCTCCAATATTTGATCGACTAGTGACAACAAATAGCGATAATGTGGTTCTGGAGAATGTATTATCATTTTGGGTCCGTTCAATATCATTTTCAAATAGTGTGTTTCGAGAATTTTGCAGCTCGCCTATTGTAGGATTCTCTTTCTTTTCTTTTGTTAGATTGATTGAAGCTAAGATAATTCTGGTACATCTCCCCTATTCTATAAAATTTTGTTCTTGTTATCTGCGAAATCGGCTAAGTGGAGAGAAAGCATGAACCTTCCTCTTTTTTCTCTTTCAAACTCAGATCACTATCAACACCAACCCCACCATACAACTCTTCCTCAACTCTTTCCTCACATCACATGCAAGTAGCTTAGTTTATTGAGAGAGAAAAACTTGGCATAAAAAGAAAAAACATGGATTTAGGGCATGCTCTGTTGATGGATGAGGCTTTGGTCTTAGATAGCAGTGGACGAACCTTCGTCTAAGATTGTCACACCCACTTCCTGGAGTCCTCTTTTATGTTCTAGAGTTTTTCCTCTAATTTACTTTCTTCCCCGTACGTAATTTTACTTTTACGTTTCCTTTTTTATCACTACTTTTGGTTACTAAAGGCTTTTGGAGTGACTAATGTGGTGTGTGTTAGATGGCTTTTGGTGTTTTCTAGAAAAACTTTGTTTCAATGTTCAAGAGGGATAGCATTATTTTGCTACTATCGATTAATAACATTATACCACGTACAAAAACTATCATGCATGTCATTACATTATTGGTATGGAATAGTACTATCTCCGTTTCATTCAAGTGTTTCTCCCTCGACACAAATTGACTCATCTTGCAAGTAACACGCATAAAAAAACTAGACCACTGTGGACCCTTTATAAGAATATTTGCCATGAAAAAAAAATTATATTGTCAAACTATAAATTATATACTGTTTATTATGTAAAATGTGAATCTTCGATTTACAGTGAATAATTTAAGTGATGAGGGTTGAGTGAAAAATAAGTCAGAATTCGAGTCCATTCTATTTCTATTGCAGGTGACCATGAAATCCCTTAACACGTGATAGAATAAGTTTACATATTATAAAATATTATGTTATTAGAGTACATTATGTATCAAAGGTACAATCTCAATAAAATAAAATAAAAATCCAAAAGTCATTGTTCCTAAATTAGTAAATTAGTAAATCCAAAGCTGACCCACTTAAGCTAAAATCTTGTGCTTTACGCTAATATGTGTAATTTAATTTATAATAATGGAGAATGGCAAGAGATGTACTTTTGGGAAGGTGCAATCACTGTCTGATTAGACAGTAGATGGATGGATGGAGATCAGCAGCGGCAGCATCATGTGATAAATCCAACACATCATGTTGTGCGGGGTCCTCTCTCTTCCACTGTTGTTTTTTATGCAGTTTTTTTCCTTCTGTTTGATAAGACTAATAGTCTGTCAGTGTGCCACTCACTCACTGGACAGTCTTCTATAGTCAAATTCGTACATAAAAACAATCTTGAAAGGTTTGAACTTCTTTTATTTATGGAAATCACAAGACCTTAGGTGCAACGTGCAGAGATGACCACTTGAGTTACAAATCTCTTGTCGAAATATATAAATTGAAATAATAGTTTATTGGGTTTAGAGAGATTCATAATTATTTTCCTTCTAAATAGTAGGGGCATCTTGAGTTCAAGTCACAATGGTACCTATGTGTGTGAGTTTCCCCTTCTCCTTCTTAACTTTGGCCCAAAAAACAAAAAACAAAATTTGGACTAACTTTTACTTTGGCTAAATGTGCACAATGTGGACTGAAAATATTTCATCAACCAAAATAAAAATAATCATTTAAATCGTTTTTCTTCTCAGAATAATATGTTAATTTATTAATAGGCTTATATAGATTTAGTTAAGAATGGTGTTCCAAACATTATTGATACATTTATAATTTCCTTTTATTTTTTATTTTTTAAACAAGTGATATTGAAAGAGAAGGGATTCGACCACATCATCTCTAATGCATGAGTGACTACTTTTAACGACTTCAACTAGAAATCCCATTGCGGAGAAGGTTAATTTCAATAGAGAAGGAGATGGATGGATCAAGGTGCGCTAGACCTTGAACTTCTTGTTGTCCAGAGAGCACCTAGAGCTGGAGCAGTTTTGTTAGTTTTTTCTTTCAACTTTACACTTTCAGGGAGTAGTTTTTCTTTCTTTGCTTTCCTTTTTCCAAGTGTCTTTTGTTTATTCTTTTTTTTTTTCTGTTTTTTTCCTCAAATTCAAGTTTTTTTTTTATTCATTTTTGTCTATGGTGTTATTTACTTCATCTTCTTGTTCTTGATTATGTTAAAGTGCTTGTTATTTTATTTTATCTTTTTCTGAGTTTCAGTTTTGGCCACTCTTGTTTAGAATCCTAATGAAATTTTCTTTTTGTTTGTGATGTTGGTTGCAAGGATCATTCATTTGTTCTTCAATCTTGGAGAACCATAGCGGCCACCTTTCGTAGCGGAGCAATTAAAAGATAGGATGCAGTAGTAGGTGGTGTTCTTTTTAGTTGGTCTTGCGACTCATCCATGGGGATGAGCTTTGTTGGGCCGCTTTGTACAACATTTATTCATTGTCCACTTGCCCAAGTTATGCGTGTTGGTTGTTATTGATGAGCAAGTTTTATAGTGGTACTTTTTTTCCTTAATCGAATTTTCCTCCATTTGGAGGTTTTTAAAGCAAGAATTTAACGAGGCTACTATTGCTCCATCACTTGACTCCACTAGGGACTTTTTGTCCCTCATGGTGATGATTTATGTTGGCGACATTGCGGTTTCTATGTGCAGATCGAAGGGATGTTCATGCTTCCTCTTCTTTCACTTTTTTTGTTGTTTCCCTTCAAGTTGTTTAGGCGCGAGTCGTTTTTAAGATCACACATTTGTTCATGTCTCTCATGTTTGGGTTTTGGATAGTATTGACTGTTTCAATGCTATCTTTTGTACTCTCTTACGCTGCTTATTATTTTTTAATAAAGTATCTTTTTCAACAACAACAAAATGATAAATTATTCCAACTACAAAAAAAACTGATAAATTATATTTTCCCTATATTATATTGTCTTTTTACGTAAAGGGGTTTTTAAAATGGTAAAGTGCCGAAAACCTCCATGAACTATAACGCTTGTTGAAATGTCCACCATAAATTATTTTTTCAGTCAATTTAGCCCTTATACTAAATTTTATAGCCAATTTAACACCTATCGTCAAGTTTCTACATTTCTATCCAATTTTCCGTCAATTATAAGGGTAAATTGTCATTTTACAAAGTACAATATTAATACAAACTAAAAAAAAGTAAAAACAAAAAACAGGCTAAACTTAGATCTATTTTTCCAAAAGAAACCTATTACCAGTCTTCTTCATCCCCCTCTTCCCTAAATGAAAAAACAGAACCATGTTTTATCCAAAATTGATACTCATAAACCCAAAAAACATCTGAGAAATTTCATATCAAAACCCACCTGCACATCCTGAGCGTTGACATCAAGATGATCAGCAATGAGGAATCGGGAGAAAGAGAAAGTGGTCTCGCATATTTTCTTTACACTGACGGAAACAAAGCATCAGAGCTCTAAGAACAGCTTTTTTCACTTATGGTAAGCATATATACTGATCAGAAGCCAAACCCAGCAGGAAAAAAAATGGCTTGAAAGAAAGAGAGAGAGAGACATGTGAAAACCCAAAAGAATTTGTTTTTCAAAATGAGAGAAATTCAAAAGCAAATCTCATTCTTTAGAAACCAAAATCTAACACACAAGCACAGGCTCAAAAAATCAAAGGGGGCCAAACCCAGCAGCAAAAACAAAAGATGGCGAGAAAGAAGGGGAGAAAGAGAGACCTATGAGGCTTTGAGAGCACACAGCAGCACCAACCCAAGAGAGACAAACAACAATCCAAAGGGAACAAGGGCCTTTATGGCCAGAGTAAAAGGGCTCGAGTCTTTAGAAACTGAATGGGCTGAACACTTGTTTTTAGACTTTTGCTTTGCTTAACCCAGTCCACCCAAAGTTTCTCTCCTTCTCAACTCAAGGGCCAAATGACACGTTGTCGTATTAGCGTAAGAAACGAGTCAAACGACGGGTATCAATTATCTGTCACAAATGAGCAGCTGCATACTAGTCTTATCCGAATCTATCGTCAGTTAGTTGGCGCGTTAAAATCTATCTGACGAAATAGCGCCAAATTTCTCATCTCCCAACCGTCCGATCAATCAAATGATCTCAACGTGCCTCAGAGGCGCTTAACATTTTTCTCTCATTTAACCATTACGAATATGAAGAACCTAGTCGTGACGAGTTGGACCGAGTCGACTCGGAATCTCTTCAAACCAGTCATCGTTTTAGTCATCACTTTCGCTGCCACCGTCAAACTATCTCAGTCTCTCTATCGCTACAACCTCCGCCGCCGCTCAAGAGCTCGCTCTGGAACGATGTCGTCGTCTTCTTCATCTGACAATGGCACCGGCGTCCAAGCTCGTAGGCGCAGTCGTATTCTCTCCAGCAAGCTCTACTTCGACATCCCCAACTCCAAGGTAAACTTATATATTAATTTCATTTGTGTTTTGATTTTTTATTATTTTGGATTCTGAGTTTTTATCAATCAATCAGGTGCCGTTGATTTATTCGTCTGCATACGATATTACTTTTCTTGGCATCGAGAAGCTGTAAGAGATGAATTTGCAGTTCTTTCATTTTTACTTTTTTTATAAATAAAATTCAAAATTTTAAGTGTAATTGGTTTTTTAGGCACCCGTTTGATTCGAGTAAGTGGGGTCGGATATGTGGGTTTCTGTTGGTGGATAATGTTGTGGACAAAAATTGCATCGTAGAGCCTCTGGAAGCTTCAAAGAATGATCTCCTTGTGGTATTTTCTTGTCCCTTTGGTATATAGCTGTGTGGTTGGTTACTTGTTTGCTGTATATATGCTTATTAGTAATATAGCACTTAGATTGCTTACCATATGTAGCTTTGAGCAGGTACACTCGGAAGCATATTTGAATTGTCTAAAGAAAAGTGCAAATGTTGCTATGATAATTGAGGTGATGTTAATAGACCACAAACTTGACTTTGGTTTGATTGGACATTCTTGGTTTGTATACTCTGAAATGAACTGACTGCTTCTGATCTGGATTAATGGTTCTGGCCGAGCTTTGTTAGTTTCATATATGCTATGAAGATTATGACATATTTGGGCTACGATGATTAAGGTACCTCATGTTGCCGTATTCCCGAATTGCCTTGTGCAGCAGAAAGTTCTCTATCCATTTCGCAACCAGGTAACTGATAACCTGTGTTGCGTTTTAGGTTTTCAGTCGTGTTGCCAAAGAGGAAAAGAAAACAAACCAAAGAGGTTTGCACTGATCATTTTCCATTGCAGGTGGGGGGAACTATCTTGGCTGCAAAGCTTGCAAAAGAGCGAGGATGGGCCATCAATGTTGGGGGAGGATTTCATCATTGCTCTGGGGAAAAAGGAGGGGGATTCTGTGCTTATGCAGATATTTCTCTTTGCATACACTTTGCCTTTGAGCGGTTAAACATATCAAGGTAGTAACGTTTTCACCTCAATTGAAATAGTTGTATTATAGGATTGGTGTTGAAATTTCAATAGTAATAAAAGAAAGAAAGAAACTACTTTCAAGTATGGATATGATCACTCATTATTTGCCAATACAGGGTGATGATTATTGATCTTGATGCACATCAAGGAAATGGCCATGAAACGGATTTTGCCAATGACAGTACGGTTACCTCATCGTCCTCATAGTCATGGGGTGATTTAAACTTTAACTTGACTCTCTTCTGGAATTCGAATAACTGTTTTTTTTTTAACAGGTCGAGTCTATATACTGGATGTGTACAACCCTGGAATATATCCATTTGTAAGATGCCTGCTCTTGTTCTGTTTTGAGATGCAAGTTTTTCGCACCAAAGTTGCCTGCTGTAGTGCTGTTAAGGTCTATGAGGGCAGGACTCTAACATAGGCCAAGGATCTAACTCCACCTTCATTTGATCTTCTTTAGGATTATGAAGCAAGGAGATACATTGATCAGAAGGTTGAAGTAGTGGTGAGTCATCCCAAATTCCCATTGTCATATCAGATTGTAGTTGTTTCATACTATGACGTTGTGTAATGTTATCCTTTTTCTTGAATTTAAACAGAGTGGAACTACAACAAATGAGTACTTGAGAAAATTAGATGAAGCACTTGAGGTATACACTTAACTTTGTCTCAGATATGCTTAACTCTCATTTGCTGCTGATTAATTTGCTCCATTGAATGTCACTAGCAAGTAATGTGCTGCTGTTTCCTCTCTGGAATAGTGATGAAAATAATAAACCATAAACAGCTCATGTTAGTATTAGTATTAGTTGTATTATTGTTAGAATTAATATTTAGGAAATTAGTAATCATTTTTTGCTTATAGAAAATGACTGTTCGCCAATTTTTGTGTACCATACCATGTGAACTAGACCTTGTTTATGTGTATGTTAGGTTTCTGTTCATAGTTTTGATCCTGAGTTGATAGTCTACAATGCTGGAACTGATATTCTAGATGGAGATCCTCTGGGCAGGTTGAAGGTAATATCGTTCATTGATCCTTTTGGTCAAAGAGAATATCACTTGCCTTTATGTTGAAGGAGTAGGTCTCATAATCTTGAAATGCAAGTGGAGGTATTTCCTTCACCGGTTTTCTGTTGATGTGTGTTTATGTTGACTTGTGTAGATCAGTCCTGATGGGATAGCAAATAGAGACGAGAAAGTTTTCAGGTTTGCTCGTAAGAGGAACATTCCTATTGTCATGCTCACATCAGGTGCTCTCTCCCTCTGTCTCATTTTTGCCTCTTTAATTTTCACTGGTTTCTAGGATCGTGTAGTCTTATTACACTAGCCAGTTATGATAAGTAGATCAATAATACAAGAAATTTACCCACCTTTGCAATGTTAAAGTGGTTTACCACACTAGGTTCTTGGGTTTTCATGCCAGTCGGATGTTATTGCGAATTCCAGATGACTTATTGTTGCTAGATAGATTGCATAGAACCTTAGCTTTCTTCAAATTTAATCCACTCCTGTTACGTTTCAGGTGGTTACATGAAGTCTAGTGCCAGAGTTATAGCAGACTCGATAACCAATCTCTCGAACAAATGCCTTATAGATACAGGTAAAAACATGACCGCCACATGAACCATTCCCCAACGTTTTTTGTGGCTATTTACGAGGTTGGGTCACTACCAAGAAGCCATGACATGGGTTTCAGGATTCATACAAGAATGATATATGCATCTGAGACGAGCTAGGCATGCATATTCACTAAAAACAATGTATAGCAATAGCTTAAGTAGCGGGGGAGATTCATCATTCTGCGTTCTGGTTGGCCATGACTGCATCTTGTAATATACAGTCACGCGTTTGAATTCGATGAGATAAGAGAACGCCTGCACTTAGGTTCTGCATAAATGTGTTGATTATCGAATTCGATGTAATATAGTCACGCTTTCAGCCCTTGTTTCATTTGGGACTTGTCGGGTTGGGGTCAGCTCAGCCTTCTTTCAGGCCTAATGAGGCGGGATCCTCTCAGCAAAACAAATAAATAAAGATGACTAACTAATTGACTAGCAATGTTTCTTTTAGGATTTTAAATTGGTTCAGTTGATGCCTGAATTCAATTTAGGTCAAGTTTTAATATATGCCATTTCTATTTGTACGTGAATTAATTGTTACCTAACCTAACCTAAATGTTAATTGATTTGGATCCAACTTCTCTTTGAACAAGGCTTTGGGGTGGGGCGGACTAGCTATTTAAACCCCAGAATTGTTGCTAGCCTTTGTATCCGTTAATTTCTGGTTAGACGTACTGTTTCTAGCTTTTTCTTAACCATGTCTGAAAGCTGAGACAACAAGAATAACAGCATCTGCGACTGCAAGGAAATATTGACGGTGGTGCCGTTTGCTGTTTGCATCTTCCTTGGTTTTATGTTTCTCTTGTTCGCGTTATGAAGGCCCCAAATTCAGCATTAACGATGCTTATCTTACCCAATTCAATTACACTGAAACCAATCATACTCTCTTCTACAACCTCTCTCTCAACATCACCCTCACAAACCTTAACAAGGGAGTCCCATTTGATTTGATCGACATCCGAGTCACTGCATACTATCAAAACAAAATATTTGGTCTTGTGAGTTTGGACCATAGACATACAACGTTTCACCTAGACCTCAAGAACGCATCCATTTTTCATAATGTAATTGTTCAAGGATGGAAGGCTCTGGTGTTGGATGAACCTGTGCTTACCAATGCTGCTCACCTTACAGTGACGACGTAGTGATTGCTTTCCAGGAAAAAGTTGGTACGCTATATGGCGAAGTCATGTGCAATCTAAATGTTCCTTTGAGGTTTAATGGAACATCTTGGGATAATTACAAGCCTATTTGTCTTTATTTTTTTTATAAATATCCAAGTAATCCAACGACTAAAACTAGGTCCTCGCTCGAAGATCATATATATGGACCTTATTATAGAACAACTCTAAACTTGTGATACTTCGGGTATTTGTACTGATATGTATCAACCTTCTTTATCATAAGAAATCTCGCAAGAATCGAGGAACAAGAGTGCCCTTGATTGCCATTTTCTAATGCTTAGTGGCAGAGACTAGCCTGAAATATTCTTTTGTATATGCTGACATTATCAAAGTATAAAATTTGACATTATTATGAATTCATTGCCGTACAAAACATCAAGTAATTATTTTAATGGTTCTTTTCTTCCCACTTTATGGGCATCATGCTATATTGCTGGCTTTTACCGCCTATATCGTTGATTGCAATTGTTTGTGGCTTCTTTCGTTGGGAAAGTTTTCAATACCGTACGTGGTATAGAAAAATATACATATATGAGGCTTTTTATGGCCTTTCCTCTTTGTCAAGTAATAGTGATTTTGGCTGCAAGTTGGCGTCAAGCTCAAGTCCATTTCAACTCTAACATAAAAGAATTTATTTTGGCGTGTTAGTAATCAAACAAGGTCATTGTCTTGTGACAAATGGCCAAAGGCAATAATGCACAACACAATTAATTTGGATTGGAGAGGTGCACGACATATTTACACTTCCAATTATGACATTATTCTTTTTTTAATATTTGTGATCCGGTAAAATAATGTCTACCACCATGATAAGTAATTTCTCCAATTGAGCAAACACAACTTTTTTCCATTCCAAACAATTATTCAATCATAATTCTATTTATGATCAATAATTTGTCGTTGATGGAAGTGAGTTATATGATCTATCAACGAATAACAACTAGCATAACTTGAAGCTTAACAAACCTTAACGGTAATTCTCTAAATCCCAAATCAAATTCATTAATTTTGGACAACGCCAATTATAAACTCTCACAAGGGTAATTCTAATCTACATAAATGGTGATTCAAACTTGAATGCAATGAGCGGTCATGCTGCCTTCATTAATTGGCTTAACTCAAATATGTAATAATTTGATTAGTTTGCAATCCCCAAAATAAAAAATGAATTTCTATATAAAATTCAATATTCCTTGAAGTTAATACTTGCACACACTTGCGTAGGTGAATTATATGATATATCAATGGCTAATAACTACAATAACTCTTCTAGTTTTGCATAAAAAGTAGAGCTTAAAGTAGGGGTATACATCGGTTCGAAACTAATACAATTTCACCCATTTGAATCCGATCCAAAATAGATTAGATTATGATTTTTCCAATTGAAACCAATTGTATTAGAGGTTTAAATTCAATATGATCTGATCCAATTGATATAGGATTGGATTGGATGCTCGGTTTTCATAATTAACAAAATATAATAATGAAATATGAAACATTTATCGTCAAGTTTAATATAATCAAACATTTTAATAGATGTAAATGTCAAATATAATAAAATGTTAGAGATTTATTTTGATTTTATAATATATTAAACATCACTCTACCAAATTACTTAAAATGTTTATATTCTTAATAAAAATTACCTAATGAGCAAAATAAGCATGAAATTATATTGTAATGGATTTGATTGGATCCTCACAAGCAAATCCACCATTCGATCCAATCATGTCGATTTTGGAAATTAGGAATCCAATCCAATTCGCCAAATCATCAAAACTAACTAAAATTGAATTGAATTAATCAATTTAGGCGGATTGAATTGGATTAATCAACTTAGGCAGATTGAATTGGATCTTACACACCCCTAACTTAAAAGAAACCATAACGGTAATTCTAAAAGTTCCTAATCAAATTCATTAATTTCGGTCACCGCCGGCATTATAAATTCATGAAGCATCCCAGATTACAGTTTCCACCGACGACGGAATCCCACACATTTGTTTAATTAATCTGAAGATTTATGAGTCTTTGACTCTAAGTTGACCACACCGCCCTAACTCTGGTTAGTTCCCACTCTCTCTCTCTCTCTCTCTCTCTCTGCTCTCTCTACCAATTGCGATTTCTCGTTCTTGAAGCTCGACCATCTGCGCGCAGTTTTATCCTTCGCAGCTGCCATTTCTGCAATGTTGAGAAGAAGCTCGTCCTCCTCGCATGGCCTCTTCAGTATTTTGATCCCTACGCTGCTCTTTCTCAGCTCAGATTTGCTTTTTTCACTGTCGTTCGCTGAGCCGCTCACTGAATCAGATCCCCTCCTCAACGCTAACGCCACCGAGTCCAATGTCTCCCTCTCCAAGCCAAAAGAAGGCAGCTTCGCTGACATGATCGATAAAGCTCTGGAGAACGAGTTCAAAGAAAATGATCAGAACGAAGGTTTGTAACTTCGTAGATCCGATGTTCCTCCTCTTTCTCTGCATTTGGGTTCAATTAGGGTTTTAGGTTGAAGACCAAAAAGAAAAAGAGGAAAATTTCGAGGATCTTTGGCTTTCTTTTTGGCTAAGAAGAAAAGGCAAGAAAATTGGTTATGGGAAGATTACTTCTTGAAGAATCCATAAGATCATGTTAAGTTGTTAAAATGCAGTTATTATCGTCAACTAATACATGTTCTTAAGTTTTATTATTGTTTTCCTTTGCTTGCTCGCACTTGCAGCTACTGATCCTGGAAGCTTTAACAACAGCGTAGCCGGCCAGCAGGTTGGTGTTAAGCTAATTTATCTAACATTTCTATACAGTGAATGGGCTACAGCCATAGAGAGTCATTACATCAAGATCTGATTTTCTTGAATTCAGTTTATAAAATGTTTTGAAATCCTTTCTCCAAACACTTTCTTATTGCAATTTATGCTTTTCTAGCCCAATATGCAATCTAATATTTTGATGCATTCGTAATTCATTCTCAAATTCAATATGATTGTAAACTTTTGCTTAACTCAACCTTTTACCCATCTTTCAAATCCATAAAGAATCTGTTTCAGTTCGAAGGTCTGCTGAATCACAACTTTATCTCTCTTTGTGTGGATCAGGCAGTTCTGGAGACAGTTGCTAGAGTTAAGTCGAAGAAAAATGAGACGAAAGAGGAAAAGTATGCATCTTTTAACTTACACTTTTCATGTATTCTTATCACCATTAGAATAATGAGCTTCACTGTATAGCAGCCATCTTCATTATTTAAAGCCTGCTTCTCACTACTCTGTTGTAGCTTGAATAGGTCGTTTCAACTGCACGATGTTTTTAATCTGGATAATGATAATAGAGGAGAAGATACACCAACACTAATAGATCGAAAGGTAAGACTGTTTCATTGATAATATAACTGCTGCAGGTATTTATCTTCATGGTTATAAATTAAATTTTTTTTTTATAAATTTTTTTAGGACAATGTCTTCATAATATCAAATTTCAAATCAAAATATCCAGTGCTGCAACTAGACTTAAGGTAAACTTGCTGGCTCATTACAGTTTTGTTAAGTTCATTGGTCCTCACTTGATAGAAATGCTGATTTGAACTCTTCTACTTATTGCTTTGTAGATTAATATCAGATCTGGTGGTCGTTATTGTATCTGCAACCTGTGGTGGCATTGCCTTTGCTTGTGCTGGACAACCGGTCTGATACATACATTCATACATACATACTCGTATACATTTATTTCCAAGCTCAATAGAGAAAGAAGTTGTCCCCTCTTCTCTGGTAACCTATGATCTTACTAAGTGTTCGTATTCTGCTTCCTTGATACTAAAACATTACAGGTTATTAGTGGATATTTGCTAGCTGGATCTGTTATTGGGCCTGGAGGGTTCAACTTCGTCAGTGAAATGGTTCAAGTATGTTTTACCCTACAAATTTACTATTTGCAAGAAGATTCTTCAGTAAATTTCTCTAGAGCCCTTTTGTTACAGTGGTTCCTAAGCTATGATATTGTACTCTTAGGGTTTTGGTCAGTTGATCTCGTACCAGCTATCAAGATGAGTTTGAAACTACATGAAAAATATTGTAATTCGTACTCATTCTTGAAAAGAAGAAACAGAACTGCCATTCATTTTAGCTAATCCTATCGCTGCTAAGACTTAGACATTTTTCACTTGTAATCTTGTAGTATCCAATAAAAAAAATTCAGTAAGACACATTTGCCTCTTTTATGATTAATAAATGAAATGAAGCAATTACTTTATGTTAGAGATGGATCTTATTTTTGCTGAAATTTATTTGTTAATGTATTCTTCTTACATAAGATAGTTTTGTGTCTTACATCCATCTTTGCTCTGGTTTATGTGTGCAGGTTGAAACTGTGGCTCAGTTTGGGGTAATTTTTCTTCTTTTTGCTTTGGGCTTGGAGTTCTCCACAACAAAGGTAGACTCTCTCTCTCTCTCTCTCTCTGCAGTTTTGATGCGCTTATAACTGAGCTAAATTAGTCAAACTTCATCCCCACATAATTGTAGCTTCGAGTTGTTCGAGCGGTTGCTGTTCCAGGAGGCCTGCTGCAAATCTTCCTATTTATGTGCCTGTGTGGTATTACAGCCTCAGTATGTCTACTAATTTTCCAGAGAACTTCCTTTAAAGTTGGTGCTTGCTTTTACCTATTTTACATGTGAAAACTACCTCCAACTTAAGCTCCTGCTTCTTGGCATTCTCATTCTTTCTATGCTCAATTCTTTAAGTCATATGTAATTCATTTTCTATATCTGGTATTTAGAAGTGTGCAGTTCTGATTAATTTTCTTGACATGGATTTTGAAGCTAAATATTCTGTTAAGATAGACTGTGTTATACATGTTTCTCATTCTCAATGCTGCAGTTCTGATTGGATGCTGTTTGCAGTTATGTGGTGGTAAAGTTTCCGAAGGGATATTTGTTGGTGTGTTCCTTTCTATGTCTTCAACAGCAGTGGTAAATTAACTTAAACCTGTCTCATGAATGCCCAAATACACGCAGATTTGCATCCACATTCACTCTTAGTTATCAACTTTGTTGGATGCGTAGTTTTCACAATTTTTTTGTTTTTTATTTTTTGTTTTTTGTTTTTGGTTCTAGGTGTTGAAATTTTTGATGGAGAAAAACTCTACTAATGCCCTTCATGGCCAAGTTACCATTGGCACCCTTATTCTGCAGGTTTGTTGGTTTTATATACATATTCTTGTGGACTTCAATTTCCTTTGTGAATGCCAAATTACTGCTTTTTGCACTGATTTATCACTCTTCTAAGTATGTGTAGAGAAGATTTTGCTTTGCAGGATTGTGCTGTGGGTTTGCTGTTTGCTTTGCTTCCAGTTCTAGGTGGGACTTCGGGTATTCTTCAAGGAGTGATATCTATGGCTAAGTTGTGAGTTCGTGTTTTCTTTTAATTGTCTTTGTTCTTCCCTCATGGAATAGTTTTGTATCATATGTGTGGTATTTCATGTGTTGACCTTGAGGTTTTGAAGTCAAGATATTTATAATGTTTCTTGTTATATTTTTATAAAATGACTCAATCAGTACAAATCCATCTATTGGTTTTAAGTTTATAACATCTTTCTATCTTGAACCAGGATGGTGACGTTGATTACATTTTTGGCTGTTCTATCTATATCATCTCGTACTTGTGTTCCTTGGCTACTTAAGCTGATGATAAGTTTATCTTCACAGGTACCATTTTCTTAAATTTGTTATAGAAAATTGCTGGATATGTTTGTATTTTCTTTAATTAAAATTTCATCTTTGCAGACCAATGAACTCTACCAATTGGCATCAGTTGCATTCTGCTTGCTTGTTGCCTGGGTATATTTTCCTTCCTGCTTTATTTGTCCTTGCTTCATGTTGGCGAGCTTCACATTTCTCTCATCTTATATTCTAAAGAATCATTTTCCTTCATGTTGCTTCCATTATATTTGCTGGTTGTTTTCCATTTTGGCACAAGTCCTTTTTTAATGTGTTAGGAGAATTACATCTGGTGTTTCACTTAAGCCTATCTATGAATGGACATTTGTCTTAACTACTCACAAAATCCAGTAGCAAGTTGGGTTGATTGGTGACCTAAGAAAGTTCTGGCTACAAATTTATACTATGTTGATTATGTTTCAAAAATATACCCTTGTTATGTGAAAGATTAATTTTGCTTTGCCTATATGTCCTATTATGCCTTATGAGTCGTGTTTATAAGTTCTGTCCGTTACAGTATATGCATAGACCCTCAGCATCTGGTTAGTAGGGTACTGTGCACCTTATGAGTTTCTCGAAAATGATGTAAGATAATTGTGCTTGAATTCCTTGACACAAGTTGTGACACTATAGTCTAATTGTTTTTACAATTTCAGTGTAGTGATAAGCTGGGACTAAGTCTAGAACTGGGTTCCTTTGCTGCGGGAGTGATGATATCAACAACTGATCTTGCTCAACATACGCTAGAACAAGTAAGGCTATACTTCATGCCATATTCGTGCAGATGATCTTCTTTGGATATATTCCTGCATGCAACAACCATAAATAGAAGAAGTGGTTTATTTTACTTTCTTTGGTATGTTGGTTATCTTCTGTCAAAGACCTTTCTTTGGCTAGGGAGAGAGCACCTTTGTGTTTATGGTATCCATTATTATACGGAAGGGAAAAGGTTACCTATCAGGATTTTGTTGGTGGGCTTAATTGAATTGGGTCCTTACACCAGCTGAGGTGTTTCATTGAACAATATTAGTGAAAGTATTTTCTGCATAATGTGGGTTGGGATTCCCTTGGATCGATTAAGGCTCTATACCGTTTACTAGAAAGTGAATGGTGAGCTTAGTGCAGACATGTAAGAAATGTAGGTTTCTAGCCTTCTAATGTACCAATACCCTGTAATTTGGTAAAGAATGCAACTTGCAGTAAGTGTCACAATCATTATATGTATTGGTTTTCTCGCTCTTATGTGGATGATAAATTGTTGCTTATAATGTTGAAGCTCCCTGTAGTAACTTTTTATAGCAGCACTGAACTTTTCTGTATTTGCAGATTGAACCCATCCGCAACCTTTTTGCTGCTCTTTTCCTTGCTAGCATCGGGATGCTGATCCATGTTCAATTTCTCTGGAATCATGTTGATATATTACTAGCATCTGTTATATTAGTTATCATCATAAAAACAATTATTATCACCATGGTTGTCAAGGGATTTGGTTACAACAACAAAACCTCATTTCTTGTAAGTTTGATTTGAACGTCACATTGTCATATTACTTATTCTAGTAATTCAGTTGTTGACTGTTTTCGGATTCTTGTATTTGTATAGGTCGGAATTTCTCTGGCACAGATAGGCGAATTTGCTTTTGTGCTTCTAAGTCGTGCCTCTAATCTCCATCTAGTTGAGGTTAGTGTTACTATTGGTTTTTTTTTTTTCTTTTTAATGATGATATATACTTAAAGTTAAAAATTCACATGCTGAGGAAATTTCTGGTTTCATACCTGAGTAACCTGATTGACGCTGTTGTAAATAGTTAATGACCACAGGACATTACTATTTCTGTGTTCTCTGGATCTTTTAAACCTCCAACTTGTAGAACAATGTGACAATAATTATGAGCTAGTGAGCTAAAACTTTGACCATTTTCAGGGGAAATTATATCTCCTGCTTCTTGGAACCACAGCCCTTAGTCTGGTATGAAAATTATCTCCTTCTGTGTTATGATGTGCTTCTTTAGTCCATTATTGATGTATTTGCATTTTATTTTTCATTGATAAAGAAAAAAAGTGTAGATATGATTTTTGTAATAATTTCCTGCCTACATTTTCTGAAATTTATTGCAGGTGACCACTCCTTTTCTATTCAAGCTAATCCCTGGTTTAGTGCATCTTGGTGTGCTTTTAAGGTGGTTCCCTCCGGACGGGGCTGTTGAGGTATTGACATTTTAAAATTCATTTTCAGAACTGGTTTCATAGAACTTGATTGAAAAGTTTCTGCACTTGTATTCCCAGCTTTATCTTCACGTATCTTACATCTGTTTATTGACTTCAGATTGGGTTTAAAGGAGATAACCTTCGCTCAGATAGTGGTAAACAGCGTGTTATTTTGATGGTCCGAGAATCACATGATTCATGATCTCTGTATAGAGGAAACTGTAAAGGCAATCTCTGTTTTACCCGACATGTTTTGCTCCAGCCACATTTGGGGAGTGGGTGCTTGTGGAGTTGATAAGAGAATTGGACTGTTTTCTTCACTTCTCATACAAATCTACTCTGGAGTAATTTTCTGTTTCACATTACCAGCCTAATCAACCGCTCAAATCGAGCCTCAGTAATGGAAGAACAGGAAAGAGACTATCTAACTGCTGAAAGAAGTTAACACATGATGCTTTACCTATAACATTCATTCTTTGCCACAGTGATTTATTCTTTTGGAGTTGTAACATAATTTTGCGTCTTGTAATTTGAACTGAAATTTGTAGTTCATATGTTTCTTTTTGTCCGGGAAGTGTAGAATTTTGGATATTTCAAGTAATGTCTATATCATACCTCCTCCATGGCTTTTTCTCATTCAGATATGCTTAATTGTAAAGATTCATTCTTAAGTTCAATGGGTTTTTTTTTCCTTGTGGAATTTTTGACTGTCATAGTTACCAAACCTCGATGTATCACTGATATGTGCTATGGGAACCGGGGGCCTATACAACTTGGGACAGGCGATTTTTCTCCTGTGGCACCGTGAACCCCAGTATATAAGCCGAGTTAATAGTTGGAACCAAAATTCATGGCCATGGATCCCAATCCTTCCAGTGGACATGAGGAGATATTTTAGGATAAAGTTTATTATCTGACTCTCTTTGTTTCTTCTTCTTATGTCATGATCAATCAGTAAGAGAACACAAAGTGGTCATGCCGACAATGAGAACAAAATCAAAGGAGGTCCCCTGTGACTGTCCACTTTGTTATGCATGGGCATGGCCAGTATAATTAATTAATTTAAAGGAAAAATTAGGGCGCCATCCTTCGCCACCAATTTTTTTTGGCAATTACTTCTAAACCAATTACCTCGATTTATTTATTATAATAGTTCATTAGTAGATGGCATGTCACATGTACTTCACTAATAAGGTTCAAAAAATGTGATCTCTCTAACATTATTGTTTCCGATATAAAGCCACAAAGTTACATCCAACACATGAAATTAAACAAACATTATTGTCCCAGAAATACTATTCCACTAGCACTAGCAGTGGCTGTAAATCTTCTGATCCATGTCATGTACTAGCTAGCTAGATAATGCTTAACATATAGGTGCAATTAGAAGGGCTCCAGGGCAGGGTTTAGTCTGTTGATCCAACGGCATCAGAGCTGCAAGCTAAAGTTCTAAATCAGTTGCTGCAGTTGGAAGAGGAGCTGCAGGCTCTGCTGCTAAAGTTGATGAGAAGACGGCTGACAGCTGTCAAACCCATACCCATATGAATAATAGCACTCGAAGCTTCAATATTATAAGGTCTAAAAATGTTTGGTTTGTTCATCTGTTGAACTGAGAGTTCATCCTTACCAACCTGCATGCAGCAAAGAAAAAAATATTAAATTAAACTAAATAACTAACTGAATAAAAATAGACGCAAACATGAGCTTAGCCAAGTTAGCTTGAGCGGATGAGCTCCCCGCTTTGCTAGTGAGTTTGAATCTCCTCCCCATAACTTAGAAGATTATATTAAAGTATAATATTACTTGTATAAAAAAAAGATATATTAATTGAAATTAATTACATAAAAAAGGTTGGGACGGCGTCGTTTCTTGTTGAGGGTGTTTGATCTCAGAAAATACTTCTGAGCATGACTGGCGACTTGGGTTGGAGTTCTTGTGGTGACAAAATGCCGAGAGATGCCCTTCCAGTGGCCCTTACCGAGCTTTTCTAGCCCCATCATAAACATTCGGTGCTCTTCCTCACTCCAAGCCACACCTACATATTATTATTAATCATCACCACCAACTCATCATCAAACCACAAAAAAATTATGAAATTAGTAAATTGGCAATTCTAATCAAGTTTGTTTTGATCATTAATTCTTATACTATGATAAAGCTAGTTTGCTGTTTTACAAGTATTCGAAAAGTTTAAGGTGTTAATGTGGGCCAACTATATTGTTGCATCAACTTCATATATTCCTTCCTCAGACTATTAGTCATGTGAAGTACCTTCTGATGCATCAATCATCACTTTGAAGCAAAGTTGACAGAAAGAGAAACCCAGTAATTAACGATTAAAATGAGAGTTTATGCAATAGTACCGTTTTTGTTCAAGAGAGAGAGAGCAGGACAAGAAGAACTGACCCTTGTTATTATTTTCTTGGGGTAATGCTGTGAGGCCATCAGAGGGATACATTTTCTCAGAATTTTCGTCGATCAAGGCGCTGTTTTGAAGGCGTGAAGATGTAGAAGAGGAGGGTGTTGTTGGAGAAGAAGCTGTGACAGATGACGAGCAGTGGACCATGCTCGGAGGACATCTCTTAATTATTATATTCTTCTTCTTCCTGGAAATTAGAGAATTAGATGAGGAAGAAGAAGAAGATAGGTCAAGTACTTGGAACCCAAAGAGCCTAAGGCCACCACCACCACCACCTCCACCTCTCTGCCGCCGCTGCCTGACACCGCAAGTCCTTGAATTGTGACCCATGTTCCCACATTGTGAGCATTTCCTGCCCATCTCCCTCGCTCTCTCAGATCAAAATGATATGGTATTGGTATCTATCGTGCAGCGCTTGGTATTGTTATATGTAGTCAACCTCAACCAACCCTTTTTTTTTGGTTGGGAATTTGATGATATGAGATTATGAGTAGTAGAGAGAAGGGTGGGCCCACAAAAAAATCAATGCTTGTGTTGTGTGTAATAAACTTTAGCTATCAATGCCTGTTGCTTGTGTTGTCTCCAATCCCTGAATGGAGGAGGAGGAGGAGGAAGAAGAAGCATGCAGAAGCTGCATGCATGAATCCATATGCATGTAGGGCCCTTCCCACTGGAGTTGTCCTATATATAAAGGGAAATTAAAGGCCACCCTATTATTAATAAGTGATATGATATTATCACGTTATGAATTTACGTGTTATATTATAAATCAACGAAAATTTATAATAAATAAGTTTAAAAAGAAAAAAAAAAAGTCTGAATCATCAATGAAGTGAGTAACTAGGGTGCCTCCAACTTAGCAGACAACCATGGAGATGGAGTCTCTAACTTAGCGGACAACCAAATGTAAATGGTTTTCATCGTACCCTGCTCTTTCTGATTTGGTCGAAAACCAACCGACCTAGTTCATCAATTCTTTCTTTCCAAAGTCTTCTTCTTCAGCATATTCATAATGTAGGAAATAAATATACATCTCATTCAAGTTTTGGGCTTTTTGAATTCATGTGATGGTAACAAAATTTAGAATTTCACCAGCGGATTATGTTCTGTTCAAACCCATGTCCATAACATTATGTTCTGTTCAAGCCCAACCAGGTTAAGGTCCTTGGACTCAGAGGCTTGGTGGAATAAAGAGTTCCGTTTATTTATTATTTGTTTTCTCAAGCGATATTGGAGGGAAGAGGATTGAACTTAAAACTTCGGATGCAGAGATATATACTCTTAATCATTTAAATTAGTCATTGCTTGAAAAGACTACATAATTGGATTAAAATCTAAACAATTATTATATTGTTTGCTTTAATCGGAAGTCAAATATTAATATTCTGGGATTGAAGTGAAGACAAACTTAAAGCAACCTAACATTATATTTTATATATATATATATGCTTTGAAAACAATATTTGCCACACATTTCCGCATACGGCCATATGTTGTTGGATATGCATAATGCATGCACAGGCAGAGCTGTATGTTATCTGTTTATTTTCCTTTCTTTTTTCCTGAACTTTGTGTGAAACCAAAACCCCCAGGTAAGCATGAATGCATGCCCATTTATACTTCTATTAAGGGTCCTTTAGGATACCATACAATTTTTTTCCCAATGATCCAAACCATTTATTTTTTAGGTCTTCATTCCTAGATCATTCTTATAAAAAATTAGACAAATCTGAAACCGTTTCGACATCCAATTGTGTTTTACAAAATCAATGAATACGCTTCAAGAAATACTAAAATTTCAATAACTCAATTGAGTGGTCAAATGATATCGGATTCAAGTGATTTTTGTAGAGATGATCTTTGAATGAGTATCTACAAAATAGACGGTAACTCAATTGAGTGGTCAAATGATATCGGATTCAAGTGATTTTTTGTAGAGATGATATTTGAATGAGTATCTACAAAATAGACGGTTTGGATTAGTGAAATACAATCTAGAGTGGGGCCTACAAAGGGTGTCCTCAAATAAGCTTATTTGAGAGATCCCTCAATGAAAGCTCTCTGTATATTTATATATATATATATATATTCATATCGTCCTTCCTAACCCATCGTTGAAAAATTCACTTAAATTCGAAATCATTTAATTATATAATAAAGTGGTCGCAACTAGATGTTTTTATGATTTCTAATTATTTGCAAAGATGATGGTTGAATGGACAATTAGAAACTAAAAATAAAAATGGTATATGCAAATTGCAATGCAGATAAAATATATTTATTAAACGAATATGTCAATTTCCTTTCCAGTTTGTTTGCTGTGCTTTTAGAATAAAATCAAGAACCACACGACTGCATCATAACTACCACTACATCTACCACACAACAAGCTCAAACCATAAAGCATAAAGTGTTCAATCTACTCTCCGTCATCAAGTGCAACCAACAACACTACATTAACTAGTTCTTTGGTATTTATGAATTATTGGACAATTTTTAACTTTTGAATTAATAATTCACCAAAAATTTAAATAAAAAAAATCGCAATTTTCACCTGTAATACTTCTTTTTTTTAAAACATTTATTATTAAGATGAGAGAAACGATAGCATACTAAATTCACACATATTACACGAATGGTAAGACTCGAATCCATAAAATTACTATACTAGTGAATTCTTTGCATCTACAATACTCTTTTTCAAATTATTATTTTTTTGATAACAAAAGGGTAACCAATTACTGAAATTTAATATAAAAAATTTCATATTGACAGATTCATGGGCTAAGATAAAATTATACCAACTTTGAAAAGGAAAAAAGAGTTGAGAGTTTAGATATCACGCGGGAGTTTGTTAGAGTTGTCACATGATCCACGAATCTCCAGCTTGTCCTTTTCAACGATTGCGACTACTCCTCCCTTCCCCGCCAATTTTACAGTCTTTGTCCTCTTTCCACATTTTACTCCCTGTACCCCTGCCTTTTTCCCATATTTACATGCATGTCCCTCCTCCCCTCCCCCCAAAACTTATCAACATTTCAATCTTGATGATCTCATGGCTAACCTATTTTTCTCAACACAATCAATGCATGCGTCAATCTAATAAATCCACTTTTTACGGAGACGATATCATATTTTAATTTAATCTATAAATTTATTTATTTTAAAAAACACGGCATGCATGCGTGGATTAATTCAAACAAATACTAATCATTGTCCCTAATTATGTGTTGCAAATTAATTATGAGTCGGTCGACATGTTTGGGATTTAAAAGTTAGGCATCTTATGCTGCCTTTTGGTAGATACTATAGATTTCGGATTTTCTCTTTTTTTATTATTTTATATCTTAAATATTTAACAACCAATGCCTCAAGGGACTCAAGCTATATATATATATACACAGGGGCGGACAGGGGCGGAGGCACATAGGGACCAGTGCAGTCATTGGCCCAACTCAACTTTTTTTTTTCTTTTAAAATGTAATATGTATTGCTGTTATTGAATAATCTATATTAATTAATATGTTTATTTTATCACGTGGGCCAGCAGCCAAATCCTGTTTTCCTTTCCACCAAGCGTAAGCCACTTTCCTTTCCTTTTTCCAAAGGTTTATGGCTCTTATTATTATATATTTACTCTTCTAAAAAAATTGATAAAATCCTAACCCATTTTTCTCTTTTCTTGGAGATACACAAGCAATAAAGCAGACTTTCTCAATGCACTGCTTCTGAGTTTTTCTCTCAAACTCCATATTAACCTATCAAGTTTTAATTAGGTTAATTTATTCAATTAAAGTTTTTTTTAGCAGTTCTCTTTTTTATTTTTAGTTCATAAAATTTTGATTTTTTTTACTTTTTATTGATTTTAATAGATCTTCAATTTATGTATAAATGATTACTTCGTTGCATATATTGAGAGAGACATTTTCAATAGTATAGATGACGAGATTGTTATGCAATGATTTTAAAATATGAAAACTCATCAAGAACAATGATGATTGTAATGAATACATAATATGATTTTTGATGTTTTGGTATGTCTTGTGAGTTCAAATTTTTTATTGTTTATATTTTGTGAGAGGTCCCTACACACGTGAAATTATGACTTCACTGTATACACATAAATAAAGTTAGATTTTTTCTCGAAACTTATGATTAATTTATTAACTATATAAAAAAAGATGCGGTCAACTTGAATCAGAGTAATCATCACTCCCCAACTTGTATTTATATTCTAATATTATTCTAATCACTTTGATTAAAAGAAAATCATTTCACGAAAGCACAACCTCATGTTCGTTCATATGGCATCTTCCCTTTTTTTAGTGACATCCAAATTTGGGCAGTGGCCTTTGTCCCATTCGCCACAAGATAAATAAAGCCAAAGAAGATTGAGCTAGCTAAAGCAAGATATTTCCCAATATGGTTGTTGTGATAGGGTCCACCCCAATAATTATCTAAATTTGGAAGTAAACACTAATTTAAGCTAAACACAAGCACGTCATAGATCTCGCTTGCCGCTTAATTAATCGAATATAATAACAACTGTAAATATGAGTTACATCGGTTGGCCAAGTCAATGTATTCGCTCGTTCACACCGGAATTTGATCTTGCTTCCTCTTATAATAAAATATATGTTACAAGGGCATATCTGTCCTAAAACAAAAACAACCCCAAGCATAAATACACCCCTCATGTGTTCATATGACGGTTCACTTAGTCTTTTACTCTGAGTGTTCATTCATTTCTTCTCTTCTCTTCTCCCCCTCCCTCCTTCTCCTTCTCCTTGCATGCTCTAATTAATTGTTTGATTTTCTCACACGTGTGAGCACAAAAGCCATGGATGCTAGCCAAGCTCCACCTTATGGCCTAACCCAAGAGGAGTTTGCAGAGCTAGAGAGCCTCATCAAAACCTACCACAAATTCGAGCCGTCGCCAAACACATGCACGTCGCTAATAGCACAGAAAATCGACGCCCCGGCAAGCCACGTCTGGCCCCTGGTTCGAAGCTTCGACAATCCGCAAAAATACAAGCACTTCATCAAAAGCTGCAACATGAAAGGTGACGGCGGCGTCGGGAGCATAAGGGAGGTGACGGTGGTTTCGGGGCTTCCGGCCTCCACGAGCACCGAGAGGCTCGAGATTTTGGACGACGAGAAGCACATAATTAGCTTTAGGGTTGTGGGAGGCGAACACAGGCTGAACAATTACAGGTCGGTTACTTCGGTTACTGAGTTCGTTGATGGCAGAGACGGGGGGAGTGATCAGGTGTACTCGATTGTATTGGAGTCTTATGTTGTGGACATACCAGAAGGCAACACTGGGGAAGATACAAAGATGTTTGTGGACACTGTGATCAAGTTGAACCTGCAGAAGCTTGGGGTGGTGGCTATGAATTCTGCGCATGGCATTGGAGGACAGGAAATTGATGAATCTTGAATTGACACACCAGATTATGTTTAACTTTTTTTCCTTTTTTGGGTTCTTTTTTTCAACTTGTAGTGGTTAGCTTAGCATTCTTGCTCGTTGTTCTGCAAGTTGGATATTGTTCCCTCTTTTGATTTTCTTTTCTTTTTTGGTGTTTTTTTTATTGACTTGGTACAGTTGGGATTTGATTAATTAATGTACATTTTTTATTTTAGTTTGGTTGGGTCGTTGGGGTGGATTATATTTCTATAGTTTATATTGTTATGGGGATATTATTTTTATATCTTATAATTTTTATCTCCAATAAATTAAAAAAGCAAAGGCACTTTGTTACTTGGTTTCAATTCAATTCAAAGTCTTAATTTATAGCAAAGGCAGCTTCATATTGAATACAAAGACGCATATTTTTCTAAGCAGCTTTCGTGCACTTAAATATAAAAAGTACGGCTATGAGCTTAAAAAATTGATACATTTCTGGCTTCTATATGCGCACGATTGAAGAAAAAGAGAGAGAGAGATTTTCAGGCAAGGGGCAGATAGTTGGTGCATAATTTGGTCCACTGCTTTTTCGTGTGGCTTAAATGTCAAACCTGAATTCAACGCCAAGGACAGCAAAAGGAAAAGGAGAAAAAAAAATTAGGGTGACCTGTGATCAAGCCTTGAGGGACATGTGACCAGGAAGAAAGAAGCCTCTGCCTCGTCTGTCACTTTAGTGAAGCAGCCAATTGTGGCCACTTATATTTCATTTACATTAATCTCAATTCATTATACCACTAATTAAGTGTAGTGTGGTGTAGTTGCCTAGCTACACCCTACTAGTAGGTAAAACAAAGTTGGTAAATATAAAACAAACTTATTTCACTTTTGATTTGACAATCATTTTTCTGCACACGTAAATTAGGTCAATTGGCAGCAAGACCGCCCCCTTACACCCAATTTCCAATCCCTCTCCTCGTATATCATGATAATTTAGACTATTGCTTTGTTTGTATTTTTTTTATTTTTAAAAACACTAATTAAATAAATAGAATACAGATTTGTGGGTCATCTAATGTATTTGGGTTCTGCATGAATCATTTGTAGGCCCTTTTGTTCAGGCTTAGGCCCGTAAAACTACGTCAAACTGATCTTGGGCCTGGCCCAATACAGGTCTTTCTTCCACCACTGTTGAATCTGGCTAATCTCACTTGAAAGGCTATTGAATCGAAGGCAGTGCAGCAAAGTTTACAAACGGCAGTGTAGGTAAGCCGTGGGAAGACGTGGGTTTTTCCAATTTCCAGTCGTTGATTACTTGAGTGTATTTCACTTTCTAGCCAAATCATGTACTGGCACATGGACATGGGCAGCACAATCTCAGAGCAGGTTGCATGTACTGTCACATCAGGAAGCAGAACAGCTTCATGTATTTGCTTCTAATTTTTTAAATATATATATATATATATATATTTAAAGCATTATTTGTTTGTATTAAATTCATGATCCAAGAATTCAAAACAAGATCAGTTAAGTGTGAGAGAGAGGGCCACTCCTTCATCATTAATGAATCTCATCTCACCAGTTTGGTAGATTCTCATGATTACTTGTTAGATTTTAAAAGCCTATGATAGTAATTATGTGATCCTAACCTATAGAATTAGGGCATAGGATTGGTTTTGATCCATGCAAAGAGAAACTATGCCAAAAGAAAGAAAGTAAGTAGGTGGGTGGGTTTGTAATTGCTCATAAATTCATGAAGATTTGCCAAGTAGATTTTCTCATCAGATTTTGGGTTTGCTTGCATCAGCATTGTCTACAAAAGTACGCTGCTGGAACAGTGCATTGGCTCCCTCTCTCTCTCTCTCTCTCTCTCTCTCTCTCTCTTTTCACCTATCAATTTGCCTTTTAAGCCATTAGTTGTTGGATTCTGAAGAGAAAGTTTGAGAGCCCCTTGCTACATTTACTCTTGTTTCTCATCAGGTTAAGCTGGCTTGGTGTCCAAAATAGCTAAAAAGCAAAGGCCTTTTTACTATATTTTGCATCTCTGAAAAATGGGGCTGAGGGGACCTGGCCAGAACAGTGGCTTGAACAGAGAGAATCCAGATATTTTGATTGTGATGATTGCAGAGAAGCAGATAATGAGAGGTGGTGAGGAGGACAAAAGAGATCAGAATGAGAGGGAAAGAGATGGGCCCTCTAAAGCCTGCAGAGGAAATAAGTGGCACTCTGCCACTGCACCATGTAGTAATGTGTGTGCTTGTATTTCCCTCTCTTTCTTTCTCTTTCTATCTCTACTATATGTGTTTGCTCTTTGTGTTGTGTGGCTCTTCTTACTCTCTCTATCTTAATTAATGGGTCCATTTCATAATTTCATACACATTCAAACTCCACCTCTGTGATAAAAGCATTTTACCTCTCTGTGATAAAAGCTTTTCATTTGTTTGTATTTCTCTTTGGCTTTTTGACTCACTCACTCTCTTTCCTTCTTTTATTGGGTTCTCTGAGATGGGGTGTCCTTTATTTTTCAGACCCATTTATGTTTCATGCTTTTTTCAAATCTTGTGGCTTTAGCTAGAGAAAGAGAGATAAACTCTCTGAAAAAAACTTGATGGGTCCTGATTCCTGAAACTCTGAATCTCAGTTTCTTGGGTTTTGGTTTTCTTGAAAAAAATTCCCACTTCTCTGTTCATTCAAACAAAAAACTTCACCTTTTGTGTTACCTTTTTCATTTCTTGTGATTTGAGAAAGGTGGGGGGAAGGATGCATGAGAGCTTATAATTAGCTTTTTCTCCTTGTTCTTTTTGTTAAAGAAGGAACAAAGTTATTTTTCATTGTACTCCCCCGTAAGGCTTTAAGGATAAAGTAAACGAATCATATCTTGTGAACTTTCACTGAATTGGCTTGTTCTGAGTTCCAAGGGAAGTATACATATATTGTTGTCAATCACCATTCCATCTTTCATCATTATAAATCTAAGGGGTCTGATTTGGCATATCCCATGAATCTATTTGAAGATTTATAACAACATTGTTTTGCCTTAGAGAAGGGTTTGTTCCTAGAAAGGCCTGCATTCTCATTGAGGTTGTTTGCTGGTGGGTGATAGCTCCTCCTCCTCAAGTAGGTGGCAGGTTGGTCTCTTTCACCTCTTTCACGGTTTTGTTAAATGTCTGTGTTTGATTTAAAACACTTTCAATTGATTAATCAAGAGAAATTCCATAACAACACCTTGACGCATGTACCTAATTTGTTAAGTGGTTCCATGGCATTCATTTTATAGAGTTGATGACAGTCTGCATCTATCCTGTTTTGCCCAACTGTTTCCATGGTATTTAAAAGCAGAGACTGCTCCTAAAAACTGTGTGCGGTTTTGTTTTACTTCCCTCTTTGTTGCCTTTGAAATGTTGTTTATGTTTTAACTTTATTTTGAAACTTTTCCAGGCTAAGATCGATCTGTATTGGTCGTCAGTTCATCTTATCAGAAGGAGTGGCCTGAAATTATATTCATCTCCCCTGCTTTTTGGCAAACTAAATTTCCTAGGGTGTCAAAAGCTGCTGTTTATGCTCAATGCTAACTGATATTTGTTGTCTCGTTTTATGATGGACAATCAAATGTATAATGTCCCGACGGACTTGACCGCCCGAAATTCAGTTGTCATGGATGGGATTGTACCACATACAACGATGAACTCACTTGTTCAATCCTATTCATTTGATCTTAATCACCAAAACCATGGCATGGCTTTAGTTCCAGTGCTTTCATCCTTTCCAGGAGAACCTGTCATGCATTCTCATTCTGAGTTTAATGGCACCAACGGTGCCGGCATTGTTGAATCAAATCCATTTGTTACATCCCAAAGAAGGCATAATGTGAGAGACTCCTCATTCATCAGTTCAAGTTTCGCTGATAATACTGTGTTCGAAGCAACACCTCATTCTGCTGCTTCACTTGCTACCCTTTTGGCTGCAAAGGGTAGTCTTCAGGAAAATCTCAACAACTTAGCAATTTCAGGAACTCCGGTCAGTTCTTCAGAAGCTTACACTTCAAATGACTGCTCTAACAACTCTAATTCTCTGTTTGCAACCTCTATGAATTGTGGATATGATGAAATACTTGGTAATATAAGTAGTCAGTGGGAGATCAACAAGTACGCAGCTCCTTCGGAACTTGGTGAGAGAACTTCAGTAAGAACAGGGTTTCAACCATTTTCACCCACAGGAAATCTGGATCCAAATGGATGGTTATCATCAAATGGTGAAAATGTAATGACATATCATTCTTACAGTTCCTGTAAATTCAGCAACGAGCTCGCCCTAACTCTCGCCACATCCAGCCCTGCTATCGTCGGTGGGGTGGATATCCGAAATCAGTGTTCAGACATTGGTTCTTCTGGGATGGCTCACCCTTCTTTGAATCAATCAAGGTTTGGCTCGTCAGAGCAAAATTCTTGCAACAGTGAGGAGCTTTCTCTAAGTTTTGGTTCTTACAAACCTCCTCAACTATCCCAAGTAATATGTGGATCAAGATATCTTCATGTGGTTCAGGAAATACTCTTTGACATTGCAAGCTACTCACTAGAAAATCTAGACCAGTCAAGTTTTTCATCTGCGAGGATCATGTCTGAGAACGCTGACAGCGATGGTAGATTTGAGGTACATAAGGATCCTGCATTGCAAAAACAGGAAATCAAAACAAAGAAATCCAAATTGCTGACCCTGTTACAAATGGTATGTTAGTTCTTTTGTATTATTAATTAGTCTAGAGTTATCTGTTCTGGTTCTGATTCTAACTGAGATGTAAAGTGCATTTAGATATTGGAAGTCGTGTAGACAAACTGGATTAAAATTTGACATTTGGTAAAATTAAAGTTTCTTGATAGACAAAAGGTGTTGAAATGTTTCATTTTACACCTCAATGACCTTGTTGCCTGTTCTCACACATTTGTTTGCACATGTGGTGGACTTGGAAATAGTATTTGGGCACTGTTAAGAGATTGATAAGATTGATATTGTTCTTCTGTGGATGCAGCTTGATGACTGCTACAACCAATGTGTAGATGAGATTCATACAGTTGTATCAGCGTTTCATGCTGCTACCGAGACGAATCCCCATATACATGCTCGTTTTGCCCTTCAAACAATCTCTGTACTGTATAAAAATCTGAGGGAAAGGATTAGCACCCATTTCCTTGCAATGACTGCAAATTCGAACCCTGCATCCCCCACTGAGAGTGAAAGGTCTTTTGAAATCCACAAGCAGTTGGCTCTGCAGCATCTAAAAAAGAAAGAACATCAAATATGGAGACCCCAGAGAGGCTTGCCTGAAAGATCCGTCTCAGTTTTACGTGCATGGATGTTTCAAAACTTCCTTCATCCGTGAGCTTCTCACTTATATGTCTTGTGCTTGTGCTTGATTGAGTATTCGGCGTCGTGATGAGCTCAAACAATGCAATATATATTTTGCTGAAATGAAGTGTTTGTAAGTAGAGATATCCTAGAATGTCTTATCCATTTGATTGATTTCAGGTACCCTAAAGATGCAGAGAAGCATGTCCTTGCAGTGAAAAGTGGATTGACAAGAAACCAGGTATATTTGATCTCTGATTTTATTACATCCCCAACTTTTGGTTTTAATTTCCTTTTGTTTGGCATTTGAATCCTCAGCTTCTAAGAACTCATTCTCTATAAAATTGGCCATGCCAGGTATCCAACTGGTTTATCAACGCTCGTGTCCGGCTATGGAAACCGATGATTGAGGAAATGTACTCGGAGATGAACAGACGAAAGACTCGTCAAAGTGACAACACTGAGAGAAACAATAGAAGCCACCACCACAACATAAGTATTAACCATCACAAATTTGGTGTGAACTGAAGGTTTTTGAAAGGGTACATAGCGAATGGAAAATGGGGCATATTCCACAACATTAATGCTACAAGTGTATATAGTTGTGGAAATTATTCAGGAGTAGGTTTCAGTGACCATGCCCATTGCCCTTGCCCACAAGAATGTTTTGCAAGCAATAGTAGAATCGTTGTGGAAAAAAAATGGCTAGAAAATTATTTATTTTGGAACTTTTTCGTAATGAAAACCGAAAGGTTAACACGCGTGATTTAGTTTAATCCTTAATTTAAATTACAGTTCATGCATTCTAAAAAGTGTTTGGGATTTGGACGTGGGAGTTTATGGTTCACGCCGGACACAACATTGTCCACTGTGTATATGCATACGTACCCTTCTCCCTTTATGTCCCAAAGTCAGGGACTCAGTGCTTGCTAAGCTGTAAGCAATTTGCTAAAGCAACCTCTATAAAAACAGATTAAGGCTTAAGCCTACTCTTTGTCACTTGATTTACGCGCACTACTGCTTTTACTCTCTCTTCAATACTTTTGAACTACCGAGTGGTGGTGGTGCCGGAGCAATGGCGGGGCTGGTCGTTGTTTTCGACTTTGACAAGACAATCATTGACTGGGATAGCGACAACTGGGTTGTGGAGGAGTTGGGTGTCAAAGACTTGTTCACTCGGCTTCTCCCTACCATGCCTTGGAACTCTCTTATGGTTCGTTTCAATTGGTTGTTTTTTTTCAACAATTGTCAGTCGTTTACAAGATTTTACCTCGGTACTTTTAGCATGAAGATTGAGTGACACTAAACCAAAGGATCATTTAACTGTTGAATTGGGTGTGTAACTTCAGGATAGAATGATGAGGGAGCTTCATTCTCGTGGAAAGACAATTGAGGACATTGCAGAATGTTTAAAGAAGATTCCACTGCATCCCAACATTGCCTCTGCAATCAAATCAGCTCATGCTTTTGGGTAATTTCCTTTCCTTATAAACATACTATGAATTGACAAAACAGAACAAATTATGCTATAATTGTTATGAAAATTTCTAATTGTAACACATGCAGGTGTGATATGAGGGTGTTAAGTGCTGCAAATGAATTTTTCATAGATACAATATTGAAGCATCATGGGCTAATGGATTGTTTCTCAGAAATCAACACCAACCCAAGCATTATTGATGAACAGGGCAGGCTTAGAATCTTACCCTACCATGATTTCCACTCATCTTCTCATGGCTGTACCATTTGCCCTCCCAGCATGTGCAAGGTGATTAAACTAAACTAATTGCATATATTTAAGTACCTCAAATCAAAATCACAAGTTTAATCACATTGGTTTAGTATGTTGTGGGGTTTCTTTTGTTACAGGGTCTAATAATGGAAAAGATCCAAGCTTCTGTTGCAGCAGATGGGAAGAAACATAAACAGTTCATCTATGTTGGGGATGGAGCTCCTGATTTTTGCGCAGGTTTGAAGCTTGAAGAAGGAGATTTTCTTATGCCAAGGAGGGATTTTCCTATCTGGGACTTAATTTCTGCCAATCCATTGTTTACCAAGGCAAAAATTTACGAATGGAATGAATGTGATGAGCTTGGGGCTGTCTTGCTCAACACAGTTAATGCATTCTTCACTGCAAACAAGTCGAGATCAACTGATCAATTGGTTCCAGTTGACTGTAAGTCTCAAAACAGTTCGACCTGTCTCACTGCCCATGAAGCCTTTCAAAATGCTCTCCCAGTTCCACTTCCTCGCCAGTAGTTAAGATTTAAGAACAACTTCATGTTGAGGTAGCTTAATGTTGTATTATAAGTCCTTATAGTTAATCCAAGTGGCGACGATGCGTGGACAAATAAGTTAGAATTAAGTTAGGTTTAAGGTTTGATTACCTTCTATTATACAGCAGAAAATTGTTGTATTATGTTATCAGATTGTCGGATGACATAAAATATTGGACAAACTACAGTAAACCTCTCAACCTATAAGGTTATTTAAGAGTTCATACTCAATTTTAGGGACATTTACCAGTATATACTCAAAGTCGCGAAAACTCTACAATTTGCCTCCATTAGCCAAATCGTCAGAAAATCTGTTATCTGCCTACATGGCATTTGTAACCCATTTTTTAATTGACGAAAAATTAATAATTTAAATTATTGTAATAAATTAAACATATTAAATTTAAAATTTAAAACCCTACCCAGATTCTCTCTCCCGATTTCTTCCCCCTTCCTCCCAATTTCTTTCCCCCAGATTTCTTCCCCCACCCAGATTAACCACAATTATTCTAAAAATTCATGTCTGTGATTAACAACCAATCCCAGATTTGTCTGTGATTGTATTGGGAAATAGGAAACCAGCAAAACTGGTATCATTTTCCTCGTCATTGGTGGGGCTCGAATCTGGTGTGGGTTGTAAAGTTAGGATATGAAGATTGGGACTGTAGCTGCAGAGAGAGAGAGAGAGAGAGAGCGTTTGGATCTGGGAAATGAGGTGGTCAGAGGATATGAGTGGTGATTTACAGTATGAAATGGGGAGGTGGTGGCGAAAAGGGTGGGGATGTGCATCAGAGTTTTTGGAGGAAGAGGACGGGGAGAGAAGGGGGCTGGACTGAGTTTTTCTTTATTTATTATTTATTTTACTGATCTTTTGTAAAACAACCCAGCAACACCCCCTCTGATTGATCTTGTGTACCCAAAGAATGAAGATAGATCGGTTCCTTTTTTTTATTTCCATTTTTTCTTGTCATGTATGGAACTGAAGGAGATCTGCAAGAGTTGAGAAAATGAATTTGTTGTGCTTTGAGGAATTTGATTTGTCAAGCAAGAGAGATGGATCGGTTGGGGTGGCTGGATTGGCATATGAGGAGGATGGGGGTTAGCATGGTGGGTGAGCTAGGATGTCGGGGGCTGCTTGATTTTGGGGTGGGGGATGGGTGGCTATTGAGTTCTGATCCGCAAGCTATCTTTCCAACGCCTGGTTCGTGAAATCGCTCAAGACTTCAAGATCGACCTCATGTTCCAAAGTCATGTTGTGCTTGCGCTTCAGGAAGCTGCAGAGGCCTATTTGGTTTGTTCAAGGACACCAACTAGTACGCCATCCATCCCAAGAGGGTGACAATCATGCCCAAGGACATTCAGCTTGCTATGCGCATCCTGGAAGCAATTGGAATTCAGGGTTTGATTGTAGAGGCTATGAAGAAAGAGAGAGAGAGAGTTTTGGGTCTGGGTTCTGAGAGAGAGAGAGAGAGAGAGAGAGAGAGAGAGAGATTTTTTTATAATTAATTTTATAATTAATTTTTAGTCTCATAAATGACAGGGAAGTCCAGGCCATTGATCATCAGTCCCACATTTAAGTAAATGTCTTTGTCATTTTACTTTTATTTATTTTATATTACTCCATTTACTTAAGTTTACAATGTAAATAAGTACCCCATTTGGATTCAAATAAAAATACTAGAAAATCAAATTCACTAAATCAAAATATGAAAAATCGGTTTTAGTGCAAAATACGATTTAGGCTAAAAATAATGGCTCATTAAGTCAATATATACTTCATACTAAAATCCCATAAAATCAAGTTTTCTTATTTGATGTGTAAGGAATAAAAGCCAAAAATTATCTTAAGAAAATGATTATTTCGAAAACCCATTTTTCATACTTAGTCAATATTTTTACATAAAATAACTTTTCATCTATAATATGAATGCATGAAAGAACCTAAGATCAATCTAGGTAAAAAAATCTTAGATGTTCAATCCACTATGGTGTTAAACCCTATTTGGTTTATGTTAAAACTTATTGAAAATTAGTCTATGGAGCTATGAACTAGCTTGGTTTATATGATTTAATGTTTACTTTTATTTCTAGAAAGACTATAGAAATTGTAAGTACAAAAAAAATAATCACTAAATTTTAAAGGCCATTGAAAAATTTCAGTTCCGCCCTTGTTCCGACATCTAGGAAAGATGATGAGCAAAAAATTGTTCATATTTGATGACAAGCTTTGCAATTTGCCAATCTTATCCTGCAGGCCATGACAGACTCCACCAAGTCCACCTTGACAGCATGCATACTGATTCATGGAACCATATTTTGTTTGTGGCATTATCATCAACTAGCTAGCGAACAAGAATGACATTGCATTTTCATCTGGTTTCACCTTTAAGACGCAATAAAGTGCCAACGAAGGATGGGCTGGCTGACGCATGAGCCACCATGAAACTTCCATAGTGTGCCGCGTCATCCATGAAATGAAACTTCTAGTGTGCCACGTCATCCATGGAAACTAAAAGAAGAAATAAATAAACATACAGGAGAAAGCTTGAAGCACAAGCTCATCATCCATTTGATATCATTATTGTAATGTACGTTTTTTTGTTGTTGTTTAAATAATTATTTCGAAGATATACAGAAGAAAACTAGCCCTCCCCCTCCCCAACTAACATTTGTGGACTACAAATGAAAAAATGATGTCTGCTTTCCTTATCAATTTTCCCTTGTATCTTTCTCTTTCTTTCTTTATCTACAGAACCGCTGATAACCCCTCTTTTCTTAATCCCCAACCAATCAAGCGATAGCTCAAACTCAGATGGCTCGAATACATTACAAAAACCCGTTTTTCCCTGCAAAACCTTTTTTCAACTTCTCTCATGAGGATCCCGAACCCGAGTTTTTATTGGTTTCAACTTCAAGCCCATGCTTTCTGGTGAAAGAAGCTCCGGTGCGATGCAGGACGGACTTAAGGGGCTTCTCGGGCTGACACTAGACTGAGAAGGCCTGTATAAGCCATATCCCATGAGGAAGTACTCTATTGGTATCAACATTGCATGGGGCTGCTCCTCTGTCACCATTGACCCGCATGCCTGAACCTGCAGGTCACACACACCTCCAGTGATGAGTTTGCTTTACATTTATGGAAAGATACAACTAATGCATGATATGATTATAGGAATTTGATATGGGTTCCATACCTCAACCAAGGCACTATATCGTCTGTCTAGTTTTGAAGTCATGTACAGAGCTTCTGAGTGAAACGGAGAGCTATCCCCAACAAATATTAGTGAACGGCATTGTAGCTTTCGCAATCCTTCGGAAATGTCAGGTCTCCTGCTAGACATAAAAAACAGAGTTAATTCCATGCCACCTAATGCGTCAAACTCTAATTTATTTAAGCGGATATAATTGGACATCTCGGATGCACAAAGGCAGTTCACGTGACAGAAAACTTGACATGTAAGATAATGGAGGTTAACATATAAAAACTAAAAGAAATCTTGGGGACAGGATTTACCCGTTCATTGCTTCAAGAAATCGCCAAACATTTGAACTCTGCCTTTCATCAAGCGACTGTAAGAGCATACACACATTAGACGTGCTCAGCACTTGACCAACCTCATTGTTTGATTTACACAGACAAAGAACTTAATATAAATCAGAGAAGGTAATAAAGGCTAGAACACTAACCCTTCTGCATGCCTGAGCTATATCTGACTCTGGTATGTGAACACCACCACGAACTTCCTGCCACCAGGATTAAAAACTTAAAACAACCAAACCAATTTAAATGTGGTGACACAAGTATATGTAAGTTAAACTAAAACAATGGCAGACCTTGCTGAAGTACCGCTTAAGCAGTATCTCCTTTACCACCCCGCACATGCCATAGAAGTACAGTAAATTCGACATCACCTGCAAATGATATGGAATGTTATGTGAGAACTAGATTCTCTAAACAGAACAAAGTTACAGGTCCAGGAAAGGGGAAAAAACCTTATTATACAACCATTCAGTCCAAGAGGCTGCTTTGCATATAGGAGACACAAGTATCAAGCCCATGACACGTGATCTATATTTCATCTGTTGCAAAGAGTTATGGATAAATCAGAAGATCCATAAGCGATTTATTGGAAAAATTAATAACACATATGAGCACTATTGTGCACTGTGCCAATAGAGATCTTACAGCAAACTGGGTGAGAATGTAAGCTCCAGCTGTAACCCCCATACACATCACTGCACCAAGTCTACAGAGAGAGGAAGAAACATCAGGGCAATTCCCTTCCTTGTTCAACCTATCTAAATATGTAAAGAATAATAACATATTAAAGGAAACGATAGCTTCGTGGAGCTTTTTTTTGTGCGTGTGTAGCAATGGCAAATGTGTCTAAACATCTTTTCCAACAACTAAACCAGAAGCATTCTGACTAACAGACAACTAATTCAGATTACTCTAAGGCAAGCTCCTGATTTACATAAAGTTAAAGCATAAAATGAAAATTTAATTACCCAAAAAAATCAAGAACCTCAGCAATCTGATCTACTAAATCATCAACAGAATACACAGAATCATCAAGGCTGATTGCAGAAGCTCCCAACTGAAATAGTTCTTGAAGAAAGCACGAGATAAGAAACGATGTGAATAATAGCACTCAATATAAGAGATAATTAGAACATGTAGACATGAAAATCAAGTGGGAGCCATATATGTAGTCAAGTTATTGAGTTACAAACCTCATGGCCAGGAGGACTGATATGATATATGCAAAAGTTGTGGAGCAGCAAGGAACATGCTTCTGGACAAAATAATAGTCCTTGAAAGCAGGACATATCTGATAAATCACATAATAAGACAAACGTTAAGTTGGAGCTTCGAAGTAATGTCACTGAAAAAAATATGATGTTGAAGTGCATGATTTCTCTTGATCTTTCATTTACGTCCAAATGCAACAAATCAACTAGTTTGGTTGAACTAATCCATGATGCTCCAGATCGTAAGTATTTATATTACAGTTCATAAATTTCTCCAATTTAGGAAGAAAAGAGCAAAGCTAAACTATTTTGGAACTGCATTTCAAAATCCACAATGCCCCTCCGCCACCCAAGAGAAAATAAAAAATAATAATACGAATAAAAATGAATTTTAGAAATATAAATGTCAAGCATCTTTGCTTCTTACACCTATACTAAAAATATGGCATTCTCGACATGATGGGCAAGATCAACCAACTAATAAGTAGAACAAGGTTGAAATGCAAGACAAAAACAAACCACAAGTACAACCCATCAAAAAATAATAATTATTGGTAGCTAAATTTTGTTTTACTTACGGTTTAGGGCTAAATCAGGATAAGTGACAAGAGCTGGCTTGTCCTGATCTCCCAACACAGCGACAGACACATAGCCAAGACAGGTTTTTACAAGATGCTCCTGCAGAGAGATTCCATAATAAGAATACAATTCCGGCAACATTCCAGGAAAGTAAATTGAGAAAACATAATATAAGTTACAAACACAGAATAGTGACAAAGCATTGTTATGACTGAAATGAGCATTCAAGAGAAGAACTAGACATTAAAAAGTTTAACCGCCTTTTGGGGTAATTTACTCCAAGGAAACAAAGTATATCATCAAGAAGAAAAGTAGAGCATTCATGTACAGTGGTAGCCTTAATTCAAAGTAGAAAATTAACCACTTCTGCTCATAAGGGCAAATTGGCATTCGTCAAATACAGAAAGAAGTTTTTATTCCTTGACTCCAAGAACATCTAAATACAATTACGAAACAAAAACCATTATATTTCCCAAAGCAGAGAAATCAAACTGCTAACTAATTAACTTGAAATTTGACTTATATGCACGCTTCCAAATGAGAAACTTGCGATGTTTCAAGCAAAACAAGAATTCAAAAAAAAAAAAAAAAAAGAACAATCCGAATTTGCTAGTCTTAGCTAAATTATTAAACCAGCAATGTTACGCATAATTTACAGACAAACCATTCCTATACAACCTGCATTTAAGAAAAACTAATGCTTGGCATATTCCTTGTAATCAAACAGTGGGGCATTTCACAATAGCAGAATCAATGCAATATTTGCATTAAACAAATTTCAAATGAGACCCATGTCATTAACAATAACCTGAGAGGCTCAATGCTTACATGGTTTAATTTCTTTCAAACATTTTTTTCTTGGCAACCAAACAGAGCAAAAGTGTTGTTAAAAGCAAAATCATAAACAAACACAATACAATACAATTTCTAGAAATGTGGGTACCTTTCCGCCAAGAGAAACCCCCTCCATATCCACCGACACTGAATCACTTGAATCCCCCATTTCCCTCTCTCTCTCTCAAGTCTCAAATGGCTGAGGCATTGGCCTTGGTTTCCATGTATTATATATTTATATATGTATATATCAATCTCTCTTTCTCTCTCTTTCTCTCTCTGCCTCTGTCTCTGTCTGTCTCTTTAAAATGTTGACGCGCGGTGAACTCGCACGAGTTGCTAACCGAGTCACCGACGCTTAATCCCAGAGGGGCTCACGAGCGGTCCGTATGTATGAACGGGGTATGGTCCTACCACGGACGCGGGTTTTAATTTAACCAGGGTTAGAGAAAGAAGCCGACAGTTTTTGCGATTTTACCAAATTATCCCTGATTTCCTAATTTTTCTTTTTCCTTTTTTGCCCTTTTCAAACAATAAACCTATTTGATAATTTTTGTGCAAGCAGGTGATGCTGATTGATGGGTGAATTAGTTATGTAGTTGAAGCTGTTTTTCCTTTTTTTTAAGTTGTTTTCTTTTTCAGGTAAAATTTTGACAAATAATTGTTAGTTGCATTTTGAACCAAGGGCCAGATGGTAAAATAAGCCATATGATGCTGGCAATTGTGGGGACGCTAAAGTCGTCAAAGCGTGCCATTATTTACGTGTCCTTGTTAAATGACGGGGATATTGTTTTCAAATTATTTGTAGATAAATTAGAATGATCCATTCATTCAAATTACGCGTCGTAATTAATCCTATTAATTCTACGGATAAGTCGATATGTCCCACACAAAAAATGGATAAGTCAATATGTCCAACAACAACAAAAAAAAAAAAAAGGACAAGTCGATATGATGAACAACATCGAAAATGTTTATTTATTTTTAATGAATCTATGGGCGTACAATACACAAATGTACAATGGTTTTTTTATTCTATGTTTTATAACAAGCGATATTAAGATATTTACGATCAAATATTGGATTTCTACTCTTTGAGTTGTGAGGATTTAAGGTTACACTCAAAACGCTTTCAAATTTACATATACATATACATAACTCTGATCTTCTTTGACTACAGTGGTTCAAGAGATTTTACACTTACCGTTTGATGTATATTCAACTGCTCACTCTTCATTCATTTTTAAAAACTTTTTGAATCATTTGATTAATATCTAAAGATTACAATCTCTTGACTCATGTGGTCCAAAAGATCGGACTATACATATACATATGCATACCACACAATAAATAAGACTAACTGAGTTGTAAAAATAATTTTGTGCATGATTTTATTAATCTTTCTTTCCTCTTTTTTTTTTTTTTGGGAATATTCATCTGTTTCTAACAATCTCAAATATGAAACATGTGTAAGTTGTGTATGTAGCTGAAATTCGAATATACTGATAGATTTGTTTTGTTCATATGCAAAGATATACATAGATTTCGTAATGGCATTTTATAATTATTATTTTTGGAATGCATGGTAGGCTTTCATCATCTCAACCCACAGGAATCTGTGGTTGAGACATCGTGTGGCTGGATTTAGCTTACAACTTAAAAATATGAATATTGAATTATTCAAGTTGGTATCTGTCATTAGCACTCACCAGACAGCAATTCAAATGTTCTTTTTTTAACACAACTTTTTAGTCATTTTAGTAAAACGTTTTTCTAATACCAGATAACGAGTTTTCAACGGAAATTGCCACACAAACAGAAACAGGCTACATAATTCTCATAATTTGCCTATAATTCTTAACAAGCACGTTCTATTATTATCAAATGGGATTTTAAAGGTGGGGATTGAATTGAATTCCAATTTTAATTTTAGATTAATGAGATCTAGTTTTTTGTTTTTGTTTTTTTAGATGTCATTGTGCATGCTTGTTTAAAGAAAATTTCATCCAACGGATCTAACCCAGTGAAAAAAAACATTGACTTGCATACTATAAGTCTTAGGTTTGAACCCCATAACATTTTAGTTATATGCGTGTGAGAAACCCCACTCCCCTGTAATTTAAACTATCGCTTGTACTAACAAAATAAAATAATCAAGACTAATTACATTTAGATATGATTCCATTTAATCAATGGTGTTAATTATTCTCTAATATTATATTTTTTTTTGAAAATTACTAACTTTATAAGTTTAAGATATTTAAAAAATATATATTACCATGAAATTATTTGATGTTATTTTAAAAGTTAACTCCATTTTTCAATTGCATATAGAACCACCTACTCAATTCCATGTTATTTTTATTGAAATTGCAACATGAATCAATCACTCAACTAGAGCCAAAAGGAACTCTCAGAAAATTATTGTTTCTAGAATTCACACCATTTTTCTATTCACCAATTAAATTCTACCAACTCCCTCCCCTCCCCTCCCCATATATGCAATCTAGCAAAACAAACAAAAGTCCCCTATTCTTCAGTAGCTAGAATATGAGAGGTCTTGTCAATCAAAACCCCCATCGGCCGTCTATATGACACTTACCAACTTCATATTCTGTTTGTCTTAAATCGCTTTTAAAATAATTAATCCACGAGCCAAACATGCCCATATAATTTATTTTGAAATTACTCCTTCTTTTGATACACTCTTGTAAGGTTATAAACCAGAATCTTTGACTAGTAAACTAACGTAAGTACACCATAAGTTCCAATATCCCATCGCCATTTACTCTACCAACCACATTCTATAACTTCTTTAATTTTATCCTCCATTTTTTTCATGGTAATAATCTCATTTATATAATTTGTAATTGGGAAAATATTATTTCCCATATGCGCTTAAATCATTTCCATTAAAAGTATATTTTAATTTTGGTACGGCTTTTAAAACATATTTAAATAATGTTTGCTAAGGTAGATAATGAGAACAACAAAAGCGATAGCTCAGCTCAGAGTGAGGAACAGCTTTTCTTGAAAGCTATGGCAGGTAGGGTATTGACTACATTAAATCTTTTATAAACAATAAATGTTATTAATTGGCTACATAGTTTGGCAAAAGGAAAAGAAATATGACTCAACCAAGGTACCTTGGCATTTATAAATCGCAATGTTGGTGTTCTCACAGTTTTGAACCACAACCAGAAGCTGTGTCGGTCATCATTTTTGGCAACATAACACATATAATTTGTAGAGGACTGTTACCGATAGTTGCGGATCGGTGTGTGATGATTTTTTTAGTTACGTATTGATGTATGTGGGTTCTATAATTAAGTATACTGATTAATGAGTAAAAATAGAGTGGAAGGGGCTCTGGTCACTTAAGCAAGTGGACTCAGGTTCGAGTTATTGTAGATGCATAAAACTTTCTTGAGAGAGGTCCCCTCATATGCATCTGACAGTACTTCAGAGGACCTAGCCTGGGGATACCTTGGAAAAAAAAAAAAAAAAAAAACCTTCATGCATTCACGACGATTGACAATAACATTATTAAATATATACTCAAGCAAATGTAAGGGAAAAAGAAAGGAAAAAGGTTGGTGTGGTTTCATAATCTGTGGGTTCTTCTCCTAATCGCGCATCAAAGTTATGACCGTCCCTCTCAATCTCGAGTGCCACGTCGTAATTGGCCCCTTTTTAAACCTTTCTTGTGCAAATCATTAGTAAAGTTTGCATAAGCATTGCGTGTGATACAGGGCAAGAAAAGAACAATGTTTTTTTTTGGGCACCATTTTAAACTTTAAATCCTCAAATAATATTTATAATTATTTCATATACAAAAGAAATTTTAAATTATCTATTTATAGAGATTAAGATTCAACTCTGCATGCAGGCAAGGGAATGGAAAAAAAAACTTTTTTGAAAAGCTGGACGACATGGTAGACTTGTGAAGGTCGTTTGATCGCGTTGGAGCTTGGAATTCACACCACGTATTACACGTGACCAGTTCAAGTGTGGACGCTTGGAGAGAAGTGCGCCCACTTAAACCCCATTGGCTTGCTGCTGTCGGTCATAAGGACTAGTCAGGAGAAGGTACAGTTGAAACAGGCCCGACCCAAACCACTGCGGCCAAGCCATTTAAACCACGACAAGAAATATCAGAACAAAACGACAACAAGCTATTTGAATGGGCTGCTTTTATGCCATTTGAGTTCATGGGTCAGCCCCATGTCAAAATTCTGGGCTCTTGAAGACTATGCCAACTTAGTTTGGGCCTTAAGTTTTAATAAAATAATTAGGGTTTGTTTGGTTCGTGATCTAAAATTATGTTTCAAAAATATATGATAAAATCCAAAAATATGGATTGTATTCTATTTATACAAAACCTTAAGAATTATGAAAATGTTGGTGGTAGTTATGAGTTCAAGTATGAGTTTCACATTTAAAATTTTCGATCAAACTGCATAATTTGGAGTTTCATGTCTCAATTTCGTTGTTCATAGTCTAGTTCCAAGTTGAGGTCTTGTACTAACCCTCACATAATAAGGCCCTCTATCCAACCAACCATTATGATGCGCATATTTCACCAATCGCTTGTTAGATATGCTTGGAAGTTTGAATTGTCTTTTGAGACAAAAAAACGTATTTCAAATAAAAGATGAACTTGATGAGATGAAAAAAATGACAGGATTCGGACCGGAATTGGCCGCTAGATAGTAGATATCCGACCGAAACCCTGCCCACCTAAATATGTTGTTAGAGAGAGGCCTTTTAAGAGAGGGAGAAAAGAGAGAGGCTAAGGTAAATGGTTTTAATTGAGTTAGCAGAAAAATAACAAGAAATTGGGATACAAAACACACATGCATACACATGGACTTTTTTGTTTGACAAACACAAACACCATCTTAAACAGATAAAGTTCTCCTTTTTGGAATTGTGCGAGCGATACATCGAATTTCAATACCAAGAAAAACGAGAAGTCATGCTTCTAAACAAAAACCCACCACCGTTGATCTCACTGTTGTACACTTGTAGCCCAACAAACAACGTTGGATCAAAGAAAGACAGTATCATTGTAATCTACGCCGAAATTCACTCGACCACATCCATAAAGTCGAAAATATATAAAAGCATATAATATCAAAATTAACGTCCCTTTCAATAGTTATCACATCTTAATATATCACTCCCACTTTTCTTTCAGTATTATTCTTTATAGGAATTTGGCTTCCATATTTTGTTCAGGCTTTAATAAAGTCCAAATTTTCCCCAAATAAATATTCCTCCAAAACACAAACACAAAAAAAATGAAAAAATTATATAATAAATTAATCATAATAAGCGAGGACGATGAATTATTTAGATATCCACGACAAAATCAGCTAAAAAGCTACGTCCTGCTTCGTCATTTTCTTCCCCTCTATTTTTCAGCAACGAAAGGAAAAAAAAAAAAAAGAGATCAGAGACAGAGAGAGAGAGTGGAAATTCCATCGCTGTGAGGACCGTACGCGTAAGGCTGGGAATGGATGAAGAAGAAGGCAGAGACTGCATTTATTTTTCAATGAAGATTGGTCCGAATCCGTGAGATTCACGCAAATCCGGTTTCTCAGATCGACTTCCTCTGCATTGATTTGTGTTCTCTTTTTTCGACTCATTTCTCTGTCAAATTTTTGGAATATTTATAAATGAACGTCGGCGGGGAGGGGCTCTTGGCTCCGGCGAGGTCGGCGGCGGATTTATCGCCGCTGGAGTGGAAGTTTTCGCAGGTCTTCGGAGAAAGGACCGCCGGAGAAGAAGTTCAGGAAGGTACTCTTCTCGATTTTTCAATTCGTTTCATATTATTTAGGGATTCAGTATTGTTTTCATTCTCATTATCATTAATACTTTTTATTTAATGTTGCGATTTTCCCTTTATTGGATGATTAGCTTCAGAAATTGGGAATTGAATATTGAGAATCGGAACACGCCAATGAAATTTAATGGATAAAGTGGGATTTTATAGTTTGAGGGCAGAGATTAGGTTTATGATGGCAGAAACACTTGAGCTGTAGTTGGTAGACATGTGGCGTGTATATTTGATAACTGATGCCTGATGCTGTTGTCATGAGATTGATATTATGAAGGGTTTATCATTTAGAATCTTTGATAGTGAAGTTGATGGCTGTTGGTTATCTGGCTATTAATTAACGAAACAAAAACATTGGGAGGCTGTCTATTTTGTATGTATGTATGTATGTCTGTTTGTTTTATTTATGTTCTTTTTATTTTTGAGCCACTACATTTAGTTGATAAGTTTAGGATGCATTTAGAACATGCTCTTACGATTGCGACATACGCATTTATATATCTTAAGCTCAGAGGGCCTAGATTTAGAGTGAAGTTAACTGGAAATCAATTATGATGAATGTATCTCTTTGAATGAATGTCATCACCTGAATATTTAGTTTTGAATTTTTTTTATAAAGATACTTCGTAAGCGTTTGAGGGCATTGAAGTTTTCTTTGGTACACTGCACATGAATGACTACTTAGCTTGTTTACATTCTGACTGATTTTTTGCAGTTGATATAATATCCGCTATTGAATTCGATAGAACTGGGGACCACCTTGCCACTGGAGATCGTGGAGGTCGGGTGGTATTGTTTGAAAGAACTGATACGAAGGATGTAAGTTAGTTGATACATTTTTTTTGGGAGGCTTGTGGGAGTGTATTTTCCTTATAACCATTCTGCCTTTGTATTTTTGTTCGTTACACTGTTGTGATTTAGTTCTACCTGTATGGTGTAAACTTAAAATATGTAGCATGGTGGACATCGGAGAGATCTAGAGAGGATGGATTATTCAATCAGTAGGCATCCCGAGTTTCGCTATAAAACTGAGTTCCAGAGTCATGAACCTGAGGTATTACTTTCTTTGTGCTTCCCTATGACTAGTATAAATTGACTTGTTAAGATTTCCTCCTTGCTGGAATCTGGATTTGACTAACTTGCATCTTTCTTGGTCTTTCCTAAACCCAGTTTGACTATCTTAAGAGCTTGGAAATCGAGGAAAAAATCAACAAGATCAGATGGTGTCAGACAGCTAATGGTGCGCTGTTTCTTCTCTCCACTAATGACAAAACCATCAAATTCTGGAAGGTAGCACTAGCCACTTTTGAACTTTTATGTGGTTAGATTATTAACTTATATATGATTTCCCCTCAATATCACATCTCCCTGTACTTATTTTTATGCAACCGCATTGCCTTTTTCATTTATATCTTGTTCCAAACAAAGATGGCGATTACTCCAACCATTTCACTTTACACATCATTCTCGTAGTGAACACAAACATAGACATACATGCAGATTGTAGTGAATGACTTTTCATAGCTGCTATAGTACAACGACTTCAGATTTAATTACTTGTAATTTTTACATTATGGTAGGAAATGTTCTAATCCTGCCCTAATTCTGAGCAGATCCAAGAAAAGAAGGTAAAGAAAGTATGTGAGATGAATGTGGATGCTTCTAAATCTGTGGAAAATGGGGCAGTTGGTTCTCTGTCAGCAAGCTCCAAACCGTCTCTTGCAAATGGAGTATGTAAAGAGAGACCCATCAGTTCTCCAAGCAATGACAATTTGATTCCATCTGGGGATTTGCCATCTCTGCACTTGCCCGTGGTAGTTTGTATTCCATCTGATTTGTTTATTTTCTGACAGCATATGGTTTTGGTATTTAAAATAGTTCCAGAGTCTATTATATTTGAGTTTCTTGTTATATTATACTGTGAGAATTGGCACCTGCAGTTATTGACATCTTGGTGAATGATATCGTATTTTCAGCACTAACACTTGAACAATTGTGGAATCCAGGTGACCAGTCATGAGACGAGCCTTATGGCTAGATGTCGAAGAGTCTATGCCCATGCCCATGACTATCATATTAATTCCATTTCAAATAACAGGTGCATTTTGTCTATGAACTAATTTTGAGTCTTATTTGAATGTAATATACATTTTGATATTGTTGCTTGCCTATTACCTGGCATGGTTTCCATTTTCTATACACTAATGTATCTTACTTTTTGGTTTTGTAGCGATGGAGAAACTTTTATATCAGCTGATGACTTGCGAATTAATCTTTGGAACTTAGAGATTAGCAATCAAAGTTTTAATATTGTTGACGTGAAGCCTACAAACATGGAGGATCTAACTGGTAGAACCCACGGCACTATGATGCCCATTACTTACTTTTCTGATTTTTAACTATTGTTTGAAATACACGACAATAAATGGAGCCTTGTCCCAACTATTCAGGGTTGGCTACAAGACTCCTGGTCTTCCATTCTCTGCTATCCTGTACGATTTTTCATTAAGCAATGTGCAATAATATTTTTCTTAGTTACCTTCGACGTTTAAAGATTTAGATGTGTAAATATAGTTTCTAGTTTTGATGTTCCTTCTTTACTTTCTGTTTGTATTTCTCTCCGTGTGGATTTTTGTACTTGTTTCCTTTCTTATGATTTTTTTTTTCTTTGTCCCCCTTTCATTATGTTTGGATGGCTGTGTACTCAACTAGAATTATGCCTTATTTATATGCTTTGTTAGTCCAACGGCTCCACATGTGTAATTATGTTTCTTTACATACTTGACATTTTATGTGCAGAGGTGATAACTTCAGCAGAATTTCATCCTACTCATTGTAACATGCTGGCGTACAGTAGCTCAAGGGGCTCAATTCGTCTTATTGATCTGCGGCAGTCAGCTTTATGTGACACTCACAGCAAATTGTGAGTTGTTCAGTCATTCTTTCTTCCTTCCGCTCTTTTTTGTTCTTACTCTGTTAAATGTTTTTACCTGTAAAATATGATTTGGTATTGGAAATGTAAAGTTCCTTTGACACTTCCTACTTCCTAACTTATTTTTTCTCTTCACCAAAAGAAATTTTAAATATGATTTATGATATTGGTGCAGGTTTGAAGAACGAGAAGTGCCTGGTTCAAGATCCTTTTTCACTGAGATAATAGCCTCAATTTCAGATATTAAGTTTGCTAAGAATGGAAGACAAGTACTTAGTCGTGATTACATGACTCTTAAGGTTCATATTTTCATTCTCTTATTTTTTTAAAAGGTTCATCTTTTCATACTTTGAACCCTCAGATATTCTAATCCTACAAACAAATTTACAGAACTACCGATGCTTGAAAACCTTGTTTTAACATACCACTATGCGTGCCACATCTTAACATCTCACTTATATTATTATTTTGTTTTTTGTTTTTCAGCTGTGGGACATAAACATGGATTCTGGCCCAGTTGCAACTTTCCAGGTTCATGAATATCTAAGACCTAAGGTGATGTATTCTTTCAGAAAGCCGGTTTAATCACAGATGATCTAAATGAAGATGATACAATTAAATACAATAAAATGCAACTTATTTTAGTTCTTTACCTTGCTCAGCTGTGTGATTTGTATGAAAATGATTCTATCTTCGATAAATTTGAGTGCTGTTTAAGTGGAGATGGGCGTCGAGTGGCAACAGGTTCTTACAGGTTAGCTTTATTCTCGTACACATCCTTTGTTGCTCTAACTTAAACTCTGACCTATGTTGTGTGCGGCTCAACATATGAAGAAACACATTTCTGTGATTCCAGCAATCAGTTTCGAGTGTTTGGTTGTTCTGAAGGGAGCACAGAAGCAACGACATTGGAGGCCAGCAAAAACCCCATGAGGTATCTTTTAAAAGTACATATAATGCTCGTCAGGCGTGCGATGCTGAAAACCATTTCCTATAGCATAGCATCTTTTAGTAAGAGAGAAACTCTTTTTTCATTATTTTCTCTTAGACTGATTTCCTTAATTTGTTCTCATGGGCTTCCAGGAGACAAGTGCAAACGCCATCAAGGCCTTCTAGATCTTTGGGCAACCTTCCTCGTGTTCTCAGGCGAGGTATGTGTTTCCTTGTCAAACTCTGAAACTTTTGAGCAGTCAAGTTTAATTTACCATAATTGATTTCAACTCAAAGTCTCAGACAAAATTGCTTTTATAGTAAGATAAAATTAAATTTTAGAGAATCAATTAGGTTTGATAATTCTCTGATTTATTCCCTATTTAATTTGATTTAATGAGGTTTGGTTGCACTTGATGGTGAGTAGTCAAGTGAGTCTAAACTCAGGAAGTTATTTCCATCATTGTGTTAGTTTGTATCTCCACTGTCTATTTGACTAACCTGTGTCTGTACTCCTTTTCTTCCATTATAATATAAAAGGTGCGGATAACTCTGGAGCTGATGCGAACGGAAATTCTTTTGATTTCACGACAAAGTTGCTACATCTTGCATGGCATCCTACTGAGAATTCACTCGCCTGTGCTGCTTCAAATAGCCTTTACATGTATTATGCGTAAAGATGGTATCAGAAGTTGTATGTTTTGGCAGGCAAAGCTTCTCTCATTACTATTGACTAAAGGCTGCTCTGCCTTCATCCCCAGCTAGTGATGTGAAGCTGCACCCTTAATCAGAAACTCTGCAATCCATTACCTAACTGCGCAACATCAGGAAACACTTTTTAGCTGATGTCAAAGTTTTCAAGGAGAAATTAGTCTCTCTCCCTCCCGTTGATGCGAAAAATTGATGTTTATGCTATACCATAAGGAGAATGCCATTGTCCTAATTGTGTCATGTTAATTGAAGAGATGTGATATTAGCTCATCTGCCTACAGAAAGAATACCCAGTCGATATTTGCTGCCACAGTAGACACCAATCGGGCCCTACCCTGAAGCTGGGAGAAGCTCTAGTGGTGCATCAACTCTGATTGATACCTCGGGGCCTTCAACCTTTGTATTATTTGAATTAAAGTTAAAAGGGTTGTGAAATTTTATCACTGTTTTTATTCTAACCATTCTTTCCCCTCTTTCAGAATCTGCTGATTTTCTTTGATCTTTAGCAAAAAAGTATTGGTTCCTTTGGATTGAAGGCCCCATGCAAGACATATTCTTTCAACAGTTTCACTGGGAACCAAGATTTGTGGGTCTTAATTCGTCTGGTTTTCTGGTGTTTTATTCTTTAGGTAATGTTTTTTATGTAGGCAACTGATCATCTTCTATATAAATCAGAGGGTCATAAAAGTGGAAGCCTGAGACTTGTTTTGTTGATCATCTGCTCTGCCCTTCTGCGTATTTCTCTTCTGCTTAGACTCTGCTGACATTAGTGTTGCCCTTGGGGCTAGAAACTGTAAAAACTCAACTTCTCTTATTTATAAGCCACCGTTTTATGAAATATATGGTCATCCAATACCAATGAAACCCTTGTGAAGTCATTTATAGTTTTATAGTTTTACTGCGTATATCGTGCGCATTATGCATCATTTTTCACAAAATAAAATTGCCATGGTGAATTAATTATTTCGCTTTATTGGTATTACCTTTACTACCACGGTTAAGTAAGATAAAATTGCTTGAGTGGGCTCAAGGCCTCCACGTCAGGCATGGGCCATGGCGGTGGACTTCGATTTGATGGTCTCAATTTTGCCACATTGGTTACTTTAAATAAAGAGCAGTTAAATATCAATTCTCAATTAATTGCCTATTTTGACACGGTTTACTATTACTTACATAAAAATTAAATAAATAGTATGTGTCTGATTTGTGAGGTTTTTATTTTTTATATTTTTTATACAAGTTATATTAAGAGAGTGGCGATTCGAACACATTATTTAGTGTTTATGAGGTCTTAATCAATTGCATTATAAGTGAAATTAGAGGAAGGGAAATCAAATCATGACTTTGATGTATGAGTAAATGTTATTATCCACTTCTACTTTATCTCATGAAATATTAATATGGATTAAGTGGTGGACAAGAATAAAAATAATTTTTACCACAAAAAACAGATAAATAATATAAAAAAGAGCCTCTAAATCCAATAATTTAGGAAAAACAAATTGTAAAAAGTCCAAAATAGGTAAATCCCATATGTTCTAAATTCTATTCCTAGAAGTTGTCATTTGATTCAGATGCGAAACTAACACGGAGAAAAGAGCTTCAGGCCATTTCAGCTTCCTCAAACTTCTCCTCCTTCTCTCTCTGTGTCTCTCAGCTCGAAGCTAAGGTCATGGCTCTGCTGACCCGAGCCTCACGCATCCCTCTCCAGCTCTCGGCCCAGCGGGCCCTCTCTCTCCACACGACCGTCCCCTCGCTGTCGTCCTCCTCCCCCTCCGGCTCAACTCCGACCACATATGCCCGCCCTCCTCCCCCCTCGGCCTCGCTGCCTCCGGCTGGCCTCTCCAAGGCCGCCGAGTTCGTGATCTCGAAGGTCGACGATCTCATGAACTGGGCCCGCCGTGGGTCCATCTGGCCTATGACCTTCGGCCTCGCCTGCTGCGCCGTCGAGATGATGCACACCGGAGCCGCCCGATATGATTTGGACCGATTTGGCATCATTTTCCGGCCCAGCCCTCGCCAGTCTGATTGCATGATCGTCGCCGGCACTCTCACCAACAAGATGGCCCCCGCTCTCCGCAAGTAAGTAACTACCCCCTCCGCATCTCTTATTTTGCTGAATTGCTGTTTAGGGTTTTTGAATTTTTAGCTAAAAGTTGTTTCTTTTAATGCTAATTAGATTTGTATTTACCTGCTAGAGTCACAAATTGGAAAAATTGGAGCTGCGTTTCAGCAGTGTAACGAAACATGGCTTATTGCCTATTGCTTTATGAATCTCTGATTGAATGGGATTAACATGTCTGCCATTTACCCATGTTTGTTATTTTGGAGTTTCTTTGAGAAACCAACTTTTGTTTTGTTGCATTTTCATGCATTCTGCTAATAAAAATCCACATTTCTAGTTATGCTGATAGTTTAATTTAATGTTTACTCTTGATAACAAAAACTGGTTTGTGTTGTGTTGTGTTGTGTTTCTTTTGATGGATGGTCAGTATTCGGATAGTATTATTACATTTGTTTTTAAGGATTTTGATTTCATTTGGTTGTATAATTTCCTGGATTTTTGGGAATTAGAAGGTGTTGACCTTTTCACGTTTGTGTTACGCTAAAGTATGCACAAGTAAACAAGGGGGATAAGTGATTTTGATATCTATGCTGAAACTATGTTGCAGGGTTTATGACCAAATGCCCGAGCCTAGATGGGTCATCTCTATGGGAAGCTGTGCAAATGGGGGTGGTTACTATCATTACTCGTATTCCGTTGTTCGGGGTTGTGACAGGATTGTCCCTGTTGATATCTACGTTCCTGGCTGCCCTCCCACTGCCGAGGCCCTACTTTACGGCCTTCTCCAGCTCCAGAAGAAGATCAACAGACGCAAGGATTTCCTCCTTTGGTGGACCAAGTGAGGGCATGGATTCACCTTGTCTTTGGGGGCAGCTTTGGCTATATCTAATCAAATAATAAGTCTATCCGGGGTGGTTCGCCCTGGCTAAGCACCATGTAAAGGGAGAATTTTTTTAAATTTAGATCCCAGGGTGTCCTTTGTTGTGCTTTCTGCATATTTGTGTTGTTTTTTGGGAGCTATGATAGTAGCCACAGATTCTGTAAAACTGTTTTTCTGTTGTTAAACTGGGTGCTTGAACTATCTGCCATTGTTTATCGACTTGTTTGATTGATTGCTAGAAGCTGCTTATAGTTCTCTTAATCTGGGATCAAATAATGTGCCTGTATTTGTTTGAACTCGCGAGTTTTGTGGTTCTAATTTTGAGTAGCCCTGTATTGTTGTTGGTTCCAGACTCTCAGAGATTATCTTTATCCCTTCTCCTAATGTTCCTTAGTAGATCTCTGGTTTCAATCTGTAAACTTTTGCTGCTTAAAAGCTGTGGTTCAAGTATATGTTCTAATCAAGCTGTGGTCGGTTGCATTATATTATTGTTCACCCTGTAACAGCCAAGAGCTGTGATAATGAACTGATGAAAAGCGGGAATTAATGACACTTCTTCCTTTTGACGGATGAACTAAATTTGAAAGAGTGATGATCCTACTGACGGTTTTTATTGCTTAGATTCAACTGCATTGCTGATCCTCATTGCCCGAGCCGGACTCGACATCTTTGTCTCGACTGCGTTGTAATGCATTACATAAAAGCTTTTTGTGTTTTAATAATATCTCTAACGGTCAATAATTTGTTATTTACCACATATATGGACGAGTTATTCTCTTATAAGGTTTTGAAGGGAAATCTGTTTTCCAGTCCATTATGTTAATAAGCTCCTGATAAAGAAAAGAACAATGATATATATATATATATATATATAATTCTCTCTTTACGTATTTAAGTTTATAATTATTTTCTACAATTACTTTTATTTTACTTCTGGTCACACATTACATATGCTTCAAACTCTATGTTATGTTTTTATGTTGATCGTGATTATACATTTATTTTTTATTTTTATCAAAATCCTTTGTAAAAAAAATTTAAAACACGCTTATTTACCAGAAAATACTTTAGACACGCTTTCCGTCCGGTAAAGTTTATAGACCTTTATTCCCAAACGCAAACAGCAAAAAATCCCCGTCCCATATAAAAGTCCTACTCGTGCGGACCTTACACAATTCCTCACTCCCTCCTTTTTATCTCTATCGTCTAGGGTTTCTTCCTCTACGCAACGACAATGGCCGACGAAGCACAATACTCCTCTGGTCCCGATTCGGGGAACAACAAGCGCAAGTACGAAGAGCAAACGACGCCGCCTCCGCGTAGAGCCACTGGCTTCTCAGCCCCCATCACGTCCTCATCGCCCGATTCTGCACCTCCGTCCTACAGCAACGTTCCTCCGCCAGTTGATGACATTCAGGTGGCCAAGCAGCGCGCGCAGGAGATCGCAGCTCGATTGTTCAACAACGCCAGTGGTGGTGTTGCTGCTGGTGGCCTTGAGGCTAAGCGCCCTAGGGTTGAGAATGGCTTTGATTCCATTGACAAGGGCTTTAGCTCTGCTCCACCTGGTTCGCCTCCTCTCTTTAGGGTTTGCTTTATTTATTTATTTATTTTATTATATGCTTATTTGTGTTTAGTGTTCTCTTAGGGTTTTCAGTAGTTTTTTTTTATTTATAGCATACTTGACATCAACGAGTTGATGGTTTTAGTTTTTTCTGGGATTTGTTTGCTAATAATTGATTTGTTCCGAGGTGCTATTTGTGTTTTGTTGCATATGTGCATGCTTTGATTATGAATATGTATGCAACAATTGTGATTGTGTCTTGTTGAATGGGATGCAGATTTGAAGCCTCACTTGTCAAACACAGCTCCTTCATCGATCCCTGTATCGTATGGTAGCTTCCAGGGCTCAAGCAAAAAGATTGATGTTCCAAATGGAAGGGTTGGTGTTATTATTGGTAAAGGTGGTGAGACTATCAAGTATTTACAGACTCAGTCTGGTGCCAAGATTCAAGTTACCCGAGATGGTGATGCGGACCTCAGTGCTCCAACTAGGATGGTGGAGCTCATGGGTACTCCAGAGCAGATCGCAAAGGCTGAGCATTTGATAAATGAAGTTCTCGCTGAGGTTCTACTTGTGCACTTATTTTTATTATTTTTATTATTTTTATTATTTTTAATATTTGAGTTTTATCATGCATCTGCTTGTGATATATGTAAAAGTTAATGCATTTAAATTCTGGATTATCATCATGGTCATTGTTTGTGCTAACTTTTCGTTAGATGAGTTTTATCAAATTGGTATACATGGATAAGCTCTTATATTTCTGCAGGCTGAATCAGGAGGTCCTGCCATAGTTTCTCGAAGGTTAACAGTACAAGCTGGTGCTGAACAATATGTTACAAAAATTCCTAACAACAAGGTACAGAGGTTTTTCTGCATTTATCAACGTGTTCTAGGGGTTTGGTTCTTTCGGATTGGTGACTCTGTAATTCCAGGTTGGGCTTGTAATTGGGAAAGGAGGTGAAACGATTAAAAATATGCAAGCTAGGACTGGAGCTCGTATTCAGGTTTGATTTGAATCTTGGAAATGATCTTGGTCATTTCTCTTGCAATTATCTGTGCTTTTCTTTGTGGAACATGAAAAACATAAAGCATTTTTCGATCATTTTTTTTTTATATATACCTTCTGTGTAAGGTTGTACCTGGTTTTGCTATAATATTGGTATATGTAGTGTGCCTTAGCAGTGGAATCAAATATAGCATAATGGTTTTGATTTGAAAGTCTGTATTCTATATAGGTGATTCCCTTGCATCTGCCACCCGGTGACACATCAACAGAAAGGACACTACAGATTGATGGGACTAGTGAACAAATTGAAGCTGCAAAACAGTTGGTCAATGAAGTTATTAGCGAGGTATGTGTGATTAGTGTTTGCCTAAAAATTTGGCCTTGTACACTTGTAGTTTGTTGTAGTCTGAATTTGTTAAATCTCATGAGAAGTAAGCTAAAGTAGATATGATTTTCTCAAATTTTCTTAAGGCTACTTTAACTTCTGTCTATGCATTTAATTTGTGCACCTCTACTTGCTCCAGTTAGTTTTTCCCCCCTCACATTTGCTTCTTGATTTGTAGGGCTGCATTTAGTATAGTACGAGAGTTGTTTCTTCTGTTTGGCACTGCTTCTTGATTTGTAGGGCTGCATTTAGTATAGTACGATAGTTGTTTCTTCTGTTTGGCACCCGTACTGCCCCATAGTGCTTACTGAAATATGTCTACTGACCTGTGTGAATGGTCATTAGTCCAGTCTTTCCAATATATCTTTTGTTCTAACTTATTTTAATAGCTTTGGTGGACTTGCACTTTTGCATTTTGTTCTGGTTTTAGTTTTCTTTCTTGCAGGGTGCGTAAGTCTTTAAATGCATAATTTTTATTTTTAAAAACTCTGGCAAAATATTTTGTTTAGGAGCTTCTGGATTATCTTTATCTTTTGAAGTAGTATCAGTTCATATACATCTTTAATATTATCTATACCTCTGTGATTGAATGTATTGCGGATGACTTTATTCTACATTATTTTTTCCATGAAGTTGATTATTGATCTGAGTTCCATGTCGGTTACTTGCCTTTATACTAAACTATTTTACCTGATATGAGATAACTTTACCAAACATATACCGTCCCTATATATTGTATTTGGTAGTCTATAAGGTTGTACATTTCACCGTGTCATGAAAGGTGTAGATGCTTTCCACTATTGTAAACTCAAATTTTTTGGCCAGTGTTTGGGCACAATATGTTTAATGTTGCACTAGTTTTGCACTTGGTATTTTGAACATGCTTATGGACCCAAGTATCATGAGGTATTGAGGATTGGATAAGTTTCTATTGTCCTCAATTTCCTTTCTTCACTTTTAGTCTTATTAATCCAAAAGTTGTATTTTCCGCTTATCTTGTTACCATGGACAGCATAGCTGGCTGAGGTTTTAAGTCTAACATTCCATGTGAACACTGGAAGGAGCCCGCTTCTGCAATTATATATGCGTTGAGTATTGAATCATATGCAGGGTTCTAGTTTCAAGTTAGGAAACTGAAGAGCATGGTAATCAATTTGGATCTCCTATAGATGAATCTCTAACTGTCTATATAGAACCTGCTGTGTCTTCTGAATTGTTATATTAAATAGATATGTTATATATCTGCAATAAGTTTCTGCTTCCTGTGTGATTGATGCAGAAAGTGGCTAACTTGACCTTAATGGACAGAGTGAAATAGCAGGTTGAACTGTCAAATTCTTTTAGGAGTGATTATTATGACACGTTGAGCTGTTCTAGGTCATATGCTAGCTTATTCAAAATTTAGTCTGTGGAGGTCTTATACATACAGGTTTAGGTTATCAAGTCACATGGAAGCTTCCTTAACTCCAATAATGCTCAACGGTACAATTAGTTGTTCAATGAGTGAAATTATTGGGATAACAGATTGTTCTACCATCAATGTGCTTATTTCTATTGTATCATGTGACTGATTTTCTTATTGGGAACTGTTGTAGGGTTAGTTTGTATTGGACCATTGGTGACACCAACATGTTATCCTTTGTGTTGGTGTTCCCTCAGCATCACTCTGGTATGGTTCTAAATCCGATTTCTGGCATTTAGTAATGATATTGCGGAGAGAAGCTTTGTCTTGGAAAAATCGAAGGTTAATAGTATATTTCAGGATAATTTGAGTCCCTTTTTTTTAAATTTTTATAAATGTGTAAAATAGTTGTCTTTTAACTCAATGTTAAACTAATGAGATTTAAATCCTAGTTTTTTTTCTTATCACTTTGATTTTAGGCATAATTATATAGCGCTTCACTTGGGTCAAAGTTTCTATTAAATTCTAGATTTTCTTAATATCATATTGCAAATAATTTAATTGTTTGTTTCGTAGTGGTTTTTAAATGTTCTGTGTTTTTATTGTTGTGGGAATTTCCTTAGATTATTTGCTTGGAAATTGTCCTTTTTGATTTGCTTCCAGTAACTTTTAATTCCTGTCTTTTGCTGGATTTAATATTTAAGTACCATTTTATTCAGTCCAGCTTATTTTTGTTGAACTTGAATATAACAAATCTGTCAGTTTTACCTGCTTTCTCTTCGTTCTCCTCTTTTTTTATCCTATATGATGACTTCTGTTAGAAAGATATTTTCTGAATTTATCACTAGACATGTTTTATGCTTCCTTTATACTGAATTGTTCCAGTCTTCTTGTTCCTTCTCTCTTATTACTCGCAGTTCTTCTGTGTATAACAAAATGTGGATGGATGCTTGCTGCTTATGTGTTATTTGCTTATTCTGTCAATTTTAGATTAGCTTCATACTTGTGGGAAGTTGAAAGGGTCTATTTGTGTTAGCTTTTAAGATGATCCCTGGACTAATGTCCCTGGTTGACGCATACAGGTTTTTCTCTATTGATAAAGATTTATGTCTTTTACATAAGTTTAGATATTTGACTCTGACTGATTACACCTTTTTTCTATGTTCCGTAAGTTTGGATTTTACTGTTGATCCCATAATGTGGTAAGCTATTAGTGATGTTTTAGTACATGGAGGATGTCCAGAAGACTGGAAATATTTATAGGATGTCTATTTATTGAAGCTAAACTGATTCCTATGCATTGCTTGGATATTTGCTAATCTAGTCTATTGTGTGCACATTGCACTTATTGCCGTGACGTTGTTGCCTCTTGTGGCAATTAGGGTTAAATGTCAGTTTGCTTTTTATGTAAAAGCTTCTATATAGTATTGTGTTATTCTCGTACCCATTCACTTCAAATAGGGAGAGGGTGGGCTTCTGCTGGAGTAACTCAATTTATACAACCACCAGTACGGTATGTAGGCGTTTACACCTTTTTCCAATATAATATGAAATCCATTAATCACTGTAAGATGTTTTGCTTTTCCTATATGTTATGTGTTCTGTTGAATCTTAGAAATTTTCATTTATACATCTTTCCAATGTCTGTTTTTGTACATGCTGTGTTTGTGTTTCTTTATTCCTCCATGTCCCAGTATTATGGGAAGTTCGCCATGGTTATTTTGTTAAAACAATTTTCTTGCAGAATCGTGTTAGAAATCCAGCAATGGCTGGAGGATACTCTCAGCAAGGTTATCAAGCGCGCCCTCCCACTGGCTGGGCTTCTGGTGGACCTCCAATGCAACAACCTGGTTATGGCTATGGACAGTCCGGAGCATATTCTGGCCCATCACCACAGTATAATGCTGCCCAGCCTCCTTATCCAGGCTATCCCCCTCAACCAACATCTGGTGGATATCCCTCCAATTGGGACCAGTCAGCTGCTGCACCAACTCAGCAGACTTCCCAGGGAAGTGGTTATGATTACTATGGCCAGCAACAACCATCACACCAACAACAAAATCCTGGTGGTCCCGCTGCACCCGCTGACAATGCTGGTTATAATTATGGCCAGCCGCCTGTTTCAGGCTATAATCAGCAAGGACAAGGTTATCCTCAAGAAGGCTACGGTGGGTATCATGCACCACCTCAGTCTGGGTATGGTCAGCCACCATCATATGATCAACAGCAGGGATATTCTGCAGCTGGCTATGGTAATGTGAGTAATCCAACTCAAGATGGACATACTTCCTCTTATGGATCTCAGGGGGATTCAGCCCAAGCACCGCCTCCTGTTCAGCAAGGATACAGTGCGAGTCAACAGCCTAGCCCTAACCCTGCAGGTTACCCACCGCAAGGGTCTACTCAGCCAGGCTATGGAGTACCCCCAACTTCTCAAACTGGTTATGGTAGTCAACCACCAGCTCAGGCTGGATATGGAGCTGGATATGGAGCACCTCCAGCACAAAAACCTCCTGCAAATCCCGCAGTTTATGGGCAAACCACACAGTCGCCCAGCACTCCTGGAGCCTATGGTCAGCCAGCACCTGTGCAGCCAGGCTACGCCCATTCTCAGCCTCCACCATCTGGTTATGCTCAGCCAGATTCTGCTACCCGTGCCCCATCATCTGGCTATGGCGCAGCTCAGGCTGGGTATGGGCCTCCATCCTATGGTGCACCACCCGTTGGTCAGCCAGGTTACGGGCAGGCGCCACCACCTTACAACGCATCTTATGGTGGTGGATATGCACAACCTCCTGCCTACTCTGCTGATGCCAATGCAAATGGGAACACTCGCGGGACATATGATGCTGCACCTGCTTCACAGGCTGCTCAGCCAAGTGGAGTTGCCAAAACTTCCCCACAAAGTTGATGTGTTACGGTGAGTGGGTTTTAACGGATTGGTTAGTGCCCTTGATGTTTTATTGTATTTTCTGTAGTAGCAAGGCTAGTTAGGTTAGTTTCTATGGGACATCGTATTTGGTCTTATGTGTTTGGTATTTTGGGTTTGTAAGGATATGATGATTACAAGAATTTGTTGGATCTTGCTCTCTCTCGTTTTCTATTTTCCCTCTGAATACTTGTCCAATCTTTTTCACTCTTGTTCAACTTCCTCTAAATGGCAGGTGTATTTGATTTGTGAAGTGACATTGAAAATCCAAGGGATCCCGTTGTTTGTTTATTATATTGTTTGATGTTTTGAAAGGGATTTTAACTTGAAACCGGTACTGTTTGTTTCAATTCTGATGGTGGTTATTATTATTATCTTTTGGACAAAAAAAACCCACCATCAGATTGCGACAAATAGTAATGAGTCCGAAGGATTATTATGGGACCCAAAACCAAAGAAAGATTTAACTCGTTATTAACAAAGTAGAAGGTTTTTATTAAGAAATAGAAAGATATGCTCAGAATGTATTGAACAGATTTCGAATAATAGTTGCTACAAACTTATTTCTAATAATAGGCACATTAGCACTTGAAAAAGATTGTATTTATTTATACCTGTTTACATTTATTTTTTTTAAAAACCTCTCCTGTCGGCGGAGATCTATCCCGGTGAAGTTTGCCAGATAGATCTGTACAGGTTCTCTTGGTTTTTTAAATAATTATTTTAGAAATATAAAAATAGATATTCATTTGCCTTTAAAAAAAAATTAAAAAAGGACCCTTCTGTCTAGTTGCATTAATTTATAATAGATAGATATTAATTTGGTATAGCCGTGCGGGTATACAACTTAAAAGTTCGGCCATTATACAATATGCGAATTGTGTATTATTAAATTTTTTGTAAAAGATACATGTATTGAAAAATGAAAATTACGTATGTCTATGAATATAGCCGCGCGGCTATACGATTTATTTAAATAAGCGGAGTGAAGCCGGACGGCTATACTATTTATTTTAAAAATTCAAAAAAACCACGTATAGGCTGTCGGCTATACTATTTCTTTAAAAATAAAAAATAAAAACGAGTACCGATATACTATTTATTTAAAAAATAAAAAAAAGGCGAGTTAAGCCAGCTCGGCTATATTATTTTAAAATAAAAAAACGGAGTACAACCGTGCGGCTATACGATTTTTTTTACAAAAAGGAAAAATCAGATCTAGCCGTTCGGCTATACTATTTCTTTTTTTAAAAAATTAAAAAACCGAGTCTAGCCGCCCGGCTATAATATTTCTTTTTTTAAAAAAAATTGGAAAAATCGAGTCTAGCCGCCCGGCGATACTATTTCTTTTAAAAGAATTGGAAACGCCGTGTATAGCCGAACGGCTATACGATTTCTTTTTTTAAAAATTGGAAAGAACCGGGTATAGCCGTGCGGCGATACGATTTCATTTAAAAAATTGGCAAAAACTGAGTACAGCCATTCGGCTATACTATTTAATTAGCATAATCTTGATTTCTCATTTTTAATTACTATATTTTGTAGTTATCATGTGATTATTATTTACTTAGTGAATAATTTGTATCTAAATATTTTATTAAAATAAAACAATTAATGACTATTTATTAAGTAATATAATTTATGAAGTTAATTAAAATATTTAATATTATTATTTACTGAAAAAATAATAATTAAAACATAATTACTAATGAAAGTAATTAAATAAGGCTAAGATATTATTTGATTAGTAAAAAGAAATTTTATTCAAAAAAATTTATTGACCTAAAGATCAAGTTCTAGTGGCAAGATCATCAAATTTTATTTAAAACTAAATCAAATAAAATATATTGCTGATTCTTGACATTGGAAATTGTTTACCAAAATGAAATTAGCCCAACGAAAAAACATGTGTAGCAAAATGAGTCGGGTTGCCCGATTTCATTTGGTACAATAAGGGGTGGCTTTGATGACGTGGAATGAATTTAGTGGCCAGAATGAACATCGGATAGACTTCACCGGACAGTAATAAATTGCACGCCAAACTTTGCTTGGTCGCTACTCCATGACTGTAGCGTAAAAAGCCAAATATTTCTACTGAAACAAAAAGAAAAAAAAGTACCAAAAGTTCTCTTGTAAACGAGAACAGAGCACCAGAGTAGCAAGGTATGTTGTGCTGTTCATGAATCTGCAATTTGATTCTCTACGCATTCGCTTGTTTCAGATTCTTCTTGCATATGATATATCCAATGTTTTTAATCTGTTAAATTCAACTCCCACAAAAACCCAAATCTGTCAAAGCATTTTTTGGCATGGTCTGGTCTGTTGGTTTGAAAATTTTCACTTTCAAATATGGTGATTTCATTTTGAGACGAGACATTAGTTTCAAGAAACCATTTTGGTTGGTTATCTATCTTTAATCCAGGGAAAGAAAAAAGAAAACTGATGATGGCCTCGAAGCTGGTTCAATTGCAAGGCAAAACTACTCAAGCTTCAAAGGTTGCGGCTGAGTATGGATCTTCCTATTACAAGCAGCTTTTGGAGAAGAACAGGCATTACATTCAGGAGCCACCCACTGTTGAAAGATGCAACCTTTTGTCCAAACAGTTGTTTTATACCCGTCTTGCAAGGTACACCCTGCTTGGCTTGCCCTGCCTGATTTCAAGAAAATTTTTATTAGAGTCACATTGCTTGGCTTGCCCTCTTGATCACTATCATTATCTTTTACAGTATATCAGGGCGCTATGAATCGTTGCGGAAGGAGGTTGATTCTGTCAAACAACTGTGGAAGAACAGGCAGGAGCTGAGGGTGGAAGATGCTGGGATTGCTGTCCTGTTTGGCTTAGAATGCTTTGCCTGGTTTTGTGGTGGTGAGATTGTAGGTCGGGGATTTAAGTTCACTGGTTACCATGTCTAGGTTCCGGATGGCCCTGATCTAATTAGTTGATTTTGTTTTCCATATTTAGATTCATTGTTATCAGAGAGATGAAACTCAAGAGGAACGAATTTATTAACCCATCAACCATTCTCCATTTTAATGCTATATCTACCGCGCACGTACCATTATGCTTTGTTTGCACCTTATCTAGAATTGCACTTGAAAGATCCCAATTTGTGGACTTTCTTAGACATACTAGTCAATGTTCAATTAATCTTGGCTCTCTCTGTGGAAAGCGACACTGTAGTTTTTCAAATTATTGGAAACCACCATAAAATTATGATACTCGGTCTTCAGAATCTATGCTTTCATGAATCAGAGCAACGTTCACCAAAGTTATTACAAAAAGAATATTATAAAAAAAATACGTATCCTGGATAAAGGCCTAAATACAAAACTTCTCTCTTAAAGACGTTGAGAGGAGGGATCTTTCGCCTTTTATCTATCTGTGTTGTACGAGAAAGCCAGTATAATATTGGGTAGTAAAATGTCGTAATATCCTTTAAATAAGGTGGTTCCTAAATGCCATTATCATTTTTGGTGAAAAAAACAAAATGAACGCCAAGAAGGAACCGAAGAACAGTTTGATAACATATCTAGCAGGGTCGTGATCAACTTCTTCTGAGATAGTTCTTGGGGTTGATATGGGTGTTGCCAGTGGTGCGGCTTCAATTACTGCATCTGCTAGATCCATAATAAATGAAGGAGTACAGCCAAGGGCAGGCACTCGGCCCCAATTCTCAATGCCGGATTCTAGGGCCAATTCCTTGTACTCCATATCAATCTCTTCAAGAGTCTCTATGTGCTCGCTCACGAAGCTGGACAAGAAATAGATGTCAGATTTACTTAATTCTCTTTTGAGTGATATGAAGAACCGAAAATGTCAGAACCACAAACCAAATGGCATTCTCTAATAGCCCCTGGATATACACGACATCAGAGTATTATGATGAAGTGAAATACCTGACTGGAACAGCCAGCAGACTTTTCACACCTTTCTGGCCAAGCTCCACAAGAACTTCATCAGTGTAGGGCTTCAGCCATTGTACAGGACCAACTCGGCTCTGATCACAACCCAGCACAAAATAAGGAGGAAAAATAATCAGAAAACAACATTTACACAAGTTGGAGCCTTACATGGTAGACAGCAACCAACAATAGTTCTGAGAACCAAGAAAGCCAGAAAAGTAAAAGCTAGAACTCAGAAAATGGATTTTTATAACCAACCTGATAAGCAAGAGTATGTTCATTGTTGATCCCTCTAGATTTCAACTCTTTCATTATTAAGAAGATGCACTCCTCCATTTGATCTTTGTATGGATCTCCAGCATCCTTCACATAACTCTCTGGTACCCCGTGGGCACTGAAGAATATCATGACCTAAATTTCATACAAAATTAGTAATGCTTACCAGTGCTGTTAAGTTGGTGGAATAACCATACAATAAATTTGAAAAATATGCTTGATAGCATCATTTGACCAAAGAGAAAAAGAAATTTAATTGCATTGAAAGAGCCATTTCAGATGAGTCCGTGAATTAATCAAGCGCACCTGTTCAGGTTCAGAAAAAATTTCTAGCTCTTTGGAAATCAAATCAGCCATTGACTTAATATAGCCTTCACGTTGATACCATGAGTTTATAATAGAAACAGGCATCCTTGATAGGTAGGCGTCTTTCCTGCAAGATGGGCTAACATTCAGGAAAAATTGAACAATGTATAAAAATGTATGTAGTTACATAAATTGACAGTGAAATGTCACCTGAAAATATCTTGGAGCACACGAATGCTTGATCCAGTTGTAGAGATAGAAAATTGAGGATATAGAGGTAACACAACAAGCCTGGTTATTCTGTCTTTCTTAATCTGCCAAAGGTAATGGAAGAAATTTCAGTTATTTGATTCACTCAAATAGAAGATAGATGTATAGATTGAAGACTTTTAGGTGACAATTCTATCTTCTCACGTCATTTACATTAACCAAATCAAGTAGCTTACTCCTTGGAATTATTAATATATGATATGTGTGTTACACATATAGAAATTAAAGACTCACTTGCTGAACTGCTTCCTCAGTGAATGGGTACCAGTAACGCATTCCCACGTAGACATTTACAGGCAAGTCTTTTGACTTCAAAGCCTTTTTGAGTTCATTTGCCTGTAAAAAGTAGCAAAAACCATGTAAGTGCGAAAATAAAAGAACAAACCAACAAATAGTCTATTTAATAATAATTCTTGCAGAACCATTATTCTTTTCTTTGGTAAGGAAACAAGACAGATTATACAAACAAAACTAAAGGAAACATTTCAACAGGACGAGTTATGTATCTGCTCTACCTGCTCATCTGTTATTTTTCGCAACGGTGAACCACCTCCAATAGCAGCATACCCTTCTTTGCTTTTGGGAGCTCGAAGCACAGAAATTAATTTTGCCAATGGTTGCTGGAGAAACTGAAACAACCTTGGGAGCCGGATGATATCCTGGTTCACACAACATGGCAATTTATCAGTAAAAGTGTGTAAACAACTCATGGGGACACAGATTAGGCAAGCAAGCTTGAGTAGAACATACCGGATCCGCAAATAGATTGAACAAAAATGGTTGAACATCATGAAGCGTCTCTGGTCCTCCTAGATTGAGGAGGAGGACTCCCACTTTCTCTTCCGCGGTGTGGGAATGAGGTTCTACAGTCCCAGCATAAGTGTATACACCCGCAGGACAATATGTTTCCCCAACAGGGCTTTTCTTACAAGAATGTGATACCCCAAACATGTCTCCTTTATCGCTTGGCGTAGAGCACGAAACCGTGAGCTGTTTCGGAAGTCGCAATCTCTTGGATGAATGGCAAGAGTCAAACCCAAGCGATCTAGAGGAAGAGCACGACCTGCCACTAAATACATATACACATTTACTCAATATCTCAGCTCAACAGAAACTCCGAAATTTTTAAACCAAAACCCAATTGCCATAACTCAAAGCTTCTATTTGGTGGTTGTAAAAACATAAACTTCAATACGATTTTCCGGGAAACAAGAAAGCCATAGAAGAGAAAGCTTTCGCTCAAGAAATTTAAGGGCTTTCTTGCATAATTTATATAAATATATGAATCTAATACCATAAAAGAGCCAACTTTACTGATCCAAACACAAAAGCACAGACAATTTTTTACGATCGGAGGGCTTACATCGATAATTTATGATCCGAATGGGAAAGCTTCATTTGGGGAAGAACCCCGGAGAATGAGGTGGCGTCCATGGCGTTTGGCGTCGAAAAAAAAAACCCAAACTTTTCTTAAAACCTTGAAGCGTAACAGAAACGTCTCAGCACTTCTTTAACAAAGTCGCTACCCCTCTCTCTCTCTTAACCACTCTACTACCTACCTTCTCACTCTGCTACTAATTCTAATTTTTGGTTGAATACGTGTTTGAATAATTGGACCAAAAACTAACGAATACGTGTTTGAAGACTTCAACCCCCACGTCAGCGAGTCCAACGAAAAGGCGGTTGCCATTGTTTACCCTTTTTTTTTCCGGGAAGTTCGCCGTCACGTGACGTCACGTGTTGAAATAGTTGGGCCTGGGAAAGCTCAAAGCGATGTGTTTAGCCCAATATAAAATTCAGGCCCAACTATTTCAACACGTGGGCTTTGAAAGTGGGCTTTGACTTGATGCTTCTTCCTCGTACAAGTTTAGGGTTAGGTATGAGCACCTATAAATTCGTAGTTAGCTCAGTCACTCTTGCCTCTTCTCTTCCATATCTGCCTACTTTTCCATCTGGAACTCAAAAGCTGCCTGCAGTTGTTCTCCGTTACTTAGATTTACAGTGTTGTATGAACGCTTCTTGGTAATTAAATTTCATTTGAATTATATATATTTGTTTTGGGTTCTGGTTTCTGGGTTGTGGGTTGTGTTTGTTTTCAGAAATTGAAACCGGGGCTCCATATTCGAGTCAACAGCAGGCGCCCATATTGGTGGCGACCCGACTGCCGCTTGGAGCCGATAGTAAAATTATAGTAGTGGGTGAAGATCCTTGAAACTCAAACCCAGTTTGTTTCATGACACAATATCCACTACACATTTTTTCATCTCTCTGCTGTTTTATTTAGACTGGGATTTATTTTTCTTAAAAATTTTTGTTATGATTGCAATTTTTTTAACTGGTAAGGTAAAAGTGAAGTAGGAAGAAGTGAATTTTGGCACTCCAGTCAGACACGGGTGTTTGTTACTGAATTACAATAACAATCAACCTTTTGCATGGTGCCTATAAAGAGCTACTTATCACGATTGGAGGAAGGCCATTCATTTTCCACGCTTTCCTTCAAATTCAAAGCAGCTAAATCTTCTGAACTATTTTCTGTTCTAGCTTTCAGTACATCAAGCAAATTGGTTTTGTTTTTAAAATTACAATCTGTTGGGTTTTGATTCTTTTGGGTCCCTGAAAACAATGGGATAAAAGACCATAATAATGTTGAATCACCAGAAGCAGAGATTAAAGAAGCCTCCCTGTAAATGAAAATAATGAAAGAGTGTTTTGGGCTCTAAATATACGAGTCAACAGCAAGAACCAATTAAATTCCATGGTGCCTTGACTGCCGCTTGGAGCCAATATGATATTGCCAATAGGAGAAGATAGCTTGAAATGCTCTCTGGTTTCATGCTACAATCTTTGGCTACATTCATTCATGATTCGACATGTCTCACTTCCCTCATAATGTGTTAAAATTGGAGCTTCAGTGATTGGATTTGATGCCTTGTTCAATTGTTTTGTGATAGGTAATTTGCTGTTTCAATGTTTGTGTGGTTGCAGCCTTGCAGATTGCATATTAGACCCGTGATTATCTACCACGGGTTTGACGGTTGTGTTGAACGAGACGCCACTCCACGATTCACTGGCATTAGATTCGCCTTTGGATTCCTCGATGAGTCAAGACTCACCAATCCAAAAGGAGCCGAGGCCTATTGGCCAAAAGGCGGCGAAGGCGAAGAGAGGAAGTAATTCTGGCAAGGCGAATCTAGGAATCTGACTCATCGAGGAATTATTGGTTTTCTTGAGTGAATAAAGAAAGCATTCAATAAAATATATTTTTATTCAACATATTTCATACATCAAACAAAATATAATTAAAAGAAAAAAACCACAACCGAAGCATAATTAAAAAAAAAAAACCACAACCAAAGTATAATTAAAAATAAAACATAAACAAAGTATAAATAAAAATATTCTCCAAATTAATTGTTCAAGTTTAAAATAAAAAAAAGTAAATTGTATTTGTCATTTGCCAATGGACGGAAATGCTCTTATGTACTGCAAACAAAATGGACGAAATAAAAAGATTTTGAGTTTCAGTCAATCATGCACATTTTATCATTGCCATCAAGTCTGTAAAGTTCCCAGCGAAGAGGAATTATTCAATAACAACTTACCAACAAAACCTAAATATCGGCACATATCGCCATGATTCAGGCAATGCAACAATAAGTTCATTATCAGAAAGGTTGTTTACATCATTGTGTAGTTTGAAGTCCTAGGTTTCAAACGCATCACTTTAATCTATATTATCATAACAGACTCTGCAGCAGACAAAGGGATGAAGAAAGTGCGGCTGCAACCAACAAAATCCACCACAAGACTTTTCTTTTCAGGTTTTTGGATTTAAATACTAGTACAGTCATGATTTAAACTTAAAGAACTCATAATCACAGGACATCGATTTCTAAGATGGCACTGATTGAAGAATGATCAGGAGTCATTAATCAGGTTCTGGTGTACATAAGAAGAGCCAAAAGCTACACTCAGCTATCCTCAAATTGCAGAAACCGAAACCAGAACCAAATTTTAAAACTGGGAAATGTCACAAATTCGCAAGTATCCTTAGAAGCAACAAGAACAATCAAATGGACAAAGCGGTGTGCTTCCAGCATCTGCCTTATTAATTCCCAACTCTTCTTCTGTATAGATAGCAAAGCCATCCTGCCTTCTCTTTTGAGAACTCGACAACTTGTTCAGAGCTGCCATCCTGGCCACGTTTTGAAACGTTGAATACCTAAAGAACATCTTTGGGCAAGGAATCCCCATTTAAAATTTAATTGGAATAATTAACAATATATATCATTACTTAACTGTACTGAAACTTTGATTTTTTTTTATTTTTTATTTTTTTTATGGAGAATCAGAGGGATAGCAGATGGTAAAATAAAACTAAAAAAGAATAAGGTTTCCTTCATTGTGCTCAATTTTTATAGTTTCATGTTCTAGAAAATTAAACATGGTTTTTGAAGCAGTACAAAAGGCAGTGAATAAATTCCTTGTCTGGTACTCCAACACTCCTTGAAAATTTTCAACCAAATCCCACTCCTTAAAACAACAAGAAGAAGTGTTTCGAGGCTGAAAAGTTGAATTTTTCAAGTAACTATGGGACAAGCTAATATGAAAGCAATACCTGAATGGCTTGCATTCCTTGAACACCTGAAAAGTCAATGCCATCTTGGTTGATTTTTAAGCAATGCAGTCTTGTTTTTAGTATTTTCAAATACAAAAAATGCGATGAAGTGAACATTGAACACCTATCAAAGACTGTTTTGATATTTATTTTATTCGAACTACACCAATATAAGAAATCCGGGCCTTCCGTAGAAAATATTGAAGTTCAAACTTATGCACTCATCTTGGAAGTACTTGTTCCATCAACACCACCAATAATTGAAATGCCCTTGATCTTTACATCTGATGTAAATCTATCAGAAATAAATGAACAAAATATAACTCAATCAGAATGTAAAGTAATGACAGCAGAGATAACTTCGTCTTAGAATGGTGGGTTTTAATAAAATTTCTCACGATCCAACACAAATGTTTCAAAATTAAGTACAGCTAGTTTAACAACAGATATAGCAGATGAGCACAAGAACAAAAGATAATTATAAATGACACACAGATTAATTTGTTTTAGGTGAACCTGGAGATGCTACTAAGGTTGAATCCCATACTCAAACTCATACAGATTCAACTATGGAGATCTAACAAAACATGTTACCATTGAAATTGAATGAACATATGGAAAAATGGATATAACTACTCAACCAATGGATCTCCCTGTCCCCATCCATTTCATGTTTATGCATTCTTTAACTCATGTCCTGAAGATAACACATAAAACAACAAAAATGGATACTCACAGAATGTAAACAAGTAACTCAGGATCACCGTCATTGCTCTCCAAATGTTCCTGTTGCAGAAAGTAGGATCAGATGAGGCTTCACATGCCTAATAATTGAAACATAAATTAAAACCAATATATATGGTAAATCTGAACTGAACCTCAACCAATGGTTCATTATCAGAAAAGTTGTCATGTCAAAGTATAGTTTTAAGTCCTTGATGCAAAAACGAACGACTTTAATCTATGATCACCACAGACTAAGGTCTGCTGCTGTAGACAAAGGGTGAAGAAACCTCAAGACTTCTCTTTCAAATTTTGGACTTAAATACTTGGTACAGTCATGATCTAAAATTAAAGAATTCATTATCAGAGTACAGAGAGTTATAAGATAACACTGGTTGAAGAATGATCAAATTCATTTAATCAGGTTCTGTTGTACATAAGAAAAGCCGAAAAATACACTCAGCTATCCTCAAATTGCAAAAACCAAAACCAGAACCAGAACCAGAACCAAATTTTTTTATGACTGGGAAATGTCATGAATTCGCAGGTATTTAGAAGCAACAAGAACAATCAAATGGACAAAGCGGGGTGCTTCCAGCATCTGCCTTATTAATTCCCAACTCTTCTTCTGTGTAGATAGCAAAGCCATCCTGCGTTCTCTTTTTCGGTTTAGAAGGCAGGTCCCCAAATCCACCATCTCTAATCCTTTTGTCTTTCTTCTTTTTATTCAGCTTGTTGGGGTTTTCTATCCCATCTCCATTTGGATTTTTAGGCTTTTTAGACTTTTCGGTTTCAGGTTTCTTCCTCTTCTTCCCTGCGAATATTTCATCGATCTCAGAAGTTCGCTTTTTGGCTGAAGATGAGGGTTTTTCAATCCCATCTTCAACTGGTTTTTTAGCCTTTTCAGTTTCAGGTCCGTTCCTCTTTTTCCCTGCGAATACTTCATCAATTTCAGAAGTAGGTTTTTTGGCCGAAGATGATGCTTTTTCCTCTTCTACAGTAGATGTATTATCTTGCATCTCTCTGGGAGTTTTTGATTTACTCTTTTTGCCCATCTTATGGATCCAAAAGCTGCATGTCATCCAGATTACATTACTGAGAATTGACAAAACAGAGATTTAAAAAGAAAAAATGGAATGGAAACTTTCCATCCATGAACAGATTACTCAAAAACTGGAGCCCCTGGAGGCAACAACTCCTTTTGGGTCAATTTGCCAGACTAACTCAGTTTGTAAACAATCAAAACAACAGAAGGAACGTGAAACTGGAAATTTAGGTTACAGGATATCTGCTCCTCATCAGCTTCCTAGCAACCAAACATAACACAAACCAAAAAATAGAAAATGGAAAATACTGATTTCAATTGCAATTTCTCAGCTTGTAGGCTTTCAATTTTCATAGAGACGAATTTCAGTGAAACATGGACTTGATCAAAAGAAATAGCCCAATAATTATCACAAAAGCTCCAATTTTGAGAACTCGACAACATGTTCAGTGCTATCGAAAATTTGATAAATTTCAAACAAATGCACTGTAAGTCACAGAAACAAACACAGGATAGTAAAGAAAGAACGCACAGAAAAACAAAAAAGAGTTCGAGTTGTTGGGAAGCGCTAAACTTTAGGTTGTTGATAAACAGCGAGAAAGAGTGAGTCGCTAAAACACTATCTTGATGTACCTGCAGAGATACCAGAGACTAAAAGATACAAGCGAGCTTTGTTGCAGAGTTGCGAGCGACGAAGTATAAAACCATGTATTTGTTTTTTTGTTTCTGGCGAGCTTTTTAGCTAAAACCCTAGCTTGATGTGGAATATAATTCGTTCCCACGATTTATGATTTAAAAATAATTTGAGTTTTGCATAGCCCAATAATAATAGTTAAAAGACAAAAAGGTCATCCAACTTAATACTTAACCCTAATACATCTATATACACACCCCACACACCCCACAACTCTTCAAATTAAGAGATTACTTTTCTCTTTTAAAGCATTGACGAGCCTACCACTTTGAAATATACGCAAAAGCTAATGGAAAGACTTGTTGATTGTTTCGCTATAATGATCTTATTCTCTTCCCTTTGTTGATTGTTTTTTTTTGGTACTCTTGGCTGTTGATTGCTTGATTGTTTTGATTTTTGATTTAAAATTTATACCTGATGTTTTGGTAAAACTGTTCTCTTTCTCTAGAAAGTATTAAGTTGAATTTTTCTTCATATTATATTAATTGACATACACATTCAAAAGGCACGAAACCAAGAGATTCATGGGAATATTGTTAAGTTGGGTTTTTATTATTTTTGACAATGGTCCTACAATTGGTGCGTCGTATATCAAAAGACAAGTACATCTACTTTGGCTATGAGCAATGGATTGCTTGATATGTGGACATTACATAATAAGTCCAAAAGAAAGAACATTCTTTCTTACATTTACGTTTTCTGGCCTAAAATTTTCTTGAGGGAACTAATAAGATTGTCGTTATTATAATTGAACCTTGGAAAATAAAATTGTTGCATCTTTCTTTCTGTTGCTCTCTCTTTATTTCATGAAGAGTCGGCAATGTTTGCTTTGGTGATGTTTGAAAAAGTGCAAGTACCAAACAGATTTAAGCAAGTTGAAAAGCTTATGTTCTCCTTAAATATGGTGGAGCTAGGACTGAAGATGAAAGTTCTTAGTCATTCCAAGTGTATATAAGAATGAATTGAATATTGATTCTACTACAATTAGGCTTGGGATAACCATTGTATGGAAAGATATCAAATTCGTTTTGTACCTTTTAATTTGATGAGCATGAAGTTTATATATTTAATTTGTTCAGTTTTGTTTGTACATGTTTTTATCTCACCCAATATCATGTTGCAATTTTTCCAGTTGAGTGATAGCTAAAATATTGTTTTTCTAATTTGATACATATATATATATATATATATTCCATCTATTAGCTGTCAACATATTGATATTTTGATTGTTTTTCTGCTATTCTAATCTGTTTTTTGGATGAGGTTACAACCATATGTTGATATTGATATGCTGATGTCCAAATAAAATGTTAGTAGCTCTGGATTCACTCTGAACACTATCTTTGCTTAAAAAACATTTCATGTTGATACCTTTGCTTCTGAAAGAAGGAAAGCTAAAATGCTTAACTTCTACATAAGTCTGCCTGTTCTCCTCACTCAGCAGTAGACATGGTCTATGTATTCTAGGCTAGGGAATGGAAGAGGAAGTGAGGCAAGTCTTAGTCTTTTGGTCAACCGTTTTAAGTCAGCATCCTCCGTGTTATAGGCATGCTATTATCAACCATGAATTTGTTATAGTCTTTTTTGTTTTGGAATTATTCTTTAAAAAAATACATCACCCGTTTTTCATGATTTTATTGCAAAAAAGTGAAAGTATATGAAAACGATTCCAAATCCAGGATAGGAATAAAAAATTATTCCATGTATGCCTATGATATAGCACATGGCGGATTGTTAGCTAGTGTGTCATCTTACGAGCCCAAACCCTTTCTTCTTCGGCTTCGTTTCTTGCTTGAGGTGTGGATGACCAAAGTGGCCATTAGGCATCTCCGTGGAATGGAATCTCACTGTGTCGGTGATTCTACCAAAAGGCTAACGTACAGAAAAAACTTATTTTCTCCTCTAAAGGTAGCTTGTGGGGTTTAAATAGAAAATCTCTTTTATTTCTTATTTTTTCAGCTTGGGGTGTATTTAAGGGTAGTTTGGGAAGATAATGAGGTTTACTTAGAAATTGTGAAAATTTAAATTAAAAGTTGGGGTGAACTTAGAACATTGAACTAAGAGAAGTGTGGGGTTTAAATAGAAAATCTCTAATAAGGGCGTTTCACTAAAACACCCAAAATGGGTTGAAAATTATAAAAAAACTCAAGCACTATTTAAACATATAAACACACCAAAAACCCATCATTACACACACTCAAAACCCATTTATAAACACACCCAAAAAGTTGACTTTGTGGTTGATTTTGGGTGTGTTTCTATATTTAAATAGTGCTTGTGTTTTTTTATAAATACATGTCTAGGATCGGGTTTATTTATAAATTTGTATAAAAATAATCCCATAGCCAATGGGATTTTGATGGAAAATTGCATTGACTTGCAAATAAATAGCAGATAAATGGTCTCATGTTCAAACCTTCGTGGTACCTTGATAGTTGAGACTATCGTTTGTATTCAATAATAATAATCCCATATGAAAGGGAGTTAACTTACTTAATAAATGAATCATTTGGATTAATTTGGACAATATCTTATTTTAACGATTCTTTCAAATTCCAATCCATTTTGTACAAAATAATAAGCTAATCCAGCTCAACATTCCAATGGAAAAGGAAGAGAATGGCTGGCTCTTTTTTTTTTTTACAAATTTATAAATAAACCCAATCCTAGACATGTATTTATAAAAAAACCCAAGCACTATTTAAACATAGAAACACACCCAAAATCAACCCCAAAGTCAACTTTTTGGGTGTGTTTATAAATGGGTTTTGAGTGTGTGTAATGATGGGTTTTTGTGTTTATATGTTTAAATAGTGCTTGGGTTTTTTTATAATTTCAACTCCCATTTTGGGTGTTTTAGTGAAACTCCCTTTTTTTTTTTTGGGGGGTCTGAGAATGGCTGGCTTTAATTTTAAGAGTAGCATTGTGCAACCCATAAAAAAGAAAGCCAAAGAAACATAGCACAGGAAAAGGAGCCACAGCAAATAAAAAGATTGTGATGTGACAACAATTCAAGTAATTTCCTTGGTGTTTATATTATCGATATACAAAGAGTGTTCCATTCTTAAGAAGCACAGCAGGTCACAGTCAGCATAACTTGTTCATTTCAGCCTTTGAACCGCTAGCATGGCTTGAGTTTCCTCATTCCACATGTGAAAGACCCCCACCTTCAGCCTTTGTCCTGCAAACAAGCACACAATTGACAAACAACAAAACCACATACATCAGTTCTTTTCTCCACTGGCAAATAGTCTCAAATTCTTTCGACAAGACATGAAACTCTACATTTTTTTTACTGATAAACCCACAAAGAGTAACCCACATTTCTTTGAAAAAGACCAAATTTTCCATTCCACAAGGGTAACGAAAGCTTACTTGTGATCGGAAGGATTTGGCCTGAGTTCATAAACAATTGTTGCAACAACATCCCTCTTCAACTGTTCATCAAAGAAAAGAAAATGATGTATTAGTTATTTGCACAATTAACACATCAGAATATGCTCATATGGAATGAAATTACCTGAGTAGCTTCGCCTTTAAAGCCAATGTACTCTATCTTAGTTGTATCACCACCAAAACTATCAGGAAAATGCAATGTGATGCTGGCCACGTTTTGAAACTTGGAATACCTAATTATACGGAGAAATGTAATATTAGAGGGATAGCAGATGGTAAAATAAAACTCAAACAAAACAAAAAACAACAAAAGAACTCATTTCAGTGGCAATTCAAAGTAATTTACCGTCACTGTTCAATTTGAAAAAGAATAAGATTTCTTTCATTGTGCTCAAGTTTTATAGTTTTCATGTTCCAGAAAATTAAACAACATGGTTTTTAAAGTAGTAGTAGTCCAAAAGGCAGTGAATAAATACCTTGTCTGGTACTCCAACACTCCTTGAAAATTTTCGACCAAATCCCACTCCTTAAAACAATAAGAACACATGTTTCAAGGCTGAAACGTTGAATTTTTTCAATTAACTCTTGAACAAGCTAATATGAAAGCAATACCTGAATGGCTTGCATTCCTTGAACATCTGAAAAGTCAATGCCATCTCGGTTGATGAACCTAATTAAGCAATGCAGTCATGTTTTTAGTTTTTTCAAATATAAAAAATGTGATGGATATTGAACATCCGTCAAAGACTGATTTGATATTTATTTTGTCAGAATCATATAGAACAAGACTCGTGATCAGTACTATTAAAGTTTGAACTTACACCCTCATCTTGCTAGGACTTGTTCCATCAGCACCGCCAATAATTGATATGCTCTTGATCTTGACATCTGATGTAAATCTATCACAAATAAATGAACAAAATATAGCTCAATCAGAATGTAAAGAAACAACATCAGAGATGACTTCATCTAATAAGTTGGTGTCAGAATGGTATGCTTTAAGAAAACTTATCAAGATGCCGACCAAATGTTTGAACAATAAGTACAACTATATTAAGCATCAGATATAGGAGATGAGCACAAGACAAAAGGATAATTATAAATTACACACAAATTAAGCGTTATGTTTTGTTTTAGGTGTACCTGGAGATGCTACTAAGGTTGAATCCCTTACTCAAAACTCATACAAACCCGACTATGGAGATCTAACAAAATCAGACACATGTTACCATTGAAATTGAATGAAAAGATGGAAAAATGTGTAAAAGTACTCAACCAAAGGATCTACCTGATCCCATCCATTTCGTAATTATGCAGACTATAACTCATTTCATGAAGATATCACATAAAACAACAAGAGGGGACACTCACGGAATGTAAACAAGTAACTCGGGATCACCCTCATTGCTCTCCAAGTGTTCCTGTTGCAGAAAGTAGAATCAAAATGGGGCTTCATATGCCTAGTAATTGAACATAAATTACAACCAAAATATAAGGTAAACCTGAACTAAATCTCAATCAATGATTCCAACAAATTTTCGTAAATGTCATTCTGAGCTTTCAAGTAGATTAACTTATGAAGTTTGGATCATTACTTTTAACAAGGACGTATAGAGAAGTAAATAGATAGCTCATTACCCCAGTAGAATTCAGCCGTTGCTCCCAAGCTTTAAAAACCGACTTGACACTTCCTGGAACTGCCTCATTCAAAGCCGAAACCTAAAAACAGAATAAGACATTCTCTCAAGGAGAACACGTCATCATGTCAATCAGCAAGAGGAAGCTCCAACGAAATATTCATTTACAAAATAACAAAGTGTGAAAATATTGCAAAGTATAAATCACCCCACATCAACAATCATCAATTACCAGTCATATAGCCACCACACCAACTTCCCAAACCACAACACACAAGCACCCCGTCTCCGGAAAAAAAAAAACAATAAAAGTTTCTAAACATTTCTGGAAACTAGCAATAACAGCATCTGCATGGAGTATTATTAACAAAGCTTCATATCCAACTATTTTCATTTACAACCAAGAAGCCTACACATAAGAACCATTATGCTTACGGAGAAATGCGTATGAGATTCAGCATTTGAGCTTGAGGGTTTATGTTGATCACTGTTCTTTCAACTAATTTTCATTTGGGCACTTTCAGATAAGACCAAAACAATCACAAAATGGGAGCAGACTGAAACATACCAGTATACGCAGAGCAGCAGTGTGATAGCTAACAACGAAAACATAGGAATAGAAAAATTAAGACTGAGCAAAGAAAAAGGCAGAGAAATAGGACCTTGGGGAGGTCTATATGCTTGTAGAGAGACCAATCAGAAGAACAATCATGCTCTTCGCAGCTGTGGTCATGTAAGCAAGCCATCTCTCTCTTTCCCTCGATCACCAAATTTCTAAGAAGCAGCACAAAAAGACGAAGAAGAAATAGAAGCAACCAGAAATAGGGAACGAACCGTGGCTTTTTCTGTGCATAGTGCCGAAAAGGCCCTTGTATCGGTAGCATAAAACGCACCGTTTACCTGTACATATATGTCCTTTTACTGTGAAACGCAAATGAAAACGTTTTCACAAGCCTTCTTCTTTGCTTTCATTTGGGAAATTCAGCTCTGAGCTCTGTGAGAGATGGAGGAAATAGTAGAAGGGGACGGGTCGGGTGCGGGCAGATACACGCTGAGACCAACGAGGCTAAGCAACGAGGACATTCTGTTCTGTATAGATGTTGACCCAGAGTCTATGGTGGAGATGAAAGCCGCGATGGGCCCAAATGGGCGACCTTTAACCCGCTTGGACTCGATCAAGCAAGCCATACTTGTCTTCATCAACGCCAAGCTCACCATCAACCCAGAGCACCGATTCGCCTTTGCCTGTCTCGGAAAATCCGCGTCTTGGGTAGGTTCTCTCTGTTCATCTCTCTCTTTATTGCTTGGTTTCTGTTCGGTTTCGGAGAAAATTTGCGATCAAGGGGCAGAGATTTTATGGATGTGTTTTTGAGGAATTGAACTCCTGGAAGCCATGATTATGGCTTTGGGTCATAGTTTTGAGGTTTTTTGTGATATATAAGTTTATGGGTAGATTGAATTTTTCATTTGCAGGAAATGTAAGCAATTGCATGCCATGAATTTGGTTTCTGGATGGATCAATGAAGGAAAATTAGTTTAAATCACTATTTTCAAGTAGCCCATTGTACAGAGTCTCACCAGGTCAAAAACGTTTTGATACCATGAAAGAGTTTAGACAGAAGTGTGAAACCCACGATACAATATGGGGTTGCTGTGCATGTATATTTATAAGTACTACATCGGTAAACAAGAGTTGGATATGAACACTACTACTGAGAAGGCTTATCAGAGAATACTAATGATGAAGCCTTGAGATAAAATACATGATAAATATAAACAGATAAACAGGTGAGGAAACTAAGCAGGTGGCACTTCTATCAGTTTTCCTTTGATTAAGCATTGGTCACTTTTATTGAATGCGGGTGAGAAATCAATTCCTTTACTATAACTGTTAAGGAGATTTCAGATCTTGATCATAGTTTCGAAGTGTACTTTCCAAGAATCATCCACATACCTTGATCATTTTTGGTCCTAGACTTATTTTATGGGGTGCAGTACCAAGAATCGTTCACATACCTTGCTGTAGTGTTGTGTTTTGATGCATGATATACATAATTTTCATGCAAATATCCCATTAGTAGTAAATATTTATGCAGTGTAAGCAAACCTTCTGCAGGTTTTTGTTCAAAAAACTCAATTTATCCTTTGTGTCTGTTTGTTTGATTTATGTTTCTGTAATTGATTTGGAACCTTTTGTTTTTCATTTTTATGAAGCTTCGGAAAGAGTTTAGCAGTGAAGTCGATTCTGCTATTGCTGCATTTCGAGTACTCTCAGCTACTTCATCTTCTAGTAATGCAGATCTTACCAGTCTATTTCGAGTAGCAGCTCATGAAGCAAAGAAATCTCGTGCTCAAAACAGACTTTTAAGGGTGGTAAGCAGTGGTTGGCTTTACTTTTCATGCTATTACATTGGATAATTATTACATCCTTGCCATTGTAATATTCCATTTTATCCCTTCCATGATAATGAAATTTTTGTGTGTTGATTGCTAAAGCCTGACATGCTTGCCCTTAGATTCTTATTTACTGTAGATCATCTGTAAGACCAAATCATCAATGGCCTGTGAACCAGAAACTCTTCACTCTGGATGTAGTTTACCTTCACGACAAGCCTGGACCTGACAACTGCCCTCAAGAGGTCTATGATTCACTTGTGGATGCCCTGGAACTTGTTAGCGAATATGAGGGCTACATCTTGGAGAGCGGTCAGGGATTAACTCGAGTTCTCTTCCGTTACATGTGTATGCTGCTATCACACCCTCAGCAGCGTTGCCCACAAGACCATCTGGACATACCTAAGCCTCTTGCGAAAAAGTTGCCGGCAGCAGACTCAACGACTACTGATGATAGTATTGTAACTGTATCCGGCATATCAGAAGTTCAGAACATTAGAAATTAATTTCACTGGGGTCATGTTGCTCATATGTATGTAGTTTGTCTGATGTTGATGTGAACCTCTTGTTGAGTGAGAATGAGCAGCCGATGTGATTTTGATCCTGTCTGTCTGTACAAATTGTGAATGTTATGAATCCCAATGTTTATTTTAACCTATCTGACAAAGATTTCTTTATGACATTCAAGATCACGTAAAATATAGCAAAAGCAAGAAGTTCTTAGTACTAGTTTGTATGTGTATCGCCATTAATATGAAGAGGGAGGTGGAGGCTGGCTTGCCACACCGCGTCACGCGGCAGCTAGGCATATTAGATGTCAAAGGATTCTGGCACTAATTGTTAAGTACCAAGGCTCAAATTATCCCATAAGCACCCTAAAATGAGGAAGTTGTAAGTTGAATTTTGCTACGTGGAACTGCGTTCTCGGAAAACAGCTTAGTTGCCACTTTGCCAGTCACATCACGAGACATGTGTCGAAATCTCCCCCTCTCGAAAAAATAAAAAATAATTAAAACAGAAAAAGGTAAGCCTTCCTCAAAGTCTAACGCCACTAGATTGAATGAAAGGTGAAAAAACTTGACTACATAAGTACACTACCCATTGGTATTGATGAAAGACTTATGAGGTTTGAAATTAAATCTTTCAAGTTCCCCGCAGAACCCCGCCTTGCCCTTTGGAGTGAGGCTAAGGTTTTCTTCTCTTATTAAAATTACCAATCGACTATTATTTGCATTCCCACAAAAACGTATGACTCATTGCTTCCATTCCAATGGTGAGGTCAACTTTTCTTTTCCTTATACAAAATAAATAAATAAAATGGTGAGGTCAACATATTGGTAATCAGAAAAAAAAAAAAAAAAAATGCAGAGCTCGAAAAGTTGAAAAGATGACCAAAATCCCTCATCCATAAATTCTTTTTAAGCATAAGTCAACTTGGAGGGATGATCTTAATCACACGAATTGTCTGTGACATCTCTAGAATTAGTTTTAGTAATTAAATAAATCGTTAAACTCTTTCGCTCTAGAAATCTGCCGGCATGACGTGTCGCTTGTGTGTTCCTTGTCCACTTGTGGTGCATGCTTATATTTATATATTGCTTGCACACGAGTACAAAGAAAAACTCCATTTTGAATTATTATTTTTATATTAAATATAAACCCTAAATTTATTAATGATTAGATTTGTATTGTTTTTAAAGTTTGACCAACTGTTTTGATCTTTTTTTCATGAACTTGTCCAAGCCGTTCAGGCGCTCTTTAACTATTATTAGTCTTAATAATCTATTTCTAATTGTCATGACCAATCTCCCTTCTCTGTAAAGTGCATCAAGTTGGTCATGTCAACTCATTCTTTTCTTTTTACAAGTGATGGTGGGGATAGCTAGGTTAACACTTAAAATTGCTTCCATCTTCACCTACTTGAATGACCGACGAACATGGGCTCGTGCCTTGTGGGTCACTTACCTTATCTTATTTAACTTTTTTTGTTTTGCTTTTATAAAAGCAAATATTCAACAAGAGGTGGATCGACCGCACGATCTTAAATGCATGAATGAATGCTCTAAACCATTTAAGTTCCGAGCCCTTTATTGTGGGTTACTTAAGTTAAACCCATCATGATTTACTGGTTTTGAGTTGGTTAATTAGTGTTTACATGGTGTGAATGTAAAAGTAAATGGCTTACATAGCAAGTTAGTTAAAGTAGACACCTCTCAAGTGGTATGTGAATCTTGGGTTGGCATAAAATAATTGAGAATTTATTTAAATATAGTCAAATTATTGAAGCTCCTTCAGCTCTCTGTGGAGCCACTTTAATTTGCTCCAATAGATGATCGTTTTGCTAACATGTTGTGCCCTTTATATTCATGATTAAAGAGAAGAGGACTTCAAATGAACTTTGGACTATAGGAGATAGATAGATAGATAGGAGGAGGAGGAGGAGGAGGAGGAGATAAAGAAAAAATCCATTTCCAGTTTGAATGGGACTCTGCATATCTTCTTCAGCTCACAAAGTTCAGGATGGCCATGAAGCTCCAATGTCCTTTGAAAGGAGTGAGGATTCCAATGGAATTCAGATGCATGGTTCCCTTTATTCTTTGGAAGGAAGCAAAGGAGTAAACCAAGATAGTGCCATTCTTTACCAGGTTTGTGAATATTTCTTTTCCCTTTATTCTATGGAAGGAAGCAAAGGAATTGTTCTGTGTGTTTCTCTAGCTGCTCATCAAAACCATATTGTTTGTTTTTTGCTTTGTCTATACATAAATATATAGAATGGCAAGGCTTGTTTTCTTAGAAAATCATCAGCAATTTCGTTTCGAAAAGCATTCATGCAAAGCATGTTGCATAATCTGGGGTTTCATATTATTTTACTAGGCTTCTGAAAGTCTGTTGATTATAGTTTAAACCTCTTCTTTTTTTTCCTTGTCTTTTCAATAGGGCTATGGATTGGAAGCTGAAGCTTTCTGTGGAGTTTTCGATGGACATGGAAGATTCGGGCACCAAGTGAGTCAGCTGGTGAGAAGCAACCTGCCATCACTCTTACAAGGCCAGATGAAAGCTCTTGATCAACAAGCCACTGCAGTAGCAGAGGATGATGATTCGAAAAATCACATTGACAGAATAGAAACCGAGTCAGAAGATTCAGAACCAAGCAAGAAATTTCACAAATGGAAAGAAGCCTTTGTTAGCTCCTTCAAAGTCATGGACAAGGAGATTAAGCTTCAAGAAAATCTGGACAGCTCTTGTAGTGGAACCACTGCTGTTGTTGTCATAAAACAGGTGAGAGAAACTACACATGATCATTGAACAAATTATTTCTTTGTGTTCGGCTCTAATTCAAGAATCAAACAGGGTGAGGATCTTTTTATAGCTAATCTGGGTGACTCAAGGGCAGTCCTAGGAACCACTAGAGATAATGGAATTGAGGCCATTCAATTGACCACTGATCTAAAGCCTGCTTTACCTAGTAAGAAGTTCATCCTTTTTTTTCCTTTTTTTTTTTCTCGTGTTTAATGTGAAGTGATTATCTGACTGGTGATCGTTTTTAATGCAGGTGAAGCAGAACGAATAAGGGCGTGTGATGGTCGTGTGGTTGCACTAAAGCAAGAACCTAACATCCAGAGAGTGTGGTTGCCTCATATTGACCTCCCAGGCCTAGCCATGTCCCGAGCTTTCGGAGACTTTATACTCAAGGACCATGGCATCATTGCCACCCCTGACGTCTCCTATCGCCACCTGACTTCCAAAGATCAATTTGTCGTTCTTGCAACGGATGGGGTAAGCCCTATTGGAAATGAAATGTGAACTTGTTAAGAGTTTGAGGGTTGCCAAAGAAAAAAGGGCACAGTTGCTTTCCTATGAATGGCATTTTAACCACAATGATGTGTTTTGTTCTTGGGCTTGGTATTTAGGTTTGGGATGTGCTCAGCAACAGTGAAGTTGCATCCATTGTGTGGGAAGCTGATAGTGCACAAGCAGCGGCAAAGGCGGTGACGGAGACTGCGGTGGCCACATGGAGAAGGAAGTTCCCTTCTGCTAAGATAGATGACTGCACTGTGGTTTGCTTGTTTTTGCATGACAAACTACATGATAATGTTGTGCCTGTAAAGATATGAGCTTTTGAGCAATGCTTGTTGCTTTGTGATCTTTTTTACCTTCATACATTTTAACACGACACTATATTTTTTCAATTTCTGATAAGCTACCCCGTTTATACTTTTTCAATTTCTGATAAGCTACCCATCCAATTATGTACATAAGCCCACGGGTTCCATTTTTGGTTAAGACAACAGTTGCTTTCAAGAATAAATATTTCGTCAAATCATCTGCCAGCAAATGAAATCTTTCAAAACCAAACAGAACCATTGGCAACCTTCAAAATGCTCAGTAAATTTTCAAAATGTCCACGAATAAACAATGATGTTTTGATTTGTTTTCTCCAGGCAATTCTAGAAAGACATCACAGGGCTAGAAATTCATGAACATAAATAAAATAAGACTTGACATAGTTGCAAAAGGCATTCTTGAAATTTCATTGAAATGCTTTTAATCACAATATGATAAGGCCGATAAACTTCAGTGAAACTCTTTACTAGGGGAAAAGAATTATGTTGCCTCTAGGCAAACGAAACAAAAGAGAACTTTCTGCATATAAAAACCCCATCTGTGAGTAAACTCAATGCCTACCATCTGGATGAAAAAATAGAAACAGAAGATCCTGGGCGAATATAAATCCATCTCTTCTAACATTCAAGTGCATCATCTTTGGGCGCCTCTCCAAGCAGGTCATCATCATATGAAACAGGTACCCTTAACCTATCATGAACAGAAAGTTGTTTCCCTTCAGTATTTGACTGAATGCCTTGAGTTTGCATTTGACATATTACCGGTACGGCATCTGAAACATTAGCTGGAGTATCATCCATTGAATGAATTCACAATTGCTTTAGATGAACCTTCTTTCCCTTGCTGTATTGGTTGTCTATTATTTGTTGACCTGAATTGCTTCTGCATGGAGATAGAAAACATAAAAAGTAATCAACGATGCTGTAGTTTTACACTTTTTCAAATAAAAGTGATATTTAATTGACGTTTGGGAAATAACATCAGAAACAACACTATGAATCTATGATCCACTACTACGCACCTCAAATTCCCTTCCTTTTTTCATTATCTCTTTGTAAGCCTTTGGTTCTCGTGCTTTGATGATACTCCATAGTACTCCACCACCAAATCGGAAACGTTTGCCATCATGAGTCATCTGACCTCCACAAGCCTGGATCGCATCCACCTGAAATTTTTCATCATTTCACAAATGATATCCTAGATACACCATGGTTTCTAGCAGGGAAAAAGTATCCATTCTCCTGATACTGGATTCCATCCGGACTACAAATAACTAATATACGAGAAACATAGAAACACCTGTAACAACCACATCTAATAAAATTCAGAAATTACTTAACTAAGGATATCGTTCCCTACAATCAAAGGAAGCTCAAAGATGTTCATAATCACAAAAGTTTCTGTAAACCATCTCCGGATAGAGCTTATGGTTCCTGGGGGAGGAGCAAACATGAATGATGAGCTTTTTGGTGCAAAAATAGATGTGTATTGCTTCGTTATGCATATCTATTAGAGCACTCTTACATGTGTTTTGCATGCATATTGGCTAATGCAACTCCAAGAAAAAATGATATCAACCTACACAAATAGCATATGATGAAGTGGTTCATCCAGGGGACATCACAGCTCAGAGCACAAGATTGAAAGGAGTAAAATGGCTTCTGCAAGAGAAATCTGCAAGGGTAGGGAAACAATATTGAGGATCAGAAATTATGCAAGGCTGCGTGGCCAAATAGTGTGCATAAGCATCGGCAGCTCTAAGCTGGTCCAAAATTAAGCAACCCAGAATCTCACCTTCCCTTGCAAAAGGCCAGTCGAATCATTCAAGTCCACTCTCAACAAAGGATACCCTGCCTTCCCCTTGAAGCTATAATGTGAAGGGGACTTAAAAAGGGACAGATGGCTCAGAAGATAAAGACAACCTTAAAAGTACCCCATAAAGCATTTCTGGGCGCATAACCATCCTCCCAATAACAGGACCCCCGATTAGCAAAAAAACCAGTGTGTTTAAGAATCTATAGAACAGAATTGGCACGGACAATATGATAATGATTTTTGATTGAAATCACTGAAACCCAGCTCTGAGTGCAAATCCCATGTTCTGAACATGAGCAGCAAGGTCGGATCATCTTAAAGCTAGATGTGAAGCGGAGTCAAGGCAACCTTAAGAAGTCCCCATAAAGCACGCCCAGACACAACCCATTCACCCAATAACAGGATTGCCATTAGCAGAAAGACCAAGAGTGCTCAAGCAGGTATATAATAGAATTACTTTGAACAATATAATAGATGATTTCAATTGATAATATCACTGAAAACTCCACTGAAAGGTATTGGGCACAAAGCACATGTTCTTAAACTGACAGCAAGGTCGGATCATCTAAAAATGCACATTAATGCAGATAAACATGTACCAAATTTACAACCAGTTGCTAATGGCGTCTGTCCAGGAGATTTTCAGAAGAAGACAATTACAAAACATAATGCAATGCACACGTAGTTGCGTATAAAAGATAAAGAAAACAATCCCCAAGTTATATAATTTGCTTTGTCACAGCATTTCCACAAAAGCACACAACGAAGGGCAGCATACCTCTTTGACGAGATCATTCAATGCAAGAACACCCAGACAACCAACAGCAGTATATACCAGATATGATTTCTTCTCTTTTAGTCGCCTACATGTATCCATCACAAACCTGAAAAAGACACAACATTAAAAGAATGTCAAAACCCACAATAGAGCTCCAAATTCCTTTCAAATACATGCAATTTCTTTCGTTCTTAATCGGGCAGGGCATAACCTGTCTATGTCAGTGACATTAATTCCAGGGCCACTGTTCCTTCTCCTATTCCTCTTCTTCTTACCCCTGCGCTTCTGATTCTTGCCCTGACGTTCTTGGTTTGCTACACTGACATTGCCACCACTGCTCTGTCCCGAACCATTTTGTGAGTTAAAATCCACAAGCTCCCCTTCTTCCACAAGCTCTCCTTCTTCCACATCAAGCATCTCAACATCTTCGCCATCTTCAAAGTTATCGTCTTCAAATACTGAGTCTAGTATGCTGTGTTCTCCTTCCATATAAGGTTTTCTTCAATGGGGGAAAAAACGCACCACGAAATTTAGAAGCACCTACAGAGCAGAAAGCAGGAAGAAAACACGCATCAATTCCTGCAGATTTCCACAGACGAGACAAAAACTGCAAACTCGTGCAAATTTTCTCTAAGGCGAATCACCAAACAGATTATGCGAGCCCTAACCAGAAGAATTCACAACTACAACGAAAACCAAAAAAAAAGCGTAAATAAATAAATTATATTTTTCTACCGATGTACGAACCCTAACAATGCAAAAACAAAACGCAGCAATTCAAAGCTTCTGGAATTTTCCAATTCGAGTGCTCTGCTTAAGGACGATGAAGCATAACCGCGGCTTTTGGCGTTTGGTTGATCAGAGGACTGCGTTTCGCTGGTATGGTCTTTATAGTGAAGCCTAGATGAGCGCTGGCGGTATTCAGTAATGGCTTGTTTGGCTGCGTGGCAAACGATGATATTAATCCGGATTGGGTTATAGTTGGAAAGGCCCAACCCAAGGACGCTTTGCTTTTTGTACTGAGCGAGCCCAAATTGGTTGAAAATTATCGGGCTAATGTACTGTTCCCAAAATATTTGAGGCCCAATGTTATTCCGTCCCCAATCTGTTAGTGATATTTTATGATTTTTTTTGTTGAATACGTAATTGTTAGTAGGTTCATTGAATCTGTCGACATTTGATTTCTTTTCAATAGTGGGCCATACGTCATTGCCCAATCCGAACGAGGCCACAACAAAACTGAGTCGATGTGGATTGTTGAGTGTGAAATTTTGAGGAGTAAGTTTTGGGTGAAAAGCTCGGACCACGTAATCTGTCCAACTGTTTTCATAAGAAAATATAAATTTTATTGAGCGCCGGTCGGACGGATGACACGGTTTTAGAGCAAAGCCAAGCAAGGCTGCCAATCCCAACCTGATATTCACAGACCATTGATTGGAACGGGTATGAGGTGGAAATACAGGCCTTCCTTTATCATTTCAGCATCACTAGTTCTTTCTTGTTCTGCAAGCAATGGTGCATTTTTGTCCTGTAATTCATAAATCTAATAGGTACCCTTTGTCTGCATCGTCAGTTTTGTTGTATTCTTTAAATCATACCTACCTTGTTTTCTACCTATTCAAACGGGGGGAAGCTGGGCATGATTGGTACCAAAGTTTCAACCTAACATTCTTCGACATCTAATAGGTTTTATATTATAAACTTAAAAGAAGAAAATACAAAAAGAAAACTCATTAGAGCTTCCCGCTCTTGTTTTGAATGATGATATATTATATCGGATGTTAGGTTGAAGTATTCTTTAAGTAGGGCCAATTTGACATTGCTGTTCTGTGAAAATAATAACTGTCAAATTTGTTGTTAGAGAAATCAACTGTGAAATAAAGCAGTTTGGCGTTTAATAAAATAAAATAAAATATTTAAAAAAAGTGTCCTCACTTGATCTAATAATAAAAAAAACCAAAAATCTTGCAAGTTAACTAAAGAAACTGTATTCTTTAATAAATGAAATTTCCCGTTATTATACGAATTACAGGTGAAAAACCGGTCGAATTACAACACCGTAATTCCCGCAATAATACGGTGCCGACGTGTACGCTCCGGATTGCACCCCTTTCCAATTAAAGAGTAAGCCCACTGGGGCCCGTAATCAATCATCCAAATCGCATTGAAAGAGAGAACCCACGTGGTCACCAATAAATATCAACTCCTCCTCCAACCTTCGATCTTTGTGTTATACGCCAGCTCCACCAATCAGATATCCTCATCCCAATTTGACCGGAACCGCCATGACTCGGTTGGCTAGCGCCGTCGTCCTGTTGTTCCTTGTCTCCCTCTCCGGTTTCGCTGCCGGTAGCCGGGACCTGATCGGAGACGTTTTACGGTTACCTTCTGAAGCTTCTAGATTCTTCGGCAGAGGCGATGATGGCCCTGATGAGCAAGACGACGGCACCGTGGGGACCAGATGGGCTGTTTTGATCGCTGGCTCAAATGGATACTGGAATTACAGGCATCAGGTCTTAATTTTACACGATATCATATTTCTTAATTCAGAAATATTCTTTTTTATTTTTGTTTTTATCAAACTTTAGTTGTTAATGGAATTTGAGTAATAATTTTGGATGTTAATTTCAATTTTTTTTCCCTTCATGTTTTTTGAATTGTTTGATATCTGAATTTGGGTGACCTCATATTGGAAAGTTTATGCTTGTATAACCTCGTTTAAATTTGACTTTCATCTTATCCAATTTCTGATTCTTTTACCTTGTTGCTTTCGAATTTGTCAAACTAAATTTTGGAAGCTTGAGTTTGTTTTGGAACTAATATGAATTTAGCTCAAGCTTGTGTCTTTCTTATCTTCCTTGATCTCATGCTCATCTCATTTTGACTAAGACAGTTTTAAATTTACATGTGGCTTGAGTTTGTTTTGGAACTCATATGCATTTAGTTCAAGTTCGTTTTATTAATTATTATATTCCTTGATCTCATCTCAGTTTGAAACTTTGACATGGAGTACATGATCTCAACGTTAACCATATTTGTATAGAAGCTGGATTTCTGTGTCACGGGTGAAATTGATACTTTTGTTGTGTCTATATCTTCATATGAATGTCAATAAATATCTTATTGGTTTCACATATTTGAAAGCTAAGCCACCCTCATTTCTTGATTGATGTTTAACACGGACCTTTTTATCTTGTTTGTTTAGGCTGATATTTGCCATGCCTATCAACTACTGAAGAAAGGTGGGCTGAAAGATGAAAACATTGTTGTATTCATGTATGATGATATCGCTTATAACGAAGAGAACCCTAGGCCAGGAGTCATCATTAACAGCCCACATGGTGATGACGTTTACAAAGGAGTCCCAAAGGTGTGTTATCTTCCCCTCTAGGTGTTTAACTGCTTTTGAATTGATAGTTATAATTCCCCTTTAGGTGTTTACCTGCTTTTGAATTGATAGTTATAATTCCCCTCATGCGGTCGATTTTATGGTGGCAGGATTACACCGGCGATGATGTTACTGTTAACAACTTTTTTGCTGCTATCCTTGGAAATAAAACTGCTCTTACAGGGGGTACTGGGAAGGTTGTGGACAGCGGTCCAAACGATCATATTTTCATTTACTATTCTGATCATGGTGGTCCTGGAGTTCTTGGTTAGTATCAATTCTGCACATGACAATACTGATATTATTTTGCCCACATCCCCATATCTTATCTACTTACTCTTTCCCTAGGGATGCCTACCAGTCCATATATTTATGCCAACGATCTAATAGAAGTCCTGAAGAAGAAGCACGCAGCAGGAACCTATAAAAGCTTGGTAAGTTTCTAGTTGAACTGTAAATAGATGCTGCATATACCAATAGAGTTGGACTAATTCGTAGAACTGCAGGTATTTTATCTTGAAGCTTGTGAATCCGGAAGTATCTTTGAGGGACTTCTTCCTGAAGGTTTGAATATCTTTGCAACTACGGCATCAAATGCAGAAGAGAGCAGTTGGGGGACTTACTGCCCAGGAGAGTATCCTAGTCCTCCCCCGGAGTATGAAACCTGCTTGGGTGACCTGTATAGCGTTGCTTGGATGGAAGACAGGTATGCAGAATTATTTTATTTTGTTAAATTTTTAATAGAGGGGTGGGAACAAAAGCAGCTTAATGGTAGCTTCATTTTGCATACCGTTGGTAAATAATAACAATTTCATCTTTCCCTAAAAGTGCATTACTTCTTGAGTATTGTCACTTTAAGATTTGCTGAAGAATATATGAATTAGGTAGAAGTTTGAAACTGTATCATTTCGTGCCAATTGTTTTTTCTTCTTTAATTCTTGCACTGGTGGTGTGGGTGTTTGGATTGTCTTTACAAGAGCAGTTTCTTTCTCAGGTTGGAGAATGAAACTGTTCAAATTATAATTTTCATTTGAGATTTTAACATTTTGAACTTGTGAACAGTGACGTACACAACTTGAGGTCGGAAACTTTGCACCAACAGTATGAGCTGGTAAGAATTCGTCTCTTAAAACATTGTTATGGAACAAATAGAGATTTTTTTTTTCTTTTGTACAGGAAAGACCAGCTGTTTATTATTGTATGTTTAAATAAAAGAGATTGTCTGTATTTAGAGAGTCTTGGGGGTCTAGCCAAGAAATATCTAGATGTGATCCTGCTAGTTGCTAATGTCAATTCTTTGATTTCATTATGATGGCCCAGGTTAAAACGAGGACAGCAAATGACAATTCTGGCTTTGGTTCTCATGTCATGCAATATGGCGATGTAGGGCTCAGCAAGGAAAACCTCTTTGTGTATATGGGGACAAATCCTGCAAATGATAACTACACTTTTCTGGGCGAGAACTCCTTGAGGCCATCTACAAAAGCTGTCAACCAGCGGGATGCTGATCTTGTCCATTTCTGGCATAAGGTTTAACTCTTACCTTTTTCATCCGGGAATAGTTATTTTGCCTTTTCTTTTAAATATCTAGTCTTAAAAGTTATGTACTAGTCATCATCGGTACTTATATTTGGAAGTATTTCATACTGTTAGATATTATGATTGATATGATTAAAAGTCAGGAGAGATCAGTAATGATGATTGGGGAATACTCCATGTTTTCATTGTTTAAACGGTAACATATCATAAGTACCATGGAGGTTTTGGAACCATGCCATTTGCCCTGCTCTCCTGTGAAGCTCCAAACAAAGCAGTAGAATATCTCTGCTTGGAACAAGAATTTTGAATACCAAAAAGGGAATGAAACCAAGGTTTTGATTAAATAAAAGCCTTAATTGTTATGAAATTCTAAGGTTCTACTTCTGAATATTCTGTGGTTTTGTAACTATTTCTGTGTGTTAGCTGTCAGCCTGAAGATCTAAGCCCGTTGTTTTCCCTTGTTTTCTTTTTCTGGATGCAGTACCGCAAAGCTCCTGAAGGCTCACCAAGGAAAATTCAAGCTCAAAAGGATTTTGTTGAAGCAATGTCTCATAGAATGCATATGGATCAAACCATGAAGCTTATCGGGAAACTCCTGTTTGGAATCAAGAAAGGTCCAGAAGTGCTCAACACTGTTCGACCTGCTGGGCAGCCACTTGTTGATGACTGGGACTGCCTTAAGACAATGGTAATACTTCAGCTGTTCATTTTCTCCTTAATGCTGTTAAAACTTTTCTGATTCCATCTTGTTCTGCATATAAAACAGATTTTCACAAATAATATATGTGGCTGTGCCTGATGGGTTTGGTTTGTGCAGGTGAGGAGTTTTGAGACATATTGTGGATCCCTATCTCAATACGGGATGAAACACATGCGGTCCCTGGCAAACATCTGCAACGCCGGAATGACAAAGGAGCAGATGGCCGACGCTTCAGCACAAGCCTGCTCGAGCGTTCCTTCTAGCCGTTGGAGCTCCCTGCACCGGGGGTTCAGTGCATGATTTCACGAAGAAAAAAAAATGTGGGATTTGGATAACCAATCCGTGTCCATCTCTATATGCAAAACATATCTTAGGATGCATTTCGATGATTGTTAATGTTATTCTCATTGCTTCAGTGTAACCTTGTGTAAATACAACTCAAGCCCCTGTACTGTAATGCACGTACGTACTGAATCTTGTAAGTAAATATTAGCATGTTTGTTGCGTATGAATACGCGCCTGTTTGCCGCAGCTGGTGTACACATCAGGCTCTGGTTATAAAAAAGTTTGCAATTACGGTATGCCTCTATCTCATTCACCTCCACTGCTACCACCACATAATTATCGCATAACACTTTCAACATTATATCTATTTGAGTCATTATTCACAGTTATAATTATTTTTAATTAAAATTTACCAAATAATTTTGACAATGCTTTTTGTACTAATAACACTTTAAAAGTATTGTAAATATAGAGCTGTTTTACTTTACAATTAATCATTTTCAAAGCACGGCAAAAAGTGACAGCAATTTCAAACTTACATTCATTCTTGTTTGTCTCCAAATGGTAAACTGGTAACCTAGCTTTTGACCCCCAAAAAAAATTGGTCATCTAGTGGGTCTTTTCATAGGACAATGTCATTATCATTGTGAGTATATTCCGTGTAATTCAGTTTTTCATATAGAATGAAAGATATCAATCGCGTTGGGAACTGGGAAAAGTTATAAATATTGAAGAGACGGATTTCCTCCCTCAATAAATGTAATTTATGAGTCTTCAAGAATTAAACGATGGATTTTAATATGGAACACACATAAATTTTTATGCATGATGTGGTGCATATTCATTTCACGTGTCAATGCCAATTATATTACATATTTTAATTGAACAATACTCACCACTTAACTTGACACATGCAAAATTATAGATGAGCTTGTAATTGTAACATTAAGATTCACACCAAAAACGAAACTCACAATGCAATATGGCAGTGTCCCATCCCATGGTCTCCCCAAGATTCACAACCCAACATTTTCTTTTTCTTTTTCTTTTTCTTTGATTTATTTTTTATTTTTATAAAACGCAACCCAACTTTAAAATATGATCCATAATTGCGTATTGTCAAACCAACAGTGAAAACCAAAAAAATGGGGAGCAGGAACCGACGCTCTAGATTCAACAATTTTATTTGGTCAACACAAATATTTAAGATCGGCTTATATACGGTCTATAATCGGCCGCTGGAACCGGACATCAAGGACGATTGTCTGATAACGTTAAATCCACGACTCTGGTTAAACTTACCATGGTTAGTTCACTGTAACCATACTACAACGAACCGGTTCACCAGAAAAATAAAATTAAAAATTAAAAAAAGGTCCAGGATGAATAAAAAAATAATTGGGTAATGCAAATTATTGCAACTTAACGGAGTAGTAGATTCTGTTAGATTCATTTGACGGCGCGAAGAGGGGGCGCATAGTAAGAACGTTGTAACGAGGTTTAAAAGAGACGGAGCTGACGGTTTAAGACAGGGAGACGCGGGAGCCGTTGGATTGTTGATCAAGGGCCGATAATGCAAGGCGTTAGACGGTTCAAGTGTGACGGAGAGTGGGAGGGGTCGTATAAAGCCTGGGTTTTGAAAGGTGAGAGTGCATTTCGTTCCATCAAAACAAGAAGAAGAAAAAGGAAGAAGAAGGAGAAATAACCTCTCTGTCGTTTTGGCCTTCGGTTTTTCTTCTGCTTTAGAATTTAAAGAGGAATTCGGGAGAGAATTCGTAGAGCTGGACTGTGTGTAATGTTAAGGATCTAATTACGAAGCTTTTCTCTGAGCCTGTTGTGTGTTCGCGGGAGAGAGAAGGAGAGAAGAGCTTGCAGAGGTTGGTGATGGAGAAAACAGAGCTCGATTTTGGTAGTTTTAATGTAATCTGATTTCTTAGAATGACCGGGTTATTTTGTGCAATTTCTGTTTTGCAGATACATTCAGAAGAGCTTTGGGAGGAATTTGAAGTGAAATCGATTGCGATTTCCTGGGATAACTTCCAAGGTGGATCTCATTTCATTGAAATTTACAGAGAAAAGGTCTAGAAATCTAGTTTAGAGGTGAGGGGAGTTGGATTTGCTTAATTTCCTAAACGATTTCACTCCCCTATTCTAACTCATCGTTCGTTTGATTTTGGTTTCACAGGTACATTTCCAGGAGATTTGACCCCTTTTTTTGAAGAAATCTCAACTGGGGTATGAGATAAAGAAGAACAAGCCTCTCCCGTTCATGAGTGTCAGGGACATAGGCTCAAAGTTTCAATCATTTCGTTGATTTTCGGCTCTAGATTTGCATTTTGCAAAGTCAGAAGGCCTAGAAGAGCAAGATTGCCCAAAAGAAGCAAACTTTCTTTTGCAAATTCAGGATTGTAGCTGCTTGCGAAATCTCAGTATAACAGGTGAGGATTCATTTTCCGAATCCTAGATCAGTGAAACCAAGTCTCGGGCTTAGGATTTCACTGGCTGATTTGATTTCCTTCCATTTTCGGTTCTTCGAATTTTGGTATCTTTCTACTCAATTTGGTTTCTTCAAGGAGGCTCTCACTTTTCTCTTATTTTTCCTCTTCTGCAGCAGAGTCCAAGCAATTGGTTTCTCTGTTTTTTGATTTTCGATGTTCAAAAGCAGATAACTTTGCAACAGAATTTTAAGCTTTTCAAATGAAGCCAGCCGAGTTCCTTGACTCTCTCTCTCTCTCTCGCGCTTGGTCTTACATTTGGATCCGTCTTGGGCTTGGAATATTTGTCCCTCATCTTCTTTCAATTTTCTGTCATCTGCCTTCTGTGCAAGAATTTTCAATTTCAAAAAACTAATTGACCTTTATATTTGGGAAGATTATCTCTTCCTCTTCGTCTTCTTCTTCCTCCTCCTCCTCCTCCTCCTCCCCATTTTAAAGGCTTTTAATATATTTTTCTGAATGATTTCCGTCTGTATTATCAGCATTGAAAAGAAAAGACCTTCTCTGCGAAATTTTACCCTCTGTTTTGTGAAAAACTCTATCTTTGGTGTTCTTTGCTGGCAGTCCGAAGTTTGTGTTTTTTCCGAAATTCAAACACCAGCAGAGTACAAAATCTTCTGTTTGGTTCTCGGGAAACTGATACAAGAAAAAACTGAGCTAAGAGACGTAATTGCTCAACTTATTTAATCGCAATTCGTTGGAAGCGTCTGATAAAAAATTAAAAAAATCAAAGATACAATTTTCATTTTTTGTCCTTTCCCTACATTTGTTTTTCGATCTTCATCTTCTCCGTCTGTTTGGGTAGGCCTTGCTTTTTATTTGAATTTTATTTCTAGGCACTCGCAGTTGCAGAGAGCCAGCCACAATCCAATTCCAGATTCTCAGTTTTTGCCATTTCCGTCCCTAACTTTAATTATGAGAATTAACTGCGGTTAAAATGTAAAAATCCATGTTAACCAACTAACTAACCGTTGTGATTAATTCTTGTTTTGGCATGGGTGGACAGGTGTGCAAAAGGAGATGGAAAGGGACTGTCTTAGGCACACCCATACTAAAGACACCCACAATCCCAACACTCGAGACAAAACCGGAGGGGACGCCTCAGCCTCTCTGCTGTTGAGAGCGAGCTCCGATGCCATACGACACGCAACGACGTCGTCCGATTTCGTTTTGCAGTGGGGGAACCGCAAGCGCCTCAGGTGTATGAAGATCCAGGTCAAGGACAAGGGCAAAGACGACTCCGACGCCCCGGTTACCCGAACCACAGTCCGGGTCGACCGACGGGTCGTCCGACCCGATAAGGACCCGGCCAATCAGCCCTCCACCGCCGGTAACTCTAATCAGACGAATGGGTATTTGAATCTCCGTCAACGGCCGTTATCTCCGCAGCAGCCGCCACTTCAGCGTGTTCTCAGGTTTACCACTTGCACTTCACGCTTTTGCTTTATCTAATCTAATATCTATTGCTTCCACGGGACGTCGTTTCGGTCCTGCCTTTCGTTAAGATGTAGTTTCGTCGTTTTGTGGGGTAATTATGGTGGAGTATTGTCGTTTAAATTAGTGGCGGGTGGGCCAGGTGCGCGGGTTTTGTCGTTTTTAGTTATTTTGGGACTTGTTGCCTACGGTTACATCTGTACCGTTTTGGTGCGGTTTTTATGTATACCTTGATCTCACCGTCAGATGCATTAGTCATAATCATCAGATCAGGAGATTTTATATTCAGAATTGCTTGATTTTAGATTTTAGATTTGTGAGGAAAAATCTCAGACGTTTGCGTGGCCAATTTCTCTACGTCTGTGAAGGTCAAAGAGAATAATTTTGTTAGGTACGTGTTTGTTGCTTTGATTATATTATTTCATATGCAACAATATAGAGTGATTGCAAATTCTGTTATCTTCTTCCTTGTTTGGTTGAAGAGAAAACCTTGTTTGGGTGAAGGGAAAATCTCTGATTTTCTTGTGCAAATTTGTCGCTTTAGATAGGATTGATTTATATGAGTGGGACTGGATAAATGGATAAGGCTAGACAGCATGGAATTTTGTCCCACACCACTAGTTTTTTATATTCCTGGCCTGCCATTAACATGGCTGTGTTTAATCCTATGTGCTTAATGTGTAGTTTAATGAAATTTTGTCGGAGATTAGGAGTTTTAATGATGAAATTTGGGGCTGAATTTGTTGTGAGGCTTATCTTAATGATCCACTCTCCAATTGGTCAGGTGGGTGAAGAGATGTAAAAGCCAAGAAGGAGAGCTCATGGTAAGTGCATGAGGGTGCCTTCTTTGTTTGTCTTTGTAGGAAACTAACTACTAGCATATGATTGAATTAGGTTGCTCATGTGGTCATGTAATCTTTTTGGCTTGATTGTGGGCAACATAAAACACATTAACATAACAAACACCTTAAATTAGAGAAAGAGAGAGTCTTAGTGCCATAAGGTCGAGCATTTACCCTCACATTCACGGCAAGAGTTTGACTATTCCTCGTTAGTGTGTTTTTCAGGATGCGGTATTAAAATATAGTATCATACAGGATGGTGGATCAATAAGTTGATGCCGAGCATGATTGATTTGATCCTAGGTTTAGTTTTCTTTTTTGGAATGAATGCCTTATTTATTGTGATTGATTTGTTATTTATTTTTAGACATCATGTTAGTGCTGATTGGATCATAAATCTAGCATGATTAGGCTTGAGTAAATTGAATTCCACTAGGACTTGTAGCAGGCTTATTTTGCTCGTGGTCACACCGGATCGGAGCTCCACTGCATCTTAGCATGATAGCATCCGATCCATAACGACCGGCACCCTGATTCCATGGCTCATTGGAAACAGAAAATGGGCAATTCCTATTCCACGTGTCCACCGAAAACCAATTCATCAACCCCGTTTCTAGCCGTCGGATCACTGATGGATCAGGCAACGGATCCACTCCTTCCACGTTTCAACACGTGTTCCTTAACCTCACAAAAGGCACTCTCAATCCAACGGCTAAAATCCTGCCCAAAAACCAGCTGTGCACGTTATACAGTACATCACATCCCTTTCCTCTCTCTCTCTCTCTCTCTCCCCCTCTCTCTTTCTCTCTCTAAAATATCTGACTTTTCATTAAAGAAAAGAAAATTAACAACTCCCTCGTTTAAAAGCAGAATACAAAGGTCCCCTAAAGAAGCCAAAGACCACGCTAATTTTCTACGCAAAACCCATTACAAACTCTAAGCCTCTCTCGCACTCTTTCTCCCCAATCCACCGATCTAGATCGCCCCAAGGCCATTCCCGTAATTTCACAACGGCCCACATAAATTTATTTTAATTTAATTTTTTGCCCAAAAAGTATCATTATTATGTTTTGTGCCTGCTTTTTTATGGGTTTATTGAATTCAATTGATTTGATTTGATTTGATTTTGATATGCGTATCTGAATTGTGTAGAAACTCAGAGACCACAACAAGTGCCATGAGAGGCCAGAGCAACGGAGGCTTGAGGGGAATTGTTTCACCCGACAACAGAGCGGGTGCGCACGATAAGAAAGGCAACCACCACCACCACCACCACCACCACCATAATAATGAGAATAACAACACCAAGTCTGCAGCCTCTTCGGACACGGCGCACGATAGTAAGAAGGGGGGAGGTGGGTCTTCATCGGGAAGCGGCGACGCAGCGTTGGTGCCACCGATGGTCTGGCCGCCGAAGTTCGTGATTGCTTTGACCAACAAAGAGAAAGAAGAGGACTTCATGGCAATCAAGGGGTCAAAATTGCCTCAGAGACCCAAGAAGAGAGCGAAGTTCATTCAACGCACCCTCAATGTAAGCTCCTCTATTTTCCTTTTTTAGTTACTTTATTTATTAATTAGTTTTTTTTTTATAATTTCTTTCTCTTTTTAAAATAACACCATTGCCCTGCAAAAACAAATCAAAACCCAGTTTGATTTGATTATATTTATATATTACCTTGTATTTATGCAAATTGTTGTTGTTGTGACAAAATGCGGACTAGCTTAGAAAGGGTAGATTGCTTGGAAGGAAAAGCAAAAAAAATAGAATAATAGAATAATAAATAGAACTTTCTGGTATTTGTTGAGTTTGGGTTAAAAGAAGCGAAAGAAGATTGCTAAAGTGACAGCAAGAACAAGGCACACACGTGTCCGCCAAGCCATGTGTGCATATACCTAATATATGCCTAAAAGTAAGTTTGCTGCCCGACTGGAATAATATTAATAGGACGATGGTTTGGGTTAAGATTAAATTCTATATTATTCTTAATAATACGATAATGAAATATTTTATTTAGGGTCGCCTTGTTTAGTGGAAAACTGATGCGACACGTGGCAATACATGATTGTTGCTTTTGGTTTTGTTATCGTGGTGGTGGTGGTGGTGATGGACGGTGCATGGCGTCTATATGTGGCCGCATGTGATTTAGTGGGCATCAGTGGACGTTTAAAGCAAGTGGGCCTTAATTCTTTACTAACCGACAAAAAAAAGGGCATATGGGTCCAAACGGACCCTGGGCCTGTTACCGTTGTTTTTTTTTTGGGGGGTTCTTTTTGGGAAATAATATGCTTCGTGTTGAGGGCATATAGGTATTTTCACTCGCTTTTAATTATGCCGACTGTTTTCCGGCTTGGACCGCACTGCCAACTTGCTGAGCACAAAAGCGCACGCACAACGCACAACGCACAACGGACAACCCACAACGCACCGTTTTCGTTTTTTAAGTTCCAAACATAGCAAACTCATCAAAAGCTTATCAAAAAGCCTATCGCTTTTTGCCCATTACCTAAAGCAAAAGCTACCCTCTGGCCAGCCTGTTTTTGCTTGTTTTGGCCTCTGCCTTTTAATTAGCTGGAAGATTATTGTTCTAATTAGTTTTTTATTTTCTGTAATTTTGTTTTATAGCTGGTAAGCCCAGGAGCATGGCTCTGTGATCTGACCCTGGAACGGTACGAGGTCAGAGAGAAGAAGATTTCCAAGAAGGTATTTAATTAAGTAATTTTCTTCAATTCAGGGGCCTAAATCAAATTTCCTTAATTTGCCTTTAATATTGATATTTTTATGCAGCAGAATGAATAGGTTTTTTTTTTTTTTTTTGCATGATGCTGCAGAGACCAAGAGGGCTAAAGGCGATGGGCAACGTGGAGTCTGACTCTGAATAAAAAGGAGTTTTAGTGAAAAGACTAATATAGCATTTTCGGTTTTTTTCCCCTTCTTTTTTTGAAGGTATGAGAAAAATGTTAGAACCTTTGTAAAATCTTCACCTTTCAACCATCAGAATAATGAATGGATTCATTTCCGGTCCTGTATACATAGTCTTGTTTCTCATTTTCCTACTAAGTTTGTTTAATCAGAACAAGAAGAAAAAAAAAAACAAATCCACTTCCAGGCACACGAACAAATGAAATTTCTCTCTTTCAAACCCGAATTGAGAAAAATAATTAAAATAAGCTTCAAGGCTGTAATTCCGTTGGTTAGTCGTGACATGTTATACAATCCAACAATTTTTTGTTTTCTTTTCAACCTACAACACATTTTCTTATGTAGTGTTTAGTTAGAAAAGGTAATTAACAGTGTTGGATAGTCATCTAAGCGCACGTGAGTGTCTTATGATTGTTCATGTATTAACATATCGGTGGTCTCAGTCTCACATACATCAATGACGTACGGTGTAAGTGCTCATGACGCATGGGCAAAATCAGTTTCAGACTTCACCATCCGAGTGAAAAAGAAACTGAGACTCCATCGCTCTCAAGATGTGAAGAAAATCACAAAATTGACTCTTGAGACGAGATTTGAGACTCTTTAAAGGTCATACTTCAAGAAGGAAGAAGAAAAAAAACAAACAATAACTCTCTTTAGCTGACACACGTAACGTAAGACCGCAATATATGAATTTCCAAAGCTGTTAAAGATAATGACATCTAAAAATTTACCTAAGACAGAGAAAAACCAAAACCCCAACTCCCTGAAGTTACCTAGTCATTAGCAAATTGAAAGGCCACGTCTAATTTATAATGATAAGAGATAATATCATTGTTTGGTCGCATGATTTGTGGATTCCACTTTACATTATGTGGCCTCCCTAATTGGTATTTTGATGTGACACGGAACACTTGATGCGGTAATTTAATTTCTTAACGTCAATGACAATTTTAACGAAAACACGACTTATCATATAAGGCCACCAAACCAAACCCAACTGAATTAAACTATTGGAAGAGGAGAAAACATGGGTCCTAATTCAAATTAACATTCATAATTCACCATCATTGATGGGAAGACCTTAATTAATCCCCTTAATTATGCCACGAAGAAGCATAAACAGAGTCTAAGAATAACATCTGCTCTATCTATGAGAGTTTGTGGAGACAGATCCACCACCCACCATCCAGCTGGTTCTCCAAAGGCAATTCTAACGCTACCTGCGGGTCTTGAACAATTTTAATTAGCCCCCAAAAAATAGCATGGAAAATACCCCCAATAGGCCCTAAATATACCCTTACAAATGGGCATATTTGTCAATAAACACTGACCACTGAAATTAGGTATTGTTTTCAGGACTCAAACCCGATTGCAATAGACGGTGACCCAGAGCCTATGGAATTATAAACTCATTAAGTGTTGCAGTTGGAAATACCTCTTTATTCTGTTAGAATAAATGATTAATAAACACTGACTTGGCTGGCTACGCCGCTTTTTTGGTCCATTATTTTCAAGGAAAGTGAAAATAAAATAATTGAGATCTGGAATTGTCATTTGCCGCTTTCTATTTGGAGTTAATGAAAATGAAATAACAAATTGGATATTGGTTAATTGTGATATCACAAGCTAAACAAACACCATGCTCAAAGCAACACAAGCATCAAACACAGGAGGAGGAGGAGGAGGAGGAAGATGAAGGAAATAAAATCAATGAATTATTTACTCATAATAATGATAATAATCGAAATCCACAAATACAAAACCCATAGTAATAAACCAAGTGCATTATATATGTAGTCTATGCACCACAAAAACCCATACGACGCTGAAAATCCTATAGATCCATAATCACCCGCTACTAAAATGACAAACGCTACTAATAAAAAACCAAATCAGAAACCCAACCGCTCTCTACACATCCCCAACCATAGTTGCAGTAGTAAGCGAAGACTCAAACCCTGAGCGCAGATCCGAAGACGAGAGCGGCGAAGGCGGCGGCGAAAGCAGAGATGAACGACGGGGAGATGGAGGCGGATGCGGAGGTTGGGCTCGGAGCTGGAGATTCGGCGGCCTGAGCGGCCCCGATGACAGAAAGGACGGTGACGAAAACCGCCATGAGAGCCACGAGTGAAGTCGCCTTTGAGACTGCCATTGTTGATTGGTGTGAGAGTTTCTTGTGCTTCGGAATCTAGGGTTTTGTGAATACGCAGAGAGACTGAGGCACAAATATCAGAGGTGGAATGAAGTTGGCTTGAGGAACGTATTTATAGCGGAGATTTTGGGCTGGGGTCGGGCAGCCTGGGCAGCTGCCCGGTTCTACAGGCTGGCTACTTCTGATTGGTTCAGCGCGACAGCTCACACCGCTGGTCGGGGTAAATTTTTCTTTGTGGGCCCCAGTAAAAACCAGCGTCTACGCGGAGTCGTTTCAGACACGATTTTACCTTCCTCTGAAACGACGCCGTGTGTTCACATTCCTTAACGAAAGGGGTTTTCGCTTCGCAGCCGAGTCGACTCAGTGGAGAATATATTCGCGATAATGTTTTAGCTTGCGACGCGCGGATCAGATTCTGTCCGTACGGTGTCATTTTAGTCACATCACACGATGAACGGTCCAGATGAACCCGTGGGAATGGAAGAGGTTATAACGGCTTCGCGGTAAAAAAAATTGGTTTTTAATTTATTTTTAAACTTAAAAAATGGCCCACAATGCGCAATCAGGGAGATTACAACGCAGAAAACACAGCGAGAATGCGTCACTTTCTGGTGAGCGACACGATGGCCAACGGGCGATCGACACGTGGGGATTTCGAAAAAGACAGGTTGTTCAATTGCGAGGAAAAAGATACGACAGGTGTAGGGTGGGATTTGGTTCTGTTGCTTGTAATATTTTTATTTCGCGGGATTTCCAGAACATTCGCTTGGCATTTTGCGTTTTGGAGTTGAGGGGCGCACATGCGTGCGGGTGAAGTTACCGTAATGCCCTTAAGAATGATTGGGTTGCGTGTCAATTTTATATTCACGTTCATTATGAGGAGATATGTGAGTATCTGCTTAAGAAAACTAAACGAATGTGGCGCTGAATGGGTTTGAAGTCCACTAATGTGTTCCAGGGCTTTTCAACATTTTGTTCCACATTCCATGCCGTGCCCACTGGCTAATGGGTTTGATGTGGGCCCAACATATTCTTTTCTCGTCAAATCCAAATAAAGAGGCCGAGTGTCACGGGAGCTCCTATAATCCGGGTCGGTTTATGTCGTCGAATGTTCAATTCAGCTGTCTAATAATAATACTTTTATAGTGTTGTTAAACGAACTCTCAAATTAACTGAGTACATCTTACTATTAAACTTGAATTACTAATTTACTCTAGTATAAAATGACCAAAAATGATATATTGAATTGTGAAACAAATGTAATGTTAATAAATATACCCTACTCTAAACAAATAAATAAAAATTACACCTTACTCACCATATTCAACCAAATTGAACTTTCTTTTTCTTTTTCTTTCCCTTTTTGGGGTTTGTTTGTTAACCTCAATAATAATAATAAAAATTAATAATTAGGGAGGGACCAACCATAAAGCCCAGCAGGAATAACAAATGTGTCCAGAGATGGGTAAGTTAAGAATTAATCTTGGCCACCTTATGCTTGTTCTCAACTTTAAATATGGAGCCTGAATTGATCTGACACCAAACAAGTAATATGATTAAAAATAATAATGTAAAGGTGGAGCCAATATATCAATAGATAACATTTCATTGAGGGTACTAAATAAACATCGGGCAGGCAAGCCCTGCGATCAAGCATATCACTCAGTTTGGCTTCATCATCTGTTATCCCCGATTCTTCAATAGCCTTCAGAACAAGTTTTTTCAGTTTCCTCATCTTCAGGACTCCGTCGTTTTGCACCAATGCATACAAAAAGCAGATTTGAGTATATATATATATATATACACACACAAACAAAGCTGTTTTAAGTTTTTATAATGATGTATTAGTGTGTATCAAGGGTGTTTTTCGTAGTTAAATAGGGTGTACTTAGTTAATTTTACATTTTGATCTAAATATTAGAGTGTATTTAGATCATAGTGTATACTTAGTTAATTTTAGAGTTCATTTAGCAATACTTTGATCGGACAACTATTAAAGACTCCCTTCCCTATAGCCTCACACAAGTAGTACGCAGCATAAATGGGCATGTAAACCATAGAGGACCAAGCTATAGAACCGTTGACGCACGTAAGTTCCACAATACTGTTAATATACGTGCGGGCGACTACGAGTAACTGTTAACCTAGAGTCAGAGAAATGATATTCAAATATAAAAGATTTTATTCTAGTGTCGATTTCTGAATACAAAAATGTGAATTTGATGCGGTGCTAAATAAGGTGTGCTACTTCTCTGTACATCTGATACTGTTGTGGACAGGGGGGGTTTGGCCAAAGAGCTATCAAGTGAACCTCAACTAATAATAATATTACATCTGAGGTTGAATTCTATGATGACAAATAATACACACCACAAACAGGGAATTTTGCATGCTCTTCGGCTCGAGAAGTTTGATTTGACTGAGGGTTTATGTGTTAGAAGCCCAAAAACTTTGGTGCTAAATGCAGAAGAGGTTCCATAGCACTTGGAGCAAATTTTCTTCCAAAAAGAAAGCAGATTGAAGAGTTCCGGTCGTTGTAAGTGCAGCGATGACCCTCGAGCATTCTCTTGAAGAATTCCTCACTGATATCAGCTCTTCCAAAGGTAGCTGGGTGAGGTCCACCCCTTGACCAATCCACCCAAGTGATGCTTCTGTTTGCTAAGGAATTCCCTGCTTGAATGGTTAGCATGGTGGGGAAATAGTGCTCATCAACGTAACATGCAGGTCTACAGAACTTTTCAAATTTTGGGTAAAACGTTGTATCTTCAACAATGCTGATGGCAAGCTTCCGGTTAACTTCAAACCATTGGGAGCCCTTGCGCCACTGGGTTATATTCACTTCAGGTGCCATGTTATTATTATAGCGTCCTCTCCCGAATGGCCCAGGGTCGTCAAATGCACCGATGAAGCTGTACTTGGATTTCATTAAGTAGTGGTAAATGACACTGAAGTTATAGAGCGGAATGCAAGATTCGGAAACAAGAATGAACCATTCATTGGATATGTCAAGCAATGCATTAGCAAGGAGCCTTCTCTCAGCATCACACATACTCATTCTTCCCCACTCAGAAACCTGCACAGCAGAAAACCAAAACTCTTAGCAGATATGAAAGAGATATTGCATAATATCTATCCAGATCTGAACAGCAAAAATTTCTACAGCAGCAACCAAGATGACCTCAAAGAAATTAGACAAAACAAGTTATCCTCAAGCTGCAAAGCAACAACAATATAATTTTCCCTGGATACTCTCTGTATTTGAAGCTACTAACTGCGGATCATGAGTTTCTCTTTTGTTCAAAACACCCAGGTTAAAAAGTAAAATAAGCAGAGATTTTATGGAATATGTTCATGAATCTGAAATAAATACTTGGTATGTTTCTATACAAGCTTGAACTCTATCACAAAGCATCATTCACATAAATAATTAATTTCTTCCTCAAACCTGAAGGCAGATATCATGACAGTATGGAAATGTCATGATTGTGGCACGAGAACAAGTCAGGAATCAAGAACATAGATTTATAAAAAATTAAAAAAAACATCAGGACTATGTGAAGAGGTCCAGAGTGCCACCCAAGTAGTCAATGCCTTTACATCAGCTGTTCATCATGTATGAATGCATTTATGCATCTGCTTTTTTCATGTTTACAAACACGGGTGTTGTAATAGTCTCAAGATCCAAAAGTTAGCAGCAGATGGAGCGGACCTAGTGGAGTTTCACATGCAGGATTGTCAAATTCATGGAATAAAGAGTCAAATCCATTCACTTAGTTGAGTTTGCACTTGACACAAGAGTCCATGGAACAAATAGGGCGTCCTGCCCTCCCCAAGAGATGGTCTATATATCCTACATCACTGTAATTCTCAATACATGAACATGATAAAACTGAACTGTTATCTTCTACCAACACACAGAAAGGTAGTTTTAACCTTTTCTTTGATGATAAATTACCAACTCTTGGAAAGATGAATTTCGGATTTCATCATGTCTTAAGCTTCACATACATAACCTAACATTTTTAAATGCAAGAGACCAGGGTGTGTGCTCACCACAGAGCAAATATAGAAAATCAAGATGTGCAGAAAGTAAAAACCAGATAAACCAGTGATAGAGAAATAGATATCTAAGAATTTACCACAAAATAAAAAAATAAAAAATAATTTTGTACTTGCTGAAGGATGCTTAGTAGAACATGCAATCTCACAAAAGGATAGAATATGGACCTGGCTAGGAATGTGTCTCCCATAAAAAACGGACGAAGTGTGAAAATGAGGTTGAAATGACGGCAGTGAATGAACGTAGATCGAATAACGCCCTTCATGTCCCTTCAGAAACCTCTCCCAAAGGGGTGCCAGCGGCAACGGCCCTCTGGTCAAGAACATAAACGCAATCTTTGGAACTCTCTCGAAAGGATACTTCTTTATTCTAGGCATAAGAGAAGCCCTCCACAATAATTCCTTATCAGTCATAGTGTGTTGAAGATTTGATGGCGGCTTAATCCACCGGTCCAAACCACTCGGTTCCTCATAGCATGGCTGGAAAGAGGATGTGACCGTCGTCATCACCCCATTAATTCCAAAATGACGAATCGTCAATATGCTAATGACTGAGAAAGTAATACAGAAAAGCAGAAACAGCATAAATAACTGAAGTAGCCTTATCGGCAATGCCTTGGTTTGGTTTGTCCTGCTAGTAACTCCGGGGTCCTTGCCTTCCTCTAATGGCACAACCCTTGATTGCATGGTTTGCATATTGATTAAAACACTGCACCAAAATCAATTTCTAGCTCTTCTGATTACTACAGAGTACCTCCAAGTCTCAAAATTTTGGACACCTATTGACTTCTCTCAAACAAGAAAACCCAGAGTCCAAAATTGCATCTTGCATCACAAACGGTGAAGTGAACACGAATTTAATCACATTGGAATCTGAATCACTCAGTTTTCTTCAAAACTGCAACCCCACCAAATAAAAACACACTGCACAGATCTGAAACTAATACTACAGTACTGAACACATACTGCGTAAAAAATCTTAACTTTAGCACCTGGGTTCTTAATAAACTGAGCTTATATCAAGGATCTAAGCTAAGATCATACAAATATGGATCGAACTTCTCTTTCACCAGAGAAAAAAGTATGACATACCATGTGACTTTTGAGGTTGAAAGCTAAATTGATGAAGACAAATGAAGGATTTAGATCCTTGTATTTGACTGCTTGAATTGCGCCCAAGAATACGGGAAGTGGTCAATTGGATGAAGAACAAGAGAACAGAAGAAGGAGGTCACGCAGAGGAGACTTTGGCGGCAGAAACAAAAAGGTGCCGTGACCAATACTAATGAGAGTTTGAAAAACTTGGGGAGAAGTCTTGACCAACTGAGTGTGCGCGTTGTGTGTGAGATGAGAGAATTTTGAGGAAGACGACTCGACTCTGTGATGATCTGTAGAATCTCAAGTTTTAACAATGTCTCTCACACGGTGCGGTGCGAGTGCGGAGGGAGAGGGGATCGAGCTTGTCGGCTAAATTGGGAGTGTGATATATAAGCACCCATCCAGTTTCATAGATTGGTGGAAAAACGAACTTGCCTCATCTGTTGCGTGTGTGTATTTTTGGGTAAATTCATTAGTAACTAAAATGATAAAAATGGTGTCATAAAAAAGAAAAAATGAAAAAGAAGAAGATAAAAATGGACCTTCGGATGCTATTAATATGTTTTTTTTTCTTTTTCTTTTTTAGTAGAAGCGATAGTCTTTAAACTAATGGGAGTGAGATTTCTCACACACATCTATGATCTTGTGAGAATTCAAACTTAAGACTTCTATTCTGCAAATTAAAGTTCTTTTCCACGCACTAAACCCCCGTTGGCAATACACTTTGGTTTTAAGATGGGCAGATAACACTAGAAGCTTTATTTTTTATTATTAATTGCAAACACCCTATTGGAACACGTTTCACCCTATTGGAGCATAATTAGCATCAAAGCAAGAAAATCAACTCTTTTTCACCCTCGTAGCCACATAAAAGAACAGATAAAAGGATAGAGTACAGAAGCCTAAGTATAGATGTAAATGTAATTATTGGTTAGAGATTGGGTTTAGTTTAAACAAGTTAATGAGGCTTTGATTGGTTGATGAAGCTTAAAGTCTTATGGTGGTGGAGAACCCGACCAATTGTATTAAACAACGTAATAAACACGAGTGGCGTAGTTGGGCAGACCGCAAGTCTTGGCCTCTAGTTAGGTGGGATTTCAGTTCTTTCACCAAACCAAACAAGCCATGAGGAAAGCTAAAGAAAGTCTAAAGGTAGGAGCCATATGTAGGATCAAATCTGCCTAGTAACCAGTTGTATATCCCCTTCTGCCTACAACACTTCACATTACGTAATCGGTCGTATATCTCTATGCTATCTGTTTACAACAATCGTCATGTTACGTAACGAGTGTTGTAGACACGGGAATACAAAATCGGAGATAGCTAAGATTCTCTCCATATGTAGAGTCTACACCCAACTACAACCGCATCTAAGATTCCCCCAGCAATAAGGACACAGGGACAGCTGAGGATCCAAAATGGTTCATATACATGGGGTTCCCGATCTCGATCTACACTTCGCTAAAAATAAAATTGATTGGTCGGTAGAATCAACCGCACTAAAAAAAAAACAAGCAGTTTTAACTCGAGAGAGGAGTAGAATCAACCACACTAAAAAAAACAAGCAGTTTTAACTCCAGAGAGGAGTAGAATCATAAAGCCTTCGCTGCTGTGAATGGCGATCCTGCAAAACAATTCATGATGTAACCACGATTTGCAAAGAAAACCATCCATGCATTCATTTTGAACGTGTGATAACACGTCGTGTTGACAATGAGATCCTTGAAAACTGAACAATGCCACAACATTAGCTCTGTAGTTTGCCAGTATATCTACTATCTATGAAAACGCCAAAGTTGAAGACTAATACTAAGATACTACAGAGCGTTTTCTGCTCACAGTCACAGCACATGAAACAGCCAAGATGTAGATGTTTCTATCTTATTCACAAAGGAACAGTTAGCTTCACATGCCAAATTCTATATACCATGGCATATTTCTTGTAGCATATTCCACTCTACTTCACCACAAAACTGGCACGGAGGTTGGAAACCATAACTGGGCACTCTCCCTTCTCATCATATTCAACAAAGTCCCCTCCCGACAAGTCAACATGGTCAAATTTTGTCCCTTCCACCTACAAGAATGAACACTAGTTTAAGTTGAAATAAAGATGCATCCAGCAGAGTCGATTGAAGTACATAAATAAGTAGAACTTCCGAAAATGAAAACTAGAACTTCAAAAATCGAAACTATTCTCCTATTTTAAAAAATTCAACAATTCAAATGCAAAAATTCATTTGACTGGGGCCTCTAGGAATTCGTTTTTCACTCCTTGTTGCTTTTTCTAAATTTCGTTCTCAATCTAATTTGCACTTTTATTCTCCTTGGCGTAGGGAATGGCGATAGGCGGGCATGACACTCCTCCTGGCCAAGCAGAGCAGTAAAAATGAGTTGACATTTTGTGACACCATCTCTGGTCCAATCCACATGGTAGGCTTCCATAGTAAATCTAGTGTACAAGACAATTATACTGTTTGTGGGATGCCCTTACGTCAGAAAAATAAAATATCACTATTTTCTGCAGTTCCCACCTCTTGAATATGATATGCTCATGAGATGTACTAACCTTAAGATCTTTATGCTAAAGGACAGAGACCTGAGCTTTCTCACCCCAAAAAGAAAGGATCAGAACTCAAAAGGACAAAAATACCAAAATAAGCTTTGAAAGGCGCTACCACATTATGGAATAGGATATGCAATCCTTAATGCTTAATGTACTATAAGTACAAACAAGGAGAGTTAAGAAGAGAAGAATAAAAGAATTTATACATATGCGCTGAAGTTCACAGGAGTTACTGAGATTTAGTGCTTAGGAATGTTCACACAATTACTATTTATAAGACCATTCAGCTCAAAGGTCCCAGCAAAGTCATTTTCCATCCATAAGTACAATAAGAAAGTTTTATACAATATGCTACATAATTGGAAGTTGATGTGTGAAGAAGAGAAACTTACAGATTCAACATTCCACCCACCAGCAAATACATAGTCCACAGGCTCATAACCCCTGCACTCAAACATCATCAAGGGGGAAAACTTCCTTTCTTCACACATTTGCTGGGTCAGTGGTTTACCATGACCTGGCATCATTGTCAGAGTTCCATCCCTTCCACAAAACTTGCACTACAAGGGGAGATGCAAATCACCACACATATACAGCAAACTTAACCAGAAAATATTCGTTCAAAGATAAAACATAAAGGGAACAACCCCCATAGCCATGAATTGAAGATATGCAAAAGTAATAACTTATGTCACCGTAGTTGACTCATATGTCATCAAATAGAAACTGCACAGAGAAATGTGTTGGAACCCACATATGTAAACTTTAACCAAGAGAAGAGAAATGAAATCCCGATAAAATCTCAAAGTTGTCGCTACAATTAGGCACCCAAACAAACAAAGCATTTGCTCAACCAAACAAGCATACTACAGAAAACACAAACTACCATAACTCTTCTGTTCCTTTCCTTCTATTTCCTCAGAAACTACATATACTTCAATAAGCTCTTAAATTCCAAAGCCCATTGAGCAATTAGTAGAGAGAGAGAGAGAGAGAGAGAGAGAGAGAGAGAGAGAAATGGTTACCTTCTGAACGAGATTAACGGTTGCCTTGCCCGATGGAAGAGGAACAGTCTCGTTCAAGCTCACACAAGTTTCCCTCTGGCTCAGCTCTCCACACCTCTCACATTTCAACTGCAAGATTACAAAAAGAATAGAATCATGTTAATAATGACTATATCAAGCTCGGGAGACTAAGCGACGAACATCGACATCAATTTAAGCTACAACCCCTAGAAATCTGAACACGAACACAAACTATAATGACAAAATCGACAGCATTTTTGGAGTAAAAAACTTGACGAAAGGAAATGAAGGTGACCTTGAAAAGATAGGAAAAGTTGGGGTCATTGCAGCCTTCCTGGGGCTGAAGGTTCGTCAGGTTCTCGAGGTCCGCAGCGATCTGAAGTAAAAATTTCACCATTTTCGATTTGGCGTCAATCTCGAGCTACTCACCGCGTCTTTGTCTCACTGTGTGTAGGGAGTGGCAGGATGAGTAATAAATAAGGGGGGCTTGGGCGATGAATCGACGCTATCAGTTACACGGCGTCGTTGTGCGGAATTTCACACTTTTCTCCTGACACGGGGATTTTTAGCTCAAGTTAACGACAATTTACCCTAAAATCGATGGCCTATGTACGAATCATCTTTTTTAATATCGCTTGTATTAAAAAAATATTAGATTATATGAATCATATGCATGATACCTGTTACTTATGATACCTGTTACAAAGAGAAGTTTGATATAAGGAAAGTTTTTTAAGTAGCAAATGTGAATTAGGTCAATTAGTCAAATTAGTGTATCCGTCTTTTTTCACATTAGTTTTTAGATTTATGATAATAGTACTTCATTTGAAATTTTGAAGGCCATTGAAGTGAAGGAACCGAAGCAATATTGTAGGAATTTAACAATCATTTTGCCATTCTAATTTGCGAGGACATGTCATAATGTTAGTCCTCATACCATTTTCCATTTTACACGCCGCAGTTCAAATATTGGACCGAAAAACAAAACGAAATTGGCATGATTGGAAGGTGAACCATGCAAAGTCTGCACATATGTAATCAGAATCATGTGCTACATATTACGGAGGCATTGTCCTTGAAGAGATTCAACTAGTGTTGGGATCTTAGCCCATCTCATATACTGAAAGAAAGAAAATTTCCATTTCATGATTTTGGGTCTTTGTGATTAGCTAACAACAAATGGGGGGAAGGGGGTTGTTTTGTGGTGAAGGGATTGGAATAAGGGGCATAATGGTAATTATGTTGGGAGTAACTGTGACTCTTATTAGATGTGGGGTGCTTGTGGAGGGTAAGTTGTTCTCTAAACAGAAGATTTTGGAAGCCGAAAGACAATTAAACCAACTTAGAAGGCCTGCAGTTAAAACCATTCAGGTAAGAATTGTCCAGAACTTGAGCCCTTCACATAAGTTTTCTTCATTGTATTCATTTACTCAGTTCATATTAATCTCTATGATTGCTTGTAGAGTGAAGATGGTGATATCATTGATTGCATTGACATTTACAAGCAGCCAGCTTTTGATCATCCTGCTCTCAGAAACCACACCATCCAGGTCTGCCTTCTGTTGTGCAAGTTGAAAGTGGACAAAGATTTACTCTGCAACCTCAATCTTTTTACTACCATATAACAACTGCTTTGAGTATTTTTTCAGATGGCACCAACATATGACACAACCAAGGAGACAAAGACAATGGAAAAAATGGACAGATGGAAGAAGAGGAATGAAGAACAATCTCCCATTACAGTGAAGCAAACATGGCACAAAAGTGGAAGCTGTCCTCAGGGGACAATCCCGGTCCGAAGAATCCAGAAAAAGGAGCTTCTGAGAGCCAGCTCGGTTAAGGACTACGGTAGAAAGAAGCACAGTTCTACCTTGTCTCGTCACGTTCCACAGTTAAGTGACAACAAAACTGTGTACCTTCAACGAGCAAACCACTCGGTACATCAATTCCCCACACACACATTTTCAATTAATTGGAAAATTAACTACAACTATACACCTAATGAAGAGGTTTTTTTTTTCTCTGTGTGTAATTTTTGATGACATCAGAAGGCAATATTGTTTACAGAAGGGTACAGATATAATGGAGCCAAAGGAGACATCAAAGTTTATAACCCATCTGTCGAGCTTGATGATGAATATAGTACTTCTCAAGTTTCCCTCATTAATGGTGCTTATTATGACTTTGAGAGTGTTGAATCTGGATGGGCGGTATATATATATCAACATAATAAACCCTTTCACTTTCATCTTGAAGCTACTTACTTCTTCTGTCATATTTTATGTTCATGGCATAACTTTTTAGTCTGAAAAATTACTCTAATCCCTCTTCAGGTAAATCCCAGTGTATACGGGGACAGACAGACTCGATTTTTCGTGTATTGGACTGTAAGCAGACATGAATAAGGACTTAACATTCATGTGAGTAATTCCACTAGATTTGATGTGATTTCTGATGTTTCTGCAGGTTGATGGCTCACAGAAAACTGGTTGCTTTGATCTCACTTGTCCTGGATTTGTTCAGACTAGCCATGAAATTGCTCTTGGTGCAGCAATCCATCCAATCTCTCTTCCTCATGGGCTTCCATATCAAATAATTGTCTACATCTACAAGGTCAGGTCAACAGTTTAACAACATAACGCACTGATGAACAGTTTAGCAACATAACATGTCTAATATTATTCGTAATACTAAATAAGTTTTCCGATCATATCTTCAATTGAATTTCTTTTTTGTTTTGCGTCCAAATTTAGGATCCAGTAACAAGCAACTGGTGGGTGCAATATGGGGAGAAAATTAACATCGGTTACTGGCCGCCGGAGCTGTTTGTTTTATTAAGCTACCATGCAACAAGTGTTGAATGGGGAGGTGAAGTTTATAGCTCAAGAGTGGGAACTACGCCTCACACAAGAACAGATATGGGCAGTGGACACTTTGCTGAGTCAGCAGTTTGGGGGACTTCAGGCGTCATAAAAAGAATTCGAGTACATGAGAATTCACCTGGGCTGAAATTCCCTGATATAGTTAATACTTTGATGGATGAGTTCAACTGTTATGATGTCAAGTACCTTTCGGATTATGTTGAAGATCCTGAGTTCTATTATGGAGGGCCTGGTAGAAATTATATGTGCCCTTAAGCTTATGTTAGCTTTGCTAGGACTTGCTTAAGACCCCATTAGAATGGGTAATTATGTTGTTTTAAACTTTCATTAGTTATTTTTTCAATATCAAACTCTGTAAACCCCAAAGGTCTTATTCTCAAAATGACGTAGTTTTAGACATAAACACAATACAAGTACTAAAAACACAAGTGGATAATTCTATTTCGTCCCCAAAAGGAAAAGCCTTGGGAGCATTTCCAGCAAGGGGACCAAGGGGAATGCTGTTTCCAGCAACAAAAAGTGGCCCGGGCAAGGAGTGGGACCCAACGAACTGGGCTGGCCGAGGGGAAGGCTGACGTCACGTTGACTTCAGCCCTGTGTCCAAATTTTTTAATCGTCCACGTGGCGCGCGTTGAGCTCTCCAATAAGATTTTTTCCAGCAATCTAACGGTAGCCAATTTTTGTACAACAAAAAAATGGAAATTTTTTTTTAAAATACCAAAAAAATTATTGATTTTTTTTTTCTCTATACCTTATTTCCATTTTCAACATTTACCATTTACTTAAGTTTACAATGTAAATAAGAAAGTACCCCCCATTTGGATTCAAATAAAAATACTAGAAAATCAAATTCCCACCATATCAAAATATGAAAAATCGGTTTTAGTGCAAAATACGATTTAGGCTAAAAATGATGGCTCATTAAGTCAATATATACTTCATATTAAAATCCCATAAAATCAAGTTTTCTTATTTGATGTGTAAGGAATAAAAGCCCCCAAAAATTATCTTGAGAAAATGATTATTCCGAAAAATCATTTTTCATACTTAGTCAATATTGCACATCCGCTAAAAAAATTCTGGGTCCGCCAGTGTCTATAAATACCAACCAATACTCTTCACTTTTAACACTAAATCCTCATACCTTTTTTAAAAAAAAATAAATAAATACCAACCAATACAACTAATAAAATCTTATCCGATATGAATAGTATTGACACGTAGGAACCTAAAAATCTTATTCGAAAATATTATCCAAATGAATTGTTTAAGTAAAAAAAGTTGTGAAAAAAACAAAAAAATGAATAGTATTTGCCATGGCAAAGGGCAACTGAAACACACTTTCTTTGGGAGGTTAGGCAGCCACTATTCATGTGAATAGTAGCTGCCTAGGCTCCCTTGCCATGACAAGGGGCAAACTGCTGGAAATGCTCTTAGAGAGTGGAAATCTCCTAATAAATTGGTAAAATTAGGCATATTAATTGTCATTTCAATCTAGAGATTGCGCAATATTTGAATTCAGATTTAGAGGGAAGTGACGTATTTGGTGTATAGGCATCGATTATGTGTTACACTAACATAACATGTTAAACTTTGCACAAACGACTTGGAATTTCATTTTTTTTATATATAATAATCGAGAAAAATATTTGTCTCATTTCTTAAAATGAGTCATTCCTCCTTACATGCAAATTACAATTTGACATGATCTACACGTGTTAGGTCCGTTTAATTCTATGATTGACACGTAGCATTATCACCTAATAACATAGATAGATTAAGTTATATAGTAGAGATATGATGAAATCAGTACATTTGAAATTTTGAAGTAAGGCCATTGGAGGGAAGGAAACAAAGCCCCACTGTAGAAATTTAACAATCAGTTCTTCATTGGCTAAAGATTTATGTAGCTGGGTTTAACCAAGGTTAAGGACACACTTGTCCAAAAATTCAACAGCTACCATCTTGAATTTAACACTTGGCAATTCAAATATAGAATAAAAATGTGAAATTTGCATGATTTGGAAGGTGAATCATGCAAATTTTGCAGATATATGTAGTTTGCAGAAGATATATATGCTGCACATTGTGGGTGACATTGTCCTTAAATAACCTAAGCCCATCTTAGATTCTGAAAGCAATATAATCAGTTTCCATTTTATGATTTTGGGTATTTAAATTACCTGAGATTTAATATATAATCAAACAAATGGGGAAAGGGTTGTGTTGTGGTGAAGTGATTAGATTAAGGGGGATGAAGATGATGGTAATTATGTTGGGAGTGACAGTGACTCTAATTAGATGTGGGGTGCTTGTGGAGGGTGATTTGTTATCTAAACAGAAGATTTTGGAAGTTGAAAGAAAATTAACCCAACTTAGAAGACCTGCAGTTAAAACCATTCAGGTTTGAATTGTCCAGAATGAGCTCTCCACACATAAGTTTTTGTCTTATTATACTTCATATATTGTATTAATTCTCAGCTCAAATGATTGTTTGTAGAGTGAGGATGGTGATATCATTGATTGCATTGACATTTACAAGCAGCCAGCCTTTGGTCATCCTGCTCTCAGAAACCACACCATCCAGGTCTGCCTTTCTGTTGTTCTAGTTGAAACTGAAAAAAAGAAAAGATTTACTCTGCAACTTCAATATCTTTTTACTACCATATAACAAGTGGTTTGAGTCTTTTTTCAGATGGCACCTACATATGATGCAACAAAGGAGACAAAGACAATGGGAAAAATGGACAGATGGAAGAAGAGGAATGAAGAACAATCTCCCACTACAGTGAAGCAGACATGGCACAAAAGTGGAAACTGTCCTCAGGGAACAATCCCGGTCCGAAGAATCCGGAAAAAGGAGCTTCTGAGAGCCAGCTCGGTTAAGGACCATGGAAGAAAGAAGCACAGTTCTACCCTGTCTCGTCATGTTTCAGAGTTTAGTGACAACAAAACTGTGAACCTTCAACGAGCAAACCACTCGGTAAATCAAACACACACATTTTTTAATTAATTGGTAAATTAACTACAACATATATCTAATGGAGAGGGGTTTTTTTGTTTTTTTGGCTTTTGTGTTGGTGTAATTTGTGATGGCCTCAGAAGGCAATATTGTTTACAGATGGGTATAGATATAATGGAGCCAAAGGAGACATCAAAGTTTATAACCCTGCTGTTGAGCTTGATGATGAATATAGTACTTCTCAAGTTTGTCTCATAAATGGTGCTTATTATGACTTTGAGAGTGTTGAATCTGGATGGGCGGTATATATATGAAAATTAATAAACCCTTTCACTTTGATCTTGAAGCTACTTACTTCTGTTACATTTTATGTTCATGGCATTACTTTTTAGTCTGAAAAAATGCTCTGAATCCCTTCAGGTAAATCCCAGCGTATATGGGGACAGACAGACTCGATTTTTCGTATACTGGACTGTAAGCTGACATGAATCATAAATTAGTTTTCATATGAGTAATTCCACTAGATTTGATATGATTTCTGATGTTCCTGCAGGTTGATGGTTCAAAGAAAACTGGTTGCTTTGATCTCACTTGTCCTGGATTTGTTCAGACTAGCCATGAAATTGCTCTTGGTGCAGCAATCTATCCCATCTCTGTTCCTAATGGGCTTCCATATCAAATAATCGTCTATATCTACAAGGTCAGGTCAATAATTTGACAACATAACGTACCTAACGGATAGTTTTGCAACATAACATGTCAACATTACTACTTGGAACACGATAATAGGTTTTCTTCCCTTATCTTCGATTGAATTTCTTTCTGTTTTTGTCTCCAAATATAGGATCCGGTAACAAGCAATTGGTGGGTGCAATATGGGGAGAGAATTAACGTCGGTTATTGGCCGCCGGAGCTCTTTGTTGCACTGAGCTACCATGCAACAAGTGCTGAATGGGGAGGTGAAGTTTATAGCTCAAGAGTGGGAACAACTCCTCACACAAAAACAGATATGGGCAGTGGACACTTTGCTGATTCTGTTTGGGGGACTTCAGGAGCCATAAGAAGAATCCGAATACATGAGAATTCACCTGGGCTGAAATTCCCTGATATAGTTACTACTTTGATGGATGAGTTCAACTGTTATAATGTAAGGTATCTTTCAGATTATGTTGAAGATCCTGAGTTCTATTATGGAGGGCCTGGTAGAAATTATATGTGCCCTTAAGCTTAGCTTAGCTCTGCTAGGACTTGTTTAAGACCCATTATAATGGGTAATTATGTCGTTTTAAACTTTCATTTATTTTTCCAATATAAACTATAAAAACCCAAAACTCTTATCCTCAAAATAACGTAGTTTTGGACATAAACACCAAAAACACGGATGATTCTATTTCGTCCCAAAAAAGAAAAGCCTTATGGAGTGGAAATCTCCTAATTAATTGGTAAAATTTTGCGTTAGTTACTTACCATCTTCAATTTGACCGAAGATCTATCCAAAGGTTGCACAATATTTGAATTTAGATTTAGAGAGAAGTGACGTTTTTGGAGTATTGGCGTCGATTATGTGTACATTAACAAGTTCAATTTTGCACAAAGGACTTGGAATTTCATTTTTTTTAAATAATAAATCAAGAAAAATATTTGGTTCCTTGCTGAAAATGAGTCGTTCATTTTTAGCATGCAAACTAATTTGACATGAGTGTAAATTTTTTAACATGCTTTTAATAAGTTATTTATGCATACGTGTTAAGTTGCGATTTGAAGGTAAGGAGAAATGACTCAGTTAGTTCTATAAATCAAACTATAAGAAACACACACATTTGTGTGTAATTTGCTAATTTGTAATACCGGTTACAAAGAGAAAGTAAATCTGGTGGAAGTCTGGTGGAAGTGTCAAAAGTCCGCGATATATTTGAACAAGGGTATAGCCGTTCGGCTCTACTTTTAAAATTTTCTATTCGATGTGAATGCAAATTCTTGTTCATATATATAGCCGCGCGGCTATACCGTTTTTATTATATAAAAATATCCGAATATCGCCGGGCGGCTATACCAAAAACGTCTAGCCGGTCGGCTATACTCAATTAATTATTTAAAAAAATCCGTATAGCCGCGTGGCTATACTATTTATAATAAAAAAGACCACCGCCCCCATTTTGTAGTATAGCCGTCCGGCTATACCATTTGTAATAATAAAAATCGTAGTCTATCCAAAGTATAGCCGATCGGCTGTAATACTCTATAAATATAAAAGGTCGGCTATACTCGCACTCGTTTGCCTCTATTTTTTAGAAAAATAGTATAGCCGGGCGGCGGTACCCGGTATTTTCTTAATTGTTTTTAGAAATAGTATAGCCGCTCGGCTGTACACGGTTTTTATAGTTTACTGCGGCTATACTCGTTTTCCCCTAATTTTTTTAAGAAATAGTAAAGCCGAGGGAAGGAACCAAGCCATATTGTAGAAATTTAACTTTCATTCTTCATTGGCTAAAGATTTGTGTGGCTAGGTTTAACCAATTCCAATTCTAAGGAATTGTTTAAATATTCAACAGGATACCCATCTTGAATTTAACATGTGACAATTCAAATATTGAATAAAAATGTGTAAGTTGCATGATTGGAAGGTGAATCATGCAAATTTTGCAGATATATATAGTTATCAGAAAATATATATGGGTTTAGGAAGATAACCCAAGCTCATCTTAGATTCTGAAAGGAAGATGATCAATCTCCATTTTATAATTTTGGGTATTTGAATTACCTGAGATTTAGTACATGTCAGACAGAGTTTAGTTAACGAAAAATGGGGAAAGGATTGTCTGGTGGTGAAGTGATTAGATTAAGGGGGATGATGGTAATTATGGTGGGAGTGACAGTGACTCTAATTAGATGTGGGGTGCTTGTGGAGGGCAATGTGTTCTCTAAACAGAAGATTCTGGAAGTTGAAAGAAAATTAACCCAACTTAGAAGGCCTGCAGTTAAAACCATTCAGGTTTGAATTGTCCAGAACTTGACATAAATTTTCTTCTCATTGTATTCATTTAATCAGCTCATATGATTGCTTGTAGAGTGAGGATGGTGATATCATTGATTGCATTGACATTTACAAGCAGCCAGCTTTTGACCATCCTGCTCTCAGAAACCACACCATCCAGGTCTGCCTTGTATAAGTTCTAGTTGAAAGTAAACACATTTCTCTTCTCTGTGACATTATATATTTACTGATAATCTAACAAATGCTTTGAGTCTTTTTTCAGATGGCACCAACATATGATCTGACGAAGGAGACAAAGACAATGACAAAAATGGATAGATTGAAGAAAAGGAGTGAACAATCTTCCGTGACAGTGAAGCAAACATGGAAGAAAAGTGGACGCTGTCCTCAAGGAACGATCCCAGTCCGAAGAATTCGAAAAAAGGACCTGCTTAGAGCTAGCTCAGTTAAGGACTATGGAAGAAAGAAGCACAGTACCCTGTCTCGTCATGTTGCAGAGTCTAGTGACAACAAATCTGTCTACCTTCTACGAGCAAACCACTCGGTACATTAACTCCCCATTTTCACATTTTTAATTGGTAAATTAATTACATCTCATGAAGAGGGGTTTTTTTGGTTGTTGGTAATTTGTGATGGCCTCAGAAGGCAATATTGCTTACAGAAGGGTACAGTTATACTGGAGCCAAAGGAGACATAAAAGTTTGTGCCCCTTCTGTTGAGCTTGATGATGAATATACTACTTCTCAAGTTTGTCTCATAAACGGTCCAAGTTTTGCCTTTGAGAGTGTTGAATCTGGATGGGCGGTATATTAACATAAACCCTTTCACTTTCATCTTGATGCTACTTACTTCTGTTACATTCTATGTTCATGGCATAACTTTTAGTCCGAAAAATAACTCGGAATCCCTCTTTAGGTAAATCCAAGCGTCTACGGGGACAGAAATACTCGATTTTTCATATACTGGACTGTAAGTTGACGTGTTTCATGACTTAGTTTTCATGTGAGTAATTCCACTGGACTTGATGTGATTTCTGATGTTCCTGCAGGCTGATGGTTCAAAGAAAACTGGTTGCTTTGATCTTACTTGTCCTGGATTTGTTCAGACTAGCCATGAAATTGCTCTTGGTGCAGCAATTTATCCAATCTCCGTTCCTGATGGGCTTCCATATGAGATAATTGTCTACATCTTCAAGGTCAGCTCAACAGTTTAATAACATAACATGTACAGTTTAGCAACATATATATAACATATCTGATATCTAAAAAAGACAATGTAATATATTAAGTGTTCTTCTCATATCTTCGATTGAGTTTCTTTTTCATTTGCTTCCAAATTTAGGATCCAGTAACAAGCAATTGGTGGGTGCAATACGGGGAGAGAATTAACATCGGTTATTGGCCGCCGGAGCTGTTTTTATCATTGAGCTATCATGCAACAGGTGTTGAATGGGGAGGTGAAGTCTATAGCTCAAGAGTAGGAACTACTCCCCACACAAAAACAGATATGGGGAATGGACGCTTTGCTAGTACTGCGGGATTTTCAGGTGTCATAACAAGAATGAGAATACATGACAATTCACCTGCACTGAAAATCCCTGAATGGGCTGAGACTTACATGGACGAGTTCAACTGCTATGATGCTATCTATGTTGAAGACTATGTTGAAGATCCTGAGTTCTATTATGGAGGGCCTGGTAGAAATTATAAGTGCCCTTAAACTTAGCTTAGCTAGGAATTGTTTAAGACAAGCACCAAAACCACAAGTCGATAATACTATTTCATCCCGAAAATGAGAACATTTCCAATTTTCAATGTTTACCAAAATGGCATATCAGCTTAATTTGCCGGTTTCCAAATGAGGTTTTTTTCTTGGTAGGTAACATGGAATCTGTGTTTGTATGTAATTGGTATAGCATTAGCATATCTTAGAAGAAAGTGAGACAGAAAGGCGAAAGATATCTTAAGCAAATGCCACCATTCACAAAATGTGACTCTCTAAATTAAATAAAAGGACAAAATGCTGCTAATGGGAACATCTTAATTCACTGGATAAAGATAAAACCCGTTTTCTATACATGCAATTATGTCCAAATATTGCACCAAGACAAGAGTACTTATTATGTTTCTATATTTAAGAGAGGCGTGCATGAACTGCACATTTGACATGTGGATGAAGCCGCGAGGACTTGCATCATATATACAATAACACATTACCTTCTTTCTTTTCAACCAGACACGCCTTAATTTGGTTTCTCAAAGGTTAATTTTACTACCTAATTATCCTGTTAATTTTATCTATAGCTTGATTGTATCTCTGTGCGTGTGCAAGAGTGTAAGTGAGACACAAAAAGAGATTGAAGATGGGGAAGAAGAGGGCTTTAATCCTCTCGTTAGCATTGGGATTGTTTGTTTTTTGTGTTAGTGCAGCAGAACATCACCATGTGAATGCTAGAACTAAACGAATTTCTTTGGAAGTTCATAAGAAGTTGAAGCTTTTGAATAAGCGTGGCGTGAAGACTATCAAGGTCTGATTTTCTGCCATTTTTATTAGCTTTCTGACTAAACACACTTTCACAGAATTTTATCTATATCAGATCTGTTATATAATTTTCTTTCATCATTCTTCTCTATTTCAAAATTTAGCTCAACCCTTTGTGCTATTGCCTCTGCTGTCTTAAATTTCACAATTTCTTCTTTGTTCTGCTACTGCTATGACTTGGTAGGCTCAGAGGACTGACTGCATGTTTTACCACTTGATTATTTGATTTCTTGCAGAGTGAGGATGGAGATATCATTGACTGTGTTGACATCTACAAACAGCCTGCTTTTGATCATCCGGCATTGCGCAACCACAAAATTCAGGTCGACTTTTAAACCTTTGTACAGTTGGAGAATGTATGAAGCAAAAAATAAAACATTCTCCAAGTTTTAAAAACAATCATGTATTCTTCCAAATGTTGATATAGTTGGTGTATAATATTGCAGATGAGACCCAGTAGTCATGTACAAAATGATCATAATTCTTCTCAGCTGGTATCTCAAATTTGGCAAAGGAGTGGAAGCTGTCCAGACGGAACCATTCCCATTCGGAGAATTCGAAAGCAAGATTTATTGAGAGCTACTTCACTTGAAAACTTTGGGAAGAAAATGCCAGTGCATTCTTCCTACTCCCCCACAGATGACAAAGGCACTGTGTACATCAACAGCACCCGAGTCGAACTCGGGCCTCAAGTCAATCGTTCAGTAAGCAAACACCGTGAAGATTTGATTAACAAAGTTTACTTTGATCCTTGTCTAACTTGTGCAAAACTGTGTTTGCTAGGCTGCTATCCTGTTAACTACTGGATACAATTATATTGGTGCTCAAGGAGATATAAATATTTGGACTCCAAGAGTTGAATCACCAGATGAGTTCACTACTGCTCAAATCTGGCTTAAGAATGGACCTGGAGAGGCTTTTGAAAGTGTAGAATCAGGCTGGGTGGTAAGTAGTATATTATGGTAACTTCATTTGAAAAATATTACTTTTCAACTATCAGTTCCTCAAAATCACTCCACATATGTGTATATAACTGCTACTCTTTTTTGCTCCTCTTCGTTTGGCTTTGGACAGGTAAACCCAAAGGTATACGGTAATGGAGCAACTCGACTTTTTGTATATTGGACTGTAAGTACTTCATTACAAAATGATCAAAAGAACAGGAAAATGCAGCATATATTATGGTTGCTCCATCTGAAATGTGCCTGCACTTAATTCTTCTTCTTTTTTTGGGGGGTGTTTTTTCAGAAGGACTCGTACAAATCATCAGGTTGCTTTGATCTCACCTGCCCAGGATTTGTGCAAACCAATAAAGACATAGCCCTCGGTATGGTCCTTGGACCTGTATCATCTAAAATGGGACCTCAATATCAAACCACTTTCAGCATCACCAACGTTTGAAAATCTTAATCACTTTTCGTCCATTCAAATCATTTCCATTGTTAGTCAACGGGATTTAGCCAAGTGAAAAGGGCTTTGACTTGCAAACCAGTGGTCTCAAGTTCGAATCCCCATAGCACATTGACAGTTGCGTGTGTGAGAAAACCTCATCTCCTTCCTAAATTTGGCGCACAAAAAATACATTTCCATTGTTGAACATAAATGTGACGGTTTAAAACATATGTTGTAGGAACCAAGCACGGGAAATTGGTGGGTGCGTATTGGCCAAAACGTTCCTGTGGGATATTTTCCTGGAGAGCTCTTCTATTATTTGACACGCGGTGCTGCAACATTAGTTGAATGGGGAGGAGAAGTGTTTAGCTCCAAGGTGAAGCAAAATCATCCACACACTGGAACGGGGATGGGAAGTGGAGATTTTGCATCGGGCAAATTGGGCAATGCATGCTATGTGAAGCAAGTTAGGATTATAGATTATTCAAAGCAATTGAAGTACCCAGAATGGGTAGGCACTTATTCAGATGAAGATTATTGCTACTCTGCATTGAACTATGCTCTGTCTCTTGCTCAAGAACCTGTGTTTTACTTTGGCGGACCGGGTCGAAATCCTCCTTATTGTCCCTAAGTTGTTCATAATCTCAAATGAGGACGCTTAATTTCCTTAGTTTTTTTCTTGAAATAATGTCCAAATATATGATGGCTTGAGCCAATGTAGCAAGACTATTTTATATTTGAAGCCTATTGTTATTGATTTATAAGCGATCAGAAATGGACTTATAATTTTGGTCCCATTGTGTCTGCGATCCTCTTGCATTGCTCACCGGTTGTGCTTTCACAGAGATGCATGTACATATATGAGCATATAAAAGCCAAATTGCAAGAGATTTATCAACATAATTGGTCTAATAGCCATATTAACTTTATTGGCCTCCTCACATTCTGAGGTTTCGAAAGACTGGGTTTTTTTTTTTCATCTTTCTTATTTTAAATTTGGTGAATAATTAAGATGGATTTTGAGTTTGGTAATTAAGGTGATCACTTGTCCAGCATTGACAAAGCTTGGATCGAAAGTAACATAAAAGGACGGGACAATTTCTGGAACTTGATTTTTACTTTTTAGCTTGAACTTCAAGACAACAATATCAGATATTCAAAAAGGGACAATTACTCCTATTACCCAAATAGTTGCTACCTATGCCCAATAACACAATACATGAGGGGAAATATCGCATATTCAGATTACACTGCTCTGGTTGTGGTATTCCATAGGCATACAAGATATACATATACGAAGAATATACAATCACAAGATCAAGAAATAAGGAAAACCCCATCACAGAATATCATACCAAAATGGTACAGCGGAAATGACCAGGCCACACCAACTTGGATGAGACCAATATCATTTGCACGCCAATGAGAGAAAATCAGCTAGATCGAATCATGCTGTTTTCTCTCTTCTTGTATAGATTGGAAAATACGAGCAGCCGATGCAGTTGCAGTTCTTGGATTGTGCGGCACAACTCTAATCGCTCGTGTTGGCTGGCCTGAATCATGAGGTTGGGCAACTCCTCCTGTAATTACCGGAGACATGGGAAAAAGTTGAAGAGCATCACTTCCTTCAGCATTTCGATCTGTCCCCAATCGTGCTCTGTCACCTGGACTATTTGTGGTACTTCCTTGTAGCTCACTGTCGTTAGATGCCTGAAACATCATGGCATGAGGAATAGCTCCACTTTTCTGGGATGGCATATTGCATGAGCTTTGATGCTGCACATTAGAGTTTGTTCCCCCTCCTGATAACTGATCGATTTGACCATGTGAACCAGGTCCGGCAAACCAATGCATTTGTTCAACGCCTGAGCTTGGCATGGCTGGATTCATAACGGACATGCCATATGGAGGAAAGTAAGTATGGCCTAATGGAGGAGGGACAGGAAGAACCCCCGTCCCTTGATGATGATGAGAAGCTGGAACCCCATAGTTTGGCTTAACAAAGTTACCAGTCATGGGAGTTGAGTTGAACGGTCCACATCCTCCACAAACCGGTCCCACAAATCCAGGTCCATGATACGGCTTATATACAAGTCCTTCAGAGGGAGACATTACAGGAATTAACAACTGGTGTCCAGGTGATTGATGGAAACACCAAGGACTGGCTTTATTATCAGTACCGACAGGTGTTGGCTGTGGGTTCCCTACATATGGCCCATAATTTGAAGTCTGACTACCATTTTTCACAGAAGAAAGAGATGTTTTCCCAACTGCATTTTCTGCGGAACATTCAATTTTGTTGTTTGGCTTCTCAGGTTCATGTTTGCGCTTTACAACACGTAGTAGTGGCTTTACAACATACTCTGACGAAAGTTTCTTTGCAGGAGAACCCCTTAAAGAAGATGTGCCTAGGAAAGCAGTATCTTCAAGCAAAAGATTAGGAGCCCCAGCAATCAGTCGTTGAACCTGTTGAAAAGAACTAGAAAGTTAAAAATCTGCCCTCCTGTAGTCCTTTTGGGGTTCAAATAGCATCATTTATTCTGTGTTTACATATACATTTTTCTTTTTGGGACTATATACACATTTATGTTTATTTGCATCTCATAATTGTATTCCAAGAGGAGCAGAATTACAGGGTCAGAGACTATGTTATAGTCTTACCTTAATGAGCCTATGCAACTCAAATACTTGCACTGCAAACAATCTTTGCTGACTGTAGAAAGTAACAGGGGTTGGATCAAAAACATAATTATACAACATATACCAAATCATATGAAACTTGGCAAAACACAAAACCGAAACCAATACAAAAATACAAAAACACAAAAACAAAAACTGGACAGAAATGAAGGATCAGGCACTTGATAGAATCATTTATACCAAAACAATCCTCACTGTGTAATATATTCCATATAAAACTCACATTATTTGAGAGATAACAGCCAAAGGACTAGGTGCTTTAATCACAAAATATCTGCTTACCCCATGAAAAGCACCATAGCCTATTAACTCCACATGACCACACCCCCCTAGCTAATCCTTAGACTTGATATTGATCAGGAGTGCAGGCAAATATGACATTTACCAAACATGAGAAGCAAACATCTTAAGGATGGATTCAGAAAATTGCACATCAGAAAATAGTTATAAACAATGAGGAACTTCAGATCAGTAAAATAATAACAATAATAATAATAATGAATACAATAACAAGGAAAGCTAAATGCTAAAAACAATATCTTCAGAGCAATATAAACGAAAGCTAAATGCTAAAACAGATTCCAAAACATAGCAACTATCTGCAATATAAATCAAGATGTCTGCAAATCTCCTTTATTTCACATAATTAGAGCTCCAAATATGTAATATTCAATTAAAACCATATAAAAACTATACATTCAGTTGTACGGATGTCATAAATGATCCTCGTTACAACAAAGTCGGACAGCAAGCGCATAATAGAGCTTTCTAATTCACATGTAAATACTTACAGCTCTTTTCTTATAGTACAGAAAGAAGAAGAAAAAAAACAAAACCTTCAATAATGAAAAAAGAATATGTGATGATGAGAAGAAGCCATATATAGGGGAATCTCATATTCTATAAAGCATATAAAAAGAGTACGCAACCCCAACCCAACAAAATCTTCCAACACAGGAGATCAAAGCACTACGTAAGAGATGTAATCCTCCTCACCACCATGTCCACCACCAATTCCACAATGTCAAATATAGTCCAAGATCCACAAAATGTAGTCCCAAGGATAATCCTTCATCACTTGTTCCCCTCCTTGCTCCCAGCCCTCAAGTGCCATGAAGGGAAAATTTTCCCAGTGGCCAAAAAACCAAAGCATTACGAAACCGAGACAGGAATACACCCGAAAGGCAGATACAAAAAGGCAATGAATAATGAGATCATCCGCTGTCTCGGAGGTCGCGTTGCACAAGATAACTCTATTAAGATGTATGTTTCCCTGCTGTAAGATGATCCATATCCACTGTTAAAATGTTATCGAGGGCCTTTTAACAAATAGAAATTCCACTTTAGAAGGGATCCAGGGACTCTGCACTATGAAATATCACCTCCCTCAAAGTCGCATTTAAAACAAAATTCAGTCTATACTCCTAGTTGTTATATTCGATGGTGTAAATAACAGTCTAAAACGCTTATGAAACAAAAAATCCAAAGTCTAAGTGCGGAAATATTAAATAAAACAGAGGTATTATGAGACCAAAATGCTTCACAAGGACAGCTAAATGTGTACTATATTTGGAAAAAGGTAAACTTCAAATTAAGCACAAAGTAACAACTGAATTGGAGCAGCTATTGGAGAAAATAGAGACTTACTTGACGATTGCTTTTCTTGCCTTCCAGAAATGTTTCTGACCTATTATTCCGACAACGTCATCGGGAGAGATGTCCAAGCCAGATACAGAATCCACCATGGAGGTCTCTGAGACATCATCACTTTTGTCTACATGTCCCATTTGAGGTGAAATAAACGTTCTATCTCCATGGTATTCACTGTCATTATCAAGTTCATTGGGACCACCAGGATCCTCCCCAGAATAAGACAGACTTCTTTCCTGGAAAACAGCTCCCTTCTCTGCATCTCTTGTACATTCGACAAGACCATCACCTTGCCCAGTGATGTTTGGCTGTGATCCAGATCTAGACTCTTGTTGTAAGCAAGCATCACTCTCAGATAACCTGCTGAATCTAGGAACAGGGCAGTCTGCATACTCTTGATTTGGAGATGCACTTACTTCTTCTGCAGGCCCATCAATCTTTTGTCTACATGATATTTTTGTAGCAGATTTTGCTGAATGGTCCCTAGCCGGGCCACTCACTTTTATTAGATCCTCTTCTCTTTCACTTCTCAATTCTCGTCTCAAATTGAAAGTAGTTGGGGAGCTTAATTGTTTTGGATCGTTCTTGCCCACATTTTTTAGTTTCACTGTATGGCCAGAATGTGTATGGCCAGAATGAGATGGGCCGATTGGAGCAAGTTTTTCCTTATCAATACCAATTTGAGTTTTACTATGACAAAGACCCATCCTTGATTGAACAAATACAGGCACCCTAAAATCATCCTCCTCTCCAACCTTCTTTCTTTGGTCGGGTTGTGTCAAGGGCGTGTTCTCATTTGCTCCATCAGATTGACGAGCATGAAACATCTCAGCCTGACGAGTAGGTGTAGATGGACGAACATGAAGCGGAACAGGCAAATTTCCTTCAGAACGACTCCCCTGAAAACATAAATTGCTCCAGAAAAATCAGATAGGCAATAACCAATTTTCCCTATAGAAGCTTCCAATACTATTTCTGAATACACTATTGATTTTCCCCTCTTAAAGTGTAGATATGCAAAACTACTGGATATAGCATAAAACAAAATTTGTAGTTAGCTACTACAAAAACAGAAAACAAACCTAGTGAAATCCATAACCTAACTAAAGCTTAAAAGGATAACACTTCAAAACTAATCATCAGTAAACCTTAAACGATAAAGTTAGGCACAAATTATGAATTTACCTGGCTCGAGAAAGCTGAGGGAACCACACTGCTAGTGCTATTTGGATTAAGAGGCATCACCACAGGGTTGAACCTCTGAGAAGGGATACTGAGCTGTTCATAGAGCGCCATCTTATTCCTTGGAGGTGCTCTTGGCCCTCCTTTATCTGCATCATTCACATGGAGTCTTGGGAACATAGGTCCCATAACCTTTTCTTCGTTCCCTCTCTTCATTTTCAACACCAACACCAAGTCCAAAAATCTATTCTTACTTTAAATTCCCAAAACCCACCCTCAAAAACTCAAACTTGTTCAAACCCATGCACCAAAAACAGCTCTTTTGTTGAAATTGTGCTCGCTAAAACGAGAATACCAAAAGGGATCTAACAAAATCCCAGCTAGCTAAAAGCCTTCTCCTTTCTGATAATAGATCAAATTCCAGAAAACCCAGAAGCAGGCCAGGCTTCTAAAACCTGAACCGACATAAACAGACTCAGCTTATCACACCCAAAAAAACCAAGCTCCAAATTAGGCAAGACCCAGATGTCAAACACCAAAAGTAAACAGATTCCCTTTGAAAAAAATGAGAGATTTCTTCACAACCCAGCTGGGAAAAAAGGGTACTTGAGAACTGAAACTGATGGAGGAACGAACTAAAAGCGTGAATTGTGGAAAAGAAGGGATAGGAATAAAAGAAGAGCCAAGAAAGAGATTGGGAGTTGAGGGCTGAGAAAGGCTAAGGCTTATTTTAGGGATTCCGCAAAGGGATCGTCTTCTAGAAAAAGGGAAAGTGAAAAGTGCGGGGGTTGGTTGGGCCCTTGTTTGGGATAGACCCAGAAGAAGACTAGAACCTCCTCTTAAGAATAGAAAAAGACCATCTGTTGCCATTATTGCCAACTTGGTATTATCTTTTTCTCAAGACTACTCCTGGTATAATATATTTTTGTCTGAACCAATGATTTACTCTTTTTTTAACTACTTTTTCTGAACATAATTCAACTCAACAAAGACGGATGAGGCCATTTAAGTTGAGATCATAGGAAAAATGAATATACACCGTACAAACCCAACTACCTGTGGTATTTTTATTTTATTCTCAATTCTGATAAGTGTCTCATATTCATACTCTTTATCTCGGTCGCGTATGAGTTACATTCGAGTAAGTTGATGTATGTGCATGATTATAAGTTTTTTTATTTATGCAGACGTATGATTATAAGTAATCGATGAAATGAGTCTCACAATTCACTAATGTCTAACGAGACACGTGCATAGTGCACATACGATTGACGGTAGCATTTATCTTACTCTTTTATTTTTTTTTTTCTTTCTATTTTGTGATAATCTCTATTTTGCCCTCAAGATTGGCCATTTGGGTCAATTTTGCACTTTTTGATCCTAGGTGTAGCTTGAACATAAGGACACGTGTTAGTAACTTTTTTGGAGAGTGGGATCTAAATGGTGAACAGCTTGACAAGCAACACAGAAAGTTTGATTCGGTAAAATCTGCAGTCGTCACACACAACCAAAACTATTTTTATCTGATTCCATACTTTTGCCTTTTATAAACATTAAACCCAACATGATTTTCTCAGATAACAGGGGCAAGATCACAAATGGTAGTATAGAATATAGAAAATATTGCACTTTAGATTAGTTTTGGGTTAGGGGGAATGTGGTCCACTCCTACTACAAGTTTAGAAGTATTCATTTTTCTTAGTCAAACCAAAAAAAGGTTTCAATTTTTCTCAATTGGTTTGTTAAAAATGAAATCGGGTCGGGTGACCCCCACGGGCTGTCGGCTTTCTCAAACTAAAAATAAAAATATAATAAAAGAAATGGACATAATATTTGGTGAAGCGGAGAGAGAACCAGGGTTAGTTGGTTTCAGAGGCAAAATTAGATTGGCGTGGATGGTCCGATCACATGGCCTCTTTACCTCCTCCATATCAGACACACCTTCCTCTATCGCCTGACCCAGGTGGGTCCTTTCAATCCGATCCAATTCACGAAAGTTCTCATTTTTATTACAAGTTTCGTGTGCCTTTGATTTCATGTTTCCTTCGGGTTTGCTCATTTGCTTGCTGGGAAAAATGTGGGAAAGAAAAAAGTATATGCAAAATGTTGAATCTTTGATGATCGATTTCCATATATGCGTGACCCCAAATGATTTTGAAGTGGGTTTATGAATTTGAACTAAAAAAGTTTTTTTTTTTCTTTAATTTTCTGGAGCACCCATTAACCTGTAAATTTGAGCTATTTTGTGTGTATTGCAGGTGAGAAACCCCTAAATAATGAACCCCAGTTGCCGCTGGTTCCTATTCATGTAGTCACTCATGCATCTCAGCTTCCTGCCGAGTTCCTGGACCCATCAGCTGAAAGGCAATTGGTAATTGGCTTTGATTGTGAGGGAGTTGACTTGTGCCGTCATGGAACACTCTGTATCATGCAGGTATGTAGAGTTATACTTACTCTGTACTCTTATGAATATTTGTTCCACTTCAAATTTAGTTTTTTTTTTTTTTTTTTTTTTTGGGTCAAGACTTCAAATTTAGTTCCAATCAACCTCATTTAGTAGATGTGTGCCTAATCCAAACAAGGACATATGGGTTGCTACTAAACTACCACAAACAAAAGAATTAATAAAAAAGAAAAGCAGTTATTTGCATCCCAAATTGGTTGTTGATTGGTTTCTGATTGAATTTCAGCCATGTGCTTGTATTCCGATGCAGCTAAAGAAAATAACAAGAGCTATCTTACTTATAGGTCTTCTTTATTGTGAATTTTCTGCTACTTATATCCCTGGTTCTCGTTCTTGTTTTCTAATAAAATGATGTGTTTTCTTTCTGTCAGCTTGCATTTCCAGATGCTATATATCTGGTTGATGCCATTCAGGGAGGGGCTATGCTTATCCAAGCCTGTAAGCCTGCACTTGAGTCTAGCTACATCACCAAAGTTATTCACGACTGCAAACGAGATAGCGAGGTCTCTGATTGGTTTTATTTGCATCACATCATGTACCTTCTTGTAATATGACATTTCACTCCCATGATTGAATTTTGTCCTATTTTATAGGCCTTGTATTTTCAGTTTGGCATCAAGTTGAACAATGTTGTAGATACTCAGGTGAGCATCCTTTATCACTGGCTTTAACTTTTCAATGGATTGTTTTTTTAAGAGAAACGTTGATTTATAAGATAATTTTGAATTCTTTTAATGGATTGTTGTTTTAAGAGAAACGTATGATGGTAGTTAGAGAAGTAATATAATTGAGATGGAGAAAATACTCATATGCCAAGTGATTTGAAATTTCCCTTTTGGTATTCAGATTGCCTATTCGCTGATAGAGGAACAAGAAGGGAGGAAAAGATTGCTGGATGATTATATATCATTTGTGGGCCTACTTGCTGATCCACGCTATTGTGGTATTATATATTTCGTGGTATCCATTTGAAGTTTCTGTTTCTGATCATATTTGATTATGCTTTTGGATTACATTGATTTTATGAAATTAAATTATGCTTTTGTTTTTCTAAGAGTTTCGAATTAAACTTAACGGGGAATTTATTTGAAAGATCATTCTTGAAGTACTGCCTCCAAGTATTTTACGTTAGCTTATTCCATACCAGAAGTTTTCTGGATGACAAAATAAAAATAGACATGAGGACATGGTGCATTGGACTATTAAGTTTTGATCTTCACATATGGCTTCAGTTTTCACCGTAAGAGTTTGAATGCAGGAATATCTTATCTTGAGAAGGAAGAAGTTCGATTCCTCCTTAGGCAGGTTAGTGTCAACATCCTAAGAATTGTTCTGGATTTTTTTCCGTTTTCTTATTCTCTATGTTTAGATTTGCCGTATAACTCAGTTTGTTACTAGTCTTCTTATTGTTATCTGATACTATACTAGATTTCTAATGAAATATATTGAAGGTTTAAGTCGGTGTGGTGACTGGGATGTGATAATGAGATTACAGTCCGATGAACAATAGGTTTAGAATCACTCTACAGTGGTTTTAAACTTGAGGTTATCAACAGAGCATTAGCCTTATAACTTAAATTTGTCTATTTTGTTGATTCATATTTGCTTTACACCTAGCAAAGGGCTTTAGATAAATTTGCTTCTAGACCTGTAGTTTTACCAGTGCAGCCACAGTATTGTTTGGGACTAGGATCTTCTGTCAAATGACATTTATTTTATATGTAATGTACAGGACCCCAATTTTTGGACATACAGACCTTTATCTGAACAGATGGTCCGTGCAGCTGCAGATGATGTCCGCTTTCTTCTGTATATCTATTACAAGATGATGGAGAAATTGAATCAACAGTCATTATGGTATCTTGCAGTTCGAGGTGCTCTCTATTGCAGATGTTTTTGCATCAACGACAACAATTTTGCAGACTGGCCACCTCTCCCCCCTATTCCAGGTATCGAATCCTCCTTCACAACTATACTAAGACTTCAAAATGAGATGAAATGTTTTGCATTCATATAAATACGTTCTCATATGAATACAAGCTTAAAGCTATTATGTCTGGGGCTGATGTTCGTAATTCGGCTCCAATTAATTCTGCCACTAAGCATTATGTGCATGTCATCCATTAATGTCCTCATTGCTAATTTTTTATAGAATTATGTGCATGTCATCCATTAGTAGAATCTCTAGCCTCCTAAACTTACTATGGATACCGTTTTATGTATGACATTAGACCATAGTGTTTCCCTAATGTACTTGACAGCATACGGTCTTTGTTGGAATGTGCAGCAAAGCACTTTAGAGTGTACATTTAATTGAATACTAATTGCGTTTCAAAAAAAACTTGAATGCTAATTCATATGTTATTTCTTCTAGCAGATAACCTAATAGTGGATGGCAATGCTCCGGAGGAAGAAATCCTTTCAGTGCTTGATGTTCCTCCAGGAAAGATGGGACGTGTTATCGGGAGAAGAGGAGCTTCCATTTTGTCAATAAAGGAATCTTGCAAGTACCATTCTATCTCTATCTCTGCATGTTTCGGTAGTTTGTGCTCCATTTTTCTCTCCATCTCTCCCCACTTATTATTACTTCAATGGTACAATTTTACAGTGCGGAAATTCTCATTGGAGGTGATAAGGGCCCACCCGATAAGGTCGGTCATTTATATAGTTTCAGAGTAGGCGTAAAATTAATCCAAGTTTTTTTAAAAATTATTTTTCATATTCAAATTCAGACCTTTGCTTATATGATTTCATCATCAAAGCAAAAAACAACTGGAATTAGGAAAAGTTTCAAATTCTTTTTCTAATTTTTATTTGGTTTTGATGTAGGTGTTCATCATAGGACCAGTGAAGCAAGTGAGGAAAGCAGAAGCCATGTTAAGGGGGAAGATGATGGACGTGTACTACTAGAAACATGTCATGTTGTCGTCTTCGCCCCTTTCTTTAAAAATAAATAAATAAAAGAATTCTAAGAAATTGGGTCATCTTTTCTTTTTCTTCTTTCCGTGCTCTTTTTCTTTTCTTTCGGTACAGAACAGAATCCGTCATCTATTCAAATTGTTCTGTTTATGAAACGACATCCTGTTGTGCAAATAAATTATATAATTGTCAAACAAAAGGACAAAGTAAAATAATAATAATAATTTGTCGTGGCTGAGACGTTGGCAAAATTAAACGTTTAATATACAAACAAAATCATAGTAACCTATTGATATCTAGAATAATTTTTTTGGACCGACTATGTTAATTGCCACCACATTGTTCAAAAGACTGGAGGATTAATTCAATCACGAAGCTGTTTGCAATCCACTGGAATTTATATATAAAAAGTGTCGCAATCATCTTCACTCACGATCAATACAATCCTCAATACCACAATATCCATTGACGGATGTATGAACAAACTAAACACACCAAAAGACAGGACTTTCTCTTCAATATTTTGGCCGAGTAGGCAAAAGAATATGTAGACGCGAAAAATGGCAGAAATAACAAAATTACTTTTGGAAACCACCGTATTGGTATTGTTGGCCGCCGCCGCCGCCACTAAGACTTGAGAAGATGTCATCGCCTCCCATTCCCGGCAATGATGGGAACCCAGATTTTCCAAGACCAGTCCCGGAACCCATCGCTCTACCCATGTAATACGAAGTTGGGGGCCCTTTCTCCCTTTCATCTGATCCGTCAGTCAACCCACCCACAATCCCTACATCCGCCAGATTTACCTTCTTGGCTGCAAGTACATGAAGTGAAGAGGGGATTACAAAAGCAGCCTAAACATGTGATTCGAAATGTCAATATACAGTCTCTGCTCAAACAATTATATAGACATACATCACCCGGACAATTTTTCTAAATCTCAACTCACACCTTGAACATTAAGTAAAATTTACTTTCATGTACATACATATAAATTATGCTCATGAAAGGCAAAATGCTAGTTGAAGTGGTTGAACTTACGAGCAGATATATTAAGATCAATCAGTCCACGGCTAAGTGAGTCGGCCCAAATGCCAGATTTCACCTGGAAATCCTTCTTGGGTGGACCCTTCAGGTCTGCTGAAGATTTTTTACCCAAATTAGTGTCGCTGCCATCATTGACAGAACTTTGGGAAGGTTCTGAAGATATTGAATCAGACTGAGAGGTGAACGCCCCAAAAATATCAGATTCACCAAAATTGTGAAGTGGAACAGTGGCAAAGGGATCAACAATGTGGGTGTTTGTTTGGGCAGCATTTGTAGCCTTGGTTTCTGGCTGCATAACTGGATCAGGGGCGGAAAAAATATCTACTGTTGAAGAAGCCGATGGAGAATTGGTTGGTTGAGAAGCAAATAGATCAACACCATTCTGTATAATTAGTTAGAAAAGAAGATTGTTAGCACAGAACTTTAAACCCTGTATGAGGAACAAAAGTAATATTAAAATAAAACTTAAAAATGGAAATTCCTAAATTCAGTTGCTTGTTAGAATTCCAAAATCACAACTAAAATATTTTCTACATGTTTGAAGGTTGCATAAATTAAACTCTGCCCCCTGTAATCAGGGGTACGCTTTACTCATACACCTCTTTGTTATTGTTTGGCATTTAATGACATACGTCACAACCAAAATCTATGACTGGCTAAGCAGCAAGCACACTGAAAAAGCTACCTCAATTGTGAATTGGTGTACATGAGCTATGTGCCAAAATTGAGACGTAACTGCGTCTGACCTGAGTTTGAGAACTTGCTCCGTTTGCTGTCTGGGGTGGTGCTGATACAAAAGTTGAGTCTGCAAATGCTCCAGTTTCTGCCTGGGGTGGTGCTGACACAAAAGTTGCATCAGCAAATAGATCAACCTCTGATGAACCGCTGTTAATCCCAGGCTTTTCTGCAGGAACAGATGTTGGAGCATCTATGAAGTCATCCATCAAACTTTGTCCAAACAGATCCACTTGGTTTGAGCTTGCAACAGCAGCCTCTGTTAAAATAATATAGGGCAAAATGAAATGTCCAATTAAATCCCAGGAATCATACATATTATTTAAAAAACCAAGAACAGTAATTCAATAATCAATGCACTAAAAGATTACTCCATTAAACGTCATTGCATAGGATAGAAGAAAAAGCAGGAAAAAAATTACATCAAAAAATAATGTGTTGAATGTAACTAGTGATATTCGTATAAACGCATATGTTTGAACAACTACCAAAGAAATCAACTAAATATATAGTACATCCTATAGCACATGCAAATATTCAAAAGATCATTATGTTTAATAAATCAAAGAATCTCGAAAAGCATCCTCAATGCCTTCACGACATCACTTGTGATAAAAAATCAAAGAGCCAAAGGGCATCAAATTGATTGTAGCTACAAGACACATAGTAGATGGTAAACATGAAGCAACATTTGCCAATGTCTGCCTCGCAAAACTGCCTTTTAACTAACACTAAATTAACAACTGCACCAGAGTTCTTATACTTACTAGCAGCAGAAGTCCCTCGTGGATCAAAATCATCATCATCATTATCATCATCAGGAACATTTGCACTTTGAGTATGAACTGAACTGTACTTCTCAGAGTCATTTGATTTATTTGATGACTTTGACACACTGGATGATATATTATCCTGATCCTTCCTGCAAGAAAAACATTCGGAAGTTAATAAAAACAAAATCACAAAGCAACATATATGTGCTACAGTCTCTCTGTATGCATCTGTGCAAGGTGTGCAGAGAGAGAGAGAGAGAGAGAGAGAGAGCTGCAGTCGAAATTTGTCATTAGTAATAAAAATCATAATTATTCCCACATCTTTCCCTCTAGTTCTGAATCTCAGAAGAGCCTTATCCAGTATTAGTCAACATTTCTCAGCATATAGGCACAATTGTTTGACCTATCATGAACAGTAATGATTAAGTACCTGCTGCCATAGCGTGCTGAGGCCTTCTTTGAAGAGCTCTCTCGACGTGACCTGCTAGAGCTGTCCTTCTCAATCTTGTCTTCTTCATGTCGATCCCTCTCTCTATAGCTATCCTTGAACCTATCACCAGCTCCAGTACCACTTAGACCTCCATAGCGTTCGCTACTCTGATAGTTGCTACCACTAAACGAGGCTGAAGTTGCGGAACCTGACTTATATGTTATCCCAGTAGATGAAAGTCCAAAGTACCTAAAGTTGGCAATGTACTAATAGTTTATAAGATGAAAACTAATCAAAAGATTCAGAGAACTTCAAGTAAACTTGAAAATTTAGTCCCCAAAAAATAAACTTACTTGTCACGATTCGCAGCAGCTTTATTTCTTACTTCTTGTATTTTGTCTTTGTTATTTAAAAGAGCCACAATGGTTTCCGCCTTCTTCCGCACATTTATTCCCAAATCCTTCCCATTTGGCTCAACATATTCAAAACTTGTGAGAGCCTTCACCACCAAAAAAACAAAGGATAAAGGGGTTTGAGTACACTCAACCGTATTCTTAACTTCATATCCGCCAAAAAAATTCAGGATAATAGAAATAGTCCTTACTGAGATTTGGAAAGTATGTTCTATAATGTCATCCACAGCACGTTCGGATCCATGCGACACCAAATATTCTATAACAGCCAATGCCTGATACAGAAATGATAATGTTGAGGGCATAAATAGGCACATGATTCTATGAAGTTATAATACACTAGAAACCTCTGTAAGCACCATATTTGAACAATATTAACTGAATTCTTACCTTATAGACATAACGCCAATCTTTTCCTGTCTCGGTCAATCTTGTCCACAAAACATTCATAACCATCTGACATTCCGAACTGAAAGATAACAAAAGTCACCAAATCCGGGTAAGTACAGCAAGCCATGTTCTTTCTGATTCTGAAATTTACTGCAGGGAGGATTAAACAAGGAAAAAAACAGATAAATGGAGTTGAAAATTACAATTTTTTTGTGGCCTGTGCGATCTCTGCCAATGCAGATCCATGAGGACCCCAAGGTTCATTATCCGTTGCATCCAATACCTGTAGCATCTCAGTAATGAAACAAATTTGCGTAAGCTAAAAATAAAATTCACAAATTGAGAAATGGCTGATATTCATATCATCCACAGTTCACCCCTAGAAAACGAGAAAAAACAAAACGCATCAGCTACTTAAGCTAAAATACAAATTTGATGCACGGATTTCTTAATTGGAGAAGACTTTTTCCACCAACCTCTCAAAGCTAAAAGACCAAAACTAAGTCCAGAATACATTATTTGTGTCTAAATGTATCTTAAAAGATAAAATTTAAGTTTGCAAAATGCACAATGGTACAACAATCATTGAACACAAACAGAAAGGGCACTACTCGCACCATGAATACAATAATTCGAGTTCAGATCTGTAATTTTAATCACAAAATGAAAATTCCAATGAAAAATGAAAAATTCGAAGAAATTAAACGTAACCGAAGTTAATTAAACTCTATTTGTTGTTTTACCTTCTGTTCCATCTCCGGAACCTTCAAGACCTTCAGATTCACCTCCCTCTTTCTGCACATTAAGACAAGGAAATGAAATTGACAGCTGATAAAAATGAATATTTTGCGTAAATAGAAAATGCCAAGGTCGGAAGCTGACATTTCTCGGACCGTTTGATCGAAGACCTTCATAAAATCCATGACGAATCTGCAGAATCTGAAATAATCAAAAAAAAATTCGGAAATTCGTGATCAGTTTGGAACAGACAAATATTGCGATGCATCCGATGGAACCGCAAAATTTGAAGTCAATGTATGAAATTTTACAAGATTATAAAGGAAGAAAAAGCACCTTTGAGTAGAAACCAGAAAGGAAAGGATTGCAGATCTTGGCGTGCGTCGCAGAGAGAGAGAGAGAGAGAGAGAGAGAGAGAGAGAGAGAGAGACGTAATCAGGTGGTCTCGTTTGTGGTTTTAAATCTCATATACTGTGTCCGTCATATTTTGCAGTTACAAAGAAATTGAGGGTTAAACCGGTAAAGCCAGCGCGGCTCGCAATCATATACTGCCAAATAAAAATTATACAAATTTATAAATAAACCCAATCCTAGATATGTATTTATAAAAAAACCAAGTACTATTTAAACATAGAAATACACCCAAAATCAACCCCAAAGTCAACTTTTTGGGTGTGTTTATAAATGGGTTTTGAATGTGTGTAATGATGGGTTTTGGGTGTGTTTATATGTTTAAATAGTGCTTGGGTTTTTTTATAATTTCAACCCCCATTTTGAGTGTTTTAGTGAAACTCCCTAAAAATTATGGCCTTTTTTGTTCACCCAAAAATTATAATAATTTGTTTCTTGCCAAATAAAAATTAGTCGTTTTTGTTACTTAAATTGATTTTTTTTTTTTTTTTTTTTTGGGTTTCGTTAACAAATTTTATTGACACTCAGAAATTATGAATGCTCACTAGAAGCTTCTTAACTTTGGACCCGAAGTTTTTGGGCAACTTATTTTAAACTACCTTGTTAAAATTGGTTTCTCAATTTAGCAAGTTTTCCTTATTTCAATGGGACTTAGGTGAGGTTATAAAATCCAGCTCAATTGTGGGCATTTAAAATCACACAAGGAAGTTGATAGTGAGAACCAAACTGAGGTATAATAAGTTTGAGAAAGGGTGTATAAAGGTTTTATTCAATTGTATACATGCTCGGCTTTGAGGTTAAAAGCGAAGATTTTTTGACGATATAAACAAAATTTTGCTAAATTATGTAAATTTTTAGTTCAAAAACTCTGTAAGAATGTAAATAAAATTTTGTCGAACACATTAATTTTTGGTGTGGTTTTTTTTTTTTTGTATTATTTATTTATTTATTTATTTTTTGTATTGGGCTTTAAGGGTGGCTTGCGGTGCGAGGTTGTGGTATCCATAAATCACCATTTTTTTTTACATTTCCAAAATTAGGGTTACTGAAGAACTCATGAAATTTATTAATTGGATCTGCTAGTGGGCCCAATAAGGGCCTGGGTTTTATTAAGGCCGCTCGGCCTTCACGTGCTGGTTCATCAACCCCATTTCCTAATTAACCGTCTGGCCCATTTCTTCATACAACGAACAAATCCTATCATCGTAATCCCGCTGATTATTCGTCTGTCATAGCAAATTACCTCACAGCCTGCGATATAAGTCTCCCTCTTTAGTCTGGTTAAGTTATTTCTGGTACCTAAAAAAAACTACCATTCCTTGTCTGCTTTTACTCTTTAACCAGTCCAACCTTCGTGACCGATCACCCTGCAAAACTCTGAACGCTGTTTTCAATATTGTCAGTCCGTTTATTTCTTTTCTTTTTATTTTAAAATTATTTAGCTTCATTTATGTTGACCGTTGCTTTGTTCAATCAGATGGGTCAAAGTCTCTGATCAACTTGTTTGATTTGGTTGCAGGATCTTAAAAGATATTGTTTTGGTTGTCTGGAAAACAAATCAGAGCAAAAATGTTTAAGCGAGTGTTTGGGAAGGCAAAGCAGGAACCCAATGCCCTGCCAACTATACACAAATTAAACGATGTATGATTTTGGGTTTCTTTTATTTCAATTTTTTTGTTGTAGGTGTTGTCAGGGTTGTGCTGGAATTTTTTGCAAATTTTACGGGTCTGAATTTTGTGTTGTGATTATAGTTATACGGGTTTTTGTTTTTCTGTTAAAAGTTTTGTTTTTTGGGATTGTGCAGACACTTGAGATGCTCGAGAAAAAGGAGAAACTTCTTGTAAAGAAGGCCGCTGCGGAGGTTGAGAAGGCTAAACAATTTACTCAAGCACGAAACCGAACTGGTAAGACCCCCTACAGGCTACATGTCGTTTATTTAGTTTTTTTTTCTTTTCTAGGCTGTTCTGTGTTCAATTCTGTTGCATGGTTTGCCATTTGTGGTGGAAGGACATGTAAAACACTAGAGAAAACAATGGAGTTATTAATTACCTGTTTAAATCTGAACCCCTAAGCAAGTAAATTATGTAGGTTTTGAAAGCAAACTCTTTTTTTTTTTTCCGCAATGAGTATCAAATTGTATACCTTATTGTTGTTTTTTATCCAGCGGCAATAAAATGTTTAAAGAGGAAAAGGCTTTACGAACAACAAATTGAGCAGCTTGGAAATTTCCAATTGCGCATTCATGATCAGGTAGGTACTGTTGTAAATTTTAGTGAAGTTTCATTTGTTGAGAGTTTATCATGAAGACATATTTTGAATTGGGGTTTTAGATGATAATGCTGGAAGGTGCAAACGCTACAACGGAAACTGTTGATGCATTGAGAAGTGGAACATCTGTGATGAAGGCCATGAACAAAGCCACGTAAGTTGCATTTAAACTGCATTCCGTAGAATTTATAGATTCCATGGCCATAATTGCCATAGCAATGAAAGAAATTTAAATTCAAATGAACTATTGCATCCTTTGCAAAGTCAGTCTTGAGTTACTCTCAAAGCACTTTGGATGGTCTTTCAAAGGAAGCATTCAATATCCTTCTGTTCTGAATAGTACATCTCAACTTTGACCTTTTTTTAACAGGAAAATTGATGATTTGGAGAAAACAATGGATGAGATCAATGACCAAACTGAAAGCATGAAGCAGATTCAGGAGGCTTTGTCAGCGCCTATTGGTGCAGCAGCTGATTTTGATGAAGTATGATCTTTGCTAGTTCTTAGTTCATGCGTTCAATGCTTTTTTTTCAATTCATTAGGTTCAAATTTTGCAACTTTGTTTCTGCAGGATGAATTGGAAGCAGAGCTTGAAGAACTGGAAGGAGCTGAATTGGAGGAGGAGCTTTTCCAGCCAGCCACAACTGCCCCCGCAGCTGCAGTACCCGTAAATGCCCCGGTAGGCAGGCAACCAGCCCAACCAGCTCCGCAGAGGAACAACCGTGAGGAGGATGAGCTTGCTGCATTACAGGCAGAGATGGCACTTTAAGAGGTTACTTACATGTATCAGGTTGGTAATTTATCTTGACAATGGAATCCTTCACTCAAGCGGGGTGATGCACATAATAAGATTTAAATTGTCGTAGAACTTAAATAAGAATTCAGCTTCTGTTGGATTAAGATTCAAATTGTCGTTTGAATCAAAGTTTATGTTTCTCAAAGCATTTATGTAACTTCATATGATCTGATGGGTTTTGTTGCTGTGTTTGCAGTTGTTAACATATAGAAGAAGAAAATTAATAAAACTTGAATTATGGAGGATGATGCGAATCTCTCGGACTCTCCAGACTGACTTGTGACTTTTAATACTGCATTTGATGGTCTGTATGTATACAAAATAATAAGTTGGTAAAACTGTTTTTAGTACTTTGTAATATAATGGGTCAAATATTAGGCTTCTTTGTACAACTAATGCTGGGAACTTATAGTCGTTTTTTTTCTTCTTCCATCATTATCGAAATCTTATTATGATTTTACAAAGTTAAACGTGAACTCTATGCTTGATCACAATTTTAGAATCATTAAGCTATGATTTCGAGCTAATCGATGACTTGCAAAATCGGCTATAGCTCACAGAATGATTCTAAGAAAATCTTAACACACGCGTTGCATCAATTACATTAGGGCAATGGAAATATATTATTACTCGCCATACATAATCAAATACATGAGGGCAATGGAAATATATTATTACTCGCCATACGTAATATCGATCCATTGACTGAGCAACGTGCATGAAAAATAATCAAAATGACGCAACCATAATTTGAAGGATTCAATGTCAAAGAGAAGAATGAACAAAACATAAAAAGATGAGTGTGAACCACGCTTGCAATTTGACAAAGATTCTCTACTTAAATATAAACAGAACAAAACATGAAAGTTGGGGGGACCATAAGTGCATCATCATATGAACACAAGAAAAACAAGAACCTGTATGTTTTTGCTCTGGTGTTTCAAAGAGTTTCATAATTTTAATTTTAACTTTTAGACAGGCAACAAAGTTGAGGTTATCTTTTTCTCTGACTTGGAGTTGGCATAACTCTGTCTTCCATAAAGAAAAGTCTGAAAGGGATGTCCCATCTTAAGTTCTTCACTTGCTGATGATTGTAAGGCATAAAATAGGATTGTGGGGTGTGATTTCTTAATCACATCGGACTAATTGCAAGATTCTTCACTTGGTTTGTTTTTTTTCCTTTCTTTTCCCTTATTGATTTCTCTTAACGGCTAAATTCCATGAATTTGGACTTTCTGAAATAGCCAATGGAGAAGAGGAACCTCTATTGTGAAAACAAGGGGCTCTTACACATTGTCTTTTCTGATTTCTGATATGGGATTTATGCTTTCTTCTTAAGTTCATTTGAATAAGCAAATGACCCACTAGTGTAGTGGTTTGGAGCAATTGTTTCCCAAGAAAGATTTTGGGTTCGAGTCTTAGCATCCGATAGTGTGTGTGAGTTTAGTATGTTATCGTCCCTTTAATAAAAAATGTCCTCAAAAAAGTTCATTTGGAGAAGGAATATTCAACCACACATAAAATGCCACCAAGAAGCAGATAAAGAACATTCATTATGATGCAACCTCTGAAGTTCAATATGAAAGCATAAGATAAGAGACAGAGAGAGATCAAAACGTGAACCCCATCTGTTTTAAACCTTTCTGTAAATGTAATATATCCCATAATTAAGAAAACTTCAAAACCAGATTCCCAGCCCTGGATAGCTTCGATGATTTTCAAACAATCCCTAATTGGGGCAATTCGCATAGATGGAGCATATGCAATGTTTGGTAGCTTATAGCAAGTGAATTAGTCTCATATTTTAAGAAGATGACTAAGACTAAACAATGTTTTATTTAAATTGGGTTTCCAAAATAAACAATAATGATTAAGTAATGCTTAAGAACTTAATAATGGCAGTGATTAGTGAGGCTTAATTATAAGTTTCTCTTTATTATGAGCTTAAAGTCTTCCCTTCACCAATAAATTGAACGGGAAATTAAAAAATAATTATGTCCTCTCAGATTCGTGAATGGACAGGGTACTTGACCGTACAATGAACAATGAAAACGATCCATGGATAAGTTTAATGTTTTAGTTATGAATCACAGCTCTCAAACAGTGACGCTTGACCTTAGGCACACACTGCATGAATAATTTAAACCATATGGAGTCGAAACATTCAGAACGCGTTTTTCCAAAAAAGAATGGCTTCTCAATACACATAAAAAGAGAGAAAAACAAAAATTTATAAGTTTCTTTAGGGTAATGTATGCACATGTGTATTCACATTGCTGCATGAGATGAAAATATCCAAGCGATAACGGAGAGGGGGATTGGAACGCAGTGTTGAGAGTGTTTGTCCACATTGAAATGTTAAGGGACCTAGCCTGGGTTTATAAGGAGTTGGGCTACTCCCCTCATTGCCAATTGGTTTTGGGGTGGAACCTCAACTTCCTTCATAGTATCGAGCAAGGCTTCACGTGTTGGGCCCAATGGCCACACGTGCTCCCACGCCACCCAATATGTGTTGTCGCGTGTTAGCGAAAGTTCGCCACACGCGTGCGGCGTGTTGAGAGTGTTTGTCCCACATTGAAATGTTAAGGGACTTCCTCAGCGACCTCAATTGCTTCTTCAAACATAACCTTTGATTTTACCACTTCAAGTCTTGAAGTTGCAGAGATGATGTAGGTTATGACTCAGTAAAATATCAAAAGCAGGGCAGAGTATCTTTTATGGTTATTTTTTGAGAGGGACATTTCGGATCATGATCAACTTTGAATTGGCCACACCCCCACACAACTTTCATGACCGCTGGCATATAAAGAAACAGGCAAACATGCTGAGGCCATCCAACCCCCCCAACACTGATTCTTTGTGCCATTGTACCTTAAAGACAGAGTAAATTAATTAACCAAATTTCTGAGAACCCAAAATGGGAATGCCTGTGAAAGTTGAAAGCTTTATACACAGACAAACAAAACAAACAGAGAGAAAGAGGAAGGGTTCCATGCATGTTCATCTACTAGTCATTACTTAAAAATTTGATTTACATCACATTTTCTCCTCCTCTATGAACAGAAGCAGAGGTCCAACTGAGACTGAATATAACTAGAATAAGTGAAAAAGAAATTAAAACAGAGGTGGAACAAAAAAAGAACATCCTTTTCTCTAGCTAATATTTACTTCCCCCATCTCCTTAGCCAATTCTAAGCATTTGCTTTTGTTTCTTTTCCCCATGCTTTTTGTTTTTCACAGATGGTTGAGAACCCTTTGATTCAGTCCTTGTTTTGTGCCTCAATATGAGCTTGAAAATAAATCACCAAAATTTGTACAGCTAGCTGGGCCAAATTCACTGGTTTTTTCTCCAAAGCACATGCCATAATTCACATCATAAGGCAGACCGAAATCTGTAAACATCCCAGAATCATCAAGGGAACCATTTCCAGGTAGTGAGGCACACTTGTCAACAGCAGCTATTGAAGAAGAGTCTGAATTGTTTGAGCCATCCTGAGATAATGAAACAGTAGTGTAACTTTTCTTTGAACTCGCACCAAAATCTGAAAAAGCCATGACCTTGGAGCTGTATAATTGATCTGGTGAGTTTAAGGTCCAGGTTTGGTTACAGGCATTCAGTCCAGAATTAACATCAGTTAACATGTGCAATGTGGCTGGAATTTGGGTTTGGAATGTTGAAAAGGCAGAGTCTTGGGGTTCAGCTTTTGGGACACAAGGCAGGGCCAGTGAGGCTGCAGAGCCAGGAAGAGTGGCATTGTTAGTGGGCTCTTTGCTGTTCTTTGTTGTGAGGTTTTGTTTTCCTCCAAATAGCTTCTTCTTTAATTTGGTGTTCCAATAGTTCTTCACATCATTATCTGTTCTTCCAGACATCCGAGAAGCTATCACTGACCATCTAAAAAAAAGTGGGAAAAATGTTAGAAATTACCAGTAGTGTTGCAGATATTAAAACCATGAAAAAAGTTAGTATAAAGAATGATAAATGGACTTGCCGGCTTCCCATTTGGCTGTAGAGGCTACATATAATGTTGTCTTCCTCTTCAGTGAAGCATCCATGTTTGATGTCTGGCCTCAGATAATTGAGCCAACGTAAACGGCAACTCTTCCCACATCTCCTAAGACCTGCAGAAAAAAAGAAGGAAAAATACAATTGTAAGAAGAAGAAAAAAAGTTCAACCTTTTCTCATCCAGAAAAATTCTCAGTGTCAAACTGATGAATGGGTTTAGTATGGACGATTCACTGAACAAATTGGCAAAAGAAAAAAAGAAAAACCCTTTTGTTCTTTTTTTCATAATTTTCATTCTGTGAGGTCAGAAGATAGACTAAGCATATCACACAGTGTGTGTGTGTGTGTGTGTGTGTGTGAGAGAGAGAGAGAGAGAGAGAGAGATACCAGCTTTTTTGGGCAAAAGGATCCAATTTCCACCAGTTCCATGAGTCTCAAGGTAGCTCTTGAGAGTTGCGTCTTCATCAGGTGACCATGGACCTCTCTTCACATTATCTTTGTCACAACATGGAGTGCGTCCCATGGCTAATTACTCACCTCCACACAGACACACACCACCAAAAAACTAATTTCAGAGAGGGAGAGAGAAAGACTTAGAACCAGAGACAGAGACAGAGACAGAAAGAAAGTTCAGACACGCAGATGCTCCAAAATAAGCAAATGCAGGAGCTTTTGGTGGAGAGCTTATAAAGATGGTGGCACCTTAAAATAAAAAACAAATAGAGTAAATGAAAAAAGGCTTGACCTTGTACTTGTACGACCTCTCCATTTCTCAACTTTAATTATAATTTCTTTTTATCTGGTACTTGTTCCTTGCATTCCAAGACAAAGACCCAGTCAACATTCACACAAAAACTGGATTGACTTTATTTTTTTATTTTTTTTAACTTTTAATATCGGGTAGGGTAATATCATGATTCATGAAGATGAATGAACCGTTCAAAACTGACGGCCCAAAATGTCCTTTAGTCGAATTTTACTGCTTTAATTAGTTGTGTTCTTCTAGCTCTGGTCAGAAGTTATGGACTTATCCACCACATAGGCACAGGGGAACAAAACCCTACTCTCGCCTTGATCCACATCCACTGACAAGTGATTAGCGGTAATAAATATTTGATTAAATAGTATCATATGAGAAAATTGTGTCCAATTAGCAATAGTAAATGGAAAATTGGAACTCAGACAGAGACAGTTCTAATGGTGAATGCTTCAAATGAACTTTTTCAATGTGAGCTTGTACTATTTTTGGCATTTTACTATTCAAAGTAACCCATCAAGGTGATGAGCATTGATGTCTTGGTCACAGCCAAAAGGGTTTTTAAAGATCATAAAAAATTAATTATTTAAGTTCAAGTTGGTGTGGCTGCTTCTCCATTGCTTTCCTCTTGACTTCTTGGTATTTTGTTGTTTTCTCTGCTTCCAGTCTAAAGATTCCATGTCACGGGCTCAAGTCGTTTTTAATGTTTATTTATTTATATATATATTTTTTGGTAAATATCATGAGGTATCTGAGTCAGTTTGGGCGCACCTCGATTAATCTCCACTCACGGAACTGAGCATGCCGCTGGCCACCAAGTGTTGCAATCACCGGGACTCGAACTGAAGAGCAAACTCAACCGAACCCCAGAGCCACTTACCACAAACCACTGGGCCACATGCTAAACCAGTAACTCGACATCACCATGTATTTTTTCCTTTTAACCTCACCACGACATCATTTTGGTGCACATGGGTTAATTTAATTGGTTTACTCGAAGCAATATTCATACATTCACAGCCCAAAGTCTCCTTAGGGCCTTATCAATCGACAGAACAAGCTGAACTGACCAATTTCTTTCATTCATTGGGTTCACTTGGGCTGGGCTGATGTGTGCGGGTACCACAAAGGAAAAACCTACAGAATTTGAGGAGAAGACAGCTCTACATATCTTTGATTTTTCCTGCGGCTTGACATATCACGAGTATTTAGCCAAAAATGATCTTTCTTAACTGAAGTCTTAGATTTGATTTTCCCTTCCTCAATATCGTATTCGTATGTATAAATAAATAAATAAACTGTCCGTCTTAATCTCTGGATAAACTAGTTGGATGCATATATATTGAAAATTTGCAATGAAGGGCCTTTGCATAATCATTTGAGGACATTAAATGATTGGAACAATATGATTGAGAATTTGAGCCTACGTTACGCCTACTACTATCCTATACTAGTGATAAATCCTTTCGACTAAATAAAATATTTTATATGCCCAACTTCCATTAATTTACCCTTATTATTTTGCTGGATGCGACATACAAAATCCAATATGATGAATTATTTTTCTAATAACTTAGAAAAGAAACAAAATAGCTAATCATGACATATTTATTTTGCACTACCTAACTCTTTCTATAAGATAAAAACAAGATTTGGATAAGAGCCCAACTTGTCCATATCATTTTTTTGCAACCACCACATTTTCAATCCAAAATATATAAATATTCTATGGTCCTCCTCATAGCAAACAACAACGTAACACCCAACGAATAGATGGCACAAAGGAGGGAAGGAAATAGTGCCAAATATTGGCATATAATTGTCAATCAAATTAGCACGATGGCGACAATGTTTTGTCCATTGAAAAAACAATACTTGGGTCCCTTCAAAACGTTCGTCTGTCCCTTCATTGCCAAGTCAATGTCTCACAATCTATTTAAGTTTGCATTGCATGGCTATACACATTTTGAAGTATAATAAATATTTTCTTGTCGGGAGATAAATAAAGATTTATCCGATTGACTTTTATTATGATATATGGTTCAAATTTCAAGTCTGACAAATTAATAACGTAAGTCTGACGAGCAAACATTGCCCTCTGAAATTATAAGTTCTTTCAAATAGGTATAAACTATGAAACCTATAAATCTTTAGACAACTGATGGAAAGGTAGGTATGTACTAATATCATGGCACTCTTGAACAACTTCTACTCCATAAGATATTTGGAATTGGTTCAAGTCCTTGTCCTTGGTTCTGGGGATGAAATTACATGTAACCAAACATAGCCCAATAACACACTCTCCAAGGGATTTTGTGATTGAAGCTTTTGTTTTGATTTGATGGTAATATATGTATACATATGAGTAGGACCCACCAACTCAAATAGTTCTGACGAGCACGCCACTACAGGATCCCTCCCACTCAATAAGTAAAGTTGCCATGCCACTGCAAAAATCAACGAAACCCTTTGGAACCACCGTCCACTTTGTCTGCCTTTTTCATTCTTTTAAATCATTCAGTTCCCTTTTTCTTTTGTTTTATTTAATCCTTCTATTAAACCCAATCTCAAAGGAGGGGATTTTTTTTTGGGAGACTTTAAAAAAAGGAAAAGGAGAGAAATTTTTTTTAAAAGAAGTCAAAATAGATAAAATTATCCTTATTTATTTTTGAATTTATTAAGGAATCCTTTACATTTGCATGTATTATATTTGAACGTTAAGAGGTTTTTCTGTATTTTTTAAAAAATTTGATTTTTCTAAAAGTGAAAGTTTTTTTATGGCTAAAATCTGAATTTACTTTTTTAAAATATATATATATATACATAAGTTACACAACCAAGATGTCATAAGGATTTAAATTAGAAAAAAAAACTTTATTGTAACGGAATAATATTGTTTTATTACTCGATCAATAACACGACGATACGTGAAAAAGTTATGTCACGTGTGATTGTATTATTAATCGGAGATAACAAAAAGTGATATTCTCATTATATGAGAATGTTATCTTCTAAACTTGAGACATTTAGTCTGTATGTCAATGCACTTTTCTTACTTTCAACGAGATATATTAATAAAAAAACAAAATTGATGATTTTGATTGCTACATAAAACAATTATTTACACGGATGTGCTTCTCTAAACCATCACTTTCAAACTTAATTGATTATATATACATTAGTTATTGTAACTTTGTACGATTAAGATTAGGTTAAGCAGGAACAAGTGTGGCCGTTGAATGAGATACATGTCGATTAAGAGGTAAGTTTATTCGAATATGCTATCTAAAATAAATTGACAACGTGTGTAAATCTTTAAATCTTTGTATGGTTTATGCTCTAATACATTTTGTGAGAGAACGCAAATAAATAACACTACAAATGATCATCATCAGAAGAGATTATCACAAGAAATCATGACAATATATTAATTTGATGTGGAAGTTGTAACATAAGCAAATGGTGCCTCCTTGACCAAATCCTCTCTTTGAAAACCTTCACATCAAAGATATTATTTTCGCAGATAAAATCCACGAAAGAATAGTCAAAGCACAACTGGTGGCACATAGTGGATAAATTAAAAGATTTCCAATGGATAAGGACGGGCTTATCAACTCCACAAGCCACGTCACGAATCCAATCACAGTGTACATGAAAACCAGATATAATTGTTTATAGAGGGTGGTGGGTTTAAATTACAATGATTCTTTTCCACAGGTTTAATCATTTTCTTAACCCATATTCCATACATGGATCTAAATTAATAATCTTTTTACATTAAATAAATTATAATTTTCTGTTGCTTCATTCTTTATAATAGGCTTGGAAATCAAAGCTTGTTCAAAGCTAAAGCATCAATGAATTCTATCTGCTTATAAACCCAGAGGGTCAGTTAAGTCACATACTTCATTTCAATAAGACCAACGATAGTTTAAATTAATCTAAGGTTCAATAAGACAGACGATAATCTAAATTAATTTAATGTTTGAAAAGATAGTCTAAATTAATCTAATATTCAATAAGACAAACGATAATCCAAATTAATCTAATGTTCAGAAAGAGATAATCCAAATTAATCTAATGTTCGGAAAGAAAAACTCGAATTTAGATGCAAGGCAGAATGAATAAGACAATAAAAATAGCTACTAATCTAATGTTCGGGAAGAGAAAAGAAACTTGAATTTAGATGCAAGGCGGAATGAATAAGATAATAAAAATTAGCTACTAAATTTCATAATTCATTCATATGATATGCCTGAGAATCCAAAGCTTCAGACTGAAGCTTGAAGACAAAACACAACTTTTTTCATCATAATGTTGGCTACCCAGATTAAATTACAATATTTTCTCATATGTGCAAAGACATTAATTATGGGAATAAAAAACCCAACTCGATTGCAGAAATGGGGAAATTTACATTAATTAAGCCATGAAAATGAACTTACAGATATGATTATCCGAGAAAATTTGACGGAAGATGCAAAAAGAAAATTACAATTCATAGACATCGATCAAAGAAAGTAAACAACAGCTACCCAAATCCCCAGCAGCCTCAAGAAATTCTTCTTTTTTATCTGTACAAATTTGCAGGACGGGACTTTGGAAAATCTCCTTCCTTCCTTCACAATTCATCACATCAACTATTTACAACAGTTTCAAAATTAACCTCTATTCACAAAAGGTCAGAAGAATCAGAAGGCCACCGATATTTAACGCATCAGCCGAAAAAATGAATCAAAACGGAACACGATCGACAAACGAGTTCACACTGCACTCGGGTTTCATTCACTCACTAGCTCCGAAACCCAGCCCACATCGGGAGCTGACATGCCCGAGTCGACTCGGCCGACTCTGCCCATCGAGTTTTCCTTACTCAGCCTCGCATACATTCTCGCTCGGAGGTCCCTCCCGGACTCCACCCTCTCCATTGCCGGCTCTTCCTCGCAAGGGTGGTCCCAAAGATCAACCGCCCCGGGTCCAGCCCGACCCGAGGTCCGAGTCGGAGTCGAAGGAAGGCTACAAAACGCGGGTCGGAGCGCAGACCCGCGTGGAGAAGAACCAAACCCAGATCCCATTTGTGGGCCCCATGCAGGCTGAGCACTCATTTTCATTTTAGCAAGCTTAAAGTTCCGCATCGAAGCGACGAGTTCACTCACCGAGTTACAGCCGAGTTGAGGGCTGTTGGGCGACATTGGTGGCGAGTCAGACGGCGGAGATATCGGCGGCGATATCAGGATCGAGGTGGGTGACGAACCGTACGAATACGAGTCGAAAGCGCCCGACCCGTGAGTTCTCGGGCTCTGCCCGGGCAGGACCCGAAGCTGTTCGGGCGTGTGAGCAAAGAAGCAGACCCGGCGGTGGCAGCCCAGCCCATCCTTGCATGGCTGCGTCCGGTAACGAGCCGGGTGGAGCCAACACTCGAAAACGCCGTGCGCGAACTCGCATGAGTCGCCTTTGGCGCAGTGGCCCTTGCGGAATTCGGGGCAGGCGGCGCCCGAGTAGTGGTACTTTCTCGGGTCGCGGCGCCGGGCCTTCTCACCCGGATGGGCATACGGACACTCGGTCCAGTCATGTGACCTGCCACGCGCGCACCGCCGGACCTTGAACTCGAACATGCGGAACTGGTCGCAGGAGATCGGGTTCATGGGCATGTCCGGGTCGTCGCCGAGCGAGTCAGACTCGTTCGACGGAAGGTAACGGTGGAGTGCGGCGAGCGAGTCGAGAAACATCGGAGACAGTGGAGAGTAATCTCCGTTACCGGCATTGCTGTTTATGTTAACGGAGGGATTTGGGGCAGAGAACGGCGACGTTGGAGTGAGATCATCGAATGGGTCCCACGGAGGGACTTGGAGGGTCGGGTGCAGTCGGGTCGGTTCTCCTAACATCATTTTCGGGTGGGGCTTGGACTCGGGAGTTTCTGCAAATGCTAGAGAAGATGGTCGCTGATTGTCTCGTATATATAAACGGTTTTGAAGGAGGAGGAAGGAGGAAAGAGAGAAGGTAAATGCCAAGTAGGCCACACAGTCACAGAGTGGGGTTGGGTTTTAAGTTAACCGTGGTGGAGTTAAATAACGTAACTGCGGTCAATTAACTCTAGTAAAATATCTACCGCCTCCAGAATAGCCCCTCTATTTCCATGGAAAGCCAACGATTTTTCAAAATTTAATATATTTTACATTTTTTAAAACAATAAATCCCATTTTTAATGCTGCCCTTGCACCTTTTTTAAATATTTATTATAATTCTAGTGTTACATCTAAATTGCTTCTCACCCTTTAAAAAAAAAAACAAACAAACAAAACTTTTGCTTGGAAGAAAGCCAACCAACACTTAATTAATCTCAAACAAAGATTTATAAGGATCGAATCCAATAAATCGGTGCATGAACTTGTATAGATCTGGTTTGATGTTTAAAATGTTTTATTTTCCCCAATCAAATTTGCTTTATAACGTTTTTCACCTAAAAATGCATGCAGAAATGGTGGATAAGGTTCATGATCAAACAAAAAAGGAAGATAAGATCAAGCAATGAAAGTCATGCAACATTTCAACCACTTCGATTATGATTGATTATAGACTTATAGCTCATTGCTATACCTTAATCTTCAAGACAAAAATAGTACTTGCCTATTTTCTATGGAAGAGCGATTTTCACACAAATTTGTGCAAATTTTAGATTTCTAAAAGAATATTGCCCTAGATTTTTATGTTCCGTTTTTGCTCAAATGGTAATTGGATAAATGTTTGTCCGAAGTAAGACATGTATTTATAAGGGGTTTATAACTTAAGTAGTTTGTGCTAAAGAAAGTGAGATTTTTAATTATAGTGATACCTGAATTTATAACCGAGTTTTATTTTGATTCTTGAACTTGTTTGTATGTTATTTATGTCTTTAACTTATCATACGTGTTCCAATTTAATCATTTTCTTCCATCAAATTCTATCAATTCTATCTCAGGGGTAAAACGTCAATTTTGATACTATTTTATCCCCTAAAACCAACAAAAAAATGTAATAGAATAACTAAATTGGAACTTTAATGAGAGTTGAAAGATTAAAAGGTCGTAATACATGGAGATTGTGCATTCATTCCAACGAGCTACTTGGATTTATGAACTCACGGACCACGGGCCCTGGTTTGGTACAAAGTAGTACCTCCGGATTAAAATTGCACGTAGATTTGGGTCCAGGCTAACCTAACCGGGTCAAGGTGGTGATAAGAAGCTGAGATTGAGAGGTTGTAGGCCCAACCCCTTCAATAAAGAAAAGTTGACAGGTCGGCAAAATGTAATCGCGGTGGGATCCTCCGTCGATGGATGGTTCATAAATACTCTGGGACGGAGGGAGGGTTACGTGTAATTTGCGAACAACAAATTCTGTACGGAAAACACGTGTGAGCTCGTCGATCGATGCTGTACATACACGTGGTTGGTGGTTTCTCGAGGTGGCGGTGACTTAACTTCGTCCTTGGCTGATAGTCGCAGGGCTCTAGCGGAACGGATGGTGTACGTGTGGCACCTGATTTGGCTCCTCCGCATTTGCACTCCTCGAGATCCTCATGATCTTGTCGACTCAGTCCACTGGAGATTTTATTTTTTTATATTTATCTTGTTTTTCCTATTTGTAAATTTCTTCATGGATATTAGAAGAACAAAACAAAATCTTAAACAAATGGTTTCCCCAAAAAACAAAAAAAAAAAAATCTTTAAAAAATGGTAAGGGAAGATAGTCACAAATTAACAATGTCACTTTTGTTTGATATATGTTTAATCTTTTCTCTTTTGGTATTGAGATTTATGTTACAATCAGTCGTTCATATACAATAAGAAAGTTTAGAAATTAATCATGATTTGTTTTGAATGAAGATATGAACTTAACTAAGTTGACTAGAGCAGTTATACTCTCTTTTATGCATTCGAGTTTGAATTCTCTATCCGTAATTTAAATTAATTTAAAATAGAATAAAATCATGCTCTTAGCTTTGGTTATGATGTTTCCTAATTTAAGTAGTTGGATGACGGTGAATAAGTGGATAATCATTTAATCCCATGCATTGGTTGGTCTACTTGTAAATTAGAATAAAGATGCCAGGCTTAGCAAAAAGAGAATGAAGGCATTAATAATTGTGATTTGGTGGGGGTTTATGGAAGACAAATCTCATCGGCCCGTGGTTTAGGCCTCGTGCTTAGTAAATGTCGCCAGGGTATGCAGCACAGGACAATATTAAATCACTAAATAAACCCAAATTGAGCACCAGTTTCTATCTTAATCACAGTCAGAAAACCCTTTTAAAAGCACTTGGAAGAGTTAAAGTCTTCAACCATTAAATAATTATAGCACTAATGAAAGGAATTATTCTCAAACGGGTAATGGTTCGTTGGGTCGTTTTGCATCACAATCGGCTTAGGCCCAAAATAAAAAACGGGCTTTTGAAATTGGGTTAATTTAATATATACAATCAAATTATTTTACATCATAAATCGTGGGAATTATAATCCACATCAAGCTAGGGTTTTAGAGAAAAAGTTTGCCAAATCGGTACTGACAAAGCTCGAAAAATCGGCCTAGCTGGATCCGGTCTTTTTTTTCCTTGAGGCCGAGCTACCGAGCTTCCTCTTGAGGCCATAATTACCGAGCTCTCTCTCTTCCGCTACTTTGAGGGGCGGCGCTGATTCGATCACCTCGTTCTGAATGTTTGACATGTCCGTGGCTTTCTCAGCCTTCATGGTGCAATTGGAACTACAAGCGACGGTAGCACGGATGTTGTGATTTTTGTGCGGGAGAGATTAAATTTATACATTTAATGGGTCTTGTATAGCCGAGCGGCTATACTAGTGAAATAATATATTTAATGGTTATCGTATAGCTGAATGGCTATACTCGTTAAAGAATATATTTAATGGTTATAGTATACCCGCCCGGCTATACTCATTAAATAATATATTTAATAGGTATAGCGCGTTAAATAAAATATTTAATGGATATAGTATAGCCGCTCGGCTAGACGCTTTAAATAATATATTTAATGGGTACAGTATAGCCTCGCACCTATACTCTTTAAATAATATAATTAATGGGTATAGTATAGCCGCGCGGCTAGACGTGTTAAATAATATATTTAATACAAATTTATAAATAAATCAAATCCTAGACATGTATTTATAAAAAAAACCCAAACACTATTTAAACATAGAAACACACCCAAAATCAACCCCAAAGTCAACTTTTTGGGTGTGTTTATAAATGAGTTTTGGGTGTGTTTATATGTTTAAATAGTGCTTGGGTTTTTTTATAATTTCAACCCCCATTTTGGGTGTTTTAGTGAAACTTCCTATATTTAATGGGTGCAGTAGTATAGCCGTCGGCTAATATATTTAGTGGGTCTAGTATAGCCGCCCGGCTAAACTATTTATTAATATATATATATATATATATATATATTTTTTGGGAATGAAAAGGACCAGCCTAGCGCCTACAATTTTTTTTCTCCTGGGCGGGGCGGGTCTGGCATCTCTACAAATGCATCAGGCTAAGATTTTAGAGACTCAGTCTTTCTCACCGTTTATCAACAACGTAAAGGTTAGTTCTTCCCAACGATTCACGCTTTTTTTCTGTGCATTTCTTATGCTGTGACTTAGAGTGCATTCATTTGAAATTTCTCAAATTGTCGATAGCTCCGAAGAAGTTGTCAAGTCTTGGCATAAATATTGGGCTCTTTCTCATGAATTAGTCCATGTTTCACCGCAATTGAAAATCAGTTCCATTTTCTGTTTTTGGTTTATGTCATTTGGTCGCTAGGCTAGGAAGCTGATGATGAACAAATATTCTCTTACCTAAATATTCAGTTTCATGTTTCTTTTGTTGTATTGATTGATTAGTTACAAACTGAGTTAGTCTGGTTAACTGACCCAAAAGGAGTATGCTGCTTTCTGTTGAGTCATCTCTTCTTTTGAAAGTTCCCATTCCATTTTTCCAGTTTCTTCCATTTTCTGTTTTTGGTTATGTTGGGTTGCTGGGAAGCTGATGGGGAGCAGATAAATTTCCAGTTTCATGTTCCTTCTGTTGTTTTGATTGTTTACAAACTGGGTTAGTCTGGTTAGTCTGGTTGAGTTGTATTTTGTTCATTTATTTCTGATAGATTTACATCAGATCTCAAGATCAAGAGCATTTCAATTATTGGTGGTACACCATAACCTGATTAAATGAATTGTGATCTTTCTTCCATCAATGTCATCTTATAACTCTCTGTACTGTGATGATGAATTCTTTATCCCTTTGTCTACAGCAGCAGACCTTAGTCTACGCAACCTGCGATGCGAGGCTGCGACCACAAACAAACACATCTTCATAAGGCTTTATAGCTCCGTAATGAACTTCAATCCCAAAAGGCATCAAATCAAATCATATCACTGAAACTACAATTTAAACGTTATGAGGGAAGTGCGACATGTTGAATCTGAATGAATGTAGCCAAAAATTGTAGCATGAAACCAGAGAGCATTTCGAGCTATCTTCTACCATTGGCAATATCATTGGTTCTTCTCCAAGCGGCAGTCAAGGCAAAGGCACCACGGAATATAATTGGTTCTTGCTGTTCACTCGTACATTTAGAGCACGAAACACTCTTTCAATCCTCTCACATCATAGTCTTAGTTGTTTTTCATTTACAGGCTTCTTTAATCTGCTTCTGGTGATTCAACACTTGTTCTGATGAAATCACATTTGTTCTGGCACCAGTCATAGAATCTAACAATTAATTTACAGGTCTTTTCATATGAATAAAGGGAATTTTGTAGACATGTCACCTGAACTTAATACCAAAACTCATCAAATTGTTATGCTCCAACCGACTCAAAAATTTGTTATAAAAATGAAAACCAATTTGCTTGATGTACTCAAAGACAGAACAAAAAAATTCATGACTTTTGAGTAGAATAACAAACGGGCCTTAAAGTATTTAATAATTGAAAATGGAGGAGGATTAATTATAAAACTAATTAAAGGATTATTCTCAAACGGGTAATGGTTCGTTGGATCGTTTTGCACCAAAATTGGCTTAAGCCCAAAATACAAAACGGGCTTTCGAAATTGGTTTCTGGGTTCTCAGTTTGCCAAGAAATTTACTTACCTGTTCTTGGGTCAAGACTCTTGAACTATTAGATACGTTTTGAGAGAGGCCTAGATACCCAGTCCCACCCATATATATAGAAAATGATAGTTTAAACTATAGGAGAGATGAAGTTTCTCATACATACACAATTAAGATGTCAAGGGATTCGAACATAAGATCTCTTAAAGCATCCGCAATGGTTATTCAATAGTTCAATAAATTGATCTTTTTTGGCATCTATTGAATTGAATTGCAGTTTTACTTGCAATAGTACAGTTTAGTAGCTTCATATCAATAGTTATATATATTTACACATTTTTTTACATACTCAAATAAAATAAAAGGGACAAATTTAATAACACTAAAATTGTACTATTGCAATATTCTCAAAGAGATCTTTAAAAAGAGGAAAATTTTGAATATATTTGAAAAAATTAATTAATTAATTATTTTTTTTATTGCATTGAACTATTGAACAACCATCATGGATGCTCTTAAAAACATGTTGCATTAATTACTATATTTTTTTTCCATTTTTTATTGGCATGTGAATCTTATGGTTAGCCTATTACAATTGCAATAAAGGGTTCATCACAAAGCACCCTTTATTGCAATTGCATCTATTATAATGAACTAAATCACACAATTGCAAGTAAGATTTTACTATTTTAGTTCAATTTTATGCAATAAAATTACATTAGTTCTAACCATTGCAGATGCTCTTATCCGTAACTCAATACCCTTTTTTTACATAGCTACACCCATTGGCGTATTGACATTATCTTTAATTCTTCATTTATTTGTCTTATAGAAAATTACTACCCTTGCTATATTTTGCAAAAACTAAAACCCGTCTTAATTTTTAGTCTGCCTAAAATGATTATTTCATATTGATCGAACATCTGTACCCAATCTTACATCTTTCTGGGCTTGCAGCCTTGCACACAAATTTGAAATTTGCAAATGAAAATTCAAAGTTGGGTTCCAATCTTATAAATATATCCATTGACTCAATGAGCACAGATAGTTCTGAAAGCCCAGCCTCACCTAATTTTGCAAAGGATCCAACAGCCAAAAGATTAATATCATCATGTATCTTGCAGTCAAAGGCTAGAAAGGCAAATGAATATTCAAATCATAAATTAAACCCTCTGGAGAGCTTTCATTCCAATACAAGCATACCACCAATCTGCAAGACAAAGCAAAGCACAATCCTTGGAACAACAAAGAAAGAACCAAGATTTTTTGTCTTGTTTTCTAATTTATTTGTTCAGATTGGTAGAGTTGTTCGTTGCTTTTAAGGATACTTAATCCAATAGTTTTGCTTGTTTGGGTTAAATTAAACCCAGATAGACAAATAAAAAAATGGTCCCGCGCTTTTCGTAGTCTTCACTTTACTCGAAAATTTGCAGTTGGGATTGTGTTTATATATGAGGAGGCTCATAGCTTGGTGCTTCAGAAGCCGAGTCTCCAAAAGCAATCAGCAGAATCATCCAAAGGTAGTGTTTTTAGTTCTCTAATTATCTTTTATGAGTAAAATGCAGCTACCCATTTTGTATTTCTATGATTATTTTTGGTTTTTTGGTGTTGAGTTAGAGATCCAAAGAAGAAGCCATGGAGAACCAAAAACAGACCGACAATGGCGCCGACCACAAGGAGGTTTGGCCTTTTCTTCTTCTGCTCTGTTTTGTTCCTCAAGTTTTTTAGACGCTTTCTTGACATTGGGTTATTCGTTAGGTTGCTTTTGGAGAATATTTCATTCAGGAGAATTGCAATTGTCTTTTACTTTATAAACATGTATTTCACTCAATAAGAGGTTTTACTTTTTTATTTTTTTATTTTATAGAACTCACTGAACTTTGAAATCGAAGCAAATTAACTTTTGAACACAATATATATATATATATATTTTCAAAATAATAAACACAAAAAATAGAATTTTGTTTTTATTTATAAATAAATCTAAGCAGACAATCTGACGTTACATGGTATTTGATTTTGAGTCCTTAAAAGAGGAAAATGATGATAAAGGGTTTTAAGAAGTAGCTACCTGAATTTAAATGCTCCAACATTTTTATGACTTCTGCTTTCTCCGGCCAGAAATTGGTCAATTCAAGTAGCAGCCATGCTACAAATATCATACTGAACCATGATTTTTCTGGAGGGCTGCATTCTTGGCACCCCAACTGCTGCGACGGCTTTGTAGTTTCAGCTGATTCTGGTCACACAGAAGCAAAGTCAGCAGGCAATAATTATGCTGTTGTTAACAATCGAAAAGAATGTTGGCAAGGCTTGGAGCAAGATATCACTGGGAGAATTTCCCCGGGTTCCACTTATATGGTTTCGGCTTGTGTTGGAGTCTCGGGACCTCTTCAGGGATCTGCTGATGTCCTAGCAACTTTGAAACTTGAATACCAAGGTTCAGCAACTAACTTCTTGTTGATTGGAAGGTAACCGATGTTTTTATCGTATTACTGCATTTGTTTCTTTATAGATAAGGAGCTTGTTTTAACAGTAGTAACCAACTGCAGAATTTCTGTATCAAATGGGAGATGGGAAACGTTGGACGGAAAGTTTTCCCTGTCAACAATGCCTGATCGGGTTGTATTCTATTTGGAAGGGCCTTATCCTGGAGTTGACATTCTTATAAAGTCAGTTGTGATCTCATCTTCTAGTCCAAAGGAATGCCAGGTACTTATAGTCCCTTTTCTTGCTCCCTCTGAAGTATATATGGAAGCATAAGAAAGATGTAGCAATTAAGTGTTGTTTATGGAAGAAGTTTGCAGCGACTGCTATCAAGTTTTTTTAAAGTAGGAAAAGGTCTTTTTCTTCTTTGCTATCATCTATTGCTGATTGATTTTGGAATGTGTATCTTCCTTTGTGTTTTGAAAGAATGGAAGCTCAGGAAATGTCAATCTTGGGGATGAGAATATAATCCTAAATCCAAAATTCGATGATGGATTGAATAACTGGTCTGGAAGAGGCTGCAAAATTGTTCTGCATGACTCAATGGGAGACGGGAAAATCGTCCCTCAAACTGGAAAGGTATTTGCATCTGCAACAGAACGCACGCAGAGCTGGAATGGCATCCAGCAGGAAGTCACTGGAAGACTGCAAAGGAAGCTAGCGTATGAGGCCACTGCTGTTGTTCGGATATTTGGTAACAATGTCACTAGTTCTGATGTACGGGCTACCTTATGGGTCCAGTCACCAAATCAACGTGAACAGTATATCGGCATTGCTAAGTTATTATCTTTCTCCATGTCTCTTTCTAATGAAATTGTCATATAATTTGTTTCTTCAAATAATTTTTTTGATTATTATGTTAATTTGCACCTTATCAGATTTGGTTTGTTATAAAGTGTGCAGGCAACAGACAAGGATTGGGCACAGTTGCAGGGGAAGTTCCTTTTAAATGGCTCCCCATCAAAAGTAGTCGTTTATCTAGAAGGTCCACCAGCAGGAACGGATATTCTTCTCAACAGTTTTGTTGTCAAGCATGCTGAGCAAGTCCCTCCCTCTCCTCCACCAGTTATTGAGGTTGGTTTAATAAGTGATTCTTTTTCTATAATATTTCTGAGCATGTTTTCTTGGAGCTGAATACATAGATATAAGCACTCAAGTTTTGGCTTTTGTTTTCATAGAATCCAGCCTTTGGAGTAAATATAATTGAGAACAGCAATCTAAGTAAGGGCACCAATGGCTGGTTTCCGCTTGGTAACTGCACTTTGAGTGTCGGAACTGGTTCACCCCATATACTTCCTCCAATGGCAAGAGATGGCCTTGGACCTCATGAATCTTTAAGCGGTCGCTACATCCTTGTAACAAAGCGCACACAGACTTGGATGGGTCCTGCCCAGATGATTGGTGACAAACTGAAACTCTTTTTGACATATCAAGTATCTGCTTGGGTTCGGATAGGTGCTGGAGCAACTGGTCCACAAAATGTGAACATTGCACTTGGTGTGGACAACCAGTGGGTGAATGGAGGGCAAGTTGAGGCGAGTGACAACAGATGGCACGAAATCGGTGGTTCCTTTAGAATTGAGAAGCAACCATCCAAAGTAATGGTTTATGTCCAAGGCCCTGCACCAGGTGTAGACTTAATGGTTGCTGGAGTTCAGATATTCCCTGTTGACAGACCAGCAAGATTTAAATACTTGAAGAGGCAGACTGATAAGGTAAAGGGGTTGTTCTTTCATTTGTTCTGCAAGCATCATTATAAGTATTTCCAGCATAACATTATTACAAGCATCATCAAACTTGTCTCACTGGGCGTTGCTTCATAAGATAAGAGCCTAAAGTATATAGTGATCTGAATTAGCATTCCCCTAATTTGTTCCGAATTTGAGTATTTCTCCTTTGTTGGAATGCAGATCCGGAAGCGTGATGTTGTCCTAAAATTTTCAGGATTGGACTCAAGCAGCCTGCTTGGCAGCTTTGTGAAAGTTAAACAAACGCAAAACAGTTTTCCATTTGGGACATGCATAAGCAGAACAAACATTGACAATGAAGACTTTGTTGATTTTTTCGTTAAAAACTTCAACTGGGCTGTATTTGGAAATGAGTTGAAGTGGTATTGGACTGAACCCCAAAAAGGAAATTTCAATTACAAGGATGCTGATGAGTTGGTGGACTTATGCAAGAGTCACAACATAAACATCCGAGGTCATTGTATCTTCTGGGAAGTGGTGGACACAGTCCAACAATGGATCCGTTCATTGAGCCAAAATGACTTGGCAACGGCAGTCCAAAGTCGGCTCACAGATCTTCTTACCCGCTACAAAGGGAAGTTCATGCACTATGATGTCAACAATGAGATGCTGCATGGCTCATTCTATCAAGACAAGCTGGGTAAAGATATCAGAGCAAAGATGTTCAAGACTGCAAACCAACTGGATCCATCTGCAACTCTGTTTGTGAATGATTATCACGTTGAGGATGGATGCGATACTCGATCATCACCAGAGAGGTACATTGATCATATTCTTGATTTGCAACAGCAAGGTGCACCTGTGGGTGGCATTGGAATTCAAGGACATATAGATAGTCCAGTGGGGCCGATTGTTTGTTCTGCTCTTGATAAATTGGGCATTCTTGGCCTGCCAATCTGGTTCACAGAGCTTGATGTGTCATCCATCAATGAACATGTTCGAGCAGATGATTTGGAAGTGATGCTCAGGGAAGGTTTTGCCAATCCTGCAGTAGAAGGTATAATGCTCTGGGGTTTCTGGGAGTTGTTTATGAGTCGAAAAAACTCGCATTTAGTGAATGCAGAAGGTGATGTGAACGAAGCTGGAAAGCGTTACTTAGAGCTCAAGAAAGAGTGGCTTTCTCAGGCACATGGCCACATTGATGAGCAGGGAGAGTTCATATTTAGAGGCTTCCAAGGAACGTACAGTATAGAAATTGTCACTGCCTCAAAGAAACTTGTGAAGACATTTGTTGTCGGCCAGGACGAGTCGCCGGTGGAGGTGCCCGTTGTCCTATAAATTTGCTGCTTTACTCAGTGAAGGGGTCATTATTTTCATACCTTGTATTTCAAATTTGTGTTGCATTGTTGTCACAGTCGTGCACAGAAAAAAGGTTCCGCATGTATAAAACACAGAATAAGAAATAAGATGAAGTTTGTTGGTTGTGATCAGTCTAATACAGAATACAAAAGAAGCCCATTAGGCCTATTGAGTTAATGGGCCAATCTTTCTTTTAAGAATCGGGCCGTCATCGAAATCGTCTCTTTAACTCACTCACACGCAAAAATGTTACGAATTGATGTACATAAATCGTGTGCAGTTACATTAAACTTTACCAAATATGAAGAAGAAAAAAAGAGAGGGAGCGGCATGTATAAATCGTGTGTCTCCTCCTAACAATCATTTGGGTCCCAAATTATATAAATCATGGAAATTGGGCCCAAACCCAAAATGCCTTTATCAAAGGGAATGGGCCCACCCAACACCATCACATCAATCTGATAGACTCCCACCATCTACTACTACTAGCTATATATCACTATCACTATGACAACTAGTTGGAGTTGGGAGAGAGACTCTCTCTCTCTCTCTCTCTCTCTCTTCCTTACCATGATTATGATGATAACTGGGACCCAAACACAGTCCCATCCCTGTCTCTAAATACCTGGTTCCAGTGGACCCCACACCCCACATGGGTGCATAGTAAGGCTTGCCCGTGGCTCATATTAGCCGACCCTCTTCGATATCTCTCTTATTAATGCCCATTTTACCATCCATATATGTTTGTTACTGAGCTGGACTATTTCAATTATTATAGACAAAATTTTTGGCAGTTGTTCAATGCGTCCAGATTGAACTTCTTAAATTTACTTCAATATATTGTGTTTAATAAATCACTCCCATAAAAATTTAACTTTTAAAAATTAGTTCAGATTCAACTTCAATTCTATTCAAACCCACCGTTAAAAGGATTATGGATGTCAGCATCACGAGAGTTTTCAGATTGATATGATGGGGGGGTGTTGGGTGGGTCGCAGACGTATCAGAAGGTTTGAAAGAAAAGTTTATTTTCTTCTTAAAAATGGTAAAATAAATTGTATGAAGAGAAGAAAAAAACAGTTGGAAGGGAATGAATGAATGAATGGTGGAGTGAGAGAGTGAGGAGAGAGAGAGAGAGAGAAGTGGGGACTGGTAGGAGGAGCAGAGTGAGAGGGGGTTATGATGTCTAGTGCATTGGGAAACAGCTCCCGCGCTGTTTTCGCGCGCCTTCCCCCAAAACGACATCGTTCGTGGGACCCACCCACCCGCTCTGAAATAAGCTCCTGTCTGTCATTAACCAACACCTCCGCTGCCACTCACACATTTTCTTTTTCTTTTTTAATACCTTAACTCCAGAATTTCTTCACTGTGCGCAAATCAAAATGACTGATGGGTCATCTACTGGTAGTTCTCTGAAACCCTAACCTTATAGATTAATATAAAATAAATCCTGAAATGAAAACATCAACTTCTGGCACGTGCTACATTTTTAAACATTTTATTCAACTTGTCATAATTCAGATTTTATTTTTAAGTGGAATAAATAAATAAATAAAGGTTTTCTTTTCTTGCTTTTGGTTTCTTTCTTCCTCCTTTTTTATTTTAGGGTTCTGATTCTGAATCTGAATCTCTACCCAACGATTCAGAGTCAAGTACTGATAAGTGACAATTAACACAAATAATTCTTTTAGTCAAAGTGCGTTGACCCTTTTCTCACGGGACAAACTCATTTGGTTAAGCGGCTTAATCAGATAATTTAGCAGTACAGTTGTTCTCTCCTGTGCTATGTGTGTTTGCATAATCCTCAAATGGTTTTTTCTGTCTTCTGAAAAATAATGTTATGGGCTGTTTTTTTCGACTTTGCATGTCCAAAAGTTTAATCAAGCGCGTCAATAATAACAATAATAATGTAATGTGAATTGATTATATCACGTGATTGTATTATAATATTACACTAGCATGTTCATACCCTTTCATTAAACAAATTTTTTACCCGGGGCCACGTGGAAGACATGCAAGAAGATTTACTGATAATCAGAGACATATGGGTCACCATGAGTGTCTATGACAATAGTAAATTATCATTAATCATAGCTACGCTGCTACGCATATATGAATTTAAGTAATGAATTAAAGTAGAAGCTTTTGACTGAGATTCTCTCCTGGTTGTTGGAGTGGGCATCAGCATACTTACCTACAATTATTATGATCTGGGACATTCAAAGTGCAAAGAGAAAGCAGATTCTGTCCTGTTAGCTTTTGCTAACTCGGGTAATTTTTAATGATAGACATGTGGAAAACCAATTGGAAAGACTATATATGAAAGTCCATGCACTAAAATTGTTTAGTGAGGCCTTTAATTACTTTAGAAAAAAGCTTGACATTCAGAAAGAAACGTTCTGATTAAGAATCATTAAAAAGTCGCTTAAGTTAATTCGTAATATCATATGCTTTCAATTCAATCATGCAGATGTCATGATTTACATGCAGCTTATAACCATTAATTAAATCCACTTTGAAACTAATTATGATACGCTGCTGAAAATTTTAAACTTTTGCTGGAGGGAAGCGTTGTAATATTAATTACTAGATTTATATTCCTATAATATTCGAAATTAGGTTTTTTGGGATTTTTATCTCCAACATAGGGCATAAAGAAATGCCACATGTTTTTTGGTATGCTGACATTCTTCTTGATATTGTTTATTCTTGTAAGAATAATGAGGAATAAAATATTAATTTTTGTTTTTCACTTCGAAATTATTCTCATGAACTCTGAAATCATTTTAGATATAAACAATATTATACTCTAAATTATAGGAAAGAGAATTCAAACTCGAGCACGAATTCAAAGTTAAAACAACATTGCCAATTTACAAACTCCCTCATCAATAATTCAACCCCCTACAAATTACATGTCCAATGAAAATGAAACTCGAAAGAGCCAAAAAGAAAAGAAAAAATGCACAGATTCAATAGGTTATTGATGCATGATATTGCAAAAAGTCCATGGGTAAAGACAGACAAGATACCTTTTCTTTATTCAACAACTTGAGTCTTTATGTTTACGCTAATTATATGATTTTCTGTTCCCATCAAATCCGACTCTTAAAGATGAAATTAGACATATAATACCTTATTCTTAATCTTTTAGTCAATACTCAATACTTAGTGCTCGTCACTGTACGATTGAAACAGCTAGCTTTCATCTTTACCCTTACAAATTAAAGACAAACCTTTTATTGTTTAACATTGGTTGCGACCCTCCAACCTCTTCACTTTCATAATTAGACACAAAAGTCGAATACTTACCGAGCTAATAAAGCCAAGACAATTGTTTTAACTTATGCTTTTGTATGCTAAGCAGCTGGGTGGGGACGAATGATTATCTTAATCTAGGTCTTCAAAACTTGAGTACGTGGACAATATCCTTCCACGTATAGCTTGTTAATCTGGAATCACAGCCGAACATTATCTCCTTGGATGCTTTTCATTAAGTTTGATTGGTTGCTTAACCAAGTATTTAAAATATATTATCACCTACTACGGTACGTAGTGTATGTCTTGTCTTGTGATGTACTCAAAAACCTTTGTCTCACTCTCACTCATGAGACCAACAGTTCTCCCCATAATCAAACATACCAATCTTTCTTTTTTACTATAACTAATTAATAATGAACTAGAAAGGGAGCTGCCCATCAAATTTCTGGTAGTTCAAGTGTATTTAATTTATAGCGTCGTATTTGTTTATGTTAAATTTAAATTTACAGAAAAATGATAAATGTAAATTAGGTCAGTTGATTAAAAGAAAGATAAATTTATATCATTGTATTTATCTATGTAAGTTAGGTCAGTCGGTTAAAAGAAAAATAAATTTATATCATTGTATTTATCTATGCGTAACTTAAATTATTTTTATTTTTAAAATCTGAGTTAGATCAGCCGGTCAAAAGAGCAGTGCGTCTATCATTTAGAATTGTTTGAAATGTTGCATTCAAAGAAAGCAAAACCAACTACGGATGAAAAGGTGAACTATTAACCTGTTGCGGTGAAAATTTTTCCTCTAAGTTATCTTAGTTAGCTCTGGTAAGAAAATATTACCAGCATTGAAGGAAGTTTTGGGTTGATGTTATTTATTTATGCGCTCTGTTGTAAGCTGTAAGTGAGTTGACAGGAACAGCTCATTCATATGATGATGAGAAGATGGTGATGTGATTGGGAAAAGGGAAGCACCAATAATAGACAGGTGAACTGTGCATCCAATCTAATCCCAGCCAACTCAAAGCCGATGGTGCATATATATATATTCGTGTTAGGATCACAACTTGCCACGACGTTTCTGATTGGACAACATTAAAAATTAAAAAAACCAATACTACGTATGTTACTCATGTCCTCCGATGTATAAATTATTAAATTTCCTCCCAAGTTTGGTCATCCCTTTTTATCTTTTTAGAATTTAACTTTTAACGTTAGTCGGTAGTTTTTGTAACAATCAGTGGAACTATTTCTGCTCAAATGGAAGCCAAACTGATGAGCATCATTTTTTCAAAGAAAGAGGCCAAACCCAAACTGGTAGCGGCCCCAAATAAGAAGGGTGCAAAGTGTACTTAGCTCCTATTTTAATTCATTTCTGTTTTTGTAATTGACTCATATTTTAATGTCAGCAGGGAACGAGTGTGTATACTAAGTTTGCTTTCACCAACCGGGTCTTATCACTTGGAAAATTAAACTTGACTAGTAAATCAGTGATTTCAAATTCAAACTCCGACGTGTCTATAAGAAATTTCTCATTCTTTTATAGTTTAAACTATCAATCGTATGGAAAAAATAAACATTAGATTCCACTTATCCTTACATGAAACCCATTATTGAACCCTTCATAGGGTGTCCCTTTGGCAAATTAAATCTACCATTTTGAACATGAAACCCAGTATTTTACACTTTATAGGGTGTTTGTTTAGCAAATTAAATCTACTAATTTTCACTGCATAATGTCTATCTTATCTTTCTTCTTTTTTTTTGGGGTCAAAGAAGTATTGTTCTTGGGGAGTGAGTGAGTGATAGAAAGAAAGAAATAGTAGAAGGTGCATGGGGAAGAGGCGAAGAGCAGTGTGAGTGAGTGACAAGTGAAGATGGGGGGCACCTGCTGCCAGTACTAGCTAATAGCTACCACCCTGGTCGTGTCTTCCTCTTGGACACGTCCAATCTTTCTTTCATCTCAACTCTGAAAAAAAGCAGAAAGAAAATGCAGTTAAAAACTTAAAAGCATATAAGCTTACCGGCTAAGGACATGTTTGGCAATTGGTGCATGGCCATGGCCCCCCAACGGCTTTAGGTGTACATGTAGCGCGAGTCTCCCGGGGGGATTCTTTACACGCTTTATATATATAAAAGGCCTTCTGATCATCTGATCAGTTTTCAGTGGGGTCTTTCTCTCTCTTCTCGTCTCTCGGTCTCTTTAAATTCTCTGGGTGCGTGCGTCGTGCGGGTGAGAAGGTGGTCGTCGCCGCCAGCTATACCTCGTGTTGCAGTGCTGCACACCCAGCAAAACGACGTCACACCACATACCCACCCTCCATTCCCTTCTCTACATAATATTTTAATATTATTGTAACACTGTTAAGGTTAATTTGTCTTGCTCTGTTTTGCTCTTTTTCATCTATGTATGCGTCATTTGACTGACTCATTTGTACACACAGCCCTCCTCTGGGTCCCATTCCACTGTTTACCGTTGAAATTTCGTACTCCTACGGCCCTACCTTCTATATATGCGTACATATATTACTAATAATACAGATTGCACTACGGATCATCTTCTCCTGTGACCTAGTCCTTTGTATGCATGTATGAAAGTAAATAATACGATAGTATGATCACGTGTTATATATTATACACGTATTATAAGTTGAAATGTATTGATATTATTTCTTAAAAGGAAGGAAAATAAACTATATTGTCTATCGATATTATAACGTACGTATATAAGATATATCACATGACCATATACCTTAGTATTCTATAATTTTTGATTCTTTAGTGATCAGTCCTCTGTATGCATGTGTGAAAAGTGAAAGTGAGGCTCCTCCAATGCACAATTGTACGTTATATTTAGTTCCATTATTATTTCATCTATTATTTTTCAATTCCTTTATTGCACCCCTCTTGATAACAAGAAACCCTCACGTGATGAGTGTTACATAACGAATAAATGTATACTTCTCGGTGCGAATAAGTTTTTCCTCCAACTAAGGGCTGAAAAATTTCACTACGACTTGCTCACTTGTGCATGGGAGCGAGTGGGTGGGTATGAGTCTGATTGTGGAGTTCACATGCGAATCCTATTATATTATGAGACTCACAGGTATATATCAACGCTTCACGCTCACATACACATATTAACTTTACATTAGTGGGAAAATAAGTTCATTCTTTTTTCTCCTATACAAATGCACAAAAATAAAGAGGAAGAAAACCAATTTTACCTTGTATTTTTATAACAAATCGATTTTCTCCCCCTTTCTCGTTCCTAACTTTGGCACACCAAAAAAAAGGGGGATTTTGAAGGTTGGGGGTTGCTTGTTTAGTAGTTGCAGTCTTAAATGTAAACATCTTTTAAGGGTATACTACGTCGTATCTATTCTCGGAAAGTTAGGGAGAAGTAGAATTTTTTTTTCTAGTTTATGCTCGATAGTTATGCGACATTAAGTCAATCAATTGTCATTTCATTATAAATTCTTCTAGGTGTTCGATGTGAGGTTAGCTACTGAGATTTGCATTCAGATCCTGTCGATTGAAGGAGAAAATGAAAGCGGAATAATGCTGACCTGTTAAATGTGTAACTGGTTTAAATTGATTATAAGCTGTAAATAGCTAAGCATGTGTGTTAAGGCATTAAGATGCTCTAAACCGCTGAATAATAAAATCTAAGTCAATGGAAAAGAAAAAAAGATGGAGCGTCCAGTAAGCAAGTAAATAATACACGTCTAGATTATTCTTATCGTCATCAAATCAATAATTATTTGATGTTACAGTGGATAAAGCAGCTCCAAGAACACAGTAAAAACTTGATTAAACAATACTTTTGTCATGTTTAACTAAAACAATTAGGCAATGAGAACATCATCATTTTAGTGCTATGCTTATCCTTTAATTGCGCCTGTCATTAGTGTGCTTTGGTTAATGAGACAAAACCCCAGGGAACTGTATCCCCCATTTGTTTGTCCATCACTTTCTCTTCCGGGTGCTTATTGGACCTGAAGAAGAATGATTAATGATTGTTAGTGCAAATTATAATGGGGTTATGGTATGGATAAGTTTTTTTTATTCATTGTTTATTTATTTTCTGGTTTTAATTGAAGAGGGTTTATATGAGATTGATGAAGGAAGTTGAGGTTCCACTCCAAAATTAATTGGCTTTATAAGCTCTTTCAAAGTTTGTTAGTTTTCAAATGTGAGACATTTTCACTTTAACAGTCTCATTCTATTTCTTCATTCAACTTCCAATTCTCGAAATAGAAGAGGCGTGAGGGATTATAGTTTTTGTATAAGGCACTTATTTTCACCATAAAACTCAAATTAAAGTGATGGTTGCACACAAGTTTCAGCATCTAATTTAAAATTAAACATTTCTAATGTGAAGTGAAGGGTTTAGCGGAATTTGTAATTGTTGAGTAACCAACAAATATTTGGTGCAGTGACATTTAGGACCTATTCAGTAACGTTTTTGGAGAATGTTTACTGAGAATATTATATGAGAATGAAAACGAGAAAACGAATTTGCATTTACGTAATTCAAAAATGCATTTGGTAGATTAATTGGAAAACATATTAGAAATAAAGATAGTGAAAACATGTCTAGTAGGACAATTTGAGAATAATAATATGTGAGTTATTTTTGCTAATTTTTGTCCTAAAAAGTATATTTTTGAAAATTCTAATATTTTAAAGGTTAAAATTATTACAAACAATGAAAAATGTATAATTTGAGAATAATATTTCATAATTAAAATAATAAATAAATATAATTTTTAAAAAACTTTAAATAATAAAATTCGATTATCTTTAGTTTAAAATAAATATGAAATTTAATAATATATGATAAAATTAATATACACTGGTGTAGTAAAATAAAATAATGAAGTGGAACAAAAAAAATTGACAAATGAAAAAAGAAAAAAAATCAGACCAACAAAGAGAAAAAGAAAAAAAAAACAATCTGACCAATACATTGGGTAGAAAATGATAATTTGGTGTTTTCAATTTTTGTACATGAGTTTGAATTTGTTTTCAACAAATGAATTTTAGTAGAAATAAAAAAGACATACCAAACGCGTTTTTGATAGAAAATGAAAACGGGGCTTTAAAAAGATTACCAAACGGTCCCTTAGTCACTATTTTGTTAGAAGATACCATCCTGAAGGTTGTCCATGAGTATTTTCATAATTTTACTAACAGTAACTTGCTGAATCTACAATTCAATTAACTAGTAGAAATTTTTTCTTATAATGACATAAAAATAAATTATCTCACGTGTTATTGCGCTATTTGCCGAGAATAGCAAAAATTTCTATACTCAGTTGCATGAAAGTCTTAGTAGAGCTATATTAACTTAAATTTAAAAAATTAAATAACAAAGAAAAAGAAGAAGAAACTATTTTTTTATAATAAAGATTCAAAAGAAAAGAAGAAAGTTAAAATAGTGCCCCAAATGTCTATATATGCGAAAAGAAACGAAAACCATATTAAATTAAATTAAACGAGAAAGAAGCAAATAAAAGAGTCAAAAATGGGAAACGTCCGTGAAACAAAGGTTAAAAATCAAGACTAAGAGGGAGAGAGCAAGAAGATCAGAGAGAGAGATGGAAGAAAAATCTACAATCTATTGAGTTGCCTTATCGCTAGGTCTCCTAGAGAGTCATAGCTTTTAAGCATTTTCAAATATTTCTCTTTTCTTTCAACAAAGCAAAGCCAGTCTCTTTCAACCTCACCCTCATAACGGGGAGCCCCGAGTTGCCGGTTCCGGCCACGCTATCTTCTCCCATTCCCTCCTCTCTCTTATATTCCCAAACCATCAATAATGATTCAAACGCAAGCACAACTGATACATATTCTGTAACGCAATTATAACATGCTTAGTTCCCCGTTTAGCTTCACTTCCTGGCCTCCATAAGTTCATGGCTTGCCAGTAATATTACTTCCCATTTCTCCCACTCAACTCCTTGACCTTTTTTGCGTATAAAAACTCCGGCCATGCTTTGTTTGTCCACTAGGGTTTTGGTCTCTTCCTCTCTTGCTCTATTTCTTCTTCTTGCTTTAGGGTTTTAGTTTGCTCTTGTTGATTGGAAATCATCTGGGTTTGTTGAGAGGAAATGGAAGAGTACAACCAAATGGATCATGAGAGCTCAGGTGGCAGAGGAAATTTCCTGTACGCCTCACCAAATCTTGGAGGCAACTATGGGAGGGCAAGCCATGATCATCAGATTGGCATCAACGCCTTTCATCTTCAATCGAGCGGTGGTGGTGATTTTCACTCTCCAGGAGGAGGACACCCAATTAATGTCAAGACTGAAGCCAGCACATCCCATCACGGCCATCACAAATTTCAGTACAACAACAACAACAATAATAATCCTCTTCTGTCATCAAGAGGGCACCAACCAGTAGTTCAACAACAGCATAATCTGGACCGTCAAAACGATGATCACACCTTGAGCTCCAACGAAGTGGAAGCCATCAAAGCCAAGATCATCGCCCACCCTCAGTACTCTAACCTCCTGGAAGCTTACATGGATTGCCAAAGAGTAAGTGTTTAATTAATTAATCAGTTATATTCATGTTTATTTAAGTAATTAAAAACAAACTTATATATATATGTGTGTGTGTAGGTGGGAGCTCCGTCTGAAGTGGTGGCGCGGCTAACAGCTGCTAGGCAGGAGTTTGAGGCAAGGCAGCGGTCTTCGGTGGCTTCAAGAGAGGCTTCAAAAGATCCAGAACTCGATCAGTTCATGGTGATTCATTTTCCAATTTCATTAGTCTTCTTAGTTCCCTATATTATTACATGAGCATTTGCTTGAATTTTTGTTTTTCCTATTTCTATTTGGATCGGTGACAATAAAATAATAAGCAGGAAGCTTACTATGATATGTTGGTGAAATATCGAGAGGAGCTAACAAGGCCCATACAAGAAGCCATGGATTTCATGCGGAGGATTGAAACTCAGCTCAACATGCTTGGCAACAATAATGCTCCTCCTCTTCGCATCTTCTCACCCTCTGGTAATTTTAACTCGGTTTCTCTCTGCACACTCACATCACGCACGTATAACTTTTGGGGAATATATTCTTAGATATTTAGTAGCATTGGAAAGGAGCTTGTTGGAGTGACAAAATTGATGTGGGTTTTGCTTTGGTCTTGGGATGGTGCAAAAAAAATAAAACTCTCGTCCGACTGTTTTGTATCTCTTTGAGAAACCAAAACTTGTCAGTTTTTCATTTGATTGAAGTGGCGGGTCAAATCCTGTGTACATGTTATGGGTTGAAGGGAAGAACTTTGACCCCCATCAAATAATGTGCCTTCCCATGGCGAAGAACAAAGAGGGATGAGCTAAAGCTAGACGAAGAAGAAGCAATAACCCCACACCTACCCTTTTTAAATTGATTCACGAGTGAGTCGCTTAATTAGTTAACATACCCAAATGATCACGAGCTTAATAGTGTGATGAAGACCTAATTTTTTTGCTTATTTGTTGATTTTTAAAGAAGATAGATATATCCACATTGGAAAGAAAAGGAGTATTAATTAAGACAAAACAGAATTCGTGTAGCTAGTCTCTGACAAATTCTCATTCTTATTAGGGTTTCTTGCCCCAAATCAAGACGTCCTTTCTGGTTCATAAATTCTATATAGGGAAGGAATGATTGTCTTCATTCCCGAGCCTCACTAGATCTGCTAAAAAGGGTTGTTTCTAACTATAATGTTGTGGATAAACAAAATCCCTAAGCCTCATACAGACCAAAAAGAAAAGACAATCTTATAATAGAGAGAACATAGGATGCTGTTTAAATCAGCTACATCATTAGTCAGTACGGACATGTCAGAATTAAAATAAAAGACCACCGTTTATTAATTTCCATGCTACTAGCTAATAGCTATAGCCTATATGTACTGATTTATCTTCACTTCATGCATATTATTGTTGTTTTCGATTCTGGTGTTGGAGTTGCCTAGCTAACCTATTAGCTAGCTAGCTACAGAAAAGCTGATTCTTTTGTTAGGTAGCTGTTCAGTCAAAACTGAAAGTAGTGGCCATGGAGATCAGTCTGTTTATCACTCCACACGTCGCAGGCTTCATATATCCTAACCTTGATAGAAAATAACGTTGACCGATTAATTGATCTGAAAAAAACTTTTTGAGATAATCTAGATAATATATTTTCAAGAAAAACCCTTTTTATTGTTAATTTTTACGTGAAGAATTGCAAAAATCCTTTGGTTGAGCTTCTGTTTCTGTCTACCAAGGTTTTGAATAGTGTATCCAAAGTGGTGCTTCTCCCATAAAAAATATTCATCCTTTGGGAATCTTTTTTTTTGGGCAAATATGTAATCAATCATGTTATGAATTTCAAAATGCGTTATTCTATTTGGTGAAAATGATTTAAGATATGATACAAAACACCAGAGTTTTGCTGAGAATATTTGTTCTTAATTAAGCTAATAGTCACAAGTTTGAGTAATTTGATTGGTACATATATACTGCGTATACACAGATGACAAATGCGAAGGAATTGGTTCATCTGAAGAGGAGCAGGAGAATAGTGGTGGAGAAACAGAAGTGCCTGAGATTGATCCAAGAGCTGAAGACAGAGAGCTCAAGAACCACCTGTTGAAAAAGTATAGTGGTTACTTAAGTAGCCTGAAGCAAGAGCTTTCCAAGAAGAAGAAGAAAGGGAAATTGCCCAAAGATGCCAGGCAGAAGCTTCTCAGTTGGTGGGAGTTGCATTACAAGTGGCCATATCCTTCAGTATGTTTCCCCCCTAAATCCTAATATATATTATATGAACATTTCTTGCTTGCTATATTCGTGCTATGTTACGAGGCCTTTAATCTAAACATTGAGTAGATGACCTTTTATAGTTTGACAACATAACATGCCAGATATGTAACAATAGTTTACTACATACAGGAATCGGAGAAGGTGGCATTGGCGGAGTCGACAGGTTTGGATCAGAAGCAAATAAACAATTGGTTCATAAATCAGAGGAAGAGGCACTGGAAACCCTCAGAGGACATGCAGTTCATGGTGATGGATGGTCTACACCCTCAGAATGCGGCCCTGTATATGGATGGACACTACATAGGTGATGGCCACTACCGTCTGGGGCCGTGACCGAAACAAGTCATCAAGAAGTTGTGGCCTCTTCTGCTCGTGCAGGGCTCTCACATGGAAAGTTTGGTTAAATTAATTCCATATATATCCAAAAGACAAAGCAAACTGCTTAAGTCATAGTTTGTGATTTGTATTGCTAGAAACTTGGGAAATGAATGTTCTACATTCCAATCTGATAATTTATATATTTTCTTTTCTGTTATTACAAATGTTGTACTTTGTTACTCAAATTTATCCAGTGTGGTCTGCATGTTTCAGTTTCTATAGTCGTCGTTGACTCGTTTGCGTTTTAAAAATCGATTTGGGATATTAGTAAGACGTTCTCGAATTAATGTTGCCTCATTGTGGAAAGCCCTTTTGAGTAGGAGTGCAAAAACATAAACTGATTTGCAGCACCGGTTGGGCTGGTCTGGTCCATCGTGGCAGGGCGGCATAACTTACTTATAAAAACATGATATTTTAAATAGGATCGATCTAAATGGTAATGAAGTTAGGTTGGTTCGGTTCCAATCAGATCAGACCCTAAAGTTCTAAGAGGATAAGGGTTTTTTTTTTTTTTTTTTGGGTTGTTTGTTAAGGATATGATAAATTAAGTTTAATCCACAGTTCTTGGAATAATTGACTTCAATGGTAGAGGGCACATTCAACTGGTTTAATGGGACGGACAAAACATGTTAGGTTTAATAGTTACATGGTGTTTGATAGGCCTACACGAGTCATAAAAAAATGACGAAGATATAAAGACGACAGAAAACAGACATCCACGACTATTGTAACGTCAAAAACAGAAAAAACAAGAAAACCCTCCTCCAATCCAAAACACAAACGTTGGCCTATCGTCTGCCCATTAAAGTTGAAACTGATCAATTTGAGTCATTTTCCGATAGCATTATTATAGGTAGTTAGGTAATTAATATATATGTAAGCACTTTCAGAAGTTGTGGATGGTGCCGTGCTCTTGGAACCCAGCTACAGTTTGAGAAAGAAAAAAAATCATGTCATGAATAATTTGTTTAGGTAAATCCCATTATAAAACAGTACGAATCTTATCTTTTCACTATTACTACAGAGATATTTGAACCATAAGCAATTGAACAATTAATCCACGTCCTCATCAACCCTACATAGCATCTCTCTCTCGAGGAAAATTATAAGTATGATAACAGCAAAAGAAACTTTTGAAGGTGTGTGTGTGCGCTTGTGATTGGGAAGTCTCAAGACAGAAATAGGACAAATTCTTTCAGTTCGTTTGTGATACATTTGATGCTTATTATGAATTTGTGTTACATACGCATTGGCATTTTCCAATTCCTCTTTGGTAAATCCAAAATTTTGATTACGTTTATACAACAGTAAAAGAAGAGGTGAAAGTATACCACCCAAAAAATAAAACCCTTAGGAAAACACAAAAAGGTGACAACAAGAGAACTGTGGATCAGTGGCTGTGGGCTGAACACAACCAATTTACCATTTCCATGGTTTGGGCTCAATGTTATGGAACAAGTCTAACTAAACGTGCAGTAGTGGTCTGACCGTGACTCAGTCTGAGCTCAACTGCAACCCAACTTCAGCTCTTTCAAATTATAATCAGCTCTCAACTGAGAGAGGATCTATATACCAAAGTTATGCGGTATTGAGAAAATCTGAAATTTGAGAGAAACTTACATATCACGGGTATGTCAAGTGACAAGACAGATAGAGAGAGATTAGTAAACCTATTATATAAGACTTATCTATAATAAGTTTGAGAGCAATTTTAATCGCCGCCCTCTTCTGTATGCATATTAGTAAGCTTATTAATTTTAGGGTAATATGAGAAGAAGAAAAATTATATCACCGACTCTGTAATTAACTCATCACATTGCATAATAAAAAATGGCTATACGAAGATTAGTACACCTAATAATTTTGTATTAAAGTAAATATAGCGCAGCCTCATACACTAAATGGGTACTTTTTGAGTCATTATCCAATAAGCATTAGCTTACCACCTGGTGAAGTTATGGATCCATGATATTGACCCATGCTGGTGAGGATATATATTTCTCTAGGCAGAGACAAGAAAAGAACAATATCTTTTTACCCAGATTACGAATTAGATTTGTCTCCTTCACCCCCATGCCCCGACCTTACACGGAACAAGCACTCACTGAACAATCATCATCCCGGACCACATTGGCTAAAATATATTTATATGATGCCAGGCCTAACCCAAATCTAGTGGTATATTCCAATGTTTTTTTCCCCATATAATTTGTCCAAAAGGCATATGGATATTTAATTATTCATTATATCTAGAGTGTTGGATATTTTGTTTCTATATAATATGCCTACCACTCTACATCCCAATTGGAGAGAAGGCTGCCTAATTATATTAATTACCATGCCATCGTCATTATCAACCACGCAAGTCTAAAGCTAGCCCTGACTCGTTCTCCAGGAGAGTTGGAGTTCTGGTGAGTGTTTGAACCGGTGAATTGGTAAACAATAATTAATTGAGATGAAAAAAAATCAATAAAATTGCATTCCGTTATCTTTTTTTGTCACTGTAAAAGCAAATGATGCTAGTTATATAAGTTTTATTTGTTTTGACATATGTCTATTTTTTATTGGGGATAATATTGTTTCGCTATTCTCTGTCAATAATACAATGACACGTGAAAAAGTTATCCCGCTTGTCATTGTTCTGTTGACTAGGGATAGCAAAAAGTACTATTTTCGTTGGATGAAAGTCTCTCTCCTCTATCTCTTCCTCTTTTTCCTTCTATTCCTCAAACCGAACAGAATTGATTGGTCGATTTTTGGAGTGAAGCGGCCGAACCAAGACCCACCCTAGTTGGAGCAATGGAGAAAGAATTGTTGGTACTTGAGAACCAAGTTAGAGGAACAGATAACACGATTACGACCATAATTATGATGCCGATGTTAATTAACCTTTTGATCATGATTGCATCAACGAACAACAACAACAACGATCAAATTGTGAACCGCTATTTGTATTGTCTTAATCAATCGATCATCTTTTACACTATATTTCAAATAATTTAATTTAAAAGGTTTTGAAGTCTAAAAACGTGCGTACTCCCTGCAGCAGGCAAGTGGCAACCAACTTTGGTCATTGAACACCATTATTTATGATCACTAGTATCTTTATCTATATCTATACCTATCTTAGGTCTTACTCATGCCACAGGCCCATAGCTTAGGCTTTTCCTTGTGCTTCTTTTCTCGTTCTTTGTCTTTTATGAACTGTTTCCTTGGTTAACAAATTAGACTGGGGAGTGGGCACAGCTAGCAAACTTTAATATATATTTCAGAATCACAAACCTGTAAATACTCTCCTATCCTATGCTACTGCCAAAAATATCATTATCAGATTACGCAAAACAAATGCATAGTCGGTTTGTAAGGCTCGGAAAGTATCCCTTTTCCCCTTCTTTCTTGCTTTCTTTAAAATTAAATATTAAGTTTTTCTCTCTCTTTTCTTTCCTCCTTGGATGGAAGATTACAACATACAAAGCTGCACACGTCAAGGGGACGACGTTCAAGGATGGATGATAATAATATGATATGGACTTGGCAAATTCGGTCGGTTGTTAATTTCAACCAAAATAACATCTATTTTTTTTTGGTTGGGTTCCTTCCTTTCCTTTCTAAATAATGACATTTGGAATTATCACAAGTTTTCATGATGTTTTTTTTGTTTTTCTTTTTTTGATGCGATTCATGATGTTAATAGGTCATGGACTCGTCACTGTATTATGAATAATTTATTTTTTCCTGTTATTGGGTTTCATACTGTCATAAGACAAAGCCATGTTAGATAAATGAAAAAAATTCAATCAAAACTTACAAGTTATGTACCTTCTAATTAAGCAAACGCAGATTGTTCGTCGTCTTTTTTGTTTTCTAGTTTGAGATATTTTTTGTTCTTTCTTTAATTACTTCCTTGTGAAATATAATTTGTGTTTGTTCATGAAATTAATCATATTCGGTATAACTCACAAACCCTTTTAATAAAGAACTAATTAGGGCACATTTACTACTGTTACGTACAGAAAAAGCAACTGATTGCTATCGCTATTGAATGTTGCAAGAAATTCATCGAATTGATTTTCAATACCTCAGTCCAAATCACGTCCACCAACTTGGCTGAAATTCATAGAGGCTGATCAAGTAGGTTTAATTAAATGGACTTGACAAGCTTCCCATACCCTAAACATGGCATTACGTACAAAATAAAGTAACCTAACTAGCTAGATTTGTCATTGGACAAGAAACAAGAAGACAAGGATCCTTCACCATACGACTAAATCGTAAAAAATTTACAAATATTTGTAAATAAAGAGAGAGAAATAGACAACCTCTCTACAGTTAAATTTCATTGATCTCTATACAAATTAATTTGAACTTTAGCAAGCTGTAGATGGATGGGTGCTAAAGGGGTTGAAGATCAAGTGAGCAGGCTTCGATCCAATCAAAAAGGAACTCGTCGACGACCCATGATGATTATGGTGGTCACCGCCGTTGCAGATTTTTTCACAGGAAGGGCACATGGTGAGAGTGGCTGTTGGAAACTGCATGTAAAAGGGTGGTGCTGCTGCTGTTGCCGTTTGTTTCATTAACTTGACCTCTTGCAGCTCCTTGTGTAACCTTCTGTTCTCTTCTTTCAGCGTCTCACAACACTTTTTCAACAACTCACAATCCGCTTCAGTTTGCTTCAACTTGGTCCTATACATATATATATATATATATATGTAGAACAAATTAAATTTGAGGCTATATATTTCTCATGCAAGCATCAAACATCTTGGAAATTATAAAGAATAAGATTTATCGAGCCTACCTGGCCCTCCTGTTTTGGAACCAGACTTCCACTTGTCGCGGCCGTAGATTTAGCTTTCTTGCCAGGTCTTGCTTTTGCTTCTGATTTATTCAAGAAAAGAAAAAAGAACAAAAAGAAAACTCAAGCTTTAATAATTTGAAAAACAATGATTTTCCCCACAAATTATGGACAGATAGAGAAGTTAATATGGTGTAAAATATTTACGGGATTGAGGGTGGTGTGTTCTCTGAAACTGTCTTCCAAAGTGGCAGATTGTTCTTTTGAAAGCCTGAGCTTCTTTCTGGGGCTGCCCTCATGATCTTGTTCATATAACTCCTCGCTTGCTCTTGAGGAAGTGATATTCACCACTCTCTCTTCCTCTACCTCTACCTCTACCTCTACCTCTACCTCTACCTCTATCTCTTCACCTCCCAACTCTCTGTCCCTCTTGAAACTTGACGAGTTAGAAAACGATGAAAAGGCGCCGCTGCAGGGAGAAGAGGCCTGTTCCTGTACAGCTACTGCCTGGTGCAAATCAGTGGACTCGGCCTCCTCAATCTTTGAAGCAGCCGATGGGCCTAGCGTAAGAGAAGGCAATAGGTGATCATATTTCAACTGTATTTGCTTGTTCCTGTACGTGTTTTGGTGGTGATGATGATGATGATGATGATGATGATCAGGAGGAGCCTGCAAATTTGTATGGTCATGATCTGCGCTGTCACGGCAGCCTAGGCTGAGACCAAGGCCAGTGTTACAAGCTTCATCAAAACTCATCTCTCTCTAGAAATTTAAAACTCAACTAGCTCAATCAATTTACTTTTGGGGAGGGTTGGCTTGTGGGGCTGGGTTTATTTAAGCAAAGGGAAGTGAGTGAGAGGAGGAATGTGGTGTTTTGTGGAATTATAAGAATTCGATCGACCCCATGCCACTTTGTCCTCATAGGTTGACCAAATATATCAAAACAAATTCTTTACTTGTCTATCTTATTGTCTTTCTGTAATGTCTAATTGATGTCTCTATACAATTAATGTGTGCTGTATAGCGTATGAAGCTAATTAGTCTGTAATGTAAGCATGCGTGGAGCCACATGGAATGTGGGTGTACACAAGAACGCATAATAAAGAGAAGACAATGATGATTCGGCGCTTTTCACACCTTTTCTTTCCACTTTTTTCATCTACTGGATTTTCACTTTACATATTATTTATTTATACCAAAACTATTTTATTCTACAAATCTTAATTACTCTTTTACAACTGGACAGGGTGCATGAGAGAGATAGAGATAGATTCTTCTGGTATGGTATGTATTGTTGAGAGTATTTGTTCTACATTGAAAATTTAAGAGACCTAGTTTGGATTTATAAGAAGTTGAACTATTTCTCTCATTGCTAATTGATTTTGGGATGAAACCTCAACTTCCTTCATGATATTAGAGTCGGGTTTCACGTGTTGGGCCTAACGATCACACGTACTCCCATGCCGCCCAATATGTATTGTCAACATATTATGCTTGAAACACTCAACTTCTTTCATGTATATACCATCACATATTCCTTTTTGGTCTAGATTAAATAAACAAATCAATATACTGAAACAGTGTATATACGTTAATTAAGCGTATGAAGGGTGCTGATGAAGACTGAGGCACAACATTAGTTACTTAACGATTATTGGGGCATTTAAGCGTTTTCATTTTTAGTAAATAATTAGGTGTTTTAAACTATTTAAATGCGAGATCAGACAAACAATAAATAAATAACAAATCCTATTCGCTGTGGTGAATTAAATGAAAGCAATCCAATCCAGGGGAGGAGACAACATTCAGAAGAGTCTGATGAAGACCAATCCATTGTGTTCCTGCATGTAGACACAGTCGCAGACCAACCAAATGCCTCTTACCCTCTACCATCTTTAGTTACTTTTCTCTTCTTTTCTTTTTTCCTTTTTGATACAATCTTTAGTTACTTTCACAAATTCTCAATTATCACCTTCCTACTGCTATCTAACTTTGTAGACTCAGAAATTTTAAGAGAATCTTTTGTGAAGATAAGTGATGGGAAATGATAGCATTTGTACGGTTAATCCACCGACGAATCTTATAAGTTCAATGCATTCTTTATGCCAGTCATAATTAAAAAAATCTTGATACAGTTTTGATTAGACATCTAACCGTCAGAGTGATGCATTTTTCAAAAATTTATTTGTGTATGTTAACAGCGTGTTTGTTCACGAAAATAGTTAGCCATGACATGGACATAACTTAAGGAATGAAAGTTAGTTACTCTTGGATGGCATAAAGATTATAGATAGGGTTATCGTTATCCTGGCTAAGTCTTCGTCGATAAGTTTCTAGTGCGATCAAGCAGATAGAGATATATTGACTTTGACACAGTGCCAATCAATTAACAATTCGGCCTAAAAGATGATTGGGAATAATTGGGTTAATTTAGAACGTAGAAAGAAAAAAATATATATTCCTTTATCCATCACTAACCTTAAATTCAGAACAAAAGGCAAAAAAGAGAGCTTACAATGAAAATAATACTAATTTTGCTCCTCTCATTGAACATAATAATATATACCGTGATTAAAAATGGTGAGCAAAATTATTATCGTTTACACTAGTTTCATTTCCACTAGTGACCACGTGTCTATAAGAGGAGCTTGAAAGGGATGCTAACACGTGCAAAGGCGGCAATGGATAGGCAAGTGGAGCCCACAAATGATTTTGCATGATGGGGCATTTGAATTTGGTTCTGAAGGGTGATAATTATAATTGTAGCCAAGCCAGAAGACCTAAATAAGACTGTAGTGTATGAACTATAAAGCATGCAATGATGGATGGATGGATGGATGGATGTGATGAGAGCATTGTGGTGTTGGAGATAAGGTTTCAGACGTGTTTCCGGGCTTTAAGGCCAGCCGACCAGTGAGAATGTGGGATTGTGCTCAGTGTTTGGCTTTTCCACATCCCCCTTTCTTTCTTCCCCATACCCAAAACCCTCCATGTCAAATTAGTACAAAGCCACGACTTTTGTCTCCATTTCCATACGTAGTCACAAGACCACCTATATATTTTTAATACGAAATCATTATATAACCTAAGGATAATGGAAAAGAAGTTTGTAGCTCAAGTAGTTATCTTGCATTCGAGTTTGTGTTAAAAAAAGAAGACGTCAAGAATAAGATTGAATTAGCTAGGATTATTCTATATTAGGAGAAATATTATTGCATTTACACAAATGTGAAATCTTTGGCAGTGTGTATTTTTGTTTTGAGGTAGGGGAATAAATTCGAAGAGGAGATGGGATGGGACAACAAGAGTCTAGTCAGAGTAACATAAGCAAGTCATTGATTTGGAAGAAAAATGAGAGAAGCATCATCAGCAAGGCACCGACTTTTCCGAAAGCAAAGCCTTTTGCTTACCCCACTGGGATTGTATGCTTACTGTTTGTGTGAGACTAATTAAGTTTTCAGATTGGAGCATCTTATCATTTGGACCCAAAAATGGATATATAGGTCATGTCATCAGCGAACCCCCCACCTCACATAATCACATTCCTTGAATGCGACTTCTTCACTCTCAATCTTTGGGTGAGTTAGGCCAGTTGGGTTCAATTTAATCTATGTTTAACAATTTATTATATAAATAAATGTGAGTTAGGTCAGTTGGTTAAGGGAGTGTGTCCGACCTTTGTATCCGAGTTTAGCCACCCTCCCTTACATCCAAATATCGCCTTGTTAAAAAAAACCAGTTTACTATATACAAGAAATTATTAGAACTAAATAACTAATTAAATCATGACAATTTGATTGAAAATGAAATGGGTTTCGTCGAAGATATCATCACCTTCTTTATGGGCACATCCTCGTGAATTATGGGCTCTTTTTTGTGAACTGGTGTGCGAAAAGGACCAGGGACCCCACGGAAATTTGGGTGTCAAGAGTGGCTTATATTTGGATTTTTTGCAGCATAACGAACCCCCCAGGCCCACACTAACATAGCAAGTACGTAAAACCACATATCATATATGTAATGTTCAAATGTTGTATCGTATTAAATATATAAGACTTGTCGTGTACAATTTGAAGAAGATCTGAATCAACCAATACTCCAGTCCAAACCACAAGCAGGCAATGTCATGTGCCCCCTTCGATCTTATCTTCATGACAAGATGTTGGACCTTCGACCTGAAAATAGTAGAGGCACGGTGGATCTATATATGTTGGCCTTTTGGGCTTCAATGGCTTGGTCATTGTCAGCCTTGCGAGTAAGTGGTGACCTTTCTGATCGTTGACGCATATGGGTCTATATCTCATCAACGGTTAGAAATCTCCCGCATGAGTGTGGACGGGGAAGGTCGGCCCTATCAAAATCCAGCAAAGATATGAAAGACACTTATAATGATAAGGAACTTTACAGGAGGTTTTTATCTCAAATGGTTAAGAGCATTTACTCATGCACTAGAAGTCCTAGATTCGATTCTTTCATCTTCAATATCGCTTGTATATATATTAAACATAATAATAATAATGAGAAGGAACTTGGCGATTGTATTGAACACAGGCACTAAGGGAATGTTGGGCCAGATCAACTCGGCCCAAGCAAACATATATGGGTTCAGGTCCAAAAATATCAAACTCTTGATTGGGCCCCTGGCCTTTGTTAATTTGAATTTGAGGCCTGCCTGGCCCAGCCCAGACCAAATTGCTTTAACGGGTGATTTGCGTTTCCCACGGGTATTTGGTACGTGCCGGACAAACCCACCAAGACAAGAGGTGCCCACTGCCCAGTGATCCATGCCGAGCGATGTGATCAGAAGCCAGAGCCTCGTTGTCGTCCCGAAAAGCCTAACGAAATTTCCAAATTGCCCATCAAAATTTTCTGAAAAAGCTCTGCAATCTCTGCATGCGTAGGTGAAATGAGGTGACTCAGGTGAGAGACTGCCTAGAGAGATGGCTCCCAGCCTTGCAATATTTACTCTGCCGCATTATCTCTGCTCCGCCACCAACAATTACTGCAAGGCATGCAATTTTTTGAAGCAATCGTATTTTCTCAATTTGTATTATAAAGTTGGTATTATAAAGTTTGTCTTTGCGTTGCATGTGTTAATGCAGCAGCAGCAGCTGCTTCGACTGTCGCCGTCTTCGCTGGGCCCAGCGGCTTTGCTCGCCGGCTCCTCCACCACAAGCCTCCGAGCCGTTTCTCCATCTCATCATGCCTCCTATGGGTACACATACCGGACCAACCACCTTTACTTAATTCAACTAATCCATATCAAACCTTAATTACATTTCCGCTTGTTTCTGCTAATCAAATTCTTCTTCTTCTTGAAAAAGAACAGCCAAACGTCTGAATTGCCTGATACAACTTGGGATAACCTTGGATTCGACAAACCCATGTCAGCTGATTACATGTTTATCATGAAGAGTTCCGAAGATGGAAGCTTTTCAGATGGGGGGTTACAACGTTTTGGGAAAATCGAATTGAACCCAGCAGCCTGTGTCTTGAACTATGGCCAGGTTAGTCTTCTCGTTATATAACATGCCTTGCCCTTGCCCCTTATTTTATTAGTACCCACAATTCAATTTCTGGGTCTGATTTGAAACTTGGCACTATAGCTACTTTAGTGTTTCAACTTGATATTGATACATTCATCTTCTTACATAAAAAATATTTGATTTCTGTACATTATTATTCAGTCTGCATAGTTTTAAGATTAGTTTAATTTGTGCAAAGAAAAGTTCCTTTCTTTTTTTATTCAGGGAATAATTGAAGAATTGAAAGCCTACAAGAAGCCAGACAATTCTATATTACTATGTCGCCCAGAGGAACATGGGTTGCGGATGAGAGTGGGTGCAGAGCGCCTGCTTATGCCTGCACCAACCGTTGAGCAGTTTGTGGAAGCTGTCAAAGTTACTGTATTGGAAAATAGACGTTGGGTAAAGTTACAACATGTTTCTTCCTAAGACAAGTCCTCCTTCTGTTGTATGTTCTAGTCATTGTACTCAGTGCCTCTCTACAGGTTCCCCCACCAAATAAAGGCTTTCTACATATTCGACCGCTACTTATTGGGAGCGGACCCGTTCTTAGTCTTACACCAGCTCCAGAATTCATCTTTCTGATTTTGGTGACCCCAATTGGGGACTATTCTAGGGTAAATTGTTTAATTTATGTTCAAACTAATCTATGTTTTGGAGTTGTATTTTGTAAGCTGTAACCTTTCCCCTTTTGAAAAGGATTTTAAGTGGCAGGTACTCTAATTCAACTATAACACATTTTTCATTTCTATGATGGCGACAGGGAGGCTTAGAACTGATCAATTTGGTGGCTGAAAACGAAATCCATCGTGCAGTTCGTGGTGGAGCTGGAAGTGTAAAGGCCATAGGAAATTATGCTGCTGTAATTTCCACTTACCACTTATTCACATAGCGCTTAGTGGCTGTTCATCAATTGGTCTTCCTGTTGGCGCACTACGGTCATTTTGGCATTCTCACTGTTTAGCAATTCATAAAGAAGCTTCTGCTGATTGCTCGAAGCTGGCTACAACAAGTCTTGCTTTATCCGGGCTCTTATCATTTTCTATGACAAAATGAATTCAGTGTGTTATTTTTCTTTTTTCCGGATACAGAGGATTTTCTGTTTCATACAAAGCTATACAAGGAGATCTAACGAGGCTGAGATTATATATTGCTGTTTTGTTTAAGTTTCATTTCTGCATTCAAAATATGGTCATATCATATATGCATTCAATGATCAAGGACTGATATGAAACCCTTGATTTCTTTTAATAGATTTTGAAGGCACATATGGAAGCTAAAGCAAATGGTTTCTCTGATGTTTTGTTCCTCGATTCTGTTCACCGAAGATATGTTGAAGAGACTTCTACTGCTAACATTTTTCTCGTGAAGGTATGGTTGAAGCTCTGGCTTTGGTTATCAACAAATAAATGTTATGTGATTGTAGGCTATATATCATCTATTGAACCATAAGTCGGTTAATGTTTTTCATAAAAATGTAACTGATAGGATAAGATTATCTCCACTCCAGCATTGGGAGAAGGGACAGTTTTGCCTGGCGTTACACGTAAATGTGTAATTGAAATTGCTCGCAGCCAAGGGTATCAGGTATGTATTTTAGGTAACTAAAAAGGTACATAGCTAGGTCTCTCCTGCAATCCTTCGCCAACTGAAAGAGTACATTATTTTTTTGCTTTTCTGTTGGTCATCCTTCTTGTTTCTTACTTCTGTGAGCAGTCATCAATCGGCAATTGGCTCAGCTGGAACCACATGTTAATGTCTTGCTTGATAGGATAGATCATACTGTGTGTTTGGTATATAACCCAGCATATCATGTAGACACGTCTTTTTGCCAACTTCAAATTGTAGTTGGCGCCGCCATTCTGATGGTTACTTTTAACTAATCATTTCCCCCCCTTTAGATGATAAGTTGTCATTTGAATTTCTGTCATCAGTTAGCATAAATTCTATGATTGGTAACGTTTGTAGGATTTTCAAACAGGTCTGATTACTCATTCAGGCCTTTGCATCCAATACATGACAGGTTGAGGAACGCCTTGTGTCGGTTGAGGAATTATTTGAAGCTGATGAAGTCTTCTGTACTGGAAATGCTGTCCATTTATCACGTGTGGGCAGCATAACTTACCTGGGCAAAAAGTGAGTTTCTTATAATTTGGTTCCTTGATACGATGACGTCCATCCTTTGTTTATTACTTGTGGTCCTAACTTAGATGTCTTTAATTAGCTATTCCTAGAGCTAAGATTTCTCTGTTCTTTCAGGGTGCCTTACTGTGAATCTGGACCTGCTGTCGTGTCTCAGCAACTGCACCGGGCGCTGTTAAATATACAAATGGGTCATACAGAAGACAAGTTGGGTTGGACAGTGACCTTGAAGTAGGAAGGATTGATCACGGATGTTAAACAAAACTTCCAGTTGTGAGCATTAACAACAGCTCTGTAGAACGAATAAACACTGTTGTAGTCTAAATGTAAGCCAACTCCATATACGTCCTATAAAGTTGGACCACAGTTTGAAGTCTATTTAGCCCTTTTCAACTTTCATTTGTTAATTGCCAATTCAATCTCTAGATATCTTCCGATTACGATAAAGAAGAACATCATCTTTGGACTAGTTAGTCAAAGAAGCAACGTATCATTTTCAATACTCTGTATTTTTGTCCTTTTGGACCACAGAGGCCGTATTTAGAAGACAGTACGGCATGCCAAGTTCATGGATTTCTTTATTTTCGCCTGACCTGGCATCCTCAGCATTAAAAACGTGTTGTCGTATATAGTTCTCTGCTCCTATCTTCTTTGAAGGTTATCAGACTTGTCATATCCATCTCATTCTTATTGTTAAGTAAGTGATAACTCAAACAATGATAATTTTGTATATATATTATAATATTATTATATAGAAGGACCCTCCAAAATGGGATTAATGGCTACGTACTCTGTTTCCAGATCCCCCCATACCAATTTGGCTCTTTGTACCCGTATTTTTCTCACTTGCCGCTCTATTAATGTGACTCATAACCCATCCTTCTCTCTGTCTCCGTCTCTGAGTCTTATCTCTTTTGCTTTCAATTCTCAAATTCTATCTCCTGAGTATAGTCTAGGTTCATTTGCTGGGTGGGTTGTTTGAGAGGTCAAAGCAGGGAGACATCAGCCATGATTCAAAGGACAACCCGACTTCATAAGTTGGTTCGATCCATTGGAGTTGGTTCTTCATTATCTTCGTCATCCAAGGTTAATTTTTCAATTTCCTTTGTTTTTCATTTCCTCTGTTTGGTTTTTCATATCCCCTGTTTTTCTTTATTGTATTACTATACGTTGGTAAGCTCCTTTCTGTACTCTTAGCTATCGAAGTTCATTGATTCTGTTTATTTCAATATGTTAGTCTATAAATGAAGTCATGTTCTGCGCTTGTTTTATGATTGGCATAGTAATATTTTAGCCTTAATATTATGTTAGTCTGCAAGCAAAATGAGCAGCATGTGTAATGTTCATGGTGAGGAGCCTTGTGTAGTTACCCATTTTAAATTTCTTAATGCCTTTTCCTGAACTAGCTAACTTGTCGAAACCATTGTTTGAAAATTTAAGCAAGAGTGACAAAATATTACCCTGAATTAAGGAGGAGAAATTGATCCCTCTCTTTTTTTCTTTTCATATTAGCAGCTTAGAGTTCACCGTTGCTTTAGTTCTGTGGCTGCATCTAATGCGGAACAAGCATGTGAACAATCTGTAGAAAGGTAAAGGTAACTTCTGTGAATTTAAAAAAAAAAAAACAGTCCTTCCCTGTAAAATCAAGAATGCTTCGAGATTTGGTTGGTAGCTTGAGATTTTGGTAAATTATTGTGATAATTTAATTATAAAGGCTTGAAATAATTCTGAGATATTATAAAGAAACTCTTTTCAGCAGTTTGTCGGCAGCATTATTATCTAGCAAATAAAAAAGTTGAAAAATATTATTTAAATATTTAAAGTTATGGGGATATGTCTCTCAGCTCTGCTGGTGTGCCTTTTTATGTTTTCTGCATTATTTGTACAGCTATAATGTTAAAAAGAATGAGTATGCTGATGTGGATTGGGATAATCTTGGATTTGGTTTAACGCCAACTGATTACATGTATGTTATGAAATGCTCCAACAATGGCACATTTGAACAAGGCCAACTTAATCGTTATGGAAACATTGAACTCAACCCTGCTGCTGGAGTTCTAAATTATGGACAGGTAAGCAAATCTCCTCCACTCTTTCATCTTACAAATTTCATAGTTGGATTTTGTTTTGACCCCAAAAGAAATTCATGGTTGGGATTAAAATGTAAACAGGGTTTGTATGAAGGCACAAAAGCATACAGGAAGAAAGATGGGAATCTCATTCTCTTTCGTCCAGACCAGAATGCAATGCGGATGCAGTTTGGTGCAGAAAGAATGTGCATGCCCTCACCGTCCGTCGATCAATTTATTGATGCTGTGAAGCAAACAGTTCAAGCCAACAAGTGTTGGGTAATCTTTGTCTTTATTTTTGCATTGAAACTTAATTCATTTGCGGACAAATTTATTTACAAGTTTACAAATGTGTGCCGTGACAAAAAAACAGGTTCCTCCACCAGGGAAAGGGTCTTTGTATATTAGGCCTCTACTTATAGGAAGTGGTCCTATATTGGGTTTGGCTCCATCTCCTGAGTACACTTTCCTTGTATATGCTTCCCCTGTGAGGAACTATTTCAAGGTTAGCAATTCTTTTACAATACTCAAGCTTATTTTATCAGCTTTCAAATTTAGGAAGATTTATATGCTTTCTGTTCTTTCAATAGGAGGGCTCTGCACCCTTGAATATATACGTCGAGGAGGAGTATGATCGTGCCTCTCGTGGGGGAGCTGGAGGTGTCAAAAGCATTACCAATTATGCTCCAGTAAGCAAAATAACTCATATGCTTAGTTATTTTGAGTAAAGGGCTTTGCTAAGACTTGTGTATTCAAGTTTCATGGAAATAAGTGTGACTTCCTGTTATAATTTGTACTTCATATGTAGGTTTTGAAGGCACTACTCAGAGCTAAAAACAGAGGATTTTCGGATGTTCTGTATCTTGACTCGGTAAATAACAAAAATTTGGAGGAGGTCTCTTCTTGCAACATTTTCATTGTGAAGGTATTGTTTTAGCTCTTTTTACTATACTAGGCACCTCGTTTTGTTTACAATTTTATTATAAAACTTCCCATGAAGCTTTTGTAACCTGTTGAAGTTCTTATTCTGCTTACTCTAAATCTTCAGTTTTGTACTCAGAATTGGCTTAGCATAGGTCTCTCATGCATGTAATTTCCATGTTTTAGGGCAACCTTATTTCAACTCCGGCTGCAGTCGGGACGATTCTTCCAGGAGTTACTCGAAGAAGCATTATCGAAATTGCTCGTGATCTTTGTTACCAGGTGATCTTCTATGCCAGTAAAACCACACCATTTTTTATTACAAGAAAAGAAAAGGAAACAATTAGTCAACTAAAAAACTTATCCCTTATGATCTGATTCTAACACCGGCCCCCAAAATGTGTTAGGTTGAGGAACGTCCTATTCCGGTGGATGAATTGAGTGAAGCTGATGAAGTGTTCTGCACAGGAACTGCTGTTGGGGTTGCCCCTGTGGGCAGCATTACTTGTCACGGCAAAAGGTGCTATTATAGGATCATCCAGATTATCATTTTTTAAAAAGAACAAAAAATTATCAAATTTATTTTGAAAAGAAAAAAGATTGGCAATTTGGCACATGCAGCTCTACAAAATTGTGCGACTCTTATTGCAAAGTTCATGTAGGAATATTTCTAACTTGCTTTAGCTCATGCAATTGGCTCATATGCAGGATGGAGTATAAAACGGGCGCTCAGACTGTGTGCACACAACTTTACTCAACCCTCGTTGGAATTCAAACGGGTCATATTGAGGATAAGAAAGGCTGGATTGTTGAAATTGAATGATATCCCATATCAGATTTTACAGTGGAATAAGATGTACAAAATTATATTCACCCACCACACTTTACCAAGCCATATGTACAGGCCGTCTCGGACTGCAGAACTACTGTGTGCCATTTTTATCAGTTATTCAAATCTACAACTTGCACCTAGTGTTAAATCTATCTTTGATTATTCATTAAACAACAGCCATAATCGATATCAAAATTTGATCTCGATAGAAATTACTCAATTAGTATATTAACTCCTAATCTTTGATAAATATCATGTCTAAAAAAATATGCATTGGTCCCCATGGAAATAAAACCACATTATACTTGAACCTCGGAGGCTTAGAGTGGTTAAGAGAGTTCTTTTTGCTGCTTTTGGTTTAGTTTAAGTGGTGTGGGAGAGTGAGGTAACGAGTTAGAATTAAGATAAGCCAAAAATTCGATTCTCTCTGATATAACCAAGAAAAGAGAGCCACATTGCTAATTTGAACACTTTGATTAACGTTTGATTTATCTACCAAAACTTGAAATAGTTATATTTAAAGCACAAATTAAAGTTGAGCTTTAAGAGCATTTTCAGCAAGGGGCCCAAGGGGAGGGCTGGGGGGGGAACCCAAAATGGTGTTTCCAACAACAAAAATCTGCCAGGGCAAGGTGTGGGGCCCAATAACTGGCTGAGCACCAAAACTCGTTTTGGCGTCGCGTTAGGTTTAAATTTTTAACATTGTCGCGCGTTGCTTAAAAAAATTGACGCGCCATGCCCCCAACGGGTCTATTCCACGTGGTGGCAAGGGTCGTCGATCCATTTTCTCGAATCCAATGGCAGCTATTTTTCGCCAACAAAAAAATGAAAAAAATCGAATCGCCCCCAACGGCTTTCTTCCACGTGGCTCCTTCAGGCTCTCCGATCTCCTTTTCCAGCAATCCAACGGCAGCTAATTTTTTCCCAAATAAAAAAATGAAAAAAAAATCGAACTTTTTTATTAAAAAAACCCAAAAAATACTGAATTTTTTTTTCTATAAATACCAACCAATACTCTTCACTTTTAACACCAACTCCTCATACATTTTCTTTTCCTTCTACTATTATTCACTTTCTACTCAATATTTTTTTCACTTTCAAGTTGTATTTTTCTAGAAAAATTTATGGGTTCTTCTAGTGAAACTGGAGGGGCATGGAGCATCATGGAAGATGTTAGCTTGTGTGAGTCTTGACTCCACATTAGTCATTGTCCCGTAACGGGCAATGAGATGAAATTCTGTCATATGTGGAAAAAAATTCATCAGGATTTTTGTGAAAAGGTAATTAGTTTAGACCCATACGGAAATTGCATTATCTAGTAGGTGGAAAATTCTTAATAAAGAGTTGGCGAAATGGAGAGATGCCTTGACAAAAACGATGGACAACCATAGAAGCGGGGAAAACCTTATCAGTGAGGTAAATTATTTGTAATTTTTGTTTTATTAATTTCTATGTCATATTAAATTTTATTTAAATGTTTCTTGCAATTTATATATTTTGTTAATATTTCTTGTATTTCCAATATTAATATGAATGTTTGTTGCAATATTTATATTTTGTTTTGCATTTCTAATAAATTGGTAAAGTTTCTTGTATTTCCATTATTATTATTATTATTTTTATACTTGTTGCATTGCCAATATTTTTTAAAGTTTCTTGCATTTTCATTTTTTTTTATATAAAGATTATGCAAGCACAAATATTTTTTGGTGCTACTGGGTAAGGCAAAAAAAGTTTCAACCATACCTTATGTTGGGAGGTGGTGAAGAATTATAAGAGATTCCAAATTATTCCAATGGGTCCGACGGTGGTGTTGAACGAGACGCCACTCTATGAGATACGGGCATCGGATTCACCTATGGATTCCCCGATAAGTCAAGACTCACCTATCGAAAAAGAGTCAAGACCTATTGGGAGAAAGGCTGCGAAGGCGAAGAGAAGGAGTAATTCTACCAAGAATGCATCTAAATTTTTGGCGGACATTTCAAAGATACAAGCCATGAGAATTGAAATGGACATGAAACAATAAGAGTACGATAGGGCAATGGAACTAGAATATGCAAAAGAAAGGGAGTATGTACGCCAACAAAAGGAGTATGTACGCCAAAAAAAGATTAAAAAAAAAGAATCGGGAAACTATGGCCATGGATACAACCCATATGTCCCCTGAAACAAAATAATATTGGAAGATAGAACGAAGGGATGTTATGAGACGAAGACTTTTTCGTGACGATGGACCTAACAACACGGATTGGTTAAATGATCAAAACCATTAAGTTAGTTTGCTTGCCTTTCATTTCATTGTATTTTTTGTTTTGTTTAAAAAATTAGTGGAAATTCATGTATTTTATTTTATGAGTTGTATTGATTTTCTTTTAGTGAATGAAGAAAATATTCAACAAAATTCCTTTTTATTCAAAACATTTCATACATAAAAAGCAAACCACAATCAAAGTATAAAAAATAAACAAACCACAACTAAAGCATAAAAAGACAACAAAGCATAACTAAAAATACAACACTTCGCTTTATTGCCTTTCACCACCCACAAATGCATGTATCAAAACCAGCAACTGCTTTGAGGATGATGCTTTTCTGCCCTTTCCGATTCCCATAATCCCCCTGCCAAGCAGTTGGACAATTTTTCCATTGTCAGTGCATGCAATCAATGCTACCAATCATTCCAGGAAATCCACGAGACTCAGCTTTTTGTAGAAGCCGTTGCAGTCCTCGAGCGTAGGTCCGCAGGTAGTCCATGGTGTACAAATTTTCCACTGCATCACAAAATCGCATAAAGCTCTCCAAAATAGTGGACTTCCCCATCCGGGCAATTTCATCCACCTGATCAGTAGATGACCCATACGCCAACATTCGTATCACAGCTATGAACTTTTGCTCGAGAAACAGCCCCAAATTTCCAGCACAATTTTTCTTTTGAACAAAGTAGTCATCATAATTGCAAATATCCTGCATGACTTTATTGAACAAATGGGGTTGCATTCTATATTTTGCTCGAAAATGAACATCAGAGTATAGAGATTGTGGGATAAAATAATCTTCCAGAAGATTCTTACCCCGAGAATGTCTATGTCTATCCACATTCGATACCCGACCTTCTCATAAACCACGGCGGCTCTGGTTTTCTTCCTCCAGCAAAGCAAAGGCTATGTCAAGTTGCTCATCTAGTTCTCTCTGGGCCTTTTTGCTTACAGCTCTTCTACGCATTCTTTGTCGCCTTTCTCGCTCTTGCCTCTCCAAAACCTCTTCCATGTCTGCCATTGAGAATGGAGAATGAAATCTAAAATCTGAGAAATGAAATCTAAAATATGAGAAATGAAGATGTAGATAAGATATGGTGTGAGAGGTATAAGCTGAGCCTCTGGTTTTATAGAAAAATTTAGGCATATAGAGATGACACATGACCCAATTTTAGAGGGTGAAAATCTTATCTGAAATTTGAAATTTGAAACCGAACATTTTATCCGATATGAATAGTATTGACACGTAGGAACCGAAAAATCTTATCCGAAAATATTATCTAAATTAATTGTTTAAGTAAACAAAGTTGTGAAAAAAACAAAAATATGAATAGTATTTGCCATGGTAAGCTTAAATTGCTGGAAACACACTTTACTGGGGGTTAGGGCAGCCACTATTTACGTGAATAGTAGCTACCCTAGGGCTCCCCTTGCCATGACAAGAGGCTAACTGGTGGAAATGCTCTAAGAGTAATTGGTTTTTGTTGATTCTTAAATGTATCAAATCTTCGTGGTTGAGTCAAATCATGTCCCTTCCATGCCCTCAACTGAAGTGGTTGAAAATACAATACTAATAGTACACTCTAGTGAATTAATGTTTTTCTTCTGGCCATTCATTAATTTCTTCTAATACGGAATTTAGTTTTTATGCTGACTGGCAGTAGGAGAAAAACAAAACCAAAATGCATAAATTCCTTGGGGAAGAAGAGTAACAGTAACCAAACTAGTGTTTCCATGACCAACTAGAAGAGTGCTTTTGAAAAAAGGCGTCAAAAGCTCAGTTGGGCCCTTTATCAATGAGGATACGAAGTAAAAATAGATAGTCATGTCAAACGTCTTTCATGCAGATACAGAAACATCATTGCATGATCTTCCTTCTCTTAATTAACCTGCCACCACTTTCTCCAGGCAACCCCAGCCATGTAAAACCTACCCATTACTCATTATGAAATTTGCAACAACCCATATCTTGCCTTTTTGTTTTGTTTCTAATTTGCGCAGTCGTCATATTAATTTCTCTCTCTGAGAACTCTCCAAAGCAAAAACCCAAGCTGCCTCATTTTTCTGCCAGAGCTCCAAAAGACCAAAAGTTTGAGATTTCTGAGCAGGTTTTTCTCTCTGTCTTCCTTCTTATGAGTGACTATTCTCACGTTTTACTATATTTTTCTCATTTTTTGTTTGTAATTGTTAGCTGGTTTGCCTGGTACGCCAGTGCAGAGCAACCATGGCGGCGAGCCATAGAAATGAAGAGTTGCGTTCTGCTAAACTTCACATAGAAGAGATAAGGACTAAAAAGTTCTCTATTGGGAAGAAAGAACCAAACCCCTTAACCCTCGACCTTCATCATGCGGTCACCAGTTTATCTGCGGAACTGTACCAGAAAGACATCCATTTCCTGATGGAGCTCATACAGGTCTTTTGCTTCTTTTTCTTTTTGTTTTGTTGAAGAAAGTTTCAATTTTTTCCTTTCTGGTCAAAACTTCAACGAACTTTATAAACAATGTTAGGCTTCTGTTTTTATTTTTCGCGACTTTTTTCTTCGTGGGTTTTTATTTGTAGAACGCAGAAGACAATGAATACAAAAAAGGGGTAGTACCAACGCTGGAATTTGTGCTGACCAAGAAAGACATAACTGGGACTGGAGCACCAGCTACTCTGCTTGTTTTTAATAATGAGGTTGGCTTTTCCAGGAAGAATATTGATTCCATCTGCAGCATAGGCCGTTCTACAAAGAAGGGAAAGAGGCAGCAGGGTTTTATTGGAGAAAAAGGTAAACTATTAACAAGCCCTATTTCATTTTAAAACGCTTATATTACTTTTTAAGTTGAGATTCCTTATCATGAAATTATTGCAAGGAGAAAAACAGAGTATGTATTTCCTGCATTTCACATCTTGATCTAGAAAAATGAACAGGAATGAAGGAATCTCCTTATTGACTTCTGCCTCTGTGAATTAGGAAGTTTTTGAAGTCTAGATCTTCTACTAAGTTGTTGCCTTCAGATGCACACTTGCAGCTTGTCTTGAATTTATAATAAATGTTCCCATTGTAATCAGAGCTAGCTAAATTCTTTTGGAAAAAAAAGCTAACATTTTGAGTTGCATGCTTACCTTCCTTATTAGTTGGAGTTAACAATAGGTGCCTTCTGAACATTGGTTATCAAGTTGAATTCATAATACCAATGTTTGCTTGCAGGAATTGGATTTAAAAGTGTGTTTCTTGTGAGTTCACAGCCTCATATATTTAGCAACAGATATCGGGTCAGATTTACGGAAGAACCAAACCAAGATTGTGGTATTGGCTATGTAGTTCCTGAATGGGTTAGTGGAAAACCTCATTTATCAAGCATATGTGATGTATATGGTGTCAACAAGATCTTGCCAACAACTACGTTTATTCTTCCCCTGAAGCCTGACAAGGTGGAGGCTGTTAGAGCACAGCTGTCAGAGCTTCACCCAGAGATTCTCCTGTTCTTATCCAAGGTAAAGCGGTTATATGTACGTGGTTGTGATCCTGAAGAAGCTGATGACGTCTCTACAATTTCTATATTTAGTGAGACTGAACATATGGATTTGAGCGATGAAAGAGCCAATTCTCGTGTTGTGCATCTTTCAGTAAAAGAGAAAAAGTGTGATACTGAGTTGTGCAAGTATTACTTGTGGAGAGAGGCATTTCCAGTAAAACCTGGGAATCAAGTTAGTATAAGGATGGATGTGGAGAAATGGGTGATTACTCTTGCTTTCCCGTTTGGAGAAAGACTGAGAAGGGGAACGTCTTCTGTTGGTATATTTGCTTTCCTTCCTACAGCAACGGTCACAAACTTCCCCTTTGTAATTCAAGCTGATTTCATCCTTGCTTCTTCACGAGAATCTATACTGTTGGACAATGTATGGAATTTGGGAATTCTTGATTGTGTCCCATCAGCCTTTGTAAATGCTTTCCAGTCTTGTGTAAGAGAACTTCAACTCTTTCCTTCTGTGGATCAGACATTTCAGTTTTTACCTGCCCAAGATTCAGCAATTCCCGTGTTCAACAACTTAAGAGAGTCCATAAAAACTAGTTTGCGATGTCTACAGATAGTGCCTTCTGAAATATTTTCTGGTAAGAGTTGTTTATTCCTGACGCCTGAACAAGCAGTTCGGGTCTCGCCACAATTCAGGGACCTAGTCCTTCAAATGGAAAGTGAAGGGGCTATTTCAAGCAATTCATCTTCATTGAAGAAGGTCTTGCATTCATCTCTGGACCTCGAAAAATACAGTGCAGTTCTGGACTTTCTGGATGTGGCAGCTGCTAGTGGTCATTGGTACACAAAATGCATCAGATCCTGCAATATTGTGTTGTTATCTGATGAGGTATATGTTGAACTACTTGGTTTTATTGTTGATAATGAGAAAAGGTTTGCAAAAGGTATTAAGACCATACCTCTTATTAAATACATCAATAGCGAAGGAAACTTGGAATTGTGTACAATTGCTGAAACCACAACAGGGATTCCAGGGACACTGAAGGTTCGATATGCTATGGAGCTGGAGCTTCACACTTGGCTGAGCAAGTGCAATATGGAGTTTGGATGTCCTGGTGTGTATTTCATTCCCAATAGCACACAGAAAGCTCTATTAAAGAACAAACCAATTTGCAGAAGGAATTGGTCTGTCAGGAATTGGCTTGGCCAAGCAAGAGTGTCTTCTTGTTCAGCACACGGTTATGCTTCATTGCTTCAGAATCATGTATCAGGTGAGGAACCAAATCTTGCAGTTGCATTGTCCAATTTCCTTTATCACACCCACAGGAAAGGCTTCCTTGATGATAATAGCATATCTGATATTTGTCGAAGGATCCCAATTATTGATGGGGCTGACCATGTTAGAACGCAAAGAACCGTTACTCTTGTCCCTGCATTAGATAGCAAATGGATGAAGTTGTTTGGACCTCAAAACCCATTTGTGGAACAAAATTACGTTGATATAGGGTATGTTTATTCTAAAAGTAGTCTGTTTCTGGGAGAATCTACGCCTGAGAAGGAGCTTCTTCATTTTATTAGCAAGCATTGTAAAGCTGTGGACTTACCGGAGTTGTGTCCTCCAGATGTGGTGCTACAGATAGCATCTCGTGAACTGTCAAGTGAGCAGGCCTTTTTGCTACTCGATTGGATCAGATTACTTCGGAATAAAGGTTCACCTTTACCTTTGATTTTCATTGAAAGCATTCGAGATGGAAAGTGGATGAAGACATATTCAGGTTATGTTTCTCCAAGAAAGGGCATTCTTCCAGATGAAACAGGGAAAGCTATTATTGATATGATGAAGGATGTTCTGAAGGATGCCCCCATTTTAGACCTGGAATTTTATATGAATCGAATCAATCTTTATCAAGATGAATTGAAATTTCTGGGTGTGGGACTTGGATCAGATGATGTGCGGAGGCTGGTTGCTAATTGGTTAAATTCCCTTGCTTCTCCTGGAATGAACAAACTGTGCACGTTTGCTTTGCTGACTTTCATTAATTTTTGTAGAGGAAGAAATATGATTGATGAGGACTGGTTGGATGTTGTGAAGGATAAGAGGTGGGTGAAGACTCATCAGGGTTATAATGCTCCCAAGGGATCTATTCTTTTGCCATCTGAGATAGAAGCTGAAACCTGTTTAAAAATTACAAATCTTCCTATTGTTGATCAAGCATTCTATGGAAGCAGATTAGGTTCTTTCTTATCAGAATTAAGGCTACTTGGAGTTACATATGGTCTGGAGGAGGTGCAAAAATCAATTGCAGAGAATATGACTTCAAATCTGTCTTCCCTGACTGGTAGTTGTGGTTTGTTGATTCTTAAATGTATCAGATGCTTGGGATCTGGAGCTGCTGGCTTGATTATAAAGATTAAATGTAAACCTTGGATAAAGACAACTATGGGTTTTAAAACCCCTTCAGAAACTGTTCTTCCTGATCCAAGATGGGGTGCTTTGTTCACTGCTCTTCAGGTCCCTGCCATAGAGGAATCATATTATGGGGATGCAATTAGGCATTTCACTGATGAGTTGAATGCTATTGGAGTGGTGGTTGATTCTACCGGAGCAACTAAGATGATAGGTGCTCGGTTTAATTCCCTACTGTCTTCTTCTAGCTTAGCTCCTGCCACAACGATGTTGTTGTTAGGTTGCATCAGAGAGCTGAGTCAAAATATGTCTTTACAGTGCTCTGAACTGAAGTGGTTGTTGTGTGAGAAGTGGTTGAAAACACGTCATGGTTATAAGACACCTGGTGAATCAATTATTTCCGGCTCTAATTGGGGACCGATCTCATTTTTTGTTGATCTTCCTCTCATAGATGACGCACACTATGGTATTGCCATATATAAGTTCAAGGATGAACTCCAGATGTTGGGTGTCATCACGGATTTTGAACGAGGAGCTCCATTTGTTGCTAAAGGTCTCCACAGCCCAATTCAACCTGAACTACTTGCTGCAGATGGTATGATATCATTGTTGGAGTGCATCAAGCATTTAAGGTCCAGGTCTGATGATGAACCTTTACTGGGTGACTTACGGCAGAACGTTGCAGAAAGCAGGTGTTTGAAGACCATGAAGGGTTACAAAATTCCACAAGAATGTGTTCTCTTTGATCCAGCATGGGAAAGTATTCTTAAGAGGTCAGATGCTCCAAGCATTGATGAATCTTTTTACGGAACTAGCATTTTTTTGTCCAAGAATCAGTTGAGAGATATTGGTGTGAAGGTAGACCCATTGGATGTTTGTTCTCTTCTTTCTGGGCTTCTTTTGTCACTATCAGACAGGGGTGTAATTACAAGGATTTATGGCTTCCTGAACAAGTTCCAATGGAGTCCGAAAGATCAAGATAAATGCAACTTTCAGGTGTGGATACCTGGCTCAAAGGGTACAGGTGTATGGGCTAATTCTCAGGATTGTGTACTTCATGATAGGAAAAATCTGTTTAGCTCCCGTTTGTTCTGTCTTGAGAAGTTTTACAAGAAAGGGCTCCTTCCCTTTCTTTCTTCAGCCTTTGGAGTTGCAGAAAATCCTTCCATCAATGATTACTTGCAGCTATGGAACTCATGGGCTCTGAGGGATAACGGTCAAGTAACTGTTGCAGAGTGCTGTTCCTTTTGGGAGTTTGTTGTAGACAGCTGGAATCAACAGGTAGAAGATATTCTGAAGCGGAACTTGACTAAATTACCTGCCACAATGGACACGGTTGATGAAATATATCTGGTGAGCAGAGAGGAAGTATTTATTGCTGATGACTTGCAACTGAAAAAGATTTTCTCCAGCTCTAATAAGGTTCCTCTGTTTGTGTGGATTCCCAAGAGTATAAGCGAGTGTTATATTACTCCAAAAAGACTACATGCAATTTATGAAATACTCAGAGTTAGAAAGATGTCTGAGTCAGTTGAGTGCAATGTGAGCAGCACGCTATCATTTGAGCATTGTGAAAAGGTTGATCCAAGAGAGAGATTAATTGGGAGGGGTTTAATCAAAATTATTCTGGGTTTTCTAGCTGGTCCTGAGGTAAATATGCCAGTAAAAGAGAGACACGAGGTCGCTAGATCGATAGTTGTACTGTCTGTGTACAAGAGTGACAAACCGATTCAAGTCTGCTATCAACTAAAGCCATCTGCAAGTACAACAGTTGAAGTGGAAACATTAAAGCTGGTTCTTTGGGAGAAGAATTCTCCGCATTTGCTCATTGATGAATTAGGCTATGAGGATGGGAAAGATGATCTGGAATTTGTTGCTTCTTTTGCTGATGAACTCGCTCGAGGACTGTTAGCACAGGTGAGGCCTACTGCAGCAGATGCTCTGAGCAAGATTATCCAAATGGGGTATATGTTCAATTTTAATGAGAATGAAGTGGAGTTTTTGCTGGTGAAAGACAATTTGGAGTTACTTGTGGAGGATGTTAAGTTTCTTGATTCTGCATTCCTCTCATCAAGAGAAACTACTGTAACTGCTGTGTATCGAAAGCGTGCACATAAAAAGTTAGAGCAATTAGGCCCTTCCACACCAATGCCTGCATGCAAGAAGCAGCGTCGGTTATAAAGGGGCATTGATCCTGTGGCTCTTTTTTCTTTGGTTCATGGCTTGAATTATCAGAACCATAAAGTTTTATTTTGAATGTGTTTTGGTAGAATCCTCGTGTATATACGGGATCTGATGTCTGGCATGTAAATCTTTAGAATGTTGATCCTCTCCTTGGCTAGTTTACTTATGTTTGGCTTTTAATCCAAGGATATGGTTATGCTTGTCATGGCTAATGGATGAAATGAACTGTGAGATGCCCCTTGTATTGTTATAACTTATATGAATATATCCTGGCATGAGCCTATATATCCTGGTTCTCACAAAGTTCCATATTTCTCAACTCTTTCTTTCTTTATAATTTGCTAGCTGGGTTTGTTTGGAACGCATGTTGAGTAAGCCGTTGCAGTGCAGAGAAACCATGGCAACCCCCACAGATCAAGCCTTAAATGATGTGCTGCTAAACTTCGCATAGAAGAGATTCAAACGCTTCACCATGCGGTCACTAGTCTCTCTGCCAAACCAGCAGGCAGCAGCATATATAGCCATCCATGCATTAATTAAAGGTAATCTAATCGGCCTATACAAATGAATATACCTCCACCAGTTACACCATGTTGACCCAGAAATGGTTTGTGGAAGTGGAACTCTCCCACCTCATCATGCATATGCAATCAAAGTTTTGCCTATGTTTTTCTTTTTTCCAGCTATTGGGGTAGTGGATAGAATGAACTAAGTAAAAATAGCACTAAATTCCTGTTTTTTTTTTTTTTTTTCTTTTTTAAAAGGGTAACTCCGCCCTTGCCTACTACAACCCTTTGTATACAACTTTTCTTCACGTGCTAGTCACGTGACCAATTTCGCTAGAACCATACAGTATACAACAATCATAGACATAGAGCTAAACCCATGACATACAATATACATCTTAACTAATCAAACATGTAATGGTGTAAAAGTTGACAACTTTGAAGGTTGGTTTGCATTTGACAAAACAAAAATGAGAAGGAAATACAGTTGAGTTGCGTGGAGATACAGCTAATTGACTTGGTGCATATGAGTTGTGTGCCATCAAATTAAAATATACATTACTTTGTAAGTTATGGTCAAAAACAGAGAGTAAATAACAAATAGCCTGGAGAAGGAAGTGGGCTTGAGCTGTAGCCTGTGTGGATGTGAGAATATCAAAGATTGTCCAAAAAAAAATAGTACTACTTAATGTTGTTGAAACATGTAGGTCCATTCAAGATTGGAAATATATGGATCGACCAGAGGCATCACAAAATCTTCGTATCTATTATATTATTACTCTGTTCATGCTTTATTAGTGGAAGCCTTAGCGTTTCTACTTCTGTGTTTTTAGAAATTTGTTTTGTGTTGCAAATTTCAAATGCTATGTTTTTCAAACTCTTTGCATTTTAAATGTATTCAGTAATTAAATTATTTTCCTCGTCTCTCACAATCATTTCTCATGTGCTACCTTAATTGAAGTGACCTAACATGGATGTGATACGTTAAAACATGGTGCATAAGAGATGAATTGTGAATATCTGATGCAAATAGTGGAATTCATAATGTGAATGGTAACTACTAATAGTAGAAGTCTGATGTGAATAGTAACAGCAAATAGTAGAATTCTGGTGATGGTTGGCCGGAATTTGGTGGTCGGAATAGTGATTCTGGTTTAGGAGAGGGAGAGAAGAGAGACGACAGTTTCCCCTCCAATGTGTTGGTAAAGTGACACGTTATTCTCATTGCTTCACAAGAGAGTGTTCCGTTTATTAATATTTATCACATTGAAAATGGCATGCCAGTGCTTGGTTTTTTCATGTTAATGATGTTTGATTGCACATTCTCTTCTACATGAGATGAGAGGTCTTTTTTATTTTTGCTTTCTTGTATCAAAGATTTCGCATATAAATAGTAGTCTCCCAAAGTAAGTAAGAGGGCAAGGTTGCGTCCTCTTTCTATAACATATAACTATAACAGAGTAGGGAATGAGAGAACCGATAATTAGAATGGGGTTTTTCACACACACAATCAAGATGGAAGAGAAAGGAAAAAGAAGAATTTACATGGAAGAGAAAGGAATAAAACCAAATAGACAACTAACTCGATCGGAGCGATCCGTGGACCAAAGAAAATGATCAAATGGCACAATATGCCTTTGCGGCATACTCAGTTTCACTGAGGTCTTTCTGTGCTCTAAGAAATTCTAGATGTTTGAAAGGCTTATACCTTAAGGGGTGGTCCTTGTCCACAAGCTCATCTGGTACATGTATCACCCCATCATGCAGTGAAAACAGTCCGAACGAGTATCTCACCTCATTTTCCTTCAATGTCACTCTATGTCTACACGGTCGAACTCGATCGTTGCTCCAAACCTAGGCCAATCAAAGCATGCAAATATCCTTAGCCTATTGTGGATTGCTTCTCACATATGGCTAGATTTCTAATAATAAATTTCAACATTCTTCGAATAACCGAGCATCTTGAACAAACGCTTATAAGCAGAAGTAAGCAGAAGTGTTCCTGTAAAAGAGTCTCAAACGAGCTATAAATAAAGCATGAACAAAGTATTATTTGGTGGCAAACCTGAAATACGTCTCCCGCCATGAATATCACGGATGAAGGCAGAGGATCAAAAACTACCCACTCATCATTCTTTGTATTGATCTCCAGACCATTGACATGATTTTGATGGAGTATGGAGGAAAAGGTCTTGTCCGTATGACTGCGTAAACCCACATCAACTCCAAGTTTCTTGGGTTCTTTGTATTTTATAAGCCGGAGATAGTAAAAAGTCGATCGGAAGTGATCGTCATGGTACTTTTCTACAGCATAGTTTTCAAATACCATTCTTGTCGCAGCTTCATCTATCTCCGCCATCACTTTTGCATACAAGTCAGCAGTCTCACTGCGCCACAAGAACAAGTGTATTAATCTTGTAAACAAACTAATAAGCTATATATATATAATATAGTTGTAAATCGAACTTGGAAGGCAAACTTGTATGTAGAATAAAATTATACCGAAATTGGTCGTTTCCATTTGGCCAAAAAAGATGTGTGAATTCCTGAGTTTCTTGAGGGTTTGTGCCATTAATAATTCCAAAGGTATTCTGCCCAGAACGGGAAGTTACGTAGCCAGCACGTAAAGGGTTGTCAGGAGTATCGACGGGGAAATTAAACAACTCGTCAAATGCATTAAAGATGGTTTTGTGAAGTTCCGGAGGAACTTTGCTGGGTAGGATTGCCATGAAACATCCGAGCTCTTCCAGCGCCCGACAAACGTCTTTGCGTGCTAAGAGCCAAGAGCTTGTCCCCGGCTTCAGGCGGTCCGCTTTCGAGAAATCTACCACTGGAATCCTGGCCACAGTTTGGGAACTCATGTTCATCTTTTTTCTTCTTGGTTCTCTCACTGGCTGTATACGAGACTCTGAGGGCTCTAAGCATAAAGTAGTGCAAGATGCATGTACTAAAAATGATATTTAGATTTTTTTTTTATTCCTCAAACCTTGTCCAAAAAGGCCAGGATGAAAAAAATAATAATAATCAAATGACAGAGTGGTTGGCATTTCATCAAGCAGGTGGTGAATGGGCCATGGTGGACGTTTGTTGGGTCCGCCACTGTCGATAAGCTGAGGAGTGAGTGATTGATATGTCAATGCCAAAACCACTTTTCATTTGTTTAATTGATGTGATTTTAAATGGTTGCTATATAAATGTTACAATAGAGTGTGTGTGTGCGCACGCTCTTAATATGATACGATAACCCAATTCAGTCCAGCCACTTGTTACAACTCTTTTTTTTTGGGCTGTCTCTTGCCTACCCAGTACCAGCCCAATCAATATGGGCCCATCAAAACAAACAACCACTCGCTGCAAGAATTCTATAGTTCGGACTCGCCCCTTTTCTTTTCAATTTTCACCTTAGCATGTGTATGTGTGTTTCTAGAATGCTGATCTCCAATGCATTGGCAAAGTGAAATATTATGAAGAGTTTTTAGGTTCAATGGTCCCTGAATTTTGATTCGATTAGCATTTTGGTCTCTCAATTTTCAAAATCATTCTTGTGGTTCTTCAACTTCCGTTTCGTTAGGACCAAATGTCATATCGTCAGTTTTGTCAATTTTCTGTCAAAAATAACCATGTGATGCTCACGTGGGGATTAATTGAGGGATAAAAACGGAAATTACTTGGGTCAGGATATATGTGGAGCAATTCCTACTTGGCTCATGAAATTACTTGGCTCACTAGATGTATATGAGGTTTTGAGGGCTCTAAGCGTAAAGTAGTGCAAGATGCATGTACCAAAAATGATATTTAGTTTTTTTTTTTCTTCCTCAAAGCTTGTCCAACAAGGCCAGGATGACAAATAATAGTAATAATCAAGTGATAGAGCCGTTGGCATTTCATCAAGCAGGTGGTGATTGGCCCATGGTGTCGATAAGTTAAAGAGGATTGTCAGCGGGGCCCTAACCCGGTCAACAGAACCCTTAGGCCTCCAATCTCGTTTCAGCTGTCAAGGCTTTCTAGAGCAAGCGTTGGGCTCCACCAGCCTGGGCAAGGCCCAAAATAAGATTTTTGTAGGTTAGATGACTTAATGCTGACATCATTGTGACATCAGCAATTAATTTAAATAACAAAAAAATTGAAGGAAAAAAAAACCCAGAAATTTCAGAAATTTTTATATTATAAATACTTAGCCATATTCTTCACTTCCCACATCAAAACTCTATACAAATTCATCTCCTCATATCTTATGTAAATAGTGGTTGTTCTTGAATTGTCATGGCAACGGGTAGAAAACCAACAAAAAATTGATAGGGCAGGGACTATTCATGTAAATAGTAATAGTCATTGTTTCCCCTTACCTTTTGTCATAGCAAATAAGTGAAAAATGCTATAAGGAGTAAGTGATTGATGTCAATACCAAAACCACTTTTTATTGTTTAATTTAATGTGATTACTATATATATATATATATTTGATAGCTATCTTTATTTTTTTTGGGAGAAATTTTAGGATTGCATTCATAATTCAACTAAAAAAATCACCATCCACAAAGGGTCATTACAATAACGGCCCTCAAAGTGAAAACAGTGGCTTCACTTTGAGGGAGGAACATAAGAGGGGAGAGGGGAGAAAGAACAATGGCTTTCTCGCCCCTCAAAGTGAAAATAGCTATAGAGGAGAGGAAGCTTTAGAAAGTGACTCTTTGGACTAGTCTCTTAGCCATCTATCTCTATAGCATCCCGCAATTCCTGCTCCTTCCCGTCCTTCTTTTGTTTCTTGATAGCACAGAAAAGAGACTGTTCTTGGTCCTTGGTCATCCTTTGTCCTCTTTCGATAATACCATAGATGCTATTGGTCCTGATCTTCGATTCAATCTGGGAAGGGTTTTTTGAGAGAAGGGGGGCTAGAGTTTGGGAGAGCTTCTACAATGAGGAGTTAAAGGGAGGGGTTAAAGTGAGGAGACCGATCCAACCGTCAAAACATTTAAAATATTTAAGTCCCATGATTTCTTTACATTTGTTGATGGTGAGATTTGAGCTCCTCAAATAACCTCCTCACTTTAAGCCCTCATTATAGCCTTTCCGAGAGTTTGATATTAAGTTTGGGCTGTCTCTTCTAAAGCCCATAGAATTTTTCAAATATGATTAAAATTTGGCTTGTAGATATGGTTGCAAACAATGTAATTTCTACTTTGAATATAAAAAATATATCTCAAATGGGAGGATTAGTTAGATAATTATTCAAAAAATGATAATTGCTAAAATGTTATGTGTCAATTATTTCAGCTAAACTTGTTTACGTAATCATTTCACCAAAATTTTGAAATTTCAGTTGGCAAACTGGAAAAAGTCACCAACTTTGAATGTCACATAATAAACCAGAGAAAATTTAAATTGACGCCTTCACAATATCTAAAATTGATGCTTATTTGCAGAGTATAGACCTAAGAAAAACTGTTCATGCATCATGCACGACTGAACACATTGGAAAAACTCTCTGCATTTGGCATTTGGTCATGGAGATGAAGTTTCAGCATATGCTTCCATTTATGGTCATTGGCTGCAACGTGTATGCACCAGCACTGCATATATAGCCAGCCATGCATTAAGTAGAGATAATCTATTGGCCTATACGAAAGAAGTATTTCTCTACAAGTTACACCATGTTGACCCACCCAGAAAAGGTTTATGGAAAGTAGAACTCCCACATCATCATGCATATGCAATAAAAGTTGTGCCCATATTTTTCTTTTTTCTTTTAAGGAGCTGTTGGTGTAAAATGAACTAATTTTTTTGACTAAATTTCGTAAAAGTAGCAGTAAATTCCTGTTTTTATAACGGTATCTCCGCCCTTGCTTACAACGGGTGTATAGAAAATTTTCTTTACGTGCTAGCTACGTGACCAATTTTGTAGAACCATATAGTAAGTATACAGCAATTGTAGACAAATAACTAAACCCATGACAGACAAATAATCAAACATGTAATGGTGTAAAAGGGGTTGACAACTTTGAAGAATGGTTTGCATTTGACAAAACAATTGAGTTGCGTAGAGATACAGCTAATTGACTCGGTGTATGTGTTGTGTGCCATCAAATTAAAATATACATTACTTTATAAGTCACGGTCAAAAACAGAGAAAGCAAATAACAAAGAGCCTGGAGAAGGAATGGATGTGAGAATTGCAAAGATGGTCAAAAAAATATACTACTACTTGTTGAAATATGTAGGTCCATTCAAGATTGGAAATACACGGATCGATCCACCAGAGGCATCACACAATCTTCATATCTATTATATTATTGCTCTGTTCATACTTTATTCATGGAAGCCTTAGCGTTTCTACTTTTGTTTCTTTAGAATTTTGTATTGTGTTGCAAATTTCAAATGCTATGTTTTTCTCACTCTTTGCATTTCAAACTCCTGATATAAAAACATAAACTCAATATGTTAAAACATGGTACGTGTGAGATGAATTTTTACGACCTTAAATGACTAGCAACAATTGATATAAGTTTAACTTTCGTATTCACGAACATAAATGACTATCAACTGTTAATCTATATAGGACATGAGAATGAATTGGGAAGAGGCAGAGCGGCGCACACAAAACGCGACGCTTAGTAATAAGAAGTTAGTCGGTGCAGATTGGTAGACATGATGAGGAATGTGGTGAGATAAGCCGCTGGGTTACCTAAGCTTTTTATGCATGGCTGCGCGATTTGCTTGATTTTCTTCTGTGAAGCACTCGCATAACAAAACCTGAAGGGACAGGACAGAGATGACCAGCAAACAAAAGGACAAAGGTCAAGCAATGACGACATACTGATTTGACGCTTTGCCCCCACCAACTCTAATTATTCATTGCATCTTCATAACGTCTGCATTTGAATTTCATGTTCACTTTTGGCCTCCCATTACACAGTGCTCTATGATTAATTAGTTTACTTACAAATTAATTACCCTGCAATTCTTATGTAGTTTTGCCATTCTAGTTGACTTGGAAATTAATTTGCATGTCATTCCAAATTACAAGTCTAGAAGTTATCTCCGTCTAATTTGACTGACATTAAAAAAAAAAAAAAAAAAGGAAAAAATATAAAATGTTTTAGCACTTTGTAGTCAATTACATAAAAATACCATATTAGCAATTTAATTTGCGCAAGAAACCCCACGTGGCACCACACATAAAGATAGCTGCATGGTCGGGGTCACTAGCAGTGGAAACTATCCTCTAGGGTGTAGGGCAGTCTTAGGCCCCTACGCAATAAGTGTACTTTTTTCTTTTTCTTTTTTCTGGGGATCGAACAAATTAACCATCAATGTCATCAAAATGGTTTCTAATTGTCTTGCCTTCTTCTTCTCTTGTTGGTCATTTGGTCACCTACCAAAAAGGAACATGTACACTAATTTCCACTCAGTTTCAATCTCTGTTAACGGCTTGTCATTTTGCTTCTAGAACCCCCTCTATAGGTTTTCTCTTTTTTTTGGTTAAAACCAAGAGGCTGACTTTTAGTGATGGAAATAAAGGGAGAAAAGCAACGTACTAATTTACCAAAAAGACAGAAAAATAAACAAGAAAAGAAATGTGAGTTGAGTAATCGAATTACAAACATGTTTTACATATGTATTAAGGATAATGCTTTCTTACTAGCCGCATTTAAGTAAGGATGATCGTAGTAATGAATTGTCATATTATCTGAAAAGAGAATATGTTTAAATAGTATCTCTATACCACTGTGTACTTCACGTATTTTGTGAGTGAATATAAATGAAAATTGTGAATTAATTATAATAATATGTACGGTAATATTAGATATGTCCTTAGATGGGGTTATTTATAATACAGAGCCAAAATATTAATGTATGTATGTCCCAGCGTACTAGACGGTGAGGATGTCGTTAGAATTTGTAGTTCCAAGAAGAACAGCAATCCTGATGTGATGATATAAATAAAAGGCATGATTCTGGACTAAGAAAGACAAGAAGAAAATCCTTGCTTCCATTCTGGCACACTCATTTCCTTCCAATTTTCTATTCAAACTCACACTTCTTTTTGCCACACCCTTTTTAAATTCCACCTGGCCCCTTTCCGGGAACCATGCTTATCCCCTTTTTCATCACACTTTACAATTAACCTATTTAATCTCTCTCTCTCTCTCTCTCTCTCTCTCTCTGTGTGAAAAGTTGTTAATATTAATTAATGTGGATTAATAATTGTGTAACTATCCTATATAGTATATCAAGGTAGCTATTAGCTCAATTAGGTTCCAAGAAGAAATTAAGGATGGGGAGAGCTCCTTGCTGCGACAAAGCCAACGTGAAGAGAGGACCATGGTCACCTGAAGAAGACACCAAGCTCAAGTCTTATATCGAACAGCATGGCACCGGCGGCAACTGGATCGCTTTGCCACAGAAGATCGGTACCTCTCTCTCTCTCTCTCTCTCTCTCTCTCTCTCTCTCTCTCTCTCTCTCTACCTTCCTCTTCTTTATACTTAATGTCAAATTAGAGTTTACTTGTTACATGAAATCGGTTATGTTTAATTTGTTTAGTTTTTTTATGAATGAATTTAGGGCTTAAGAGATGTGGGAAGAGCTGCCGGCTTAGATGGTTGAATTATCTCCGCCCAAACATCAAGCATGGAGGGTTTTCTGAGGAAGAAGACAACATCATTTGCAGCCTCTACATAAGTATTGGAAGCAGGTATATACACTTAATATTATATACATAGTTAGATTAATTACATTGTTGCAACTAATTTCCTATATTTAGCTATATATAGCGAGGGCCTAAATTCATGATACAAATAAGGGTTTGTTTAATATATTTATGAATATATATGTATATATGTATATAGGTGGTCTATAATAGCGGCGCAGCTGCCAGGAAGAACTGACAACGATATAAAGAACTACTGGAACACAAGGCTGAAGAAGAAGCTTCTGGGCAAGCAGCGTAAAGAACAACAGCTGGCTCGCAGATCATCATCCGGCCTGATCAAACAAGACATCAGAAGATCATCAGGGAGTGGCGGTGGAGGGAGTAATTCTCATCCCATGGTTCCGGCAGCAGATGATCAAAGCCCATACTGGCCAGAGCTGCCAGTGCTTGCAGTGCCAACAGTCCTACCTTACTCCCCATCAATTCAACAACATCAACATCAACAACAGCAACAGCCTTGTTTCAACGACCATGCATCCATCAGAAAACTACTCATCAAACTTGGAGGAAGGTTTAATTCAGATGTTCATCATCACGATGACACAAATGTTCAACCCATCCAAGATGGGCCCACAATTAATCTTCAGTTCCCACCAGCTCTTGACTCTGCTCAGCAAGTTTATGAGCAACATTCTTCTGCTCCTGTGGCCTTGATCAGAAACAGCAATGACATCATGGTCAGCTCTCATCATCATCAATTTGAACAAACCCAGTACATGGTCAACAACAATACAGACGACATAATTGGAGATGGTATGCACATGTTTCAAGGGCAAAATGGTAATTACGTGACTGATCAGCTTAAGGAAATGGTGTACAACAACATGAACCCACAAAGATTAGATGCGCTGGAGTTCCTGTATGGGGAAGACATGATGATGGTTATGAATGGTGAAAGTATTGGGTGGGGTGAGATGCAGCTGGTTTGTCCTCCTACACATGTGGCCTCCTCCTCAGTCGACGGCGGCAGCTATGAGCAGCAGCGATTGGTGCCTCAAGAATTATGTGGTTTCAATAACGGGTTGAGTAGCTATCCTGCAGGGGTTCAATAAAATTAAAAGTGATGACCATCTTGTACATTTGATTGTAATAATATAATCAGAGATTTGGTAGCAATAGGGGAGGTGGGAGTTAATGTTTTGTAGGAAAACCCTAATAAGAAACCCATTCAATGATATGTCTGATTTTTCTCTCCATGATTATTGTCCTGGTAATTGATGGTTACTAGCTATATATATACTTCTCCTTTGTAATTTTCATGCTGAATTTCTTCATTAATGTTGTTGAGTTAGGGGACTTTGGAGCTCGAAGCTTGCTAGCCCTCTATTTAGCAATATTACTTTGTGCACATTTGATTCATCATCAACTACATATATACATGTTTGTTTGTTTCTGTTGATTCAGACGGTGGGGATCAGCAATATTTCTCGAAAGAAGTTTTCAAAGAAGAAAAAGGGTATGTGTTTTCTCTTGCAATTAGCATCTATATATTTATGGCTAGGAAGAGCCACACCAAGTTAATTTCTATGGAACTTGCTTCTTTTAGGTTCGCAAATTAATGCATCAGTATGGAGAGAGAGAGAGAGAGAGAGAGAGAGAGAGAGAGAGAGAGAGAGAGAGAGAGAGAGAGAGATTAAATTTTGAAAAGAGATCGATGCTATTTTTGTACACAGTTGAACTGGCACATGCTAACACCCTCCTGTGTCTGCATACTGCATGCAAAGATAATCTACATTCCTTGCAAATATTTCAATAAAAACCATCTTCTTCTCTTTGTCTGGGCAAAGTGCATATATTCTTCTTGTCATATTATCCGTTTTAGATTTAAATATTGAAGATTCTTACTCCCGTAAGGCTAGCTAAGAGCATAGTGAAACCCTAGCTAGCGCTATATGTGTCAGAAGTATACATATTATTAATGGTCCCTTGGATGTATTATGAGTGCATTCAGCCATGTCTACTCACAATGCATTCATTCATCTTGAGTTTCACTTTGAAATTATTATCTAGTGCTTCTTATACATGTCAGAATTCTTTTCTTCTTCCAAACAGTACGAGATCGAGTCGCAATTTTTTGTCTCCGTATAAATTCATATTTTCCTCAAACTAGACAGATTAAATAAGAAAAAAAGGGACATGAAGTGTGCTTTTTTCCACAGAAATTGAAGAAAAAGCAAAGGAAAATCATGTGCAAGTTTGCATATTAGAGAGCATTCAAATAGACTAAATCTGGTCTTTTGATGTTCTGAGTACTAATTTCAAATGCCATAAGTGTCAATAAGCTCGATGCCGATTGTTACCTAACAAAGCTTCAATTATATATATGTATACGTAATAACTATCAATTCAGCCAGCATGTGCTAGCTTGAGCCATGAATGTCAATTGTACTTGTTTTAAATTCAAGCATTTTCTTCCGGATGTGAATACAGCAGGCAGATGTTAATTAGCAGAGACCTTTGTTAATTTTAGATTATTGTTTACCACATGATTAGTTTATTACTTCCGACTCTTGTTAGTTAACTAACTAAAGCTTCCTTTCTACTTTATTTCCAAATTCAACCACCTTTTTCTTGGTTTTCTGTTTCCAACCCCATTACTATTACTATTACTATTACTATTAGGGATTTCAATTACTCATACAAAGTTTATAAGCAGATTAAGCGGGGGGTATCATCATGAATATAAACTCTAGTTAGATCCTGTCCGAAAGATTGGGTGCTTTTATGTAGATAACCATAAATTTTTATTTATTTATCAGAACTCACTTGGGGGATGATTTAAGCCTGACAGCATCTATCCGCTATGCCTAACCTTTACGTTCCTGGGTGAGGTCAAAGAAGTAAATTCAGTCTTCTGGGAACATTTGATCTGTTGCCTTGGCTGACCTCTACAAAATACAATATTAGTCGATTCCAGTTGTAAACTGCAAGATTTAGATTACAATATTTGCTTTCTGTTGACATTTTGCAAACTTTTGCCATTAATGTTTGGTAAGCCATGGTCCTGACTTTGTTAGAATTGGTTGACATAGTTTGAAATTGGTTGCAGCCTTATCAAGCTACAAGTTCAAAAAGTTGGCCCCATTAATTAGACCAACTCTCAAATTCAAAGTTTATATGAAACGTCTTAATCTTTTCATGATCTCCTTGAAAAACTAGGTTAACTAAATCCGAAGGAAGCAACCTATATATATATATATATATATATGCAAGACAACAGAAATTCTTCTACACGCAAGTTCGGATGTTATTATCGTGCGGATATCTGGATGAGATATGCTATGTAAAACATAAAATAGTTAGCATAATTAATTAAGTTTTCGGAATAATATAAGGTCATAAATATATGAAGTGGGATATCTAAAACATGGCCATAAGATCATAGTCTGTCTGGCTTATGTATATATATTATTACAATTATTATAAGCATATATAAAGCGGACATACAGAAACTCCAGCAAACAAATTAAGGAGACATTAACAGTTCTGAGAGCTTAACTGTACGAATTTTAAAATAAGCCTTCCTAATAATATTCATCTAATTTCTTCCTGTAAAGTTAAAAGGAATATCCCAAAGGAAGAAGAAACAGAACAGAAAAGTCCCCATAGAAAAAACCAAGATATCAAATTTGACTTGTTCTGGTTTCCCTTTAAATTCCCGTCAACCTGGTGACGATAATAAACACCACCATAATTTAATTTACATCTCTGATTGAGGCCCTAGATAGAAATGACAAGAACCAAAGGACGACTTGTGTCACTGCTTTTTCATTCTATAATCAAATAAATCAAACACCCCCCCTAAATATTTTAATGCAAACATTGATCCTTATTCACAATAATCTGCAAGAAAATATTTTTCTTCATCTGTTTTGAATATTATACAATGAAAATGACACTCACTAACATGAAAAATTCTTGCAAGTTTGTCGTCATGTTCAGCAGTTGGACCTGAAAAAAGCGGGTTTCTTCTGTATTATAAAAATGAAATTCATCAGAGAATAATAATATGGCAAAAAGACTGCCACATCTACAGTAGTATATTACTGCAGAGGGGTGTGATAATTCAAATTATTATACCATTTACGAGGTAGTTCTTGGTTTTTTTATATACAAGTGATATTCTAATTCAATCTATCTAAATTATAAAGAGGGAGATTCGAACTCAGATGCACAGCAAAAAATACATCCTCATCTTCTCTAGCTAACTTAACTAAGCCCGTGTCTGTCCAAGGTGGTTTTTGATTGGTTTTTTGGTTTTCAAAAGTAGGATAAGGAGAGAATTTAATAGTTCTTATACTATTCACTTGTCCGATTAATTTGGCTCATTTGGTTGTGTCATTTTTTTTAATAAAAAATTATTTAACATATTGGCTTTTGGCCTTGGCAATGGTGAAAGCTAAATGTTACAAATGTTTGCATCGCCTTCCAAAAAAATCTTTTAACCAATGCCATACGCAAGAAAATTAAACACGTGCTTATTAATCATCATCTATTTGGTTTGGTCCAATAATACTTCATTCTCAAAGAGTGAACTTCAAATTTTCTTTGGTGGAATTTTTTTTTACTGGACAGTCCTTTTCATCTTATGTCATATGTTCATTTTTCAAAATTTCAATTTTTTGTCCGGTTTTGGGTACATTCTTTTATTGGGTCTTCATGTTGGAGGCATTATATAGTGAGGGTCTTATCTCTTAATCGTTAGATCAAGCTAACCAATTTAATATAATGGTTAAGAGATAGGCCTCACGTAAATGCCATATATAAGACTCATTTTAGAATTCTTACTTTTTGTTGCATGATAAGGCCCAAAAACCTTTTTTTTTCCGGATGGGCCCAGTAGATTTGTATTCGGTCCAAACTCTTCAAACCTTAACCAGCCTGACCCAAAACTGAAATTACTAGTTTTTATTTTTAAAAATAAGAAAATAAGCCAGTGAATTTTACGTTTGAATATTGTGGAAAATGCCCCAAATTGGCATCATCAGCTAAACCCTAAAGAATGAGGAGAAAACTCTGGAGATAGAAGAGGAAGAAACCAGACGGTATCAATGGCGTTTCCGGCGTCTTTAGCGTCGCCTTCGTCTTCAACCCCTAAATTTCCGGTACCCTTCTTCACTCTCTCACTCTACTAAATTTCCAACTATTTGAAATATCTGAAATTTTCAAACTCCTGGATAACTGATTGGTTCTAATTTTCTCTATTTCAGATTAATGTCTTTGAACAGAAACCATGCCAACCCAAAAGTTGCTTTCTTTTACATCTCCGTCGCCGACCCTTCTCCTCAAGCTGCATAAAAGCAATGTCCTCCATGGCACAATTTGGCGAACCCAGTAAAGAAAACAAGCAGAAGCAGAAAATTGAAATCAGTGTTGTGAAGGATAAGCTGTGGGAAGCCATACCCGTCCCAGTGAAAGAGCTTCCATGGAAGAAAGCAGCAGATACAGCTTTGGAGCAGCTGCTTCTTCTTGGGTACAAGGCACTCAAATGGTCCTTTATCAGCTTTGGTGTCCTTAGTTTTTTATCAGATGTCATATTTTCCATCTCCAGGAACTATGAATTGATCATGCCCTTTGGTCTCTTTGTTGGGTGCTTCTTGACTGATGTCTTGAAAGAGGCGTTGCAGCAAGTGCTTCCAAGCTCAGAGGAGAGTGGACTTGAAAAGCACTTTTTAGGCATCGGCTGCTTTCTTGCTGCTGTTAAGTTTGTCTCTGCCGGCCTACCAATGCAAGCCCGAGTTTTTCTTCTGCATGTTGCGAATGGCGGGTTCATGCAGGTCTTGTGGCTCTGGAGAGGTTTATTGAACAAAAGAGATGAAGATGCTTCCTTGCCCATGGACGAGAAATCTTAATTTTCTGCGGAGGCTTTTTCTTTTTAGTTCTTTTGGGGAGGAAGATGGGGATGAGTTTTTGGGAATCATTGCAATATTCAGCGTGTATATATATAAATATATATATATTTATATATATTTTTATGCAATTCATTCTGTTGCTTGGAGAATCAAATAATCGAACTTCCATATCTGTTGAACTGTTTGAGCACATATGGCGTATAAAAATACTGAAGATCACTATGAATATGAAAAGCCCACAAGGGCTACAACGATATGCACAACTATTTGCAAAATAAGAGTTTGCTTTTGGATTTCCAAAAAAGAAAAACTGGGATAAACAAAGGAAAAAAGAAAGAGCCTGATTGTATGCTTGTGGAAGTTCTGAACTTTGAAACCAAATGTCTCACTCGAGTTGTGTCTGTACAAGGCTTCCAAAGGTATTTTCAGGCCAAAACGAGAACGTGCTCCTCAAGATATACTTTTACTCGTCCAAGCATCTCATTCAGGCAGGCACCATCAAATATGGTAATTTATAACGGATGGACTTGAATTTGGATATAGAAAATACAGTCAATTATGTACCACGCGAACTCATTTTACTTCTGGCTAGATTCTGCTCTATCAAAACTAACATCCCATGTTGGATTTACTTGGCTAGGTTCTTTCCCTGAAAAGAGAAAAGCACAAACAACCAGGCAATTACAACATTGATGCCGGATACAGGAACTCTCCCAAGTGTTGGATGAAGCAAACCTGGGTTCACGTTCTCTGGATCCTGAATGCTGTCCCCGTCCTCGTGATGATTCGCGTGTCCAGAATTGAATGAGTCATCAGGAGTGACTGGGGACTGGCAATAAGCTGAATGCAGCTGTTTATAAACCTCTTCCATCCTCCCCGATTGCTCATCCTTTCTATCCATCTCCATGAGAATCTGTAAACAACGCCCTCATCAAGATTCAGAAGAGATAGAGAGACGTAATGGTCTCAGACACACACACACACACACACACACACACATGCAGAAAGTCCATTTTGAATCACTACCTCTGAAACGTGGTTCCTGAATATCGGATGAAACCGCTGTCGACAGTACTCGTTAAATAGAAGGGTGAAAATAAGCAGTGGGATAGTGAAACCTGATGCAATTGGTGATCTTCTTAATCCAAATACACCGAGGGCAATTATTTGCATAAGAATCAATGAAACAATGACTGTATTGTGCATCATAGGCCAGAACTGTCCCCCACTTTCATATTTTGGTATATACACGTTGAGAATCTGAAATGCGCATTTTAAGATTCAATCCATTATTTGATTCTCCAAAGAAAGAAAGACGCAAAAAACCAATAACTATGAAATGGGGACAATACTAAGAAGAAAAAAAATAACAATAAAGTAAAAGACCACACATGACGCCCACAACATAGACCTACACGTACACTGGTTCTCAAAAAATAAACATAGACCTACACAATAAGGAACGCTATATGATAATGTAATACAACATTGTGAATGCACCTGCAAAAGAAAATCCTTTATTCAACTTTTTATTTAATTCTTTATACGAGGCATTTAATGTAACTTTGATAACCAAAAGCTAAAGGAAACCACAACGAATCTAATACAACATCTAAATTTCCTTCAAACCTAACAAAACTAAAATCAGAAAATGAGCTTCAACAATGTGATTTCCATTCCAAAACTGTCCGCAAACACAACCAGACAGGCACTAAGAACATGCGTTTCTGGAAATATCCCTAATATTACCTTCCAACTTAAAGAACACAGAACAAAAATAAGTGCAACTTCACTCTATGCAGATTTTGCATAAAAATGTCGTAGCTATAACCTCATGTACAAGATACCGGGTTTACTTGCTTTGATGTATAATAACATATAAGAACCGCAAATAAAAACCGATGCTAACCCATGGAATGCATGATGTTAATAAGCATCGATAAGAGGAGTCCTCACCTGGTTTCGATATATAAGGTAAGCAAGTACAAAGTAAACCAGCAAGAATGGCAATATTAGGGGAACCAGGATGGAACAGGTGAAGCCAACAAACCCAAACAGCAGGACTCTAGGAATTTCTGTATGATATGGAAACGTTAGTGTATCATTGTACCCATCCTTGAGTAATATGAACCTTCGGAAATAGTTGCAGAGAAGAGGATAAATTTGCATGAGTTCACATGCCAAGCTTGCCCAACCAGATGATAAAACATAAGTCATGAAAAATTTAGCCTGAAAATTTGAAACCATACTCATAATTAAAATCAATATTAAAGCTCTGCACTTTCTAAGATAAAAAAAGACTGGAAAACTTTTATAAGGATCTCATTACTAGCACGAGGACTAAAGTTCATTAACACTTAAAAAACTCTTACATCACTTTGTTAACCCTTATGACCATCAGTTCAAATTAAAATGGCTTGAAGTTTACATAAGAAGACAATTGCAAATGGACAAAGTAATAACTATAAGTAGAGGGCTTAATCATTCTCAATTGCAAAGCATATTAGTTCAGAACTTGAAGCTAAAAAAACAGTAGGCACTTGTACGGATTTAATAATCAAGGGCATATCACCTGTGCTGGAACTGCATTGGCAAGTTGCGCAGGTATGTCTTTCACACTAGAAAATACACTCAATTGGCGGATAAGAGACCCAGTAAAAATATTAACAAAAAAGACATTCCAGATTGTGAAGTATAAGACTTTGAAGCATGCACTCTTTTTCCTCCCACTACGGGAGATACAACCCTCTGCTGTCGAAAATAGCATCATAACTGGTGGAACTGAGTAAAAAGCCAAAATTAAAACCACACTTGGCAGGTACCCCGTCACCAGCTGGCTTATAATTTTCCTGCAAGCACAAAATGTCTGTGTCAAGCATAACAAAAAAATACAGTAAATAGCATTAAAAAAACAGTAACAAGCACAAAATGTGTGTCATCGTTTACTTACTTCTTAAGAAGTCCTCTCAGAAATGGAAATGCTTGTTGTAGAAATTCTAGTTGAGTCAAGCCTTGAACAAATGTGACGGGAATAAGAAACACAAGCATAAAGGCAATAGCAGCCAGAAGTGTAGCTATCTTCCGGATCCACAATTGTCCATACGGTATCCAAAGGTTTGACCAATAAACATCATTTGGTTCTGGAGCCATATCTGTCACCCATAACATGGGATTTGATGACTGGAGCACCTGTGAAGTAACAACAGCAGCATAGCGAGTCTTGAAAAAGACAAAAGCAGCAGCACACACCTGCATGTAAGACCCAACATATTTTAGGTTACAATGTTTCAATTTCCACAAAAAGTTCTGGCTCACTCGCAGAAAACATTTATATGACGAGAACAAGTCAAAGAAACAGAACCACAAATGAAAATGTCTATCCTCATTTTTCTTATGGGGAAGAGACTATGTAGGCCAGATTTATCCTCATGTCTATGACTTCCATGTGGGAATTTTGGCAGCTAGCTACTTGGCAGATTTAGGTTCTGTCATACTCGCGCCATATATAAATGGACTAATTATAGGAAGAATGGCATAAATATATGTGCTCGTGTGTGTGTGTGTGTGTGGGATTTTATTTGAAATAAACCTATTAACTCACATAAATAAAATACATACATTATATATAAATATTAATTACTCATTCAACATTACTTTTATTTCTATAAAAAAAGCCAATCGCACCAAAGATACTTCTGTTTCCAAAATTTTCCAGTCCAAAATCATGCTTAGGGCCAAAATACTACGTGGCCAACCATAAAAGGAACATCTAGAATAAAGCAAGAATAAATGACGATACTAAGAATGCTTACAACAAAACAATCTTTTTTGAAGGAATATTGGCATCACTGCCTTTAAACTGCAGTACAGAATTTGTTAAGAACTCAATGGTTGCCAAACCATTTTAAAGGGACCAAACCAGATGCAAAAGAGTCAAGCCATACACAACCACTAGTTGTATATGTATATGTGATGGAAAACCAGAGCTATTAAATTAATTGGGGCCAGAGCTTGTGCGACCTTTTTTCTTCCACCCACACCATCGTCAATAAGGGATGACTTCCCTCTAACACTCTCCATTTCGTTCGAGAGAATCTTAAAAGAATCAGTAGCTCCTCCACAAAAACCACACTGAAACAAATCTGGTTTACGGGTTTGGTCAACAGAGGCATCCTTAAGAATCTTGCACACCTTCCCTGCATCACTCTGCAAAGTTTAACAAGTAAATTCCAAATTTGTTATATTAAAAATAAATAAAATAAAATAAAATAAACTTCACAGTTAAATTTATGGATCTAGGGGTATAATTAATATAACTAAAATATTCAACATTTATAAAAAAAAAACTTCAATGCAGGGAAGAAATACCATGAAGCAATATTCATCACAATAAAGATTCCTTTCATCAATTCAGTATTATACCTTAAAAAAGTAAAAGCAAAGAGGTATTCACTTAGAGGAAATCTCTCAAGAATATAGTTGCCTCAAAACTGAAACTGAAAAGAAAATGCAAGAATCAACTGCAAAGTTGCTCATTCTCCTTTGCATTTGGAATCCTACAACTTAAACTACTGCATAAAATCATCAATACAGAATCAAGTTTATCTTATTTTCTTTCACATACAAAATTTCAGCACCAACTGATATAATCATAAAACAGTAATCATAAGTTTTCCTTTTTCCTGACACAACGTGCACTGCAACTCTTAAAATTATACACTAAAATCCGAATAATTGCAGGCTGCACACCAAATCCCATAGTAGTCTATGTTATCTTCTACAAAGACATGACAGTTGATGGCTCCATATCCTCTGTCTAGTCTCTGATTATTGAATGCACACCAAAATATACAAGCAATAAATGGTGTAGTTGATTACTAGTCAAATCCTCTGTAAGACTTGATTATTAGTCAAATGGGTGTAGTTGCAACTCCTAAATTTGAAAATTCATCGATACATAAAACAGAAACCAAAAAAAAATTAATTAATTAATTTTTTTATGGGGAATAATTGAACAAATGCAATGGCAGAAAAATATATATATATCAGGCATCCTGTATTCAGTTTCCGTAAAACCCAGCATATATTTTTCATATATCCTTAAACCGCATATTGGTCTAAGTGCAAGTCATGCTAGCAGTTATGACAGTATTAGCCAATAATAGAGCAATTGACTGTTGTGTAATTTAAAGATTTTAAGAACTTTTAAAACAATTAAATTGCTAGGAAACAGTATAAATAATTCAAGCCACATACATACCATCAGTTTCTGAATTTTACCAGATCGATACACCATTTGGTGTGACAAGTAGCTTGATGCATGATATTTTGTGAAGAATTTTCTTACTGAATCACTGTATGATTCTTCCGCTGACCAGGGAATAGCACGAACAACAACTGTAAAGTAACTTGGATTTGAAGAAGATGCAGTGATAAATGCCAGCCTCATTTTAGTGATGGTCTTATATTCCTACAGAAAAACCACAACAGATTCATAGACTTAATGTCTTAAGATATTTATATTTGTAAGGATTAAAAGCAAGATGAAGAACTTCTTAAATTATATATACTACAATATACAACAACAGATAGAGGAGATAGGGTTTACATCCTTACAAAGTAAAGGAGAACACAAGCTGAAAAGGTAATAATGTACAATGCGAGACAATGGGTCCAGAGCCTGACATGAATTACAACAGAGAGAAAATAACCAATAAGAAACTAGTTTCCTGGTGTATATAACCCAACAAGTTAAATCACTATTTTAAATTCATCAAAATTGAGACAAAATAATATGCGGATTCATAAAATTTGTTTGCTATCTACACTTTCAAATGTGTACAATAAGATTGAGTATACGATAAGTCTTTTCTTTCTTTAGAAATTGGATTAATCATCAGGACTATATATCTCATACCACTTTGAACCTTCTTGAACATTCAAGATGGTAAATACTTCCAAGGATTGTAAAGGGATGTGCTGATGATGCATCTTCTGCCCATGATAATTCACCGGAAGCACTATAAAAACACATACGACAGCAGCAATGGAAAAGATTCGAAGGCTGTAAATAGATAAACAATTTGGGGAAGTGAGAAATCATAGAACCATTAAGTAGAAATTGTGGTTGTACAAGCATGGAATTGAGCTGAGACTGAAATGGCACAAACATAAAGCATAATAATCTGGGCAGGGTTGAATTACCTGAAAACAACCATCCTGATAAAAACTACAGAATCCAAGCCACCAACGGCCAATAAATCTTCTTCTTTCGTTCTCCAGGCTTTCAATAGCCAACTAGCAGACGGAACAAATCTATCCAAGCAGAAGGGGTCACTTCTTCTTGTGGCTATTGAAATTCTTCGTCCAAAGTAGACATTAACATTGCTTGGTTGTTTTCTCAATATCGAATACAGCGAAAAAAGTATCACACACACAGCTATATTAATTCCAGCAGAAGTCAAAAGAGCTGCAAGATTCATTTCTGTACACTATATCTGCAAGCTTCCAAGTATCTCATCACCCAACGAAACACACACGAGACATCCCGATTACACCATAAGCTGAACACTCAGCTGCTGCAATTTTCCTACCTATCTGAATTTAAAAGTAGAATCCATAAGTCATTGTTTCCTTATTGATATACCAAATTCAACTTCATTTCTCACTAAGACAAAACAAAAGCTGCTCACATTGCTTCGATTCAAATGATATGCAACAACATACCAAAGCAACCGTTGAATTTCACACATACAGAAATCTCAAACAATCAATTATTAAGAATTTGATCAAAGATTCAGACTCTGTGAAATTGTAAACAAAGTAGACAGACAAAGTCAGCAATAATTAATTAGATCAAAGAAATGCAGAATTAGAAGAAAAACGAGTACCTGAACCAATCCGAGTAATTCAAACTCCAACTGATCCAAGCGGGTCTTGCACATAAAGCGAATTAAACCGAATTGCAAAGCGAGAGTCGAATTAAGGCTTGTAGCCCATGGCCATTGCCATTGCTGCGTTTTCGCTTCGACTTCACAGAAACTCCAGAGGAAAAAATAAATAAAAGAAAATGAAAACCCTAAAAAAGGTTTCTCAGGCAAAAAGAGAGAGGAGGAGATTAATGATTGGTGAAGAAGGGAAAGCGAAGAACCAACTTTTTGTCTCGGAGAAATACGTAAAGGAACCCCGGAATGACACGTTCGTTTGTGTATTTTACTCTCACTCAAAAAATCGCAGCACCAACGGGAAAGCCACGTGGCGGACAGCCACGTCCAACTGCCCAGGTATAATGCAACTGCCGAAGGTTCTTTCGTATTAATTTTTACTCCTTTTTGGCGTGCGCATTACGCTACATCGCGATCCATCCATTAATATGCGCTCCTCAGACGTTTCATGCTCGTGATTGCGAAGCGCAATGGGCGTGTAAACGTGCGATTGGCCCATTTTCGTGATACTCTTCACGGTTTGCGATGTTGGGCTGTAGTTTTTCGCAGCCCATCATGAAGAAGTTAAGCCCAAAACAAACGGCCCATTAGGCTCTACGAGATGAGACGAAAGGACATTATTAAGGAAGTGCTTCTATAAGAACAATGTGGAAATTTTTATTAAAAATTCAAGTGAAGTCTTTTTTTGACTCATTAACACTTTATATTATGAGGTAGAACTAGATTGCATTATATTACATTGGATCGAAAATGATAACATTAATTTAATAATGTGTTTGGTACAATGTGCAATTACATTGCTTAGTAGGATTAGAATTCAATTTAATCCCAAATTTTTGGTAGGAATTATAAAAAGAATTTTATAGTGAGGGCCTTATATGGAGGCCTATTTATTAACCGTTATATCAAATTTGTTAGCTTGATTCAACGGTTAAAAGATAAGATCTAACTTAAGGGACCATATATAAGAGTTCATATTCTCTAACCCCCCAATTTCTCTTTACCCCTCCATCTTCTACCTCAAATCTTAACACATGTCCATCCAATTAACACAATTTAACTATGTTAAGCCTAAATTAAATTTTAAAAATAAATAAAAATAAATAACAAAAACCCAGTCAGTTCCCATCCCCAACCAGGGCCAGTCTTGAGATTTTGAGGGCCCTGTGCTAACATTAAACTGGGGCCTCACATAAGATAATACAAACTTACACTATTATGTAATGCCATACAATAAATGTTTTTTTTCTTAAAGTGACCAAAGTACCCCTACTCCCAAGGGCAAAATTGAAATTTCACAAAATAATTAAATTTGATTAAACCGATTAAATTGTATCAGGGATGTTAAACCTTTTGAATAATCACCATGATTGTGACGACGAGTCTTTGTCGTAATAAATACCTTTTTAACACCTAATTTATTTTGTATCAATATTCCAAGAACATCATTAATTGGATGCGACTTTTTTGGTTGAGTTGGTTGGATTCATTGTTTTTGCAAAAATAAATACCTTTTTAACACCTAATTTATTTTGTATCAATATTCTAAGAACATCATTAATTGGATGCAACTTTTTTGGTTGAGTTAGTTGGATGCATTAATTTTGCAAAATTAAATATATGACCATATATAAAACACAATCGTGTACCACTTTACTAACTACATTCTTAATTGAGGTGAGCCCTATATATGGAAGTCTTATCTCTATGGGCACTTGAAAAAAAAATATTCATGAGTAATTGAAGAGCTAACGTCAAGTCAATGATGGGGACGTACGCACGTGACAAGCAATGTCTGCACATAGGAATATAGATATTATTGGAGCAATTAGAATATACTTGTTGAAGAATATATATATATATATATATATATATAGTGCCATGCATGCAGTTGAGAGATTCAGTGTCATCATTTGATGAATGAGGTGCTTAGTCGTTGAGATTGATTTAAGTGTTTAAATTTGTTTGTGTCTAATGACTTGCCAAAAACCCACATGTACGTACGCTTTACTGCGTAGCAAGGCTGATATAACTCATCCACGTGTTATAATATGGATGGGTGATATGGTTAATATTTCCCACTTTTATGATATAATATCAATAAATATCTACTTATATATTTTAACAAACGAGTTATACCATGTGACATACTCTCATACTACATACCCTATAATTACTCGCATTTAAAGCACCCACAATGGAGTCCCTAAACCACCTTTTTAGATAAATTTTAGGGAGGAATTGGAAAAATACAACTCCAACCATGCTCCCTATTCACATCCTAAAATAGAAAGACCTCTAGGAACTCCTTAAATTTGAGGAGAGAGAAAGAACTCCTAGTGGCTCCTTATATTTTAATGATGTTTCGTTTTATGCATAGTTTAAATTTTAATTAATACAAACTTTTTTTAAAATTTGTATAGAGATGATAACCAATCGTACTGAATTAAAAAATAACTATAGTATTTATGACTTCATAACTTAGGGAGTATAATTGGAGTTCAAATTTTATAGAGTTCCTAAAATAACTTTTGTGTGTTTTTAGCTAAATTTTTACTAAATAATAGGGAGCATGACCTTTGCCTACATAATTACTGACTAATTCCTTGTGATTGAGTATTTATTATTTTAGTATGTGGTTGTGAAAGTAGCTGGGATATTGAATGTTGGTGTTGACATTGGACAAGTTGCTTTAAACAGTGGTTGCAACAATATGTGATTGACAGACAACATAGCTGTTTTTATCTTTCAACGAAAACAATAAGTTTCAAAAAAACAAACCAAAATTTTAATTTGACCCTAATTGTCATTATGGTGGTTTTGTTGCTAGCTAGGTCACATTTGCATATGACTTTGTTTTTTTGAATAGATTTACTGGCCCTGTACGTAATAAATTTTCGACTATAATTTTTATTCTACTTTTTGCAATTTGATCTTTTTTATTTTATTTTTGTCATTCGATAGGGAGGGAAATGGGGGAGTATTATATTGGGTTGCCTCAAGATTGTCTTTTACGTGAATCGAACTTAGGTGCACAGTGCAACATGATAATGAAGTAAGTATTTAGTATATATAAATTGAAATTTAGATACATACTTGAATTTGAATTTAGATTTAAATATGACTATTTGCTTTTGAGTGACATTTATCAATTTTTTTGGTCGATTTTTTATGTTGAAATCCTTGAAATTGAAAAAAAAAATTTGTCAAAGGATTAAAAAAGAGAGCCAAGGAGAGATATTGGTGATGATTATTACTTACAGAAAATAACGTGTTTGCCTTTTTAATTATTATGATTATTAATTGTTGTTACAAAAAAAAAACCAAAAATAACTAAAACTATGATCTACACAAGCAGATTTTGAAGTTGCGCCCTGAATGGAAGTTGAGGCTATGCAAACCAATACAATAGAAATGTCTTTGTGTCCAAAATTTGCTTGCTTGGTATATATATATAACATTTATTATTATATACATAAAAAATTTCTGGGGCCCTAAAAAATCAGAGACCCTATGCGGTGGCACCACTTGCACACTCTCAAGGTCAAGGCCACCCTTGTCCCCAACTTCGACAGCCACCCACTACCCAATCCAATCACCGGACGCTGTCGCCGGAGTGTTCTTGTGAGAAATTTGGGATTTTGGGTTGGAATTGATTGAGGTGGTGGGTTTTGCTTATCGTTTTTCTTTTTGTGTATAATTTTATGTGGTGAAGCAATTCCGGAAAGAAAAAAATTTGATTCACTTTTACTGCTTGGGAATACCATTGGAAGCTTTCTTTCCTAAAGAGGGCCTTGTTCGTCATCTAGCAGTCTCCCTCTCTCTTCGCTTTTGTTTACAGCTAGCAATAATATAATGGTCGGAATTAGAAGATGATTTTGATGGGAACAAACAACCAAAGCTTTTCGCATTATACAAAAAAAAAAGAAATGAAAAAGAAGTAAAGCTTTGTCTCTCAGCGCAAATCACCTTTAGTTCAGTCTCTCTCAAAAATTTGTGGAGTGTGAAAAAGCTTATAACTCAATTGGTTAAGAATATTCGCCTTTTTCACTTGAAGTTCTAGATCTGATATCCCCTACCTACGCTAGTATCACTTGTATAAAAAAAATTGCACGGGTGAAAGGTAAAGCCACGTGGCAGACAATCCAACTATCCAAGTACGTAACATATTATCCAGGTACAAGTAATGCTGCTGACCCGCCCAATTGGGTCATATCCACCGCCGTTTCCCTGGGCTGTCTTTTACCAGTCGAGCAACTAGAGCAGTCCAGCCCAAACTGCAAGGCCTTCAATACGTTGCTTTACAATCTCGAAAATTCTTAAACTGACAATTGTACAACACACGAAATAAAGTAGCTTCAATCAATACAAATAAAGTAGAAGAAGAAACACAATGAATAAATACAATATTTTGACTACATTTTCTGGTGATGAAACATACTTAATCTCTGGCTTAGCCAGGCTTCATGAGCAAAACAAATATATTCAACATTTCACTTGGGAGTTAATTACCTAGGACTGGCTAATTAACGGTCTGGTTCACGATCATATGAAGCCAATTGAAAAACCCACTTGGTCTGCAACCAAGTTGATTTAGAGACCACCGATTGGTGAACCATGGTGGGCTCCACAAGGGCCTTGACACGTTGCATTGCAACCTCGAGTGTGTCCTCGGACATGTTTGCAAAGCACATTCTGAACCAACCCGGTTCAGAGCAATGGCAAGACGACCCAGGAGAGATGTTGAGCCCAAATTCACAAACCACTTTCATCCAAAGCTCCTTTTCAGCTTCAAAAGTGTTAGACTTCAAAAGGTGCCTCATGTCCACCCAACAAAACAACCCAGCATTGCTTTTCAAACACCTAATCCCTGCTCCTTTCAGCCCACAAACAAACATCTGCCTTCTTTTTCTAAGCCTCTTTTGGTTCTCCTTCAAGTAATTGGCTGTGAATTTCTTGTCTTTGAGCATTTGGGAGAGCATGTATTGAGTTTGTGAAGAGACAAGTCCAAAGCTTGACATCTTTGTGGCTGCGGACACAACTGTTTGATTGTTTGAGTATATCATGCCTACCCGAAACCCGGGCAGGCCAAGATCCTTAGAGAGGCTGTACACTATGTGGACCCGGTTCCATAGTTCAGTGTCTTCTAGGTTTCGTCCGGTTACGGCTTCCATGATGCTTACGAAACTAGGAGAGTTGAAGACTGTTCCTGAGTATATTTCGTCGCTTATTATGTGGATTTCTTTTGCAAGAGCAAAGTCTATGAGGTGGTTAAGCTCGAGTGTTGTCATTGTTGTGCCTAAAGGGTTTGAGGGATTTGTGACCAGCACCCCTTTGACTTTTAGATTGAATTCTTGGGCTCGTTGATAGGCCTCCTCCAATGCAGGCGCAGTGATTTTGAAGCCATTTTCACTTGTGCATTGAATGGGAACAATTTCAACTCCGGTACGCCACTTAAGATCTCTATCAAACCTGCCAATAAAAGTGATTAATTAATAACAAAAACTAAGTTTAAGTTTAATATGCAAACTTAATTAAGTATTAAAAACTGATTAAGAAGTTAAACGTGTGGAAAAAGTATTGTAAACGCCGGTTATATATGCATGTAAGACTCACTATTATGTAGTGAGTTTCCCATATGCGTGTTATGAGAAAGAGATTATATATAACTAGCTCATATAAAAGTTCTCGAGTGTTGCGAGGGAAATATTATATATAACTCACGCATACGTACCCTGGGTAGTATGGAGTGGGAAGGAGGAACGCTTCGCCGGGCTCAGCAAGGCAAAACATGAGAGTCTCATTTGCAGAAGTTGAACCAGCCGTGAGCACGAGCTTGTTTGGATCGAATTTTACTCTGTTACCCCTCATTTCCGCCATGAACTCTACCAGCTCCTGTACATACATATATATATATATACCAGTGAATATTAGTCACCATTTTTTATAAAGAATGTGAGTGTATAAATACTTATAAAAGAGATAAGAATTTAATATTACATTTTTGAAATCAGGGAAGCCGTGATAGTCTTGAAAGAGAGCCAGCTCTCTGAAAACGGATCCTCCATTTCTTTTCAGCTCAAGTGCGTCCGGGTTGCTTGCAAGCCATGACTCAACCAAGTCAAACGAAAGCTGCGAGGAGAAATATACGTACGTGTTGTGTAAATCAATGTCAGCCACTACTGGAAGTGGAATTGCGTAAGAGACTGAGAATGTCTAAAAATATTATGACACTAATTAATAATTAAGAACAATAAAAAAATAATACACATGTAATTAAAGACCATGCACACGCACTCAAAATCACCAACCAACTTAGATTTGTGATCACTTGTTCAACAACCATCTAATCACATTATATTATTATTATTTTGCTTCATTGTGCTGCTGACTTGAGGCATGGCCACGTCACCAGATGTGACATAAATATTTTATTTGACACAGAAAGTATAGCTAGCTAAAATTTCATGCTGCTTACTTGATTCTCTGCAAGTCCCATCTGAATGATGCCGTTTGGATTTTGAACCGGATCATAAGGGTTCTTCTCATACTCTTGCCACCCTAGGAAGTAGGAGGAGTCTTGCCCGTGTGAGTCGCAACTTGCTTTTTTCGACAACATTTTCAAGCTAGCCCTAGTGAATTCCTTGGCTACTAATTTAGTGCTTTTGGAGATTGAAAATTTTATTGAGAGAGAGAGAGAGAGAGAGCTAGAGAGAGAGAGAAAGCTAGAGAGAGAGAGCGAGCAAGCTAGAGAAGTTGTGGAAAATGGAGCATTTGCATGCATATATATAGAGAGAAGAGAGGGGGCCTCATCATGGCTTGCTCGAGCGGGAGATGAGGGAACAACAGTATGAATAATGAATTGACGGTGCCGATATTTTGACCAGAGAGAAACTCCGTTGGAGCTGCTTACGTATTATAATTAAGATCATTAACAATTATATGTTCTTTTTGGCTCATCTTAACAATAATTGTTATAACAATAAAAGTACCAGTCTTTTTTCATTAACTAGTTGCTTTACGGATATCGTCATCGTTATTAAAATTTTGCACACGTACTTACCTAATTAATTTGAATTAATTATATTAAGTACAGTACAGCTAGCTAGGTGTCTTATAGCACAAGTGCTGCTTCCGAGATATAGACATAGATTCTTACATATGACGGTAATATTCATATTTAGGTTTTGATTCCATTTTATATATTTTTACCAATAATAGATACAAATATATATATAGAACTTCCATTGATGGATATCTCAAATGAGCTTATTTGATAGACACTTTTGTTGGGCTTACTCTATATTGTATTTCACTAATTCAAACGTAGGATACCCTAAAGAATATATATATATATATATATATTAAACAGACAGATTGAAAATCATTAAGACATCTAATTGAGACCAACAAAATCAATGAATATGGTGCTTCAAAAAAGTACTTAAATTTTAATAATTTAATTGAATGGTCAAATGATATCGGATTCAAGTAATTTTTTGTAGAGATGATCTTTGAATGAATATCTACAAAATAGACGGTTTGGATTAGTGAAAAAAAGCGAAATGAGCCCTACAAGACTAGTGTCCCTCATATTTGAGGGATTCCTCAACAAAAGCTGTCTGTATATTATAAATTCAACTTAATTGTGAGCCATTAAAATCCTTGTATCCATGCTTTGATTCCACATTTGATAAACAAAAAAAACATACTTATACAAAACAAATGAAAAGGAAAAGGAAAATGAATATATACGCAAGGATTTTTGGCGGCAATTAGTTTTGACATATGTTATTGTTCCCTTAATTAATATTAAACTTTTTTTTTTTTTTATTAAATGTTTTTAGGTGCGGATAGGGTATTGTATTGGATGTCCAAGAGAAGGCACTCAATTCTGACTTCCAGTGAAGCACCGACAGGCCAACGTCATCCCTTTTGGCCTGAAAGCGAACATCTCCATTTCAAGTACACGAATGTCTTTTGAGTCATCGACTTTGAATTAACCAAGTTTTTAATTTTTGTTTAATTTGTTATTAAATGTAACCCCGTTGAACAATTAATGTAATTTGGATTAACTAATAAAAATGGAGTGATTTTGTAACCTGGAAAACAATGGAGATATTATTTAGTGTGTTCGTCCGAGTAGTTCTAGTCAATCATGGTAACCCAGGAAACCGTCAAAATCAAGCAATCCAATTTTGGGCACATTTGAGACTTTGCTTGTGAGCTCCTCTTTGTTATTATTTCCGGGATTGGGAGAGCTCACGCTGCAAGCTTCCCCACCCATTGTCCATATTCCAGTTCCATATAACCAGTTCTAAGGTTGGGACGACGCTTTAGGTGGTCCATGGTGCACACATATTAGGTGCACAAAATGCTACTTAGTTTATGGTTGTGGGCTGCTGCCACGTGTCCGGATTTCAAATCGGACCCCGGGTGGTCCATGGCTAAATGAGCTATGAGAATCTCCACAGAAGTGCAGGGGCTTCGACTTTGTCCAAACTCCAAATGGGTCCCATTTAACCCTCAAATTCTGTCGGCCATTTTCTCTCTGTCTCCTCCCCCTTTCAGTTTAAAATTACTTTTAAACAAAAGAAATTTTGCCCTTCATTTTCGATGAGTTTCTTAGAAACCAACTGAAGTGATCTTATCCTCCTCTCAACTAAATCCCTAAATTATAGAGCTTGCTGCCACTGCATGCTGATTGGTTTTAAGGATTGACCTCTCAAAACGACTCATAATGTATAGAGGATTTAGTTAACACGTGCCCACTTACTATATAACCTCTTGGTTAACAAAACTAATCATTCATATATTTCACACCCTAAACATCTCCGACCGATATGTCAAATTGCCACATGGACATGAAATGACAAAAATTAAATGTTAAAATTGCTCCAACCGAGTAGTCAAATCCTACATGAATTTTTTTCAAAATGTCAAGTTACCACATAAGCCATCAAATTCAAATTTAACATTTTACATTTGACATCTCCCTTGGAGATGCTCTAAAGCAAAAAAGTGTGCTCCGAAATTGACAACTTATCACTTTTTTTAACGGTTAAGTTAACGGCGGAGCCATATTGCAACACATTTTCAATGTTGAGGAAAGGGGCGATCTTGTAGTTCTGTGAAATTGAGAAGATAAGAACACACATGCCTTATGAGTGAAACCACATGATAATTAACATGTTATCTTTGGTGAAATGCAAAACCCTAGTTTGTCAACAACAACAAAATCTCCCTAAGTCTATATAATGTTTAAGAAATAATATAGTGCAGTGCTTAAGCAGTGACGGAAAGGAGTTGGTGTGTGGTATTATCCACCCATTTCACGATGCATAGTTGTCTTGTTTAACATAATCACACGCGTTATAGAGTGAGGGACAGCTCAATTGCAAGATTTGTTCTGGATTCCTTGGCATTCAGGCTGCAATTATTTCCCACGGATTCTGTCTTAGAAAAATAATAATCTAGAACTTGACCTTGCAGTTTTAATATTCAATTATTCATGAAGAGGAAGTATATATACATATTATATTTTGCCAATTGGTAACCATCATGATGAGCTGCCTGAAAATGAACCGGTGATGAATTAACGCGGTTTTGTAATATGCCAAAAACCTTAAAAATGGCTGGTGAGATGGGACTGTAGGAAATTAATTGTGCTTTAATCGTCTTCTTTTTCTTCTTTTTTTTTGTTGGGTGCGAGTCAAGTCGTGCTCTCACTTCACACGCCAGAGATATCAGTTTGACTATTTGAGGCCTGTTTTTTTTTTATAGATATAAATATGCAGTGAGTGAGTTGCTGATGTGTTTCGAAATTATTACATACCTTCTGGAATTTCCAGTTGAACGTTTTCAACAAAGTTATTATTTGCCTATATGATGCTCTACTACTATCTCATCACGAATTTATTTTTCGGGTGAAGCCTCAACTTCCTTCATTCTTCCTATTCCAATTCAAAATTATTTATTAATGGAAGTCACTCTGCTCAATTTCAATCAGTTGAGCTAATAATGGGGAAAGAAGCATCAAAATAAGCAAAACAAAACAAAAAGCATTGGCCAAATGAGTACGCAAGAGCCCTACATAAGAAGATTCATCCAATTGTGAAATTGCATTGAGGAATCAAAACCAACTTTTTTCTTCATTGTGGATATACTCTTTCTATGAATATCGTACTTCTTTAGGATTGCACATCTTAAAGTTTTGGATAAGCAGAAGTTAGTAGCTAGCTCTCATAACTAGTACTGCATATGCATGGCTCCCTCCAGACCACACAGCTGAGTCTATGGACATACATTGTGCCACTTGTTTATCTTTCTTGTTTTGTTCAAGCAAAATGTTCATCCAAATTTGAAGGGATAATGGTTTAACCTAATTTAGTATTTGTATAAGCTGAGTGGAATATATGCTTTCAATATGATATTGTTTTGGACTTTAATTATATAGTGGAAGCCCATGTGTCTTGAAAAGTGTTTGTAACCCAAAAAAGTGATGAACTTTTTTTTTTTTATTCCTTTTTTGTTTAATGTGTGTAATTTATGTGTGAGTGGAATAAAAGGATAATATTTCAGACGGGTCGTATTATAGAATATTTGTATGTGTATCAAGAGAGGTTTCCCACTCCACGCAATAAAAAGAGTGATTATTAATCCATAATATTTCCTGAATGTTTAAGCATAAATGTGGAAAATAAGTTAAATATCTAATATATGTATTGTAGAACCCATGTTTATGGGTGTACAATAGCATAACCATGTTGTGGCAAGTGGGGGCGCAAGAAAGTGTTTCCTATTAATTTAGCCCAAAAGTCTAATTGCATTCATTGGTTTTTTTTTCTTCTAAAGGTGGGAACAGATAAAGGTGTTTGATGAAATGTTTCAAACGGAGAGACTGTGGAGCCGGTTGCTAATGTAGGTATATGATATGTGAGAGAGAGAGAGAGAGAGAGAGAGAGAGAGAGAGAGAGAGAGAGAGAGAGAGAGGGGGGGGAAGGGTTGCGCACGCGGTTTTGTAGTACGAGAAGATGATAATAGGTCATTCGGCTGAAAACCATGATCGCCATGTGGAAACCACAATGAGCAAATGTGGAGGTTCCCCTAGCCACACTCTGATCATTTGCATGACTTTAAGGACTCGAAAAGACCCCAACATGGCTCCCATCCCACGTTACGCCGTATAATGTCCTCATGCACATATATATATATATATATATATTCATCTTCCCTTAATTTCTTTGTTAGATCTTTATAGCTAGACTTCCGTGCCGTTAGGTCTACCAATTAGTATGCATATACATGAAAAGACCGGTACCGGTAACAAAAGTACGTATACACACAATGTTTTCTTCAGTAACATTCATAGATTTGGAGCTACTACAACAAAAATTGAATGATGATCACTTTAGATGTGAAATATATAGCATGAAGATGTTGATAGCAAAGAGTGAGGTCATCGATTGACTGGAAACTAGAGGTCACGTATACTTGTACCGTGCGTAACACATAATTGATTAGCTGGGCTCTTGGACGTATATACGACATGTGTTTGGTTGGAAAGTACTCAGTTTTGTATGTATTGTCATGCCACGTACTATAAACGTTTGTGTTTGTGTTTGTGTTTGTGTGTAAAGGGAGAGTGAAGAAGAAAAGAAGTGAAGGCCAGCTAATAGGTAAGCTCTTGGATGTGACTCAATTAAAAAAGACAATCGAGCCGTATATATATGAGGAGTTCGAAGTCAAAAAGTTTAATACGAAGTCCAATGAGATAGCATTTCTATGTTGTTACTTTTGTCCTTCGTTGCAGAGTTTTGTACCGTATTGGAGTTCTGCTTCTGCAACAAAGCAAGAAAATAATACCATGCTTTTTGACCTGACCATCTTAAATTATTTTGCAGGCTTTTCTTGTTGCGAGGCCACATGGCATGAGGTACTCTCAATAACCCAAATGGGAAAATTTACTTAGAGAAGAAGCTACGAGACTGTAAAAATTGCCAGAATTATTATGCTATTCCAAGGCCACTTTGGAGACTCCAACACTCAAACGTTGTAGCTTTTAATAACACTGTCTTGTTGTCGCATCAACATATCAAACACGGATTAACACCCGGAGGTTCATTCGATTCGATTTATTTAGGAGATGACAAGATGTTGCAGCAGGCAATACATGCACACTTGGTCCTCTCAAGTCAAAGATTTCCAGTCATGGGCAAGCCCTAATTCTTCACCATAATTAATGATGCAGAAACTATGCCGGCCGACCCATGCGTGCTGTCTTATTTTACGGCTCTTCAACATGTGATGTATGTTCACGTGAGGAAGAGAGTTTGATGCCAGTCCAGGTGAGGAATGGAAAGGTGGCATTTTCAAATTAGGAGTCGGGACAAGATCGGATCGAGAAAAATTTCGGCATCACGCGTTAAGTAACAAGATGTATTCAGGTTTGTTTTGTTTTGTTAAAAATAATTATAAATATTGTTGGTGCATAAAAATGGTCGAACACTTTCGGGCCCAACATAGAGATGATGTCGTCTTTGGCCTCATGGGTTCTTCAGCAGAGGACGTGATCTACAAAGCAAATAATGAATGATGGGTCCTTGGGCACCGGTCGAAAACTCTTCGATGCTATAGTTAGCTTTTGAGGACAAAGTGAACAGTGATATAGACAGAGTAATGGCTAAGTAGCCAAATGTAACAATTATCTCGTTTGGGGAACTTGTGCCCCTTTCTATAGACTTCAGAGGGTGTGTGTCCTGAGTAAGATTTTGATGTAGGACTCTGAGCATTGCCCGATAGGGTGCCACATGTTCTTCTGAGAAATTACTAGCGAGGCGCATTCTTTTGGAGTGCTTTGCAGGATGGGTTGCCGAAGGCTCATCACCTACCGATGGTATTTCATGGGTCAAAATGCTTTGCCGAGCTATATGCGCTCCCTTTGTGGATTGTTTCACATATCACGTTCTGATTGGCTGGTCAGATATAGTATAAACAAATATAATCTCAAATATTCAACACGCACAATATACAAGTCATACATATCCAACAACCAACCTACAGACTTCAGGCCTTCATTATACAACATCAATCATCAATATAAATTGGGTCTCAGAACAACTTAAATAAGTTTCCTAGATCCATCTTGACATAATTGAAGATAATGCAAAATAAGATATTTAATTAAAAAATGACACGTGTTCGAGTTTGATGAAAACTTTTATTTCTTGAAGAAAATGCATTTTGATAGAGAATATCCTACCATTGAAAAGCCCATCAAGTTAGCTCAAGTAGCGAGGGAGTGTAGGAAAATAGATTAGAAATAGATTTAGGATATGTTAACGGTTCAATCTCTCAAATATAACCCAATGGTACCCTATTATAGAAACAGTCAGGACAAATTTTTCTCACGTTGGACACCTAATCGTAGGTCCAAAATCCACTCATTTCACATCAAAGCCCAAGGACCCCATTTTTTTCTCGTACAAAAGAGTTTGGAGCATGTCATCTTATCTCCAATTTTATCGGATGTGCCAAGGGGGAACAAGAACCCCTTTAAATGCAATAACACATTTGATAGGGCCAACCCAAGCAAAGCAAAAATAGGATGGAAATTGTCCGTGCGACACCTAAGCTAAGCCTAGGTCTTTTTAATGGGATGGAGCTTTTTGCATCATGCAGGCTTTATGTCTCCCACTAAATCTGCTATCTTATCCTTGAACTCCATTACCACAACAGCTTGGAAGAAGATGAACCTTTTTTTCTTCCAGTACCGTCTACAACAACACAACTATGATGTTGTTCATGTGCTTTTGTTTTGTTTTTTTGGTACAACATAATGGACTTGATTTAGTGGATGGGATGAGGATATCCCAGCCGCCCACCCTACCCCATTTCTCAAAGGAGAAATAATTGTTAGACACAGCCAACAAATGACATGATATTTTCTCTTTGAAAGTATTGTCGGGGGTGATTCAATCAAAGAATCTCGGGTGCATAGATAATTACTCTTAACCACTTGAGTTACAAGTCCATATTGCCCTACCCTATCAATCAAAATTTTAAACTTGGATAAAATAAATAAATAATGCAAATAATAACTTGAGATGTTTGGCCACCCTTTACTTAGTTCTAAGCTAAGAAATGGATTAATATTAATATTAAGCTAATAAATTCTTTGACTAACATCACTATTACCTATATTACAAAAGTGAATCATGAATATAAAAATCTGAAAAATAATAATATGGTGTGTTGCTCTCTTCTTTTTGACAATTCAGAATAGATGAAATCCTAAATTCAATTCATATTGAAAAAACTGGGGAGGAAATAAGAACCTGCAAACCTCCATCTCAAATTACATCAAAGAATTCGCTCAAGAAAAACTAATTTAGCCGACACATCTGAGCACTGATTCAGGCTTCACTTCCCAAAACAAATTCAATGAAAGAATAAACACATGAAAAAATAAGGTTAGACGGATAGGGGTAAAGATTCCTAAAAAAGTTTGTTACTGTACCGAGCAGCTTCAAGATATATGTCAAGATGTCAATTGAATGACTTGAGGTGAAAAACTTGGCAGTTTGAGACATATGACATCTTTGTTGCGGCCAGTTTAAACTTCATGGCGGCATCTTCGTTCTCTTCTAAACTAATCTGACCAAAATACTTAGACCACCAGGATGTGCTCCTCAATTTAGCCTTCGGAAAGAAAACACTTCAATATGTCAGTTATGCAGTGAATGAAAACAATTATGTAAACCCCCAATAACAAAATGAAAAATCAAAGACAAGGTAGAACGACGAAATAAAAAGAAACATTAGAAGGCAGAAGGGTATAAAGACATGGACAATGAACATAAAATGTTTTATCCTTTTGACATGTTCAAGGTTCGAAGAACAACTGAACAAGCAAACATAAAGGAAACTAGAGTATCCTAAGTGCAGCAGTTACTTACCGCCTTCCCAAATTTGGAGACCTCAGCAGCTTTAGCTCTCTGCTTACGAGGATAGCCTATATGGAAGATATCAAACATCTCATTAGGCTGACAGATTCGTAAATTTCTCCCACTAAGATGTGGATTTTGTATTGCTACTTGGCACAAATAAAATACTCTGTTCCTGATATGAAAGAAGACAAAATCTTCTCGAAGAACCAGAAATAGATCTTCAAAATAGTAAGAGGCAAAACCAGGTGGACTATACGGCACCCAAACAGGCACATTTTATCAAAATGAAAAGAAAATACTTTTGTCACCTTCCTAGATTCGACCTGCTCACAAGTTGTTACAAAAGAAGACAGGTTACAGATCTCCAAATCCAAACTAAGGACCTTCGCTGTAAGATGACGACTCCATAAACATATGAAATCAGGCTTATACGGATTTGAACATCAATAGTTCAGTAGAGGTTGGCCATCAATGAGGGGCATAGAATTGCAAATGATGTGACCATAATCAGGTAAAAGAACCTCAAGGATAGAAGCGCAGCCTATAAATGTATAACGAAACGCAAAATACATAAATGTATTTAACAAGTAGACATAAGATCTTACCAGTAAAGACCACAAGACCATCAACTGATACCCTTGCCAGATCCGGGAGGGTCTTGTTGAGGTATTTATCCGACAAATAATCCAACGCATCTGAAACAAGTACAATAGAAAACGACTTTTCCCTGTATGGAAGCAGATGCTTGATATCAACAACACGAACTATGTCTTTGCGCACAAGAGCTTTACAGCTTCTACCAGCATCCTCTACATCATAAGGTTCCACACCCCATGCTTCAGTTTCTTCCTCACTCAGCAATGTAGAAACCACTGCACAAGTATCAGGGCCAACGTGCAAAACCTTATGCATGCTGTCACCATATGCTTTCTTCAAAACAGGAATTGCTCGTTGGACCTCCGCTGTGCATGAGTAACCTGCAGCTAAAATCTTCATATGAGGTGACTTAAAAACAAGTTCATAGAACAGCAAAAATATAGCAAAATTATGAATACATGAATTAAATCGCCAGCTGCTTGTCAACTCATACCATTTTCCAAAGCTAGAAACTGGGATTAAATTTCACAAACCAAAACATAATTGCTAGTGTTGCGACGGTTTTAAACATTTTCACACAAGAAGATACATATTGTCTTTAATGCAAAAGACCATTTGTTGCAATTTACTCCCAAAAAAAAAAAGTTTTGTGCCATGGTCTGGTACAAAGGTATAAATAAATAAATAATTTAAGAAATATACAGAGCATATACAAAATATACCTTCAACCCTGCTAACAACCCCTTTAACGATGCTACCACCTCCACCTACATGCAGTCACAAATACATAACATGAACAATATCTATCAGACCAAAAAATAAAAATATTATGAAATGAAGTCAAATTCATTACGCATTAAGCAAGACAAATCGATATGTAAAATCAAAATAAAAGCAAACGGCTACCAACCTCTGCCGCCGTTGTATGAATAGGCAAGAAGAAGCAATGCTCCCTGAAAATTCATCATTACCATTATGCAAATGATCCCAACATTATTTCTTCAGCCCACAAATTAAAATAAAATAAAATAAAAGGAAATTGAATGTAAATTAATTACCACGGCGATAAGTGCGACTGATAAGATCGGAGAAGACCTCGACTTAGAATAGGCAGAGCCTGAGAGTAAAGAGCCTCCATTGTCCCCAAATCGCCGAGACGGGTTCAAATTCACATTCACTGGCCTCCGAGACATGGCTTTTCGGACTTTGCTGTTTTATATGTATCTCTGCCATAATTAATTCATTAATCACTAACTAATTAATTAAAATTGCATTTGCCAAACACATCTGTTAACGAAATTACCAGAAAAAGAGGCGTTAAAGAACCCACATTGGATCGGATTTGCCTGCTGCTGACTCAGTGAGTCTCTGTGCTATGAGTTGGGAGTTGAAGACGATGGCTCGGTTATTCTTTTTTTGGTTCCAAAATCTAATTGGTTTGGGCCGATTGGGCCCATGAGCCTACGGCCCACAAATCACACAAGCCCACATCGCCAAGATTGGAGATCGGTTTCTCTGCTCAGATGTGTCTCCAACTCCATTTCCACTGAGAATTTGAGAGAGAGTCGTATTCCAAGGCGGTGTAAGCGACTCTGTGAGGAAATACAATTCATAAAAGTCCTCCTTTTTTTTTTCTTTTGAACAGGAAAAACCCTAGCCATGGTTGTTGGGTTTCGCGAACATTTACAGTAACAATTGTTGAATTCGATAGCTAAAGCTTGTGACTTTGCGGGAAAATGAGCGACGACGATGGTAATCGGAATAGGAATAAGAATGGCCCGTGGACGCCGCCAAACAGACCCTACCAGGAGAGAGAGGAAGACATGAAGCTTTGGGGAATTCTGGTGTTTGGTCTAATTGGCGCCACCGCCACAACTCTCGCGGTAAGTTCAATTATCTTCATCTTCCTTCTTGTACGAGTGTGAGGCCAATAGGAATTGAGAATTGAGAATTGTGTGGGAATTTGGCAGGTTTCACAGCTTCGTAGGACTGTTGATTGGGTCTATACTCAGGTAGATTTCGTATAAATAATGGGTTTGTCTGCCATTTTGTAAATTCGAAGCCTTTTGTTATTTGTGAACCGAAAGTTCTATGCTTGAGATGAAGTTTAAGAGACCATGGTTAATGTAGTTAAAAGTGCTTAATTAGAAAGTAATCCTGTTCTTTTCTTTTCTTCTTCTTAAATAAAAGTTAATATGTGGGTTAGTTTGTAGTTCTTACTGGAGCTGATCATGTTTTTTATTGCATGGAAAAAGTTGTTCAGATCACAATCATCGTGGAAAGGAGGAAGCGGTAGTTCATTCCGGACATCCTTTCAGGAGGAAGCATGGAAAAAATATAATCGTCGCATGCAAGAGGAGTATGAGGAAGAACTGGAGAGAGTGGTGAGTTTTCATTCTAATTTCTATTTTGGTTTTCAGATTTACTTCTCGGCAACTATCTGTTAATCAAGCAAACGTTGATTGTAAAACTCTGTTAATGTTTTATTTATTTATTTGTAATACTGAAATCTTCCGCCAAATTGCCATTATTGTAAAACTCTCAGAGTGCTGTTTTTTAGCCAATTGCTGTGTTGCCTTTACTCGAACTTTTTTTTTATTGTATATCTCTAAATGCAAAAGGCATACACAAGTCATCACATTGCATCCTGAAAACCTGCTGAGCTTAGAATTAATATTGTCAACTCCAATGTTAGAGTAGTTCTTAGTGCTTGCCTTAAAATGTCAACTCTCTCTCTCTCTCTCTCTCTCTCTCTCTCTCTCTCTCTCTCTCTCTCTCTTTATAACAAAGAAAGCATCCCTAAGATGACTCAAAGGGTTGTTTTTTTTTAAAAATCATGATTGTCATCTGTAGGAACGTATTAGGCGTATGCAAAGTGTGTTCAATAGAGAGAGGAACAAATACAAAAGCAGCTATGAGAGCTGGAGGGAAAATGGTCAAGGTGCATACCATCAACATTTCCAGCGAGAAGATTGGTATTGGAAAACTGATACATCCTTCAAAGACCGGAGGAATAACTACAGGGAGACTCCTAGGGAAAATGCAAGCTATTTATTATCGCATCACTACTCAATATTAGGCCTTGACAGGTAAAGTTGGTATCATGCATAGATCTCCTTTTCTGTGCATTGTTGATAGTCAATATCTGGCTGATGTACCAAGTTGAGTTTATATCATTTTAAGATGTAATGCTGGATTCACTTTGCAATTCCGTCCCATGTTCAGAGGATCAGATCTGTCAGACATGTATTTGCATGATTCCCCAATCTCATCAATAACGTAAACAATAACATAAACTTGACATTTTCACTTCTCTTCTTTTTTGAACAGGTTTAGAAAGGCCCCTTACACGGATGCTGAGATTAAGGTATTCCCTGTGTTTTGACGTACTGTTAACAGTGTTAAGAGCTAATAGATTTTGTCCTCTGTATTTTCCCCTATTAATTTTATGACTGTAATTGGATGTTGGCTGTACCTCATGACGTTTTTTTTGTGGCGGAGATTATGATGGACCTGCTATAACTTCGTGTCAAATATAACAAAAGAGATCATAGGTTCAAACCACAACAAAAACTTGTAGTTCTGATATGCGCGCTGTATTGAAGTTCCAGCAGCTGTTACTAGAGTCTAATCAATTAAAGAGTTTCATAGAGTAACTGAGTCATTTCTTTTGTGTTCTTAAACTTGTTTTATTCTTGCAGACAGCGTTTAGGACCAAGGCAAAGCAATTTCACCCAGATCAAAACCAAGATAATAAAGGTGGGGTATTCTTGGCCATTACCGAATTTTGTTAGCTGATGCCATTGCTTTGCGTTGAAGTTCAATGCTTGTCTTTTGTTGCAGAGGCTGCTGAAGCAAAGTTTAAAGAGGTAATGACGTCCTACGAGGCCATAAAGAAAGAGAGGGGAAACATGAATCTGTGAACCGGCTGATACAGCCTGCGATTTTTGAGACGTTGAAGGGTGCAGGGTTGTGCAGTATTCAACAGGGCACTTCCACCTTTTCTTTGCATTATTAGTTAACAGCAAGAACATAATTCTGAGTAGATTAATCTTAGCCTCTTGATAAAGAATTTGAAAGTTCGTTCTTGATGTTGTATATCATATGGCAATAATTGGTGATTTTTTTTTATACCCACATAAAGTAAAGGCGGGATTTGTATTTGGATTTTGGAGAACTTGCGACTATGCATGCATAGGCTTTGTAATATATTGTTTTAACAATTTTCCAAAAATTATGTGATGTATATAATTAATTGAGTTCTTTTATTTGAGTGTGATTAACTGAAAAATAATTCAGTTGAATTTACTTTGTTTACCATGTGGATGTTCTTTGCTTTTTTATCTTTTTTCTACGGGTTGAATTTGATCCTTAAATAAAATAAACAAATAAATAAACTATGGAGGACATTAGAAGTTTTTTTCTTTCAATTATGTACTTGAAAAAAAAAATGAAGGAATAAACACATAGAAAGAACGAGTCCTAGAAAACAAAATCTGCGGTTACTACAACAAATCTCTGTTTTTCGCATTCACCACCCTCCCCCTTCAACTTCGCACAAGGAATGGCGGGTGGCAGTCCAAACCGGAGCCTCTGCCGGCAGCACGGTTTTCTCAAAACCTTCAATTTATGCTATCTTCAGTCTTTTTCATTTGCTTCTCACTTGAGACAGGTGCTCTGTAATATGCTGGAACAGTAGCGGGAAAAAACATTTGTCTAACTCCTTCGGCCTTAATTATGGGGAATATGATTCCCGAGGCACTCTGCAGCAGAGAAACTTGTCTGGTCAGAAATCATATAAGCATCTCACTAGTGTGAAGAAGAGAAAATACAACCAATTTATACTCACGGAAATTAATCTGGCTCCAATCCAGGCGCGTTTAGGCGATGGAAATGGCAGCAACAGTCGACCAACACCGTATACTGCAACAGCGAAGAAATGGAGAACCAAACTCAACGGGCGAGGGTTGAGTCCCGAGAGTAGAGATACTGGTCCATTAGAGAATACACCCCCGAGACTTAGGTAATCGAAGCAAGCCTGGCGCATTTCCTTCCTCGCTTGATCAGGTGAAGAAGAAAAGACCTTGTAAAGGGCCCCTGCCAATGTATTTATAGTGGATGCCACTGGCTAAAAATCGAAGGATTATATAGACTCGGAGTTAGAATTTAGATAGCGCAGAACTTCGTGTTTTAAAACACCAACATATTAATATAACTTACCTTGCGCAGAGTGTAAAACGATTCAAGATACTTCGACAGTGTGGATGCATCATTTAGGTTGGTCAAAGGCCTGAGAAGATTCTGCAGCACAACAATATCAGACAATGCCACGGTCATTCCTCCCCCTGTTAGAGGGTGGCGCATGTTGAATGCATCTCCCATCAATAGTGCTCCAGGAGTAGGATAGGGAGCGGCTGGCATGCTTCTGTTGGGCATTGTCCTTATGGTACCCTTGTCAACTGCAACTATGAAGGCATCATAAAGTTGAGGGGGAATCTGCAATTGAAGTGCAGAGAAAACATGAAACCAAATCCTGGATTTAATGGGTAAATAGAGATGCAGAGAAGAAAAAAAAGTTCAATAAAGTCATAAAAAGCATATATATATGTACGGTACCTGAGGAGCCACCACAGCCTTCAAATACTTTGCCATTTCACCATTTGAAATGGAAGGAACTTTTTGTCCAGGTACATCAACCAGACAGCGAACCTCTGTACTACTGATTTGATAGAACAAAATAGGAGAAGGGTCCGCTAATATAACATGTCCGTGATTTGCATGCGGAAGATCACAGTTCTCCAGGATTAACCCAACAAAACAAGAAGGCACATCCACCTGCAGAAAACAAAATTAATAAAAAGAAGTTGATGACAGCTCTAGGCATTAACAAAGAAAGTTGAATGTCACATATGTTTTTAGTTACTTTGCAGAAAAATATAATGCTATATATCCAAACCTCACCTTAGGATCACAAAGAGAGCGACGCAAGTTGGAGAAACAGCCATCACAAACAATAGTAAGAGGTGCATATGCTGTCATCTCTTGGCCAGTCTTATTCTTGTATTGCACACCTTTAATTGTTCCATTTTCTTCAAGCAGAGAAGTAACTGTTCCTTGCTCCAATTGCACGCTAAAGAAAATAAAAGAAAAGGGAAAGCATAACTACAAGTGAATAGAAAGTCTCCAAAGAAATGAAATATATTAAACAATAGCACGTGAAACTCGCCACTGAGTCAACAGGCAGAAACAAACAGTATAAAGGAAACCAACATTTGATTTGTATCAACCAAGGGAGAAAATGCATACTTGGGAAGAGTTGCAGCCTTCTCCCGCATCCTCTGTATGAAACGGCCATTGTGGAAGCTCCTTCCAGACACATCTGAGTGAAATTTCTCCAAGGGGTAAGAGAGTCTGGTATTTTTCCCGTCCTTGAAAAGGGCATAGCCAAACACCCGCTGAGCATCAATTTCCTCCACACAATCTGCAGTCAAGATATAATTCAAAGTCCATTAACTAATGATTTCTGCTGTAATTCAGTTAATCAATTCCAACTAATTCACTATGAAACAGAAACTTGCTGCATAAACATATACATCTCCATGGTTAAAAAGTTTGAATGAGACTACCTTCTAGTCCCAGCTCAATTAATTTGAGGTAGCCTCCAGGTTGTAGTAGTTCACCAACAATTCGGTCTGGCTCTTGCAAGTCTCGTTCAATCACATGAACTCGACGTCCATCCTACAGTCCAAAGTAAGTTCATCAATTTCCAAAAGAAATAACTTGCACTAGAAGCAAACCAGATAAAAGAAAACTAAGCAATTGCCATCTCCCTTAGGGCGTCTTCAGCTTTGATGTTTGTTTTTTGTTATTGAAAAAAGTATGGATACAATGTAAAAAATTAAAAATTAAAAGTCAGGCACGAATATGAGCTTGAAAATTAGGCTGCAAAGTACATCAAAGCTTAATTTCAATCCATGATCAACGTTGTAAGCTTGAATCTGGTCAGTAAGACAAAACCTCACAGAAGTGCAGGCCCTTGTAATTACAGGACTTAGTGGTAGTTGGTAACAGATGGATTACTTAGTCTACATTCTTTTTGGTGGGAATAGTATGTCGTATTAGACTCTTCATATATAAGGAATATACTTTTGACAGCAACGCATTCTGTCCTTTACAATCCCCAGTCCTAGCTGGTAGACAATACAGGACATATAGTAGTTATTCAAACGTAATGTTTGAAACAATAATCTAAACAACAAATATAAAAGATTGCAGAAAGATATATTCCTTTAGATTTGTACCTCTACCTGTACGAACTAGACTTTAACAGCACACTTGATCCAATCAAAAGGTCTTAGTATTATCAATTAAAATTAAACACATAGTCATTGATCATATGTATTTTAACTAGGCAACCACTTACAATTTTACCAAAGATCTTACCAGCATCTACAGGCAATAAGTTCATATATAAAGTTTTGACAGTAACTATGCAAGTGATGCAACAACCTCTTCGAAAACTATAAAATTATTAGAGACCATAACAGCAAATTGAAACCATGATCTTTGTTCATATTCTAGCATGATTATCAGAGATGATGTCAGATTAAGTCATAAAGGTGTAAGCTACCTAGATGACATTTAAGCAGGTTTGTTTACTTGTTAAAGCTTAATTCAGAAGGTTATTAGAGTTATTCTGTATAATATGTAGGTGTACATGGTGCTCGTGCTTGTGTGTCACTGTGTTTGTAATTAACCTTAATTTTATATTAAATCAAGAGCGTCTGCTTTTTATTTTTAAGCTTTTCAAAAGAATTCAAGCGCGTGTGCCTCATCGCACACAGCAATCGGAATACCATTCTGATTCAAATCAACAAGAAATGAAAACAAATGTGTTTGTTTGCCGAGAAAATGAAACTCAGAGGCTCAAACGAAGCATATTCTCTCACCTTGCCGAGAGTGTGAGCCAGAGCGGCGCCGGCGACGCCTGCTCCGACGATTATAACGTCGACATCGCCGTCAGTAGATCTGCATTCTCCATTCGAGACCATGACGCTCTTCACGCACTCGCTTCTCTTCTCCACCAAAGCGCTGCGACGATCGTCGTTCCTCTTCACCAGCGTTCTGTACAGCGCCACGAGGCCCAGAACAGAGGCCAAGATCCATCCAAGCAAGTACTGATCCGCCATTTCTCCTCCGAAAATGCGAACTCGATCGAAGCTCTCAGAGACTACAAGAGGACGAAACGACGACGCGTCTCTCTGTTTCTCACTATGTGTCTCTCTGTATTGGCTTTTTTATTGATGCGTCTCTCTGTTTCTCACTCTGTGTCTGTCTGTATTGGCTTTTTTCTTGATGCGTCTCTCTCGCACACGCACACATACACTCTCTTCTCTCGAGTCTCTGGCTCTTCGCTGGCTCTTTGCCTTTTTTGAACGGTTATATGTTGTTGCAACGGTGCCACGATATGTGTGTTGGCAGGGCATGTTCACTTTAAAGTAAATTTAGGTTTTAGTCATAAAAAAAATTTTATTTTTAGAAAAAATCAAAATTTTTTCAAAAAAGACAGAAAAATTTCTTAACTTTCAAATTAAATACATATAAATATAAAGGATTTCTTATGAAATCAAAAATAAATAAAGGTAATTTTGTTCATTTTAGTTTCTTTTAAAAAAATTCTCTCCCATTTTGCTTTTTCGAAAACGCCTCCATACTTTTTATAGGGCTCCACAAGTCACAACGACAAGTATGTCACAGCTGTACAATACGATGCGTTTGGTTGGATTTCTAACTTGTGCCACGTGATTGTTCTTGCTTTAGCTGTGCGTATTGAACCCCAGGTTGACTGGTGCTTCACTATTATTCTAAGTTTTTATGTTTTTTTATATTTTATTATCACATATTATTGAGGGTGTACTCAATTAAGATTTTAAAAGAATTTTAAAATTCATGTGTATTCAATTAATATTTTAAAAGGGTTTGTACAAATTTGGGTGTATTTAATTGATTTTAAAAAAATACATCAAAATCTAGATGTATTCAATTATAATTTTTTAGAAGTCAAACAAAGTTTATGTGTATTCAAAAAATCATTTATTTTGAAGTAAATAATGAGTTGTCCAATTTCATTAGAATTTAAAGTAGCAAGTATAAATACAAAGTGCCTTAACAAATTTTATGTAAACCCTAGAAACTTTGAAAGTGCTTTACGTTTTCCAGTCTTTGAACTTGTGCTTGTGAAATAGAGGTAAAAAATTTCCTCTTTTTCTACTACGCTTTTATATATGTATGATCTCTCATCAATAGTCTTCCAATAGTCGTTGTACATCATCATCATATATCATATATTCTCAATATCGATAGTCTTTCAACGTGTGTTTCTCTTTTTCCCAATGGTAGTTGTTGCTGTTACAAATAAAAGCTCCAATCTCTTCTCTTTGAATATTTGTTGTTATTGTACATCATATATCAATGTAAAATAGCATCCCAATTATTTTTTATACTTTTCCTTCTTTTATTTTGGTTGATGTTAATTTTTATTTGTTTTTGTACATTATATTATGTTATAGCCTTCTTTATCGATATACAGGCATCCTTTCTTCTTCTTCTTCTTTTTTTTTCGGCCTTTTCTTTCTTTATTAGTTGTTTACAATGTTATATGTGCATTTCTTTTTTCTTTTCTTTTTTGGTCATTAATGAAGATGGAAGAAGTAGACGCCGTACTATGAAAAGAAGAATCCGAGGAAAAAAAAGAAGAAAAAAAATGGATGATGAAGAATTAGAGAAACATTATCATGAAACCATAAAGATATTGTTGATGGCAACAAAAGCAATAGCTCAAGTGCTAAAAGAAAAAGGGGAAAAAAAGAAAATAACATTTTAGAACTTTAATCAACTCTTTAAAATCCATGATAAAACTTTAACAAATACCATTAAAATCAATCAAATTCTATGCGGAGTTGATAGAAATCAATTGAAATATATTGAACTCTATAAACTTTATAACTCCATTGAACTCTTTTAAAATCGTAATTGAATACACTTAAAAAAATTACAAGTAATTTGATTTCCTTTTGTTTTATAATATTTTTATTGTGTATTATTGGGAGTTGGAAGTTGAAAGTACAAATAATTATAAGGGAAAATTTTATCATACAATAATACGTAAATTATTTTAACAATTACGGGTTCATTTATCTCTTGTTGTATGGTAAAAGGATTATATTAAAGCTTTTTATCCATCGCCATTTGGTCTAGTAATATTCGATCTAAACTTTGGCAGTCTATTAACAATAATAACAATTACTGATTATGTCAATAAAATAATCATCAAATTGTATCTTATGTGTATGTGATGTCTTATTCATTTAATTAGTATTATTATTCTTATTGTTATAGAAAAACTATTATTGTCACTCAAAATAGTTATTATGTACTATTTGATATGTAATTTTCGATCTAATGAGATTATGGAAGAAATTAGATGAATAAATTACTGGTTGCACTGTGAATAATTTGACCAAAATTTCGTCTTGGGTTTAAAACTTGGAGTCAAGGCTCTCACTTCGAACAGTTGTCAAACAAAAAGAACGTCGGGGGACTCGAAAAAAATAAATATAATATTTAGGATACGAACGTATTATTATATAAAATCACGTGAATCCGATTTGTACAGTATATTATTCAAGAATAATTAAGCTGCCATGCTGGCAAGGCATATGATCTAAAATGAATAATACTGTAATCTGATTGGTGGGCGTGACAGGCATTACATGTTTTTTTCGGAACTTTAAGAAAGGATATTTGGGAAAAGAAAAAGTGTTGAAATTGGATCAAGAGACCAATATTATTATAATTCTTAGCCAAGAAAAAAGAAAAGAAAAAAGAGAGAAGATTCAATATATTATAATTCTCAAACTCGTCACGCATTAACTTTCTGATTTAAGTGTTTAATATATAAATAGTCTAAAACAAGTCCTAAAATTAGAAACATTGATTAATTTTTTTGTGACAGTATATTTTATGCATGAGTTCTAGCTTTCACATTAATTTTTGGATGTTTTCATCCTCTCTTTTGTGTAATCTTATGATGTTATCATAAAGCATCTTTACCCAAAAAAAAGGTATAATCAGCATTAATTTGCAATATTAATGTAAATGATATACCAAATAATAGGAGGAGTATTCGGACGACCAAGGTCCAAGACTAAAGAAATTGTACTCCGCCGCTGAAGAATTAGGCAGGCACACTCGTCCGTACGCCGTCAATAATAATGCAACAATAATTTATTTTTTATGAATTAGTCAGTCAAAATGAGTAATACATGATATAAAACCAATTGGCGGCATCGGAGTGTAGTTTGGGTTTGCCACTTGCATCACATGTGTTAAGAAATATGTCCAAATTAACGGCTTCTAGTTATTAAGTTGCCTAATGTAAAATCCCGCGCAACAACATACAAGTTTGACTCAAGATAAGTGAGCTTCACCATGGCTAGAAAACGTTTTTGGTCCACATAGCTATAAACTTTTGTTAATTTATTGTACGGAATCCGTCCAATTTTAGTCCTTTATGTGTTGTTCGCGTGTTATTTTTTCTATAAAAAAAAAGGGTTAACGACAAAAGGCACCATGCTAGTTTAGGTGGTTCTCAATATGGACTGGTATTAATTTTATCAATTTATACCATTACGTTTGCAACATCGTCCAATTTCATCATTCCGTTGAGTGTGGTCAATCGTTAAATACTGACGTGTCCATGAGACCCACCTACTAACCAACCAGTTCCTAATAAAATGATAAAATAACCTTTTCTTTTTTTTTCTTTTTATTAAAAAAAACCAACCCCTTCCCTGCCCAACAAACCCAGTGCCCCTGTTCACCCATTCTCTCCCCGCACCAACCCCAGCCCCCAACCCTATTTCTGTCTGGAGATGATCTTCCTCACGCTGTCAAGATCAAAGAGCCTTTCAGCATTGTAGGTGAATGACAACAACCAGGAGGTCGTCGATTGTCACATGCTCCAATATCGTTGAGATACGCTTCTCCAGCTTGGTCTTGCTCGCGCTCGAGGTGTTGACGAAGGTTGCAGATCTAAAAAGGCAGCAAAGGAAGTTTATCGACAACACCGATTTCTCGACTGCCTTTCTGGGTTTTCCCAATCGTGGGTCCGAGCCTTCGATGATGTCAGCAGTGTCGCAACAAGACACCGGGAAGGATCTCAACCAAACTTGGCTGCGACCTCCATTATTTCCAGCGCTTTGCAGGAGTCATAACATCTAGCTCCAACATCCACATAAGTCACGAGCTTGCAGCAATTGAACAAATCAATAAACGAATGGAAGCTGTAGGTGTCTTTCATGTCGATGTGGACCACCGCAATCCCTTTGGGCCTCAGCGTCCGTACGATCTCGACAGCAATCTGTCAGCTTAGTCAACTTCTCGAGTTTGCCGTTGCTGGAGAAGGCCTGGCTTGCCTGAGGTTGGCTCCATCTCTATCAAATATGCATCTTTTTCACATAAACAAAAAGAATATAGGGTTTAGGGAATTCTGGGGTTTTTCTCACAATCAATCAAACAATGAATTCAATTTTTGAAAATTGAATAATCGTATTATTGGAAGAGGGGGAAGGTTTAGGGATTGGTTTAGTGAGAGCAAGATCAAGTGGAGGTGTGGTTGGCTGGCAGGTGCTTTTAAAAGAGAGTTACATATCTTAAAACTATAGTGCGGGGAAGGAGGATGGTCAAAGCCAGAAGCCATGGTTGGTTTTTCGATTTTTTATTTTTAAAATTATGTTATTTTATCATTTTATATAATTTTTTAAGAAATTGGTTGGTTAGTAGGTGAGTCTTACAGTAGACACGTCAGCATTTAACGATTGACCACATGGTCAACTTAACGGAAGGATGAAATTGGACGATATTACAAACGTAAGGGTGTAAATTGATAAAATTAATACCCTGGGGTTCATTTGAGAACCAACCCAAATCAACAAAGTGTCTTTTGTCATTAGCCCTAAAAAAATTAATGAAAATTGACAAATGTTGTATTCTATTATGACAAGACTTTGTAGTTCGATTGGTTAAAAGTACTTATTATAGCATATGAAGGGGTTCTTCCCCCTCTCAAATATCTCTTGTATATTAAAAGAAGAAATCATATTCTATCCAATATAATTTTAAAAAAAATTGTATTATTCTTAAAATTTACTAATGCCACGTCGTCATGCTATGCAAAATGAGTTTTTGAGCCCAATGCAAAAAGGGCCCAACGGGCCTGTTGGCAAATCCATTAAGGTAGAAACTCGACTGAGAAGCAGAAAATTAAAATTAAAAGGCGGGCGTAGCGGCATTAGCGGGAACTGATTTGCGGAAGGCGAAAGAAACGAACCAAACCAAAAAGGCGAGACGCGGTACAGCAAGCAACAGCAAAAATGGAATTTGAGTGCTCTACTCTGAGTCTCTGGAGAGAGGCCCTATCTTCTTACTCGTCTCGCATCCAATCACTCAACAAACCCAATTTGGTTTCTCTCGATGACTTTTACCGCACCAAGCTCCCTTCTCTCCTCCACCAACGAAACCCTAGCCCCTTCATCACCACCTCCGAGCTCTCTGACCTCATGCGCTGGAAGCTCACACGTGGCAAATGGCGGTACCTCTCTCTCTCTCTCTCTCTCTTCTTCAACGTTTTTGTGCGTCTATATATCAATTTTGCTGTTAGAATGAGGAGTGTGCTAAACTTGTATGTAAAATTGTGGATTTGAGGCCGAGGCTGTTGGATTTCGTATCGGCTTTGGACGAGGCCGTGGTGAAATCGGCCTCCCAAAAGGCGTTTCAGGCACTTCCTGATATCTCAAAGGCTATCTCTGAGCTCACGGTGCTCAAAGGGGTGGGTCCCGCCACCGCCTCTGCCGTTCTGGCAGCTTACGCTCCTGACGTGGCGCCCTTCATGTCCGACGAGGTGAATTAGCTTAGGGTTTTGAGTGTAAATTTTGGGTTTATTGTTTCTCATTTGAGTAATGTCTTTCTGGTTGATTTTCAAATTTAATTTGTGTTTGTTTGGTAACAGGCTATGGTTGCAGCTCTTGGCAACTCCAAAGACTATACACTCAAGCAATACCTGTTATTCGCAAATAAGTTACAGGAGAAAGCAAAGGTCAGTCAATTTCTTCAGCATTGGTGTAACTCGGAAAATTACTTGATGACTGCAATGCAAGCATATAACACATGCACATTATACAAATTTAGTGCCAATTAATATAGTGTAATACTGTATGTGGAACAAAAATCGTAGGGTGAGTGCGGTTGTATCATATGATGGGTAGATGCGCAACCTCCCTCTCGCATCTATCCATCATATGATGTCCATGTGATTTGATGATTATGAGAGGGCACGCATACGCCCTGCCCGATTAAACTTTCTCAGGGCTGATTTTCATCCTCATGAGCATGAAAGCTGCTATCATTGTAATTCCAGCCCTTTTTTTTATGGTGATTGAGTGTAGCATGTCCATTTTTCCATACTAAATTAAATTATCATATTAAGTGTGACAAATCTGTAAGTTGTGATAATTTTAGTTTGGCATGGTGTTAACAAGAATATTATCTAAACTAATGTCACATTATTTACTTTTCCATGGATTTTGCTGCCACTTTTAACTATCTGCTGGTGGAATGTATGCAGGAACTGACTGCCGAAGAGGAGAGCTTCACACCATCAGATGTAGAGAGGGCTTTGTGGAGTGGTGCTGTAGGGGCCAAGCTGCCATCTTCGCAATCAGATCCAGACCTCAAAACTGATAAAAGTAAAAATCCAACAAGAGAAAGCGAAAGCGCTGATGTAGTGCTCTGCCATTTAACTGGCTTTGGCAATGCTTGTAAGTTCTACTAACTAACTTCAAAACTACATTAAAATGCTGTACAAGCAAGTATTTTATCAACTCTCATGAACAAAGCTTGTGCTTTGCATATGTTGTAACCTCTCTGTAGCTTGTGCTTTGCATTTTGCAAACTATGAATCATTGACCCATATGAGTAAATATTGTCTGAATTTATTTTATTTTATCAGTTTCTGGGATCAAAAAACCCAATTCAACGTAAACTAGAAGCCCATTTGAACTTTGGCCCTACCATTAGCAGTTACTGGTAACATATGGTTTAAATGAAATTATAGAGACTTTGTTGGTTTCGGTCTATGCTTGGTCAAAAAACTCTGCAATACGTTAAATTGGTCACCCCATCTCAAAGAAACGCGTTGAATAAAATTTGAAACACCCAATTGGAATGAAATCCATAAAAAAGCCAATTATCTTTTATGGTCTCTCCTATTTATTGGGCCATCCAAATGCTTTGCCAAATCGCAAGGAGTTTCCCAAGCTCTTCTTTTGTCGTTTGCTTTAACATAACGGCCATCCAATTCCAAGCTGTAATAAAATCTGCAAACGTGTCAACGCGCTATTCGTTTCCAGGTCGGTTCCTGTGCGGGCAACAAATCAGATAAAAATCCCCCTCCCCAAACTCCCTTAACGGCTTCAGACCCAAAAAAACTCCCTCAACGGCCAACCCAACAACCCCCATAATCTACCAAAATGACAATTGTCTCGTCGGACAGGAAGTACCGGCGCAGCCCCAAAATTCCGCTTCTTCCCCAGAAGCACGACGACCATGACTCCGCCGAGGTCGGTTTCAACGGCGCGTCGTTTTCCGGAGCCGTCTTCAACATGTCGACGACAATCGTTGGAGCCGGGATTATGGCTCTGCCGGCGGCGGTTAAGCAGTTGGGCCTGATTCCGGGCCTAATTATGATCGTTTTGGGGGCTATGTTGACGGAGTCGTCCATCGACATGATCATGCGGTTCACGCGAGCTTCCAAGACAGCCTCGTATTCGGGTCTGGTCGGCGACGCTTTCGGTGGGCCCGGACGGACCCTCCTCCAGCTCTGCGTCGTCGTCAACAACTTGGGCATGCTCGTCGTCTACATGATCATCATCGGTATAGTTTCTGCTCAACAATACTTTTTATTTTTAATTTCTGGAGTTTATTTATTTTTTTGGTATAGGGTTTTTGGTCAACGAGGTTCAGACTATGGGAGTTTAGCTGCTAAGCGACGTCGTATGTGCCCCAGCTTATATTTTGGGAAGGGGCTAATTTTGGAATTTTGGTGTTTCAGGGGATGTGCTGTCGGGGACTTGGTCGGAAGGAGTACGCCATTCGGGTGTAATAGAGGAATGGTTTGGTCAACGTTGGTGGACCGCACGATTCTCGTTGCTTCTTCTCACCACGCTCCTTGTTTTGGCTCCTCTTATTTCTTTCAAGCGCGTGGGTACGTTCTCTACTTCTCTCTCTCTGTTTTTTTTTTCTTGTTAATAATTACATATTTTGACAAATTGTAGTCGCAAAAAAACTAGTTGCATTATATAATGTAGCCCAAGTTAGTAAATTGCTAGCAATTTTCTGGTCCTGCTTGTATTGTCATATAAGCAGCTACAGTTCTGGCAATGAGCTTGCATTAGTTGTTTTGCTTGAACTATTTTAAGACTCTGAACTTCCTCGAGTTATTTAGGAATGAATGGAGGCAAGCGTTATCATGTATAATTAGGAAGAAGTGTTCATATGTTCCTAAGAGATGATATCCGATCAAATACCATGTAAATAGAGTTTCAGCTGTTGACTGGCATAACAATTATTGATTCAGTGACTGATTTCTGTACATATATATTATATCTTTTTGTGCTAGATTCGTTGAGATACACATCGGCATTGTCCGTTGCTTTGGCTGTTGTTTTCGTGGCAATAACAGCGGGAGTAGCGATCTTTAAGTTGATGGATGGAAGCGTTGCATTTCCACGTTTGATGCCCAAACTCGTTGACCAGGCATCATTTTGGAAGCTTTTCACTACCATTCCCATTCTAGTCACTGCCTATATCTGCCACCACAACAGTAAGTACTCCATATGCAAATAAGCCTGCTAGATTTCTTTTGTTTTTATAATAGAATTATTGTTAAGGAAATAATGCTTTGCAGTAATTTGAAGATGATATTAGTCCATTAAATTTGGTAATGAATACTAAGGGAGTGGTTAACAATGGTCATGTTACATTATATTTTGCCCGTAAGATACAAACGACCACCATAATAGTAGGCACTGATGTACTACCTCACGGCAAACTACTTAGTTAGTGACTACAGTTCAAGCTTATCAAGTGACTCAGTGGATACACTTTGGTTCTAATTTCTACAACCATGGTGCATATTGTAATCTTAAATGGCATTTGATTGCTTAATACAAGGATGTGTATTCTATTAGCTGACTACTTTTCTAATGCACTTGCAGTTCACCCAATAGAGAATGAACTGATAGACCCTACCCAGATGAAGTCAATAGTGCGGACCTCACTTGCATTTTGCTCATCTGTTTACATTGCAACCAGCTTCTTTAGTTTCCTTCTCTTTGGGGATCACACGCTGGATGATGTGCTGGCAAATTTCGATGCTGATCTTGGAATTCCATATAGCTCATTTCTTGATGATATTGTTAGGGTTAGCTATGGTGTCCACCTGATGCTTGTTTTCCCCATTGTATTTTTCTCCCTTCGCCTCAATTTAGATGGTCTTCTCTTCCCCTTTGCCATTCCTATTGCATTTGACAATCGAAGATTCTACACAGTAACTGCAGCTCTCATGGGTTTTATTTTTCTTGGAGCCAATTTTGTGCCTAGCATCTGGGATGCCTTTCAGTTCACAGGTGCTACAGCTGCCATCTCCGTTGGTTTCATATTTCCTGCTGCCGTTGCGCTTAGGTAAGCAACGTTTACTATGATGAACTTGTTATAACAACATTGATAGAATTGCACGTCAGCTCACACACTTGAACAGAAGGACAAGCTAAAAATAAAAGGTTGCATTTAGCACTTGATGTTTTAATTGACTGAGAAGAAACCTTCTCTGCTTTGACCTAAAAGCCATGCCTTCCTCCTCTGTCCTGTTATGCAGGGACACTCATGGAATTGCAACAAAGAAGGACAAACTAGTGTCATGGGTGATGATCTTTTTAGCAGTCTCCTCAAGCACAGCGGCCATCTCCAGTGACATTTACAGCATTGTCAGTCGTGATAAACTCGCTGGAAGCTGACATACGAGAACAGCAAGATTTTCCATTCGTTTCATTTAGAATTAGATTAGATTAGATTCCTACTTTTTTCCATACTTCTTTATACACACCTTTCTTTAACTTTTTTTTTTTTTTTTGGAATAATAAAAGCCTACTAATCATTGAACATTAAGAAAATAAAGCGATTGCCTTATCATGTTGTTATGTGGAAAGAGTAATTAGCTTAACCAGGGAGGTGTAAATAATGATTCTTAGTGGTCCCCACCAAACACCAAAGCTGTTTCGCATTGCGTTGTTGTGGCATTATTCGACTCAAAGCTTTTCATCGGTTGGGATTGGATGATCATCTGTGCTTGCTTTTTTAACCTAGTTTACTGGGTCGTTTTCAAATGTTCTCAATTGTGACAATAGCATCCGAAACACACATGGCCTGCCCTTTTCTCTTTCTCTCCACCTGGCAGAACAGCTGTTCCACTTGATCTCAATTCACCAAGACATGAAGATTGATCAGTTTGGTCACATTTTTCACAACCTCAGAAGCTCTTTATATTGTTTTCGTTCACTTCTCATGGTTTCATGGTTTCTCTGCGCCAATAATATAAAATATACAGAAAAGCATAAATTATATGTTGCCCACAGAAAATTTTCTTTGGGATTGTTTATTTATCAATCTGACGTCTTGGTTGTTGTGGAAATCATACAAGTCGATTTGCCTTTTGGTCGTCTTCAACAACTAAAATATATAGCCGGGCCTTGTGTTTGTCTCCTCCTTGATTTATCCACGTGTATGATGTTATTGCTATTACTAGTTTGTCTCCTCGAGTAGAAAAATACTTTCCCATCATGTTATATAGCTGGGCCAGTGTCAATTTTACAAAGGCTGATGTTTGGTTTTCTCTTTCGAACTTGCGTTTAAAAGGGCGGGTACACTGTCCTAACTTACATTCATTTAAAAGGACGGATACATTGTCCTAACCTACATTTGCCTAACATTATTTAGAGGTTTATAATTGTGGACATTATTTGAACAAAAGACAAAACCATACTATTTTTGCCAGTTGCATTGCATCTTAACTCGGATAAAAGTAAAAACCAATATATTTGATGGAAGATTCCATGACAGATGGTTCTACACGATAGAAAACGATGTTTGAAAGATTCAAAATTAGACAGAGTCATCCTGAGCCAGTAGGAAGGAGCTTTAGCAGAATGAGACAAACAAAAGTTTGGAGCATTTGGGAGCGGCTGGAATTTGGCCATGCCATGCCTATATTCACACCTGTTTTTGAATCTTCTGTTTATATTTGATTGAGATGTTCACGGCGCTCTCTTTTTTCAAATTTACACAAACATTGCGTATAAGTATTAAGTAAGAAGGTGATTGGCCCGTGGTCCGTACTGAAACTGTTGTTTGCATTACTAAAAAATAAACAAAATTATTGTATACATCGGATGTTAACAAAAGTTACAAAACATAAATCGTAATTACGGTTTTGTTTATTTTTGAACTAATAAAATATAAGGGAGATTCACTATTATACCCAATATAGAAGCCCAAATTATAAATAAATAAAAAACCTTATATAAAATGGACTTTAGAAACATATCCAAAGCCAATTTACAACATAACAAAAAGACTTTTAACTTCTTTTAAATTACAAAACTGTCATTGATTTCTTAAAATAAATCCAATCCCAAAACCTCATAAAAATGCCCAAAACACTCAATAGGCCGAGTTGAAGCTAATGGAACACCCTCTCCCAATTATAGCTAAATGCATATGGCAGTTAACTAGGTTGGATTGGATCCTTGGCCTTAACAAAACCTCCCATCTTACTAGACAGAATGAAATCTCGAGCATTTGACTTGTTTGCTATCTCATCCTTTTTTGTGGTGAAAGCATAAAGGATTGTTGAGAAATGGCATCTTATCATCACACTAATGATGTGTCAATAATAGAAGAAGTGCAAAAAAAAAGTAAAAATTTGTGACTTGGATTATAATAGCAATGAATTTGTTTGAGAGGAATTTTATACATATCATTATAGTCGAGGTCGACAATGAACTTGAACTGTTTGGACATCCTCAAAAGTCATGAGTCACAATACTAAAAAGAAACAACTCAGAGGGAATTACAAGACATGGACAGCATTACATCCAAACACGAAAACAAATCAGCACGTTTGCAACGCATAATTGGATGATTTCAACCAATCAGACAACGACATGTCAATTCCACGTTTGCAGAAAACGCATAATTGAATTTGAATATACAAAACAATTTGACGAAACAGTCCAAAAGATATTTCTCGCAGTCGTAAGCTTTTAAAAGTTGATTTTGCTAAAACAAATGGGTTTTTTATATTATAATACTTGATTAATGATTGATTTATATAATAAAGCGCAGTGTTGGTTCGTGGTGACACATCACATATATGATATCAAAACACAGAGATACAAGTTACATATCATATCATTGTGATATAACTAATGTTACTAATACAATTAATTATCAATTAACTAGAATATTAGTACTTGACTAGGAGCTATACTACTCTGAATTTGCTTCAAACCTGCCATGGACACTCATTATGATCCCTAACGCATTTAATTATGGATTAAATGCAGTGCTCTTTTATCGCACCTATCACCTAATCTTTGATTAGATTTAAAGAAATAAAATGCCACATGGACCTACATGTCCTCTAACTTTTATAACTTTCTACTTTGTTTAATTCGTTGCTGAATTAAAACTTGTATTACTTTATTTCTTCTTCAAAATTTTAAAAAGAAAACAAAGAGGAAGAAATCAAAATCGAAAGCAATCACAGTGGAGCTGTCATCCACAATAAAAAGTTGTATTATCATTGCTATTCCAAAGCCAATTTCGCCCTTTAAATATCATTAGTTCTGTAATACAATACTAATTCAGTCATTAGTGTCCTAATGCATGACATATATTTCTGTGAAATTTTATAACCAAACCGTGCGACCTAACATTATTGTTTTTCAAGAAACATGTTATGATTTAAATCGTAAAAGTGAAATAAAATGCGTACGTGCAAAAGATTTATAGTTTAGATAATGCACGTACTTTAAATTCTATGTTCGATTTTCCATTCACTGAGTACCACTGGATATTAAAAAATAACACAAAAGAAATACAATGCTTATTCTGTAATGAGACTGTAAATAATTTGGTTGGTGTAATAAGTTATGAATGTCGCTCACGTAATATTACGTGCATCTCGTTTCATTGCATGGGTTTAAAATTTTCATCTATAAAAAAATAAAAACGATGGAACGTTTTTCTGATATGAAGTGGGTGGGATGACGTGGCAAGTAGCCGGGAATTACGCACAGAGAGCTGTGGGCAGGCCAGTCACTGTCGGCTGTGGTGGGCACCCAGTTATGACCGAGGACCACCGCCATTCCACGTATCTCCTCTTCCGGCCATCGTGGCACACACTTTATGAAAACCTGGTTGTCACGTGCGGTTTGTGATCCTAACTCATCGATCTCATGTGTCAAGATCGACGGTCCATGTTATACCTCCCAAGAATCGACGGACCATTTGTTTTACAGTTTTTACTCCTCGTCCTTGTCTCAATATTACTAGGCTACTAGGAAAAGGGTCTATATTCTTGTCAGTGGAACAAAAAGACAGTTTTAACCCTTATCCTCTATGTATGCACTCTGTCCCATTCATCTCCTGCCAGACATTTTTTCAATTTTTTTTTTATGGAGGAGTTTTTGAATTTTGAAAAATGGCTCGCTGCTCTCACTTTACTGACATGCCTACGCCACGAGATTTGTTACTGTGCGGCGCGTCAGCATAGGAGCACCACCGTAACAGCCTGGTGCTCATAATATTTACCCGTAATTATCCCCAGTTCATAAACTGAAAGTTGTCGGTGGGTAGCGAGGAGGCGAGGGTAATTTAGACAATTTGTATTATCTTATGTTGTCCTATCGATTATAATTTCTTATGGCGCGCCAGACACTAGTGAACTCGCAAGCAGAGGGCGCGTCGTAAATCATGTTCATAGAATAATTTTGCATTAGTTGGATTAATCAACATATTCAACCTCTCGATTTTCCCTTGTTTAGTATTTTTTTTTTTTGGACAAACGATTAGATAATACAAGATACTTTTACAATTGGCTAATACACCAACAACAAGACTAAACTACCACTATTAAGGTATCGAACTCATCACAAATATATATCGTTTTCGTCATTCATGTAAGTTATCTTTCAATCAAATAAAAACAAATATTACTAAATCAAAGGCTAATTGATGTTTTGTGAAGTTTCTTTAATAGACTTTGGAATCAAGACGAAAATAATGAATCAACTTCAAATAACAAAATAAATATTTATAGATTATGATCAAGTGAACTTAGTTGATCATTATAATAAAGTTAACATAACTTCGTTTAATTACATAAAATTCAAATGGCCATGCGCTCTTTTGCATGACAAAATCTTGAAACTCGCTACTGAAAAATAAATGTCATATCAATTTTGGTATATAATGTTGACCACATTCCAAAAATACTCATTAACAACCGGCTAAATATAATGATTTATTTATTAAGATAGGCGAGTCGTTGAAGTATTTATCTTTGTAAACCATGATTCATGATAAATTAATTTGAATTCTCACTAATTATCTAGCGGTGCCTCCACTTTACCATTTTGAAATTTATGCTATTTTTATGAACAAACCAAAATACAATCTAGTCGATAGTGTGATGCACGCTCTTGTCGTCACGTGGATGATGTCCAAAAGCACTGTCCCTAACTAAACCAGCTCATTTGAAGCTTGGAATTAGCGAGACTGGTCTGGAGGGACGTGGTCATTCCCTCCTCTTCGTCCAACAAAATTCTAACAACATCCATTACTCAGTAAATAAAACTAAAAAATAATTATTAAGAAACTGAAAACAAAACCAAAATGAAAACCTTGTTATTTTTTTCACTTTTGTCGCATCAAAGACGCACTTGGTGGTGGCGGTGGTTAGATGGTCACCCTGTCTTTCTCGTTGAACTTTCGTCTGTTTATTTTTATTGTTATTATTCACTTATTATAATTTCCAATTTCCATTTTCTAAGACTTGAAAAAGTAAAAAGAGAAATGGTAAAAGACGTTTGGGTTTTTTCATTCACACGAGAAGCAGCGACCCAGATGGAATTGGAAGCACGAGCGAGGCATCTGATATCCCTCTTCCACGCGGGAAAATCTCTGTAAATTCTCATATACCCTTTTGTGAATTGCAGATTGTAACCCCACAGAAAAAAGAAAAATAAAAAGATGGGTCTTTTCTTTTTGGTTGTGAGAAGGAAAAGTCTAGGGCTAGGGCTTACGTTGTTGGTTGTTGCGGATTTTATCATCGTTTGAGAAGAGTAGGTGAAGAAGGAAAAACCCCAATAAAAACGTTATAAAAAAAAAAAAGTAAAGGCACAAACTTTGTCTGTCATTGTCGGAAATCTGCACATTTTCTTCCTTCCCTTTTCTGAATTTGTATTTGGGTTCTGTTTGTGAAACCCAAATTAGCTATTAATCCATGATTGTTGTGATGTTCTTTCTTTCCAAATCAGCTGGGGGTTAACGTTCTGTGGTTTGGTGAATTTATAAAGAAATCTGGCGGTGTTATGGTGAAAAAATATCAGTTTCAAAAAGGGTTTGTGATTTTGACTCGAGAACGTGGGTTCGTATGAATATTTTGATTTAGTTTTTGTCAAGTTTTTCTCTCTCTCTCCTCCCCTCTTTGATTTAATTATTTATTCCGAATCAAAATCAAAGACGTGTTGAGCTGTTACCATCTCTCTCTCTCTCTTCTCTTTCTCGTTGCTCTTCTTATTGCTTCCGAGGCCTCTTTTGCAAGCTGTAATTGAATGGTAGCACATTTGGCCTCAAGCCCCACACACAGTCATAACCTTTGTGTCTCTCTCTCTCTCTCTCTCTCTGTGGAAATCACTTGTCTTATAACTTGTCACCGAATGTCACAATGATTTAGAGACGCCTTGCTCTGCTTTATCAACCACGCGTCCATCTTCATCCCTCTCACTCTCTCTCTCTGACAATGAGATCAAAGCTCTAGCCTTTTTCTGCCTGCTGGGTCTCTTCATATTCAAGCGGTCGAAAGGGGTTTTGTCTCTGCCGAGCAGAAAATAGAGAAAAAACGTTCCATTTCTCAGCTGGGTTCTTGAGATCAGACCCCAGAAACCGGAAATGGCACCCTCCTTCGGCTGGTGGTCTAACAAAGACACCCACCGAGGCACACCCGTGGTGGTCAAGATGGAGAACCCAAACTGGTCCATGGTTGAGCTCGAAGGTCCTTCTGAGGAGGACTTCCTCATCTCTGAGTCACCGGGTCGAGTTCGAGGCAAAAACGCCAAGCAGTTCACTTGGGTCCTCCTCCTCAAAGCTCACAGAGCCGCCGGTTGCTTAACCTCTCTCGGCTCCGCAATGTTGGGCCTTGCCTCCGCAATACGACGCCGTGTGGCCTCGGGTCGGACGGACACCGACACCGACGTCGAGCCCATCGGCCGCGGCAGAGCAGTCGAGAACCCAGCCGTAAGGAGCAGGTTCTATTTCTGCATCAAGATGTTTCTGTGGCTGTCTCTGATTTTGTTGGGTTTTGAGGTGGCTGCTTATTTTAAAGGTTGGCACTTTGGTTCACCACATCTTCAGCTTGAGTACTTGTGGGCTTCACCAATGGGGGTGAAGGGAGTGTTTGATTGGGTCTATTCGAAGTGGGTTTTGATTCGTGTGGAGTATCTTGCTCCTCCACTTCAGTTCTTAACCAGTGCCTGCATTGTGCTTTTCATGATTCAGAGCTTGGATAGACTAATACTCTGTTTGGGGTGTTTCTGGATCCGGTTCAAGAAGATCAAACCAGTCCCAAAAGAAGGTGCTTTTGATCCTGAATCTGGGGAGACTGGTTATTTCCCTATGGTTCTTGTTCAGATCCCCATGTGCAATGAAAAGGAGGTAAATTTCAAGCTCACTTTAGCTCTTATGGTTTGTGTTAGTTACGCTTACTTTGCTGGTAGAGATATCTTTTGTTTTTGTTCTTTTGCTTTTGGCTGACTGTAGAGTTTGAAAATCAGGTTTATCAGCAATCAATTGCTGCTGTGTGCAATTTGGACTGGCCGAAATCGAAGCTGTTGATTCAAATTCTTGACGATTCTGACGACCCAACAACCCAATTTCTGATCAAAGAGGATGTCCATAAGTGGCAGCAAGAAGGAGCCAACATTTTGTATCGGCATCGAGTGATCAGAGATGGATACAAGGCTGGTAATCTCAAGTCTGCAATGAATTGTAGTTATGTCAAAGACTATGAATTTGTGGCCATTTTCGATGCCGATTTTCAGCCCACCCCTGACTTCCTTAAGAGAACAGTCCCTCACTTCAAGGTATGTAATTGTTAATTGTGTTGTTATGGTTTGTTGTCTTTGTTGGGTTGTAATAATCTCTGTGATCGAACTACATTATCATGTAGAATCCATGCTTTTAATGAGAAGATGCTGTTAATTATTATTGTTAAGCGAACCACGATTACTAGAATCAGTTGAATTAAAATTTTACCCTTTGTTGGCATTTCAGGATAATGATGACCTAGGGCTGGTTCAGGCGAGGTGGTCCTTTGTGAACAAAGATGAGAACTTACTTACAAGGCTGCAGAACATTAATTTGTCATTCCACTTTGAGGTAGAGCAGCAAGTGAATAGCGTGTTCATTAATTTCTTTGGGTTCAATGGGACAGCTGGTGTGTGGAGGATACAGGCTTTGGAGGAAGCTGGTGGGTGGTTGGAGAGGACCACTGTGGAGGACATGGACATTGCTGTCCGTGCCCATCTTCATGGATGGAAATTCATTTTCCTCAATGATGTTGAGGTACAATTTTGTCCCAAATTATGTCTGTTAAAAGTGAGTTTACTCTGTTTCAGTAGTGGACTAATGGTTAGTGCTATCTCTGTGCTCAGTGCCAGTGTGAACTACCAGAATCTTATGAAGCTTATCGGAAACAACAGCACAGATGGCACTCGGGGCCTATGCAGTTGTTTCGCCTTTGTTTGCCTGATATCGTAAAATCCAAGGTATATATACTTTTTGCACTACTTGTTCCTTGTCCAATTAGGCCTATTTTGCTGTTTGTTCAGAAAGGTATTGTGGATTATAGCTCACTAATACGTTTCGTATACTTTGCTTGTCACAGATCAGCATTGGCAAGAAATTCAATTTGATCTTTCTCTTCTTTCTGCTCCGGAAACTGATATTGCCCTTCTATTCTTTTACCCTTTTTTGCATAATTCTCCCCATGACAATGTTCATCCCAGAGGCTGAGCTACCAGCATGGGTTGTATGTTACATCCCAGCTACCATGTCATTTCTCAACATCCTCCCTGCCCCAAAAGCCTTTCCTTTCATTGTTCCTTACCTTCTCTTTGAGAACACCATGTCTGTGACCAAGTTTAATGCTATGATATCCGGCCTGTTCCAGCTTGGTAGTGCATACGAGTGGGTTGTGACTAAGAAATCCGGTCGTTCCTCAGAAGGTGATCTTGCCTCCTTAGTTGAGAAAGAGCCAAAGCATCAAAGAGGGGTGTCAGTGCCGGATCTTGTCGAAATGAAGGAAGAAATTAGACAGCAGGAGCAAAGGGCTTCCAGGAAGAAGAAGCATAACAGAATATATACAAAGGAGCTGGCATTGGCTTTTCTTCTTCTAACGGCTTCAGCAAGGAGCCTTCTGTCTGCTCAGGGCATCCACTTCTACTTCTTGTTGTTTCAGGGGATATCGTTCCTGCTGGTTGGTTTAGACCTAATTGGTGAGCAGGTGGAGTGAAGAGAAAGTAATAAACTTTGTAGGGATATATGGATGATCTAAAGTAGACACAGACAACATGGGTGGTAAAACCTATCGAAGTAGAACCCAGAAAGAAGAGTCTGGAAGAGAAGGTTGTAGAGGGCTGAGACTGAGAGTACTCTCCTTCTTGCTTGTCCTCCACCCTCCAGACTTCCCCATCACATACCACCTTGAAGGAGAATAGTTTGTGCTATATGGAGAAAGGATGTCATCTTGGTCAGACGCAGATGGTACTCAGAAACACAGATGCCCTTATTAAATGTTTTGGTTATTTTTTCTATTTATTTTGATTCTTTTGTTTGTAGTCAATTCTTTTGTAAGAAAATTTGTCCTTAAAACATCAAACACAACTTCTTTACAGTTTCAAGGCCATCTTCTTGATGCTCTTCTTGATGCTTTCTTCTGTCACCTGATCAAGTATAGCCTAAATCCTATAGGTTTCTTCTCTCTTTTGTTGAATTTTTGTAATGTCAGAAATGGAAACAAATCCTCATAAGGTTGAGGTTCTTGGATGCTTAAAAGGTTGGAATGAGCTCTTCTATTACATGTTCAGCTCATCCAGCAGTGGGTTCTTTTGGCACAACACCAACCAGATAACAAGTTTTAAATAATATATAATCAGTAAAAGTCTGATATGCCTTGCCCACATGAAAGATTTTCAGATGTCAAAACTCAAAAGTACTCAAAACAATTAGGTAATTGTGATATCCTACTTCAATTCTTTCACCTGTCAAAACAATCACGACAACAACTCATACTTACATGATTTATGTTATGATAAGTGTATTCCAACAATTTTTCTTTTGGTTTTGAAGATTTGAGACAGACTTCATATACACAACTTCAAGACGATAGGATCTTCTCTTAATTCCCAATTCATGATAAGTAGAGAAATGACTGAAACGCGGTTAAAGGATCAAAACCAACCAAGAGAGATGGGCAAGTGAGCTGTCTGTTTCTTCAAGGTGTGAAGAATTTTTTTCTCAGGTAAAAAGCTAGAAGCTAGAAACGTGATGGGCTGCTGCAATAATAATGAACCTTAGACTCGGACGATATAAGATGATGACCAGACCTGACGTGTTAATTGGTGTTGTGCTGGTTCTTACCATGAAACTGCATCATCTACATGCTGTATCGCATCGCAATCCCACAACCCACAAAAGAGAGAGAGAGAGAGCACGGATAGAGTTGCTTGCTTGCTGCTTCGTCAACTGGTTTTGATATCATCTTATTGCAGAAGAAGCATCAATCTCTTTACTTGTATGGAAAAGAAACTGACTTGTTTTTGTTCTTCTTGTTTGTGTGAATATTTAGTTTGCATGTAAAACTGGGAAAAAGGAAGTTTCACTTGAAACAGGACTTGAAGCTACCAAGATTGCTTTGCTTTTATCTGATAATTCACAAATATCTAGCAAAATAGATAAAGTTTTTTATTTTTGATGCGAAAAAGTTAAAGTTTTGGACCCAATGAAATTGAAACTACTGTTGTCTTGTTTTGTTTTTGGTCTCAATTCGCTGGTGGGGTACCTTTTGTCTTTTCACTCTTCAAAAGGGCATTAAATCAACAACTAAAACCGACTTGAAGAAACATAACTCATAATTTATTGCAATAAAATGGAGATTTTTCTGAGGAAGTTGCATGAATATCAAAACAATCTGTCACTCCGCATCTATTTTCTTATCACGATGCACTCTACAAGAAAATAAAAACATTTCTTTCACAGTTTCTTCCCCAAAAACCCTCAGAAAACTTCAAGCATAGTCCTATTCTACAAACACCAATAACAAAGTTACAAACAATCATCTTCACCAATCAAAGTCTTGCCTTCCTTGTCTGATTATACACAATTTTTTGTTTTTTTGTAATACAACAAAGTCATCTTCTTCTGCTAAAAATTCGAAGAACAAACAATTAGGAACTTAGAGCCTATACAACTGAAAAACCTTCTTCTTTTGTTTCCTTTTTTTTTTCTTCCAGTTTTTTCTTCTTCTCTAACTGAGTCAAATACAGTTAACTGAAAATTTGAATTATCCGTTGCGAGGGAGTAGACCTTAATATCTGTTCCAAACTTATAGTTCTGATTTCAAGCGGCCTGCTGAAAATGATAGCATGTTAATGTTAGAAGAATGTGAGACATAAATTTCCAGTGATTGCATGCACGAAGTTGTGTTACTTACCATTTTGTCCCAAATTGTCAATAGCTGAACTAGAATCAAAACCCATATGGAAAAGACCTTGGAGCTCACTGTCTAACACAGTCTGAAAAACCGCACATATTATTAAATCAGCAGATGTTTTGGACAATCGAAAGGATGATATTGGCATGACTTGAAGATTCTCAAATTACCTGAGGCAAGGAAGGAAATTGTGGAGCTTGTGGAGCTGAACTTGGCATACTTGGCAAGTTTCCTGGGAACATACCATGAGGGTATGGGTGAGAAGAGCTGATTCCAGGACTAAACCCGAAGATATCTCCACTGCCACTTCGTGAGTTAAGAATCTACAAACAAAGGCAAACCAAGCTCAAGTTTAACACATTTACCCAATAGTATTGAAGCAAATGACAAAATTATCGACTAGTAACTAGGGTGAACTCACATCTTTGGATAGAATCCGTTCTATATCGATGTTGAGTTCTGGATTGACTGTCGCGAGTTTCATTGATAAAAACTGGAACAGGAAAGAAAGACAACCTTCACTGAATCATAGAACATTTAGGAGCTACAAACCACGCTATTAATACTTTACAATTATGCACATGGTTCTCTAACTTCAGCTGCTGTAGTTCTGTTCAACTAGCAGAAGTTGCAGTGCGCCTATATATGTATGACTACGCAGATATATTTTAATTTACAAAACATGGAGCTAATTCCTCATTTTAGATTGCAGAATATCTTACCTCAACTTGCTGTTGCAGAGATTGCACATAGTTGATGATCTCATCAAGCATTACAGCCTTCCCAGTAATCTTGAAAATTGATTGGTTATCTAATTGATCAGTATTTTATATAACATAAAGAGATCATTCAGAACATTGACCAACTCTGAAATTCTGAATACCTTATTGCATCCTGGAACAAGTTCTTGAAGCAATCTCATCCGCTCACTAATCTTTTCTCTTCTAACCTGCAAGCAGAAACTTTTATTGCATCAATAAACTAAAGAAAAGGAGATTTTTTTGAAATTTGATACACAGATATATAGTAATGAGAACATACCCTTTCGGCGAGGCTATGACTATTTGTAGCCTGACCCCTTCTGGCTCTAACATGAATGTAACTGTCCTTTGGATCTCCGCTCTGAGAACTTTCTTTAGCCTGTTTGCCCATCTGCTTACCGCGCAAATTTGCAGCTGTGTTGTCTTCACCTATTGCTTTTTTCTCATCTTGTTCTTTCAGATAATCAGAGCTCTCCCCAGACAGATCCTTGTTAATTTCCCCTTCAGCATTCTAGTACATATAACAAAGCAATTATGATCACTAGGGCACTGTATTGAAGGGAAACAGAATCATCAATATCCCAATTGATACAAATTGAACATAGCTCAATTTACCTTATTTGGACTGAATGCAGAATTGGATTCAGGAACTCGTTTCCTTCTCTTTCCATTGGGTGAAGATCCTAAAGCACCCTCTTCCGAAATTTGGTGATCATCATGAGATTGGGCGCCAATTGTTGAAGTCCTCTCAGTACCCCCCTCCCTGTTTGGGTTATAGTTTGCAACACACCCAGGGTTTGCAATCTGAGCACACTCAGATAGGCCAAAAGAACCAACCATTTCTGAGAAACTCCCACTTCCAAAACATGGAAGCTTTGGCACCATTTCGACATAGCTTGAATCAGATGGGTATTGAACAAGGTGAGAGGTGCTACTCATTCCCGGATTTTCCAATGCCACGGGGTAAGGAGGATTGGAAAATTCTCTGTGAGAAACGACTGAAGAACCTCCAAAATTATCACTCTGACTCAATGAAACAATTGGATCCCAACCAGAACCAAAAAAAGGGTCAGCTCCATTTGAAGGCTTAAACATGGATACTGAGCTCATTGTCATTTGCGAAACCTTTTCAGGCAGTGGATTTGTGCTCATCCCTGAAGATGGGCAATTCAGACTTCCCTCATTTCTATGTTGAAACCCCCCATCCTCACTGTCATGACCACCCATTTCTGAATTCAGAAGCTTATGGCGTCCCCCTATATATTATTCAAATGACAACACCCCACTTAACAGTTGGCGAAGACCAGGACTATGAATAGATAATGAAACACAAGAAATCTATGAAACTAAAGGCAAAGTGGGTGGCTTTGACCAAAATTGACTGGTGATATCTTGCAGACTCGACAAGGAACAAGTAACCTTTGCAGCTTTATAGACCTGAGAGGGTGCTAAAGTAACAACAGATGCCTCTCGTTGCAGAATCCCATGGACACAAAGTGAAAGGATAAATCCAGTGCATCAGGCATAAAATCTTATATGGTACCAGCTACTCTCCTCTTCCTTTCAAAAACCCTAGGATCAAGCTTACTCTAGTGCAGAGAAGGAAAAAATATAAAATAGAAGAAAATGCTCCCCACAGACAAGAAAAGTGAACCTTTCAGAGCATAAAGTAGACATAGACAAACAATGACATTAGCTAAGTAACAGCTCACCAGAGTAACAAAAAGAAAGCAGATTCCCTTTTTCTCTTTTGTATAGGGGCGAACTAAAATTTCATACCCTCAACTCAATCAAACATCAATCTGATTGATGGAAAGCGGTTCTGAATCTCTTCAACTATGACCAAAATTGGGGAGAATCACTCCAAGCTTCAAGCAATGAATGATTATAATAAAAAATATGGTTGCCAGTTACTAATAATAAGGAAATAACAACCAGCTGAAGTTTTGAATAAAAAAGACCCAGAACCAAGAAAAAGGAAAGTTACAGAACCCCTTTTGAGATATTCTCAGATGGGTACCCAAGAAAGACCAAAAGGCATCAAATTCTACTTGAATTGTGCAAGAGCTGAAATGGACAGGGTTTTAGCAGTCCCCCTAATTGGGTTTTTGATTGTACCTCCAAAAGCATCAAATGCTTGGTTAAATTCGACGAGAAAAACCCAATTCACCAATTGGGTACTTTCAAAAACAGCAAAGGAAGCATCAAGTTCCAACCTTTATAGATCAAAAACAATGCAGAGAGCTATGGAGCTAGAAAGAGACATAGAAAGAGTGAGACTTCGCTTACCTGCTCAAGTTAACAGGTGACATGTATGATTTTAAAAGACCAGACTAACTACTGCCAACTGCTCTTGTTGGAAAATTATTACAGAACCTAATCTCTTTCCCTTCCACACTTTACTCTTTGTAATTTCTCTTCTCTCTACTTTGAACTTTCTTTATTTACAATTTATCAATTATAATAATGGCTCCCCCTGTATTTTCTTTCATTTAAAATTGAAGAGGTTCTTCTCTTCAAGGCCAAGCTTTGCTTGCTTCCATCTTTGACATACTTTTTTTTACTGACACATTTGCCAACTATTCTAACAGACCTCTCTTTGCTGTTACACACTCATTTTTCTCAGTGCCAACTAACCCCCTTTCATTTCTTTTGAGAAGGCTCATTATGCTCCTAACCTCCATCATCCTCCATCTACATCATTGCACATCACTGTAATTCACTGGGGCCCATACAAAATCTTCCTTGTGCACCATTAGATTCCTGATTAGTATATGTCTTCCCTGTCAAAGATGCCTTCCACTTGTTCACTGGGTGGGCCCCACTTGACAGGTGTATGTCTATCAAGGGACCACAATGAGAGTGTAGGCTGTGGTTGCATAACAGGGATTGGCACCTCAATTTCCTTCAAGTAATTTAATATTAGTTGGCAGTACTTGTAATCTTTTTCTTTTGAACTTTGGAGGGGTTTGAGTCTCTGACCCTCAGGAACATAAGGAATAATGGAATCTAATCATCAATTTACCTCCTTGTCCTGGTACGGTTTCCAGCTGTAGTATATTATTGTGTGTTATGCTTTGCCCTCAGCCAATTAGCCAACAAACCTGGTCAAACCAAATTATCTGGTCAACCCTCCCAGGCCTGGTTGTGATCTTGCTGGAAAAACCAAAAATTATTCCGAAAATAGCGGCTAATTTGCTCCGAGGTCATTATCTGGTGTGACACACTACATCCTATAAATGGGTCATTAAATATTGTTTAGTAAATAATTCTAAGTAGGGTTTTTAATCTCTGTTTAGTGAATGAGGGACCCACAATAAGGACTACAAATCAAATAAAAATAGGTAGATACGATGATAGGGATGGTACACCTAACTTGATCAGTGATCAATGTGGGTACTCACTACTCACAATGGATCATACCCCTCACCTCATTTCAAAGTGGTAGTAGGGCTAGAACAATGCACCTCTCAAGAGAAAAAAACTTATGTGAAACGGGGATAATAGTGATTGGCCGTGATAGATTGTCACGTGAAAAAATAATCACAAATAGCATACTGTGATTGATTGAGAATAATAAAACAGTATTATTCTCATTTTACACAAGTATTTCTCCTCTCTAGAGAAGAACAAGGTCAAAATATTGGCTTTCAATTTTTTTATCTTTTTATTTTCTGGGTTTGAAAGGGGTTTTGTTTGCATATTGAAATTGAAAAGATAAACAGTAATTGGGGTGATCAAAGTAGGTTTTGATGGGTAGAAAGTGATAAATTATGCTCAAAATTGACTTAGTTTATTGATAAAATGTATCCAAAACCATGAACATGATACATTACAATAATCTGAATAAAGCTTTATTCTTTAATCTAATCAATGTTTTCCTCTGACAAAAAAAATAAAAATAAAGCTTTCATATAGTTTGGCCAGCTCTACTTCAAGCTAAACAAAGCCACAGATGTGATTCAATTCAGCCAACTTCCTCATAAAAATGTTTCAAACTCCAAAACCCCACAAAGAATTCATTTATTTTTCCTTACAAAAGAAAATGGAATCGATTATAATATAAACCAAAATAATTCAGGTAGGATTATTGACCCAGCTACATTGGTGGTGGTCCTTTCAGAGTATAAGAGAGCAGGTTAGATCCCAATAATGCTGCATGTGTTAAACATCAGTGAACTGTATCAGAAACTGTTCATAAATAAGTCAAGTAAACAATAAACCACCATAATTAAGTTTTTTTTTAAAGATAATTAACATATAATTACGTTAATAATAAAGCATAAGCCACAAAGACTAAAGAGGAAAAGAGAGTCTTATCACGCGTGCAGGGCATGGCATTGAAGCTTCAGGTGGGTCTTAATCTTAATCCAAGAGATATATATGTGTGGTCCTACCCTGATTAGCAATGATGGGGTTGATACCTAAGACTAAGAGACACGAATCTTATAAGATTTTTATTAGCCCCATCAAACTCAAATTCTCTTTAATTAAATAACTTCTAATCTTTGCTTTAACATACTTCCCAGCCCATGCTTGAAAGATTTATACTTTTAAAGAAGCTTTTTCCTTCTTTACCAAAACAAAAAAGTTGCCACCCCGCCTTTTTCCAGTTGCACAAAGCTCTACTTATTGCATGCAACGAACCTGTAGCTTAAGTACTTAAGAACATTTTTTCAACATCTAAGATATCCTAAGTTTGATTTCCCCTCAACCTATCTGCAATAGATGAGTAACCTCTGTAATTATTATTTTAATGGGTGGTTGGAGTTTGAATAAACACAGCACAGCTACAACTCATGAAGAACAGATTAAACAAAGAGCACATGATTAGTAAAACTCAGCCCATGATGGAGTGTAGAGATATTAAATCACATTCAAATTAAGAATTCTCAAAACTCTCCATATCTTCCAATGAAAATTATCAAAGCATGCGCAAGAGGATAAGTAATCATCATCCTGATTTAGCTATGATTCATGCATGCCTTGGTCCTTACAATCATTTTAAATGTTTCTACAAACAGAGAGAGAAAAAAAGCTTCTATTGTGCCTCACTGAAAATGGGGTACATCTTTTGTGTATGGAAGTACTAAAATTAGACCAAATGAGGGACAAATTAAACTAGCTGCAGAATAATGAAATGATGGGTTTATTTTACTTAATATTTTTCCCAATTTCAAGATTTTGGGAAAAAGAAAATCAAGGGGCATATGAATCTTGCATTGACCCTGCTGGCCAAAGATTCATGCATTGAACATAATGATGAACTGAGAAGCTAAGCTGAGCAAAACTGGTACCTCTCAGCTTCTGCTTCTGCAGGTTACTGAATTAAGACCCGCCAGCAGATTTTATTCTTCTCAAAAGCACGAAGTGTCTTTTCTGTCAAGGAAAAAATGTATACGAAGTCCATGAAAGCATAATGTAACGTACAGATTGTTATCTATCAGGAGAGCTCTGTAGCTCTAGGTCTTGGTCTTGACTCTTTTCATCTCTCTAAATTTATATTCCCCATGTGAATTATGGAATATCACAAGTCGTGACAGATAAACAGCTAGAATATATGTATCACCTTTTTTACTGGCTTTACCTGCACATATTGTGCTAAGATGCCCCCATTGCTTCATTTGGTTGAACTACAACCAAAATTCTACTGAGAGATTCATTCTGTTCTTTCCTAAAGACTGTCATAGAGTTTCCTTTTTGTTTTATAATTTAATGGGATTTTCTTGCAATTTCACATATTCGTAGAAAAAAAGTTGCCAAATGTTATGATTCCATATACAAATCCAACCTTTTATTTTCTTTTATAAAATTTTCATGAATATAAACACATAAACACACCACCTTATGTATAATGTATGTATGGATACGACTTCTCTACTTGTCTGTAACACTACTTGTATTGTGTTTATGTATAATAATCATTTACAATTATAATAAAAATTCTCGATGTGTAAGGAAAGTAAGTCAATATCCACAAATACGCCAACAGTATTGTGTTTACGTATAGAATTATGTCGTTTTAGGTCATAAGTCGGACCATTGTTGTGGGCCAGTTGTTTAACAGTCATCAGAAACAAAGCCCTTACTTTCATATAACAGCCCAATCTATAGGGCTCTGAGAATGATTTCTATAGGGCCCTGAGAATGATTTCTAAGTCGACCCAGGTCATATCATTGGAGCTGGGGAGCCGAAGTAATTTAGTTTAGCCCAAGCTTAGGACTGAGTGCCTGACCCAGAAAAAAATAAGAAAGGAAGGAGGGCCGGCTCTCAAGATTTGTGGCCATTAGAGTAGGTCTAGACCCTGGTTTTCTTGGGTCTAATGGGCCTCAAAATTATACTCCAACATTTGTGGTCTCAAATAAAAGGTGTCGAGGGTTAATGTCAGCTAATTTAGCCTCCTTGTCGCATGCATCTAGAATTCATTAAACTTTCATTGAAATTATTATATATATATAAAAAGAATATGCAAAAAATTACTGTTATCTGCAGCAGATATCAGTAAAACAGGAAGCTTTATTTGTTGGTGAGTAAAAGTGTTTTCAGGGAGGGTTCAGAAACTGAGTAGATAAACCAGAGAACAAAACAATTGAACAAGCAACAAACCATAAGGAAGTGATGGTGGTGATACTGTGACAATGACATTGCAGCCATCACTGTTTTTAATTTTTCTTTTCTTTTCCTTTTTGTTGTTGGTTAGAATGCAACCATTAATGTTACAGGACCTGAGAAGCGTACGTGTCTGCAATCAATGGGACACCTGCAAAAAATTTGAAAATGCAGAACCAAATTGAAGAACACTGGTAAGGTATTATCTTGGATTTTGTTCCAATTTGATCTGTTTCTCTCTCCAAGGGGTCCAGCTATTTTGACTATCCTGTCTATATGGTCTATAGTTCAATAGTAGGAGGTTTGTTTGTAGCAGAAAAATTTATATGAAACGTGGATAGTGTTTTTTTATTTTTAACCAATCACAGACTATTATGTAGAAAAGTTATCACAAATGACATGTCGTAATTGACTGAGAATAGAAAAATAATGATATTTCCGTTTTGCACAAGTGTTTTTGAAGTTTGTTTGTAGAGGCAAACATTAAAAATCATAAATACATTAAGGCCATTAATAAGCCAGATAGCTTAAAGAGGGAAAGTTTCAGTAATGTATGGAATTCCAAAAGCTCTGAGGCTATGACCTGTGGACCAACATGAAGATAAAGGACATCAATAGGCCTCATGTTCATCTACTCTCTTAAATTTGAAATTTTATTTTATTTCATCTGTGCCAAGTTGGCATGGCATCTCTCTTGTAAGCTAATGAAGGTCACATGATGTTGGGATTTGGGAACACTCTCTGAGCTGGTCCCAAATTGACAATCAAACAACTAGAAAGTTGAAAAATACTAGATAGATAGATAGATAGAAAAAAAAACCAAAAACCCAAGAACCAAAAACCAGAAACCAAGGCATTGCAGCAGGGGAGGGAGAGAGTTCAGTGTTCCTTGTGCTGTGTGAAGTTGGGCAAAGAAAAGAAATACATCACAAAGTCTCCTTGGGAGAAACAGGAGCCCTTGAGAGGGAGCAATGAGCATCAACTATTGACTATTTTTATCCCATCAAATCAATTATTAGCAAAAATAGTTTGGCAGGGTCCTCCTTTTTCAGTCCCAATATTGTCACTCTTATTGGACAATCACAGCACCTGAGAGATGGGTCACCATCCAGTGAGCTGTAACCTGCTGCAACTATATATATATATATATATATATATGTACACACACCATAGTCTTATATCAAACCCGAAACCTTTGGGACCATCTACTTGTTTATATATGCAGATACATGTACCTACATATTTTGGACGACATAGCCCATATCTAAAACTGCTTTGGGGATCTTTCTCTCAGGCCACCAAAACACTTGTGTGAAACGGAAGTGACACTATTTTGTTATCTCTGGCCAATCACGATAGGTCACACGCGACAACGTTTTCACGTGGCAATTTATGATTAATTGGGAATAGCAAAACAATGCTATCTATATGTCCCAAATCCCAATTTTATTAAGATACAATTGCTTGGAAATAAAAAAATAAAAAATAAAATTGGAAGGGTTGGTTGAAAATTCAATAAAATTTCCCATATGGTTTGTGCAGTGTACGTGTTTTCTTCTTTTTGTTCCTTTTTTAGCGTTCATGTTAGAACACTGCGGTAGATATATTGTTGTCACTGAATGTTGACAACAAAGTCCTTCAAGCCTCTGTGACTCAGTAGAAGTTTTTACCCATTGGCTTGGCCCCATGGCAGACAAGATTTCAACCAACTGTTTTTGTTACATTTATCTATACATACATGGTTTGCATCCGAACACATCTTTGTTGTTGAACGTTATTTACCTACCTGGATCACATTCACATGGTTTCACCTTCAATATTATCTTCGTACCATGTACTTTCTCTCTTCAAATTTCCATGTACAATTTCTTAAATTGTGACACTTCCTTAAACAAAAAATATATATTGATTTATGTATGATGATGATGATGAGCTGCAAGGATCCAGCTCGTGCGCAGCTCGATGAACAGAAAATTACTTTATTTCTTTCTAACTGTCTTACTTGACTTGTTTTCCCCTATCCAACCTGTATACAACAAACTGGTAATCATATTTGTTGACTAAACTCAAACAAGGTTGAAGAAAATTGTGATGATTGATGTTTACTTTTTTGTTAAAAATAACGAGTGTCCTGTTTGCTTTGCAATCTTTTTCCACAACACAAGCTTTCAATCTTTTTGACCATTGAACTCAGTAGTCATTTTCTGGTTTTAAAAAAAAATTATTATTATTTTTGATAGAACTCAGACTCAGTTGTTTCCCTCTTGCAATGCCTTCCTTTTCATGTCTAATCATGTACGTTTTATCTTCTTCAATGTTTTGTTAATTAGTCCAAGGATTTCCACCGATTGCTTTTTTGTATAATTAGCAGCATTTCTAAAAGTTCACGAGTGCAAACATTAACACTACATTTGTATATAATTACGTGTCTATCTCTCTCATCACGTAACTAGTTATGTGACGAAAAATAAATGTATTATATATTCTTGTATACAACTAGTTACGTTATTATGAAAGATAGACGCATTATCATATACAACTTGTTATGCCTTAAGAATATCGCTGGTAATTTGTGCTTCCAAGTAAAGAGGTGGAAAATGCACTAATTCTAACTTTATTTGGCTTAGCTTCCAGCTTTTCTGGCACCAATTCCTCGTTGTCTTCTTATCACATAAACACCAAAATGGTCAAGATTGCAATTGATGTCACACGTGAAAGGCAAGAAACCAAGCACCGTAAACGTGTGGTGAATGATTTCAATCATGCCAGCTTTTTTTAACCACCAACATTTCACACCACGACATGGAATAGCTTTTAGATCCAATATCTCTATGGATTAGTGGAATTACAAAAGCCAAAGAAATTTTTAGCCCTAACTTTGCTTTTGCGAAAAGAAATAGGGACAAAGTAGAAGCTAATTATGACCATTAAACTATAAAATAAGCCAAACTAAAGTCTCCATATCAAAGAATCTCTCCCCATCCCCTTTCTTGAATAATGCAGTGGGAATGTTTGTTTGCTGCCCTTCAGGAAAAGCTCAAATAAGAAAAAGGAAGGGATTGCAATGATGATGTTATGCAGATTGAGGAACACAGATGAGATAGTTGAGTCAAAGCAGATAACCCCTTTTTGAATTATTGGAAAACAATGAGCTGGTTTTGTACTTAGGAGGAGGACCTATCAATGTTTAAAAGCAAATTCAATTATGGAAGGGCCACTCCACTTGTATAATATTGCTCACATCATTAAGCAGAATTTAAATCATTAATCAGCCCTTAATCCCGTCCCCTCCGTATTGCAAGATCCGCATTATCCCCCACATGAGCCAAAAGGTTTGGTTTTGGAAAAAGTTTCTTACACTTACTTTGGTTACAAACAGACAACCGGCCTCCCATGGCCTACCCTTGTCTTTTTCATTAACCCTGAATTTCCTCCACTAATTACCTTCAGATAACATAATCACCATCACCTTTTTCTACCCCTAACATCACTAATTTCTTCCTCTCTTTTTTCTTGTCCATGCAAAAACTTTAATACATTTCAACAAAATACATCCAGCTTTCTAGGTATCATTCCAAGCAGCAAAAAGAGGCAAGTGAGACATGGAGATAGCAGCAGGCCTCAGCTGGGCTGTTGGGAACCAAGAGCTAACAGCAGCAGCTGCTGCAGAAGTAGGGCAGATGAACTTTGATGCTAATGGAGGCTTTGCAAAGAGCATGTTGGGGCCAGATTTGTCAGGGCTAGCTTCTCTGGAGCTGCTCAAACTGGTCACCAATGAGGATGGATTTGAGAAATGTGCCCCAACCTTAGCAGATTCATCCATCAATGGCTGACTTGAGTTCACTGATTCAACACCAATAAGGTCCTGCAATGCCATTGAGAAAGAGGGATGCCTATAATTCAATGAACCAATTGATTTCTGATCAACTGTTTGAACACAGCTAGTTGGTTGTTCCTGTGCAGATTGGTACAAGGCCATCTTCCAGTCTAGACCATTCCCATTGTTGATTTCGGGTTGGTTCGCTTCCCCATTGTTCTGTGCTGATGGATTATATTCAATGGCATTGGCCTCTATGTTAGGTTCTATCTCTTTGGTACGCCTAGCAAACTCTCCTGCAAGCAAGGTATTGCTGGCCATGATTTTTTCAACATCATATCTGGTAATGTCAAAGTTGGTGACCGCATTTACACCACGGAACTTGATTGCAGCTATGTCATAAGCTTCTGCAGCTTCCTCTTGGGTACCTGAAATTCAATTCAAGTGAGAAGTTGTGCAAAACTCACATTAATTATAAAGCTTTGCATGAAAGGGTCAAACTTTACAATGAAAATATAGCCTTTAATAAGTTATTTTAGCTGGGAAGTCCTTTTCTTCCTCTTTATCTTCTCTGAGAGAACACAGCCTTAAAAAAAGTTCCTTCTTACAGTGCCAAAGCAGACACCACCAGCCTTAAAAAAGTGTGAGAACAGAGTGACAAAAAATGAGTCCTTTGAAAAAGTGCTTACAGTAAGAGCCTCACGAAATTTAGAAAATGACCTAAACTATGGGAAATAATGCATATGAAGAATAAAGAGAGTTCAAACAGTGCATGAATTTACCAAAAGTCCCAAGATACAGGTCTTTGTTTCCTGCTACCCTGCCAATCCTAGCTTGCCATCTCCCATGCTGGTGATGTCTGCAAAAAACCAAGATGAGAAAACAAATCTAAAATTAGCATAAAGTAACCATTTGAATTTTGAACCTTAAATTTGTGTTTAAGGCAAAAGAAAACCAACAAACCTTGTTACTCCTCGGTACATTGATGCCCCCCTTGAAAATCCACTGCTTTTCCTGAAAATGAAAGAAACTCATGAATAATCTTCTTAAAATACAGAAGCATTAGAAACAGTCTAAGAATAACAAATAAAGAACATGTACCTTCTCAGATGCGCTACATATTCCTGCCGGCTCATATTCTTCATCTCTTCAAGTTGTGCAGTGTAATTTTCCAACTGCCAAAAGACCAAGAGGATGAAATTTCAGCTACTAAAAAGCTTAAAAAAAAAACGAAAAAAACTGCCAAGAGTTGAGAACCCTACTGGAAAGTTTATATGGGTTGCAGAACCCCAGTACTTAAGGGCGGCAAGATCATAAGCTCTTGCAGCTTTCTCTTCCATATCATAGCCTCCTGTGGTTCAAATGAGAAATGATTAATGCAAATCAATAACAACCCAGTGATTAAAACAAAAATTCCTCATTATTGTTACAGAGAAAAAGACATACCCAAATAAACTGCATTATTTGATTTGAATGGCATCCAACGGGAGCATAAACATGACAGGTAAGAATTAATAGCACAAGTCAGATATCACCAACAGGTAGGGACCAAAAAATTCAGCAAAACATGAAAAACTACCAAACATCTACTAAGACTGGAGCAGATTTTTTTGACCAACCTTGCCGTCCTTTTCTAGTTTGCCCTTCCTTCTTGCAACTGTTGTCCCAAAGATGGGCCTCATATCTACCAGTCCATCTATGTCTGGTGGAAGCAAATTGGAAAAAAAGGGTTACTTGGATAACAGTCAGAGAAGAAATTCCGAGTTAATGTAATAAAAAATGAAAATACAAACAATTTCTATCAACATAACAAGAGTGAAGAAATGGGATTAAGAGATGGTTTGAGTTGAACCTTGTGACACCTCTGTACTGTGAAGTTCTCTGCCCAAATGTGTCAATGGACTTCCTATGTACAGGTTGCTTTTGGCTAAGTTTCCCACCACCTCTCTTCTTTGTTTCTATGGCCACACATTCTGTTCCAGTGGGTGAGATCTGCCTTGGAGCTGTAACACAGCTGGACTGAGAACCAGGGCTCATGGACAAAGTAAGAGACTGTAAATCCCCACAGTTCATTGCACCATTAACAGAACCAGAACCTCCACCATCATGAACCAGATTGTTGTTCATGTGCTGCTCCAGAGCTTGATGAGCAGAGTACTGCCTAGCCACCCAGGTTTTCAAGCCCTCTTGCATTTGAGTCATTTGGGGATTATCAGAGCCTACAATGTGAGTCTGCTTAGATTCTTCCTCCAATGGTGTTTGGTACATTCCATGGCATGGAATTCCAGAGTAATATGGGTGGGAATGGACTGGAATATGTTGCTCTGCCTCTGCATTTTCATGGTAATAGATGCTGTCTAAGCTCAGAGCCATTGCCTCTCTTTCTTGGCTTCCATAGTCACCAGCTCCCATGCTTGCTCCACCTAGAAAGTCCTCCAGTTTTGGGGATGAGTTTGGCACCACCATTCCTTATAATAAAAAACAAAACAGAAACATTTCAGAAATTCAAGCAGTTTGCTTAGAAATAGAACATGAAAAATGTACATGTTAGGTTGGGCAAATTAACCTTCTGTTTGTGACCTGCTGAGAGCTTCCATGATACATAGAGACCCATCTGACTTGAGTGGCATAACAGTCAAGGGAGAGTGAAAGCCACCATTTTCTCCAACTCCATAACAGAGTCCAGAACTGCTGAGGTGAGGGTTCAGATTATAGAAGGTGCTTGGCAGAGCAGCAGCAGCTGAAGAAGCCTGACCTTGATGATTGTAGTGGTGATGATGATGATGCTGATGAGGGTCAGAAGTAACCTCCATTTTCATGTGGGGTGAGAGTGAGAACCCCAACCAGTTACTATTGCTTCCATTGTTGTTATTATTGTGATCATTCATGGACTTCATCTTCTTCTTTCTCTCTCTTCCTTTTTTTTTTATCTCTTTCCCTTTCCTACTTCTAAAGGTTCTCACTTGAACTTCTCAGCAGTATCTCCAGCTGCAAGGCAACTCAATCATTGAGAGGAAATAAACTAATCATGTCAAAAATCTCTTGCCTCCCCTTCCCCCATATATGAAAAACTTGGTTTTTTGTTGTCTAGCTTCTGAACTGGTTTCAAGGAAACTAACTTAAACTCTTCATTCTATGCACTCACATATATAACATCTTGGTTCTCTCACTCTCTCTCTCTCTCTCTCTCTCTCTCCAAAGACAACAAAACCTGTGGTCTCTTTAAACTAAACAAAAAGAATAAATATTTCTAAGCTAACAAGCAATGCTGGAGAGCACCCCAGCATATATCCCATAGGGATCTGTGTATATGAGAAAGACCACAACTTTTGCTTTTTCCTCTCACTTCTCTTGCTCTTTTTCATAAACCCTTCCAAAAACCCAGATCCAATATAACGCTTAAACCCTTTCCCAACACACAAACCCACGTTTTACCTCTCAAAAATACACCTAAGTTTCCTCATTACCCAAACAAACCCAGAAATTAAATGCAACCCAGAAAAATTATCATAAACTTTTTTCTCTTCTTCTCACTCTTCATTGACAGTGGTCAGTGGTCAGTTGAATCTAGTGGGTGTGAAATAGCCAATGGGGTGGAGAGAGAAATGGTCAGATATCCAAAACTAGTTTGCTTTATTTTTACAGTCACAGGACCTAAGATAGATTTGACGAGAAGGACACTGCCCCATCCAGTCACTTCATACAGTACAGCCTTTGTGCCACTCTGCAGGCCCGAAGTATCTCAAATTTTAAAATCCCATTGATGTTTTCTTTTCTTTTTAGTTTAAATTTTTGCTCTAGTTTGGTTTACATATTGAAATGGGAAACAAAATAGTAACGTAAAACAATGGAATAACTGAAAAAAGAAACAAAGATTATTTTATTTTATTTTTTGGCGATTGATGTTATAATAAAAAGGTGAAATTACAACGAAATAATATTATTTTGTTATGATCAGTCAATAATACAATTTTAGTTAAAGTGTTATCACGTGTGTCAAAACGTTATTGATCAAAAATAAAAAAATAATGACCATAAAAAGGTGATAGGCTCGTAGTCCATCACAACTGTCCAGTTTGATAAGGATTGGAGTGAAATTATTAATTATGTGCTTCATTTGACCTCACAGCTGCGATGGTAATCAATTGGTATCCAAGTTAGATTTTTTTCCTGCTTGTGTGTTTTATTGGTTTGGTTCGTTTGGCATAATGCTCCTATGATTGGAAAGAAATACGACGTTGCTGTTGGAAAATAACAAATTTGGTAAATTAAATGTTGTTTTTATTATTTATTTATCATAAATATGTGTTAATTTGGAGGAAGCAATTTGAACCTGGCTAGAAAATGTGGCTTAATTTGGATTTAAGTAGGGAGCTGCTGAGTGTTTAAGTCAACACCTGCTTCCAGACAAAAAGTAGGACGTGGGTCTTGTGATATGCTAGAAATATTCCAGGAATGATGAGCAAAGGCCCCCCCATAAAAACGAGCTTTTTGTGCAAAATGCATTTTATTTCTCATCCTATTTTCATCTTTTTGGTTTGATGCTTTGATTAAAAATGTCCTTCTGCCATTTTCTTATTCTGCATATTCCTACTGCTGCTGCTGTTTCATCACATGTGTTTCTGAGAATTGTTTTTACCAAACAAGCGATAGTATTTTATTACATAGTGTTTCAGAGAATTGTTTAATACTGGTATATAAACACGTGGATTTAAAGGAAATTACTTGGATTTTTTAAAGAAATATTCCAAGCATTGCATTTTTATGTAATCATTTTTTGTCAATATATTCCCTAATTTTCCCTTTCTTTTTTGCTGAAAATGGCAGGAAGTTGTCCAAATAACTTTTTCAGTGTTTGCCCTTTGGTGTCTGCTGGTTGATGAGGCTTTCCTTTTTTTTTTTTTTTTTTTTTTTTTGAGTGGGATCAGTGCTACATGGAGCTGTTTGTGCATGAAAGTTTTCATGGGGACAGATTTTCAAATGTGAATGATTTTGGTTTGAACCATGAAATATTGACTGAGTTTTGGAGGGAATTAATTGGAAAAGAAATACTAGAGAAAGCAAAAAGAAAGAGAGACTGAGTGTGTAATGTGTGTGCATAGAGGCCTTCTTTTATGATGATATGGTAATGATCAAAGAGACCACTTAGATTCACTTATTTTTAATTAATTTGTGCATGCCCTTTTGTGCCAAAGCTAATAATGCATGCCCTTCTAATCTTAGTTTCATATATATATATATATATACACACTATAATTTTCACCAAACTTTGATGGGTAGTGCTTCTTTTGTTTTAAATCAAGTTTAGGGCCCTACTAATTGCATCAAAATGGCCAAGCATTGAACCTTAAAAACCAAACTTGATTAATTAATTAGTGTTTAATCACATCATTTACTAAATGGGTTACAGAAGATGGCGGGAAAAGGGGGATGCGAGAAGCACAAAAGAGACAATATTTGTCTTAGCTTGTAATTTGTATTTTTGTAGTATTCAAATAGTCAGACTTGTGGACCTTACTTGGGTAGAAAAAAAAAAGCCAGAGAATTGCACACACGATTGAGCAAGTCAAACAGTAGAAAACAGTTAAATGCCAGCATACACAATCTTCTTAATTTTTTTTATAAAGAAAAGACCTAATCAGTAAATAATTACATTACTTTAAAAAGATTATTATGTCAACGGGTCTAGTCCAGTAAAAAATGGTCATGATTTGCAGATTAGAGGTTTTAAGTTCGAATCCCCATGACATTTTAGTTATGTGTATGAAAAACCCTCCAGCTGATTTCTTCATCATCGTCGAGCCACTGAACTCCACATATATTGTTTAATATAATTAAAAGATAAAAAGAGGATATACTTTTAACTAAATTAATATGAAATTAATGCACTGATTGAAGACATGTTTATCTCCTTAATCAATATCAAACAGCATGCTGTGGTGGTGGTGGAGGTGCCAAAGTCAATACAAATTTGCAGATAAATGAAGCTGCTGCAGGTGCTTCACAGAATCCCGGTAGTGTACAATAATTTTTTCTGGCGGCAAAAACAATTTTGTCTATGGTATTAATTATTCACAAACAGTGCCTTTTCTACAAACAACTACAAGAAAGAAACATAAATAAACCTAAACATAATTACCTACCAAATAGAAAATATGGGGTACAGATAGTTTCCAGCCACCTCAGTTATTTGGGTACTTCCAGTTCCAGATATATATATATATATATATATAACCCTAAATTATATATTTGTTGGAATTGTTGCGAGGTGTAAATGGTGTATATAGATAGATAGGGAGTGAGAGTCAGAGAGGGATTAAATGAGGGGAGAGGAGTTAAGAGAATCACGTGAGGAACACAAAATCCAAACAAAATCTAAGGAAAGATCAGTTCAGCACATAAGCCAATATGAAGAAAGAAAAAAAGTGGATTATGAAATCACTGGAGGGAGCCTGGATGATGGCTACCCAACCCAACCCCAGCCAGCCCAACTCAGACAAGGACAACTGTAGGTTTATTTAGATGTGGACTCTCCTCCCTCTGCTGTTGTTATGTGCAATGCATGCCTCTCTCTCCCTCAACTGTTGTGTTTCTCTGTTCATATTGAAATTTTGCTTTATTTCACCCTCTCTCTCTCTCTCTCTCTCTCTCCATTTATTAAGCCTACCTTGCATGCCAAGCCCAGAGCCCCTTACATTACCAATTTCTATCTGTCACTGCTCTCTCTCCCTCTCTCTCTCTCTCTCTCTCTCTCTCTCTCACAGCCTCAGCCCGAGATGACATGTCAAAATCTAAGCCTATCTGTCATGTCACAATCACCTTAGATTCTCTCTCTCTCCCATTTCTTTAAGAGTGCCTCCTTTAATTCTCTTCTAATTAAACGGATAAGGAGTACTGCTAGGTGATTAGCTCTGATATAAGAAAATAGAAAGAAAAAACCCCCAGTTTTCTTCTGTCATCTGTGAAACATGAGCCTCGAAAAAGTACCTTGATTACAAATTTGAGCACTTAACTTACCTTAAGCAAATCAATACAAGTTAGAACAGACCACACCTGTTACTTAGATAGGAGAGCGTTTCATTTTGAAATCTAATTAATATTGATTCAATTGATGATCACTGGTCTCTAAGATACGATTGAGACGTGCTTTTAATGCCTGATGCTGTATAGCATAGCTATTAGCTAGTAGCAGTGTAGCACTGCACAGGAAGGTACGCAGGCACATAGCTTTTTCAAATGTATTCATTCATTCATTCATTCATTTGGGATTTCCTTTTTGCTTGATTAAATGGAAGAAGAGGATGAAAAATGTTTCTTTTTTTAGTATTGTGGGTTTTTAGGCCCAAACATGTTCTGACCGCATGACAGGAATGTGGTGAAAAAGAAAGTCATATAGGCTTCCCCCGCACCCAACACACCTCTCTCTATATACATATATATGCATCATCAACCCTAAACCCTCCCTTTCTTCACGTGACACTCTCTTCTGTACAAGCAAAAAAGAGGAAGAAAAATGCTATTATTTGTCAACTTAATCAGCTTGTGAAAAATGATTACAGAATCCCATTATCCCCACAAGCCAAATCAGATTCTTCTCAGATCATAAAATCATGATCACATGATCTATCAAAGGTCAATGGTACTGGCGAACCATGACTGAAACAACTGTGTCTGACTGAGGAAATAATTTTAACAACTGGGTTTAAAAAAAGTAGGGTTCTTGCCCTTCCTAGCCACTTTCTGGCAGATGGGACATGTTGAGCAGCCATGGTAACGGCTACAGGGCTACCTCTAGGCTATAGCATAATCTAGAATTTCACCTATAGCCGCATTAAAGCCTAGTTACTATGCAGACAGATTTGTCAAATCTTCTTTTTCTTCTTTCACTATTGTTCTATTTAAGGAGAAGGAACAGAGGGAGAATTAAAAAGGAAGCAAAAAAATTCCGTTGCCGGGACTTGAACCCGGGTCTCTCGGGTGAGAGCCGAGTATCCTGACCAACTAGACTACAACGGATTTGGTTGGCAATTAGGGGATGGCAAGACTAATAAAGCAAGAAAGAGATGGAGATGTACAAGAAATTTAACTTTCAGCACATACAGGCCCAATGGGCTTTTCCAATAACCAGTCTAAGAAAGTCTATCCATGAGGCTGGGCCATTTCCATTGGTGTTCCCATTCCCTTTCAGCTATTAAGGAACCCATCATTATAACCCCTCGCTATAAGTCCTCACTATAGCCCCCTTGTTCCCTGTCCACGGCAAAAAATTGTACAACCCCGAGAAGCTAATAGCATGTTTCGTGATGGATTTTTCATTGCCATTTTAATATTGATCCATTCTTTTTCACAACCACCGTATACTCTATATTTTTTGGTCAATTAAAGCTTGTTCAAGAATGGCTAAATACGAACTCAAAAACGGTGAAAAGAATTAGACAAAGGAGACGCTTCATCACAGAATTCAAAAGAACTAGTCAAGCAGTACAAACCAACAATTTCGACTTCCATTATTGCTATAGCGTATTCTGTAACCATGCGGCCAACAAAAGACTCTTACCCAAAGCCACCTTCTCACCCAGATTAAATGGGATAGGAAGAATAAATATAAATAAACTGGTGGAAAGTCCGTCAAACAAACAAGTATTCTCTTCATAAATCAATCTCGTTTCTTATCTTACACTCTTTATGTTTCACAATGTACGTCAAAGGAAACTATCCAAAGGGCTTATAAGTATGAGAAGAACTGAAATGAACTGATGTCAGGATTGGTAATAACAGTATGGTACAAGTAGATTGAATTAACCGCCATCATCACCACCTTCGTACTAATGATGTGAGCAACTGCAACAAATTTTAAACAGTTAATTGTTAGCAACAGTATGTCGAAATTCTCTACGAGTGTTGAAGTGTTGGAAGACAGATATGGAAAAAAAAAAACAAAACAAAACAAAACAAAATGTGGGCTCTGTCCAGTATAAAATACATTGTAAATTTTAACTATAAGATAATTAAAAAAAGGCTTAAATTAATAACAATCTACTATTCTCCAGTGTGGTAGGCATTGCAGCTATTCCCATACTAAAGGAAGATCTTGATCTATCTCTTCTTGTTAACAACAAGACTAAGGGCAAAATTTTAAATTTTATCATTTCAAAGTCTTGTTATTTCAAATGAACAGGGCAGTTTCTGGGAAGTATAAAATTAACAAACTAATTAAGATCAGAACTTGGAATGATTGTAGGCACAATATCAATTATACCTTTTCCCCCGTGCTGTATACAAACAACTTAGATGAAGGAACTCATGTGAAAAATGAGCAGCCTTTAGGACATGGGTTCTGGCTTACATATGGCCACTCTACATGCTTCAAATTCCAAGCACAATATGCAAGAACTTTCACACTGAACCATTTTCTAAAACAAGCAAACTACTCCCTACCATGAGATCGAGTGCAAGGAACCTATTCTCGTCATATACACTGAGATTAATTTGTTTGTACCAGTACAGGAAACAACATTATCCAGGAAAACTTGCATTTGTGAAGGCAAAATACTATAACTATGACATTAAGAAATTCCAAATGACAGTTTATGCCAATAATATTTTTGTACCTCAAACAATTCAAATGGACTGCCACGCCGATATACATCACTCTTCTTGCTCTTATCTCCAGGAAGAAATTTATACAAAAGTGCTCTCCATCCAAGAAGTAAAACAGCAGTGCTCCCCATTGTTACAAGTATAAATTTGTATGGTGGAAGGTGGCCTGCTGTTGATGCCCTTATGATTATCCCAAGCTGCCAAAAAAGTAAAATGGAAGATGGAGTGACATCAGGTGTCTAGTAAACTTAGTGCACAGCAATAGAATGGAAAGCATCACTCAGTAAAACAGCTATGCTCTAATGCAAAATGTTTCAAATTAACAGATCATGCAAATCAAAAGACAAAACTCGAAGAAACAATAATAGAGATAAGATGGAGCGGCAAAGTGGATTATAATTTTATAAATGAAAGCCTTGCATAATAAACTTAATTGCTTCCTCTCAAGCTACAAGAAGCAATACCACTCTGAAACTATGGAAATCGAAACCAAATACTTAAAGCTCCAAACATATTAACTTACTGGAATCCCCAGGGCCCATGACTTAGCTGTAGCAGTAAGAGCCTTTGACTGACCATTGACTCCACGTCCATCCTTCCCATAGCCTCCAAGGAAATAAGCACTCAAAAACCACCCTGTTCAACCACATTTGGCTTTTTGGTTAAAACAAAGACCCAAGGCCATGCTTTCTTTCAATCTCAAAACAACCTTAACAATGAACAAGCATACCGGCGATAAAAGGGTCAGCTGTGCGCAGGGTTTCAAATTCAAAAACAGAAAACCCATGACTGAATCTTCCAATTGCAGCAAACGTAAGCAAAGCCAAAACATCCCCACCAGCAAGCAATGCCACTCGACTGAAACACAACCCACAAACTGAAATCAATAAACAAAATTTCAAAATTCAAGTAATTTTTTCTTTCCAAAATTGTTCAAATTACCCCCATTTGCGTAAACGAGAAGACGAACTGGGCTTCTCGAACTGAATGACACCTTCCAAGGGTATGTTCTCCTGACCCACGAAAACTGGTTGATCATTGTCCAAAGAAGGAGGAGGCGGAGGGCTGGTGAGCTAGAAAAGGCCTGTTTGGTTGCGGCTGAAGTCGAATCGATGCCTCCATCGGCCTTCGCAAGCGTGATATTGAGGGATTTCGAAGGGTTTGTTTTGGAAGCGAACCTGGGTTTGCGGTTAGAGAAGAGAGGTGGATTTGGGTTTATGAATTTGGGAGGGGACGAGAGAGAACAGCGTCTGGCCGATAAGGCTCCGCTTGGAGCTTGGCCGAGCACTAGCATTTTTGCGCTCTCAGTTTTGTTGTTTCTTCAGCTGCCCCGCTTGAATCGCTTTAACAACACCACAAGTTTCAGTGCAGCCCAAGTAGACGAAACGCCATCGTTTTCGTTTCTTGTCTCGTTTGGTTTGGGCCTTGACGAAATTTCATAATTTTTCTGGTTTATATTTGTTGTACCCGCAGTTTCGTTAAATTTTCTTCATATTTCTTAACTTCAGTCAATGACATTTTTTAAAACAAGCGATAATCTAAACTACAGATCGAGAGGGGGTGTTTTGGTATATATACGATATTTAAATTTTATTTTCCAACACAAAGTCATCCATATATATAAACTTGACGTGCATATCCAATTTGATTAGGTTAATTAATTAACAAGAGACTTTGGATGAACGCCCCCATTACTTCCTATTTTATTTATAATGTAAAAGAGTGAGAGATGAAATCATGGGAGATGAGTGAATTTTCTTCGCAATTTGAAGTAGAGGGAAATCATGTTAAGGAAAGGATCAAACAAAGAATCCAGCAACACCCATCAAGGATTGGCCTTCTCTTTGAATGCAAAGAACTATGGGCCACCTCATAATTGCCAATGGATTACAACAGAAACAGGTTAAATTAAAATGTATTTACAATTTCCAACAGGAAATGAATGGCCAATGTGACTAATGATTTGTACAAATTAACTCCAATCACGCAAATGCTTTCAGTCCCAAACCTAACTACCTGAATTATGAATTACAGAGGTCACAGTCCTGTGTAGATAGGTGGTGAAGTTATCCATCAAGACCTCTTTGAATTTCTTTTCTTCAAACCAGCACTGTTGCTTCCAGAATCCACATCTAGTTTCTCCGCTTCAACCCGAGATGACTTCACAGAAGCTGGTGCCTGCCCATTGCCAAAAACAACCTGATTTGATATGCCACCAACAGCACCATGCCCCAGAATCCCACTATACCCACCTGCCACCAAGCCCCCACCACGCATGTGGCTCGGATATAAAGAGTTGCCATAAGGAAACATCCAGGCCTGAGGAGCAATTGGAGCAATGCCATAAGGAATCCCACCAGATCCTCCCGTAGGGTACCAACCGCCATAAACACCGGTTCCATACATAAATAGCCCAAACCCATTATAAGGTGTAGGACTAGGAAGAATCCCATATGGAGTAGGACTATAAGTATAAGGAGGGTAATTGACCGGTGTATAACCACTGTCGTTACTGTTATTCTCCTCCTTTGGCACAGCCTTCTTGACCTCCACAAACCTACCATTCAACTCATGAAAGCTTTGCTGCATAACATTCTCAACAGCATCCTCCGAAGCGAAGGTAACAAAACCAAACCCCCTAGGTCGGCGGGTTGTGTTGTCATACATCACCACTACATCCGTTACACTCCCAAACTTCTCAAAATAATCCTTAAACCCCTCCTCAGTCAGACTCGCTGATAAACCCCCAACAAATATCTTCCTTGTTCTAAACTGATTGTTGCTATTTTCAAAGCTTCTACTACTACTCCTACTCGACCAAGTACTTTGATGTTGGTTTCTGAGTTGTTCGCTTCTGGGAAAGGCTTTCTTTACATCTACCTATAAACAAAATTGATAATTAATTATGCAACCCATAAATAAAATCTCTGTTTTGGTTTTGCTGCAAAATGCAATGCAAGAAAGGAGACTATGATTCTGAAGTTTGCATTTTTAATTCCGTTTATCTGACTTATACAAGTAAATTTGGGGGAAATTATAATACTTTCTCACTATAAAAAAATCCCCTTTTTTCTCACAGCTTACATTTTCTCAGCAACCAAACAGAACGATTAAACAAAGCATGTAAGCAGATACGGCCAAGAGAAATCTTACCGTTCTCCCCAGAATCACATGGGGATCTTCTAGGGCTTTATCAACCGAAGACGAGTCAGAGAACCAGACGAAGCCGAAGCCTCTAGGGTGGTTGGTGCTGCGGTCCTTGGCGATGACCGAGCCCACAACGGTGCCGTAGCTCCGGAAATGGTATTTCAGTGTCTCTTCACTTGTCTCCCGAGAGATGCCCCCCACGAACAGCTTTGCTTGAACAGAGTCCATGGATAATTCAGCCCAAAAACCCTAGCTGTAGCTGCACAGAAACCCTAAAACCCTAAATTGCGCCAAAATCCCTAGAAACAGGACGAGCTACACGCAAATTAAAATTAATCAATAAAAACAAATAAGATAAAAATAAAAAGTAAAAGCTTTTGGTCAAGAAAGTTGATAAATTATTAACCAGCCCAAAACTCACAAGTTGACCTACCGAGTTGCAGTGACTCGTGAGCTTAGCTACCAATCCACGACGAACGAAACAAGTCAACAAAAGTCTACCTCGATTTGATTGATTATCTATAATCTATGGCCCAGGATCTGAGAGATCTACGACACTACGACTTCCTTATACATGTGGAAGACTAAACGCGGCGTCGAACCCTCTTCGTATCAATTTTTGGAAATGGGCTTGGGTGTTTGATGGCCCAACATCTCAGCTCTAAACATCTTTGCTTCAGGAATTGCCTCTGTTGTTTTTTTTGGGCTAGCTGTAGAATGTTGTTATTCTGGGCTTTTGAGTTACGCCACAAACAACAAAATTAAGAACTAAAAAAAATGCTGACATAGGTTAGGTCAGTTCACTAAGAGCATCTCCAACTAATATGTTAAAAATGCCATATAAACATTTAACAGTTAGAAATAACATCTCATATCACTCCAACCAAATTGTTAAACCTGATATGGAATGAAGGCTAGAGGTTCAGTCGTTACTTTTGACATCCCAAAAACAAAATATCAAATGAATATTTTATTATTTTTTAAAGATAATTGGCTGTTATTTTCATTTTTTATTTTTTTCTTCTTTATCTTGAATGATTTGACTATTACAAATGTTTTCCTTCTTTCTATTCAATTTATTTCCAATTTAAATCAACACTAATAATAATAATAATTTGACATATCAGATGGAGTGTAAAATTATATAAATGTCAAATTGTCACGTCAATTATCAAGTTTAAATTTGATGTTTAGTATTTAACATCTCCCTTGAAGATGCTTTAAGGTAGTTTGTCCGTTGTCTTGCACTCGAGTTCGATCTCTCTCCTTGTACATTAGTTACAATATCGCTTTCTCGAAAAATAGATAAAAAGAAAGAAAGAAAGAGATAGCATACTACATTTTCAAATAAGTAAACCGTTAAAAATATATTGAGTAAATAAAATGAAATAGTATACTTTTCAAATGGAGATTAAAAAAAAGAGTATGTTTTTAATCCCACTCGTACCATTTTATGCCACATTAATGAACATGATAATAATCAAAACAAAATTGAGAGTATAATGATCTAAAATTCACATTAGATAAGATTGTGAATCTGTACTAATCGGACTATAATATGTGGAAGAAAAGAAAAAAAAAGTTGGTGAGTTGGTTGTTTGCAGGAGGATTCAATCCCAAGATCTTCTCACATGCTAAAGCAAGAGGCAGCCAGTCACTAATATAATCCTTGAGTTCGTTTGCGTGCGAATATTCGAAAATCGTGTACAAATTTTAATTTCAAGGATAAGAAATTAAGAATCCACGTTAATCATTTATCTAATCAATCTGTTCCCCATTTTTTTATTTATTCGCATGTGGCTAGCTATAAGGTTTGAACAAGTCATGTTGTTTGATGAGACATGGACTTAGATAGAGACAATGCCCCTAATAAAGTCATTAGGTTCAATAATTTATTTACAAAGGATTTTTATACGTTATACGGTCTAAATATATGTTGTTATATTGTCAATATGAATCGATAGTATATAAGAACTTTTATTTGAATATGATGAACAGTTTGACAACATGACATTACTCATATAATCATTTAAGTAATCAAAATATTCTCCCAACCCTGAATTTAAATGGCATAAATTCATAAAATTGAAGGCGTACATATTTTGTTAATTGATAATAATACCATTCACCATGATCAAATCAAACTCCCAAGCTCTGCGTGACAAAGACACACATTTGGGATATTGTTGCCATGAGTGCCCCCATTAATCAAATATTTGAAAGATGCAGGGCAAAAGGGATTAATTAAAGTAAACCAAACAAAATGATGACATGAGAAGCATCTTTGGTGTTTTGTGCTTTAAGAATTAAACGAGGTTTAGCAGTCTCTCATGCATTTGGATATAGCTTATTATCTTTGTCATCTTCTCGTTGCCAAAACCATGACATATAATACCCAAAGCTCGTTGCTCATAAAAGCCAGCATTTCTTTCTGTAAATTATATCTTCGGGTTCTGGGTCGTCAAAATGGCGCAATGGCCATGCTAGTGGAGGCCATGAGTGGGAACCCAACTTCCAAGTAAATAAAAACCTACTCCAAGTGCTATATGAACCAACTTGTCGGAGTTTGATCCAAGGGTTGCATAGTTTAACTTTATATTACATGGAAAACGGCATCATCTTGAGCCATGTAGCCATCAAGCGAAGAACATGGCATTGGCATGCATGTAAAATTTGGATGGCATTTTGATTTGGACGAGAGTAATACTAGTAAACCATAAAACTTCTCGTCCCTTCATATGGTAATTTTAGAATGAGTAGCATCACGTATCAATTGAATCATAATCTTAAAATATTTATTTAATTTTTGGATATCAATTTATATGATAGTGTTTTATTTGTTTTTGTTTCAGTTTCGTGATTAACTTGTTTCATCGGCTATTATAAATCAGTTGTTACTATTTAATTTAGCAACATTGTGCGTCCGTGACAATAAGAAAAAAAACACAAAGATTGTGTTGTGTGATGACCTTTGAAAATGAAGAAAGACAACCTTGGAAACAGACAACCTTGGAACCCAATCAATCTAGTCTAGGAGAGGAGAGGAGAGGAGAGGAGAGGAGGGGCATGGTGGCTCCTTGAAGAATGAAGATTATAAACCCATTTGTTTATTTTGAGTTTGACCAAAAAACTAAAGGCGATAAGACATGCCTTTGGGATTACACATCCCCTTTGGATTTTGCAGGCCCTAGAAAAAATTAGGGTCTTGTTTTTTATGCCCTCCACATCGAAACCCGCAGGTTATTATCATTGTTTTTTTCTCAAGACCCAATGAATAATAATAATAATAATAATAATAATGTAAAACAGCTTTCCCTATGCAAGACATTTGTAACCCAGTATTCCGCGAACCAAAACCCTAACAAACTAACCCTAATATTTTATTATCATATAATGTAAGTTCCCAATGCCATTGTGTTATTCCATGTCTTGGAAACCCCGAGTAGTTTCTTCCTTGAACTCAGAGCTCAGAAAACAGAGAGATTTTCACAGAGATACTTTGTGAATATTTATACATACGTGTTTCATATCCGAATAATACATTTATTTTTCGTATAATTATGAAGTATGAAGTATTTTCCAAAATTTCAAGAAAGAAAAAAGAAGAAGCAAAGTTTGTCACATGACCATCATGAGCTCAACTTGGGCCCATGTGAATTATATAATGTGATATTGTGGGACCATATAATTATTATGTTTGGTTTTACTGTTTTTAGTCTTTTTTTTTTTCTTTTTGGGCAAAACAGTAGATATTCATTTGAAGAGCAGGGCACAAATATAGGATACAACAATAAGAACACAATTCCGGAAAGAGGTTCTTGTAAAACAAAGATTGAAACAATAACAACAACTAAGCACCAGTATTACAAGATTGTTAGAAAACAAATATACAGCTTGAACTCTAGCTAACAAGGAGTTACAAATAAGGAGGATCCTAATTATGCAACAATCAATGCTTAAATAAGATCAAGACAGATAACAAACTCTCAAACTTCATGAGACAGGAAATACCCCAAGAGTGGATGGCATAACCGCACAACTTCCACCAGGACATTCCAAATAATATCACATCTCCTAATCCCCTTGATCTCTAAGCACAATAAGAGTAGATCCACCAAAATTAGCAGCTCCACTTCCAAAATAAAGAGATCTACCACAAAAGTAGTAGGTCTAGTAAGATCATCCCCTGGAACCAAGGTGATTTGCAGATCTGGAGTTGGTTTTGGGTCGGGGGAAGAAGAAGAGTCGACAAAGTGGAATATGTTTTTAGTCTTCTCAATTTACATCATGCTTATATAAATTTATACTAATGTTTTCGAAACTACGGTCAAATCCCACGTTACTTTCTCAAATTTAAAATGACTTACTTACCCTATACTGTCAACTCCGTCCAAAATTTTGTTATTTTTTACAATGTGGCAAGGTGTTTTTTAAAACTCCATATGATAAATTAGAGAGTAAAGTTGAGTTTTAAAGGTTTTTTTTATTGGACTTTTGAGAATAAATGTCACCCCGTCGATTGTGAGTTAAGATGCTGCACAAAGTTGTATTAATTTGAGGATATTACTTGCTTCTTTCTCTGGAAGGAGATCTTTCCTGTAAATTATAATTTTACACAAATACAAAAATAATTCATAAAAAAAACATAGAAAAAAATTTCTACACACATCATATTATCATTGGTAAAAATGTACGAGTTACTACTTACAGTCTAAAAAGTGAAGTATTTTACAGTGGAAAAAGTGAAGTATTTTCTTTAATTTGAGGCTTTCAGAGTGTCAAATCAAATTACGAAGACGATACTTTTTGGGAAATTTCCGACTCGCCAATTATTATTCAGGTCTAGTTACAAATTCACAATAAATTATTATTATTTTTTGTTTTTTTCTGTTTTGAAAGAAAGAAAGTCAAAAGAGTCTGTACTGTAAGGAGATGAGGTTCAGCGCTGAATAGCGAAACTCGTCCACAAAATATCAGATGAGGGGATGGGTGTGTGGGCCCATTTAGTGGGGTGTGGGGGAAAAGCCCGTTTTTAAAGATGTACGAAGGGGATGACGTAAATGGGACAATGCACCCAGCCCATGGCTGTCGGCAAAGAGGAGGCGAACTTGGTCTTCCGAAACTCACTTTTTTTCTTGAAACCCAGCAAATAAATTTCATTTTATTTTCAAATTTTTGGTGATGGCCACTTGTCAGTCCAATAGGGTGGTGAAGTCTCTGTAGATAAAGACAAGCAGCGTAGGCGGGGATGTCCTGGTTCCACGTGTCACTTTCATCACCACAACCCCCTCTTGACACGTCAACGTTACACTAACCATAACTCCCACTCTCTCTCTCTCTCTCTCTCTCTCTCTCTCCTCAATTTTAAAATAAAAATAAAAATAATGAAAACCAAGGAAGAAGATGCAAGAGGCAAAGAGACAGGAAGGGAAAGGAATAGTGTCATTCCCCAGACGAGATGCATGCCAATGCCCAGAAATATTATCCAATATGTTATCTTTAGCAATACATACATAGATATATAATTTATTTTTTTTCGATTACAACACCAGTACTATTATTAATTTACACTGTTACAACTATCATAGTGGCGGGGGAGGCAACTGTTGATGAAGCAATTTGTATTTGGGGTAAGAAAAATAATTACTTTTAATTATTTATAATGTTCTGCACTATTTGTTTCGTAATGCAACTGCTTAAGTAAATTATTGTCAGTCATGTCTGCATCGTATTGTGACCAACTGCATACCTTCAATTTTGACAAGGAAACATCAAGCATGCTTCTCCAAAACCATCGTTTTCCACTTGTGTATATTTTCAAAATGCTCTACTTTCCAACTTGAACATTGTTGTAAAATGAGTGATTGATCGAAAATAGCAAAACAGTAGTATTTTCGTTTCCCACAAATGTTTTTGGTACAGAGGAGTTTGTCTTATAAGGTGGTAGTAACAGTAACGTAACATATAGTTCAAGAAATACTAGAACTAAATGTTTTGAGCATGCAATATTTTTGTGTCTGTAACTGGAATAAAATTGATTTGGGTTCTGCATGCATGCAGCATATGCCAATGTTGTTGTCGTAGCTTCACAGTTGGGAGACACTGCCTCCTTCCTGCCAGATTATATTAATCTTAACATCCCAAGTACTTTGGTACGGCCACTGTAAATCGACAAGACCAAAACCAAAGCAAAAAATCATACATTCTTCCCATTAGATTTTTTAATATATATATATATATATATATAAGCTTTTTACTTGGATTTAGTTATATTTATTTGGAAGGAACCACCTACACCGCAGCAATAAAGCGACCCGAACAACCGTACGAATGTAATAAATATCAATGCCTTGCCATCAAGTAACAAGTTTGTTTTTCCCCCTTTCGGGAATATCAAGTAGAGATATATTAAAGATGCAAATTAATGCTGTAATTTTCTGTTGTCCTAACTTTGCATTTGAATGTGTACAAATACTAATGCGAATCTTAGTAAAGCTTCTCAATTTGGAACATCAAATTGACCCGGTGACCCTATTTCGTAGTACCCTAGAGCCTGGCCCCTTGCCAGTCAATGCAAAATTGGACTGCCAAGCCAACTGCATACACTTTTTGGGTTTTTATGACGAAATAGGGAGGAGGGTCGATAAAGGATTAGACAAGGATACCTACGTGATAGGGTTCAGTCAAATTATCCGGGCCAGAGTTTGGTAGGGTTTTAATTAAAAATAATCAACTGGGATTAATCATAATAATTATATATGTTTTAGTTTTAGGGTGTGTGTGTATTATAATAGCCAAATTGATGCTTGCACAAGTGTACGCGGTTGGTCATATTTTGTTTAAGGGAAGCATGTGCACGCACGCAGCCGAGAGAGAGAGAGAGAGAGAGAGAGAATAGTTTTTAGAAACAAGTGGAAGAAGAAGAAGCAGAGGATTTGACCAAGTGGCTACACACGGAAGGAAAGAATCACTGGGTCCCAGTCTTGCACAATAAGAAAATCGTGTGCTGTGTAGAGAATAGAATTTTCAATATTTTTTATAATCTCTGCATACCTCATTACACGTAATGCAGAACATGTACAAATTATAATTTCTTTATAAATAAATAAATAAAAAGGCTACTAATGAAAGAAATATAGCCCAAATGGGTGGATTGGAATATTCAAACACAATCAATTCAATCTCTTTGACCACCATCTCCTTAACCACCCACGAAGGGCCTTTTTTCAACACAAGTATAGAATATAATTAATAAACTAATTAATCTGTCCATTTTGAATTAGTACAGCATATGTCTTCCTTGACCCACATGCAAGAATATAGCATACGGCGGAATTGCTATCCTAGTGAGGATTATCTTACATTTAGCAAACTCAAGTGTCCGAAAAAATGAAGGTACTTAATTGTTAAAATTGAGAATGTATGAATAAACATGATTTAAGAGTATAACTGCAAGAGCAGAGTACTAAAATGAAATTAACCATTTCTTTTAATCAAGTAAATTCAAATGTTCTTATAAGGCAAACAGATTCACATCTTGAATTGTAAGTTAAAATTTACGTTATGCTAGGTATACATATATCGTTGGGTTGTTTGATTTTGTGTTCTCATTTAGCGGAATAACTTATCTACAACCGGTGTATATCAAATTCTCTATGTTGAGAGCTGTCTTTTATGCTGAATTACCTATCATGCCGAATCGAGCGTGTGATTTAGAGAGAGTAGGAGTAAAGATGGAGGGGATGAGAATATGGAAGATGTGGTATTTGAGGTTAGAATATTGGACGCATTCGTATCACGTGGCAATGCATCTTTGTTCATGCAGCCCACCACTTGTTGGACCTTTTACCTTTATGACTCACAAACCCCCTCAAAACCGCTATCGGACTTTGCAAGGCAAAACCCACTTTTAACTATATACTAAAAGAACCTCAACAAAAAAAAAAAAAACTATAGCTTTATAATAATAATTATTATTAAATAATTAAAAGTCTCCTTAAAAAAAAAAGAGTTTTTATGAGCATGTCCGAGATTTTTTTTTAAAATAAATAAATTATGTTAGTGTTCGAGATTTAGTATAAAAGGGAACTATGTCATGAAAATGATCCATCAAATTTTTCCATCATTTATTACATATCTCATTTATTTATTGAAGAATACACATAGTGGCACATAAGAAATTTAACAAAATAAAAAGTCTCATGTAATGAATGATTCTACTCCAAATAACATCGAGACATTTTGTATAAAACTTTACACATGCTAAATAAGTGGTTAATTTGAGAATAATATCGATGTTGCTATTAGTTAACCAAAATTCTGTCTCTCTAAAATCTTAACACTACCTACCACAAGGCATCAGATTTTTCTATCATTTGTCCTCTAAAACATTGTATTAAATTAAATCAAATATTTAACTTAATTATCAAACTTGACAAGTAAGAAAATATTATTTGTTTAGTTAAAGAAGACAAGGACGGTGCAGAGAAGACATGCACATTTTACAAGCTCAAGGGATATCATAACTGAAATGAAAGTTTGTGAGTTTTGGTTTTTTGGTCTGAAAGTTTGTGAGTTACATACGTGGAAAATGAGTCAAACAAGTTTTCAGATTGAATCCCAATGCAATACTTGTCGTTGTGGAGATGCCATTGCCATATATAATCGAGTGTTTTTGTGACGGTAGCCTTTTTTTCTACCATAGTACAATTCTTGTGTGGTCAAGTTTTTTTCCCTCTCTCTCTCTCTCTCTCTCTCTCTCCAATTATTTAATATTTCAGTCAAAATATCAACTTGCTAAACAAAAACCAGCGTGGTTTTTCAGTTTCAGCCGAGGAGCTCTTAAAACGCGCCTCTCTACCCCCTAAAGCTTGTGTCTTTTTTAGGCAATGACCCAATGTTGCATTTTATCTTAAGCCTCTAGCTAGTGGGGGGGTTAAGACTTTAAATAAGTTCTTCGAAGGTGGGCTTTTTTCCTATATGGATTTTGGGGTGGTGGGTTTTGATGGGTTGGGGGGTGCAGCAGCAGAAACTGGTTTTGCTTCTCTCGCTAGTTCGTCATCAGATCAGGAGACCAAGCAGAAATGGTACGGATCTGGGTTCCACAAGCAGGGGAGATCTGCAGGCACTGTTGAAGAAGATTGGAGAAGCTCAAAACTGCCCAAGACTGATGATTTTCTTTCAGCTTCCAAGACAATGCCTAACAACAGCACTCATTTCTCTGATGGGCAGCAATTGCTGAGCTTCTCTAATTCTCCCAATTCAGAAGCTGTTTTGGTTGACAAGAGCACTCAGAATGCCTCATTGCCTTACTTTCACCAACCATTATCTGCTTACAGTAGAAGTGCAGGTACATAATCATCAGTTTAATTAAGTTGTTTATTATGTGGGTTTAATATTAGTTAACATATGGGCACTTGCATCATTGCATGGAGCTTTTGGGTTCATGAGGTTGGTTTTTGGCTTTTGGTAAAGATGTTGGCTTTGGTTGGTTCCCCAGGCAGAGGACTGGTGGAAGGTCTTTTCATGGAACATCCATGGTCTTGTTTTTGAGTCTTGTCAAGCGCTAAAAAAAGTGAAAATATTTTCTCTTCCTTAAAAATCTTTTGTCTCCTTGTTTTATGGGAGAGGATGGCCTTGGTAAAATTTCAGTACTTTGGATTAGTTGGGCACAAAAGAAGAAAAATTTATGAAGCCCGGATTGGAGGAGAAATAAGAACTAGCTAACAAAGACCTATTCTTTGATTGGTGCTGATTCCTTTTTCTCTTCCTTTTCTTTTTCTCATTCTTTCCCCTTCATTTTATCTTCTTCTAGCAAAAACAAGAAATTCATGATTGTTAATTTCTTGTTGTAGCCATAAATGCACAGTCAAGGTATAATTTTTGGGTATACTGCCAACTCCTTTTTTTATTTTTTATTTTTTATTTTTTATTTTATACACTTTCTTTATCTTCTACACTGATAAATAATTATCCCCTTTTTAAAAAAAATTTATCAGACAGTCAGGAAATGGTTTCTTAAGGTTTTGGCATTTCTGTCTGGTCTTTTCTTTACCTGGGTTCTGTTGCAGGCCACAATACTGGGAGCTTCAATGGTGCTGCCATGCACTGGGCTATAGCAGGGGCCAGAGGGCCATTTACTCCATCTCAATGGATGGAGTTAGAACACCAGGCCTTGATCTACAAATACATTACTGCAAATGTGCCTATACCATCTAATCTGCTCATCCCAATAAAGAAGGCCCTTGATTCTGCGTTTCCAAATGGACTTCAGAGGTCCAATACATGTATGTAACTTCATCCTTCTCTGTTCCTCAGGAAAATTAGAAAATGCTATTTATATGTACAGGGTAAAATGTTCAACTGTTAAGTACTAATCCAAGAACATTTCTTGTATCTATATTCCAGATGTTATTCTGTAAATTTTAGTATCATGTTTGTGCCTGACAATGAACATAACTTAGTCCAGAAGTCAAATTTCTGCATCCAAACCAAGATTGGGGTTTTTATTTCTTCATTCCTTTCTTGCATTCTAAGTTTTTCATTTTTGGGTGTGTGCATATGTGCAGTGGGATGGGGTTCTATCCATTTGGGATTCTCCAACAACACTGATCCTGAGCCAGGAAGGTGTCGTAGGACTGATGGGAAGAAATGGCGGTGCTGGAGAGATGCCGTTCCTGACCAAAAATATTGTGAGCGGCACATGAACAGAGGCCGCCACCGTTCAAGAAAGCCTGTGGAACCCGTCGCTGGAACCGCCGCCGCCACCACCACCACCACCACCTCAAAGCAGCTTATGCCTTCGGCTTCTTCATCAGCATCCTCGGTGTCCATTACCGCTGGCGGTGGTTCAAGCAGCCTCGGCATTGCCAACCAACAGCTCAAGAGCTCGCAGCCCGCTGCATCTAATTCTTCTGCAGCCACTCAGATGAACAGGTAAAGCAGATTCAATTTCATATCTTTTCAGCATTTATTCGTTTTTCAGGCTTCATTCTGGACATCTAAAATTGGCATTGTGGAGTAGTACCACATTCATTACTTTTACTACCTAAAGAATTGTGGAATCAATTATATCATCATCTTTTCAGTGCTGATGGTGACTGGTCTTTTTTACAATCTGAAGTTACTTCAATCTGCTTTATTTTGCACAATATTGATTGTATTGGTGGTCCTAGCTCAATTTTTATATTGCAAAAAAGTTGCTTTCCCCATTAAACACATATTCTCTTTCTTTCTGTTTTTTATAAAAAAAAAATTTAATTTTGATTTCTCTTTGTTTATAGGATGTTCGTGAACAAAGAGAATGTGGGTGAAAGAATGCATCAAACACCAGGCCCCTCCATGTTGTCTAAAGAGAACCCATTCTTGATCCAGAAACAGCAAATGGGATATGAAGAATCCTCAAGAACAGAGTTTGGGCTTGTCCCCTCTGACTCCCTCCTCAACCCATCACAGAAAGGGTCTTCTCTAATGAGCTGCAGAAACTATGGTTCTTCATCACAGAACCTGATTGACCCTGCAGAAACCAACTCACAACAGCATTCCCTTCGCCACTTCATCGACAATTGGCCTAAAAACCAATCCGATCGCCCAGCTATTTCTTGGCCTGACCAATTTGACATGCAATCAGACAGAACCCAGTTGTCAATTTCAATCCCCATTGCTTCCTCAGACTTCATACCATCCACTTCCTCTACAAACAATGAGAAGCTCACTCTCTCCCCCCTCCGGCTTTCGCGTGAACTAGACCCCAAGCCGATGGGTTTGGGAGTAGGCAGTGCCCTTAATGCACAAAACAATAAGCAAGCAAATTGGATCCCAATCAGTCGGGAGACTTCACTTGGTGGTCCTTTGGGGGAGGTTTTGCACCATACCAATAACAACACTGCAGCAGAATGCAAGAACTCTTCAGTGCTTAATCTTATGACACAGGAATGGGACAAGAACAGCCCTTCTTCATTAGGGTCATCTCCTACTGGGGTCTTACAGAAGACAGCATTCGGGTCTCTCTCAAATAGCAGTGCAGGGAGTAGCCCAAGAGCAGAGAATAATAACCTCCTTGGTTCCAGTATCTTGGACTCTTCCTCCTTGCCTGCCTTGTAATCATTTCACAAACTATGAGGCCATTAGGTGAAGGAACAAGATTCGGTTTTTATCTGTAGTGCCAAGCATAATTAGTCACAGTTAATTTGGAACTTTTTTTTCTTCTAAATATCTAGTCTTGTTTACGTATTTTCTTCAATTCCAGTATGTTTTCCTTTTGTGGTAGTTGGTTCCCTCAATTATACTGTGAAATAAGGTGCCTTCAGTCAATTCATAATTTGGGCTGCAAAAATTTATTTCTAGCCTAATCATGGGCTTAGCCTCACCAAATTGATAGGTGGGCTATGATTGGCCCAAAACTCACGTAGACAATAACCAGAGGCTGGTAGGTGATATTGATTTGTAGTTGTTTCATGTTCCTTTTGATAACAAAATGAAAAATTCACGCCAATTCCATCTCAACTATTAGGATGTACAATTTACCGGCCAGACTTAAACTTGTTGGAAATGGGTGGATCATTAACAGTAATAATGGAGAAAGTGTGACAGGAGGCTTGTCCAACTATACATTAAGCTTCAGATTTGAAATATGTGGGTTTTATGGTAGTATATAATCTAGCCCGGGCATGAGGTACGCTCCACCAAGACTCTGCAGCCCTGAGGGCAAGATCAACTAGAGCTGCTGCCTGAGAGGATTGATGTCGACGAAGAAAGAAATATGCATATAATATTCACGTGGAAGTAACCATCCTTGCTGACCTTTGGCAACCTCCCTTGTATTGTGATTTGATTCTATTTTCTTAAAAAGGTTGATTTTCTGCGGTTTTTCTTTTTTTAGGGTAAGGTCTTATAGGATGATTTTGCTCTACATACTAGTTGAGAATCAAGATGTCCTACCTTTAGACCAATTTCTTTTGGGATTTAACCATATTAGCTAAAAAAAAAAGGAGAGCTCAGAAGCCAAGCGTAACAAGAGAATTTCATTGAAAATCCCAACTACAAAAGTTGGGACTTTCTTACGTGTTAGCTGCTCATCACTGCTACGTTTTGTCCTTTCAAATGTCAATTCATCTGCCTCAGAAAGTAACGTCACTCGAACCAAAATCTAAAATGATGATCCAGTTTTGATTCTTCCAAACGCAAAGCCATCTGGGTAAGCATAATGGTTTAACTTCTAGGGTTTTACAGATATCACTTGAAGATAATGTGGAGCTGTGCGTAACCCCATATTCATTTTTTACTACTGTCAACTAGGGCTTTAAACACCACCATGATTACTTTCAGGAGATGTCTAAACACAAAGCACTATAGCGAAGTGCTCTGTGGATACGAAAATCAACTCCTATTTCGATCCAGAACCAACAAATATTATCAAATTAAAGAAGGGGAAGAACAATCAAATTAACCCTAATGCCAAATTGAAAATTCAAGCTCATGGATGATAGAAAAATCAGCCGATTTGAACAAAAACAGAAGAAAATTTAAAATTGACAGAATTGAAATGGGTGAGTTGGTGCTCATATTCTATGGGTGTATAGGTGTCTGTCATGCCATGGCTATAGCATTCAGAACGAGGAATTTTTATAATCATCGCAACCAACCCTTCACAAATTCACAAATCACAGGAAATGGAACTTCACAAATTAAATCATCAAAAATAAATCTATAGATTTTGAAAACATATTTGAGTTCTGGGTTTGAAACCAGCTGAAAGAAGAGGAAACTGAAGGCCGCTGTGGTTGCTGCTTTCTCAACCAGTTTTTTCATATTTTTATAGAGAACGGTGAGGGGAAGCCCTAAAACCCTAGCGCGCCCACATCAAACTTAGGTCAAACGGCAGGAAAACGGTGTCGTGTCATCACATTAAAAACGACGCTGATATATTACATATTGGGCCTTGACAGAAGTGAACAACTGGGCCGACTAGCTTGGACCTAAAATTGAAGACAGAGGCCCGGTTTTCTGTTGCAAAACAAAATATATTGTAGCTTCAACTTCAAACTACAAGATTAAAAACTACATAATATTTGTCCTCATTTTTCATACGGTCATACCTAAACTAAAATACTATATAGCTTCCATATGAAGTTAAGATATTCCAATTCGTACAAATTAATATATCCTAACTTGCTTCCATTGATGGGATATGAGTTGATCGTCTCTCTTTTTATATGTATGAACGATGAATGAGCATTTGAACTACGTATGTATTTCATCATTTTAAAGCAAAGTATCATCACCCAAATTGTTTAATTGGTTAAATTGATCGATTTTGATTGTAAGGTTTTGATCGCTCCACGATTCACCACAACATAATATTTTAATACATTATTAAAAAGAAATGAATTCTTAGTTTCATTTATTATATGATCATAATTTGATTGATACCCAATTTATTAATTTCAATTTGAAGCGTATAGATATATGGATGAAAAATCATTGTCAATTGAGAGAGAGAGAGAGAGAGAGAGAGAGAGAGCGATGAGTACATGTAATTAAAAAGGAAAGGAAAAAACAAACAAAAAAACAAGGGATACCTAACATTAATGAAAAGAAAATACCCTAATTGTGATTCATACTCACGCCTCATTTATTTGAAACCAGTCTGAAAATCAATTCGGGTGTTCAGAAACATTAACCACCAAATCAAATCCAAGTTTGTTAGAGAACCCTATAGCTAAAGCCAAACTACGTATTCCTCACAACTTTTCTACGCTATTGATCAATGACGTGAACTGAAAAGGAGCTTGCCATCTTTTTTCCCATTATTCATTTCTGCATCCCTAACACAGAAACAAAATTTAGCTACCCATTTAAAGGCAAACGATTAGCACATAATCGCAGCCATAAACCAAAACATTTATCATTGCATTACTTGAACACCATGCACCGGAGAAGATCAAGTGACAGCGAGGCCGTTATGCCACGGCTATCTCGGGCTAGTGTACCCTTTTCGTGGGAGAATGAGCCCGGGATGTCAAGGTTGTAACAGTTGTACATGATGATCATCGTGATCATAAAGTACTATCAGAGCATTTGAACATGGAGCACTTAACGTTGAAGCTGAAGCCGCCTCCTTGTCTATCGACATCCCCAGGTAGGAGTTCTAGGTTTATGGTGGTTGATCGGCAAACCCGTCTTCCTCTGTGTTCTATTCAGCCTTCGCTTAGGTTAAACTCGTTCAGATTGATAGGTGGCGGTGTTAAAAAGGAAGAAGACCCATTTTTGGCTGCTTTGATGAAATGCAGAGCCAAGAACCCTAATAGTCCAGCAGGAAATTATGGTGAGAAGAAAGTTAAGACCATGTTCAGTTTCTCATGCAAGTATTCTTGTGGTGTTAGGGAGGACAGTATAATTAAAATGCCCCAGTCTCCTAAATAGAGAGATACCACGTTTGATGGCAACCAAACAGTGTTTTATTTGTCGTTTTTTCAATTTTTCACACTACCTAAAGGGCCTACGGTGTGTCGTTTTTTTTCTTCTTCCCACATAGAGAGAGATAGAGGAAGAAATGTGAACGTGGTCTATTTGTGTAGTTTTCGATTACCAAGTTTGGTGTCTCAATTTGTCGTTTTTTTTCCTTTCTTCTTCTTCACATAAAGGCCTTAGGCCCCTATCATTTGTTTATCATCATGATGTGGAAATATTGTTACTCTCTCATTATCGAACTCAATAAGATTTTATTTCTTATAACTTTCATTTACAAAAAGGTCAAGTTTCCTTTTGAGTTTTGACTTGCAAATTGTACTCAAAGATGGCAATGATGGGTACATGAAATATGTAGCCCCATTGTACCCTATCTAAACTCGTCTATATATACCATTACTTGCATATTATATCAAAAGAAACGAATAATCGTCAAATTCACCGTTCTATTTTTTTTTTGGGAGATTTTGGAAAAACACAAAGGAGAGAGAAAATTTGTAAAAGAAGCCAAAATAGACAAAATTGCCCTTATTTATTTTTGGATTTCTAAGGAATCATTTACATTTACATGCTTTGATTTGAAAGTTGAGAGGTTTTTTCTTTTTGAAAAGCTTTGACTTTTTCCAAAAGTGAAATTTTTTTTTTGCTAAAACCTAAATTTACTTTTTTTTTTTCTTCCATATAGTAATTTCCTTCTTACTTGTATACCGTGTGTCTTCAGTATCCAAGTTGAATTCATTACCTCACACCTAGCTACATCAAATGTTAAAATTAATAGAGAGAAGAAGAAAAAACTAGAGACTTATTGGTAACGCTAGTTGTGTGTCCCTTGGCATGAGAAAAGAGAAGTTTTCAACTTTGGTTTTTAAATGTGACAGAAAAGTCTATGGTGCTTGTCTTATGTACATGTGAAGAAGTTTAATATGAATTCAGTCAAACATCATCCAAGTTTGTCTCGTGGCTCCTTCAACTTCATTTCCCCACCAAAAATTTCAATTCAATCATATAACGTAATCAGCCAGGCCCACGATAAGCTCAGTAATCTTTCTTTTATCACCCATTCATTGTCTTTTCCATTCAATCTTTCACTCACAATACCTATATTAAAATTAACATGCCGGACACCAAAACTTTTTTGAATTATTATATTTTCATTTTATGTTATCTGACTTTTCCCATCTCTGTTTTAGAATCGTAAAAAGCCCCCTTCATGATAATTTGACATCGAAAGTCTATTGACTTTTTCTACCATTATATTTAATTTTACAATAACCCCATCCATAATCTCCTCTTCCTACTTTTGTTTAAAAATGAAGAAAATATCGCAGTGCTTTTTGGAAATTCATCAAGCTCTTGTTTTATCTTCACATTTTTATCGAGCTAAAAGATTCAATCGGACTTGTTGTCATATATGAAATAAATTAATTAATATGGTACACGTGCACCGCACGAGTTAAATAATTTGTTTTTTTGTAATTCTCTGGTAACATCATAATACAGTTTGGCTTTGCAATATTAAGCAAAATAAGAAAAAGTTATTTGGCTTCTGTCTTGTTTTTTCAATGCAATGAAGTAAAAAAAAATCATGGAAAAAATAATATAAATATATAGGCTATCTGGGACTAATTCAATTCTTTTTTTCTTTTTTTTTCTTTAGGTTTCGTTTGTATTTACTTACTTTTCAAGATATAGTTTTCTTCCTATGTCATAAAACAAATATGTATTTTGTGGATTTATTGCATTTTTTCAAGTGAAAGAGCAAACACATAACTTGTCCGCATCAACTAGTGACTGAAAAAAACCCCATTCTGAGATCCCCTTCACGTTTTATTTGCTTGGCCCTATCGAACTCTGCCGCTAAAAAAACAAAAAAAAACCCACAAAGCATATATATGTAGCTAGCTCACTATATATATATTCTCATTTTCTCCACGAATTTCATAACCATAGAAAAAACCCAAGTATGAGTAGTGTCCACTATTCCCTAGGCAAGGTGCCCTTCTCATGGGAAAACATGCCTGGTGTCTCCAAAGCCACACAACCACCACACCCCTACAGAGAGCTGCCACCCCCACCTTGCCCTTGTGGTGAGGCTTCTCCTAAACTCTCTCTCCAAGATTTTCATCTGCCTCTGCCTCCCTGCACCTTTCAGCCCCTCTCAAGAAGCTCCTCCACAAAGGCTCTTAGAAAACATGAAGACCCTTTTCTAGTGGCCTTCAAAGAGTGCACCAAGCCCCCCGAGGGGAAGGCAAAGGACAAGACGACGTCGTCGAATAAATATTGGTTTCGATCTGGACTGGGGAGTTGGTTTGGGTTTGGCTTGTCGTGTAAACGGTCGAGCAGTGTAAGGGATGATAGTTTGGTCAGGGTGTCTCGGGTTCCCTATCAGAGAGACGGAACACTTTAGACTTTGTTCATTTCCAATTAGTATGTGTATTTGGCCCTAGCTATGGCTAGGGATAACGATCTTCATGGTGATCATTTTTAAGAAAATGATGTTGCAATATTTGGTTTGGAATTTTATCATGTTTTCAACTTTCGTTTTTCTTTTCTTGAGTTTGGTCTATCAGAAAGTACTTAAGTGAGCCAATATTATATAATCTCTAGTGTGTTCATGACAAGAGATATTCGCGGAAGGAAATCAATTGAACTCATGACCTCATTCATGAGTAAGAGTAAATACTTTAATCACTTAGAGCTACAATGAGAACTTGCCGAAAACAGAGACAAACCATTAATTTGTGATATAATGAGAGTATGGTTATTATTTATGAATTTGTGGAATCCTCAACAAGGACTTTGGTTCATAATAAATAAACTGGGTATTGAAAACACCAGTTCTTGATCCCCCTTTGAATGAGTGATTTGCTTTGTCGTATCATTGAAATTTGAAGCTTAGTTAATATGGTAAATTTTGAATTTTATTTTCTGAAATAAGCAACAAAAGATATTTAGAAAAAAACATTTACACACACTTTGGTAGGTAAAGTTCAAATTGAAGTACCTTAAATAAAACTGGGAAATCAATGACTATTTAAGTGAAGAAATGAGGGGAAATCATGACTAATTTGAGTGAAGAAATGAGTTAGATTAATCAATTTAATTTATGATTTTCAAGCATTGTATTATTAATTTTAATGTGTAATTCGTGTAATTTTTGAGTCATTACAGATTAATAAATATAGTGGAAGTTATGAATTGAAATATCCATTTCAAATAAGTAAACATGATACATGCTTCATCTTAAGAGCCAGTTTGAGATTGCTATCACTTAAAAAAAAAGTTACTTATGCTATTCTTTGAAAGATTGGTAACAAAAACGACATGAAGAGCCTAGTGGTTGCCCTTGCCGGGAGGGGGATCAAGCCCCAAATTTGTCTTCCAAGAAGTCAAGCCAGCTGGGGCCCACTAAACCATGTGAGCCCTCAGCAAAACGAGCCCGTGCTCTAGCTCTGGGTTAGAAACCAAATTTAAAAAAAAAAAATACAAATAAATACTTAGTCATATTATTCACTTCATACCAAAACTCTATATAAATTTCTCTATCATATCTCATGTGAATAGTTGTTGCCATTACAATAGTGGAAACACCATTTTTGCAAATTGTCATTTGCCACTAATCACATAAATAGAATCATTGTCATTTATGACAAATCGAATTGTATTTTGGCCTTTTCCAAAATGTCTCAAGGAAAAAAGGGTGCGGGTGGGTACATCCGACCCGCTCAAAGCGACCCGAACCACGATGCACAAGTAAGAATCCTTTAACTGTGACTGCGTGTAAATTTCGCGGAACACAGGGTAATTATTGGAAGTCGGTAAACGTTACTACAACTGTCTTCTGATTTCTTGAGCCCTCTTTCTCTCTAAACAAATCCTCTGATTTCTTAAACCCTAGCACCTGGGTGGACACATAGTCAGCGAGATCATCTACCGCTATCGTTCGTCAGCAAGAACAAGTTCTCGCACCACTGATTGCCCACTCCTTTTCCCACCTGTAAGTGCTTCTTCTCCTCCGTCCTCTCAAAACTCAGAACGGTCGTCTTCTTCTTTCTTTCCTCAACATTTGCCCAAGTGCAGAGTCCCCTATTACAAATGGTCCTTCGAATTCTTGCTTCTAAATAGAAGCTTCTTTCATTTGAGTGTTCTCAACATTTGCCCTAGGGTTCAAGTTGCAGAGTCCAATTAGATTAAATTACAGGCTTATTATTTTTTATATACAAATGGTCCGTGGTCGAATTCATTTTAGTAATTGCGGATGGGAAGTCTAAATAGAAGCTGTGCATAGATGAGTTTAGGTGCATTTGAGTGTTCGTTTTCAACTAGTCTCATATTGGAATCAATTCTTTACCTGGTTTGATGCACTTGCAGTCACAGTTTCCTGATTTTGGGTCTCCAACTAGCGTTAGCTTGTTGATTTTATTGAAAATATTTGTTTGTTGATTTTTGCAGGTTGCCTAATTGCATATGCGCTGAAATGGCTAATAACCCTCAGTCCTCAGCTGCGCAGGTACCTAACTTCTAACCTCATCATTGCTAAGCAGTCATTATGAGTTTATTTTTGTCCCGTAATGTAATTCACTTTGAATTATGGTTTATGATTTAGATAGTGGAATTACATATACATGTCTTTCTAGGGGCCATATAAACTTCATATTCTGTCAGTACTTACTTTAACCATTCTAAGTGTATAAACAAATGTGGTTCAGTAATATTTTTATTATGTAATTCCTTCCTTATAGGAATACACTATTAACTTATTTTTAATTTTTGTCTTTTTTCTTTAATCTCTCCTTCCCTCTATCGGTCAGCCATTTCGGCCTCCTCCAGTTGCTTCCTTGGGTCCTCAAAGTTTTGGTTCATCCCCATCTCTTCAAGTAATTTCTTCTCCTGCCTATCTTCGGTGACTTTTGTCATCTCTACTTTCTGGTCGATTATTAATAAGTGGTGTATGTACAAATCTCTTTGATGCAGTATCGACCAGTGGTTCCAACACAGCAAGCACAACAGTTTATTCAATCAGCCTCCCAACAGTTTCAGCCTGTGGGACAAGGTATTCCTTCTTCAAATGTTGGGATGCCTGCTAGTCAAAGTCAGCAATTACAATTTTCTCAACCAATGCAACCATATCCTCTCAGGCCAAGTCAGCCTGGTCATGCTGCACCTTCGTCACAGGCTGTGCCTATGCAATACATGCAGACGAGGCCTATTACATCTGCCCCATCACAGTCTCAGCAACCTGCCCTACCTTTTAATAATCAGATGCCTGGCTTAGCTGGTGGTGGAATGCCGTATTCTTCATCATATATGGTAAGCTCACACGATGTTATCTCTGTATATGTGTTTGTTTTCCTTGATTTTATTGAGCAGATTTTTTCATATACTTACATGCACCTGAATTGTTTCAGTTCGCACCACCTTCATATGCCCAGCCACAAAATAATGTCAGTTCTTCGTCCCAGTTTCAGCCAATCTCTCAAGTGCAAGCACATGTATCTGTCACAGGACAGCCTTGGGTGTCCTCTGGAAATCAGGGTGCAGCAGTTCCTACACCGGTACCGCAGTCCGGTCAACATCCTTCAAGCACTACTTTCACAGATTCTGTAAGTTCTTTATTTATTGTATTTCATTCAATTCAATTACCTTCAACCCCATTGAAGGATACCAATGTCATGACTTTTGTACATGCAACCTATTTTGATATCTGATTTTGACACTAATTGTTAAAGTCATCTGGTTTTACAGATGCCAAAAGAACTATCATCTGAGTGAATTTCTAATTATTGCATCATCTAAATTGTCATTTTTATCACACTGGTTATGTTATTACAATTGTCATACATCCCCTATGAGACAAGATGCACACTTAGGTGCAAATAGAAGACTTGAAAAGCAATGCAAGCAATCAGGAACTTTGTGGTAGTTGTCTACTAAGTTCTCAGACACGACACTGATAATTTTATTTTAACCCTGATTTAGACATCGAGCACATTACTGTCACATGGAAAATGATATTTTTTTTGTTGTTGGTGTAATTTGTACTTTACTAAATTTCAGGCTGTAAATGTTCCTAGCCAAACACAGCAGTCTTCTTCTGATTGGCAAGAGCATACATCGGGTGATGGAAGAAGGTAATTCATGATTTCTCCACAGCTCATGTTTTCTCTACTTTTCTCCTCGAAGTTGATGAAATGTTCAATTTATACTGGTAAAATATAAATATTTTAGGCTGCTAATGGTCCATTATGTAGTTTTCAATATGAAACAGTGTGGTTCATTATTTTGAGAGTTACTTTCTGATTTTCTTTTAGTTATTCTGAAGTCCTTCCTGACCTTGTGTGTTTTTTATTTCTGGTTTCTGATGGATTCATTTTTTCAGATATTATTTCAACAGAAGAACAAAACAATCTAGTTGGGAGAAGCCTTTAGAATTGATGACACCGATGGAGGTGAGTCATATTGCTGACTTGTTACCAGTAGCTAGAACTTTTATATTTCATCTCCAATTACCTGTTGAACATGCCCTTGAAATGTTTTTTTTTTTAATTTGCACTATAAATTTTGTTGCCATTTGTGGATGTTTGACAATTTTAGGTTGTAGCCATGCTTAAATTGATCGAAATTGTTTATGCGAATTATCCTTTTATTTGCATGTGCTTCAACTGGTTTGTAGATGTCATGGCAAGTCTGGAGAAATTTTACGACTGCTCTGTAAGCTCACTTTGAAGACGGGGTTTCAGTTTCACAAGGCAGGCAGTAATTGTTATTTACATCTTATTTATCTTGTAGTTGGATGTGGTTAATGAATGCCAAGCAGTAATTGTTGCCTTCCTTCATCTCATCCATCCTCCTTGCTGGAGTTTGAAGATGGGCGTGCTTTTGCCTGCTTATTGAGGCAATTTATGACTCTCTGTGGGTTGTTTTTGTTTTAGTATCTTATTAGGAAAATATTATTCATTTATATATGATTCTTATAAGCACACCCAGCCGTCTCATAGATTGACATGTACATACACTCACGTGCACATACACACACAGACACAGATGTGCACCCAAACTCCCACTTTGATGCTGCTTGGCTATTTAATAACTTTTTTTAATATAAATTTTAAGTTTGTATGAGGATAACCATACATGATTGGTTTTTTAAATAATTTTCTTGAAAAGTTATCTCTGCATGTGCTTGTTCGTTTGTATATGACATTTTTGCTGTCTATGGTTTATAAAGGCTTTTTCAACAGGAACTCTTGTGCTACTTTCAGAGGTATGAAATGTCATGTCACTGGGATTGGGGGTTCCCACTTTAACAATTATTGGGTCTTTGAATATTATTTGTATGTGTCGTAGTTTTATCTGTCATGGTTTCATTAAATGCCAAGAAGGTCTAACGGTATGTTTAATTCGACTAGCATAAAATGGAAGATATCAAGGATATTTAGAACTTCTTGTGTGTACTGTTATTTCTTTTCTGCTGGTGTTAATAAGTTATTTGGAGTTCTCTCCCTGTTGCTTTGCCACAGAAGGCAAGGAACCAGAGTCCTATAACAGTCTACACATATGTGGAATTTGACTGGGATTATTCTTCACTCTTCTTTTTCATTTTTCATCTGTTACAAGGATTTCGTTCAGTCTTCATCTATTTTATTTCTGGTACACCTGTTGGGTGTGTAATTGACCTCAGCAGGGCAGACATCTTCATTTATAGACATGTATTGATCTCAGGTTGACGGCATGTTTATTTCTCACTGTCTGTCCTTTAAATTTCCTTATAATTTCTGTTATCATTTGATCAAGGTTGTGTTTTCTTTTGTGCCCCATTGCTATTTGTTTAAAAACCTATTTTCTAGTCTACTGTAGAAACTCGTGTACTGTTATCTTTTTCTAGTGAACTTTGTATCCATGACTGATTATGCTCATAGTTATGAACTTATAACCATGACCTTTAGTATTCTTTCTCAAATGACTTTATTGAGACTATTTTCACTTAATAATTTTTGTCACTATGATAGAGAGCCGATGCATCAACTGTTTGGAAGGAATATACTTCTTCAGATGGGAAAAAGTGCGTCATATCCTTATATTTCTATTTGCTTTTTCTAGTTATTGCTTTTGTTTTCTCAATATGCATTGTTTATAAAATTGTTGTGGCCTGTTGTTAACTATTAATTTCTGGGTGGCTGTTGCAGGTATTATTACAACAAAGTTACAAGGGAATCTAAGTGGACAATTCCAGAGGAGTTAAAGGTTTCTTACCATTTCCTGTTAGTTTTTCTTCGTCTTCAGCCTCCTCCTTTTTTTTATTACTAATATTCTCACTCTGAACTACGTGCTTCCAGTTGGCTCGTGAACAGGCTCAAAGAGAACTTGCCCAGGGAACACGTTCAGAAATGAATTTGACTTCTCATGCCCCTCCTGCTGTTGCTGCTGAAACACCTATGGGATCTAGTTCAGTTGGCCCCAGCACTTCTTCAGCCCTACCTGGGATGGTATCGAGCCCAGTTGCAGTTATACCTGTGTCTTCCTTTTCTAATCCTTCCCCCGTTGCGCCTACTGGATCATCAGTTGCTTCTGGTGCACAGTCTTCCATAACAGGTGGCGTTGGCATTCAGCCTCCTGTGGTGACTGTCACTCCACTGCCTGCTTCTGTTTCAGGGAGTACTGGAGTTCCTCCTACTTTGGTCAGCACCATTACAAAATCAGTGTATGAATTTTTTTTTCAGTGCTTTATTTTCCACGTCCTGTTAATATTTTTATGATTCACATTATGTGTTCTAGTTCAAATTGGTTTTATATGTTCTGAAAAATTACAGGAGTACCTATGAAAATGTAACATCTCAAGATATTGGAAGTGCAGATGATGGAGCTTTTACTCAAGATATCGAGGTAAGGTTTGATTCTTAATGGCTATTGCAAATGTCCTAAACTGAGCCGGAAGTTTCCAGTCAAGTCCTACAAAATTATGGTTGCACAATATAGATAAAAGTACATTAATTTCGCCTTTTCTTGACAGCATGTTGAAATCTAAGACTGATTTCACAGCAGTTCTTTTTAAAGAAAGGTTTAATTTTAGCTAGTCCCTATTGCAAAAGGCACCTACCTGTGAGGAACACAATTACCCGAGACAGTTTTGCAGAATGCTTCATTTTCTTTTTCTGAGATTTCTCTCTGGCAGGAAGCAAAAAGAGGAATGGCAGTTGCTGGAAAAGTCAATGTGACTCCGTCAGAGGAGAAAACAGTTGATGAAGAACCATTGGTGTATGCCAATAAGCAGGTACGCATATAAGATTTTATGTCTTTGTCCAATTTTTCATTGTCGTGCATGTTCAAAGAATAATATGTGTATAATTATGTTCTCTTTTAGGAGGCAAAAAATGCATTTAAAGCACTTCTGGAATCTGCAAATGTTCACTCCGATTGGACTTGGGAGCAGGTAGCTTGGCTATTCCATTCTTATTATCACCATCTTTTGTTGTTGAAGAGTCTTCTAACAGTTTTTGAAACGTTATATCAGACAATGAGAGAGATCATTAATGACAAAAGATATGGTGCTTTAAAAACTCTAGGTGAGAGGAAGCAAGCATTTAATGAGGTAATCTTATTAATGATTTCTTAACTGCTTTAGAGTGTTTGTCGTTCTTTTGTTTATTTGCACATATTCAAGACCACTTTTATTTCATTAGAATTGTGCACTGCTCAATGACTCTCCCCTTGATTAATATTCATGATTTTTATCAAGAATATTTCGCATCATTTTCTGACCTAAAACTAATGAGATTTATTAATTTAGTACTTGGGTCAAAGGAAAAAACTGGAGAATGAAGAGAGGCGCATGAGGCAGAAAAAAGCTCGGGAAGAATTTTCAAAAATGTTGGAAGTATGTTGCTTTCTAGTCATAATTGGTGACTGCTTTTTTCTTTAATAATTTTATAATACATCATGCCTTGATCTGAACAAAATTGTTTGTATTTTGATATTTTTCTGAAGGAGTCCAAGGAACTTACGTCAGCAACCAGATGGAGGTTTACTCCTCTCTGTTCTATGAATAGTGTGATTTTGAGTTTAGTATTTTCATATGTATTTTATGACTGGGAAGCATGCAAAATGTTTTAGATGTTCTGACTGATGTATTGGCCTGATCAGCAAAGCTGTCAGTATGTTTGAAAATGATGAACGTTTCAAGGCTGTAGAACGAGCGAGGGACCGGGAAGATCTTTATGAGAGCTACATTGTAGAATTGGAGAGGAAGGTAACAATTTGCGTTTCATTTTTCATTTTCTGACTTATGCCATGCACCATTTGTAGATATCATATTGTAAATTAGGACTTATATTTGACTCCTGATGTTAGTCTAAAAGATTTTTGGTATCGAGTAGATAGGATTGAGAATTGGCTCTACATGCTTTTAAGCATGAATTATGTTGAAGAACCACAAATTGGTGGTATTGGCTTATTGGCTTGCTGTCTCACTTATTGTCCAGTTCTCCACTTGTTATAACTCCCTTCACTTTGTGGATTTGTTTAAATTTGCATTTTCCAACTGTTGAATTTGCTTTGGTAGAACCGCCTTAAATGGTATCCTCATTTTCATTGCCCTTTAGGTGTACAAAACTCAATGGGGTGCTCATGTTACTTACATATAGATGTTGACACTTCCTAGATTGTAGGGAATATAAACTGACAGAAAAGAATACAATTTTGAGTTCTTTTCTCAAACAAAAGCAATAAAAAACTACTGAGATACATTTATCTTTTAGAGTGAATTGATTGCCATGTATTAGTATTCCATTGTCATTCTCGTTTGGAGTGGGCAGATTAAAATTAGTGGTCTCATATGTCACAGAGGATGCCTATTCTTACTGCCTAGGTTTCGATTCTTATATGCAGGAAAAAGAAAAGGCGGCTGAAGAGCATAAGCAGAATATTGCAGAGTATAGAAAATTCCTGGAATCTTGTGACTTTATCAAGGTAAGCCTTGTAAAAGGAATGTGTACGTGTATTTTATTGTGACTGATTTTATCTATTACCTTTTTTCATGATCGTCATTCATCTGCAGGTGAACAGCCAGTGGCGGAAAGTTCAAGATCGCTTAGAGGATGATGAGAGATGCTTGCGTCTTGAAAAACTTGACAGGTTGCTCATTTTCCAGGTAGATCACATAATCTAAGTTCAATCATGTGTGTGAGAAGATTGGTTGTGTTCATGTACCAGAACTATATGATGTTTTTGTTGTTGTTGCAGGACTATATTCGTGACCTTGAGAAGGAAGAAGAGGAGCAAAAGAAGATACTGAAGGTATAATCCATATAAATGATAATTTATCTGTCTTCTAGTTCAATGTTCTTATCTTTGTGTTTTGCTAAATTTAAGGAACAATTGAGGCGGGTTGAGAGGAAAAACCGCGATGAGTTTCGAAAGCTGATGGAAGAACATGTTGCCGACGGTACTCTTACAGCTAAAACTCACTGGCGCGATTACTGCATGAAGGTGCTCAACTCTAATTGTTGTGGCGATAATATATGAAGAAGAGCTGCATAGTAAATTAAAAGACAAATGTTTGATTGCTTCTGCATCTGAAGCTCTTTTGATAAGTGTTGTCTTTGGATTGTAGGTTAAAGACCTGTCTTCGTATGAAGCTGTTGCATCTAACACCTCTGGTTCAACACCAAAAGAATTGTTTGAGGATGTTGCTGAAGAATTAGAGAAACAGGTGTGTTACCTAGCATCTTATACCATCATGTCTTGATCCATTAATTATCTTTATTTTAGCTAATGTTGAGAATAGAATCCGACATCGAGAATTATTGGCCTTGCATAACAATATATAAATCTTAGACCTCTCCACCAGCCTACTGGTTTTCGATTAGATGCTTTAGCTTCTACATAAGTATCAGAGCGGACAATTCACATGTCAGGGTAACAGTCATGTGCTCCTCGCACCCAATATAATTCGTCCACGTGTTTGGCTCAGTCATGCCATGCGTGAGGGGTGAGTTGTTGAGTATAGAATCTGACGTCTGGAATTAATTGCCATGCATAAAAGTATATATTATCGTGGGCCTCTTCGCCCATTGCCAATTTATAATGGGTCGTATGCATGTATACATTAAGAATACAATTTTAGTAATGGAGTTTGATTGCTCAACACAATGTAACCTGCAATGCAGATGACTCTGTATGTCTGACATTGTTCTTTTGCTTATGGACAGTATCATGAAGATAAAGCTCGGATAAAGGATGCAATGAAGTTGGGGAAGGTATGATTTTATAAACTTGTGTGAAATTTTTGAAAACATGTCAAATATTAATCAATTTTTCCCTCAGGTTACCCTGGCTTCTACACTGGCATTTGAAGAATTTAAGGTTGCTATTTTGGAAGATATTGGTTTCCCATCAATATCAGACATTAACTTTAAGGTAACCCCTTTCACTTCTTTGTCCTTTCTTTTTGATATTTGCCGTTCCTTTCCTAAAACTGAAAATTGTTCATTTGCATACTTTGAATATAAAGGTCCGTAGAATTCAATTTAATTGTGTTATTTCATTGGTTGCTGGCATATTTCCCCCTGATTAACCAAATAAAATTTGTTTGTGCCTGGAACTATTGAAGTGGCTATTTGTATTGTATAGTTCACTACAAATGGTACCCTTCAAATTTAGACTTATAGGGCTCACATGTTTGTAGCAATTTCGTGTTTCTTGTATATTCTTCTAACAAATACATGCACATTTGTCAAAAAAGATGAAATAAAAAGGCGATACTCTTCTTGGTTTTCACATAAGTGAGTGCTTCTTCACTTACTAAAGCTGAAGGGTTTCAAAATGACAGCCAGTAATTTATTGAAGTGTCACCACAATCTCCATCTGATTCGGCACAATGAATACACTGTAATGCCGTCATCTGTAACACTCAGTTCACTGATGCAAGGATCAACTTTGTTTTGGTTTCTAAATCAGCAACAACTTTGATTTGGTTTCTCTTCATACCATGATATGACTGTTAAGCGTATTCATATTTACATGTACATGGTGTGTGTATTTGAGAGTCTGCTAATACTTTTACTTATTTTGAAGCTTGTATATGAGGAATTATTAGAGAGAGCCAAGGAGAAGGAGGAGAAAGAAGCAAAGAAGCGTCAACGACTAGGTGATGACTTCAATAAGCTATTGCACACATTCAAGGTGTGGGGTCACTCTTGTGGATTAAATTAAGTGTTACGTTAGAGATTGCATTGACCTTCCATGTTCTGTGCCTTGTAGGAAATAACTGCTTCTTCTAATTGGGAAGATTGCAAACACCTTTTTGAAGAAACCCAAGAATACAGGTTTTTCTAATGATAACTTACTAGTGAAAACATTTTAACACGTTTTTTTTCCCTCTGAATGTTTGATATTGCTGTTTGTAAATGTTTTCTTGCTTATTTTCAGATCAATTGGGGAAGAGAACTTTAGTAGGGAAGTTTTTGAGGAATATATTACAAACTTACAGGAGAAGGCTAAAGAGAAAGAACGCAAGCGAGAGGAGGAAAAGGTGTGGATTTTATTGCTATGTATAAGTTGGTTGGTCTTTTTATTCCTAGAAGACCAAGATAGATCTCATATTACATGCCATTTTAAAATTTGTGCTTTAAAATGAAATATTGAGTAAAAGCATTTCTGGTTTGGACTTGTACAATTTTCTGGACGACTCATTATTTTATCTTTGCCGACTCAAAATTGATTCCATGAATCATAACTTGGTTAATTTAGTTTTGGTACATGTTTTCATGCTTGAATTTGGAATTTTTGTACTGATTTTATTTCTTTGCAGGCTAAAAAAGAGAGAGAGAGAGAGGAGAAAGAGAAGCGTAAGGATAAAGAGAGAAAGGAGAAGGAGAGAGAACGTGAAAAAGAGAAGGGAAAAGAACGGTCTAAGAAGGATGAAACAGATAGTGAAAATGTAGACGTAACTGAGAGTCATGGTCATAAAGAAGATAAGAAAAGGGAGAAAGACAAAGATAGAAAGCACCGGAAGCGGCATCAAAGTTCCATGGATGATGTAGGTTCTGATAAGGAGGAGAAAGAAGAGTCTAAGAAACGCAGACATAGTAGCGACCGCAAAAGATCAAGAAAAGTATGTGAACTTGTTTTCTAATATATTTGGTCGAAACTTTTAAGCTATTTATGAATGGAAATTGTATGATATTTTCCTGGTGTTTTATGGTAGCATACACCTGAATCTGACAGTGAAAGTCGGCATAGAAGACACAAGAGAGAGCATCAGGATGGTTCCCGTCGAAATGGTGGATATGGGGAACTTGAAGATGGGGAGGTTGGTGAAGATGGGGAAATTCAGTAGCCTTGCTGTTCTATTTTTACAGTGCTGTGAATTTTGTGGCTCTGCGAGATGTAAGCGTATTATGGTTTAAACATTCCAAATATACCCAATTCTTTTTAGGAGTTCTTATGGTTATACACTGGAAATTTGATAGATCACATGATGCTTCTGTTAATTATGAAGGAATAACTAATACGTTAAGAGTTTCTTCTTTAAAGCATTATGTATGCAAAGTATATTTGATTTCTATGCCAAGGCGGTGTGCTGTGTGTAAAAGTTATGAGGATCGAAAACTTTCATCACAGTTAATTTTAATTGAATGCAGTGCACGATCCAACGCTGGCTGGAAGGCAGTAGTGCTAGTATTACATGTAAATGTATTTTAGCTACCCAGTAAAATGTACTGAGCAGTAGAATTTATGATACGGGGATAAGATTAATCTCAATGGACCACTGGATTGACAAGTTGCTTTCATTTGAAATGTGCATTAGATCCTACCATAATTTCGAGTTTTCTTGTGTCATATAAATTTCTGGTTGATTGCAAGATAGTTGAACTTCATATCGCCAACTGCAATACAGAATGATCATATCTCTCATGTGATCGTGGAAGCTGATTGGGACCATATGATGGCTGCATATGGCCCCTTTGGAATGAGACCGACCTTCACATTAAATGCAGAGAGGGATGGGGCAGAATAATTTTGGCACTCTAATCTAACGTCTTTCTATGCCGGTTGTTCAAATATCTACATCAACCAAGTTATCATGGCCTGGTATAATGCTTTTTGCTTCATGCAGTAATGCTGAGGTTTTATTCTCCTGTCGCTTAACAATAATGAATATATCTGCCTAAAAAATAAAGAGTATGATCTCTTTGTTTTACATTTTGTGTTCTCTTTAGTAAATAAGCCTTTTTGATGTTAATTAAGTACCAGAACTTAACGGTGATGATGGGAAGAAAACAGCAAAGTTGACATGAGTTTGCTATCTTTAGAATTCAATTAGCTCAACTAACTTTGGTATCAGACAATTATTTTATCACTTTTCAGCAACAATTTCTTCGATGATCTCATCTAAAATGGTGTCGCCGATTTCGTTCCCGATTTCCCTTCTTTCTTGGTAATTGTTACTCCATTCTTCTGCTGAACCCAACAAGTCCAACTCCAAAACAAAATTTATGTTGGCTTCATGTCCAGCCTGATTGCCCCATGTCCCTAATTTCTCATAAAGCAGGTTTCCAATCTCTTCGGCTCCCAGGAACCCTTTGCAGTTTCGCTGCTTTTCTCTCTCTTTCTTTGCATGAGTTTCTGTCATCTCTCTCACGCAATCAAACAGAAGCTGCCTTGTTTGCTGCAACACCCTCTTGGATTTCGCGAAGTGAGGGGAAGGATTAATATTAGACCTGACTGGCTCTAGCTTTTCTGAAACTCCAGACCCTCTTGGCTTCTCTAATGCTGGCTGGAAAAGCAGCTCCCACAGAGAAGCTGATACTATTGAGTCGTCTGCTATCTTGAAATTACAAGCAGATGGACATGGACTTTCCTTTTTTCTTGACATGGCCGGGAGTTCTTGCACTGTTTCGCCAAAATAGAAAATTGACAAAGAATAAATAATCTAAATAAAAGAAAAAAGAGAACTACATAAAAAAAAGGCTTAAATAGTTTATTGTAATAAGAGAGTATGAAGAGGTGAACCTGCATCTGCATGGGAAGGTGGTGTATCTTTTAGTACTGAAACGGGGTTTTGTTGCTTACGGTGACTCTTCAATGACCCTCCATTGAACTGTTCTATCTGTAGGAACCTGTTGGCTTTGTTAGCAACCAAATCATACTATATTTTTTATATTTATTTTTTATTTTCTAGAGATCGAAAGTCCTTTTGTTTTCAAACGTTAGTTATCGTGTTTTTACATGAAAAGATTAGGAGGGTTATTGGGAAAGTGGATGTTTCTACCTCTCTCTCTTTGATCATATTGCAGGGTTTTGAAACTTGAGAAGTGTCGGCTGCAAGGGAGGCCTTATGATCATTTTGCAAAGAAACTGAGGCTTCATCCTTCTCATCCTCCGAGCATGAATCATACTGTGTCCTACTGCTAGCAGAGGAAAATCTATCTGAATCCACAATTTCTTGGTTCTTTCTGCCCATTTTGGTGTCGGCATTGAGTTCTGCTTCTTTGTTTTCAGAACTCTTATTGCTTGGCCCACTGTTTCTTGAAACAAGCTTGTTATACACAGATCTCAGTACTCTGGAACAGCTGAGAGCACCCTTTTTGCTCTTGCTTAGGCCCCAACTGGATGATCTGTTAAAAGTCTTGCAGAAACTGGAGCCACCCTCTCTATTTGAACTCATGCTCTTTCTCAGATACCCTCTTTCAAATAGGTAAACCTCTAGGACAAAGGGTTCTTGTTGCTCCTGGAGGAGCTCTGCAAGTTGTTTTACTGGCTTCTGTATTATGGAAGCCATTAGAAAATTCTGTGTTGGAGAGGCTGAGGTGGAAGAGTTGGGGTGCAAACTAGAAAAGCTGGCAAAGGAGAGATGATGGTGATGGGGTTCTGGTGAGTTAATTTAGACAGAAAAATCATATCTATCAGCTTGGGGCTGAACAGAAGCAGAACAGAGAAGAAATATTGGGTATTTATTAATGTAGAGAGAGAGAGAGAGAGAGAGCTGCAACCAATTTCTAGGTTGTATCTATTTAACTGTTTAAAGTACCTTTATGACCTATGTGCTCCAGGGTTGGTTGGTTGGAACTTGCCAGTTAGGTCTTACAGGTGTGTTTTTAATCCAGTCTCTTTCGACCAAAATAAAATAAAATTTCAGTCTCTTATTTCAATGTAGTTTTGGTAAATAAATTTCTGTTGATTCATTAGCTGTCTTTGATTGAGCCCTCACTTCTTCTTCCTGAATTTTGTCTCTATGCAATATATAGAATTGATAAATGGTCCCAGAATTTTTCTGTCTTACTTGTGCTTGGTGGTGGTGACCAATGACCATAACCTGCTTCTGATGGAATGGAACAGAGGCAAATTGAATATGGTTCTGCATGGACTCCAGCCTCAGAACTCAACTCCCATACTTGTATTTCCTTACCAATAATCTAAAATGTTACGTTGTTGTCCGATTGTGAACACGAATAGCTTGATGCCATTTAGAAAGAGAAATATCCTAACATTTGTTTAATATTCGTCTCCTAATGTCCATATTTGAAATGCTGTTTGTTTACTTGTGTGTGTGTGTGTATTGTATGCGTCATGAGAAATATTCTATTTTCTATTTTTTGTCCCTTTTACTTGGCCATGTCCATCTTTCCTCGATTAGTTTTTGTTCCAACCAGAAAGAAGAAAAATAGTTTGCTTACGGATCATGCAAGCGAATGCAGACATTATCATCGACAAGGAAATTTTAGGGATCACGAGGAAAAGCATTACCAGTTATGCAGTTTCTGAAAAAAGGAAAAGAAAACAAAAGTATTACTAATGATGTAACGAGAAAAACAAAGATGTCATCAACATGGAAATGTTGGGGATCACAAGTATAAGTATTTCCAGTGATGTACTGGACAAAAAAAAGAAAGTTCAAAATCTAATTACAGATTGTGGCCCAGAGATTGTTAACCAACCTTCTCCCACTCTCTCTCTCTCCATCCAAAAAGTAAAAATTCTCTCATCTTTTTGTATAAAACCAAGATATACGTAAATGAATACAGTTTCAGGCATGCAGCTTTTATGTTAATTTTTCTGGCTTTATATGGCTTGTGTATGGATTAATCTTGTGTGGTTATTATATTTTTATATTTGTATTACTTCTTTGTGAATATATGTATTTGTTCTTGCAGTTGTTCTTGTGGCTTTATGAATACAATTATTGATTTTCCTTATAGAGAAATATGTGAAAATTGTTGGATTAGAAAAACGAAACAAAAATCAGCCATTAAGGATATGGTATCGTTAGGTTTAAGGACATCATGAATTCAATTCTCATAAACGACAATTATTAGATTAGAAAACGTAACAAAAATCATATAAACTCATGACAGAAAATCTGTCATCAAAATCATTATGTTTGATTATAATCATGCAACACGTGTCACGTATGTAATGTCAATGGACCAGAAATGTTCCCAAAATTACACATGATATAATAACATAACCCTAATCTGATTAGTCTTCTGGTTCCATGATTTACGCTAAAATCACGGATTGGGAATTTGTTGCACCTAACAGTAACGGGACACATCCTCAAGTATTAAATGTTGTGACAGATTTCCTTTCCAGGAAAATATAGATGATGGATTCTTTTTATATTTATTTTGTTTCTTGTGGGGCTTTAGATTGTGGATTTCTCCATCGTGATGCGATGGTTTATGGGCCTCAATTTCCACCAAAATCTTATCTTACAATAAAAATCCATAATCAACTCAAGAAAAGCAAAGCATTAAATTCCTTCACTTTCTTTCTGAGGCTAACACCTTTCGCGTGTTTCAGGCCACCATGTCATTACACAGGTTTCACCACCATGTCATTACACTAGGTATGTGATTTGTAATTTTTAATAGCCCTAGGGCATTTTTGTTTTGCTTTTCGATCAGGGAAGAGGGAAAAGTAAGATGAAATTCTTGTTTTGCCTTTTAGTCAGAAAGATGAAATTTTTTAAGTGAGTGTGAGGTTAAAGTACTCGCTGTCACTTGAGTTACAAGTCTCGTACAAAAATGCCACAACATTAAAGTCAGAAGGAAAATTGGAAAAATGTCTACTGATTGAAAAAAATCTACCAATCGAGAGTTTTTCATTTCATAAATACATAATAACAAGCATTCAAAAGAGTCATTCTGAACACACAAGATAACAAATATTACAGCCTACACTAATTTGATATCTTTAACATCCAACAGATTTGGGCACTGAAGCTGGATTTTTGGCTCTCAAACTCTCAATTTTAGACTTAAATTCACTGTGGAAAGACATGAGCGATGTCTTCCTGCAGCCAAAAGCGACACTAAACTGTTTAATTTTCTCTTCAAGATCTTTCCTTCTGAGTACCTCATTATTCAGATCCTTGAGAACATTTTCCTTTTGGTCTGTAGCCAGAGCAAGTGTTTGAGATGATTCAGAGACCATTTTGTGCAAAGAATCTCTTTCTTCTTTCAAAAGCTGAAACTCAGCTTCCAAGGCATCATATCTTTGTTTTGATTTCTCCAGAAGCTGGTTGTTGGAATCTAACTCTTCCTCCAGGCCATGGTATCTTTCCTTGATAGTGATGAGTTCATTGCTTAGTTTTTCCTTCCAACATGCATTTTCTCCTCCGGTTGCACAGCCCTTTATCACAAAAACTAAATCTTAAAGACAAAACAAAACCAGCCTAAATTGCTCTCTTTTCCCCTCCCAATCTCCCAACTAAATTTGGTTCTTTCATAATTTCCGCAGGATCAGCTAACTTAAAAGGCCGGACCAGAAATACCAAGATAAATGGAATCATTTGCACATCATTAGAAAAAAAATTGATTTAGATGCTTCTGCAGATATACAAAAAGCACAGGACAAAGAAGAAATTTAATCTGCTGAAAGTACAAGTAAATTGCAAGGAAGAAGACTCTGGAAATAACATATTTATGGAACATAATAAGTAATGATAACAGCTTCAATCATTCCTATTGTATGTTTACTATGTGCATGACAACATTTTGACTCTTCTTTTAGTTACACTGGAAGAAATGAAACCCTCGACCTATCCTAATCCTAACATATTTTCTCCTCCTCCCAGCTTGACCTAGCCCCAAGGGTTTGCAAAAATTTGACTAGAATAATTTTTTTTTAGAACTGTTGTTGAGTGTAACTGATACTTATGTATCAAAATTATTTAAAAACATATAGGATATCCTTAACAACAGGGCAGAGAATACAATCATAACTAACGGATAATATCTTGATAATTGTGACCAGGCAGCTACCTTGTGTTCACAGCTGCATAGTGAAGTCCTTACTTGTTCATTTTCAATGCTTGGTCTTTCTGATGATACCAATAATTTAATTGTGTTGTTCAACCTCTCAGAGAGCACTTCTCGCTGTTCTTGGATCAGAGAACTAGTCTCGGAAAACGATCTTTGGCCTTCACCAAATGCCACTGAGAAATGGGTTTCTAGAGTCGTAAAAAGGCTTGTGCCAATTTCACTTATGCTTGAGACCAATTTTGCCACAGAAGTTTTCTCATCGGATATAAAGCTCTGTCCAGATAACCCTAGTGTTAGTACATTGTATAACACCAAATAAAGGGTGGGAGAGCCCAACATGAAAAACCGCTATTACCTGAGTCTTTGATAAAACATCGACATAAATATCTTTGCAAGTTGCCGCACATTCAGAAAGCCTTTGAGGGATTTCTTGAATTAGCTGTGCTTCATTTTGGAGTTCAGATATCTCTGTAACTAATCGATCATTCAATACGACTTGTTCGGCATGTTTCCTCTACACATATAAGCATCAATACGGAAATCCATGAATGTGGGCAGGAGTATAATTTATGCATTTTAAGATTCTACTGTATCAAAGAAGAACAAGTAAAATTTACGAGATATACTAACCATAAGATCATCTCTCTCTTCAATGGCAAGTTCTAGTTGTCTCTTCAAATTCTGGACCTCCTGCTTGTAATTCTCCTTTGAACCCTGGAAAAATTTGATGAGACAAATGAAAACAACTCTTAAAAATCATGTCCCAAATTTTTTGGAAATCTTACAAAATGGTGAGAGTGTTACTGCGGTAGTCCATTAGTCATATCATATATCACAGGAAAGTTAGTTGCATCTAAATTTTAAGATGTGCTGTAAATGAGATATAAGCTGCGAATGCAGTTCCAACAGCACTTAAAAGATACTGGCAAGTTGCAAAAGAAAATATCAATCTCTAACTTACACAACCATGACAAACTTAATCACAATTTAAACACAGTGAAAATACATCAAGCGAACAAGCAAAATACAACACGATAAAATAGGATGAGGATCATTGCTTCTCCCTTTCCTTCGATGTAACAAACAGAAAAATAATTAAAATTTCAGTAGAGTGAAGAAAAGTGGATTAAAATTAGACTCACAGCAGTTTCATCACTTGGCGGAAAGGATTGAACTGTTCTTGAAGGAGTCATTTGAAGGGAATCAAGGTCAGCTACAAAACCTTTGTTCATTTTAAACCACGTGTCTTCATCAACCACGTTGCTAAAAGAATCTGGAAGAGGGCTAAAACCAGGCACTGGTGAATAATTTGATCGCTTGACAACAAAGGAATGGGGAACTGCCTTCAAAGAAGGGGTCCTAAAGAGATCTCCTTGAGATTTACTATAGCTGTCATCATCGTCTTCCTTAAGGCTTTGTCTACCAGAATCTTGTGCCTATAAACAGATTTAACAATATCAGAACATCAAAGAAACAACCTGAAGACCCTAAAACAACATAAAACATGAAACTTATAATAGATATGACTCAAAATTAGTACATATAGAAAGGCATACAGGTTCTACCTGACTAGAACTTCTGTCGAGGTCTGAAGTAGTAGAAAGACTACCGAGATTGTCAATTTGGATCTGCTGATCCCTGATGCATTGTTCGCGTTGTTTATGTGATTTCCTCTGCTCTTCCAGTTCCATTTCCAGCTTCTCCCGCTCTAGTTCATACTGAACAATGGAAAGTTAGCAGCTAAGTGCATAAAACGAAGAATGTACACAAGTTATACTTGATGATGAAGATGATACTCTATATTCCGCAAATTGGGGGGAAAAACAACATACCTGAAGCAAGTCGTTTCGCAATTTTAATACCTCTTGCTCCAGCACCCCGGCATGGGATCCCTGATTTTCAACAAAAGAAAGTTATGTCAGCTTGTGCCTTAATTTTTGTGTAAAATGACATGTGATGATTCCTACCTGAAGTTTCTTACGAAGCTCTTCTATCTCTTGTTTTTGCCGCTTCAGTAAGGCTGCGTCTGTCAAAATCTGTGAAAGATTCAACCATTATTAAACTCCACTGTTAAGTTAAACGGAGAGGAATAGATAAACAGACTGAAAGATACAGAAGCTTTATAAAAACAAAAAACTAATGAAACAGAAAAAGGATGATTTACAAGTTCAAAAAGTGGTTGAGGCAAGTTATGGATTGAAACCATGTTCTAATAACTTTTAAACTTTTAAGAATTCATTCCCATGAAACACCACTCCCTTCATACCCAAAAATTTATATTATACTCAAACTTTCCTACTGCAATGAACCAAAAAACAAAAGAAAAGACGAATGTGCAGCAGTAACAAAGTCATCAACATCCTAATTAGAAGTTTCTGAAGATGTTATAATCCCAAGCTAGCACAACATAGTGTCGAATATAATACACAAGAAGATACAAACCTCATTCACTTGAGCACAATTAGTGATGCGCTTAGCTCTGCTAGCAAATTGAAGGGTTCCCTTTGTTTCCTCAATGTGTACCTAAATGCATCCATAATTTTTATTATAATTATGAACCATACAGTTGGCGTATGGTGCTAAAATAAATAAATATAATACCATAGGAGCAAATGATATGCTACCTCTTCTGGTGCTATAGTACATATAATTGAAGTTTTGGCATTGCCACCAAGGGCAGGTTGAAGTATACGGGTAAGCTTACTATCGCGATAAGGAATATGACCCCTGCATAAATGTTATCATTAGAAAGAAAAAAAAAATTTGTTTTACATTCAGCTAGAATTGATTTACTAAAAGACAAACAAATACCTGTTTTTTGCACCATCACTAAGTTTGTTAATTACATTACCAAGAATCATCAAGCTCTTGTTTATGTACTTTCCTTCTTTAAGACGTACTCCGCCAGCTCCAGTTTTAGCAATCCGTTCAGACCCGGCTAAATCTACCAAATTCTGCATGCACGAATTAAAATTTAAAGACAAATAATCACAGAATCAGAAAGTAAATAATTCAGATATATTAAAACATGAGAGAACAAATATCTAACGGTTTGTCAACATAGACACAGAATGGCAGAAGAATACACACCAAGACAGACACACGAATTGCATCAATACTTGAACTAGTGTCCTTTGCGTTGCTTTCAATCACCTAAACTCATAAGACACATACCACTAATTAGGAGTAAATCCAATACATAATTGGAGCTCTATATAACAAAATATAATATGGACATACCATTCTGAATATAGTGTGAGATCTACTACTCCGAGCATTCATATTTGTTTCTCCAAAGTGCCTATTAACTGCAAGAAACATTTCACCACACACATATTAAGAACGAATATTCAAGTAAGAGCGCATACAAAAACATAAAACCCTGTTACTCAAGTTTTGGTTACAAAGTGCAAACCTTCTCCAGACTCAATGAGCTTTAAAACCTGTTCAGCATTACTACAATTTCCTCCCTGAGGCCAGCAACAAATATACCACGCTGAACCCGAGAAAATCAGTCATTCCAATTCACTTAAAGAAGCTATCTAAAATTGTCAAAAGGGTCAGTAACCAACCTCCAAACTCTCATGAATCTGCAATTTCTGGTTCTCTACTGCAAAAAGGTCGTTAATTTCCTCGTTATAGATTTCCATATAGGAAACTCGAATCAGAAACTCGCGGTGTGAAATCTGAGAATGCAAAGTAGCATCAAAGTCAATACAGTAAGCATCAAAATTCAAAACAAAAATTATAACCCTCATTACCATCTGGATTCTGTCAAATACATCTCTAACTGCTCGATGAATGATTCCTGGGTCTTTTTCAGAACCATTCATGGTGAAAGTCTTGCCACTGCTGGTCTGCCCATACGCGAATGCAGTTCCTGAAAATTTTACACATCAAAATATCAAATTAAATACAAATTCCATCAAATCAATTAATTTAAAACGGAACTGAAACTTTGAAATTTTTCTCAAATACCATTGAATCCTTCGACTGCAGCATGAATAATGTCCTTGGTAAGAAGCTCGTAAACCCTAGAATTCGTACAGCCTTCATCGAACACATGATCTATAACAACAAAATCACATGTCTTACAAGTAAATCTCTCGGAAACAAAAACAAATGCAAAACAAATGCTGAAATAAATGTACAAGTGTGAATGTATAGGTCCTTACCAAAAGCGTAAGAGACTCCGGATATGGGGGTGCCATGAGGCTTGTGAAGAGAGATGCGGTTGTCGTCGACCTTCCAGAAAGTTCCTCCATTGGAGACATCTTGAGATACAGGAGGTCTCACTCGAACCGCCACGCAGATCTTCTCCATTGAAACCTTTACTGAGTCTCTGGTTACTACGGCTGCTTAAACTTTCTCACCGATTCAAACCGCAGGCGGGCTAACACTTCGAACAAGTTCTGATTTGAATTTGTTCGCTTTACGAAAATGCCCTTCTCTTTGTTTGTTATGATATTTTCAGTCCAGATTCGAACGGTTCAGGGTAACGGCCCAAAAATTTTAAATTTGAATTTTAGCGCGTCGGCCCTGAAAATTTGGGTGCCAAATCAGGAGAGACGTAAACAAATGGGCTCAATCTGTGGAAGCCGTTCCCCAATGGGCCTATCTCCCACACTCTGAATCTGAACTAGTGCAGTACAGCCCAATTTGTGGGGTCCATCTCTAGAGTCATTTTATGGTGAGGAATTTAGATGAGATCTTATCTCTTAACCGTTGAATCAAACTAATCAATTTGATCCAACATTGCTATAGAATTCATGTCCATCTTTATTAACGAAGAAAATCTTAAATCAAGTGGTTGGACTATATTGCTCGTTTGACCGCTCTCAAAAAGGAGCGGGACCCTCTATATTTGGGTCGCACTCAGAACGGTGGAACGAATGGTAAGTGATGGTGCAAACAGTGACACTTCAGTTTTAATTAGAGATAATCTCGAGCAAGCCGCAGTAACGTGATTTTGGAAACCACTAGAAATAAGGAAGTGTAAGATTGACTGCGAAAGATGGGAAGAAAGAAGGGAGAAGGAAAGTGACTGTGAGATTGCAAATAACTAATGACATGACATATACCTGCCCTAACTTTGTTACCCTTTTCTTTTTCGGGTGATGATTCTCTTGATGATCCAACTTGACCCACAAATCCAAAATCCAAAATCCAATCCATGCATGAACATCGGAAGACGAAGAAGTCAAAAAGAAATTTACTTTTACCAACTTTGTTTTCACTTTATCAGTACTTTTGTTTAAATTATTACCAACAATTTAAGCACGTGGTAACATATTTGATCTGGAAAGTGTGCCTTTCTTTGACACGTGGCTTAGTTGTGATGAACTTGCAAATGAAGAAACTGTCGAGAAAGAGACCTGATGGATGAATGAATGAAAGTTTGCTCCTTTTTTCATGGATAGAGTTTCTTCTAGCATGGTCAAGAGTTTGGAGGATTAGGTCATGGAACGGAAGTTGTATTTAATGGAGTAAATTAATGCATGAATGAATGATAGTTTTCTCCTTTTTCTTTTCTATATTAGTTATTAGAGGTTGAATTAATATTCAAATGGGTCTTGGCCTATAAGTCTTTTTTCTTTTGCTTTACTATTTTGATCCTTTTAATTATATGTCGCTTTGGCGATTCGATGGGGGCTACAAATCCAAGAATCAAATCCATTCCTTGCATCTGGATTGAAAATGCCCCATCCATAATCCATTCCACGACAAGATTAATTGTCTAGTTGAATTGTAAGGTGGAAGTATAAGTTATATAGTCAATGCACCTTTTCTTTGTCCAATATCCATTAAGCACGGCCAAGAATAACTCTTCAAAAAACATTAAACATATAAATACAATTAAGGCTACATAATTAAGAGGTTGAAAGCCCAGTCAGGTATAGCTTTAGTCGGTGAAGCTCTTCCACCTCCACTCATGTGGATAGAGGTTAGAAATTCTCATGCACTCAATGAATATATATATATATATTGAGGGAATATCGATAGGATTTTATTGATAGGAAAACATAACTAGTACAAAAATCGGGCAATGTCGTCGGGGATTAAGCGAGTTTCTCTACACATACGGGCTCGTCGTCGGCCTAATCGAGTAGCTTTATCCGCTCAATTGCAAGCAGGAACAGGAACCTGACCACATGTAGAGTACCCCCCGGTCCCCCTAGGATCATACCCGTAAAACTACTTGTTACAATCCTCAAATAAAGAATCAACTGGAAAGTCTAGAGTCCTCTAAGATAAGGCCAATAAAGGATCTATCCAAAGATGAGCATCTAAGTGCCGTAACGATTTGGAGAGAATCACTCTCAAAACAAAATATTAGTTAAACTCCCTCCATAATCGCTTGTACTATTAATTATAAATAATAATAATAATAAGAGGTTGAAAATTATTAATTACTACTTTTGGGTGTGTTGTGTACCATTTGGTCATCGTTCTCCAAATTAATTAAACCCAACCAATTCAAAATAGCGTCAATGGATGGATATGTATGTTAGCTTGTGTTAAGAATTAATGAATTGAGAATCTTCCATTATAAAATGTTGGTTGCTTTTTCTTTGAATGGACATGTCAAAAGTTGAAGCCTATTAAACCGAAACATATGCACGCTACCATACACAAATAATCTTAATTAGATGTGGTGGTTGGTTCTAATACCAATTGTAATGGTTGATCAATATGAACCAAGCATTACTTCTGAAAAAGCTCCAGCCTAGCTGTAAAGGAGAAGATCAAAGATTAATTTTCATATATATAGCCTTTAATTCCAGTCTCTTAATTATATCCTTACAATTCAGGGTTAATATTTTCCCCTAATGTAATAAAAAATATAAATCATTTTTGTTTGTGTGCTTGATTGATGATGATGACAACACAAATTTAATATGCGATTGATGATGACAATAAAAATTTAATTATCTGGTCTTGATTTGTTGCTTTAATTTCTTTCCTTCTTTTCTAGCACTCTATCTCGTAAGTCCATGTGTCGTATGTTGCCTAATCTAGATGCCAACTTTTGTTGTTTCGTCTCTCTCGTACAGTTTTTAGGTAAACATAAGATGGCTTTGTCTGGGTAGTGGAGGAAAGGTAATGCTGCGCACATGTGATGCATAATGCTAATTAAAAAAGTTATGGGTATGTATAAATCGCATGATAATTAATCTAAATTCATATATAATCACACTTAAGTACTAACCCCTTTCATGTTAAATATATCTCAACTAAATTCAAGAAATAAGATACAACACACACACATATACATATATGGTATTAGCTTTTTCAGTCTTTGCACTGAATCATATGACAGATTCAATATTTGAATATGCATATACAAATAGTTTGGTTTAGGAACAAGTTTCAATAATTGTGAAGATCGATGTATATTGTGTATTAGGATTTGTTAAATTTTAGAGAGACGATTTTATGGCATATTACTAGCAACATCGATATTGTCTCTAATTTAACCATTTATTTAGCAAGTGTGAGGTTTTATTTAAAAAAATATCGCTATTATTAGTAGTGTGAAACCATTCATTATATGGGATATTTGATTTTGTTAAGTTTCTGATATGAAACTTTAATATTCTTCAACAAAATTTGTAATATTACCTTATGCAGCAAACTCATAGGTGAATACCCTTACACACCTTAACAGTTGCGCGAGATTCGGGATAAACACGGTTCGATTTGGTTCGCTTTACACCCAAAATGTAAATATAAAACGGAAACGCTCACGTTAGTTAGGTTAATTTATATTTGTACATATCACACAAACTAGAAACACACGAATCGTTTAGGTAAAGGCTATAGCCATATATATAGTAGCATATGAATTTGTAGGTGTTGGTCATTTGTGGGTCCAACGTATTCTTAGGTGTTGGTCTTTTTCAAATTTGCGCATATTATATATATGTATGTTTACGGAATTGTAGCTAGCAAGCATCAATTTTCATGCAACATGCACAAAATTATATTATTTGGAGAAAAAAGGAAACATGCAAAACCAAAAAGCTACAAACTGACTCTCGAATCTTTAGAGTATAGACCAACAACGTGAAACAAACATGCAGTGCGGCAGCGTTCCTTTTCGTGAGCGCAGCGCAGATAATGGAAAAAGGTGAAAACAAAGAGCCTCCGCTTTCATTATAATCCTCCAAAATATTTACATATGCATGCATGGCGATATCTATAGCCAGCTAAATGCCTAGCCCTAATCCCCACCAAATTTTCGTGGAGCTACGACCTAGAACCTGAAACTAGCAAATAAGAAGAAGAAGAAAAACCCATCATTTTCAAGCAGCCAAATGTACCCCGACCAACCATACCATATGCTACTCTTTAATTCTTGCTCTAATTAATCACCAGTTAATTAGAGCTTATTAATATAAATGATGATGATGATGATCATTTTGTTAATTACTCTTCGGATTTTATATATTATTGTGATAGCATCTGCATGCCAACAAAATTCCGGTATAAATCCGAAAGTCTGGCCCTTAGGGCTAGGGACTCGGACGTCAACCGGTCATTTTCTCTCCATGTTACGTGACACTTTCGGGCAACTAGCCGAACCGGTTCTTCAGCTCCCGGTTCTCTACTTTCAACCGGTTCACATCGTTGGTCAGGTCCTCCAAGTGCCTCTTCTTTCTCCATCTGGACCGCCGGGCTGACTCACGGTTCGACTTCTTGCGCCTAAGCTTTTTCTCGTCCACCGAGTAAACTGCCCGGTTCGAATCCTCTGAACCGGAGTTTGGAGAGGCCGAGTTTCCCTCTTGGAGCAGGGACAGCAGTTCCTGGATATCGGCAGTTGTGAGTCCGGTTTCTTGAACCGGGCACTCAAACCGGTTAAAGTGGATCGGTTCGTGGTTGAAGAGCATGGCTGAGGAACTCATGATCATTTGAGTGTAGCGTGGGGAGGAAAGGAGGAGAAAAGGGAAGGAACGAAGAGGAGGGGCTGAGTATTTATCGTTGTAGGGGAGGGACACGTGGGATCCACCACAAGCAAAAGATTTTGGAGAAGCGAGGGCATTATTGTCCATGAAAAGTATAAATTAACAAAAAACAGCTTCTTTAATTAATTAACTTTTATTTAATTATTTGTTGTTTTAAGAATAATATTTTTGGGTTGGTGTAGTGCCATTACGTGCACAACTTTTGTGTGAAGGTGGTGGAATGGAGTGTGGTGGGATGTGAAGTTTGGACTGCTTTGCTGAGACTGAGAGAGAAGAGGAGAGAGATGGTGGGCTCCAACATACAAGATCAGCTTTAGCTTAACCACGAAGAATCAAACAAAAATGAATAAACAAACAGCTAATTATCTGAAAGCTTAGCCGACAGGTTGCGCCGATGTCGTATGGAATACGCAGGCGACAAAGGTGGTGGTAGGTTAATTACATTATAAACATTCCTACGTGTTATGTTATTAAACACTGATTTTAAGAGATGTTAAATTTACAATGTAATGTATATCAATACGTGTTAAGTTTACGCGGTGTATATATACTTTATGGGATGAGATTTCGAATTTAAATTTCATGGACGATAGTTGTTTAATAAAAAGAAAGAAAGTGTATGTATAATCCCAACTTATTCTATTGTGAGATGCATCAGTAGGCTTTTGTATCATACTTCAGTTGTCACACGATTCTTTTGTTCCTAGAACATGGTGTCTTGGATAAAATATTCAGACGCAAACAGATTTTGTGAAAGGAATATTTCAGGGCAGTTTTCTTAGTTAGCATTCTTGGACGTTTTCTTAGTTGGCCGTTTTCGATGGGGTTTGGCTTTCATCAGTAAATACAGAGCAAATTATAAGTGGAGGCTAACATGCACACGTTCTCTTCTGCGTTTGAAGCCTTAACCTGCATATTTATATGAATTAAAGCCAACTCATGAGGCTTGTCTTGCCTCCCTTTCAGTGTGCCCCAAATCCAAAGTAGGCTTCATGTGCTGCACAGATTTAAAAATTTATCCGCTTTGTTTCCGTCTTCTTTCGATTGCTAAACCTGCAACAGGCCAGCATGAGAGCCATGTTTCATTGGATTCAACATTACAAACATGGCCTAAAGTAACCAGATAGAGGGAGCTAAAGTCTAAAGAGATGAAAATAATAGTATATTTGTCGCTTTGTGCGACGTCGTTTTGATCTGGTTGATATTCAAGAGGCTACACGGACATCCCTCTGTCTGAAACCGGCCTAAAAGAATCAAACCTTAAAAGCTACAAAAGTCGAGATCCCTATGTAATCAAAAGCATACGAGGAGGAATAGGTCATGATTGCAAATAAAACTAGGGCATATAAGAAATTATAGCCATTCAATAACATATATACTATAGACAAAGTGCTTCCACTCCCCAATATATAAAATATAGAGCCAAATGTTCACTGAACCTGGAAAAGTATATTGATCATGAAGATGTTGCTGAGTTTTGTAAACAGAAACAAAAAAGAGAGAAAAAAATAGTGTTGTACAATACATTTAATTACAAACAGCTCTAGGCCAGCACCGTATACGCATACGGAGAGCAAGAGGTCTCCATATACAAGTGGATTACAATCTTTACAATGATCACAGGACATCTCTGCTCGTCTCACGTTTGCATCTTGCAGGTGCATACTCATTTATGATATTCATCACCAGTGAGAAGTACATAAGATGCATGCTTACAAGTTTACTGGAGGAGTACCCTGAGTTTCACAAATGAGGACTAAATTTAGTGCTCTTCAAAGCATGGAAAGAGTGATATTTTTTATTTTATAAATTATTATTTATTTATTGCTGCCTGTTATTGCAGTATCTGCAAAGTTCCGGTTATCAGCAAAGTTAATAACACATCAAGTAAACCCACGAAATAATACAAAGTCGAACAACAGATTTTCAACCTTGCTTGTGCTCTTATTTTATTTAAGAAAATGGAGGAAAGAGCAACTCTGAAGCGCCAATCAGAGACTTGTAGGTAACGAAGTGCCGAGAGCAGGAGCAATTTTAACACAAATTACGATTACCCAAAAGTATATCTGTTTTATTCATTAGCAGCTGGGAACAACAACCTCACCTTAAAGAGAAGATCATATGCAATGTGCTCCCAGGGTAATGTAATGGACATTAAGCAGCATTTGAGAGGTACCATCTCATCATCAAAACTATGGCTAGAAGCAGCAGCTGCATAGGCATTCTTTGCAGCCACAGATGCAACAGAAGCCGCTTTACGAACAATGGAGCCAATTCCAAATCCTTGCTTGGATATAACAGGTGAAAAAGGACCTAGATCTTGTTGGCTTTGATCTGATAACACAACATCTACTTTCAGTACATGCACCAATGCTCACATCATACAATCAATTACTTGATAAAACTCGTAACTTTGTCACAGAGCAAGTAGGAAACATAAAACCAGATGTATTTTGCACAAAAAACAAATTACAATATGTGCCAAACTAATAATATTAATTTCCTCCTAAAACAGACAAGAAAATTGACTCAGCAACTAATCCTAATTTGTCAGGTATAATATAATTTTCATTCAGACCTTTAAAACCTCAATCTACTTAGAAAGTGCTGGTAACATCATAATCAATCTCCACCTGAGCTATTTACAAAAACAATAAACATCCAACCGAAAAATGTCAACAAAGTTTTTTATATTTTATTTTTCCAGAAAGGAACATTTTACAGTTACATTTCCTCTAGAACATAAAGAACAAGAAATGAAGTAGAAAACTTTCTTCCATCAGTCAATTATAGAGAAAAGATCCCTTACCTGCAACACCGGAAACAGCTACTTCAACTTCACCACGTCCTCCAGGACCTTTCATGTAAAGTCTGTCTTGTTTGCCAGGGGAATGACCAAGAAGATTCCCAAATCGAGACTTGCCAGCTGTGAGAGAGAGACAGAGATGTGTGAATAAAGCAATATTCTGACATCCCATACCCTGGGAGACTGTAGAAAGTTAAATAAATGATGTTTGCAAACCTATTTAATGTATTGTTCAAACTATATAGTTTGTGTGGAACTCCAATCTTAACGGAAGTTAAATAAATGATGTTTGCAAACCTATTTAATGTATTGTTCAAACTATACAGTTTGTGTGGAACTCCAATCTTAACGGACTAATATGAATCAAACTGCTCTATAAATGAAAGTAAACAAAGAATTAGGTTTAAGTGAAACAACAGAAATTGAGTGATCTGTAGGAAAACGTACCATCATATGCATCTCGAACCATTTGATAGCTGACAAATCCTGAAAAAAGAGTCAGCTGCAATCACGATACCAGCAAATCAGAATGTATACAGAGTAGTCCATGAAGTAAGAGCGTGTGTGGGGATTGCACCTATCTCATATCTAATGGTAATTCTAGCATGTGAACAGAGATTTAAAAGAAACCTTAGTATTTTTTGTCTTTGAATAATTAGTCTCAACCCTCAAGGAGGAACTATCATTAGTATTTTTTGTCTTTGAATAATTAGTCTCAACCCTCAAAGAGGAACTATCACTGGAACTGCAACCATCTTCTTCCTTTACCCTGGGAAATGCTGCCCCATCATGTGCATTGAGAATTACACAATAGCAATGGTCTGTTTCAGTCAAGACCTGAAAAACCAAGAAATACAATCATTTCTTGCAGCATTATAAATTGTAGACATGTTAGAATGCAAGCAACTGAAAGAGTTACATGCAAGGGTGTTTAAAACTCTGGCAAATATATGATTTAGAAACGTGAAAGCTACAATAGGCCCTTTACCACAGCATCAAAGGTGGAGTCGAAGTCATCGATTGCGAAACAAATATCTGGATAAGCAGGTGTTGTCTCCACTTCCTAGATAAATGTTAGCAACAGTGTCAGAATGAAGTGGAATAAAAAGAATGATTCCGTGATATCAGGATTATCAGAAAATACCTAAACTAACCTTTCTTGAGTCCAATTGAAAATTGACACGGCTTGGAGATGCATAAACAGTCTTTACAACCTGCAGAGATGCTACATGTTATATGGAAAGCTTAGACTGTTATGCATTATGCAAACTTTTTTGCAAATTTTGCACCAATAAGATACCGTAAAAGGAAGATTACTAAGACATACTTAGATACAGCAATCTTAGGCAGGGCATACCTTATATATTGGAGATAATGGTGTACCCTGCTCAGCTTGATGATTCCGAAGGTCCTGATGACTGAAAATCAACACTTATTTTAACTTCTACCATTGCAAAGCTCTGGTAAAAAAGAAAAGCACATAAGAATATTCCACTAGAAGTTCTACGAAATACATCTAACCAAAGCCATTGGTTATTTTTTCTAAGATTTTGGGATAAATAAACTGGAGCAAAGAAAAGTTTTAGTCCAGAGAGACTACAATCAGTGACTGAAATTTCTCAGTCACGGTTGTGTTTCCAAAAGTGCGGTTGATCGTCATTTTAATGAATAAACACAGTTCACACATGCAGATTACCGTAGACAAGATAAGATTACACAGATATATACTCAATAAGAGAATGTTGTGTCTTGGGCGTGGAATTTACAAGAACAAAACAAACTGGACACAAATGAAAAGGAGAATCTACCTGCAAATAGCCACTGTGACAGTAAATGAAGTGTGAGCAATCAAGTTCAAGTAATACGAACGCCTCCAATCCACCTCCACATTATTTTCACCGATCAAATTATCCAACTGTTTGATAAAAGTAAGTACCAGTTATCTCCCATTAACAAGCTCATGCCTTTTAACAAAATTCAAAGCGGTTCTGAAACTGGGTTTTACCTTAGGTGCCCACCTGCGTACAAAGTAAGGAGAAACACTTTCGTCACTGGAACCATGCCCATAAGAACTCTGCCCACAATGCAACAATTCAATCAATGAAGCTAAAACTAAGAAAGGAACTTAAATGGCAATGTAATTAAGCAAAAATTGAAAAAATTAAAGTGGTACCAATTTTCTGACAAAGAACACGAGATCATCGTCCTGGCGTCCCCTGGAGTCCTTGCCACGAATGAAATACAAATCCAATACATCATGCCAAAATTTGTGGTCCATTTCGACATCGGAAACATCGTCCGCGTCAACTACGGTTTTCCCTAACAAGCTCGAATGCTTCTTCACCATGCTCAACAATTCGAATCTACGAAACAAAGAAGGAGCTTATGAAATCTAAAATTCCCGAGAAGCAAACATAAAACAACAAAAATCAAAGACGCGCGTACCTGGAGGGGGTTTCTTCTCCATCGCGGAGCATTTCGATTTGATTTGTGAGTTTTTGCTTCTCTCTCTCTGTAACCAATAATATGAGTAGGAGAATAGCAGCTAGAGGCAGCTAGGAGGTAGCAAAGGGTGGTTGGTTATGGTGACGAGCTACGATGACTTCACTCGGTGATCTGCCGCTCTGTAATTGTGTTCCACCTGACAGAGAGTCACAGGGATGACTTTCGTCACTTTGGACTTTGGCGTAGTTTTATGTTTGCATAATTATATATATTTCCATTAATATGAAATAATATCATCAAGGTCGTTGTAGTATAGTGGTAAGTATTCCCGCCTGTCACGCGGGTGACCCGGGTTCGATCCCCGGCAACGGCGCTTATTTTTGTTTGCCCCCATTTTTTTTGGGCCAAAACACCTTTGGACCATAACCAGTTGGGCTAGAAATTTCAATCCATGTTGATGAACTCGTCTACAGGCTTTCCTTTTTATTTCAAATCCAAGTATTTGTCTTTTTTCTTTGGGTCGAAAAACTTGGCCTAGTTCTTTCTCTCTTTTTCATTTTGCTCAATGTTTTATTGGAGTAAAGTAGACAGTAAAATATCCATATTGTTCTTCTTGCTGTGTTTATTTACTGCTCAATAACGTAAAACTTTTTTTGCCTTGAACCCCACAAACCTTCCGTACATATTCAAATTGAGTGCTGAGTTTTTTTTTTTGACTGGAAAGTGTCACTGTGTTTGAAGCACTTTTATGTGGAAAAAGTTGAAACAAACCAACTCATGACTCATGAGCATGCGCAGCCGAAATTCACTTTGGTTTTATGCTCACTTGAGGATTTTGATGGGAAATATATAGATAAGATTTGATTGAGAGTGCATAAGAATATCAGGTTTGAATAAACAGAAAGCATAACTTCTCTCTATCTTTTTCTTTTTAATAGCTCTAGTGCTTAAATGGTGGCACCTACAAAAAAGAAAAGAGTATAATGGGATTTTTTTAGCCAAAGTTATGAAAGAAAATGAGGTAAAACTCACACACACGGAAATTATAGGAGTTTAAATCCAAAACACTTGGGACTGAGCCAATCCAACTAGCACCCCGTTAATAAGAAGAGTAGTAGAATTGAAGGTTAATAATGATGATGTTAGACGTGACCCTTCACCATAAAAAAGAATTTGGGTCATTGTCTTTGCTTAATTCTCTTTGTTTGCTTGCATTACACTTGCTAAAGGCAGACAGATAGTCTTGTTTGCTTTGGATTCTTTGGGTTTTGATTGTACGTGTTTAAGGGGAAAAGAGAAAACAAAAAAGTAAAAGAAACTTTGGGCGATGAAGCAACATGATGATGATAAATGAAATGAAATGACAGCATGATTCAAAATCATGGAGGAAAAAAAGATTTGAATATATTTAAAGTGCCTTTTGCTGCTGGATTTGCTTTTTTTTTTTTTTTCTCCATTTCTTTCTGCGGTGAAATTTAAATAATAATTGGGAAATTATCAACATTATTACAGTAAATTAAAATAATCATTTCAGGGTTGCTAAACAAAAGAAGAACAGAGTTACAGATTCAAATATATTAATTTCATGTTCATATCACATTCAAAGGCAGTAATTTAATTAACATAAGTCCTCTTTGATGTTCATAATTATATTCCAACCCTTCCAAAAACTATAACCAACAAACGTTCACAATTGCAAGAGAAGCCAGCCCCCATATTTGATGCCACTTACCCAAAAAGTGAAGAGAAGAGATTTGATTGACTTGTTACACGTAATTTAACACAACTTTGGTGCTTAATCTGTCAGCATGGTCCTCCGGCAATACCCTTCTTTCCTTTGCCTGTTCTCCTCCGGCTGGTGGTCGCCTCAGCCTCATATCGAAGATTCCCGTCGTTAAAAATCAACGGCAAGTCGTTGCAGTCATCACCGTCGTCTTGCGTGGCGATACGGATGCAAGAGCACCTCTCTAAGGATGCAAAGAAACAAGTTGTGACACTGTTAATGAGCCACATAGCCACCCCATCAACCTTGCCACAACCGTGTGATGAGCCGTGGCTCGATGAGGGCCGGGACTTGGGGTGGACTGAAGTAGTAGTTGACCGGAGATTGAAGAAGTTGGAGGAGGAGGTGGTGGTGGTGGCCATGAAATTTTGGAGATCGAATTAGGTTGGGGTAGCTAGCCGCATAGTGAGAGAGGGGGTTGAGAAAACTATAGGCTTTAAGCATTTCTTAAGGGGGCCTCATTATAAGGCTTGTGAATGATTATAAGTTGAAATTCCAATAGATGCCCTTAACAGTTTGCAGAATTACAAATATGTATTGCTTTATAATGTGACATTTGCAAATATTTATTCGCATTGCTGTCGTTTCTGGCTGGTTGGGCAGCCTACGACATCTTGCTAAAATACAAAAATACAGACTCAACAGGAAAAAAGAATTGAATCATATGCTGTTTCTATGAATATACTCATACCAAGCATTTATGATGTTATCTTTCCTTCGTTATTAAGTTAAATCATAAAAAAGTACAATCAGTTACAAAAGACTATATAAGTACCATAAATGAATTATTCTTAGTTGCACATCACAAGTCCAAATAGAGTTACAGAGATTAGTTATCGATATAATGAGAAAATATCGACAACATATAATGATGATATCGATATAATAAGACTATTTGAGAGCATATCCCTTTTTTTTCAGGAGAACCCTAATTTTGTTATTCTCCACTGCATAATTGCTCAGTGTCTGTGTGTGGAGGGTGAACTTGTAAATTGCACTTACGAATTTTTGTGAAACTAGCATAGAGCCGTAGGTAGGGGCATCTCACTTCTCCACTATGCTTAAAAAAAAGAAGCATGTTTATGTAAATTAATCATGAACACAATGGATATGAAGGAGGAAGCTGCGAATATATTAAAGAACAGACGAAGATAATGATGAGACTCAAAGGAAATGAGAGTGAGTTCCATCATATCCATTACCTCATTGAGAGAGAGAGAGCGAGAGAGAGAGAGAGAGAGAGAGAACCAGACCCTAAAAGTCCAACTTTAGAAGGTGTGTGTTGTGCAGGTATGTGTCCCTGCGCGCATGCAGAAGAGAAATGTGATTGATTGAAAATGTTTCCTTGAAGGTTGACTGACCCAAAAAAGTGCATGCCAAAAGACTGTTTTCAAAGTTCAGAGACAGAGCACTTTCCTGTTTGGAGGCCCAATTCCAAATACCAATGCTCTTGGATTTTGTTAGAATTTAGGCCCAATTGCAAGAGGGCCACGTTGCTTGCTTGGCAAATGATATTTCCATTGAAATGATCTTATAAGACCTGTCAGTGTTTTGATACTTTCTGCAATCGCGGAATTACCATTTTTGTTTTGTTCTTGGAGTTTAGTCAATTTGGGAAAAATAACTAACACACCGTAGCAGATGGATGGATATAAGCCAACCCACCATCACTTTGTCTCACATCCACCTTTCAAATGAATATTGTTTGTATTATAATTAAACAGTATAAAATAAATATACCAACCTCAATTTCCCTCTTTGATATGTGATTAATATGGCCTGAGAAAACGCGTACTGCATAAGCAAATATCTTTTTTCTGTTTCTAGATCATTTTCATAAATGCTTTTCTTTGGTTACAATATTCTCATAAATTTTGTTTTCTTTTCTGTTACCATAGTTAAAGATGGAAGATTAACAGAGAGAGATTTTGGTGTAGATTCTGGTAGAGCCAATAGTGCCAATTGGCTCTGCTCCAATCATCTAAACCCGTCAACGAGTCACCATCCAATTGGACATGCAAAGCCAACAAACCAAACCCAATATAAATTCTCCAAACAGAGAGTCAAAATTACAACACAAAAGAGAGAAGAAAAATGGCTAAGCTTATCACCACCCTTTTCACCATAGCTCTCCTCCTCAGCTTTCAACTCAGCCTTGCTGCTCGTCCAGACCCTGCTTTCACCAACAACGCCCTCAAAACCCAACAACAAGTATGTTTTTTTAATCTACTTTTCTGTCATTAATTCTTCTTTTTTCTTTCTTTCTGATAATCAAATTTTTTTTATGAATATGTTCAGGACAAAGAAGCAGAGGCCATTGCTGTTGAGGATGGTGGGGAGATCAGCTGCGCAGGGTTAGAGATGGAGGAGTGCCTCATGAGAAGGACTCTTGCGGCTCATGTGGATTATATTTACACACAGAAGCACAAACCATGAACTTCTCTGTATCTCTGTTGAGTAACCAATCAATTATGTCTATTTTTTTTCTTTTCTAATGGTGAAAGGCCATGCAATAAGACATCTATTGTTACAAATACATCATGTTGGTGACAATTAATAAGACAAAATAATACGTTCTCTGTGTTATTTTTGCCATGGGGACTTCAGATCAGACTGGTTCCTCCCCACAGTTCAATCTTTTTGCAGATTTTCCCAAATTCAGGAAATTCTCTTTCTTTATTTCCCAAGGATAAAAAAAGGGATCTGTGGTAAAACTCTGGTTCCCCTTTTTTTTATACAAGCAATTTTCTACTTTAACATAATCTAACTACGAGGGGAGGGGGGATTCAAATTCGGGTATAGAATGGGGAGCACATCCACTATAACCAACTTTACCAAGCCTAGACATGATTTCCTTTTTTAGTTATGTGTTTTGAGCAACACGAAATTGGTTTCCATTTTGCTAGTAAAGGTTAAATACACGACAAGTCATGAGCTTCCATTTTGCTGGTACAAAATTTACACTGAAAAGTCAAGCACTGCGGACTTTGGTGCATGGTTTCTTTATCTTAGCAATGTTGGGGGATCGGAATTAAGAAATTACTAACTCCTCATTTTGGTTAATAAACCAAATTTGTTTTAGAGTTTAAATTATCTTGATGTAATATGTAATTTTAGATCAAATAAAATAAATTGCTAGCCATTGTTTTGCCACATTTTTGTTTGAGTGATGTTAAACGAACTCTAAAATTAACTGAGTGTCTTACTACTTAACTATTTATTAAATTACTAATTTACTTTAATATAAAATGACCAATTGTGAATCAAATGTAATTTTAAAAATACACCCTACTCACTATATTCAACCCTAATTCACAACTCTACCCCTAATGAAAGTTATTCTAGGCAATTTCATAATAAAAACAAAAACACAATATTGTATCTTTATTCTTCTATGTCATGTATGGTCAGCATACATAGTTCATCAACAAATGCAGTCAATTCCCACAAAGTAGTAAAAGAATATTAGGCAAGGAGATAAGTCCTCAGAAATTTCAAATCTTATTACAATCAGAATGCGAAAAAGGCACAATAGTATTTGCCAACACTGTTCGAAGAACCTTTTAAGCTATTGAGCAACTTGAATTTTTCACTTTCCTATTACCTATTAGCTATATATATAGTGCCTTTATAGTTTATTCATAAATTCACTGCATAAAATTCCAAAAAATTGTTGACTGTTCACCAACCACTACCGAGTGTTCATTGGTATTTACTGGTGTTATCGTCAACCTAATATTTAAATTAATAAATGGGTTTTGTGTTGTGTGATGTGTACTAGAGATATTTTTTATAGTTAAAAAGGCGTATTTAGTTAATTTTATATTTTAATTTAAATATTAGAATATACTTAGATCATAAAGTGCATTGAGTTAATTTTAAACTTCTTTCAACAACAATCTTTTCTTTTAGGGTTTTTCGCAGTAATGGTTCTTCAATTATACTTATAATTGCATTTGGGTCACTAAACTCAATTATTAGTTGCAGAGGTCACTTAATTATGTGTTTCGTTACACCAACAATCCTTCCGTCAAGTCTGGCTAACGTGGTGTTAATTTCATGAGCAAATTTGTCCTTCTAAGTCCACAATGTCCAACCTCCCAATTTTTTCACATCAAACCACTCCATGGCCTGCCAATGCCTTCTGGGCTCTTACTCATCTTCTTCTCTATCCCCAAACCCCAAACCCAAAACCCTCAATAAAAACCCACCAAAACCTCTCGCTCCATCCTCCATTTCCTCCCACCTCTCACAGAGAAAACACACTAAATTTTTCCAAACCCACCAGTAATGTATGTTGGTCTAATCTAATGGCAAAAAGTCCATGTTCTTGTAGAAGGAGAGGAACCCATTACTCAAAAGAGTTTCTGGGTAAGTAGGGAAGAAGATAAGGAAATTCAGAACACGTAAAGTAAAAGGGGGACAACTCGGATGCCTTGAATTTGAACGGTAAAATTCATCTTACATTATGTGGGTTGAAAGCGAAGCAACCAAATTACAGAAATTAGATAGAGAAAACAAGAGAGAGAGAGAGAGATGGTTGGCAATGGTATCTTCTTTCTGATACGAATATGGCGGGCGGTTCTGTCTTCTCTTTTGGTGGTGGCTTTGGCTTCCACAACAAGAGACTGAGATTGAGGCCTTGGACTTAGAGTTGTCATCACTCCCACAAGCTTGGGACGCAGCCATAGCTGTTGGGAGGACGCAATTGCAGTGCCAAGGAACGAAATTGACGCTGACATTGTATCTCTCTCTCTCTCTCTCTCTCAGTCCCTTTACTATATTTCTAACTGAAAAGTCAGATTTGCCCGAATTTATGAGATTCTTACATATGCTTGTCACGTCATCATTTTAAACGAAAAAAACTAACGGACTTTGGAAGGACTATTGGTGCAACAAAACACATAGTTGAATGACAACTAATAATTGAGTTTGAATGCAATTATGAGTATAATTAAGGGATTATTAATGATGAGGGCTGCAATATACAATTGTTGATTTTGGGTGTGTTTCTATGTTTAAATAGTATTTAGATTTTTTTATAAATACATGTCTAGAATTGGGTTTATTTATAAATTTGTATCATTAATAACCCTTTTTTTTTATACATAACATAAAGTAACTAAGAGAGTTGCATGGAAAATGAGGCCAATAGGAAATGTTTCAATGAATCCACTAGGAAGCTACCAAAAAGCTCAAGTGCGAATAAGATTGCAGCTTGGTGGAGAGGGAGTAGATGTCACTAAAACACAGTTCATATGTGGTCAACGATGGTCAACGAAAGCATGATGAAAATGTGGGAAACAATGCATATTAGCTAAGCACTAAAAGCAGAGTGTCAAACACGGCTGTGATATAATAAAATAAAAAGTCTAAATGGGTTTTGCTGGCTGCCTTGAGAAAATCCCAGGATAAACTAATGCATTTTGAACCACCACCATTTGACATACTGATGCCATCTGGTGCGGTGCATGCATCTGATCTGATCTCACAAAGAAGAAAATTGATAACCCACAATCCTGTGATCACAGATTCAAAATCCCAAAAGCCGTAAAGATGATTGGAAAATGACCTAATTAAGCACATGGAGAATTTGATGGAGTTCTACAAATATGTTAGCTTTACAACCATTCTGAACGGCCATTTACTCAAAAGGGAATTTCTTTTGAACTACTTCTACTTCTCTCTGGATGTTTGAAACAGAGTACGAGTTGTCCTATACAAAATATAATGGTTTGATAAAAGGGGTCGAGGAACTCAAACGTCTGTCACCAAGCTTTTGCAATGGCAGGATGTCCTGAAAGTGGCAATTTGATCCATTTATCAATGAATTCAATTGGCTGTTACAATCCAATTCCACTTCCCATTTATAAAGTATCTCAGATGACCTTAATGGAAAAGAATCATTACTGGTTTCAAAAAACTACATTTTTCCCTGCAACAGCATTGATCACTGCTTCAATCATCCATTTCCTACACAAATCTTATTTCTCCCAGAGACGCTAAATTAGGTATAGTTCCAGAGTAATCACATTTCCTAATGTTTCTAGTCAACAAGCAGAATATTATAAGGGATTGAATTCTTATGTAGCTAAAACAAGCATATTATCCTAAAACATATGGTGACACCTTGGAGTCTTGGACCACCAACTCTCTCCGTTTCCAGATTTAAACATATGAACAGCTAGCACAATGTAATGAATTTTTTTAGTACAGTGCAATTATAAGTAATTAACAGAATGTGACAGATAAGATGCATTTCAGCAACATTCAGACATGTATGCATAGATGCATTTACTCAAGGAGGTTTAAATGAAAAATTTAAGGACAAAAAGGTAATAAATTTTCCTGAAACTCAAATCATGCATCCCATGAAGTCATAAACCCCTTTTTATCCCATTTCAATTAACAGACAGATATACAATAGATACATAATCTTCCCCAAGGGGAGCCATGCCTCCCTGATAGGAGCTTGTTACAAGGGAGAGATAAAGCCATCATATTAAGCAGTGAAGAGAACTCTAGTACCACTCAGGATATATAAATGCAAAGCAAGACATATGGTAATTATAACGGACGACTTTCCACTGAAGTATCTGATGACTTGCAATCCCCTGTCTTCAACCTCCCCATGAAGTACATTAACACTTCTTTTCAAGCCATCTAACACCGTCCACAACATAAATTCAACAAGAGAACGTACTGTCTCAAATGTCACCCTCCCTGTCACATCAAGAACAAACTTCCTATTGCTTGGCACTGCCAATGTAGATGAAACCTTGCCGACCCACCCACTACTCTGAATAACGTCCAATGAAGTTCCTTCCTTCGGCTGCCCTGCAGATACTTCTTGCTCCAAGCACTGGTCTGTAGTTCCACTTAGACCTTCATTCTGATCAACAATGGAGAAAGAACTTGAATTTGAACTTGAACTCGAATTTGAACTCGTCAAAACTTGGTGAGAAGTTCTGACGACCGTTTCCACAGCACCATTACAAAGAGAAACCAGAACGTCCCTTACTTTGTTTTGATGCTTGGAATTGGTCAATCCATCAAACATTTCATCAATGAAATTGATATCCTTCGTTTTGTCAAGGTACACTGCAACTGCAGTGCTTACGAAAACCTGTATGCAATTTGCTATGAGTTCTTTACTTCTATCACTGCAAACCACATTAACCCATCTAGGCACATCCGATAAACTTGACCTGGACGAACTGGAACTATCGACTGATTGATCATTGGAGTAAAAACCCAGAATCAAGTTCCTCGCAAAGCTTCCAACCACAACCGAAACGAACCTTGTCCCGGCTGTAGAGAAAACCTTCTCCAAAACCCTATCGGAAAAGCTCGAATTCCCCAAACCCGTCTCTGATTCACTCTGATTTTCCATCTCTAATTTACACCCTCGAACAATCCCAACCGTCATAGCCTCTGTAAGCTTACTCAGCGACCCAGAGAACTCCTCCGACCTTGCAATTTTGGAAATTTGCACTAAACTCTGGGGCATTTCGTCTGAATCAGAACGTAGAAACTCCTTCAAGTCCTTGGAGACAATGCCGATGGTCTCAGCCGAATCAGAGACCATCTCGGCCACAGAAATTAGGGCTCCTAAGAGCTTCACGAACCTCTTCCTCTTCTTGACCACAGAGGGCAAGTTATAAACCCTATAAGCACCATAACCGGACACGCCAAGAGCTGCAAGTGCGAAAAGCCATCTCTTTCTCCGCCGAGAGAAATTCAAGCCTTTCGTGACGAGCCCAACTTCCATTTGAGCTCAAACACAGAGGAAAGCTTAAAAGCTTGGGCTATTGAGGGTGATCTTGGGAAATCAACTGACAATAATTGACGAAATGGGGTGTCGATGTGGTCCAATGAATTGGGGACGAAATATCGATTCTTGGATCGATAAATTCTAGGGTTTCTGGGGTTTGAAATCGCAATAAATACAAAGATCAGATATTGATTGAAGAAATTAAAACCAGAGCTCGATGAGAAGACGAACCATTGTGACTTACATGATCGATTTGTGCGTGTGAGAGAGAGCGAGGAGACGGCGGACGTTGCAGTCTCGCAGAAGAGAGAGAGCTGGACGCCCCCGCCATAAATATTTATTTTATTTTATTAATTAAATGGCCTCGTTCGCTGATTGGATAGAATAATCGCGACGATAAATAACTGAAAAAACCGCATTGACCAGGAGCATCTTGTATTTTTATTTTATTTTTAATCTAGCGCGCTTGTTGAAATTCGATTGTAGTCATATGGCTCAAAAGCATATTTCGTTTTCAACCGTGTGATCATGATCAAGAGGCCGTCAGTGATCCAAAAGTTTTACCGCTTAGATTGATTGCCAAGAAATTCCAAAACAAGTAATGATATGGTCTCATGAAACTTCATATGATTATTTCAATTCAAATGACAGCAAACACTAAGAAGATGAAATTCAAATGTATGAAATGAAGCACCCTTTTCAGAAGCAAATCTCCAAACAGCAGCAGCAACAAAGACCAGCCAAACTGCAAAGATAAAAGTACATAAATTTAAGCAATATGAACCAACTGCAGATTAAACAATTTGAGAGAGAAACAGAGATATAGCTAATTACCATCCTTGCAAGCAACCATGATTGGATTTAGATTTAGATTGTGTTTCTGTTGGTGGTGGTGGTGGAGGAGGTTGATAAATTACTTGAGGCGGCGGAGGAGGCTGAGGATAGCCTTGTGCTGTATATCCAGGTGGAGGATAACCCCCATAACCTACAACAAGTACAACCCATTTGATTGATCCAGAAATTCAAAATATACACTTCTATGACTACTCAAATAAAATTATAAACCCATTGTTTGTATCCAAACAAGTATGGAAAATCTAACTGAGCACTGCAACTGAGTGGTAAATATTTGACAAATCCTTCACTAAAAAGGGACTATATACACACGGTACACGGTACCTTGAGGAGGGGGAGCAATGACTGGGGCTGGGTGAGGCTTGGAATCATAGTAACTCATCTTTTCCACTTGAGTTTTTAACCTTCTTTTCTTTTTTCTGAAAGCAAGAGTAACACCAAGTGGGCAGATAGATATAGAACCTAAAATGAAGATGAGATGCACACATATATATATAGATTTCATGCCTTCACTCATGCAATGTAATAATTAACACACGGTATTTACCTTAATTGTTTTAGAGGATTGGGATTGTTTTCTTCATATGATTTCAATTAAAAAGCGTGGCAATTTATTATGAAATCGGATTCTCCTCTCTTAATCCTCTCTCAATGTTTCCAATTAGAGTTTCACATTTACAAGACTAGAATTGTGGAATCACAATGCATGACACAAAAAATGAGAACTAAAAATTCGATTAGAAACACAAATACCCAAATGAAGCTTGCTAACAAAACAATCAAACCCTTGACATCGCAATTAAAGTTTCAATTACGATGTTTGGATAAAACATTATGCCAAAATGTATTGCTTAATTACTTCAATTAAATACTAATTATAAGTGATGCTACTTGTAAACTTCTCTTAACAAATGAACAAGAGCTTTCATCGCCATGACATTTGCATACGCTGCAGTTATATATTTTTTTCCTTATATGTGGCAGCGGATTAATTAAAATTTTCTTCACCCTCAGTGGGTCAAGGCCAACCACAGCATTTTGTAGCCCAAAACTGAACTTTTTGGGTTAGGTTGGCGGTCCATGAAATCTAATGGTCAACCCGGCCTGTTTCAATGATCCGGACCCGAGTCAAATATAACCGGCCTTAGAACTTGATTCAATGAACGCAACCATTGTTGGCTTGGCAGTTAGCTCTGAAGGATCGAACGATTTACCTTGGTGCGTTGGTGTCTTGGTAGGTTACTCTGTTTTGCCACAATATCTTTGATTATATTTCATCTTCTGCTCATAATTTTATATTTTCTGACTCCAATACATTGGGAAACTGGGGATTTGATTGTGATTTTTTAGGAAAATTCAGAAGGGTTTTTTCTTTCTAGAATTTGGTTTGGATTCTATAGTTTTTTTTTTGGGTTTATGTTACAGAGAAATCCATATTTTTATTGATGGTGCAATGTGGAAATATACTCTTTAAATATATATATTTTTTAGGAGTATAGCCGCCCGGCTATACTGCAAATAGAATATTTAACGATTATAGCCGCGCGGCTCTACCGTATGAATAGAATACTTCAGAAGTATAGCCGCGCGGCTATACCCTTTAAATTATATCAGGAGGAGGCGAGTTCAACCTTTGTCTATTGATATGTTTCAACTTTTGTCTTGGCCACATATCAACGTTAAAATTTGCAAGGCAGGGCCTCTAGATAGCCTGTATGAATTCGCAGCGTGATCAGCCGTGAGGGAACTACCATCTAATGGTAAAGATTATAATGGCAAAGGTTTCTGTTTTTAAGTTGTGTTTTTTCCCCCTAATATCTTCAGAGCACTGGAGATCCCGTTTGATTCTGCATGCCTTTTTTTCTCCAGCTCCTTGATGCTGGATGCATACTTAACTTTTATCCTGCAAATTCTTTTGGAATACAGATAAGCAGCGAAAATCTGAGCATCGCAGTGTGCTATATTTTATTTTTGGTGTAATGGGGAAATATATTCTTTAAATATATATATATATATTTTAAAGAGTATAATATTTTAAAATAGAATATTTAAACAGTATAGCCGCGCGGCTATACCGTTTAAGTATATACGAAGGAGGCGAGGCAAGTGCTGAATATTTAAAGAAATGACAATGTGTAGATGATTGTTCCTCCCCCTGAGCCGATCATGACAGGATGCCAGTGGGCCAAATATATCTTTCCAGCTAGACTTGAGGGTATTATTTTGAGATGTGTTGATGCATCAAAGAATGATGTCATTCCAGTTTAGCAGCTTATTGAATAGCAGACTTATTTTAGGTATTGTTCTTTCAAAAGTATATTCTTTCCCTCTTTTATTATTATTGATGATGTTGGTGATGACGGTAGGGCTGAAGAAGTTGTGTTTGTAACAGATTAAGGAGGGGGTGGTGGTGTTTATTCCTTTTAACATGGTGTATAGTTTTCTTGGGTTTCCTTTCCCTTCCTATGTTTCTTCCAAGGTTTGAAAGCTTGTGTAATGGGGGTGGCTTGATGAAGCAGAGGATTTACATAATATAGCACAACACAAAAATTCCTAAAAATGATGGTATATGCAGAAGATATACAACAAGAAAGGCAAAATTGGTTTTATTGATCCAATGGTAATACATTCATCTTGCAAATTTTCTTTTAAAGACACGAAATTGGGGCAATTCATTGATGAAATGACCTCTTGTACCCTCTCTCAAAATCCCTAAATATTGTAATTACAATCCTATCACAATCAAACAAAACATATACTTTTCTGTAAAGACTTCAATGACAAGGTGGCAACACATCATGTACAAATTGGTATTCAGAACAAATAGCTTCACCAGAGGCTTGAGTCCCGGTGTGGGACTATTCCGTAGGGTAATCAGCAACGACTTAGAAGAGTCTCAGCGCAGGACTATTCAGTAGAACAATCTGCAGGTGCATAGAAGAGTCCTAGTGTAGGACTATGTTGGCAGGGCAATTGACAAATGATATACAAGTCCTCACCACCACCGGTGTTCATCAGATGAACCAAGGTTCCATCTTTTATCCAATGAGCAGAGCACCGTACCGATGATTAACCTCTCTTCCTTGAGGTTTCTTATTTCTTTGAGACAATCTTGAGTTTTGTGGGTGTAAGGAAATCATCGTCCTCGAGATCACTGAAAGATATGTCTTCTTCATTTACCACATGAATAGCCGTTCCACTATATCCGTCTAAATCAGAATCTTCCTCTGGCCAGTCATCCTCGTCATCTTCATAGATATTGTCTAGTATCTTAGAGGATGGACCAACTGTTAAATTCTTATCCTCTGTCTTAATGATGGGATTTTCTTCAATAACAGACTTATCAATGAATGGCATCTCATTACTCTCAACTGGATGCTTCTCAGTCTCATGGACTGTGGGAGACATGGTTGATTCATAAGGATGTGTCCTTAGCAGCTTGTCCTCATAATAAACACTACAGGATGAGACTGGAACAAAATCGTCATTTGGTATGTTAGAATTGTCTTTTAGAAAAGAAGTGTTTCTTTCAAATCCTTCGTATTCTGACATAGTCTGACATTGTAGCTCCTGCATCCACTTTGCTCTGGCTTCCATTACCTGCAACCAACATGTTAGACTGCATGAAATTTCAGAAAAGAAATATAAACCAGGCAATTGCTCAATCAAAAAGTGCAAACAAAACTTTGGTCCCAAAATTTATTCCAATTTTTCTGAAACCATCTATGTAGTCAAGAATTTCTAAATCCTAACTTTATTCCCCCATGAGGAAATGAAACTTGAGACATCAGAACAAAATACACTAACAGCCTTGAAACAAACTTAATTTAGAACCACAGACCGACTGACCTCTTATCTCTCCTCTTTTTTTCCTTTTTCCTGATCAACAAACTTAACAAGACAAACAGTAACCTAAATAAAGTATTGAAGTTGAACTCTTCTAGAGATGAATATCCAACATGCCTGAATGAACATGTAGAACTATCAAAACCCAGGCCTGGAAATGTTGGCAAACTCTAATGGAGGAGTTCAAGCTAACCAAAAGCAACAAGAACTTGTGAGATACAATGAAGTTTGGCCTTGGATAAGAAGTAACAAATGGAAGGCTGCAACTCTAGAATTGGCACGAAGCACAAATTCCCACTTTAATACATTACATGGTATGGTACTAAAATCCTGTAAACTAATTCCACTATAGTAGTAACTTTAATTCAGAATCTGAAGGCCTATGTTTGAAACAGCATCAAACTTAATCAATTATTTGAGGGACACTGTATACAAAAGGGAAGCTTACTTGGGGTGTGGACAAAATCTCCGCATCCTGCTTATTCAGCCTCGAATGCAGAAGCACAAAATAGACTTTCCAGAAGTAACTCTCGCTCATATGGCATGGACAGAGTTCAAACCTCAAAGCAGCTAATCTTGGCGCAAAATGTTCAATCGCCAGAGCATGCTCTTGCTGGGCATCAGACATTTCAAAATCTAAAATAAGAAAGGTGTATGAATTAGGCACCAACCACCGAACTACATGATTAAAAAAGAGCAATAAGTTTGATCAGGAAAGAGATAATATCAAAACTAAGGGTTTTGTCCAATGTAATCAAACTCCTCTTCCAACAATTTCACCATGAACTCATTCAAATTTCTGTAACTATTGTCTGCATTGTGCATAACATCCCCCATTGGTAACACTCATGATCTGGCCTGGTCGACCCAATCATGATATTGAAGGATGGGACCTTTTCTCGAAAAACTCCGGATCCGGAGAAGAGTTGAAGATGGTGCAACATCGAATCAAATTTTATATTCCTAATTTAAGATTTGCGAAAAACCAACACATTGATTAAAGATTGAAGGTTAAGCCTTGTAGTCAATAATTTGAAGAAGATTATGCAATGTACATTTTAAACGCATCGAATTTTCCACACTTCTAAATTGACCAATGAGAACTGAGACCTACATTCATACATACATACATGCATATCATTTTGTGTAATATCTCTATCTATACATACCGCCTAAGTCCTCTTCCTCATCAAGAGGAAAGTCCAGCCACGTTTCTGGATGCATCGCGATGTTTTTAGCGAATGCCAGGACCTCCTCAGTGACCCCAACAGCGCACTCTTCCAATTCATCCTCTTCGTCTTCAATCAAATCCATCGCCAATTGCTCGGGCCGATTATCGGGCGGCTCAGATCGATCGAAATCGGGACCTGATCGATTGGACAGCGTGGAGGGATCCGAAGGCGGTGGCGCGAGGAAGGTAGCGACGCCCCAGAATTGGCGGGTCAGGGTTTGTTTGAATTCGTCGAGGTCATCCTTCACGCCTCGGGTTTGGGCGTCGTCTTGTTCCTCGTCTGCAGATTCAATTCCACTTCTTCCATTGTCATCTTCTTGGGGTTTGGTGTCGGTGGTGGGTGAGATTGGTGCTTTGTCATTGTTGTTCGGTACGACGTCGTTCTCGGCACCACCGTCGTCGTCGAGCCGTAGAGAGTCAGCGAGCGAGCGTGCGAGCCATGACATTGTTTTTTTTTTTGGAGGAAGGAAGAAAGTGACGGATTTAAAAATGGGACGTTCAAAAAAGGTACGGGCGCAGTGGAAAGTGCGGGTATTGGATCCGCTGGTTTACGAACTACCCTTGTCGATAGTGGTAGGTCTATAGAAAGATGCCACGTGTGCACGTTCCCGGGTGAGAAACCAAATTATTTTGTCCGGCACAAGATAAATATATGATTAGGTAGATCCAGGTATGATATTGGATCCAATCATAACAGACTAAAGCACAGATACCTTTTGGACCTTATCTGCTTGACCAAATAAAAAATAAATTTTTTTGAAAGTTTTTCATGGCCCAGGGAAACAGGTGAATGAAGTTTACTTTCCAAGCTGTAAGCCCATGAATTCAATGTTTGTTGGGTTTTGACATCTACTTACGTTGTAGGTTGATTTCGATTTTGGGCTTGAGCAAATTCAAATTTTAATTTGTGGCCCGACCTGAATTCAATTTTACATTATGCATACATAAGTTAGGTCAGTTGGTTAAGACAGTATCCTTATTTTCTTGCACTCGAATTCAATCCCCCTTCCCGTATATTACAATAGTTTAGAATATCACTTCATATATAAAAAAAACTTGATGCATTAAAGCTTCACTAGTTATGATTGTTCCAATTGTGAAATGTATATATGTATGCTATGTATACAATTTTATTAAAAAATATATAAATTACAGATAACTTGACAAAAGAAAAAAAATGTTTTTGGAGGTGAATATTTTTCAAGAAATAATTGAAGCAGCAGGCTGAGGGACAACAATGTAATTTTCACCAAGTATTGTGAACGACTCAAAATTATTATTTATATTTCCATATTTCGAGCCTTTTTGGTTTTGGCCGGCATTATTTCCATTCAAAGATGCCATGTTGCAATTGCAAATGCTACAAAAGAATTTTTTGGTTCTTGTCCTCTCTGCTTTTCAGGTAGACAAGGTTTCAATGCTCTCTTTTTCCCCTCTTGAACAAATTTCTTTTCATTGCCAAGGGCCCAAAGGCTTTGTCCATGTGTGCCCATTCGTGACAACAAAAGTGACTTTGAGGGCCCTTAAAATGCTTCATCTAGTTTCAAGTTTTCAACTGCAAAGTACTTATTATTATTTTTTTTAATACAAGCGATATTAAAGAAGGATGGATTGAACACATTATGTCGATATAACCTCACCTTGACCACTTAAGCAATAAGCGCCGCGCATCTTAATTTTAATTTTATTACACCAAAATATTAATAAAACAAAAACATAAAAACAAAAAACATTGAAACTTCGGGAATCCAAAAAGCATTGCAATATCATCTTAAGATGATGATCAATGATTTTGATAGGACTTGGGATTAGTTGGCTAATTTTTATCTGATATAATTTTTTTCTAGGTGTTTTCATTAAAGCTCAGTCAGTTTTGCTTTCCCTTCTCACTCAACTTTTCGTTCACGTCTGAATCAAGAAACCCTTCTCTCTGTAGCAGCTTTTCCACAAAGAGTAAAACAGTGTCCTCCTTCACAGCCCTGTTGCCAGTCAATGCATCCAATAAATGAAGGGAAAGCAAACACGAAAGGCCCCTCCTCTCCTCCACCCATATCTTAGCTAGTCAGCTCTCTCAAGTCATCAGAGGACAATGCAAACCAGAACAGCACAGAGCCAAACATAAATGAGTGAATGGGAATTTCTAAATTTGCGGCAAATTCAAAAAACCATCATGTAAAAATTAAAAATTTCGTGTTCAATGCTTATTGTACATGACTTTATCTTATGCCCAACAGGCTCTATGAATGAACCCTGCAAAATCCAAATCTGCCTAGATCTTTACAAGAGGGAAATATGACTGAGAATCAATGGGGCTGCACAAGCCAAGCAACATCAACTACAATTACAGTAATGTTTTCCCTTCACTCAACTCCTTCACAGATACATTATAAAAGCCACTCTCTTGTTTGGACATGAAGAAACAAGCAACCTATCTGTAACCATTGTTGACAAGACAACAAACAAAAAGAACTCAATTTGGCTTGAATATTGTTGAGGCTTCTTGGCAAAAAGGTCAGCTTATAGACAGTGAAATTGTAGGTATGAAAATTTTGATACAGTGCCCAAATTGATCCACATTATGATGCTTCTGGTGGTGGAAACAATTGATCCCATCAAAGATTTTTAGTATACACAATAAAGAAGGGTACCTCAGAAACACCACAAGTGACTTTTGTCTTGAATTTTCTTGGATCCCCACAAGCTCTTTGGCTCCTTTATCCATTGGAACAATGAAAAATTGAGAGAATGTATATCAACAAAGTACCTTTTTTCTTTCTCTTCATTGTATTGTTCTAGTAAGCTTACACTTGGAAATGAATATTGTGGCAGTGTAATTTAGACTACACAACTTCAAGAGCTCTGCAGCCCTTTGCTTCAATACAGGATTGCAACCACTCTGAATTACAAGAAGCAGCTTGGCTGCCAAACCTGCCTCCACAGCAAGCGATGCGCATTCGTCCGGGGCGAGCTTGCAAACCGCCCACAAGATTGACAATGCAAGCTGAGTGCAGCTCTCTGAAACCTTCATCAATAGCCTAACCACACTGGGGATTGTCTTAGGACAATCTTTCAAAGCCTGCCTTCCCTCAGGAAGCGTTGACAAAACTTCCAGGATATGAAGGGCTAACTCCAAACACTCATGATTCAAATTGGGCAAGAGCTCAATCAATTGAGGAACTGCCCCGACGCTCACAACCGAGTTCCTGACTGACTCATGCGAACAAATTGTCTTCAGCAGACTGAGACCAGGCAAAACACCATTAGAGTGTCTTTTATCCTTCACTAACCTCAACAATCCGACCACAAGACTCAAGCTTGAGACGTTTTCTGACTCCAAATCCTTGCCCTCCATCAAAACTTCAATCAATTTCGTACAATTGATCTTGGTCTCAATGGATCCCTCATTCAACATATCAACCATTAACGATATCTTCGCCGGTTGCATCAGAATTGTCTTGGCTTCTGAACTGAGGTCCAAATTCACAAGTGTCCCAATTGCTTCTGACCCAACAGCGTGTGAAGTGAAAGGACCCAACAGAGAAGTAATCAAAGCAACACCTCCATTGTCCACCACTGTGTTCTTAGCTGATGCATGAGCAGTCACTACCTGTCTGAGCTCCTTGAGAGCTTGAACTCTGGCTTGGCCCTTAACCTTCTTCAGTGTCTCCAGAATCTCCAAAACCCTTCCTTGCACATCCTCTGACCTCTTCTTCATGGCCAAGTACTTCTGTGAAAACCAACTGAAAATCAGCTGCTGAAGGGTCTTGTTGGGTGTGACTGAATCATCCCAGAGCTCTTGCATTGTTGTGGGACAAGTATAGTGGCCCAAAGAGAACCATTTGAGAATGTTTGATCTCTCGTAAGTCTGACCCGTGCAAAGGGTTACAGGGTCTTGCATTGGCTCCAATGAGATTGGGCAAATGAAGACTGAAGGAATCTCAATGGACTCAAGCTCCTCAATCATCTTCTTCAGATCCAACTTTTGAGCCACAACACCAACACCACCACCACAAATTAACCCATCTTCACCACCCAAAATCCCATCTTTCACTGCAGTGTCCAGATCTAGAACTTGGCCACCACTACCCACATCAAACTTCATATCCCCAACTCTTCTCCTACCAGTTGGCTGGTACATAGGCATTTTTAGAACCCCTTTTGCAAATCAAGAAGAAAACCAAATAAACTACACTTGGCTTGGATAAGAAAGAGTTAAAGACCCTCAAAATCCAAAGACACCAAAAAACAAGAATTCCACTTGAAGACCAATCTGTCCCATCACATCCACCCAGCAAGAAGCGTGTGGCAAAGTAAAGGAGATAAAGAAAAGAAGATGGAGAGAGAAAAGTGTGGAAAAGAGAGGAGGGAGAGTTTTCTCTCTCACTGTTGCTTTCCTTTACTCTCTTAGGCTAAACCTTCTCATTGACAATTACAAGCAAGCAACAAAGACCATCAAATGCCAAAGGGGATATCTTTTCTCCCATTTCCTTGCTTTATCTGATCTCTTTCTATGGTCAAAAGGCCCACCTTCTTCTTCTTCACCACCACTACCACAACCATCATTATAATCATCACCAAATCAAGCACATCATGAAGTAGTAATCTTCTTCCCCAATACCAAAGCTCTCACTTCCTCTTCAAGCTCAATAAAAAGTTTGAAATCATACACCCCAGATCAGGGAAGAAAAAAGGCAAGAAGGCATTCAAAAGTGACAAAAGGGTCCAAACTCACTCATATCACTCAAACAGCACTCACCCAACTGACCAAAAAGAATACAGAGAAGAATTTTATAAATTTCTCAGAAAGAATTACAACAACAAGGACATGTGAGAATGAGAAAGCTCAGAACCATACCATGATAGCAAGTTAGAAAAGAGAAGGGCAGAGGAAAGAAAAGCATACGAAAAAAAGCTATCTTCTTCTGCACAGTCTCCTCCACTGCTCTGCTGGTCTTCTTGTGGGGGCAGGTGACGAAAACCCCCAAAAATTTGTTTATTATTATTATTTTCTTAAATTTCCTCGAGAAAATAATAGATTTGTGTCTGTGTCTGGGTTACCGGCTATCTCCGGTTCTGCAAGTCCTGGCAAACTGTGCACCACACGTGCAGTCAGACATTGTTTCTGGTCACAGACACAGTAATATCTGATGATAATTTTTTCTTCTTGTTTTTTGTAATTTATTTTTGTATTATCGATATTCATGCACTTCTGTATAATTTATTTATAAGCATGCAGATGCAGTGGCAGAGACTCTGCATCTGTGACAATGTAATTATGCAACCAGTGCCCAGATAGGATAGAGGTTGTTTTTGACTGAATTATTTTTAATAAAGCTTGTTTGACTGAATTATATTCTGCAGTTAAATTTAAAATTATAAACTAATAAACGTTTTCAACTTTTATTTAATCAACGTTTCTTTTAATGACTTTGGATAAAAGGGTGTTCGAGTTTTTCTTTTTATATCGACCAAAAAATAGTGATATAAATTATTGTTTTATTCCCTCTTTTAAAAACAAAACAAAAAACCAAAAAATCCACCAAAAAAATGTTACAAAAGGGTGCTTGAAACCTTCCACCATGTTCATGGTAGGTATTACTAGGTTTGAATGGTCAGATTCAACCACCAATGGCTTGGCCAGCTCTTGCAGAAAAAGAAAAAAGTAGTAGTGGGTTGATAGAACGGTTGAAGAAATATATTAAGATAACGGATATAAATTGTAATATATGAGCATAGTGGTTTTATTCAATCATATTCAATATTAAATGGCTCATAAAATCTATTAATGTTATGAGTGGTCACTTGTGCATGTTGTCATATGAACTTTATTTTTTCTTAAGGAATAAGTTGGTGTGCAAAGTTTTTTAAAAAAATAAAAAGTTGGTATGCAAATGTTGATAAATTTAGTTATCACTCTTTTTGTAAGTGAATTGGTATCTTCTTTTTTTATTTTTTTATAACAAAATGCTTCTTGTGGATTTAGTAATTAATATTATTTCTCTGTATATTCAACATTTTTTTTCCTTCTTTAAATAAATATTGTTTCTCATCTGACTAATATGAAGGTCCACATGAGAAGTCCATATATGATACCTTCACTATAGAATTTCGTTTGCAAACTTTATTGTCAAGAGGAAGAGGAGGAGGCGAGTTAGAAAGAAGGGCAACCCAATCCACTACATAATGGCATATTTATTAATTCATAATAGAAATTAAAATAAGGAGTTGAATTCCTATTACTAATTACTCATATGTTTTCTTCACATAAATGAATGAAAATGTGGACTCACGCAAAATTAGGAATTTAACTCCTGATTTTGAAGAAATTTGGACTTTTGGGTGGATGTGATATTCTAATTATTGGAGAACTAACGCATTAGGAAATCACACGATTTTATAATTTTCAAATTTGTTATTCACTTTAACCCATCAAAAATTTGCATATAAAATAATTTATTTAGAACAAGGACATTTTAGTAATCAAATTGGGTTTAATTACGATTCATGAAAATTTAGTAAATAACTTATAGAGAATCAATACCATTCATTCCCTGATTCTAGATAGTTTAGTAAACAACTTCAATGAGAGTCCGGATTTTGACTCATTCTCAATTCAATTCATCTTCACCCAATTCCATATTAGTAAGAGTATCTACAATCATGCTATCTATTTTTTAGTTAAAATTTAGCTACAAACATATAAAAGTTATTTTAGGAGGAGCTTTCTATAGAATTTTAACTCAAATCATAATTTCTCATATTTTTGGTGTTTTAGTAAAACTCCCTTTAAAGAATCATAAATGCTATCAATATTTTTTAATTGGTCAATCTCTATAAAAATATATATATACAATAATTATCATTAAATACAAGTTTAAAATACTCATAAAATAAAATAGCATTAAATTATAGAGAGCCATTATGAGTCATTTCTATCTCTTCACATTTAGGAGCTCCTATAAATCTCCTTATTTTAAGTGGTAGATAGAGAGCATGATTGAAATTGTATTTTTTCAATTTCTTTCTAAAATAAATATTTAAAAAGCCTATTATGAATGCCCTAAACATACCAATAATACAGGAAATGTCACACTACGAGTCCTCCTGTAGGTTGAGAAAATAATATTATTAGTCAAAGCTATACTTCCCGGTCAGTCCTCACTCTGATTATATTATAATTTTATGCAATCACACAGTTAATTAATATAAATTAAATGCAACCTTTTTTTTTTGGGTCTGATAAATTAAATGTAACTTAAGCCAGGGAGAAAGTGCCTGGCTCTTTGAACGCACGGTTCCCAACTACGTGGAAGTACGTGATTGGTCATAAGAAAGCAAGTGCATCTCTCTCTCTCTGTGTGCAATCGTCCAAAGGCTTGAAAGTGGTCAAACCGGACACCGGAAAGCCAAAAATTGCCAATCGAGGCCAATGCAAATTATAAATCTTTTTTCCTTTTTACAATTTTATTTTTTTAATTTGAGGAAAGTGAATTACAAATCTTTAGATCCTCAGGATCGGTCAAACCACCGAGCTGGCAGCCTGGCGCTTTATGAAAGCCACGCTCTGGTGGGTCCCGCCCCACGGGCCTTCCAGTCTTCCCCGAACTCCTATGCTCTTCTTTTTAAAATATTCGCCCTGAATTAAAAATAAAAAACAAATATTTCCCCTCCTTTCAAATTTGTATTTAAGAAAATTAAAAAATATTCCCATTTTATTTGCTCATTTGGTATCAAGAGCAATTTTCTTCTTATTTCCGATGTGGGATACATATAGTGCCTTTTCCACATATGATCAAAATTCACTCAACACTAATAACATTCTCAACAAAACTGAGCTGGGAATTAATCCCAGAAATTTCTCTGACAATTTGATCAAGTGCGCCTTCGTCTTTGAGTATGGCCGTATGAGAAACCCCAGGAATTCTGATGGTTTTCAGGGTTTGATTTTTCACATCAGACCATAGAGATTCATGTGCCATTAAGCTCACCATGTTCACAGTCCCATCTCCATCCCCATAAACAATCTCAGGCTGCTCATCAAAACCCTTGTTTCCATAGAACAAAGTCTCCGCTGTCTTCACACCACTTCCAAAAACACAAGTAATAGGCACCCCGGGAGCAACCAGCTGATCCATCAAGCCCAAAACGCGCGTTTTGAAAGGATGAATACCTTGTTCAAATCCAATGTCACTGAGAAATTGTGGAATATCAGAGGCTGAATATGTAGCGTTTGGGGTGATTACAAGTGGGGTTTTACGACCAAATAATTTAGGGTTTGGCATTAGCCAAAGGTTGCTCTCTGAGCTCCTTTGCTCTTCTCTAACCAGCAATGGATCCACTAGGGGCACCCCTAATGTGTTGCCTGAGGCAAATGTGAGCATTTCGTCCACGGTGCCACCCCATGGTGTGGAGAGTGAAACAAAGTGTTTAATGAATTTCCGGCGCCACGAAGGTGTGTTCCGGTTGAGGAGGTGGAGAGCAAAGAGGCCTCCTAAGCTGTGTGACACAAGAATTACTGGCCTTCCTCCATTAGAGGTGCTTGCATTTTCTATCAAATCTTTTAGGTCTTGTAAGAACTTGGAACCAACATGGGATGGATGATCTTCTGGTGCCAAACCATACCGAAAATCGTATGGGGCCCCAAATAGGTTTTTTTCGTTGACATAGCCAATGTTTTCCAATGATTCCACTAGAGGTGCCATGTATCCCGTGATGCGCCTATATACAAATGTAGTTATCTACTATTAGTGCAAATATAATATCAATTTTTAACATTCGTGTTATGCTGTCGCACTCTCAATCTCAATAATATTACATTATAAACGATAAAATGCGACATTGGTCATGTAACATTGGCGCAACATAATTGATATTCTAAACTTTGTGACAAGTGAAAATTTCTCAAATTTTTTAAATCCATCTTCTATGAATGCAGAAATGGCATCAATTATTGAAACAATTAACTTAAGCAACATATGAGCTTACTTGAGATTGGGGTCGAGGTAGAGAAGAGACTGGGTGGAACCAAAGTGAGGCGCCCTGGTCTCGATCCCAGGGACATTTTTGTAATCATCCAAATCAGGGTCATAATAAAGCGTCATGCGCTCAGCAAAGCAGGAGGTGAAAGGAGCCAAGAGGACACTCGGGTCGAACCAGAGCCTGAACCAGCCGTCCTTCTTCCTCTGAAATGGGTACCAACGGCTGCACAGCAGACTAGAGGGCTTGTACTTGCTGGTTAGCCGGGCTTCCAGCTGGTTCCCGCCATTCCCAGGTATGAGGATCAGAGGGTACAGGTTGCCGCCTGCCTGACACGTGTACACCATCACAGCCATTGATGAAACCAAGCTAACCAACAGCACCAGTTTCAGCCCTAGCTCCTTCATAATTTGCTCCTCTTTGTCTTTGCTCGTCTTTTGGGCTTGTCTCTGCGACAGAGTGATGAGCAAATTTTGACTGCATTGTACTTGCTATCATATCTTCTTGGCTTGTAGATGACATCTGCTTGCTATAAACTTGTGGTGGAAAATGAGATACGTAATGCAGCCTTAATGGATAAATTGAAAACACACCCGTGTTTTTTTTCCATGCACCCACCACCAAAAGAAGAAAAGGCCTATCCGGGTTGGGCCTTGAGGCCTTTGAATTTGGGCCAAATCTTTGAAGCAGATTATTGAACTTTGGGCCGTTTTCTAGTCAAAAGTCTCTGTTTAATTTTTAAGGCTAACGACAAAACATACCATTGATGTTTGGGGTTATTCTCAATATGGGCACCGAGGTTTCAATTTCATCAATTTACACCCAAACGTTTTAAGATTTGATCAATTTGTACCTTTCGTTAATTTGACCGTCTAGTCCTCTGTTAAATTGATGATGTGGTAAGTGAGGGACCCACTTTTGTGTTATGTGTCAATAAAAGTAATAAAAAATCCTTAAAATGATAAAACATTAATATGCTTTTTAAAAGACTAATATTTTTAAAACATAACTAAAACAAAAACAAATAAAACAAATAAAAAACCAAAGTATTTTCTGAACCAGTCATCCTTTCTCTCTCTCTCTCCCCCCAACCACCTTCTCCGACCCACTGACAAATCACGCCGTCTAACAAACCTCCCCGACATCGACCCAACCAGACCAATCACATATGTATAAGCAATCGCCACGTAACCGACTATGAATAAGCTTATTGCCTTGTTGATTGCTCAAATTCCAAACCCAGAACCCAAATGCAACCCTAAACCCTAAACCCTAATTCATCGCTCACTCTAACATTGCCTATCTTAATAGCCTGATCCTCTGCTGCTTCTACTTGGGCTTCAGAATCATCATACACTGTATCAATAAAGAGCGTCAAATAGAGATTAATAACAATTAGACCTGTCTTTGGGGTTTATCCCCCCTTGTTCACCAAAAAAGAAGAAGAAAAAAGGTGAACAATTAGACCCAAAAGCACCCAATTCATGATTCACACCAATTTGGCTCGAGGAAGGCTCGATTAGGTGCTTGTGGACCGGAGACGAATCTAATCTCCGATAATTCTCATCGGGACCAAGCTCGCGTTTGAGCTCAAAATCGAAGTTCTCAATGAGAACATAGGAGTGGAGGAGAACGGGGAAGAGATCGGAGACGATGAAAGGGATGACCTTGCAGCACTTGGACTTCCAGCAAACGTTGCAAATCAAGGGCTTGTCCAATATAGATCCCTACATTTTCTATTTCCTAGACATATACCTATCACTCTATAAATCTATGTGTAAAACCCAATTTCAAATTTAAATGACTAGTAGGATATAAGAGGTCGTAATATTTCTATATTTTTACATCATTGCCACCAAACTTCATATTTTATTTATAATTTATTTCAAGCATTTCATTAACTGCCATAATTGTAATTAATATACTCCCTATTAATAGCATATCAATCACCCCATTTCTTTTAGTTGTCATTCCCTTTCACATCTCGCCCCTTAAAATTACCAAAAAAAAAAATATGTAAATTACATATCCAATAATGTACCTATGAAAAATATAATATAAATATATACATATAAAATATAGGTATATTATTTACCAAAAAAAAAAAAAAGTCAGTTACTTGTAATTGTGTATATTTTTCATAATTAAAATAGGTACATAATAATTTATATAAAATATAGGTACATTATTTACCCATAGGTAAATTATTTTACAATATACATGTAAATGTGTATAGGTACATTATTTGGAATAGATAATTATGTACACTTTTCATACTAGGTAAATTATGTTTTTCATAAAACAAACAAGTAATAGGTACATTATTTTTTCAACATAATTAGTATGTACAGTTTTATTCATAAACAATTATAAAGTGGATCATTAGTCATGTATAATTCATAAAAAGAAAATAACATAAACATTTTATTAAACAAACCGATTACCTAAATTTGAATTTATTGTTAAATTTTTTTAAAAATGTTTCAAAATTAATTCCTACATCCATTACAACAATTTAGAGATCTTTCCAAATTCAACATCTGTCATTATATACAATTCAATTAAAAACTGTTTCCATATTGATTCCTACATTAATATACAAAATGCAATAATGGCTTAGTTGGGGGTATTTTTGGAATCTGAAAAAATACAATAAATCAGATTTTATGCTTAATTAGGTAACTTGCTAAGTTGGATCTTAGTCATGAGTTTTTACTTATACAAATTGGGTATTATTTATAGGAACAAAAAGTGAAGGGTTTTAGGTACGGCAAATTGAATTTGAAGGGTGTAAGCCAAATTTACTATTAAAAATATTAGTTTTTAAAAAAAGCATATTAATGTTTTAGAAAAATTAGGTATTAGACATAAAATCTTTACAAATTAGGATTTGAGATATATAGTATTTTTGTTAAGGTTTTGATACATATGAATCAAATTTTGTTTTAGATTTGGCAAAGAGGAGGCTCAAGATTCGTTGGGCCTGCCTAAATTATAAAAACTAAAAATATATTTTTAGCCTTTTTGTTTAAAAGCACAAAATCAGATCTCCCTCCAATAAAGCCGCGCCGAAAGCTCTCTCTTCTTCCTCACGATGAGTCTTCTCCAAAGTAAAGCTCTGAGCTTGGCCGTAGCAAGAAGCTATGGCAGGATCATTCGGGCGCGTCATTGGTGGTGGCCAACCTGGCAGAGGAGGGAAGGGCTGATTTTGGAGAGTAGAGGAGGGCAATTCTCTCTGTCTGGTTCTTCCTTCTTTGGCGTTAAGGTCATTCTTGGGCAGGAGCTGAATTGTATTGATTTTGAGGTATTTATGTTTATGCAATTTATTCTTCGTTGTTGTTGACAGTTGGAAAATGACTTTTTATTGATTTTGAATAATTGTGTAGTTTGATGACAGTTGGAAAATGACTATTTTCTTGCTCTAGATTATGCGATGCTGTTTTGATTTGATCTACGTAGTTGTTGCTAATTCTTTTTATTTTCTTGTGTTTGTGTAAATTTGTGAATAGTCACATTGTTTGTACTGAATTTTACTTCATTAAATTGGTAATTTTTGCTAATAGTGATGTATAGGCATAAAGATCTGACTTTTTAGTTCAATTTTTTGATCGGTGGTTGATGTGTAGAGTGTTGGGGTTTGATTTAGACTGGGAAGGGAGTTTGCATTGTGTGAGCTCGCACTGTAGCATTTGCACTTTTTTGAACACAGTTTTCTTGTTTGTGAAGAGAGAGTTGATTAGATTACTTTGCTATAGAAAATGATCTAGTAATTGTAGCTGGAGTTTCAATCTCTATAGAAATTTGCAACTTCGTTCTTGACTCCCTTTGATTGAGAATTTTTCATTAGATTTCATTAGCAATTTTAACACTAGATAGAATTGGACTCTTCAGTCTTTGGGCATTTTAGGTGTTATTTTACATAGGTTGATTGATGAGTCATCTCTCCCCCATTTCAACCCCTATCATATGATTTGGAGGGGCAAAAGTACCGAGTAAAAATATTCTTTAGATTATTGCTCGTGGTAGAGTAAATACTTGTGGTTCAAAAGAGGCCTAAAGTTAATCTATCTCATCATGGGTGTATTATGTGCAAGAGGGAGGCTGAAAATAGTGACCCTTTTGGAGCTGAAAATATTGACCCTTTTGGAGCTGAAAATGTTCTTTAAAGCTTTGGCACAAAATATTCATGGAAGCTTGGCCATGCATTTTTATGGTTTCTGAGAAGCACTATCCTTTTGAAGGGGAAAAACAAGAACTCATGTGGAGTTGTAGTGTATGGCTGTAGGGTTTGTATGGATGGAATGAAATAAGAGGATATTGTATGATGCTTGAATTTGCATTAGGGATTGCTTAGGTATGGATGGAATGAAAAAATTGTATCAAAGAGTGATTTATTCAACATTTAAGTAAATGTCTTTGTCCTCATTACTTCATTTACTTAAGAATGTAAATGTACCCCCCATTTGATTCAAATTACTAATCAAATTCCCACCAAATCAAAATATGAATTAGTGCGATTTTATGATGGCTCATTAAGGGATTGCTTATCCGGTCTTGCACCTCAGCAACTTCTTCCTATTTTAGAAGTAAAAGTATCAGTAGAATTTTCAGCAAATCAACTATGGCAAATGGTATGTTCTTTTCAAATTTATTAGACAAAAAGGATATCAAAATAAATGGAAACTGCAATGCAGTTTCCATTTCTTTAGTACTTTCATCTTGGTTTTCCATTTGGTTCCTCATTAATATGTTTATTTTTTCCCATACTTTGCAGTGCAGTTTCTAATTTGATTATATGATTTTATTGGTTTGGTTGTTTCTTACTAGTTGTTGGCATTAATTTTTTTTTTGTTTTCAGTTGCTAATTTGATTGGTTTAGGTTTCTTTTTACTAGCTGTGGTCATGTAGTTTTTAGGTTTTTAGCTGTTCTTGCAACTCTTGCTTTTGATCTTAATGTAAACCATCCATATAAACCGCTAGTTGAGGCAATAAAGAAATTCAAAGTAGCTTAAAATGTCCTTGCTCAAGTTGCATGGAATTTTGTTAATGACGGGTATGTTTCTCTTAGTTCATATATCTTGCTTGTTCTTCTTGGCCTTTCTTTAGTTGTTTTTTGAACTTCGAATGTGGCATGCAGACTTACTATGCATTTGTCTTGATTTGGAAATGGTTGATGCCATCACTGTCATATGATATTTTGCATTTAAGCTTTAGTTGAGTGAAATTTTATACAGGTTCTGCATTGTAGTTTTGCACAAACTACATTTCAGTTTCAGAAACTGCATTGTAGTTTTGGTACTTACAATTGGATTTTTGCTCTTTCATTGGTCTTAAACCTCACCAATTTGAAGAAGTAGAGGCTACCCAGATGAAGAATTAGGTGGGCAAGAGAAGAGTAGAACTACCCAAGAGTAAGGAAACTCAAAATTGGACTTTTAGAAACCGCATTGCAGTTTTCATTTAATTGCTCTTTCCTTGGTCTTCAACCTCACCAATTTGAAGAGTAGAGGCTACCCAGATGAGGAATTGGGTAGGCAAGAGAAGAGTAGAACTACCCAAGAGTAAGGGAACTCAAAATTAGACTTTTAGAAACTTCATTGCAGTTTTCATTTAATTACAATTGGTTTTTTGTTCTTTCCTTGGCCTTTAACCTCACCAATTTGAAGAGTAGATGCTACCCAGATGAGGAATTGGGTAGGCAAGAGAAAAGTAGAATTACCCAATAGCAAGGGAACTCAAAATTGGATAAAATTGTTCATATTGGTTCCTCCATTGTGCTTCAATAAAATTAATATTTGTTTTTGAAGCTATTTTCATTTTTGTTTTTGTTTTTTTAAAACATAATTGATATCTACATTGTATTTTTGTTGTTGTTTTTCTGTTTTTATTTGCAATTTTTGTGTGAAAAAGTGTTGAAATGATTTTTTAATTTATTTTTAAAAACCGTGGATTATTTATATAAATATTGTATAACTGAATAAATATTACAAAATCAAGTTTGGTGTAGTGGTTTGTGAGTGAGCCTTTCTCCTTTGAGGGTCAAGATTCAAGTCCCTTCAATGACACAAAATCTTTTTTTAAAGGTGAATAAAGGGCAACGGAGTTGGTCCCTTGCAGACGGTGGCAGGCCGATGATGGTGGCGGTGGCGGGAGGTGGCGGCGGTGGTAGTGGTGGCAGGTGGCCGGTGGTGGTGGTTGATGGTGGTCAGTGGTGGCCGACGGTGGTGGTCGGTTTTTATTACTTTTATTGACACATAAGCACAAAAGTGGGTCCCTCACTTGCCACATCATCAATTTAACAGAAGACTAGACAGTCAAATTAACAGAAGGTGCAATTTATAGAATCTTAAAATATTTGGGTGTGAATTGGTGAAATTGAAACCTTGGTACCCATATTGAAAATGACCCCAAACATCAAAGGTGTGTTTTGTCGTTAACCCTAATTTTTATCATAATTTTGTGAAACATCTGAGAAAATTGGGCACATTATATAAGAGCACTTCTACCCGTGCAGGCCAGTATGGGCAAAAGGCCCTCCAATCCCCAAAAATCAACTCCGGCGGTGAAGGCCATCTCATGCAACGAGTGGGCTCTATCATCCTGGGCAAGCAAGCCTAAAGGCAAGACTTGCTTGGGTTGCTGCTTGCGTTTGCTGATGTTAATATGACATCAGCAACCAATTCAAATACCCCAAAAAATAACAAAAAATTCAAATTTTAAAATATTTTTATAAATACCTAGCCATGTTCTTCACTTCCCACACTAAAACTCTATACAAATTCTTCTCCTTATATCTCGTGTGAATAATGTTTGCCTTTACTTGTCATGACAATGGAAAAAACAAAATAAAAAAAGTAGGGCAGTCACTATTCATATAAATAGTGTTTGCCCTAACTTGCCCTAGCCATTTGCCTGGCATGGCACCATGGATGGAAGTACTCTAACATACGAACAAGGCAAACATGGGCTTAGTCAAGTTGGATAGAGTGAATGTACTCTTCTCACTTTGCACTCGAGTTCGAATCCTCCTCCTTATAATTTAAATTAATTTAAAATAAATTATGCTTGTATCAAACAAATAACATACAAACAAGAAATGTCATCATACCTGTTTTATTCAAGTCAAATTTATATGTCCATACCAGTTACAAACAAGTTCAATGCGATTGGTATTTAATTGCAATATCCTAATCATTTTTCCCAAACACACACATACAACCGGCGCCCACAAATTATATATATATGTGTGTGTGCTGGCCAGCTTTCAATTTTCCTTTATTATTTATTTGGGTCTAAACTTTATCCCACGCTAAGTCTTCGTTTTCATGAAATTACCAAAACCAGTCAAGAGCACTCATAGTGCGACAGAGTCAATGTCTGCCATGGCCTCACTGCTGAGAACACTAATTCAATTGTTCAATAATTTTAGATAGCAGTCATTGCATTGCAGTGGCAGCAATTGACTGAAATTTTTTATTTTGACCAAAATAAAAATGATTGAATTTTTTTATATTAAGTTGATCATTGTTTTAACTTACACACACAGGATTGCCATGGAAGAGAAGCTCCTTTTACAAGAAATGAGCGTGTAGTTGGTTTGCAATTTGACCATTAAGCCAACAGATGATGACTCATCAAATGGATGAGAGGAACAACAACAACAACAACAACATAAAAATAGAAATAAATAAAAAGTCAAATGTGGAAAACCCCCTTAGTCATCTTAAACCGTCCTTTCAATTTTGGCCTACTTCATCATTTCAAATTAATTAAGATTGCAAATCGCCTTTCCCTCTTGCTTTTCATTCCTTGTATTTCTCATTAATTTTTATTTATTTTTATCAAAGAAAAACTTCATTACAATCGAAGACATCTAAAATACCAATTTCAAAAAGACAACAAATTAACACGTTGAAAATAAAATTCAAACAGTTAAAAGCAGCATTAGCCCAAATCACTAATCCTTAAGCATTCAGTTTATGTTACCTGTATTCCACTTGTGCGTAGATTTATGTATTTAATGTGTTGAAAAACTATTTAATCTCTTTTTAAGTAAAATATCAATATTTTGCATTTAATACACGTGAAATAAACTGCATAAGGAAAGCAAAAAGAGAAAGAGAAAAGAGAAATTAGTTAACATTCCTGATTAGATAAGCGGAAAATCTTAGCACACCACACACCTCTTTGTTCTTATCTCTTTGCCTTTTCTAATCTCGTGGGTTCTGAAAAAGTCTAAACCCACCTCCTTGTTCATACTTCACTCAAGCATGTTGTTTCTTGGTCACCCTCCACAAAACCGTATATATTCACATTGCCTCTCAACCCACCTCTGCCTCTCTCTCTCTCTCTCTCTCTCTCTCTCTCTCTCATTTTTTCATTTCCCTCATAAACCCAATTTCAATCAAATCCCACTAAAACCCTTTTGCTCAATCACCAATTTTGATTTATTGTCACATTAAAAAGTTGTGCAACATGAGAAGCACCAAAGCAGAGAACAAAAACAAGTTTATGAGAATCATCACAGTACCAATCAGAGCTCTGAGCAAAGCCAAGGACTTTTATGTGAGAAGCATGACAGATGTGGCTGAGAGAGTGAGCTATGGCAACACCATGGGAGGCCCAGGTGGCCAGTTCTCTTCAAGCCTTCCCAAAAGCTTCAGCTCTAGGTCAACTTCTGGGTCGAGTGAAGCCAGTGGTGATGATTTTTCAGAGCTTATCAGAGCTGCTTCTGCCAGGAGCTATGGAACAAGGATTGATGTGGATGCAATATTGAAAGAGCAGCAGCTGAAGCGATCTGCTACAACCACCACCATGGGATCAAAAGCTGTGCTTCCCAAGTGTAGCAGCGTGGCCATGGGCAGGATTGATGAAGACGGGCCTGCTGATTCTGATGAACATGCTGCTGGTGATGTCAAGCCCGACTTGTTCTACCCAAGAAGCAGAAGCTATGCTGTTACAAAGAGAAGTGTTGCTTTCTGATTGTTCTGTAGTGGGAAATTTCTTGTGGTTTTGATTCATTTTCTTATGTGATTGAAACCTGAAAAATGTCTGTACAAAATTCAGGTTTTGAAATTAGAGCTGGTTTGAAAGTTTGAAGTGAGTTTGTTTGTATATATGCATCCTGTTTCAGGACAACTTTTAAAGCCTATCTACTTTGCTGCAAATACAAGCAAAATTATGAGAAAAAAAAACTTGGGTTATTGCCTAATTGGGTTTTAATTGCTTAATTGACATTATATTACAATTTACACATAATGTTCCTTTAAAAAAAAAAAAACTTTGGATGAGTACCAGATTATTCCAATATTTTCCTTTTAATGATGTTCTACGTTTTATTTTTATACAAATTTATAAATAAACTCAATCCTAGACATGTATTTATAAAAAAACTCAAACACTATTTAAACACAGAAACACACCCAAAATCAACCACAAAGTCAACAATTGTATATTTTTTTGGGTGTGTTTATAAATGAGTTTTGAGTGTGTGTAATGATGAGTTTTTGGTGTGTTTATAAAGTGTTTTGGGTGTTGAATTTTTTTATAATTTCAACTCCCATTTTGAGTGTTTTAGTGAAACTCCCTTATTTTTATAGGTGAGATAACAAAATGGTAGTAATATTCTTGTACTCCAAAAACCATGGTAGTAATATTGTTCTCATCAGGATATCTACACGTTATTATTGTGCGAATACTATTGTAAATAAGGAGGAAAACATGAAGGGATAATTGAAAATACATTGAACAATAATGTGTGAATGCTATTGTAAATAAGGAGAAATGTATGGAGAAATAGTAGAAAATACATTGAGTCCGCACGGTAATAATGTCTGAACGTTCACATAGGAGAATTTCTGATACATAATTATGATTGTTTGTTAGCAAGTCGCATAAGAAATAGGATTAGTAATACTAAATATAGAATTACTATATTATGTATCAACCTAACCTAACACACAACGACAAATACATACAAAAACAAAACAAAAATGTTAGAAGAGAAATATGATAAAAATATTTATAATTTTCTATTAAAAACATTGTGTTGCCTAGCCTAGTTGCTTATGATAGAGAATAGCTCACCAAATGAAAATTGACAGGTCTCAAAGTCGTCTCATATCATTTAGCTTGTGACAAACCAAAAGTTTATTAATGTTTCTATAGCTTTCTTGTGATGCCCACATTATTCAACTGAACAAATCAAAGCTTCATAAAAATTCTATGGGCTTTTTCGCCCACCGGCAGAGTAGCAAGCCAGCCACCACGTGTGAAAACATGGATTTGTTTTTTGTTTATAATTCTCACGATTTATGATTTAAAATAATTTGATTCTTTCAATTAAATTAGCCCAATGATAATTATAGTTCCATATGAAAATAAGAGTGAACCATTTTTAAAATCGATTTAATTTGGATAATAGCTTTGTTTCTTTTGCCATACTGTAAGATAGTTTCAGCTGTTGTAAAGGTCTTCGAAACTACCACAACTGCAAATATCAAAAGAATATGAATGAACGATAAGAAACCCCCACATAGATAAACTTAATGCTTAGCGAGGCTAGTTTATGGGTTTAACACTGCAATATTTATGGCAACATATTTCTTAATTACAAATAGTTTTTCAAGTCTATAAAAGAATTTAAAAGAATTAAATAATATGTAATAAGTAATTTATGAAATTAATTAAAATATTTAAATACTAATTATTCACTAAAGAAATAATAACTAATTAAAGTAATTAAATAAGGCTAAGATATTACTTAATTACAAATATTAAACTAACCATACTAATTTTACGAATTTTTCAAAAAATAATTTAAAATAATTAATTACTATATATTGAGTAATTTATGAAATTAATTATTTACAAAATAAATAATAATTAAATAAGACTAAGATATTTTTTAATTACAAATATTAAATTAAAAACACAAAATTTGTTTTTTTTTTTAAAAATAAAATAAAATAGTCATATTTCCAATTTATTAAAATAAAAAAATATTCGAATATTATTTAAATATTGGAATATACTCAAACTGTATAGCTGAACGGCTATACTGTTCAAATTTATTCAAAGCGTATAGCAGATGGGCTATAATATTTAAATATTCCAATTTATTGAAAGTGTATTGCCGACCGCTATACTATTTAAATATTCAATTTTTTTAAAAGAGTAACGCCGGGCGGCTATATTCTATACTAATTTAAATATTCGAAATCATTCAAAGCGTATAGCCGGGCGGCTATACTATTTAATCATTCGAATATATTTACAGCGTATAGCCGACCGGCTATACCATTTAAATATTCAAATATATTCGACAAGTATAGCCGTGCGGCTATACTATTTCAATATTCCAATTTATTGAAAGCGTATACTATTTAAATATTCGATTTTTTTCAAAGATTATAGCCGGGCGGCTAGACTCCAGACTAATTTAAATATTCGATACTATTTAAATATTCCAATTTATTAAAAGCGTATAGCCGAACGGCTAGATTGTTTAAAGATTCAAAATCATTCAAACGGTATAGCCGATCGGCTATACTATTTAAATATTCAAATATATTTATAGTATAGGCAGTACGGTTATACTGTTTAAATATTCGAATACAGTACAGCCGCTGGCTATACTATTTAAATATTTAATATATTTACAGTGTACAGCCTCACGGCTAGACTATTTAAATATTCGACAGTATAGCCGGTCGGCTATACGATTTAAATATTCAAATGTATTCAATATTCGAATTTTTTCAACTATTTAAATATTTGAATATATTTACGGAGTATATCCGCCCGGCTATACTGGCCGAGCCTCGTCGGCTCATCCCCTGACTCTAATTTAATCTCACCCAACGAAAAATCACAGCTTCCGTGCTACCGTCGCTTGGAGTTCCGATTGCACCATGGAGGCCGAGAAAGCCACAGACGTGTCAGACATTCAGAACGAGGACGAGCTCGACGAGGAGCCCGGCGAGGTGATCGAATCAGCGCCGCCTCTCAAAGTCGGCGAAGAGAGAGAGCTCAGCACCTCTGGTCTCAAGAAGAAGCTTCTCAAGCGCGGTCATGGCTACGAAACCCCCGAGCTCGGTGACGAAGCCACTGGTAAAGTGCCAGCTCATAATATTTAATTATTTATTGTTTATTTAATTATATTATAATTTTAGAGACATTGATTGTGGGAATTTGAATTTAGTGCACTACGTTGGAACTCTGCTTGATGGGACGAAGTTCGAGTCGACCAGAGACAGAGACGAGCCTCTCACCATTAAGCTCGGTCAGGGTCGAGTGGTGAAGGGTTTGGACCATGGCGTCGTCTCTATGAAGAAGGGAGAGATTGCATTGTTCACATTGCCTGCTGAGCTGGGCTATGGTGTTGTTGGTGGGGGTGGCTCTGTTGTACCGTCCAATGCTATTGTTCGATTCGAAGTCGAACTCGTTTCGTGGATCACAGTGGTGGATTTGAGCAAAGATGGTGGGATTGTGAAGAAAATTATAGAGAAAGGAGAGAGGAATGAGCGGCCTGGTGATTTGGATGAAGTTCTTGGTACTCTGATGCCTCATTATCTAATCAATTTGAGTTCTTTATTGGTTATTATATTGTGTTAGCATGTAATTACAGTTCTGTCAACATCAATTTTGATGTTTTTATTGGAATTTTGTTGTTAATGCAGTCAAGTATCGGGTGGCGTTGGTTGATGGTACCGTTGTTGCAGAGATTCCAGAAGAAGGAATTGAATTCTATGTGAAAGATGGTATTTTCTTTTTTTGTTTTAATCTGATGTGATTTTAATGGGGAAAGGCAATTCCTTTGTGATTATACCAATTTGTGATAATTGAATAACGTGGGGTTTGTGTTTGTTTCAGGTCATTTTTGTTCAGCATTGCCAAAAGCAATCAAGACAATGAAAAGGGGAGAGAAGGTCAGATTAATTGTTCAACCCCAGTGTATGTCTTTGGATCCTTGTTATCAAACTGCTATGTCTGGCAAAAAGAAAAAAATTGAATCGTCTGACGATGAAAGTTGATAAATAATTGTAGATGCCTTTGGTGTGGAGGGGAGGGATGCAAACAATGGGTTTCATTCTGTCCCTCCAAGTTCTGTGCTGAACATTGATCTGGAGTTGGTGTCTTTCAAGCCTGTTATTGATGTTACTGGTGATGCCAAGGTAATAAAGAAGGTCTTGAAAGAAGGGGAAGGTGCGTGGGTTGCTAATGAAAGTGCAAGTGTTACTGGTAAGTTTGTTGAGATGCGCATTATTTTAGCAATATTACTGGAATCAGTTAGGAAGTACCTGGAGGTAAAAGTTTACCTGATGTTGAAAGCAATTAGAAATATTCAGTATATGTAGAATGCGAGGTAATATTTTGTTAAATTATACACATTCAATGATAATTTGTAGTTAATTACAAAAAATGTTCGTCTGTTTCATATTTATTCCGAGAAGATAAGGTTCTTTCATTCATGCACAGGCATTGATATCAAATATCTACAGGCCTTCAGGATAGCCCAATTGATAGTCACACCTATTTTCTAAAAAGGAGGTCCCAAGTTGATATTCCCCCTCCCCAAATGTGTAACTAATAAAAAAAACTTCTATCTGATGGTTTACCAACTATTATTGAATGTCATAGTAAGTAATTTTTGGAATACATAATGAACCTGTGATATCGTACCATTCTACTAGTTAACTTAAACATTTCTGTACATCTCCAACTGCTGCAGTTAGCTATATAGCTAGGCTTGAAGATGGCACTGTCTTTGAGAAAAAAGGAATAGATGGAGAGCAGCCTTTGGAATTTATCACCGACGAAGGTCAGTTACTCCGAGTTCATTGTTTCTTCTCTCTCTCTCTCTCTCTCTCTGTGCATCTTTTTGTCTGATAATCAAGAAGAAAGCTCAAAAGGATTTCTGGCTGATATTTGCATCTTACTATCTACAGAACAAGTGATTGCTGGTTTAGACCGAGCAGTTGCAACAATGAAGAAGGGAGAACAGGCAATATTGACTATACATCCTGATTTTGGATTTGGAAGCATTGAAGCAAGGCGGGACCTGGCTGTAGTTCCACCACATTCAAATATCGTCTTTGAAGTTGAAATGCTAGATTTTATCAGGGTAATGATCATTTTGATGAAACTGGGGGATTTGAAACAGTACTTTTCCAATATATTTGTAATGACGCTAGAAGGCACAAATTTCCTATTTTTCTCTCACAACGACAAAGTTTCAAGCGCTACTACAATTACTTTCTTAATTTCACTCTTCACTTCTCTTTTATGAAAAGGAGAAAGCACCATGGGAAATGATTAATCATGAGCGACTTGAGGCAGCCAGAAGGAAGAAAGAGGAAGGCAACCTTCTCTTTATAGAGGGGAAGTATCAGAAAGCAGGAAAAAAGTATGATAAGGTAACATAGTGCAATTTTGACTCCCGAATGGACCTTATGTTGGTTCTATTTTAATCAACTTCATATTTGTCTGTTGCTTTCCTCTTATTTCAGGGTGCTGACTATGTTAGTGAAGATGGTAACTTTGGGGACGATGAGTCAAAGCTAGCAAGAGAACTTAGACTGTCTTTCTGGTTGAATGGTGCAGCATGTAGCTTAAAACTAAATGACTTTCAGGAAGCAATCAAGTTATGTTCAAAGGTAAGCTGTACCCAAAAAGCTGATGGATGAAGTTTCAGCGTCTTCTAACATTCACATGCTTTCATCATTCTACACGTCTCAACGTTTTGGGGAAAAAATATTAGGGCAAATCTCATCATATTTTCTTTGTTGTGATCCTCCACAGGTACTAGATATCGAGTTCCATAATGTAAAGGCCTTGTACAGACGGGCACAAGCATACATGCAAGTTGCAGATTTGGTCTTGGCCGAATTAGACATTAAGAAAGCTCTCGAGGTTGATCCTCAGAACAGGTAACTGAAAAAAACCGATTTTCTTAATCCATATGCACAATTTGTTTTGAAGTCTTCTGTGCTCCGTGGAACATTGTATTTATTTTTCAATTTTACAGGGAGGTCAAGTTGATTGAGAAGAATTTGAAACGACTACAAGTTGAAAGCAACAAGAGGGATGCTAAGCTTTACACAAACATCTTTGGACGTATGACGAAGAAACTCAAAAGTTGAGAAAGTCAAGAATGAGAAAAGTTGAGGCTGCCGGTGCAGCGATGCAAAATAGTCGCCGATATTTTTGGCTTCTACTCTGAATCTGGAGTGGCTGTTGATTCTTGTAAACAATATCTGATAGTGATTTATGAATTGTGTATGATGTAGAGTAAGTAGTGAGAGAGAATTGATGAAGGTACAAGAAAAAAGGAAAATTAATTAGGGTGTTTATCCATCCTCATATTATTTGTCCCTAGAAATAACAATAGCTTATAGAAAGAATGGAAATTTTCGTTTTACGATTTTGAGTTTTAACTACAATCGAATATGGAAACTAAATGGAAGAAAATTAACAAAATTAACAAAATTGTGAAAAAAGGACTTTTAGTTTTTCTTGTCTCTAGTAATTCAACCATTTTGTCGTGGCTCTTATTATTATCCCAGTCGGCCAACTTTTTAGTCGACGTATCCCCTAACCCCAAACTTTTGGCCACTGTATTCACAATAAGACCGCACGTTGAGCTCCATGTCCTCCATATACATACAAGCATAAACCTTGATTGTACGGTAATAAAAGTCTTAGAACCAAGGGCCAATGCTAATATCAAATCCCAGGGCAAGGCTTTCTTCTTTTTGCCATGGTATGCTGCTTCTACTTCTACTTCTGGTTTCTTCACAGCTGCTTGTCAGAATGTGTGGTCTAGATTATTAGAGTCGGCCAGCATAAATTAAGCATTTACCTGACAACATAAATAACTGTACATACGTAAACATATATTTATGTGAATTGCTAGGTACGTGGGAGTGAGGGAAGCAGAGGAGGTGCAGCTCTTCTACTACTTTGTCAAGTCAGAGAGGAAGGCAGAAGAGGATCCTCTAATGCTTTGGCTAGGCTTAGTTGTAATTTGATACTTTCACACCAGCAACTCATTGGTCCTCTTCATTTTGTAGGTCCACTGAACTTTGAAATAGAGCAGTACAATAGGAGTTTACCTACCTTAATTTTGAAATACATATATATACATCAATTTATTTGTAGTGATTTATATTTGATTTCACTAATTTCAGTGGAGACCACATGACATGCAGGTGCCATTCATAGCTACACAAGCATGGATATAATCTTTAAATTATTCCATTATTGATGACTGGAGACCATGGCTTGTGCAATGTCAAATTGCAGGGTAAGAAGTACTTGCAATTTTTTAAAATTGGGATTAATGGGATTCAGCTTGATGATCCAATGAGCTAACGGAAAATTTAATTGTTGCTTTGGGATGTAGTTATACGAGAACTTATTCAAATCGGATGATATATGCTACCGTTAAGGCAAGAACATTTGTTTCAGTTTTCTGCTCTTCCAATCAACAGTCACAGGAAGATCATGATTCAATTGGAACTTCATAATTTTTTGTATTCTTGTCTGGTTATAACTTATAATTTGTATGCAGGGGGCAGGGCACACAGCTCCTGAGTACAAGCGTGAAGAAGGCTTGCCCATATATAAAAGGTGGATACCTGAGGAACCTCTTTAACCATCTCCAACTTCACAGCTGTGATTGCAAGCCTTATATATATATATATATATATTCCGGTCAATTACAAATTTACAATAGCGTTACCATCAAAGAAAGCAAGGTTGCTGACCAAGGTTTTACATTTGACAAAATTTATTCCATCTTAACGACATTAACATCAGAATAAATGTTTCATAAGACGGTTTTATAAGAAAGAAAACCCACCACCATGCGAAAGAAAACATGTTTAACAAAAATAACATAATGATATAAGACCCAAAATAACCAGAGGGCCGTCTTTTGTATTTGTTTTTGGGAACTTTTCCTTCATTTTCGCCAGGTAATTTGTATACAGAATATCCAAATGAGGGTAAAATAGTACCTATAAAATTACAACGCTATCCATTCCTATATCTTGAGGAAGCATTTGAATTCATTATGAATGCATGGCTCCTCCTATCTCTTGAAGGATATGTCAAAACATATAGGCTTTTCACAATAAGGAGTTTGTCTCCTCCAGTGTTGGTGTCTCAAAAAATTGGGTCGCATAAATCTCCATTTCTATTTCTCATGCAATTCCTTTTTTGGCAGTGAATCGGGCCTCCTCCACCGGAAACTGAACCACCGTATACCTACATACAAAAGCAACAGCCCCCGAAATTTATAAGCGGGCAATATTGTTTCTCGAACACAACGCAAGTTAGCATTAGTCATATATGCATTGCGTTGAGATGAAAATGATGAGACTTCATGAAAAGGATAAAGATCTTACCAGTGGAACTTCTTGAGAAGAACTTTAGCACTTCATCGATGATAATAACCTAAATCAGATAATGAATGAAGCATGAATGAGTGTTGACAAAGACTAGCTGCCAAAGGCAGTAATGATGTATCATTTCCAGACAGAATTATTGCTTAGCTTACTAAAGTAACACATTTACAGCCCACCATGTGTAAGTTTCTATGAATTTTAAATCTTTATAATGCTTTATTTGCATTAAGAGACAAACTGTCACTTCTTAACACACGAATTTGATAACATTTTTCAACTTCCCAAAGCAATATTCTGATTATATATGTAATAAAAAGGAAAGAAATCATTAGTTACCCACACAAAATTTTTATGTAAGAAATGTTAATCCAGCACATCCACGCTATTAATGCCTTAATTTAAGAGCTAAAATTTTAGAGAAAATGTCTCACATAGATCATGCATTTTATATTTGAAAAGTACTATATTCCAATCGTAAGAGAAATTGTCATCTTAATAATAGTCAAAAAACGGAATCACAAAAAAGGACTATGAGAGGGTGAGCCACATACAGGAAATGAAAGGTATAACACAACCGTCCACTCAGACCAAGATAATGGTGTTACCTACAGCAGAAAATATTATGAGACCATTAATTATGTTCATTTCTATAAAATTAAAAAGGACAACAGAAACCATCAATCACAAGCACAAGTACACGAAACTACTTACAGAGAAAAGAACAGAGAGTGGATGGACATATAATATTAGCACATGAAGGATCATCGTTAGAATGATTGAACCAACTAGCCACAAGTTACTCCACGGAGGGATAACCCTGGAAACCACAGAAAGTCAGTGCTAAAGTAAGTCTATTCTACAACTACCCAGAAACAATCAAAACATATATTATGTTGCAATAATTCATATATCAATGGTACGGGAATAAAATCTTTCAAGATGTTTGTCTCAGTATCTAGCCAGCTGAATAGTACCTAGGAACAAGACAATATACAAAGCAAGGACAAGTACCCTGAATGGTTGCCATAACAACTATAAAGAGAACAAGGATAAACCAGTCAACGGTGAAAATTGCGAAATATTAAAAAGGCTACAAGAACACTGCCTTACTATATACTACCTTAACGGAACAAGACAATATACAAAGCAGGACTAATAACAAATTTTACATGCTTTCAATCCGATAAATCAAATGAGTTGCAGCAACAGGTTCTTATTTAAATATCAGAAGAAAATTGTGATATTATAAATATTGAAGTATATACTTACAGAAGAGACTGATTTTCGCTGAGATTATTCAAGGCATTGAACATTTCAACAACCACAAGCACAGTCATGGACACTGTTGATGGATGGCGATCATCAAATATACTGCATGGATAAGTTGTCTCCCTCGTTGAGCATGAGTCGAAGTTCATCTGAAACAAAATAACTAAGAAAATGAAAAACTACAAATTAAACATAACAAAGGATATTATCTACACACCTTTCTATACCGAGGTAATAATTAAAAAAATTGTAATCATTCAAAACCACAGAAACCAGTGAACAGCCTGAAGAATTCCTCCATTTACTTTGACTCTTAGTCACAAAAGAGCTCTAACAAGAATTTAAAACAATGTGGGACTTCAGTCTGTAGAATCTTACCAATTCAGAATACGGCAGTTTAGGACCACTATCAGAGTAAAGAAACCACCAAATAAATCCCGCAACTGTGGCAAGCCCAACATAAGCTGCAATTCATAAACCTTCATTGGAAGTTGAATGAAAATAAACAAACACATGTACAGTAAACTGAATTACTGATTATTAACCTGCTACTACCCTGGCGATTTGTTATCCAGTTCACCAATAATTTATATGAGAAAGACAGCAATTAAAAATTTCACTTTAGAGATTCACCAAGGTAAAAAGATTTATAGAAAAACTGTAAATGGTTTCATGTTATGTCTTAGTTCTTAACTAATCGCCAGCATTAATTCTGGATATTGCAACATATAATTATGAAAAACAAGATTGTGAACCCACAGAGTCCTATTTTGTATTAATTCATACGGAAAAAAAATGCAACCAAGAAAAAAGTAGGGAACGAAAGGTCATTCAGTAAGTGATCCCAATACTTTTCGTTCAAAAGTTGGCTTATGAATGTGAGACATTTGCATATTTATCAAGCCTGAGACAATAAACTAATCAAAAAGTGACTCAAAGATGGATTCAAAACAATATGTATAAGGCCTACAGTTTATAAGGCTTTACAATTTTTCATTATATTTATTAACGTAGAACAGTCCTCGTGTGCTATTTTAGAAGGTTGACAGGAAGTGAATGAACATGTAATCGGCATCAACATCACTAGGAGCCATGTCAAATGTCATTTATGCATACCTCCGATTACCAAATAACGAAAAAACAACCACCCACTAACAACTGCTTCATTGACCTGCACATAAACAGAAGTTAAAGTGATGTTATGCTGAAAATTGGATTCTTTCAACCACAAAAGAATAGTTTTATGAGATTAAGATAATATCATCATGAGATCATAAAACATACATACACTTAATGAAAGAAAACAAAACAAAACTGTCCAATTACTATAATTCTTCACTAGCAAATGGAGACAAGTCCATGAAAAACTCAAAGTTCTAACGTTGAGTGCATGGAGTGCAGACACAACTAAAATTGGACGGTTGCAATAGCAGATTAAATTAATGCAATACCTTACGAGGTTTAGCCTTCATCACATCAGAATCTTGCTTATTAAAACCAATAGCAGTGGCAGGCAATCCATCAGTAACTAAGTTGACCCACAGCAGCTGGACCTGGAAAAAGTTTTCATAAAGTATTATGAAAATACAACAAACAAACAGGCTCATCAACTAATATGTATGCAAAAGGTCTAACTAAACCTAGGAAATGAAAGTAAAAGAAGCAGAAGACATTACTGTTCTCACATAGAATGAGGTGGAAAATGAAAGGTCAAAATCTGAACATTAAATGAACTTACAGGGGCAAGGGTATCAGGTATGCCAAGTACAGCTGCCACGAATATACAAACTACTTCACCGATATTTGAAGAGATCATATATCTGATAAATTGCTTTGTGTTATTGTATATAGCCCTTCCCTCTGCAACAGCCTGCCAAGAGTTGACCATTCATAAAGTTGAATGGCAGAGGTATAACTTTTAACTCAAGTCCTCATTTCTTAAAAGTACAAGAAATACAAAAAGAAAAAGAAAAAGAATAATGGCAAAAGACAGGCATACCGCAACAATAGTAGCAAAATTGTCATCGGCCAAAACCATGTCCGACGCATTCTGATAAAGGCAACGATAACAGTGATCAGAAGAGCAAAAGTAACAATATGAATGACAATGAAACCGAGAATACTGCTTATAACTTTATTTTTAATAGAACCATGCAGGCTTCTCAACTGCTCTTGTAAAAATTAGGGTGCCACAATGTTCTCTAAGAGGACCCAATAGTATAGAGGTTGATTTCGGAATGACATGGATGAAAACAGTGTATCCACATAACATGGGGGAAACAGTGCATCTACATACTTCTTTTGTTTAATCATACAGGGCAAAGAAATTACATATGGGCAGGGATGCTTATAGAAAAAGCTAACATGAAATGCTACTTCAGAAGAGGCCACTTACCAATGGCCTCTTCACCTAATGATAAGTATAGTCACTCAGAAACTTCAGTTTGAAGACTGCAACAATCATCAGTCACTATCATGCTGTTAGGGTGGCCCTCAGCCAGTGCATGGGTCATGTGGTTTAAGTTTCTGACCAGAAAAAGAAAGCATTAATTAGAGTACAAGAAATGAGCACCTTGGCAACAGCTGTTCCTGAACCCATGGCAATTCCAATATCTGCCTTCTTTAGTGCAGGCGCATCATTAACACCATCACCAGTCATTGCAACCTAACAAAATTCCAAGCTCACTAAAGCTTTAGAGAAGTCTAAACAAGTGTATGGAAATAAGTACGACCACAACTAATCAGACACCACACACACACACAACTAACACAGCTGAAAAAAAAAGACAAAAAAAAAAAATCCTTTTTTGGTCAGTTACATTACATATTTGCTAAGAGAGCTTCTTAATGTCTAATCCAAAGCAAAGTTTAACAGCTATTTTTATTTTCCCATTTAGACTCTGCAATTCTCACTCCTCTGTACGCACAATCCTCAATGAATAAGTTCCTTTTACAAATTTTCTGGTAGCAAAACACCGATTCTTAGCATGAAAAAGAAGTTCTTGCATGTATAATATGATTCATCATCCAGTGTTAAAGTTATAGGAGGCTGTACCACTTCATTCTGGTGCCGCAAGGCCTCAACCAGCATCCTTTTATGAGAAGGTTCAACCCTAACAAACCAGAAACATATAATGCATAATTACTAAATAATTTGAAAGAGAAAATGACCGAAAAAATTATTTCAAAAGATGGAACACATGATAAATACCTAAGCTTCCATAGAAAATTGACAAGATACAGCACAGATGCAACCAGCGTACCTGGTGAATAGTGCCATACGTTGCAATGCCAGTGTTTTCTGCAATGCTGGTAATTCTTCAAACTCAGTCGCAGTGTAAGAGTGTCCAGCAAGATCTGCCAAGTGATCAAAAGCACCTATCTTGCGGCAAAGGGATTCGGCTGTGGACTAAAATCGTGTCCAAAATCAGGAGGACTGTTCTAACCATGTATGCGGATATACATGTGCATGAGCATACATCCATGCATAAAAGGACCAACTTACCTTGTTATCCCCAGTGACAACTATAACACGTATGCCAGCAGTCATGCATGAAAGCATAGCATTTCTCACTTCCTCTCTTGGTGGATCAAGCATTCCAACCTTCAAAAGAAACAGAGGAAGAATGTATACAATTAAAAGAAATATTGTTAATCAACAGGGGGAAATGACATCCATATTGTGTGAACTAAACAAATAAAATGAAGTATTAAGCACAGTAGCAAAATATTTGATATAAACACCAGACAAACTTGACTCTCTATTTGGAATAGAAGGCATACCAACCCAATGAATGTAAGATCATTCTCATCATTATGGGAGAGACTCTGTAGACCCATGGGCATCCGCTTGAAGGCCAGAGCCAAGCATCTTAATGTTTCCTTTCCTGCAAAACTGACCAAAGAATATTTATCTATACAACGAAATGATCTCAAAAAAATTCCAAGCTTGCCAGTACAAAAATTAGACAGGTTTGACTGGTAGAACTTTTACATACCATGTGAGTGACAATGAAAACTTAAGCTTTAGAGAGAGAGAGAGAGAGAGAGAGTAAAATACATGAAAGGAGTATTAAACTATAGCGATGATACAAAAATTAAGCTATTGCCAAATCCAAGTTTACCAATTTACATTACAAAATAAGAGAAATATGCCCTTTAAGGATTTGATTCCATCACTACATATGAGTTCATCGCAGAGTATTAATGGGTACTAAAACCTAAGAACAGTGTAAACCCTCTTGCCTTAGAGAATTTCTCCAAAAAAGAAAAAGAAAAAAGAGAGATAAACTGAAGCCAAAACTCATGCGCCTATCCAAAGAGATTCAAATCTTAAGGACTAACTCATTTTGGAATGTCTAGTGAACAGAATATAAAATGAATTGAGACCACCTAAAGAATTTCAGTGTAAAGATTCTCTAATTATATGTAACACTGTACAATTCAATTGTACAAAATAACTTAAATGACAACATAGTTAATCAATGATGAACAAAATATTTCTAACCTATGGAACCTAGACTCCAGCTCAGCTCGGATACTAGCAGTCAGTGGTATGGTAGAACCATCATCATTGCACAGAATATTTGTGCATCTAGAAATAATACTCTCTGGAGCACCTTTTGAAAACATAAGCTGCAACTGGTTTCGGCTACAAAGGACACTCATCATCTTCCGATCTCGTGTGAAATCTGCAACAGAAATCTGCAAAGCATATATTAAACCAATAAGCAAATAACAAAGCTTAGGAAACAGAAATCCAAAGTCAGAATTGTTCCACTGTATTTCCTTTTGTATTTATCAAGTAAACAGTTCCACCGTTACTACTTATGACATTAAACTTGAAGAAGGGCAACATTGATGAATAAACATATACAACCAGAGGCAAACCAGAAATACACAAGAAGACAAAACAACAAGTAGAAGCAATAACAAATTATTCCAAGTTGTTCAGTATGGTGGCGAATCAGCATTAAAACATCATGATTCATCAAAAGATTTAATTACTCAGAAATATATGTTCCATATAATACCAAATATGATATAAATATAGAAAAATTAAAATATATAAAAGCTGACGAATATAACATACGATTTCCAAAAAGATTGGATAGTTGGAAATCATAGAACATACCTACTAATATGATATTTTATTCTTAACTCACAATTTTAGCTTCCAGTTATTTTTTGGGGCATGATCTGAGAGGGAAAGGGGTCACAACACAAACCTTTTTGAAATGGTCCTCCCAGTAGTGATTACAGTAAGACGCACGTTCATGCTTGCTCAGCATATTCAGAGAAGAAGGCATAGAATCAAAGCCAGGAAGACCAATCTGGAAAGGAAAGAAAGTGAATTTAAAAACATACAAGTACAGATCATGAATAACTGCAAAACAAACAGAACAGAGAAAAGAAGGGGAACAAAGAATAAGAGTTGAAAACTGCAGTTATTAGCTGATTTTGAGACTTTAGAATAAGTAAAGAAATGAACCTTCTCTGCAAGAACACGGAGGGCTACTTCAGTTGACTCGCCAATCTTTTCATAGTTACCCTTGTCGGGATTATACTGCAGGATAGATTCATTGCATAGCGCTGAACACATTGCTATGTGAAGAAGACAAGGTGACTGAGCTGGAAGTTCGAGCTGAAAAATAGATCACATCAAATCAGTGCAGAACTAAATAGGAGAACGTGAATGAAGCATTTAAAAATTATGCCAGGTATCATTTATAGAACTGCAAAGATTATTACGTTGACTAAGTTTTTATATTAAAAGGCAGAACATAAACATTTAAGTACACTGAAGGGAAAGGCAACCCTAATGTAATACATTCCAATTTGTATATCTGAAGGTAGGCATATTCACATTTGAAGAGCTGTATCTGCTTGAACAGTATGCAGTTCAACCTTGTACTGTTCAGACCAAAAAATAAATTAAATTAAACAAATCTTGTACGGTTTGAATTTTTATCTATATATACAAAACTATTCAAGCGTGGACTTCTCTCCAGATCTAGCCTGATATATCTAAATAATATGTATACTTTTCCCCACCTTTAAAAGCTTGATATTGGTTTTCATTCTTGAAAACTGATATGGGATACAGATGTGCTAAGAAATTAGGAACCTTATCAGATGACTTGCAAGTGAATCAAGTACAATACTATATGAAACAAAGTTCACACAGTGTTACATGTCTTTATTCTTTACTTTCAGCCACGCTTGGCAATATGCCAAATATGCAATAGTGAACTACCTGAAGCCCAGTACTGTCAAAAATTGTGCCTTCCGGTGCATATGTTGTTCCACTGACACTGTATTCAGAAATAACCGGAGCATGCTGTACAGCATGAAGTACACAAACCTGAAGAGATAGCAGTAGCAACGGGTGAAAATTTATTTGAAAGCAACATGACTGCACCAAGCCACCAACGATGGTAATTTGTGAAGAAAGTTTAAAATTAACACTCCAGGATTTTAAATCAGTAAACAAGATGTAGGTTTGAGATTATCAAATCAGGTAGCCAAGCCAATTTAATATAGTTCTTGTGAAACCTAGTAAGCAAAGCAAAGAAACTTCTATCGATTGCATTGATGACTTGTCAAATAACAAATAGTATTTCACATGTGACAGACCAAAAATCATGTCGTCCTTCTTGTTATGTACTCATAAATTCCTTGATTCATCCAACATTCCATAAAGTATGCACATGAGGGTGCATTTCTGTGCCTCTTCCATCACTGCATAAATGTGTGTGCGTGCGTGCGTGTGTGCGTGTGTGTGTTGTGCATGTGTTGCATCCTTAGGAAGTAAGTTATTACAAGTTTCAACCGCAAGTAATACATATAGACAATACGAAGCCTCAAATGTACCAAGTGACAATTTTTGTTCCTGGCTATTTACAGCAATTTAGGAAAGCAAAAAAATAGAAAATAAAAACCATATTCAATTGTTTACTATGGCAAGGTCATTATATAATCACCTTTGAGGCAGACATCATATTGGTTGTCAGAGTTCCAGTTTTGTCACTGCAAATTACTGTAGTGCAGCCTAAGGTCTCAACAGAAGGCAAAGACCTTACAATGGCATTCAACCGAGCCATACGTTTTGTCCCAAGAGCCAAACAACTAGAACAAGAACAAAGAAAGACCATCATAAAGAAAAGCATCAGATATGGATAAGCTTCCTATTAGATACTGGTTAATCTTAATGACTTCCTAGAGATAACATATTACACTCCAATTATAAAATCAAGGTTTTAAGAAATTTCCCAGTATTAATACTTACTAATTTAAACCTCAATCCATATTGATAAACAGGATTCCAACAGAAATTGAGAGGAGACATGAAAATACACTACAATTTATCCACCGGAATATCAGCAGATTCCATTAATTCTCATGAAATCAACAAAACAGCCTATATGCACAAACAAGAACTCAAGAACTTAAACGCTTGCTGTCAAATTAAGTTACTTCTAATGCATATACTTCAATGAAAGTAACAGCTGAACAGTTCAAGAGAAAGAGCCATAAAAGAACACCCACTAATCCTCTTTTCTTCTCTATTCCATTTCAGTCCCACCCAACCGATAGACTATACAACGTGAGACCTCAATCTATGGCCAATTAAATTCTCATTAAACAAATTGGCACTCCACTTCCAGCTCTATCACCTACCCCACACGTTGTTTGATTATAAGACAACCAATAATCAAATCCATATCAAAACCTAGTCCCACAATGGGGTGCCTTTTTCAAGCTGAAAAAGTAGCACCCCATTGCTCTATCACCTATCCCACACTATAATGAGACAACCTGTAATCAAATCCATATTGGAGACCTGGTCTCAGGATGCAGTGGCTTTTGAAAGGGTAAATTAACTAGTATACACATTTGTTCTATACACCAAGTAAAAGTTCAAGTACTCACGTTGTAACAACAGCTGGAAGTCCCTCAGGGATTGCTGCAACTGCAAGTGCTACTGCAATCTTAGTGACCACAAGAAAATAGTTTGTAAACATAAAGTGTGGAGGAAGGGCCATTGAAACAGAAATATGATGGATAAAAGTTAATAAAACTTTAACCTTAAAATTGATCAAATTTACTATGAAAAATTACCTTAAAGTAATGAATTGCACCGCGCAAGAACCCACCATGAGCAGGGTCACGAAAATGACCAATATTGACAATCCATACCAGTACACATATGCCAGCAATAACCTAATAATGCAACAAAAGTTAAGAAAACCATAAGTAATATCTGAAAACACAAGTATGATACTAACAATAAAAATTACTTGAGATCAGTGGCCAAAATAAAAACTTGGGGAATTACCTTGGCCAAGAAAGTACCAAACTCATCCAGTTTCTTTTTCAACGGTGTCACTTCCTGCAAGCAGCCATATATTTGAATAATTGGAAATAAACACAGCTTGTATATGTAGAAAATATAATTTCAACAAAGGATCTTTCTTTCCAGTTTTATTTCCTTTCTTTCAAGTTTTATTTCCTGTCAAGTTTAAGAAAAAAGGGGGAGGGGCACAGAGGAAAGGACATCATTTCATAAAGTACTAAGTCCATAATCTTGGTGGACTTAATGAAGTAAAATTAATATATTTCAAGCACTGCGCTCTGCAACGTGACTCTTTCCATCATTTCGCTACCGATGTTTGAAATAGGAAGAGATGGAGAAACATAAAAACACACAGACCCACACCTCTTTGACCTAGACACTAAAGTGGCAGTACATAAACAGCTTTGCGGAATACAATGCTAGAAAGAGCTTTCAAAATTTAACGCAAGATAACATGCTACTGACTTAGGTAAAATCACGTGTCTAGAGACAAACTACTGCAAAACTGAATTAAAAGTGCTTACATCTTCTGTTCGCAACATTGAATCATGTATGCCGCCCATAGCAGTATGTGTTCCAACTCCTACTACGATAGCTCTAGCTCTACCAGCCACAACTACTGTACCCTGGGGACCACAATATGCAGGAAGTTAATCATTGCTTTGGAACTGATTCCCCAACCAAAAAGAACAAGAATAAGACATAAGAAATGCACAACTTGCTTATCACATTCCCTCAAGTTTATAAAATAGGTAAATCAGTACATATAAATTGGATCCAGCATATTAGCTTCATAAAACATATAAATATTTTACCGAGAAAAGAATATTTGTCTTGTCTTGATATACAACATTTGTTGCAGTGGTGGACTCAAGCTCTTTTTCCACAGAGCAACTCTCACCTGCCATCATCAAACAAAAATTCTCCGCTAAATTGGATCCAGCATGTGCTTAATCATAACATACTCAACAATTGTGATCCATGCAATTCACAAAAACAATAAAAACAAATATCCATGTGATTTACTATGTCCAGTACATAAAACAGATATACCTGTAAGAATTGCCTGATCAACACGTAACTGATTACTTAGCATCTCAATCATTCTCATATCAGCTGGAATTTTGCATCCCACTATGCATTTTACGGAACCAAAAATTAGAATTTATGATAAACCACAATAATATGCCAATTTTGCAGACTCAAAGCAGGTGACCAACTCACCAGCCACTTCTACAACATCACCGGGGACGAGCTCTGTTGCTGGAAGTATGGAGAAGCAACCTGCAAGGAGTTACTTTTACATCAGGTTTGGGTGATAAAGGATGACATAGTCTTGAGTAATTTAAAAGAATCAAGAAATTTGATATGATGTTCATAAGATTTTGTTGGTCAAGCACTACTTCCAAAAGCTTAAGTTGTGCTTAGTTAGCAATTATCTTCCTTTTCCAGGCATTATTGACAATGTTCCTTCCATTTGTCTTTTTATCCCCAACATCCAGCAATGAGCAATGTTTAACCACAAAAATGAAGCATCCAAAAGAATTGACAACAGTAGATATGTTTTACAATTCTCCCCAATCTTCGGCAGACAGCTCAGCGATGTGAATAGCTACGAAGGGATTTCTTTTTCAAACAAAGCCAACTAACTACATCACAAGCATACAACCATACTGGTGCAGTCTCTACCAGCACCTCACAGTAAAAGGGTGTACTACCATACACTTATGATCTGAACTTCACAATTTAAGCTCCGGAAAGAAACGTTTGAATAAAAAAGAGACTAAAAACATGAAATCATAACATACTATAAACATCATTTAGCATAATCAAGTTCATAAACAAAAATATTTACCATTGCGCAGCACAGTTGCGATATCAGCTTGGTATGCACGTAGCTCCTACAATATCAAGGTTAAAAAGAAGGAATCAGAACGAGCTGAAGCTACATGGCCTAAGTAATTAATTTCCACAACAAAAAGTAGGTTAAGTAGTTATTCATGCATTCTTATTCTACAACATGCAACAGAAAATAAGACTGCAATGTTGGGAGTCCATGTAACCTAAACACAGATGCAGTGAAAAAGGTAGACGTGTACATGGGGAAGGGTGATGAAAGATATTAACACAAGTGTTAATGGCCAGTAGACATACTGTACATAACTTGAAGTTTCAATAGACAGAACTTAAGACTTTGTAGCCTTTCAAGATGTTTTCTCGTAGGTATGAGAATTCTTAGGCAATAAAGGTAAAAATTACCTCAAGAGCCTTTTCTGCATTGGTTTCTGTAATCACTCCTACTGCTGCGTTTGCAGCCAATATCATGAGGATAACCTGTGCATCCAATAATTTCAAAACAAAAGAATCTTTATTAAGACCAAGTTGTATCCCATGAGCTTAATCAACAACAGATACAGAAAACAGTTATCATTAATTGTATCAAAGCCTTAATTTGTAAAGGATCAATAGCTCAACAATTTTTTGCAAAATAGGTTTTAATACTTCAACAAAAAGACATACATCAAGACTTATAGATGGAAAATAAGTAATTGAAGAAAACATAGTTGAGTGCAAATCAAACACTAAGGATCACATCTAGACATGGAAAGTAAAAGTTGAAGAACATAAGAAAACACCAAGACAAACATCTAAGCATCGATAACTAAGCTAACAATCTTTTTCGGCCAGTCCAAACCAACAGTTCAACATGCAATTTTTTTTTTCTTTCCGTTTATTAGGAAACATAATATTAGATTAAACAAGAACATGCATACTATCATTTTTGGCTAGTAGAATACTCCTGAATGGTAACTTCTAAGCATACTTTGAAAAACCAATTATAATATTAATAAGCGATCAGTTTAGCAGAGCAGACAAATATGATATCTTACAGAAGGCTCCAAAAAAGCTGTTAAGCCTGTGTCTCCATTAATCAAAGCCAGAACAAATGAAACCAGTGCTGCAACAATCAATATCTTTACAAGCAAATCATCAAACTGTTTCAAAACCAATTTCCAGAATGAAGCCCCTGCATATGGAATGCAGATAATATTCATTAGAGGCATAAAATGCATGATCTTGATTTGTGAAAGTTTTGGTGTTATCAGAAGGTTAGATCAATACTGGTAGCACAGTCCTAAAAGATGAATTCCAGGCAAATAATTTGCATTTAAACTCCTAAAACTCCTCATTCTCACCAAACTCACCAAAACCAGCCATCTCTTCTAAAATGACCACGATAGTGGTTTTCTACACTTTGTGAAATAGGGAGTACTAACAAATTATTGGTGGTACATTGCCATCCAGAGAATCAAAAGAGGTTATCAAAATCTCTCTGTTTCCCTCTAGCTAAATCATAAGTAGTTTCCCTCAGCATCTTGCATCAAAGCAAATTGAGGATGAGATTGGGATTATTCACAGATTTCTGGCACAGACATCATGTAAACTTGCTTTATGTGAGATGGATAGAGGAGAGGGAAAGAAGAAAATGGTGTACTTACTTTTTTCTTCTGGAAGCACTGCAGACCATGTTTGAAGCATGGAACCAAAGGGGTAACCGCATTAGCATTAGAAAAATGAATAAAACCCATAATAATACCAATAACAATAACGACAAAGGGATTCATATTTCAAGCTTGGGGAAGATAATTAAGAAACCAGGAGTAACTAAATTTAGTAATAACATAAGAACTTCATCATCGTGTAAGCTTCCATCAATATTGGCTAAAACCACGCTACCACTAAATGATGGAACGCCAATTGAAATATAATGGTGCTTGTTTTTACCTTAGGCAAGTCAAAACAAAGGGTGTATATACTATCTCAGATATACAAAATAGAGTACCTAAAACCAGCACGCTACTTCACCGGACCCAACAACTAAATTGATGTATGCATACGCGTTGGTACTTGGGAGCAGAAAAACATACCATTTTTACCATAAAGCCTTGCATGTTGCGTGACCTGCAAACAACATAACACTTGAAACCTTGAGGAAGAGCAATTACCTTCAAAACTGGGTTTGAACTAAAAGACCAATAGAACAGTAGAAATTACAGTCTGGAGAAATAAACTCTACCGTACCTGCGCGTCAGTGAGACCCCTTTTCGGGTCCACGCCAAAGAAATCCAAAACCTAACCAAGAATACGGAAACAGTTAAACAAGGAAATATTTTGAAAAACTGACTGTATAAATGAAAACCAAAGGAAAAACAAGAAGAAGAATAAAACATTCCCAAAGAAATGCTGGAACCAAAAGCTTCCAACGCATTTCAATTCTTCCACCCTAATTTGAATTACTGAAGTGATTGGAGCTAGTTTATCATTCACTGTAAGATTTTCCAGGAAAATGTCATGCAGAGGTGTGAATTTACTGAATTAATGAATTACCTCAGTGACGGATCTGGCGTAAGCGTCCTCCATTCACGGATGAAGGGTTTTGAATCGGAGCTCTGGAACTTCTTCTTCCCTCTTTCTCACTTCAACCCTCTCTCTCTCTGTCACTCTGTGTTTTACTAGTTCGTGGCTTGGGTTGGGTTTTTGGTTTAAGATCTAAAACCAAAAAACAAAGGGGAAAGCGACCAGAGAGACGTTATGTTCAAGCGAAGGCCTAACGATCTAATTTAACGGGCCACGCAAGTCACGCGTTAGCCCATTGTATTTTTGTCGGTGCCCCGGCCCAACGTATAAATTAAGAAAATTTGGGCCGAGCCTCCAAGACATTGGCCCTCAGATGCATAAACACCCCAAAAAAATCTTTGGACACCCACCTCGTTTGGACAATTATGTCCATAATTTTAAAATGAGGACATTTTCTTTGTACACCGAACGACAGTTGGCAACTTAGAATATTTTATTTTATTTTTTTCACTTCAAATCAGAATTAACATAGAAAAAATGAGTTTGGTTGTTGTGTCTTATGAAAATAGGAACCATATTTTATTTTGGCTAAATTATTTTTTTTTATTGAAAAATATTATGCTCTCAAATAAGAAACAAAAAAAAAACAAAATATTATGCTCTCAAATAAGAAACAAAATATTATGCTCACAAGAACCAAAAAAAAAAAAAAAAAAACCTTATTATGCTCTCAAATAATAGTATAAATTATTTTTTTTTTATTGAAAAATATAGTGTGTACTAGTTTTTTTTTAGAATAAGATTTCATTCATAAACCAAAAATGCATACAAAGACAGGCACGAATACATTGGCCTCGTTAAAACTTTCTTAAAAAAACCATATGGAACAAACCCAAATGTAAGAAAGAGTACCATACATGTCATGAACTAACAAGAAAGTTTTACACATGCCATTTTGGTCGTTACAGAGAACTCGAAATAAACAAACAAAATAAAGCATAACTTCAGGCCCCGCAAAGAACAACCCACCACAACATAATATTGTTAAAGGAAAATTCATATGCACGCATAGTTTTATGTACATAACAACGTATCGTGAGCGTCAAAACATATCCAACATACGTACCAGATACCAACTCTTTGATTCTTAATCTAAAACCCTACCTAATAGGGTAATGGGATCAAGATTGGTTTCTTAGCCTTATGAACTTCCAACAAAAGATCATAATGGGAACATTTATTATATGTCAAGCCCACAAACGTTCCAACAAACACATCAGGGAGAATTAGGAGACCCCTCGAGGTTGGCCTACATCACCTTATCAGAAAACTTGTCTATGAAGAAAAATATCTAAAAACAGTAAGGGTTGGATCACCAACCATATCCCAAAGCCCCATCACAAAGAAACACGGCAAGAGAGGAATAGAGATTGCAACCAACAGCCTTAGTTGCCTAAAATTGTGTCCAATACCGAAGATCCTAGAATGCACAAAAGCCATACAGTCCAAGAAACAACCTAGACGTCAATCACATGTAAACCTCCAACATGCACCACCAACACCTCGCGATGCCTCCCATGTCACAACCCTCACCACCAAACCACTAGAGAACGAGAGACCCAACCAAGAGGGTCGATGAACACCAATAAATTTTGGGGTTCTTTAAATTTTTTTTGGGATACTTTTAAAAGCGCTTTTACTGTGTCAATCAAACACTCAACAAAATATCAAAAGCGCTTTTATGTAGTGTAAAAGCACTTTTCAATGTGACATCTAAACGACAAAACTACTTCTTTGTAGAAGCGCTTATGTCATAAACGTTTCGAAAAGAAACACTCCTAAACGAGCCCTAATATGAGATTGCTTAATTCCATATTTGGAAAGTAATCAAAGAGAACATGAATTTGGACCTTCCTAATCACAAGGTTTGTGAACCCAATTGATGAAACATTAGTAGTTTAAAAAATTATTGGACGGAATCAAGATGTGAAAAATAAGTTTTTTATTCATAAGATTGTCACCATAAAGGAGAGAAGGAAGTGACTCATATAATTTCCCTGAACCACAGTCTAGTCCAACAGTTGACACTCAATCTGTAAGTGGCACAAAACTTCAAATATATGTTAGTCAATATGTTCAGTCTTTTCGAGTTTTTGCACTAACATGGAATGTAAGTGGGAAATCTTCTCGTACTAGTCTAAATATTGACAATTTTCTTCATGTTAACAATGAATCAGACATATATCTTGTTTGAAGAAATTATCTATTTAAATGTTGAAAATGTGCTAGTTCTACAAGATAATGAACCTGCAACAAAATGGCTTCTTTACTCAATCAATCAATCCCTGGACAAATCACCAGACAAGTCTTCAAGAAAGCAAAGCCAATGGTTCACTATTTTCCTCAAAGTTTACCCTTAAAATGTTTAGTAAGACTTTAATAACAAAGAGCAAAATGAGGTTGAAGAGTTGCAACTACAATTTTGATCCAGATGAAGATGGATCAAATGTTTTTTATACATCGAAAATTGTAATGGCGTCTACTAGCAACCATTTAAAGTACACCATTGTAGCTGGTAAGTAAATTGTGGTAATTTTTGTTACCATTTGAGCAAAGAAGTAGTATATACAATTTGTTAGTCACTTAAGAATCTCTTGCATAAGTCGTGGTGGGATTATGAAATGCATTGAAAACAAGGGCTGTATTTCTGTAAGTTTTTGTTCCATCAGACAAACTTTTATTTTGTATGCAATCACTTTACATCTTGTTAGAAAGAGGGTGACGAGCTCAGGAGAAATTTGGTTGTGTTAGAGATATTTAAAATTACTTAATTTCCTAATATTTGCAAAACAACTTATCACATGATGCGAAATAAAATTATAAGACATGATATGGTCATATGGTTAGGAGACTTCAATTATAGCATTGCTTTGAGCTACTCCAAAACCCGAAAGTTTTTGGAAAATAATGATTGGGATGCACTTCTTAACAAACACCAACTCAATATCTACTTTGCACTTACATACAAATATTTTTATAACTCAGACACATACTTTGGAGAGATAAAAACATCCAAACAGAACAGAAGAACCCCAACTTGGTGTGATAGAATATTATGGCATAGAAATGAGATTAACATAACCCAATAAGATTGCAATGTTCTCACATCTGATCATCAGTTAACAAAAGAAAAAATAGTTTGTACATATTCTTGTATTGCGAGACAGTTGCAATTCTTTCTCTCATATTGTATCCAACCTTGTATATACTACAGGGTATGTGATTAAATTGGCATATCCGTGCTCACAAAACACAACAAGGTAGGCCCGGTTCAAACCCAATTAATCAATATGGCCATAGGAACTTTGCCTCACAACTGGACGATGATTAAGTAGTTTAGGTTTAAATTCATTAGTATGTTAAACCAGTTAAAGGAAGAAAAATAACGAAATATCTAAATCTTTTATGATATTGACAATAAAATCATAATATGATGATTATTGGATGCAGGATCAATGTTTCACATTTAATGAGTAATGACATGATATAACAATGAGTAATTGGACGATGATGATTAAAGAGTTTATTTTTAATTAATGGGTATGTTAAATCAATAAATGAAGACATAGGACAAAAAACATCTAGGGTTTCACATCTGATGCTCAAGGTTTAATTCTTCAAAAGTCATGTAATTCTACACCATGAATCAACCATTAATGGGCCTTTAGATGACCATAGTTGGCCTAGTTTGAACCTCGCTCACACGTAGAACAAAACCTATCATCAATCGTGCCACACCTTTAAACAAAAACCTAACTTCATTACACATCACATTCTCCTTCTTATTCTTCTTATGATGTTATCACACCTTTATCATAATTCATTCACTTTGACTTTGAGAGGCACTTGCATTGGTTTGAGTTTTTGGTTAAAATATAAATCCAAAATGAAAAAACGAGTTACCATCACACTTCAGATGAGAACGACCATTGACAGATGTTACATTTAAGTGAAATCGTTTGGCCGGAATAAGTTTTTAATCTAACGTGCCACCATTGTATTATGTTCGTGCACAATGTATGAATTAAGCAAACTCAGGTCAACTCTCCAAGACCTTGAGCCTTGGGATATATGAGTGGCTACACCCCAAAAGCATATTAGGGCACGTACCTTATTTTGACAATTAAGTCAGAAATTTAAAATTAAAACACTCCTAACAATATTTGGCAAGTTACCAAACTTGATAATTCAAAATTATAGTATATATCATTATCAATTTATCTATTATTATTAGTTGATAATTATTGACAATAAAATCATTGGATGTAGGATCAAAATTTTGCATTCAATGATTAACCAAATACTATAACAATAAGTAACCGGATGATGATTAAGTGGTTTAGTTTTAAATTAACTAGTATGTTAAATCAGTTACAAGAAGAGAAAGAACAAAATATCTTAATTCTATGATATTGACAACAAAATTATTGGATGTAAGATCAAGGTTTCACATTCGATGATTAATCGAATGATATGACAATAAGTAATCGATTGATGAATTAATTAAAGGAAGAAATGGAACGAAATACCATATTCAAAAGCTGAGTGAGGCTGTTACAGATATGGCTAACCAATCATATGATATTGACAAAAAAAAACAATGAATGATAACTATTGGATGTAGAATCAGGGTTTCACATCCGATGATTAAATCGAATGATATAACAATAACTAATCAGATAATGATTAAGGAGTTGAGAAATAAATATTTAGTATGTTGAACTAGTTAAAAGAAGTAGAGAAAACTATCAATGTCTAGAGCTGGGTGAGGCTACTACATATAAGATGATTTGTACTTAAGCAAGTGTAAGCAAAGCTTGTGAGTTGTACTCAAGCTCGACTTGATTCGTTTGTATACCAAACTTTTGAGTATATGATTGGCTCAACTCAATTTGTTTATGAATAAATGGGAGCTTAAAATTGAATATATTAAATGATACTTGAAAAATGACACATAATAACATAATATGTCTTAGAGCGATGTACATTTTTTAAAAGATATATTGGTCTTCAATTAGAAGAAGGAAAAAAACAATGAATTTTTTTTAAAACTAAGATTTAATCAAATGAATGATTCCAACTTGAACTAAACTCAAGCTATCTCAATAAATGATACGAGTTTCATATGAGCTTACAATCAAAGATGAAATTCGACTCATTTATTCAACGAGGCTAATATTTTATTTGAACTCAACATTCATTTAACAAACCTAACTTGAACAAGTAAAAAATGAAAACATGAGAACACCTTGAATTGTATCGAGTCAATTTTGCAATGCAATGAACAGTAAGGCTCGTTTGGGAGTGATTTTAGATACGTGAGAATCAATTTTTCAACTCCATGTGCTTCTTCATAAAAGTGATTATTGACTTATTCAAAATCACTTCAAAACGAGTCCTAAAATTTTTTATGGCTATCGGGTTAGAAAGTTTGGAATCACATGAGGCCTTCCGTAATCAACACATGTCAAGTGGGCCGGTGGCTTCAATCATTAATGGGCCTTTAGAAACTGAGATTGGCCTATAACATAATACACACTGGCCGGTCCGAACCCGGTTCAGATTTACAAGAAGACCTATGCTATGCGGCGCTTAAACCCTCGAACAAAACCTAACCTCATTACCTCCATCGCTTCTCTTTCTCCTTCTGATGCTCACACGTCCATCACACTCCTTGTAGGGCTTTCCAACGTTGGCCTCAGACCATGTTTGAAGCTTATAGGACCAGCTCAATCGATTGGAAGCCATCTCCAGTAGTAGCCCTAGCCACCAGCGTCGACGACTCTCAAGTCGCCGCAGCTCGTGAAGACGGCTCGCTCGAGATTTGGCTAGTCTCTCCCGGCGCCGTCGGCTGGCACTGTCAGCTGGTACAATACCTACTACAGTTTTTGTGTTCTTCTGTAAATATTGTTTTTGAATTGATTATCAATCAATTATTAGTTATTAGCTTGGCTGAACTTGAAGGTTGATAGGTTTGAAATATCAATGTTTGATTTGTTTTGTGCTTAGACGATTCATGGTGACCCTGAATCGAGAGCCTCGTCGCTTATTTGGTGTCGTGCTGGCTCGAATGGCTTGCCTTGTGGTCGGTTATTCTCGTCGAGCATCAACGGTTCGGTTTCACAGTGGGATCTTTTCCATTTGAAGCAGAAGGTAAGCTTTTATGTTTGTTATGAAGCTAGTATGAACGTTTGCATTGTTTAGCTTCTAAGCCGTACCTTATGCAATAATCGATGAACATTTACAGTTATTCATAACTTTAACAAACGTTTATGATGCTTTTTCCATTGTATTAATTTTGGTTTTCATTTGCAGACTGTGTTGGATTCTATTGGGGTCTCAATCTGGCAAATGGCTGTTGCACCGTGTAGTAATGATACCGAATCTAAGTCCCACCCTGTTGGAAATGGCTTTATAAAAGCTAATAGTACTGACCCCGATGATCCTGAAACCAGTGATAGCGAAGACGATTCCGACTCAGATGAAACTAATGAGCAATCAGTTGTTGAGTACCCGCGTGTGGCATTAGCTTGTGATGATGGTTGTGTGCGAATTTACAGTATTACTGACACTGATGAGTTTGTTTACACTAAATCGTTGCCTAGGGTCGGTGGTGAGAATCTACTCCTCTTGGCCGTTTTAGCTTGTGGAATTTTTTGCTTTTGTGCTCCGATTCTTTCTTTCGTTTGTAAGTTTTTATTTTGAGCTTTTTATCATGTTGTATTTTTCAGGACGTGTTTTGAGTGTGGCATGGAGTCCTGATGCTAAATTTATATATTCAGGGAGTAGTGATGGGTATGTATGAACTGACCATACTTGTTGTGAACCTCAATAAATCCTCAATAAATCATAATGTTTTATACTATTGTCCTTTCTATCATGCATATGATGATTTTCATTTTTTCCCCTTGTGCAGGATTATAAGATGCTGGGATGCTAAATTGGGCCATGAAATCTACAGGATTACTGTTGGACTTGGAGGTCTGGGTAGTGGACCGGAACTGTGCGTGTGGTCTTTACTTTCCCTTAGGTAAAAAAGAGCTGGGTCTTTATAATTTTCTGCGGCTATTAATTTTTCAGTTATTTGTCTGCATCCATTGGTGTTTAGCTGCTGAACTGCCCTTCTGAAATCAAGTTCTTTGTTTTCACCAGGTGTGGGAACCTTGTAAGTGCAGACAGTACTGGAAGTGTTCAGTTTTGGGATAGTCAGCATGGTACTCTATTGCAGGTGCATTCTTACCACAAAGGTGATGTGAATGCTCTGGCAGCCGCTCCCAGCCACAATAGGGTGTTTTCTGCTGGTTCTGATGGTCAGGTACAGGATATTGTTTGATGACATATATCGTTGGTAGTTCTGGGTCTTCATTCTGCTATTTGTTATAGGAAATTCAAATTTGGTATATATCTCTAGGATGTGAGGGAATGATGAATCAATTCAGTTGTAGGTAACAGGCTAACTTAGCATAGCAATAAGTTAATAACCAATACAGGACATAATGAGCCTGCAATTTTTGTTTTGTTTTGCGTTCATCTCTTTTTATTATATAGTGTGGTATTTAAACCATGCATCTTATGTTGCGTATAATGCCAGTAGACCCTTTGATGCTCTAATTGGATATTGTTCATTCATTTCTGATTCTAATGAGTTGACATTCTGTGATGTTAGAAACTTATGATTAGTAACAATAACCCAGTTTCTTAATTTTCTTTAACACTTGAACTAATTGAATGAAAATTGATGGAAATTGGAAGACTTCAAAATCACTTATGATAGAATAGTTATTGGTGTCAAGATTGAGGTTTTTAGCATAGTAATGCTATTTAAATATCATATCATAAAGTTTTTATATATTCATGTTCGTATTCCTTTATGACTGAGAAACACTGTTTTTGAATGGTTGTTTTCAAGTTGCTAATTTTACCAAGGAATATGTGCTTGTCCAACTTGACGGACCAGCTACTATAACATCAGCACCGCACTATTTTCTTGGGCAGGTTATTCTTTATAAGCTTTCTAGTGAGACAGCGGGATCTAGTGATGACAAGTCTTCTTCTAATGTGATGAAGAAATGGATCTATGTTGGTCTTGTAAAAGCTCATACACATGATATTAGGGCGTTGACTGTGGCTGTACCAATCAGCAGAGAAGGTTTGCCCATACCTTATGCGTTTATTTCGTACTCTGCTTTGTTGTTACTATTATTTTTATGTTGTCCTTTTTCACAAAAAATTGAGGTTTATTTTCATCAATTAATTGATATACTTTTATTTATGTCCATTGTTATGTCTTAACTGTTTCAGTTCTTAAATTGAACTGTTATGTAACTCGCAGATCCGTTGCCAGATGAAGGTATAAAAAGAGCCCGTCGAGACCGCCATAGGGAAAAGCCTGCTGAGTTTAGTTATCATAAATGGGCGCATTTGGGTGTTCCCATGCTTATCTCTGCTGGTGATGATACAAAGCTGATCGCCTACCCAGTTAAGGAGTTCACACAGTTCTCTCCTCATGATATCTGCCCAGCACCTCAGAGAGTATCAATTCAACTGGCGCTTAATACATCATTCAATCAAACATCGTTGCTTCTTGTTCAAGCTTCTAGTTGGATAGATATCATGTGTGTACGTACAAAAAGTGGTGCCTTTTCTGATATGGCTCGTGGCCCTTCTGTGGGCCTAGCCTCAACGGATCTTCTGGCTAGAGTCAAGTGTAAGGCATCTCGGAAGATCATTTGCAGCACAATTTCTAATACGGGGGTGCTTTTTGCTTATTCTGACCATGTGAAACCTAGCCTATTTGAATTGAAGAAGTGTAAAGTTGGCAAAAGTGCATTGACTGTTAATAAAAGACCACTTCCTCAGAAACTACCGTTTGCCCATTCCATGGTTTTTAGTTTTGATTCTTCTCGCTTGATCATAGCAGGACATGATAGAAGAATATACGTAAGCTATCCCTTTTTGTTGCTCTGTTTAATCTCTTGTTTCATTATTTTAGTTCATCTCCCTTACATTTTATGATGCTCCTTCATTGAAGAAAAACTTTTTGGGGGGTTTGATTATAACGTGCTCAGTTTCTTGGTGACTAGCGAGAATTTCAGAAGGTGCCACATCCATTGCTTCTGCCCTGGATTTGGCAATAACCTTGTAGATAAACTTACTTCCTCACTAGACTGATAGGTTGCTCGTTTTGAGGTTTAGAGCATGATTAAGTTTTAACTCATGGATTTATCTGTAATTGCCAAGGCCTATTTGCTTCTTTTTTTTGGTTCCTTTTCATAGAAGTATGGGGAACATTTTTTGCAACTTTGCGTTTGGGTGTCAGTTGACAACTATAATTAATTGGTGTTTGCAACATGTTGTGGATGTTTGCATGGATTTCTTAAGTTTTAATTCTTGCTTTCAGTTTTATATACTCAATATTGAAATTGTATTTGTACATTAATTCACTTCTGAAAAAAGAATTCTGATTTTTAGGCAGTGCTTAATCTTTGAGCCTTTGAAGCAAAATTATCAGCATCCACTTAACTCTTAGGTGAGGCTATTAGCAATTCCAAAGAGCTTGATCATTCAGACTCTTGAGACATGATTTGCCATTAAAAATTAGCAAAAATATTGATTGGGCACATTCTTTGTAGCAAAAACTTGTGTTCATCACCTAAATGTTCTGGCTTCTGTTGCTTGACTTATTTTAAATGCTGCAGGTAGTGGATGTGAGCCGAGCAGAACTAGTACACAGGTTTACCCCTTGCCGTGAGTTGCATGATCAAGAATTACCACCTAGTGAGCCTCCCATAACAAAAATGTTTACCAGTTCTGATGGGCAGTGGTTGGCTGCCATCAACTGCTTTGGAGATATTTATGTATTCAATCTGGAGATACAGAGGTATGAAACTATACTTCAATCCTTTTTTCCTCGCCGGCCTGTCATTAAATATACATTCTTTCTCGTTATTTATAAATATTTTACTGAGACTTGGGGCCAATTTTCTATTCTAACTCTTTTTTTATTCTTGTAAAACAGGCAGCACTGGTTCATTTCAAGACTAGATAGTGCCTCTGTGACAGCTGGTGGATTTTCTCCACAAAACAACAATGTGCTTGTAATCACAACCTCCTCAAATCAGGTATATGCATTGGATGTTGAGGAAAGGACACTGGGAGACTGGTCGAAGCAGCATACGAATGTTCTGCCGAAGAGATTCCAAGAATTTCCAGGCGAAGTTATTGGGATGTCTTTCCCACCCTCCACAAGTTCATCTTCTGTTATTGTTTACAGTTCCAGGTGCGCTCCTTTTTCCTTCCTTGTGTGGATGAGGTGTGATTTGTGTGGATTTATATTAAAGAGCTTAGAACCTTGGAAGTTACTAATATGAACAAATCAAATGAGAATCCCTTGCTTTGAATCCTAATCCAGGTTAGGCATTAGACTTACATGCCAAGGGTATTATGAACAAACTGCATTTTCCATTCCTGCAATTCAATCCTGGAGTTACATGTAGGAATAGTATGTCATGTCACTATTGATATGAAGGCTGAGCCATATATGCCCGCAAGGGCATGGCATTGGGGTGCCATACCATTCCATGACCAAATCAAATTTTTAACTGCGTTATGACTTGTGGCTGAGTCTTGTGTGCCCCTTGAGTTTGCAATCTGCTTAGGAAGTTCTGCAGCGTAGAGTCTTTTTTGGGGATATCAGTTTATATGATATATCTAATTTCAGGGTTTTCTTATGCTTTAGGGCAATGTGCTGGATTGACTTTGGGATGCCCATTGATCGAGACGATGAAAGTGACATGCCAAACGGACTGCAAAGTAATTCCATTAATGGGAAGAGACTAAAACGTAAATTGACAGACAGTCAAGCTAAGAGTAAACTTATTGCTAGGAAGAATTTTGAATTTTATGCTTTCACAAATCCAGCTTTATTTGTGGGACATCTTTCCAAAAGTTCTATTTTGATGATAGACAAACCCTGGATGGAAGTGGTTAAATCTTTCAACACTGCGCCTGTACACAGACATGTTTTCGGGACATAATAATATGTCAGAGGGTTTGGCCTTTTTGGGGAGATCAAACGTGGGGTGCTAAAGCATGTTGTGTAACTGTATTCTTCGAAATTTTCCTGTTGACCAGTTAAAAGTAGTTTTTGCCTTCCAATTCTTTTAGATTTCTGTATTTCATGTGTACGCCTTCTTATAGCAATATGATTTTTGATCTTTTGGATTTATGACAATCTATACACACTCCAAAGCTGTATATGAATCCATTCTGGGAGTGAGACGATTTGTTGTGTTCCAACCGAATCAAATTTGAAGAATGTGGAAAACTTTTCAAGAAGAATACGGTGTTCATTCCACAATTTTATGATACTCTAATCATAAATAAAAGGGAGTTTTACTAAAACACCCAAAATGGGGGCTGAAATTATAAAAAAAACCCAACATCCAAAACACTTTATAAACACACCCAAAACCCATCATTACACACACTCAAAACCCATTTATAAACACACCCAAAAAATATACAATTGTTGATTTTGGGTGTGTTTCTATGTTTAAATAGTGTTTGAGTTTTTTTATAAATACATGTTTAAGATTGGTTTATTTATAAATTTGTATAAATAAAACAGGGCTTTTATTAGTGGTTGACATTATATCTATCAATATTTTGTTTATATAAAAAATGTCAACTCTTGTTCTTTATGTCATAAGGGGCAAATAGTTCAACTGATGTCGGCCAAAGTCTCCGCTGCATGCAGACTGCACAGAAATAAAAAAATATATATAAAAAAACCGCAATTTCATGAAGTAAAATTCGAGCTCAAAGGAATTCTAATGGTGCCAACGTGCTACCTTGAGTGAAAATAGCAATTTAAGAAAATCCAAGTTCAGTCTCAGATTTTCATATTGGTTCTGTAACCTGTTTGCCAAGCATTAATTAGAGATAATTGATGTATCTTGCAGTTTTGGGAATCTTCTATTAACTGTACTTGATAATTTTATCATATGAAACAAGCAGTACAAGAAATGAAGATCCATCTTCCACCAGACAGGGAGCTAGATGGTCTCGTCTTTTTTTCTTTTTTCTTTTTTCAATAAATAAAAATATCTGAGTCTCATTCCAAGATATGGAGTGCTAAATTTTAGGACAGCTACCCTTTCAATAAAAATCATTAAAGATGGAAATCCCCAAAACAAATTGAATAATTGCACCAATATAATTTATGGATGATATGCTTGGTGGGTAGCTATCAAGGGTGGTGGGGTGCCTCTTTTGGTTGAAAATGAAGCTTACCTTTTGGTTCCTTTCATCACAGAAATTGTCTTTTTTCTAACCCTAAACCCGAAAGTACCCATCTAAAGTTGTTGCAAGCTAGCCTGGCAGGCTGAACAAGAAGAAGAAGAAGAAGAAGAGGAAGAATAAAGTTGGGTCATTTATTGCTCTTTGGCTTTGGCTTTGGCCTTGGAATGCTTCATCATGGTGGGTGGGTGGGTGCAAATGGCTATCTGGTTATAGATGGAAAATGCTTCATCACTCTCCTCTTGAGAGGACCACAGATTCTTTCCATAATAAGCTTTACTCTGTTTCCTTCAGCCCTCTTTACCTAAGCTCTGTGATCCTCCTGGTTGTCAAACGTTTCCATTTATATGTAACATTGTATCATAATTTTTTTTATTTAAAAAAAAGCAAAATACTCTACAGATCACTGGTTTTCTGAATTTTATGTTTTTTAAAGTCTTTTTTGCGGCATTATTTCGTTATTTTATTCTAGGCACGTAGGAATGTAAAGAAGACATTATTACGTGACTGTCGTTGAAGACAATTTGACAAGAAGAAAACCGGAGGCTGAAACTTTATGAATATTTTATGTGCCTCAGGTTGTTTCCCACTGCGTTGACAAGAAGAAATAAAATGGATTTGATTGGAAAGAAATACAGTAAAAAAGAAGAAGAAGGTAAGTAACATGATCTTTGGAGATCTAATTGCCTTTATCTTTTACATTGTTCCTCCAATCTCTTTCTAGTTTCTTCCCAACTGTAGCAGCAGATGGAAATAGTTGGATGCTATCATCTGCATATATATATCACTCCCAGCTTCCTTCTCGGAAATCACCTGTGAGAAAACAAAACAGGACATAAAGTTAGGTACTTTCTATTTGGTCAGTAAAATTAGGTACCTGGAACGGTCAAACTCTTGTTTTGCTTCTGGGAGTTTGAGTCAAAATGGAACTGATTTATTCAAACAAAGGATTCACCTGGTTTTTGTGAAGCTGGACTTTTGGCTAGAGATGACTTCAAGAAACCAAAATGCTGCAGCAATGCAGATTTCCCCTGTAAGAAATGAAAATTGTCACCACATTCATGAGAGGACAGTATAATATAACAGAGAATTAGGGGGGAAAAGAAAACAGAGAATTAGGGGAAAAAAAAGAACCTTCATATGTGTTGCAGAGAAACCCTCAGAGTAACCCAATACATTCTGCATTGAAGATTCATCCTTGGAGAGAGGGCGCAACTTTTTCTGTAAAAATAAGAACCCATTTATGTAAATATACAAATATGAGTATTAATGCATATAACTATATGCATCAGTGCATGTTTCTATGAATTTGCCTTAGAGTAGTTGAGGACTGGAGAGCTAGCAGTATCATCAAGATGCTGTTCTCTGCCACTTTCTTTGCCTTTCTTCTTGCTCTTCTTTCCCAATTTGGAACCCCAAGAAACAGAAAAAGAGCATCCATTTTCATACAAGCAGTCTTCATCTAAATCATGGTAATGGGGAGGTCCAGAAGAAGCATCAGAAACCATTGACAGGTCCTCTTCTTCTTCCTCCTCCACTTCTGTTTTTGCTCCCTCATAATCAGCAATGCCCCCAGCTCTCTGGAACTGACTTTGAGAGAAATAGGACTGATCTAGGTAATGTGTCCACCCAGATTCACAACCACTATTGCATTGTGATGGTGATATATTCATCTCCACCCTCCTTGACCAATCAAACTACAACAGTGATGAAAGAGAGTGAGATTTTGCAGTGCAATTAGCTGCTCTGGCACCTTCCCTTTCTTTCTCTCTATGTTGTTGTTGTTGATGTTGTTGTTTATATAAATACAAGTTAGAGGGAGAAAAAAACCAAACAAATCACATTCAAATCCTAGACTACATTTGTCTTTGCTCTATCTTTTGGCCTTGCTATTTTATCTCTTTGTGGATGAATCAAATTTGCCAGTTGGCTTTGTGTGGGGGAGGGAGAGAGAGAGAGAGAGAGAGAGAGGAAACAGTAGCATTTGGTAATTGTTGTGATAAGGAAAATGGTGTCACTTTTTATGTACAATTTTAGCAATAAACAGCTTGTTTGTACTTTTTAAATAAACATAGAGAGTCCATGATAAATCTTGCCATTTACTTCTTCTTTCTTTTTCTTCTTTCTTTTGCTTCTTTCTTTTTATTCTCCCTTTCTCCCCCCTATACCTATTTGCCTATAACTTCCTTCCTACCCACCACTCTATGAGGTTGAAGAAATAATTAAGCAAATTAAATACTAATCACTTTCTTAAATATAATTTTTCCTTGTTTTTTACCCTGTTTTGGTGTCCAAGACTCCTCCATGCTTCAATTTATTAGCATGACAAACCAAAATTGGGAGATAGTATCCGGAAAAAGATGAGTAAGAGACTGAAAGAACTTGTCCTGAAATGGTCCTTGATAGGGAATCTAGAAAAGAGAGGAAATCCCATAACAAATGAGATTGAATTAAACAATTTCCTGCTGACCCCATGTTGGTTTGGAAGTCTCTTAAATCAGTCAACAGTCTTCTTTATATAAACATATCCTCAACTCTTTTGGTTCTTGACCACATTTCTTTTGGAGACCTTAGTCTTCAAAGACGTCTACATTGAGTTAGACACATAGATGCTTCACAATAATTCTTCATGACTTTAAAAATAAAAAAATATATAAAAAAAAACCTAAAATTGAATATATTCTAAATTTGCTTGGCGACAAAACCCTTTTTTCTATGTATAATGGAGCTGAAAAATAATGTCAGACCACAACAGAAAATCAATTATATGTCACTACTTGTACTGAATCTTCCATTTCCCACCCTGGCATAAACCTCAGTTGAGATCATCATTTTGTGAATGTCTGTTTCTTCTGCTGTAAAAATTGCCTTCTGCTATATATTTTCACATGGGAAATGTGAGTTTTGAATTAAACACAATATGTGGGATTTTACATGAAAAAAGAAAGAAAGATAAGGGTTGGCAAATTTGGAAAATTGAGACCCTTCGATCATGGGAAATTAAAGCCAGTGGCAATCAATGATTATGATTTGTGACACTTTAGAAGGATCACGGGGGCTGATGTGTGTATCTTTGTCTCACTAACACCAGTGGCAAAATTCTGTAACTTTGATGAGCACATGCCTCTTTTTATTGCTTGTGGACCTCAGCTAGTTTCTCATCCACAATTTATGTACAACAACTCAAATGTACACATACACCAAGTGGACTTTTGGCGTTTTTGCTCTGTTTTATAGGGTCCAATTCCTTTTCCTCCTCAAAAAATTTCCATGCACTTATGCTAGGTGAACAAGATTGATGAGACAGTAACTTTGATTTTCTTCTTGCCAACTAGACTTGATTGGATTAACCCATGTTTGTCAACGGGTATCATAGTTAAGTGCATTTATCTGCATATTAGTGGTCTCATGTTCGAATCCCATTGGCATCTCCCCTTCTCCTTCCAATTTTCAAACTTTGACCCAAAAAAAAGAAAAAGAAGATTACCATGTTTACTTTTGTTGGCTCATTGAGCACCATGCAAATAGTAAGGTATGGGCTCTGTTTCCCTGCAAGCTTGAGGTTGCCAATTAACATGGTCCCCTACAATGGATGAAAAGGTCAAACAATGCCAGTTGCCAGTTGCTAGCTATAGGCCACTCTCTGATTTTATAAATATCGGGCAACCGGCCTATACATATATATCTCTTTCTCACAATTCAAACACTTCCAGAAACTCTTCTTCTTCCCTCTAAAAAGAAAACTTCACTTTCTTTCACTTTCATGGCCTAAAAACACAACATCACACAAGTCTGCATCATAAAAATGAAAGTCAAATCCCCCCTCCCTCTTGAGTTTTGTCTTCTCAAGAAAAACTGAGAATGGTAACAAAACCGCCCATCCCTTCTCCGCCCTTTTTGACCGAAACCAATTAGATATATGGGTTCCACTAATTTAATTTGGCTTCACTAATGATCATGAATGTTCTCCTTTTAATTGCTGGTTCACATTTGCAAATGTGTGTAGCTTGTGACCAAAAATATATGTCACATCTCACGTATCCACATGAGCTCTGAGCAGTTTATGCGAATAGTTTCAAGAAAACAAAAACCATGTTTGAGGGACCATGAACTTGTCTTTGGCCACCAGTGGGGACAGAGGACACAACTGATTGCAGGTTCCAAACAAACCCCTTGGGCCTTTGCGTGTCATCAAAACAAAACCATCTCATCCTAGTGGTATATGTATGTATATATTTTACAAGTGATATTGAAGAACGAGGAAATAACGTAAGATCTTGAATGCATGAATAAATATTCATAACTACTTCAACTACTAATTCCTTACATATATGCACTATATATTTGCATGTATGGAATACCTATCAGACGGTTTTGATCTGCTGACAAAACCCCTTTTCTTAACTTTTTATCTCTGCATGCTGTGAGCCATTTGCTCTGCTTTGTGTTTTTTCTGCTTCATATCAGGGATTTGGTTTGTCATTCGTTTGATTAGCCACGTGCTCTAAAAACTGTCACCCAAATTGCACAATCATGTGTTATGTGGATAACAGCTAGACACCGATCCAAGTTTTAGCCTTGTGCTTTTACCCGAGTGGTTGGTACTTTACGTGAAACAAAGGTTAAAAAATTTCTTCTTCCTCAATGACTAAAATTCACGATTGGGTGTCTTAAATTATTCAACCACAAATCCAATAATTCGTTGAATGATTTAGTTTTGGATAAGAATTTAGCATACAATTTTGTTCCTAGTGTCAAGTGCTTTTATGAAAGATATGAATATCATATGAGAAAACTAGACCCCGATTTAGTTTTGATAAAGATTCAACTTTTGAACTAATATGAAAAGTATACGTAGATTAAGTCCGCTCCCTTATATCAAAGTTCGAAAATCCTCTTTATAAATTAAATTAATTTAGATTTTCGCATCTACTTAAAAAACCAATAAAAAGCCAAAAACACCAACACAAAAAGGCCTAGAAATGACCTACCCATCGACCTGACATTAATTGTCCCTCAAGTATCGATCCTGATAACCTTTGCAACTTGCCAAGTCCTGCCACCTGAGACAGACCAGCTCAGCAAGATTGCATGTCAAATTCTCAATTGCATAAGCTCCTGCTACAACCAAGACATGAAAAAACTAGTGACTGCAAGGCAGAGTTCTGCTTAATGACAGTTGAATTAATAGTATCAAAACTGCTTAACAAACTAAATAATAAAGTTTTAAATTTGATTACAAAACTAAGCAGATGTTTCAGTGCTTTTCCACTTTGCTTTTGTTTCAAGCCGTGGTTTTGGAGATTCAAAGGGCTGGGAAAAACTTGTCCAATCTGCACGGCAGTGCGTAGAATTCATCATTTCTAACATCAGAAGGGTATAAGCTGAACTTCTCCCACCAGTTTAAACCGCTGTCTTTTCTCGTTGCATCGTTTTCACGAGACAGAGAGTTATCCAATATTACAGCAACCAAAGCAGCTACTGTTGTGTGTGACATGAAGATGACATTTACTATGTCCTCGAACTGAAAGTAATTGAACGAAAAAAGTTAAGGCCAATTGTGGAGCTTGTAGCTAAGACTAAAATAAAATTTAGGACACTTGGTTAAAAAATCTCACCCATCTTGGACCACCGTGATCATGGCCAGACCTATATTCTCTGAAGTATTGTGGTACTGAAACTCCCATGAAGAAAGAGAATCCCAATATAAATTTTGTTCTGAAACTGTTCAGGTTACAAAATTGGAGAAAACCAAGGCCTGCAGAAGCTGCAAGGGACATCATATAAAACCACTGTTAGTTATAAAGCATTAGAAACATGTTTCTTGTTTTTGTTGCTTGACAGTAAAAAAAAAAAAAATTCCAATCAAATTTTAGAGAGACGTACCAACATAACCAAATAAGACACAGTAAAGAGCTGCTATGATTGGTACAGGAATTGAAGCGAAAAGTGCTCCGATTTTTCCTGGTCAAGAACACCATGAGAAACCATTTAGAGTATATATCAAGTGTTAAATTAATGTGCAAATGTATTGAAAAGTTTGCAGCATACCAAATACAGAGAAGAAAATCATGAAAAAGGCTGATATTTGGATAACTCTACGACTTCCAACTCTTGTCAATGCCAATAGGCCAGCATTTTCCCTATGCGGCATATTTGAAGTGAGCAATTAGAAGATCAAATCAGCATTTTACAACATGCATAAATACAGTCTGCAAGGTAAATTTTATTGATTTTTTTTTTTCCCACAAACAGGCGGAGACATTAGGTTTGAGTTCATTACACTGACGCAGTAGTGCCAGTTGGAGAACCAAACATCCCATTTAGTAACACTCCTACACCCTGAAATTCAAAATAATAAAGATGAAGAAAGAAAAGTCAAAATTTGACGATGGAGCAAAATGCCAATAGAATCAACAAGAGTCACAATTCTGAAGGAAAATTACCAGCCAGCCAACGCCGCGGCTAATGACGGAAGGTGGTACGGGTGTGGCACTCCCATATCTTGCTGTAGCATAAAATGTACCAGAGGACTGCAAATATTTACAGGTTTTGATTGCATTTTACTAAACATTATATAGAAAATAAGCTGCAATTGCATGCCAAATTCAATGTTGTTATCAAATTCTTTGTAAAATTGTAAGCTTTTCTAAGAAACTTGGGAGAAAAGAGATGTGAACCTCGAAGAGAGAAACAAAAGAAGCAGCAATCATTGCAAAAGCTTCTCCTGCATTAAAAGTAGGGCTCCCCCATTGAAAAGGATATGGAATATATATCCTGCATATTCAAGACAAAACAAGGGGACAAAAAGATCCACTGTTTTCAAAGTACTCATGAAACGAAAGGAATTTCACGTTGATAATTGCAGTTTGCACACAAAAGCTCACCAGGGAGCTGCACTAATAAGGCCAGAACGATCGGTGCGGCAACTGATCTGAGTGTTTTCTGGTGTGTTGTTATACACACCACTTGAGGTTAGAATTTGTGCGAACAACCATACAATTGCAACAGAGAACAACACTGAAAATCTGCCACAGATTTGCCTCTTTGTATGTATAAAACGAGAAAGATACTGCAAAACATTCAAGTATCTAGAATATTACTTGGTGCCACAAAAAACACTCAAGGAAAAAGGACTGTTAAAATCAATAGTAACCAATTGAGGACTTGCCTGTGAGACGAAAACCACGATGATCAACTCTGGAAGCCCAAGTTCAACACATCTGGCCAACTAGAAAGAGAAAAGAATTTGGAGGGGAAAAAAACAGAGTTGGATACTGATAAGACTTCAAAACAAATCAACATTAAATAGGAGCCAATTAAGAATGGAGGATCAAGAGATCTTTACCAAAGGGAAACCAAGCTGAGAAAGCCCAAGTCCAGCAAAAGTTATGAATGGGACAACAGAAAGAGGGCTAAGAAACCTAAACCAGTACATAAAGAAACTTATGTCACAATTTACAAAGTATCAAACATCTCTAGCACTAATTTGAGAAGTTTATAAATGACTTGCATCCATCCAAAAGTCCAACTCTTCTGATCAAAATGACTAACCTGACAGCAATTCTCCACAAGCCTAGGAAACCCATAATCATCTGAAAACTGGCAGTGATGATTAGAGCGCCTTGTATACCTCGCATAGTCTCCGAAAATTTCTGTAAGAAGATTCATTCAAAAGATCAAATCAAGGAAGAGAGATAGGATATTAATATTTCAATCAACAAAAGAAAAAATTAAGTTAAAGCCTAACCTCATGAGGATCTGTGGTTGCCTTATATCTACTGGCTAGGATTATTGAAGTTGTGGGGATTACATATGTATATGAACCCACCACCACTGAGGGAAGCCGGGTTCCGAACAGAGATTGCATGAATGTGTTCAACCCTGAAACAAAGAGCATGGTTTGCACCACCCTAGCCTTCTCAATCTGTAGAGAGAAAAGGCTGAACCAATTAATAAATCTAATTAATGGAAATATCAACAAAGCAGAACCCAATAAAAAAAGAGTTGTAAAAAATTAGCAATTAAATCCTTACATCGCCTCCACCCATTTGAGGAACAAGCAGACTTGGAATGAAGATTGTAATACCAAGAGTCAAAAGGTAATGCTGGAAACCCAACATCACAGCTTCAGCTGCAAAACCATGAAAGTTTTAAATTTGCATACCTTGAAGATTAAAATTTAAAGAACTTGCCTATTGAAATAAAACAAATTTTATAAATAAATAAAAACCTAGTTAAGATTATGATTAAGAGTATAATAATCAGAGAGAATGGTATACTAACGCCATGGAGGAGGACTGTTAACACAATACTGAACACCAGGCAGCTGCTCTTTTACTGGGTATGGCTGCAACTCCTCTGCCTTCTTGTTTCCACCACCATTATTGTTATTGTTACCGCCACTGCCGCCTCCGCCGCCACGGCCACCACCATTACTGTTGTTATTGTTACCGCCGCCACGGCCGCCACCATTACTGTCGTTATTGTTCCCACCGCCACGGCTGCCGTCATTACTCTCATTGTCGTTACCACCACCACGGCCACCACCATTATTGTGGTTGTCATTGCCGCCTCCACGGCCACCGCCATTATTGTTATTGTTGTTGCGGCCACCGCCATTATTGTTATTGTTGTTGCCGCCTCCACGTCCACCACCGTTATTGTTGTTATTGCTATTGTTACCGCCACTGCCACCACCATTGCTGCTGTTATTGTTACCGCCACCGCCGCCCGATTGAGCCATGTTCTTGCTAGCTCAGGGATGTTTACAGAGGAAGGTGGAGAATCAAAGAGAGGTTAGAGTGCTAGGGAGAGATAAAAATGACGAACTTTTTTATTGCGCGGCAAATAACTTGTTGTAAGGGGACCGTTATGAATTTTAATTAACCAATCAATTTGAAGATATGTATTCCATATGATATTAATCAATTTCAATAAATTAGTAATTAGTATTGGTTAGACAAAGTTTCAAATTCAGATTTTGTTTATAAGCTTAATGATTTTGAAACTAAAAATGATCTATTCCAACGGGAAAATGAATCAAATAGCTTGATTTCATTGAGATGATACTGAGTAGCTATAAGATTTTCAGATTTTCATTGAATGCTAATTATGGTCCCCAGTTTCTTACATAATTCGAAAATAATTCCTGCTTTAATCATCATAAAGCAGTAATTATAGAATCATTGAATACCATAACAATAACAGGTGAATAAAGTTAGTTTTTGTTTTTGAAAAAATATGCAAATAATTTTCACAGTGGGAGAAAACGACCAGCAATGACGACAAGTCGAGCAACAAGCAATCGATCAGTCCAACATGGGTTTAGAACGAGACATGCAGAATGATGAAAGTCATGAAATATTCTACACATATTTTGATAACAGAGCATCAACATCCTTTATACATCCAAGTTTCAATGCCCAAATCACGATTAGGTGCATCAAGCACATCAAGTAAAAATATCCGAATTTTGATCAGATTCATGATCAAACGGAAACATGCATATTTTCCGGTGCATCTTTACAAGTCAACATCAACTATAAACACTTCGGTTCGTGTTTGCTTTGCCACCATCGTCCTGGATTATTCCTGATCATCCCTCCGACAAATTTCAGTGACCTTGCATTCGAAGACGTTCCAGTTTGACCTGCAGAGCAATCAGGGAAAAAGAATTTTATTGATGCGAATGACAACATAGCAGTTTCCAACCTTACAACTTGAAGGTGCAGGTGGATGCATCAGATAAAGAGAGTTGATTGCAGTACCCCTTGAGATAATCGTGGTTTACCAAGTATGCTCTCTTCACATACTTTTCTATACATTTCATTTATTTGGAACTTCTGACCAGAAGAGAGAAAAAGAGATGAATGATTTTTGGTAAATTCCTTCTTTTGATATGTAAATATATTGTTCTGACAAGTATTACTATTTTAAATTCATTCAACCCGACAGGAAATATTTGTACCTCATTCTCAAAGCTGAAATGATACCAAAGCAATGTGCAGTTTTGGAAAAGTATGTTCATAAAGAGGAAATGGTAGCATACCATGAGTTGTTGACTGCTAAACTCCTCATGGTTCATCGGATAAACCCTATTGGAACATGAAAATACTCCAACTAATAACGGATTCCTTCATCTATTGTTAACACGAAAATTATCAATCGTAGAGATATCATACATCTCCAACAACTTATAGCTTCCATCTGTCAAAAGTGCTGGTTGCCAATAATTTTAACCTTTTAAATCCTAGTTTAATCTTCTTTGTTCATAAATTCCTCTAATGACCAATCGCAGCTGCTGGCATACAACTCAACTCATATTTCTGACTTTCAGTACCATACCTCCTAGACTAGACCTCCACAAAATATTTCCCTATCCTAGTCTGTGACAAATATTTTGACAACATGCATCATCAACTTATTTATATACTCCTCCTTCAAAGCGACCTTGTCCTTGCTTAGATGGAGCCAAGAAAAAACCTAGAGTCTCCCCAAAATCCTTTCATCCAGCATTTTGCATAAACATTTCTAATCTGCAATTTAACCTTCACTCATCCAAGACAACAAATGGAAAAGAGATTTTAAATCAAGCTATGATGTAACAACATAACCATATACTTTTCCACGTCCTATGCCTATACTTCCCCTCTGGTGAGTTACAAGTATACTTGCTAAACCAGATACTGCCCTTCAAAATCATATGTGCACCACTAAGACTATCAATATCTACCATTCCTAATTATAGCCCACATCCATTGACACAAAAACTACCTTTCCCCTCAGGCATTGTTATTTAAAAATGGTCTAATTCATAAATGGGGAGCTACATTATGATTTATGAGCATATCCAAACCTTTTTGCAAATTGATATGAAGAAAACTGCATCACAATTCACAGTTAACACACTTATTATTCAAAGACATGTTACTTCATTGCTCTATATTATCTATCCAAAATCTGATGTTAAATTGCTCATTTAATAAGATAAAACTGTAACATCCATAGCTAGCAAGTAAACATACTACTAATTGCATTGCTTAAACAAAGAGATTCTCACCAGAAATAACATCATTGCGCTCCAAGCTTTGTTGAACTCCACCACCATTGTCGTCAGCAACTTCTCCTTTCTTAACCCAAACCCTCCCAGCATAACCTCTCTGTTTCTGCATATCACAGCGACCAGGCCTCTCATAATAAGCCCTAATTCCTCCATTACCACGGCGATCAATTATTCTTGGTCTCTTCAACTCATCATCCCCTTTTCCAGTCTCACCATTCACCGATAAATCCCTCAATTTCGGCACAATCTCCGCAGTCGGAAGCATATTCTCGCTCTTTGCCCTAATTTCGATTTCAGGTCTCTTTTCTTCCTTCCCTGTCGCCTGATCGTCTCCCTTCTCGCAACTCGCTTGAGGCGCGTCTACTATACATTCCTTCTCGGTCACTTCCTCCTCCTCTGCCCTAACATTCTTCCACGACTTTTTCTTCTTCGACTTGTTCTTCTTCTTCTTCTTCCATAACTTCTTCTCCTCTGGTTCCTCATTTTTCTTCCCCTCCAGCTCAGCACCCTCGCACTCCGAAACAGTCCGATTAACCGGCCCAAACTTTGTCCGACCATTGCGATTCCTAGGCTTGAAATCGGCTTCGGTTTTCAGTACGGCGGGTTGCTTTTTCCCCTCCAGCTCAGCACCCTCGCGCTCCGAAACACTCCGATTAACCGACCCGCGCTCCGAAACACTCCGATTAACCGGCCCAAACTGTATCCTATCATTGCGATTCCTAGGCTCGAAATTGGCTTCGGTTTTCTGTACGACGGGTTGCTTTTTCCCCTCCAGCTCAGCACCCTCGCACTCCGAAACACTCCGATTAACCGGCCCAAACTGTGTCCGATCACTGCGATTCCTAGGCTTGAAATCGGCTTCGGTTTTCTGTACGACGGGTTGCTTTTTCCCATCCAGCTCAGCACCGTCGCACTCCGAAACACTCAAATTAACCGGCCCAAACTGTCTCCGATCACTGCGATTCCTGGGCTTGAAATGGGCTTCGGTTTTCTGTACGACGGGTTGCTTTTTCCCCTCCAGCTCAGCACCCTTGCACTCCGAAAAACTCCTCCGATTCGCCGGCCGAAACTGTGTCTGATTACTGCGATCCGTAGGTCTGGAATCGGTTCGGGTTTTCAGAACGACGGCGTTTTGCTTCTGTTGCTTTGCCTGCTCTTCTCGGAGCTTTTGCTGTCGGAGCTCCTCTTCTTCTTGTTCCTTCTCCTTTCGTTGTCGTTCCTCCTCATCTTGTTGTCGTTCCTTCTCTTTGAGCCAACGCTCTTTGAGCTCGAGAATGGTGACGTAGTTGGTGGGTAAAGACGAGGGCTTCTTGTCGGTGAGCTCCATTTGAACACTCACAAAAGCAGATTTTTCGCTCCACAGTACACTTGAGATTTCAATGAGGAAATATCAAAGACAAAACGAGCCTCTTTTCCTTTTCCTTTTTCTTTCTTTAATAAAATAAATAAATATTAAAACTTGAGGAAGAAGCTAGAGAACTCAAATTATTGGCATCTCAATAAAATTTAGTTACGCAAATGGAAACACAAAAATGCTAAATCTTATAGTTTGTATTCTCGCAAAATAATTATTAAATATTCATTTCGATGGTTAATGGCAATGCAATGGCCGGATTTGCTTTTGGTAATATAAATGGTATTCTTTTAATTACAGGATATATCATATGGGGTATTATTACTTATGATTTATAGAATGAAGAAGTGATACTTAAACATGTACTTCATGAACATATCGTCTACATCTTTTGAATCTTAAGATTGAAGGAGAATTGTAAACGATGCGTCTATTAAAGTGCATGTTTAAGTGTCATAAATTCTTACTAAAGCTGAAGAAAGATTCTCTTGTTGTGTTTTGTTTAGATTAAAATTTGATTTCTATGGTCTAAGAATCCATATAAGATACTCTTTTGTAATTTCTTTATATATTTAAGAAGAAGAAAAATAGAGAAGAGAAGTGAGGTACTCACGTCTAATTCAGTACTTTTTAAAATATATAAAATTAGAGTGTTGCTCAACGAACCCTAATATTAACTAAGTACATCCTAATATTTTAATTAAAATGTAAAATTAACTAAGTATACCCTATTTAACTACTAAAAATACCCCTGATACACTAATACAATATATCACACAATACCCTAATTCCAATCCTAAATCAGGTTTCTTTTTTTACATGAATTCGTTCCCTCTTTTCAGATTTTAGGTTGGCATCAAAATCTTTAATTTCGTAAGCTACTATAGAAGTAAATTTGCTAACTCCTTCAATTCAAAGCTTCATCATCTTACTTCTCTTCAGCGATGTTTTAGTGCACATGCACACAAGAAACAAATTGAGTTATAAGGAAATCAAAGTGTGCATATTCATGGCTCTGTTATCCTTTTTCAAATCAATGATTTTCATCAAGATTCGTGGGCAAAGAAGCAGGGTCAAACTCAAAGGATTCTTTTGGAACACCATCTCATTCATCATCAGTTATCTTGAACGACGGAATTCAATGAGAAAATCTATATAGCTCATTGGGTGGTACTTGAAACAAGATCCTTATACTAAAACATACTAACAAATTCTTTTACTGGAACCAAGCAATAGGAAAACTTCTTTAAGTTTGACTAGGCTGAATATAGTGAATATGGTGTACTTATTAAACTTGTATTTGTTTCACAATTCAATATATCTTTTTTGGTCATTTTATATTAAAGTAAATTAGTAATTCAATAAATAGTTTGATAGTATAGTGTACTCAGTTAATTTTAAGGTTCGTTTAGCAACACTCTAAAATTATTACTATTTTATAAACTTTATTACTTAATTGCGCATTGGATTCCTCGTCAGCCGTCTAGTAGGGGATTACTAGACTAATCATTATCTTTGATGAGTTATTTACATTTTTCTAAAAACTTTTAGGTCATATCAATAATGAGGACCAATAAATGACATGAGTCGTACAAACAAAACAACGTCGTAATTAGTTGGATCGTGTGAACTTTTTTTCATGAATTCATTGATTTTTTTTCCCTGATATTTACCTAGGGGTGGTATTTTAAACCGAAAAACCGCAAAAACCAACCGACAATTTACCGCAATAAAACCGCAATCGCGGTAAACCGAACCGCATTTGAGGTATTAAGAACCGAACCGCATTTGCGGTTGCGGTATTTGATTTTCAAAACTTGCAGTTACCGCAAACCGCAAAGTATAGCCACACGGATGATGAAGTTGAATTTTACAAGGAAATGGAACATATGACAACTTGTAAGTAATTAGTTTATTTATGCTAATGTTATTTATGCTTCTTCTTATAATAAAATGTATTAAACTATATTGTTTTATTTGTAGATAATATTGGTGCTTAAACAACACAACGAGGTTCTTCAATCCACTCACCACCAACACTTGAGTTTGTAACTTTAGTTTGTAACATTGGTGCATTGCATTTTCCTTTTAGTTTGTAACTTTAATTAACTTTGAATTGGATTTTTCTTTTTTGTTGTAACTTTAATTCATTTTACTTTGTATTTTCCTTTTTGTTTATAACTTTAAAGGATTTGGAATTGGAATGCTTGGAATTGTAACTTTAATTTTCTTAGGTTGTGAATGCTTGAGAAGTTGAAGAGATTGTGAATTTATATATGTTTAAGAAATTAAGGTTGTGTATTTATTTATTTAGGTTGTGTATTTATATTTTTGTGAATGCTTGAGAACTCGCGGTTTTAAACCGCAAAACGCGGTCGGTTTGCGGTTTCAAAAATCACCAAACCGCAAATAGTCGGTCGGTTTGCGGTTTGAGTAAAAATTCGCAGTTACCGAACCGCAACCACCCCTATATTTACCAACTATTGATCTAGTGTCTTTTTTTTTCGCCAATTAGAATTACCAAAAAAGATCCTCCAAGAATCCCAATGAGATTTAAAAAAACAGACAACAGAAAGTTAGTAATCCCAAGAAGATTTAAACCTTGCAACCTAATAATAATATTATTTTTGTATATTAAAAAAAAAAACCCACCTATATATTTTGTGTTGAATTAAGTGGGCTCTTACTATTGGGCTATGACCATGAAGATTGATTGCAAAAAATGAAAAAAAGGGCCCATGGATTGAAAACCCAACATAACCAACCCATACGACCCAATGGCCTACGGCAAGCTTGGCGTCCGGTCTTTGCGCGACGTTTCCCGCGCAACCATACTCAGTGACCTGGCAGGCACCAAAAGCACCGCAAAAGCGCGCTAATAGGGGAGTAGAGAAAAAGGACGCTTTTGTCAAAAGCACAAAGAGAGAGAGAGAGCAAGGACCCCGTTTGATCAACAGCCTAAATCGCGCGCCACGTGTAACCCCTCCCCTGTCCTCTCTCTCTTCCTGTACGTTTTAAACTCCCAATGACTCATCCTCCAATCAGATTCTATCTCATTCGGTTGCATGCAAATGAGAGGCATCGAGTTGACACGTAACAACACTGCCAAATATAACCGACCCAGAAAGGAGAGGCAGTTTCGTAATTTCCCGAGTAAAACAAAAAACCACCCAAACCAATCGTGATAGGTGTACCCACGCATGGCGGCCAAACCCACACGCGTTATAATGAGAGGGTGTTTGGTTACAAGGGAAGGCATGCAAGCCAGGCGTCTGATTGGTGTGGTTGAGAGTCCCAGCTACGCCCAGCCCTTGGGTTCAGTGGTTTATGTGAAAAGTTACAGTGGACCTGTCCTACCAACAGTGTTAATTCCCACAAGTAACTTATTCTGAGCTCTCACAAACACGTACCCACCGTACAATTCCAAGTGGCACTCTCTGCTTTCTCGTTGCTTCATGTTGCCCTTCTCTCATTGGTCACTTGTCACTCTTAAAAACACCCGTTACAAGATCACTCCCTCTTCAAAAACCACTGCAAGTCCTCATCCTCCTTCCCCATCTCCTCTCTCACTTCCTTCTTCACAGCTCTCCTCTGCCTGCCTTCTGCATTTCTATCTCAAAAGCTCTCTTTTGGGTCTCCAGTGATCACCATTACAGAATAGCTGGTGGAGATTAGACTTTTGCTGTCAAGAAAAGCACCTACCACCATGATCAAGACACTCAATCCTTACAACACCAACACAGAGAAAACTGCTGAGATTATGTCCAGGTATAGGCCCATAGCACCTAAACCAGAGACCCCAGCAAACTCGGCAGGTGAGAATCCATCCTTATCTCAGAAGATCAGAGAGTCTCCTTACCTTAGAAACCTCTGGCCACAATTGCAGGCCAGACCCACCAGGACTAGAAAGAGAGGTCGATCTGCTCTGTCACCAACAACCTTCAGGAGGCAGAGGACCCATCATGTGTTTGGGTTTTCTACCCCTTGTCATGTAACATCTCCGGCTAAAAATCTCACCTTGGATGGTTTTGCTCATGCTCTTTCACAGCTTCCCATACCAACAAGCTTTGATGCAGTCAAAAGCACCAGTTTGATGACTCTGCCTCTTCTTCAATACCCTCCTCCTCCTTCTCCTCCTCCTCCTCCTCCATTATCAGTTCCTGTTGTGACCAACCAAGCAATGGTGCCAGCTGAGTTTGAGTTAATTAAATCTTGTGAAGGAGAAGAGAAGCTGATAGATTTGAACACTGTGGCTGAAATTCCAGAAGAAAAAGATCTGCTGCAGCAACTACAAGGAAGTGCCCCTACCCTTACACCAATCAATGTCATAGCACCTCAGCCAGTTCGACCTGTGGGCTCCAGCATAAGTGTTGGGTGCATCAAAACAGACCCAAGCCTAGCCCCAGCAGAGCAAGCTCCTAAGAAACCAGAGGATGTTGAGGACGAGGTGGAGTCTGAGGCCCTGCCAGCAATCATATCAGATTCACAAAACAAGGTGAGGATGGCAAACTCTGCTTACAAGGAGATGGTGGGCCAGCCAGAATGTTCATGGCTCGATTCTATGGTGGCCAGTGATGGGCGTTTCGGAGGGAGCTCTTGCAAGAGGATCAGTGGGGAGGTCATACTTGAGCTTTCTGAGTCAGGGGTACCAGTTTCATCAAATGGGTTTTCATGCTGGGTGAGGATTGAGTGGGGAAATGAGATGAACAAGCATGCAATCAATGCTTTCTGTGATGTGATCAAGCTGTCCTGTGAGACTAAGGACTACCTCTTTAGTTGGAGGTTCCACACTCAAAGCAAAGAGGGTACCAGTTCTTCTAATGCTTGAAATGTCAAATAATGTAATTAAAATGTAGTGTAGCTAGCCCACTAGAAAGTGCACCTTCAGTGTCTACTATATATATTTTTTTTCATGTATATGCATATATAAGGAGTCTTAGGCTGAGTATATGTATAGTTTGGTCAGCCTTTTTAAGATAGAGAAACTTGTTCTGTTGTTCCTCATCACAATTATTTTCAGTTCAACAACACTACATAACTAACAACAGGGATGATATGAAATCAAGATTGATGAAGACACTAAGCATAGGTACTCATAGGCCTCCATAAGAGGAATGTCATATGCGCGCGGTATCCGCTGAACTCTTTTCACTCTTTGCGGGGCCCTTCCACTTGAAGTTCTCTGCATATGACTTAACCTACGCATGATTAAAAGCTTAAATTAATACATACTCCAGACAAGCACCATACATAACTTGAAGTTGTCCCTGTTCCTAATATATCTGACAATGATTCAATCTTGTTCCTAATCTATCTGACAATGATTCAATCTTCAATCTTTTTTTTGTTTGAAACCCATTTCTCTTTGTTCACCCCATATTCTAAGTTCACCCCAACTTCTAATTCAAATTTTCACAATTTCTAATAATACCCTATTATCTTCTCAAACTATCCCTAAATACACACTCAGTAGAAAAAAATAAAATAAATAAAACTTATCAACCTCACACCCCACCCCCCGCTGTCTTGCTTACCCTATTATCTTCTCAAACTATTCCTAAATACACACTCAGTAGAAAAAAATAAAATAAATAAAACTTATCAACCTCACACCCCACCCCCCGCTGTCTTGCAGCGCAAAACATTGTTGTCAAATGTGTAACCGTATTTTTTTAAAAAAAATTGAGAATAAACTAGCTGGTTTTGAGAGAGAAATGTTGACAGCTAAATTGATATTTAAGTTATCATCATTAAACATGAAGAATGGTGGGATGTGTATAGATGTATTAGGGTTAAGTATTAAGTTGGATGACCTTTTTTGTCTTTTTACACAATTATAAAACTTAAGTGCTTAATAATTTAAGTATTAGGGTAATTAAACATGAAGAATGGTGGGATGTGTATAGATGTATTAGGGTTAAGTATTAAGTTGGATGACCTTTTTTGTCTTTTTACACAATTATAAAACTTAAGTGCTTAATAATTTAAGTATTAGGGTAAAAAAAGAAAAGTGTGGGGTTTAAATAGAAGAATTTAAAGAAAATTCCCAAACCTTTAAAAGTGGTGTGTGGCGCTTCTTGACCTGCACAACAGTTCGGTGTGTCAAGAGTGTGCAATATTGAAGAATTTTACTTCAATTTGACAAGTACAAATAGAAACTTATCGGCAAAATTTTGAGGAGGAACACACCGTATAGTCCCAACCATGTCTCTCAGCGAAGTCCTTTGCAGCTTCTTCACTTTCAAAAGTCAGTCCTGCCTCACCAACATTGGCATAGGGATCACCTGTGGAAGTCCAACCCATCAATGGGTTTTCCCACCTACACAAAATGCCAATGAAGCCATTCAACAGTAAATTGAATTCCAGATCAACAAATATTGCTTGTTAAAATTGTAAAAGGAAACAGAGCACAACTAATTGCATCATAGTAAATGACCAAATGTTAACTATATGAGATTGAACAAGCTGGGTTATGCCCCAACGCTACAGATATATATAATAATTATATAAAATCTGTGGAATTAACAATATTTATAGCCTAATTATGCATGTCCAATAACATACGCACTTCTGTGTAGAAAGAAAATTAATTTTCCATTTCCCGACTTTCCCAGAACCTTGTTGGGTTGCAGTTCGAGCAGGTGAATAGATTATAACCTGGGCACGCCCAAATCCAAATAACTCAAAATTAACTTCCTCTAAAAATAAATTTTCGCATGAAAAGAAAAGTTCGAATTTTTTCAAGTGATTGAAGAGCGTACCCTTCGTCGTAGATGTTCCTCAGGGATTCCAGAGATGATGCCGACGTCATTGGTTCTGGTCTCCACCAACGCCTCCGATTGTGAAGAGAGCCATCTTGGCCGCGATAGCATTTGAGCTCGAGCGAGGTTCAAGCCCTGTCGTAGAGATCTCGCCATTTTTGCACAGCAAAGCTTCGAGGTTCCTCAGGCAAAAAGCACAACAATGTTTCTGTGACGAAGCCCAATCGCCTAACCACGAGTGGTTGATGTACCATGGGAATTACCAGAAGGTTCCCGAGAGTTGGCCCTTTTGCGCCAGAATCATGCCACGTAATCACTGCACAACACTCCCTTTTTTTTTTGGTCTTATTTTTCAAATTTTAATTTTGTTTAGAATGTTGGGAAATTTAACTTTTAATCACCAAATAATGCGAGGATTTGATTTGATTTTCTTTAGAATATGAGGATTTTGATTTTCTTCAATTACATCTGAACATTGAAATTACATTTTTTTAATAATAATTTTAAATAATGAATCTTACTTTTTTTATATAGTTCATTGGTACATTGCAAAGTGTTTTTTTTTTTGGTGGTAATTTTAAGCGTTGGTTTCACTTTTTGGGAAATTTAGCATTAAACTTTAAATTGTCACACATGATCATCAAACACTAATGCAATATTTTAATGAACTTTATGACATGTTTATTTATATGAATGAGTATTGGAATGTGATTCTAATATATGGGTATGGAAATGATTTTAATTCATGACTTTCATGTTAGTTTATTAATATATATGGAATAAAAAAATTATATGAGTTTCACATTAAAATTCATGATAAAATATTTTCAAAATCATGAATATGATCAATTAGGGAAGCAATTGATCCACTTTCAATTTCTTGATTCCTCTATATAAAATTCGTTAATTCATAATTTTCTGCATTCCTAATAAGTAAAGTACATGTGAACGTCGTAGGTGTTTGCAACATTGTTTTTCTTGTTGGAATATTTAAAAGTAGAGATGCTTTTGCTATCTAATTATGAGTTGTCATGTGACAGATTATGTAGCCTATTCTAATTATGAATCAAAATATAAACATGTGCAATACATCAAACATAAACAAACGAAGTTCTAGTAAATGAGTTGTCATCTAGAATTTTAAAATTTATTTTCATGTATGTGAACATTATTAATATTTGTATATACCCAAAAAACCATCATCAATCAACTGAAGCCCAAATGGCATCATTGGGAATTGACATACAGGCAAACGTGAACCGGGCTTGACACTTTCACCATTGGACTGATTCATTGGGGGCCGGGCAATACCGGCTGAGCACATTCCCTAATTTCAAATTTCCCATTTGTTTCTTTCAACTAACAAATGCCATTTGCTCTTAGTTTGCATCGATAGCAGCCTCCCTGATGTTACGTCCTTGTCTTCTTCTGCCCCCAAAACACGCCGTCCCTCTTGTTAACGCATCACATTCATATAGCTCCATAACATCACAGCTTCTCACAGGCAGCAATTGAAGCTCAGAAGAATTAATGGGGTCCAATTACAAAGCAGCTTCAAGGCTCTCTGATCTCGAGCTAACACGTTCAGACCTGAAAACCTTACTGAAAGCAACGGCCAAGATGGAAGAAAGCCTCCGAAAGATGGACAACAAGTTTGAGGTCATAGACGAGACTCTGTTGACATCTTCAAGAAGAGTGGCCCCTTTACAGTCGTTAGCCATGGCCACCAAAGCCTTGGAGACTAGAATTAACAGAGCTGTAACTCCAGCTCTTGCTCTTCTCGACAACTTCAAGCTCTCTGAGTCAATCCAGCACAAGCTGCTCGAGCTCTCGGAGAAAATGTCAACCGAGAAATCAATGAGCAAAAGGCTCAAGAAACTTGTGAAATATGTGGATTGTGTTGATCAGCTTAAGGTTTCAATCGATTGTATTTGTCAGGAGGGAGAACCAGTGATCCAGAGGCTTCAGGAGGTGGTGGAGTTCTTGAGCCGGACGAAGGCGACTGATCAATACAGGACGCATAGGTTGAGAGAGACTCTGGTCACTCTCAAGGCTCTGTATGAAACAGAGGTGGATGCTATGAGATTTGAAGGGTTGCTTGATGAGGCTCTGCTGAATTTGCAGGATGAGTATGAGAGCATTTTGGAGCAGATAAGGCATCGAAATGTGGTGGAGTTGCAGGCTGCTGATAAAGATGATGGGGGTGATGAGATGGTGATAATGGGTTCTGATTTGGGGACTGAGTTGGAGGTTGAACTTCTTAGAAGGATTTCACAAACCCTAGCTGCCGATGATTGCTTGGACATATGCATCGATATTTATGTTAAGGTAAAGTCAGCATGGTTGCATCCTCCTCAGTTTTGAGTAACGTTAAAAGCGTCATATTTTTAGATCATATTAGCGAATCACATTATGTGACAAATTTACTTAACTTGTGACACCATTTGCATGAATGTATGCTTTACATATAATCAACATTAATTAAGCTGAATGTTGCGTGAATGTATGATCTACTAAAAGAACATTAATCCATGTAGCAATAGAGGCCCTTTGAAGTTTAAATTTTAATAGTTATAATTTTTGGTGTTCAACAGGTGAGATACAAAAGAGTTGCCAAAGCACTAATGAGGCTAAACCCAGAGTACTTAAAAAGTCACAGCACAGAAGAAATAGATGAAATGCCATGGGAGAGCTTAGAGACAGCCATAACCCTTTGGATCCAACACTTTGAACTTGCAGTCAAAGCAGTGCTTGTATCAGAGAAGAAGCTCTGTGAACAAGTACTAGGCGGCATAATGGAGGGTTTGATCTGGCCAGAATGCTTCGCGAAAATCGCAGACAAAATCATGGCGGTGTTCTTCAGGTTCGGAGAAGGCGTAGCCAGGAGCAGCAAAGAGCCCCAGAAGCTGTTCAAGCTCCTGGACATGTTCGACTCCTTGGAGAAGCTCAAGCCTGGATTCTCTGAGGTGTTCGACGGCGAATCAGGAGCCGACATCTGCATAAGATTCAGGGAACTTGAGAAGCTTCTCATTCATGCTTCAAGTAAAGTGTTTTGGGAATTTGGGCTTCAAATTGAAGGCAGTTCAGATGGATTGCCTCCACCTCCAGATGGGACAGTGCCTAAAATAGTAAGGTACGCTGTGAACTACTTGAAATACTTAGCAACAGAGAATTACAGTGTCGCCATGGCCAAGGTTTTAAGAACAGAGCAAATTTGGAAAGCAGGGATTTTGTCCAAACCGGAAACTGATGAGAATCTGCTCAGAGACGCCATTTGCAACATCATGGAAGCTTTACAGAGGAATGTGGAGGCAAAACGTTCGGGTTACAATAACAACAGCAGGGACAAATTGGGTATTTCAATACCTCTTCCTCATCTGTTTGCCATGAACACTTACTGGTACATTTACATGAGGACCAGAAACACAGAGCTCGGGAAGCTCTTGGGAGACCAGTACTTGAAAAAGAACTACAAAGTGGTGGCCGAGGAATCTGCTTACATGTACCAGAAGCAGGCGTGGGTCCCGCTGGTGAGGATCTTGGAGCAGGATGATCTGGAGAAACAGAGCAAAGAGGCGAAGGTGAGGCTGGTGAGGTTGAAAATTGAGGCGTTCATGAAGGGCTTGGACGACATTTCCAAGAGGCACAAGGGGTTTTGTGTTATTCCGGAGGTTGACTTGAGGCAGCAGATTAGATCGGCTACCTTGAAGCTTGTGATTCCGGCTTACACTGAGTTCTTGAACTCGTTCTCGGCCGCGTTGCAGGGGACGTCGTATTTGAGTCCCGAATCGGTTCAGGAGGTGCTGGGTCAAGTTTTTGACGATGAGGATGGGAAGCTTAAGCGCCGTGGTTCTAGGGATCGGACGGGTGGTGGGAGTTCGGGGATGGACGGTAAGATCAAGGACTTTCGACGATCTATATCGAATACCAGTGACTTGTGAGAGCCTTGATGCCGTTGAATTGAACTACTTTTTTATGTACGAGTTTGATGGTAGTGCATATAAATGCAAGCAGTGTGTATTGAAAGAATTCTTAGTAGTTATTAATAGTGATTCTTCGCGTCATAGAGTTACAAATCGATTTCTCTTCACTATACCAAATTTCTTGGTAAAATTACAGAACTTTAAAAATAAAAATAAAAAATTATACCCCATTAGGTTTTAATTATATCAAAGGAATGTGCATCATATATTTGATGGGTATCAAAGGAATGTGTCTCATAATTTCTATAAGCTCAATGTTGATAGAGCTACTAACAACACAACAGGCTTGCATAGTATAAGTGCAGTTGTTCAAAATGATTATGGAGTTTTTATGGGTGCTCTAGCTATGCAAGGCCCTTGTGGGATTTCCATTATAGCTAAAGAATTGCAAACAATTTATATAGGAATTTTATTTGTTGCATATGCTATTTTTTCCATCTCCTCATAGCAATTAACTCTTTTGAGGTTGTTATGATGATTAATTTATGGGAGACTATGTGGGCTAATGTCGGCAATATTGTGGATGATGTGAGAGACTTGCTCGTGCAGTTTTCTTTTAAGGAAGTCAAATTTCGACCTAGGGAGTGTAATAAAGTAACTCATACTATTGCTTGTATTGCTTTACACGAACAATGTCCTCATTATTGATTAGAAGAAGGACCTGTGTGACTAATGAATTGTATTATTGATGACCTTATTGTAACCAATGCTTATGGTTAATAAAATATACTTATTTTTCGAGGAAAAAAATGATGGGTATGAAGAAGAAAATAAATGTGCCGAATATTTGAGAGTTTGAATATAAGATCATTGGTCTAGACCACACTGACATTATTGCACCGAATATATATATATATATATATTTGTAAAACCAATAGTCTAAATTAGAGGGAATGAAGATTTCACGCACACAACTAAGATCTTATAGTGATTTGAGCATGAGACCTCTTGTCTGCAAGTCAAAGCCATTTTTATTGAGTTAGATCCCATGACTTATAACATTGAATATTAAGAGTTGATAAATAAGTGTATTTTCACTAAAATTAACAATTGTCGGGGGAATATAGGGAAATAAAATAGGTGGGGAATATTTTTCTTAGATGAAAAAAAGAGTTGCCAAATAAAAGAATGAAGTACCATATATTTGTGGGTCAGCAGATTTGTTGGTCTTAGCTAAGCCCAAGTTTACCAACAAACGAAAAAAAAAAAATACTGTATCTATGTAATAATCTGTTAAATTACAATTGTACCCCCACAAACCCTGTAAATGTACTGGTCGAAGAATGATTCCAAAATTCAACCCAACACGTTGAAGAATGATTCCCTATGGTCGAAGAATCTCCCAAATTCAATTCAACACAACACTTCTCTTTCCATTGTCCAAAACCACCACAACAACAACCCGTATTTCCCACCAATTTTTTTCCTCAGAAAATTCCCAAATTTACCTGGAAAATCAAGCCGAATACCAAACCAAAAATGTCGACGATCAAAGACACAAGTCTCACAATTGATGAATTGGGTTGTTCCGTTTCCTTCGCCGATTTCCCCGAGGACGTCCAGCTCTGCGTTCTCTCCTTCCTCACGCCTCCCGAGATCGCCAGCGTCGCCTGCACATCGAAACGGTTCGTTTCGCTATGCAAAAACGATGGCAAGCTTTGGTTCTCTATGTGCGACCGCAGGTGGGGCTCCAAGACCCAGATCAAGAAATGGGGAAATGGGAAAATCACCTACAGAATTCTCTACCAGACCCTCAGCGATTGGGAAATTCTGATTGGATTCTGGCGCCAAGGCGGCATCGCGACATCTCCACCGTTGATTTTCTTCGAGTGGGGCCCATCGTTCATGACCGGCTTCCGGGTCTCTCCAGCCAAGGACGGTACATACGGTGTCGTAAAGGCACCCTTTTTGTGGATGAGTCTCTCGCCGGAGGGCCAAGTTGTGAACTTTCTCGACCCGGAAGGCCGGACCGAGATTTCGGAAGATTTTGCTAATTCCAAGCGGTTCAAGTTTGCGGAGAGTGATTTAGTTCCGGTCAATTTGAGCTTAATGGGGAAGACCCATTTTGTTGTGGAGGAAGATATGAGCTTTGGGGCTCGGAGAAGCTCCAGCTCAGTTAGTGGACGCGGAGACGATGGTGGGGTCGGTGAGGATTTGATTGGAGCCGAGACTAGTGGGTCCCCAGGGACATCACCGGACCAGTTGGTGGTGGAGATTTATCAGTACTTTGCGAACCGGACTAGCCCAGGTGGAGATAGAGCTTCGAGGAGGCAGAGGAGGAGAGAGAAGGAAAAGCAGGCCAGGAGGAAGTTGGAGCCTCAGCATTTCGTCAAGATTGTTGATTGCTCGCCTACACCAACTCGGCCTTTACAGGGCCTATGGAAGGTGCCTTTTTTTTCTTTATGCTTGTATGTTTCAGCTGAAAGTTGGAAAATCCGTTGTTTTATGCTTTAAAATCGTCGTTGCAGTTTCTATGCCTAATTACAGAGATACAGATATTGACATCTTCTCCTGATTTTGCTTATTGTGAAGTGCTTGTCGGACAAACTATGCCATTCAGTGTTGGTGGACTACATTTTATTTAGTTTGTATTTTGGAATTTAGAACTGGCTCCCGAATTTGCGTCCAATCTTATAAGACTATTCTCTCCAAGAATTTCCATTGGTTGTATTTCTGAGTGTTTTGCTTCGATAAGGTTAGTACTGGATGGTTTATCAGGTTGGTCTTCGTGTTCTTAGAATATACAAACAAATCCACATCAATTTGTTATGTAGGAGAATTAGGAACAGAGAACTGTCTACATGAATCCCTTATTTTAGAAATGCTTGAATATTGAGGTCGGTGCTTATGCTTCATTGATTTCTACCAAGTAGAACTCCCAAACTACTTGGTATAAGGCTTAATTGACCCCCGCTTCTTCTTCCAACTGCAGGGAATTTATGATGACATGACCTTGGGTTTTTACCTTGTTGCATATGATGACATTGGGGGCATTTCCTGCCAAAAGGTTTGCGACTCGTCTGGAAATTTTTGCAGCTTCGCACGTGTTATCAGGAAACACCCGGTCTTTTGGACAATGAACCCTACTTTTATTGAATCTCCATTTTCCCCAGAGGAAGAAAATTTGTATACTAGTCGGATACATCTTCAACCAACTGCAGCAGCAGATCACATTCACCAGCATCTCCCTCTCACAGGAAACAAAGGAGTCTCTCGCATTCTTTGCATAAACTTCAGTCATGATCTGGCTATTCCATACTTGGCAGGAACTACCACAAACCCACTGCATGCTCAGGGGAGGATTTGGCAGTATTGGGATGGAACGTTTGGGTTTGGATTTCTTCAAGATAGTTTTATCAGAGACCTGAAGCATGTTGCCAAGAATGGTTGTCTTCTTGACACCGCGGAGCATTTCTTGTGACTGATGTACTACTTTGGGATTTTTTTTATTTTTTATTTTTGTACAGACTCCCTTTGCTTGATGCCCTGTGGCCCTCTGTACTATAACTTCCATTGCAAAACCAATGGTTGAATTTCTGAAAATTTTCTGCTGTGGAATCATCTAATAAAATGTTCAATTACCTGTTGGCTCATAACTAATGACATATTTACTAATCCGTAATTGGATTAGGATGAATTGAATTGAGGATGAATTGAATTGAGGAGTTGGATTGAGGAGAATTAGATTATGGATTTCTATTGAAGTTGTTCACTAAACCATATGAATTGAGGAGAGTTAGATTCCGGATTCCTATTGAAGTTGTTTACTATATCATATGGAATTGGGGTAGGAGTGATACTAATTACTAAAACGCCCTCATTGTTGGGTTAAAGTAGATGTCAAATTCAGAATTTTTAAAATTGTGTGAGGATGTAATGGGTAAAAAAGATGAATTTCTAATGGATTTGTTATTCAGGAATTAGAATACCACCTCCCTTACTTTTTAATTCCTTGATGTGAAGTAAACAAAGGAGAATTCCTTGAATAGGTGGAATTCAATTCTTAATGAGAATTCCAATTCTTAATTAGTAAACACACTATAAATCTCTATACCATTTTTATTACTTTCAATTTAAGACCACTCAGCTTGAATAAGAACTGTTCTTTTGGTGTTAGAGAGCTTGCATAGTAAGACAGAGAGAACAATGTGACTTCTCAACATTTATTCAAAGCCAACAAGAACACAATAAGAGGAGGAAAAAAAAGCCTCATTTGGGTCTTTATGAAAGGGGCTAGTTGAAAATAGGTTTCGGCATCTCATTGTAGCATTCACAACCTCACAGCAAAACTAAAAAACAGCAAATGAATGAACCCACACACTTCAATTATACATAGGACTCCATCTGTATCAGGGACAGCAACACCACATAAAGAAGGGATGCTAAGGGGAAAAAAAGTTATCCATTCTTTGTATCATATCTCGGCAGCAACTTCTCTGGCACTGGCATTCTCATCGACGGTGTTCTTCTCATAGTCACCCTCAAGCTGGCTTAAGTTTCCTTTCTCCTTGATGAGTTGGGTGTGGTGGTGTTTGCAGTAGAGTCGGCCCTCGTGCGCAATATAGTTTGATGGGCTGATCGTACAACCTCCATGTGAGCATTTGAAACACATCTTGTGGTAAGGAGTTCCATTCACAGTAACCTATTGATCAATCTCAAAATATTAAGTGTTAGGTTTCTTTGTTGATAACAGCATGTGGAGAAATGATAATTTCAGAAGTTGGTCTTACCTTTTCTGTTGGATAAACAGTATTCTTGCAGCCAAAGCATTTATCTCTGGTTCCACCAAACATACTTGAAGCTTTGGCTACTGCAGGTTTCTGTTAAAACAGTTTATCATCAAGATGATGAGCAGATATTAAGGACTTGTATAATCCATATTAAAGCAATTAAATTTCTGGGGAATATGTACCTCACTATCAACAGGTCTCTCTGGTTTTACAATTTTTGGTGTCCCTGAAAAGGAAAATGAAACAGAATTTGATCACCTTTAGCCCACAGAGAGAGAGAGAGAGAGAGAGAGAGAGAGAGAGAGAGAGAGAGAGAGATTTAATTCATTTGGGGAATTTTTAGTTTTACCTTCAAAACTTTTGTCAAGACTGCCAGTTCTTTTAAAGAGCTGATCAAAATGTGGCCTGCAGTACAGCACTCCCTCAAATGAATTGTAGTTGCTGAGCTGCAAAATGATATTTTGGTCAATGGAGTTGTATATGAAAACCAAAAATGTGGAAGCTAGAATTAACTTTTAATTTTAAAACGTACTTCAAGAACATGTATGTTGTTGTGAGAGATGAATCATCATATGGGCAACAGCCAACAGATGAAGATTAAATCATATATCTATAAAGAATAATTATTGGATAGAACAATGCCAGAGTAACTAGTAGATGATAAGGTTGCCAATCTGGAAACTGATCTAGTTCTGTTCTTGGGTTTGAACTATACATATACATATATCAAGTTTTGGGTGTCTGATCTATGATTCTGTAACATCAAGATGCAGATGAGATTTGATAAGCATAAGACTTCCAGTGTAACTGGACAAGAAAGAACATCTACCAGGTCGTTGTCAATAGCTTAAAGGTTTTTTCTTTTAGGCCAAAGGAGAAAGGGTATCTACTCTAAACAAGAAAGAAAGTAGCTTGATCATACAGATGGGAATTCTGAAGAAATATAGTCTTATAGCATTATAGGACCAGAAAAATGAAAAAAAAACTTTAAGCAATATGAGATCCATTTTGCTTCTTCAATTGAACAATCTGTCCCCAAAATTTTGCCAAAGAGAGATTTTAAGTCTTAAGTTAGTGAAACAATGTAAGATATATGTACTACCTTGAGGGTTCCCTTGCAGTGGTGGCATCGAAAGCAGGCTTTGTGGTAGATACGGTTATCAGCTGTTAGCTTATCAACCAGATACACAGTCTTGTCACAAGCCATGCACTTCTGGGTTGTTCCTGCAAATGCCATGACTTCTCCCTGTTCACACTATTCTCTCCTTCTCTCTCTCTCTCTCTCTCTCTCTCTCTCTCTCTCTCTCCCTAAGAAAAACTGAAGGAGATAAGAAAAATGAATAAGAGAGATCAAAATATGTGGGTTGCAGGGGATTGCAGAGACCAAAAGCACAACTGTGGATGAATATGATTAAAGTTAGCTACAATTAGCAATCATGTTGTCCCATTTCCAAGCGCCCACCTACCACTCTCTGTCTGTTAGATATTTTTTCTCTTAATTAGCTTCCCCTGTCCTCCAAATGAAAACAAAGGCATACATTACATTTCATACAAACCATGCATTTGCTTTTTCTTCCTTTCTTTTTTCTTTTTTTCCTAATTGATTTCAGCATTATGAGATGGTAGCTGGAAATTCAAAAGGGATATGAACCAAATTTGCTGACTTCATTACAAAATTAATAGCTGGCCTGGCCAACATGGATGGCCCAATCTATTAGTTGATCAGCTGGGGGTATTCAGAAAGTGACTATAAATAAAGTTCGTTTGCTTTAATTAAGTTTCAAGCTAAATTAGGAGTGGGACACTAATAAGTGGGATACATGTTTGGATGGGTAAACCCTTTAAAAAAAATTGAACTTGAAGCATCAAATGACTTTAATTATCATAAGTTTGATGCTCCATGCCATCAAATGCCATCACTTCATCAACCCATTGCCTAGCTGGCTTGCTTGCTTCAGTTCTCAAACATATCTTTGCTCCTCCATGATTACACTGTTTTACATCGAACACGAATTTACTCGATTGACGATCTAACAACATATCGATTATGGTGAATTCCCTAGCTTCTTTTGACTAATTCACCTAAACATGTATGAGAAAAATCATGGGCAAAGTAACATTGCACGAGTCTGAAATGATGAGGCATCAGTTGTTTAACCTAATTCTTTTACCTTCTTCCACCGCACTCTATCATGATGACAGCTCCGTTCCATGTTCCATGCCTCCATGGGTGCCCCACATTGACTTTTGCGTTGCCGTAATGTGAGCTATATTTTGCCAATATAGGCCCCTTCTCCAGGTATTAGCAGCTCAACATTTAAATTATTTACATGCAAAGTCATAATTATCTGCAAAAGCTTGTGCTGTGTATTAGGAGGACTCATCCCATCCCATGTGAATGAAAGTGAGGTGACATAAAGCGTCTCCAAAACTGTAATCATAGTCCTCCCCAACGCAGAGCAATAGGCCCCGGGATATGCTGAATGGACCAAGATGGTCCATGGGCTTAATTAGAGATTCTTTCACACTTAAGTAGCATAAAGAAACTTTTATGTAGATAATTAACAAAGCGGGCATTTGGTCTAGTGGTATGATTCTCGCTTTGGGTGCGAGAGGTCCCGAGTTCGATTCTCGGAATGCCCCTTTTTATTTTATGTAAATTTGCTTTATATATATATAAAGGTTTTCAAGTTCAATACTAAACAAGTTTTTGAATTTTAAAACTTCTTGTTTCTAAGAAAAATTGAAGTTTTGAGCAACAAACTCGCCCTAATTGTTCTGTACTTTTTTTGCCGCCTCAAGCTCCTACAGTTACCCGCCCCCAAATTTCAAGCCCTAGCCTCCTCAATTTGGAACCCACTCGACAACATAAACGAAGAAGACGAAGTTTTGACAGAAAAAAAAACGAAGACGAAGTGAAAATGGTTTTTGGGCAAGTGGTGATTGGTCCACCTGGGTCAGGGAAGACCACCTACTGCAATGGCATGTCTCAGTTTCTCCAACTCATTGGAAGGTAAATTTTCACCACTGCTTCTGGTTTTTTTCTTTCGCAACATTGGGGGCAAAGACCAAACCAAAGAGACTACACAGAAACAAATCTATGCCTCAAGAGGCCATTCTCTCTGCTTCTGGTTTTCAAGTTTTCCTTCCTATGGCGTCAATATTATCCATATGAATCTGTCTGGATCGTCTGCAATGACAACTTTATCATTTTGGGCATGCAGAAAAGTTGCTGTTATCAATTTGGATCCTGCTAACGATGCATTGCCGTATCCTACTCATTAGTTTACTTTTCATTCTTCATATTTTGCATTTTAGTAGTTTCCTTTCCTTGTAGTACGTTAAGCCTTTACTTAAAGTTAGATATGAATGTGCTGTGAACATAGAGGATCTTATTAAACTAAGTGATGTGATGGTGGAGCACGGTCTTGGTCCAAATGGAGGTGAGTATTTATATTTAGTATATCTAAATATCTATAAACACTTTTGGTTCATCACTTGGATTAAGTAAAATGTGCAAATGTTTGTTTTTCTTTTATTAGCAATGTTTGGATTGTAAATGAAAAAGACAATTGGATAGTTTACGGTCAGCTGTTATCAGATGGTTTGCGATCAGTTATTCGTGTTTATTTTTTTGCCAAGATCCTCTTAGAGTTATGATTAACCTTTTAATGGGTGCTTAAGAGTGTGCTTTTGTTAGACTCAACAAATGATGCTTTTTTTTTGTGTGTGTGGAAATATTATAGTCTTTTAGAAGTTTTTTAATGGATTTTGTGAGCAACATACTTGTAAAGTATACGGCCCCTTCTGGATCTGCAACTTCTGAAGTTTCTTCTGTCATGTTCATCCAGGTCTCGTATATTGCATGGATTATCTAGAGAAGAATATTGACTGGTTGGAGGCGAAGTTGAAACCTCTTATAAAAGGTTTGTTTGTTTTGTCTTGCTTTACTTATTTAAATCAGGCTCTCGAAATTATGATCATGCTAATCCTTTTTTAGTTTGCCAGAGGTCATGATTATTCTTGACCATACTTTTATCCACCCGAAACTTTAGAGATGTCCAGTCCTGTCATGATGTTTGCTTGAGATACATCAATACTGCTTCTTCGACTTGTTACAACTGTCTTTTTTCATGTTGTTTATATTAAGAGAAGTTGTACAGTTCTCAGAGGGTGTGTGCATCTATTGACTGGTGTCTTCTGAAGGACTTATATACATATGATTGCATTGTTATTGCAAGAACCAGTTCAAATTGGAGCTAGTCCTCCTATGGTAGTTTGGGATTATACTTGATGTTTGACCAATGATGCCCAAGTATAAATGATAACTGAAGCCTTCAGGAAACTGCAATAAGGATCATTTGAAAGCAATTAAGCAAGTATATATGTTTTTCCTCGTTTTTGGTTGTCTAACTGCAGTCCTGTAGAGTTATGCATCATAATAGTTTGTTTGCAAGGAATGGCATGTTAGTGTTCTTGTAGGTTGTCCCCTGAGCAGTGATGAAATAACAGTTGTATTTTGCTGCCTAACAATGTTATTAACTTTGCAGATCACTACTTTCTCTTTGATTTCCCCGGCCAAGTCGAACTATTCTTTCTTCACTCCAGCACCAAGAATGTTATCATGAAACTCGTAAAGAAGTTAAACCTCAGGGTATGTTATAATCTTCTTTTGCAATCTTTGTAGCTTGCCCCATTCAACAGGACCATGATAGTTGATGTGCTTTGTGCTTGTTATCTTGATGGCTTCCTGATTTGATGCAGTTGACTGCAGTTCATTTGGTTGATGCCCACCTTTGCAGTGACCCTGGGAAGTATGTTAGTGCATTGCTTCTCTCTTTATCAACCATGCTTCATATGGAACTCCCACACATAAATGTCTTATCTAAGATTGATTTAATAGAGAGTTATGGAAAGCTAGGTATGGTTCTGGTTCTTTTTTTTTTCTTCCTGTTCCTTTCTTATACATAACATTTAAATATCTGATACTAATGCCGGTGCTCCTTATCCTTTGCTAATTTTTGCTATTTTCTTTTTGATGTCTGCAGCTTTCAACCTTGATTTTTATACAGATGTAGAGAATCTATCTTATCTTCAATACAGTCTTGATCAGGATCCTCGCTCGGCTAAATACAGGTGTGATTAACATTTGATCATGTGGAAAAGTTATGAAAAGCTTGCTTTGATATTAATAAAATGTTTCTTGTTTGTATTGCAGAAAGCTCACTAAGGAGATTTGTGATGTAGTAGAAGATTACAGTCTTGTCAATTTTGCAACTTTAGATATTCAGGCATGCCAATCCCTCTTCACTTTATTCCTGACGTCATGAACTTTTTATACTTCGTGTTTTAAGTCAGTTGCTACTTTACAGGATAAAGAGAGTGTGGGAAATCTAGTTAAACTGATAGACAAGAGCAATGGATACATTTTTGCTGGCATAGAAGCGAGCGCAGTAGAGTTCAGCAAGGTTGCAGTTGGTCCTGTTGATTGGGATTATTACAGATATCCTTTTAATTTTGATTCTATAATAATATGTTTTCTCTTATTCCTTTATCTTGTCCACTTTTTGATGCATGCTTCAAGCTGTAGCATAATTTAGAATGAAATTTGTCCACTTTTTGTGGAAAATGTCCTACTAAACCACTAGTTTAAGTATCTGAAAGAATAATTCTTACCATCACTTGGACTTGTTTGGCTGGGTATGAGTTAACTAGTCAACCTAGTCACCGGGTTTCTACATTTACATCTAGGTGGACCAGAATGTGTATGAGATCCTCATATCCAGATAGATAGGTAATGCTGCATTTGATTTGAATTGAAAAAACTTGAGGTCCAGGAAGTTCTTATGATTAGTTGATGCATCTGAACTGTGTGGTTTTGTATTTCAAAGTTTCTGTTGCATATAAACCAAAGAAATCGTTAGGTGTATTTCAATGAGTTTTGCTTAACAAAGTAGCTCACAGTTGCAGCGGTGCAAGAGAAGTACATGAAGGATGACGAAAATTTTGATGATGATGAACACTCTGGAGACTGACAATCTTCATTTTGTGAGAAAATGATTCTGGTGAGCATTGTATTGTTCCCCCGTCCTGCCTCATGATTAACAGTCAGGCACCTCTCAAGGTGGCAGATGCTTTGTGTTGACGAAATTAGGCAACTCGCTCTTGCGTGGCTATTTTTGTATGATATATGTTCGTCTCTTAGTCATGCTGTGTTTATTCATGTGAAAATGCAACTTACATGGAGCTAATTAATTTACTAGAGATTGAGCAATATGATTACATTGGTTTTATAACAACAAAACTGTGGTTTTATGGGGGCTGGATTGAATTATGCACTGCCAATGATTATGTCGATGATCTGATTAAGAATTTAATGACTTCTACTCACTTTCTACCCGTACATTGTAGTGAGTTGATAACAAAGTTTCTTCACGTGGAAGTGCGCGTACACACACACAGGAAATCTGCTTTGTTGAAGAAGATGCCTTTGAACTTCTAGATGTTATAGACTTCTGGAAAATAAATGTCTGCAGGTGAGAAGTGTCGGGGCCCCGCGCCGAATTGGAAATGGTGGGAATGAGTTTTATTATTATTATTTTTTCCCTTTTTTTTCAAAACTTAAGTTTTATTAAGAACATTCGAATACATAATTTCTAAAAGAAGAAAGAGGAAAGATGACAACACAGTCATCGAGAGTAGAGCAACAAATTGTATCCACCTTCGTCCTAAATATATGATTTCCATTATTTTTTAAAATTTGGGTGAATTTATTTTTATTTGATGATTAATCTTGTAATTTTCTTCTTAATTTATGTTCGATCAAGCGCGTGGAAATGGTCTACCGTGTCGCTCACGGCTCAAGTTGACTTGTTCTAGTCGTCTAAGCATACCTCATCATCATGATGTGAACATCTAATTTTGATTTTTTTTTAGATTTTTATATTCTGCAGCAGGAGAGAAAATACAAAGGAAATAAATATAAATAAATCTTTCTTTCTTGCATGTGGAGCTATCAGCTATGAAATGAAATTAGATTCATGTGTGTTAAATAATAAATTCCACGAAATGAATTATTCAAATTCAAATATGTATATTCAAATTAATCATGGGCAGCAATACCATTGCAATCGAGTCATATTTTGACATATTAAAAAGGTAACAAAAAACATAATGACATATTTAGCTAAGGATTAGCTTAATCCTGTTTAAATGAAACGCGACGACTTGTCACTTATGCTCTGGTTTTGGGTTTTCAACAATGAGATTAAGGCTGAGATTATTATCCTATTAACTAAACATTTTCATTTTTCATTAATATATTGTATTTGAAAGATCTCACAGGTGACGGGTGATGCCATCCATCTATAAATATTGAGATCAAACCATGAATAAAATAACATGCGTATTGCACAAGTTTTGCTTCCTCAGACAGATTCTATTGATTTATTGCATGGAGCAAGCAATGACGGAAGCACCGAGATGGATTGCTCATTTTTCCTCTTAAATAACTGCAATTATTGCTTCTACTCCTTTTCAATAACTGCAAATTAATCGTTTATCACGTAAAAATCGACGACTTGTTAATACTTACGTAATTTAGCATATTAAAACATTCAAACAGGAGAAGTTATGAATCGAGATAGTCATAAATAAAAGCAAGAAAGAGTAGGCTTAAGATCAAATACTCCCTTCTAGTCAATTTAATTACGAGTTTTCATGTATTGAATTAAAGATTTATATACTTATTTTGATTCGATAGGTGTTAATAAAAGCATGAGAAGTCATGAATCAAAAAAACTTTAATGTCATATTTACTTATCAGAAATGCGGATAGAATAAGGGATAAACCACTTGTTTTTCCCATGCCAACCTAGCTAAAAGAAGATATGCTTCTTTGTAGTGTGAAATTTCCAAATAACACTTGCTTTTTCTTGACCAAAACAAAAACAAAAAAAACTTGTTTTTACCGTGCCAACTTCCATTCCAACTAATAATTCATGTTCCCAGTGGGACAGTGGCCCTTCTAGATGACAAATATAAGCGCGTCGCTCAACATTTATTGATAAAAATAAAAAGTAAATATATTCTTATTAAAAAATTGGAGACCAAAATTCAATTCAATAATCCCCTTCTCCAAGCATAAAGACCAGGTAAAAACTCAAATTTTAAATATTTTATAGATATCCTTTGGTTTGCATTTGCAAAGAACAATCCGAACGTGTGTACGTGGCATTTTTATTTTTATTTTTCCTTCCTCCCCAAGAAGTCAGTCAACCCACACCAAAATCCATGTGGACAGAAGAAGCTTCTATAGGATTTTGTTTTGTCAAACCTTGAATTGATTATGCTTTGTTTGGATCTGCCTTCTCTCACCACAGCAGCTCCTTTTAATATATATATATATATATATATATATGTGGCTCTCTTCTCTTCCAATCAACCAAATCACAAAAAACCCACAACACCAATCTCTCTCTCTCTCTCTCTCTCTCTCTCTCAAAAACTCAGTTGACTTCAAATGTTGAGCCCTTTCAGCTGTGGCTTTTTCCACCCAGAAGATGTTCACGATGAACCCATAAGTTCAAGTCCTTGTTCAACTCCAAGAAGATCGTCCAGAAGAAGCGGCAAGGACAGCAAAAACCCATACTCAAGCCGCGGCCTCGACAAGTTCTCTGCACTCTTAGCTGATCTTGAAGAGAAAAGGCAGAAGATTTATGCAGAAACGCCCCCACAGGACATATCGTTTGTCCGCTTTGTGTTCAAGGACTCAAACGACGACGTCCCCGTCCCGATCGTGATCAAAGTGAAGGACAAAAAGGAAGACCAAAACAACAACAAAATCAGCAAGCCTGATCAATATCAGGTACTGGTAAAAGAAAAGCATGCAACACCACTCGATAAATTTACCGTTGAGCCCTCAACACCCACCAAGGAAGTGTCCCAGGAGCAACCCAAGACTGATGATAAGAAGAGGAGGGTGTTTTGGTCATGGAGTTTCAGTGACATGAACTTGGGCTTGTGGAAAAGGCCATCTTTTTATTTGCCAGTGGTTATGGTATTCATTTTGGTGCTGTTGACTGTGTTCGGGAGATCTGTTGCCATACTATGCACCTCTATTGGTTGGTATGCATTGCCAACGTTGAAAGAGAGCAGCAGCAGCAGCAGCACAAGAAGAGCATCAAAGAAAAAAGACCACGTTAGAAGATTCAGTGACAACAATAATAAGACGGCAGCCGATCATCATGGCTTGTCTTCTCCAAAGAGTAGTAGCCCCACCGTGGGTACGCCCCGGTCGCAACAGCACGGTCACCGGAAAAGCTGGTGACCATGATCATGATGCGATTGGCTTGTGAATTTCTCCATATGTTAATTGGTTCTTTCTTTCTTTTTTCCTTTTTTTTTTTGGGTCAATATTTGACTGCTCTGTATGTACAAGCTCTGCTTTTTAATTGGTTGCTTGTGGGGGGGTTGGGTTGAAACTTAGAAATTCAACTCTCTGTTTGACATGTTTGTAAATGTAAATTATGAGTTATATAGATAGTAGCCCATGTCATGTTAGCTCTTTATGGCATAGAGGTTTTGTAAGATGTAATCAGTGAAAACTGCCTGGTAATTCCATGATTATGTGGTTAATTATGTCTTGATCTTCTAGTTTTATGCTGTATTATTTCCAGAAAAAAGCTAATTAAGGATTAGATTGTGGATTAAGCTATCGTCATGAGTATAATTGTGTGGCGTTGCTTATAATAGTTAAAAAAACACAATGTTTTTAACCAATTCGAGGTCAAATAACCTTTTTTCTTTCGGATAAACATTAAGAGATGTACATCGATACTCTTATAATGGAGTCAACAACACACCTACAATAAAAGTTATGGTGCAATAATGAGAATTACCACAATTAAATATCAAACTCATCACAAAATATGATACTCTTATAATGGAGTCAACAACACACCTACAATAAAAATTATGGTGCAACAATGAGAATTACCACAATTAAATATCAAACTCATCACAAAATATATCGTAATCGCGTCATAATGAAGCTGAGAGCTACAACAGAACATTTTATTGAATGCAATACCTGAGAAATCTGGAGCTGCTTTGGCCTTGCTGTAATATACTTAACTAAATCCACTCCACGTTTCTCCTCATCTTTTTAAACAAACAATTTTCACGTTTCTCCTCTACCATGAGATGCTGCGTATCACGATGATTATTTAATGGTAATAACCATATGAAATTTTCTTGGGAATTTAAGAAGGAAATTCTTGCTCATAACAATTAAATTAATCAACCTTCAAGATCATATTGCTTCAAATATGAAAAAGGAACAAAAAAATTTGATTTTTTTTTCAGATTTTGAAATATGGAAAGCAGATTACACATGTAGTGAACTATGAGGAAGCACTTTGGTGATTGGTTAGGGGGTTCACAATTCTTCCAAAATCATCAATTTTTAAGATCCACAACCAGCCATGGCCTGTTTACTTATTTTGTAAATTATAAGGGAATACAACATGTACTTTCATCAAGAGCTGGACTGACCATCGTTTAAACAAGAAGAACGATTTTCACATTTCCAGTTTAGCATATGACATTGCTTCTGAGTGTGATTCAATTCGGAGCGATGAAAGCTAAATTGAGAGTGCCAACATCGCTACGCTTAAATAATAAAAAAAGGAAGAAATTTTTGCATCTTAAGAACTCAGTCAAGGCATCTAATTATTTAAGAGGATGAGTGACAGAAGGTAACCAGACAAAGACTTTAGAAGAGGAAAGTTATCACCACGGCACGACGTAAGGATCTCCGGTGGCACTGTTAGACTGCATACAATCATGGGAGGTTGGTTCAACTAGAAAACAGCATTAATTCTAAAATAATGGGATTCAGCCAAAGTATGAGGCTTCTCAAAGGTAAGAGTTGGCCAATGTAACACTCAGTAAGACATAAAAACAAACCTTCTTCTAGCAAGTAGGAATTGGTTTTTTGATGGAAGGTCAATTGATGTTACTAGTTTGAAAAAGTATGACCAACTATGCTCTCTCTGCAACTGTGATCTGCAATTCTTACAGCCAAAGGCCACTCCGCGTAACAAAAAAGATTGATTCAACGCTATAAATTGCAAACCACTGGGAAAAAAAAGAGAGAAGAGGATGAAGCAGTATTTCTTTTTTCAGCATTGAAATGCCAATCAAGTGTACGATTAATTTAACAAATGAAAACGAACAATAATTCTTGTCTGTTTCAGATTTTGAAAAATGGAAATCAGATTAGACATGCAATTAACAAAGAGTAAACAGTTGGTGATTAGTCTGGGGGTGTTCACATTTCTTCCAAAGTATACTACTAAGCTTAGAAATTCAAACTTCAACATGTGGTAATGTATTATATGTTATATACCAAAGCATATATGCTAATCTCCTTTTACATTACAAAGAAATCAATACAAGACCTTTATATGCCAACTCTCTTTTTACATTACAGAGAAATCAATGCAAGATAAAGACCAATATATATATCAAGCTTCAAGCACGACGCCTACTGAGGCGCCAAGAGTTAGGCTCATTGTATCTGTCATATAGCGGCTCGATGCGTTCTTGACGCTTGCGCTTGCTCATCTTGTTAGCCTCTGCAAATTTGAAGGACCTTGGTGCCAGTTCCACCAGCCATTTTGGGTCTATGGCTGTCACCTCGCGCATGTACTCTTTTGAGGTCATAACCAGCTCATGGTAGATGACCCAATCTGGTTGTTTCTGGAACAGAGCACTGCTTGGATGGATATAAACCTGCTGGTTCTCCACCAGGGTTCTGTAGCAGCCACCCTCCTCCTGCAGGTCCTTTCGAGCAGCATGAAAGAAGAACCCTGCGGTAATCGCCTTCCTGATCTTTGTATAGTGCTTTCCTGTGCTGACAACGTCCAGTTTGTACTTGTCCATGATGCTCAGAAGCTGCTTTCTCACATCCTGTGCCCTCCTCAAAGATCGAGACTGAACAAAGTTGTTAAAACACCATGGCCCTGAAAAGTTACTTGCTTTCCAAGCCTCATAGAGTGCAAGTAAAGTTAGGTGGTCTCCCTCTGGCTGAAAGAACTTGGCTCTCTTCTGATCTGCCTGGGCTTGTTTTTCCCTTGGCCTGTGAAACATATTGCCTGTTTGAGTCATTGCAATGATGGTCAACATCTCATCACTGCATCCAAGGTCCACGCTGGCGAGTAGCATCTTAGACAGGGGTGGTTCCAGAGGAAACTCAGCCATTTTCCTACCCAATCTGGTCAGCAGCCCCTCCTCATCTAGTGCTCCTAAATTGTACAGTTGTTCCATGGCAGAAACGAGTGCTTGGCTTGGAGGAGAATCCATAAAATCAAATTTCAGGAGATCATTTATTCCCATAGCTTTCATCATAAGTGCAGTCGACGCCAGATTTATCCTCTGGATTTCTGGAGTTGTAGTTGGGGACATCTCGTTGCGGTATGCACTCTCAGTGTAGAGGCGGTAACATTTCCCAGGGCCTGTACGCCCTGCTCGCCCAGCTCTTTGCTCAGCCGACGCTTGTGAAATTGGAGTTATGATCAGTGAGTCAAGCCCCAGCTTTGGGTTATAAACATTTTGTTTAGCAAACCCCGGATCAATTACATAAAATATCCCATCAATGGTCAGTGATGCCTCAGCAATATTAGTAGCCACAACTACTTTCCTCTTCCCTGGTGGAGCAGGATCAAATATCCTCGACTGCATTTCACTTGGAAGGGCGCTATATGCTGGTAGAATAATCAACTCAGGAACATTTTTACCAAGACTTTTCATCCTCTCATATAGAGTCTGGCAGGCAAAATCAATCTCTTCTTGTCCTGTCAAGAAGAGAAGGATGTCACCTTCGGGTTCTTTTAAGTGGATTTGTAGGACAGTGATTAGAGCTGCGTCAAGGTAATCACTTTCTGGCTGCTTGGTGTATAATTTCTCTACGGGAAAAGGCCTCCCGGGGATGGTGAAGATTTGACAGTCGCAGAAATATTCTGAAAACCTCTCTGCATCCAGAGTAGCAGATGTGGCAATCAAACGAAAGTCTGATCTCCGGTCCAAAAGCTGCTTAAGTAAACCAAAAAGCACATCTGTAGCGACCGTCCTCTCGTGAGCTTCGTCAAGCATCACCACGGAATATTGAGAAAGGTTCTCATCAATCATAATCTCCCTAAGAAGCATACCGTCGGTCATGTACTTGATGACAGTATCTGGTCCAGTGCAATCCTCGAAACGAATTGTATAGCCAACTTCCTCTCCCAAACGGCAACCAACCTCTTCAGCAACCCTCTTGGCCACAGACATCGCAGCCACCCTACGTGGCTGCGTACATCCAATCTTGCCCTTTGTCGTGTAACCCGCTTCTGCAAGGTACTGCGTTACCTGGGTTGTTTTACCAGAACCAGTCTCACCAATGAGGACGAGCACTGGATTAGTACGCACTGCCTCAATCAGTTGTTCCTTCAGCTTGTAGACAGGCAAGCTCTTCCTCTGTTCCTGAATTGAGAGCTTTGACCTCTGCCCAAAACTGATGGTTTTCCCTAAAGCATCCTTCTTCCACTCAGGCATTTCATAGCCTGACAAACCCACACCTCTAAGCTCTTGTGCAAATTGCCTCTCACCAGCCTCTGGCATTGGATCTTCCCAGGGACGATTCAGATCCTTTGGGATAGAATTCAACATGGTTTTTGCCAGCCTGCTTACTTCTCTATCCTCCTTAGCTAGCGCAGATCGAAGTGCAGCTGCGCGGCTCAATGACCCTTCTGGATTCTTCAAGATCTTCACAGGGGACATGTCCAAAGAATATTCCAAAAACCCCGGCTTGTCCTCCCTGGTTTCAACCTCAGTCTCTTCCTCAGCTCCCTCTTCTTGATAAAGCATACCATTTGCTTCTTCTTCATCATACATGGGATGCTCTGTAACGCTCAAAACACCAGAGGCAATCAACTGCTGGACTTCCCACTTCTCGGGCGAGCTCATTCTCTTCAATGGCCGGCGGCGTGATGGGACAAAAACATCATCCTCTTCCTCAATCCTAATCCCAGAAATACCAATCCTAGTCACAGGCCTATCCTTTGACGACAATGGGTTTGTCCTAAGACCGTCACCCTCCGAGCTCTTCTTCTCCAAGGGAAGCAAATCCTTCCCAGTTCGCTGATCAACATCCCTCATCGAAAGACTCAACTTCCTACCCGAAACCGAAACCACCTTGACATAAACTTCCTGATCCCTCTTCACCACATCCTTGGCATTACGAATTCTCCGATTCGAAATCTGCGAAACATGAACCAAACCCTCCCTCCCTCCCTGACCATTCAACTGAACAAAGCAACCGTTGTCCATCACTCTGGCCACCCTACCCTTATGAACAGTATACAATTCACACCCATCTCTGTTACGTTCATTGTGCCTTCTTTCCCTTTCTTCATCACTTCTACGCCTCTCATGTCTATCTCGTTCATTATCTCTATATCTAGCCTTCCTGCCTCCACGTCTTTCTTCTTCATCTTCTTCTCTGCAATTTCTATTTTCCTTCACGGGCTCAAAGACTCTGTCTTTCTTCGAGACCTTCTCAGGCTTCGGCGGCTTCGGACGACTGATTGCGTGAATGATGGTGAAGAGTGTACGGACAAAGTAATCCGCCATCTGGGCACCGTTTTCCTGCAATTTGGAATTGAACTCGTCGACAGTCTCGCAGCTTCGTCCCAAGTCAGTGATGAACTCTGCAAGAACAACGTCTCCCAACCCCGTATGAGTTTCGAGCTCTGAAACTACCTTGGAGAGCAAGGAAAGGTGGTTGAGCTTCGTGAAACCATCTTCAGTGGCAGCAGCCATACTTGTTGACTGGAGATTGATTGATTCGAAAAAGAAAAGGTCACGTACGATGGTTTGCTATGAACTAGAAATAGAAAATTGGGAAATTTTGAGTTATGAGCAGAACTCAACTTACGATTTTGGAAACCTGATTCAAGGCTTTTTATAGATGATTTAGTCCTTTACCTATTTGGTTTAGGATTTCATATTTGCCAGCTCTCAACCAAACCTAGTGAGTTTAGGAGATTTTGTTTTAGTTTTAGTCCTTTACATATCGGGTTCAGGATTAAATTTGCCGACTTACCTAGCGAGTTTAGGAGATTTTGAATTTGTTTTAGTCCTTTTTTATTGGTCTGGATAATCTGTTTCAATTCCTTTAAACATCGGGTTTGGGATATGCTTGCTGGCCTAAGTTAATTAGATTGATATCATATTTCTAGTCGAAAGGATTGTGAAATTACATTGGACCGAATTATGAAATTATATTGAACCGGATTGCACATAATCAGGTGAAATCCTAAAGTGATGAGAAATGCAGTTTTGGTCCCTTAAAAATTCTCCTTGCAAACAAAGCTGATATTTGGTTGTAAGAGCATCCACAATGGGCTCCCTAAACCACCTCCTTAGACAAATTTTAGGGAGGAATCGTAAAAATGCAACTCCAACCACACTCCCTATCCACTTCCTAAAATAGGGAGTCCTCTAGGAGCTCCTAAATCTGAGGAGAGAGAAATGACTCCTAGTGGTTCCCTATAATTTAATGCTGCTTTATTTAATGAGTATTTCAAACTTTTATTTAATGCTAACTATTTTTTATTTTATTTTATAATAGAGATGGACCAATTAAAAAGAGTTAAAGCATTTATGACTTTCCAAATTAAGGAGTATGGTTGGAGTTGAATTTTTTTAGAGAGCTCCTAAAATAGCTTTATTATATTCTTAGCCAAATTTTAGCTAAGAAATAGAGATCATCATTGTGGATGCTCTAAAGGGTGGAGGAGGACATAATATGTTAGGGGTGGGCACAATTTCGAGTTAATCGGACCGAACTTACCAACCTAATTATAGTGAATTGGGTTGGGTTGGCCTAAAAATGAGTGGGTATTGTGTTCAAAAAATTATAAACTGCTATGTAAAAGATTGTGTTACGAGCTGGAACCAAAACTTAAGACTAGGCTTAATTTGAGTTAACCTAACCTAACCGAACCACCTAACCCGATCACAAAAGTTTGGATTGAGTTGAGTTGGGGCCTAATAATGAGCAGATCTTTGAGTCCAATAAATTATAAACCGCTATATATCGGGTTGAATTACGAGTTGAGATTAAAACTGACCCAACGCAATCCATTAAAATATTGTGTATTTAATATTTTTTCCAGAAAGTGTTGTGCTAACTAATTAATTTCCTATGAATCACTAATGCGTGTTGTTGGGCAAGTAACATGCTCAATTCCAATTTTGCCAAGCCTAGCCAAGAATTTGATTATAACATGAGAAATCCCAAATGGCCCCTCAGCTTGTAGTTCCCTTTAAATTCATTCCCCTTGTAACCAAGAAACATTAGAATCAATCTAACCTGATTCATTCTTGCATGCAAACAGGCTTCTTTATTTAAGCAGTAGTCTAAACAAAGCACAGTAAATTAAATTTAGCAAAACTGGTCTTAATTATAAGCAGTAGTCTAAAGTCAAACACCCAACTTGTGCTTCAATAAGCATCCCACATCCAATGGTACCAACCCAGTGGAAAAAGTGGGTCTTAACATTGCGAGTTTTGGACTGGCAGGAACTGTCTCGAAGCTTTTCACCAACTATTTCCCGGCCTCTCTCTATCCAAAACCAAAAAAGAAGAATTATTTGGAAGAATACACAGCATGATTATGAACCGAAAAGTCCAATAGAGTACACCAATTTGTTTTGGATTTGGATGATGGTGTTATGTCAAATTCAAAATAATAAAATAAACTTTGATCACAACTCCAAAACACAGTTTCATGCAAGTCAGCATAGAGAAGAATAAAGTATTGTGGTCATAAGTGTCTATGGGGCTGTCTTTTCCATTTTTATGTTGGCTTCCAATGGTGTAATCTTTTAGCGACTTATATTTGTGTTAAGATATGATGTGAGAATGAAACAACATGACAACATTATAAATTATAGAAAGTCATTTTTTTACTTACAAAATTTCTTACTACTCAAGCACTCAAAAAACTTACACTCAAGACCACTCCAAAAGTAACAAAAAATTCAGTGATGAGGACATAAAAATGGGGCCATACAAAGCCTGTGAAGTTGAACACACTTACGAGGCAGGACCATCTTCAGTTGCCTGAATGAAATCTATCTTCGCATTGTAGATCGGGAAGCTGGTGATGAATAGAGAGTTTTCACAGGAGCATCCTCCTTCCTCTCACCAGTTTTCCCAGGAGCATCCTCCTCCTTCCTCTCACCAGCCTGCGGCAAAGTGCTTCCTTCTCTACGCTCCTCCCTGAGTGCAGTTTCATATGACTAAATTAAAGTACATGTTGATTATTACCGCATAAAAAAACCAATGTACTATTAAGTACAGACATTTCATTACGCCAATTGTCATTAAATAATTAATTAAACTAGTTAGGTTGACATGCCTAAACCCTAATGGGGCCTCTGCAGTTACGTAGTTTCATTTCCTTGTAGTATGTCAAGCCTTTACATAAATATAGCTATGAATGTGCTGTGAACACAGAGGATCTTAGAAAACTATGTGACGTAGTGGTGGAGCACACGCTTGGTCCAAATGGAGCCGAGCTCGTACTAAGTTTTTAATGGATTTTGTGATCAACACACTTAAGCAGTAGTCTAAATTCAAACACCCAACTTGTGCTTCACTAAGCATGCCCCATCCCATAGGACCAACCAACAAACCTAATGGAAGTGGAAGTAGGTCATCATAACAATACGAGTTTTGCACTGCCAGGAACTTTGTCTCGAAGCTTTTCACCATTTATCGGCCCTTCTCTATGCAATAACAAGTTGCATAAGATTGGTTATTTTTTCATCATCAATCCAACTCCCACCTCCGTTATAGTATCTCCGGGAGGGGTTCAAGACCATTTGCTCAAGACCTTGCACATTTGGCAGCATGTAAATAGAAAGCTCGACTTCGAACCAATTAACTACCTACACATCCAGCTATTTCAACTTCTTTAAATTGATTATGGGTGAACTCCTCCGGTTGCCATCTTTCACTTCCTTCATTTTCAGAGAAGCCAGGCGGTGATTCTGGACGCTGCAATAAGCAGGAAGAATGATTTACAATCAGTTTCACAATCAAAACAAATCAAAGGTTAGTTTCAGTTATAGATTTTGAGTTAACAATTAACTGATTGACAATCAGTTTCACAATCCAAACCCATGAAAATAAATTGCCAATGGGTAGGGAGGCCTAAAATAAGTTACTAATGCAATGCTTCCATTTTGGATGTGAGATGACACTCTGAACAAAGATCAATTTCAAGTAGATATTGAGTTAATAATTAAAGGATAAAATGCATAATAGATTCGAAAGACCATGCAACATAACAATAATGGTCTCTGAGACTGCAAGTGATCAAGGGAGTTGTGATTTTCATTGTAAATAATGAGTGTGCTGTTAATATTGTCAGACTAATAATTGGGTAGTTAGACCCAAAGATTTATGTTTAAATATGCAGACTCACCCTATATGTAAGCTTCTGCGGAAGAGGAGAAGCCTTCAGAAAGAGGACAACCCACAACAGATTTGAGCATCCTAGAGCATCACCTTCATCTACAGACAAATCCAATTGCTTAAGATTCCTAAGTGGAGCTATGTTTCCTGGCAATCTTGGCATCTGCCAATTCAGACACACACATTATAAGAAAGATGTATGATATTATAAGTTGGGGTTAATTACATTCTATATCTATAGTATAAAATGTTCTCTTATATCGCTTACTTCTCCAGAAGACATGCGCAGGTTGAGATTTTCAATCTAGGCAAAACCAGTGAAATGTGAAATTAGGGGAGGTATCATCTTCTCTTTCCATGCATGTAAGAATATCTTTCTCAATATATTCTCCCACTCCCATAAGTTGCGATGTTCAAAAACAGTGAGTTTCGGGGCAGAAATCATAACATTTCCTTTGTAATGACAGCCAATCACCTCCAGGTGGTGAAGGGATGGGCCAACAATCTCTAAATCAGATGGCAATGTGCAGCTTTTCAAGCGCAAGACTTGAAGGAATGGAGAATTGGATAGCAAAGAAATCATAAAATCTTCACCAACCCATGTAGCTTCCAGTCGAAGGGTTATCAAATAGTAAAATGCAGTGAAAAATTGAGAAGATGGCATAAGAGTACAACCATCCAGATACAAATGCTTCAAATATTTTTTGTTACACACTGGTAAGAGCTGAAAGGGAAACCTGTAGGGCCGCTTCTTCCTGGGCACATAAAATGTAGTAAGTGATGGGTACGAGAGCATAGCAATCTCTTCAACTCCCATTGCAATTGCACGAGCAACCCATTTGTCGACAAAAGAAACATACTTGCGAACATCAATATAGTGGGTCAGCCTGAAAGAAACTATCTTTGGCCCTGGGAAGGTCCGCATGAATTGGTCAACTCGTCTCACATATTCATCAGTAACCTGATCAAGGAATTCATGGTCGATATCCAGCCCAGCACCTTCCCACAGAGGTGGAAGATCAATATTGAACATGTTGGGAATATCAAAAACAAGATTTCTCCTTAATTTCCACATCCTTAGCCATCTTTTTGACAGTACGCTGGTTGTAACCAAATCTTTGATTGTTAACTTAGACACAATATAGGAACCAATACAATCAGGTAATTCACTGATCCTGTCCCTGTTAGCCTGGTAGATGCAAAAAATAAAATATAAAAAACAAGTTACCACAACAAAGCATTAATAACAAATTTGAGAATCACTAAATAAACAGTAAATTTGTTACAGCAGGTAACACAACAGAGTTCGAATTTGTACGAGAAAATAACTAAGTAGATTAAAATTCAAGACATTAAAAGAAAATTATACTCTCAATAATTAGAATGGAATAGCAGAGCAGAGTATATAGCCATTGATAGACATAGCACGGAGAAAGTAGAAGCAAAGCAGGGTAAATGCAAACTTCCTTACCTCTAAAGATTCTTGTATCTCATCCATTTTTTAAATTACTATCTTCTATTTTAACTGACGGTTTTACTATTTTGTCCTTATTAAATCTAGCTCTTCCTCTGTAACATACGTTCCAGATCCCATTAACCAATGCATACACCAGACATCTAATTATGCACAATATTTGCAAAAGGCTTTTGCCCATAAAAATGATTGCAACCTCCTTAGGGCATGTTTGACAGTGTCTACACCGATAAAAGTGCTTTTGATATTTTATTGAGCCTTTTGCTAAAAAGCGCTTTTAAAACTATCATGTTTTTTTTAATCTAGAGTACCAAATAATCATAACACATTAAGGACTCATAACAGATTATTGATAATAAACAAAACACAAACTCTAGATTTAAACACTCAAAACGGCATCAATGTGCAATCTTCCTGAACTCAAATTTAGCTCTCCTCTGCCTTCAATAATTGCTACTCGTCCAACAACAAAAGATCTCCTCTGCCTTCAAAAACAGTGAGTTTCGGGGCAGAAATCATAACATTTCCTTTGTAATGACAGCCAATCACCTACAGGTGGTGAAGGGATGGACCAACAATCTCCAAATCAGTTGGCAATGTGCAGCTTTCAAGCGCAAGACTTGAAGGAATGGAGAATTGGATAGCAAGCATGAAATATTCACCAACCCATGTAGCTTCCCGTCGAAGGGTTATCAAATAGTAGAATGCAACAAAAAATTGAGAAGGTGGCATAAGAATACAACTATCCAGATATAAATGCTTCAAAGACTTTGAAGCATATTTTTTGTTACACACAGGTAAAAGCCGAAAGGGAAAGCTATAGGGCAGCTTCAGCTTCCACCTTGGACACAATATGTAGTATGTGATGGGTACAAGAGCGCAACAAGAAATCATAAGCTGCTATATGCCCTGTTGGGTTACAGGTTGGGATTAAAACCGACCCAACCCAACCCAACCACGCCCACCCCTATGTCCAATAGGGTGGACTTTGTTTTTAATTCGGATGTTGGCGTCCAGTCAAAATAAACTTTGATTAGAATTGAAGTGTGATTACAACTCTAAAACACAGTTCTAAATTAGCACAAAGAAGAAAAGTATTGTGCATGTCCGCCGGTGTGTAATAGAGTAATATTTCAATGACTGTTATTTGTGTTAAGATATGGTGTGATAATGAAATAACAATATGAACTCTTATTGGGGTTCTTAACATATAAAGACTTGATACATTATAAACTCTTATAGGGTTCTTATAAATCTCTTACTATTCAAATCAAATCAAAGCAAATCGACCAACAGAGTCATCTCCACTCAATTTCTTACTATTCAAACACTCAAAATTCTTACACCCAAGACCAAGGATACATTACAAACCGTTAGGGGAAAAAAAGGATGATGAAGCAAATAGCAAACATTTCTTCTTCTTCTTTCAGGATTGAAATGCCCCACTTGAATGTACGATTTAACAACTCCTAAAAAATAAAGTGCTGCTGTGATGTTGTGCAGGGCATCATGTCCACCAACCAATAAGAGAGTTGAAGACTAGTCTTTTCTGTCATACATTGACTCATGCCATATTCTAACACTTCAAACTCCCGGCTCCATAGGGAATTTTCAGATCAACTGCCCTATTCCTGTATTCAAACAGAAACATTTATGTCACCATTGGAGAGAACACCAAAAAGGCTTGAAGTAAGGTGAAGTTTCCTTTTTGGTAAATAAATGGTAACCATATAAACATAAGATTTGCTAGTTGATTTGAGTTTCGGCCAGTGGACCAATTACAGCTGGACCCATCTGGGAAACATTGAAAGCCTGTTTGACCGCCCAATCGTTTTACTTGGTTATTTTCGCACTTAGTTTCTAACCTTAAACCTCTTGCGGGGAGCTTGGTTGGAACTGAATTGAGAGATGTGTTGCCGATGCCTTGGAGCTTCACTTCTGTGCTGTGTTGTTGCTGTTTCCCGTATCCTGCTACTATTTTCATGCGGTTGATTTCTTGAGAATCGGAAAAATCCATCCTTGTCCCACGTAACCTCATAATCAGCCCTCAATTGAGATCCTTGCTGCTCCACAGAAAGGAACGTTTAGTTACCACCAAGAAACTTGACCAAAAAAATATAAAAAATTACCACCAAGAGACAAAAAAAAAGGTGATTAATAAGTCCAAACATAAATTCCACTACAGGTTCTTTTAGCATCATATCTCAACATTTTGACAAGTTTGATAGACAACACTCATTATAATTTATATCTTATATCACTCCTAACAAAATTATAAAAACTGTATAACGAGAAAAACAACTGCTTACCTTCCGGAATGAGCGGCCACATAACACCTTGAAAGTATTATAGAAGTCCTGGTATTTCTCGAACTGAACCACAATCTTACAATGGAGACCTGAAATTAAGTCCCCACCATCTTCGTTGGCATCCTTACCTAGACCATCGTCCTCAGCAACATTAAGATTCCTAAAGATTGTAATTAAAAAGGGGCAGCAACAGGAATGATAATGATTAGCTAAGGCCATTACGCCATGGATGCTAGTGAGGATACACACATGAGCTAATAACAAAGGCAACGAGAAAAAAGTTGAAGATTGCAATATAGCTTCGCATGTTTGCTGTTCTTTTTCTTTTGTTAAGTACCTTTTTAAGCTCAATCAAAACATTAGTGTTTAGGCAAACGTTTAGAACTAAAGTACAGTTGATGAAAAGCTAGTGTTCAAAAATTACAAAGAATTCAAACACATCAGGATTTCTATAAAACAATAAGAAATAGAGTTGGAGAACAAAGACGTTGGCATGCCTTATCTTCCCAAATGTAGAAAAGATGGTATGGGTAACCAGCATTGAAGGCTTCGAAGAAACCCGGGGCTCTGCAAACCAGCGTGACGGAGCACCCCTCAGTATTATGGTATCAGGCTCTTGCCTCCCTCTCGTCGAAAGCCCTGCAAAAGGAACCAAACTTTATCGAACCAAATTCACTTAAATTGAACTCCATCGAAATTCAAAGCTCAACCTGAGGCTCTGAGCCGATAAAAATCATTACAAACCCCGACTTCCAAAAGCGTAAAACTCCTCCCAAGCTTTCTTCATGGCCTCAAAATTATCAGACTCCGGAACTTCGACGTTTAGCTTGTACTTGACCCCTTCGATATTGAGCTCAATCCCATCCATTTTCTCAACAATGTACTTTCTCCAGTCCAGGAACTTCTTCTCCAACTCCTTTACGTCCTTTTCTTCTTCCTCACCATCGTTTCTCTTACTGGTCTTGTTCAGAAACCCCAGGTCGCGAATGAACAGTGTACCGAAAGCTACAGGGTCATCGCGCTTACGCTTCTTGAGGTCCTTGAGCCGTCTGACCTGGAGGTCATCTTCAGGGACGGTGATGGAGACAGAAAGCGAGTTCTTTAGGAAGTCTATCAGCGTCTGCTTCATCTTCCACTCATCGATGGGTTTGGTCACAACTTGGCTCGACGAGTACACTGTGAGATTGAGCCTTACGCGTGGCACCAGCGACAATCCACTCTCTATCTCTAGTGTTTCAGTAGGAGGTAGTGAATCCAACGGTTTGTTCGTCATCTCTGCAAATTAGGTTTCAGGAGGAGCCAATAGCTTCCGCAGAGTCACTCAAGAAGAAGGCAAAACCAATGAAACGCCGCGTTTAGCTAATTTAATCTATCAAAGACATACCACGACGTCGTTTGGCAAGGCTGGCAAGATGACAAGATGCTCTGACTTTATGACGTGGCACGCGGCATTCGATCCGGACATCGCAACGTGTCATTACCAAAAAAGAAACTGTATAAGAAGTCAATCGAAGCAAAACTCACAGATTGAGAAGAGAGAGATGGGGCTGCTGTGTTGTTTCGATGGAGGCAACAAAGCACAGAGAAAAGAAGAAGACAGAATAGCCTCCGCGGAAGCTCTTGCCAAAGCTGCCGAAGCCGCCCAGAGAAGGTATATATAGATTTTTCTCAATCGATTCATTTGCGAAATTTGGATATCTGAATTCGTTTGGCATTGTCAATTACATCTAGTTGCAACCAAACTTATGTAAAGATATTATTTTTGGATCGATTAATAATTTTCCTTTCATAAAGTATATGTTTTTCGTTTAATTTCATCATGGATAGGGAAAAATTAGATGAAAGTGATGACGGAAAAAGGAAACAAATAAAAGTGATTTATGAAACGGATTTAAATTTTTGTAAACACATAAAACTGCCTCTGTATTTAAGCAATTTTCAACGCCATAGGATATTTCTGCCTGCAGGATTTGGCTTTGATTGTAATAATAATAAAATTAAACGTGTGTGTGCTAGCATTATATGGCAACTCAATGGAGACTTTACTCATGTACCCACATAGTGGTTTCTTAATTATTTGAATGAACTAATATAATGCAACCACAATTGCAGGCAAGAAGAATTCGAAAAGTCTGCAGCAGGAAGAGCTGCGCGTGCACAGCAACAGGCGGCTTCAAAGCAAGCTGCCAGCGCTAACAAAGGCGAACCAGTATTAAAGGTTTGAGTACTGAATTTCCAAGTTTTGTGTTGGAAAATTGATGCTGATGTATCTGAGCTACGCTGTCAACATCTTCAATAATATCATAGGACTGTCCTGTAGGTTTTAGTGGTTTAAATGCCAATCTCTGTTGCTTTTATGCTAATTTTATATGATGCGGATAAAATATGACCTATGATGTCATTCTATGATGTATCTTATTCTTATGATGTGCTGGGTTTCAAATTTTTCTGCGACCTTTGCACTCTTGATACCAAAGTGTGATGTGCATGTTTGTTGAAATCAGATAGTTCATATGTTTGACTATTTGTTCGTGTTGTGGATGCAGTGGTCGATGGGTTGAGGCGGAGCTTTCGTCTCTCCAACAACTTCCAATTGTAAGTCTATGAACGGGATATACCCTGTAAAATAAGTTTTCTGTGAAGTATCACCCTGTGATGGTTTCAACTTATGGGTGAAAACAAGTTTCGTATGACACACATCATTGTAGGCTATAAGTCCGTCCGTTTTGGGCATATTATCTTTGATATATGGGACTTTACAAAAGATAAAGTGGTAAAGAACGTCTATGTAACAGGGTGAATATTAATTCTGATAGACAGGAGTTTCTTTTTGTCTAAGAATTTCTTAAGCAAGGAAGATAGTGTTACAGCTATCACATTCAAGAAGTTCACACCTGCAGTCGTGCAGCAACAGTTTTTTCTTTCTTTCTTATAAACAGTTTCGACATTTTTGTTTTTGTTGTTCTCACAATTTACGTTTGTTTTCTCTGCAGTGTTTATACAGATACAGCCATGTTTGGACTGCCAAGTCCTCTTCTGCCTAGAACAAATACTCTAGATCTCCAAAGCAAACTTTGTTTATCAATCAACATTCACTGTGTCATTTATTGTGTATATGGAATGTCAGGAGAACAATAACAATTGCAAAATTCTTGCTTTGGTGCATCTTCTAATAATGAAATCTGGCCATTCATTTCTCTGTGCAACAATTTTAGTTTCGTTTATAGTTGCTCCATCTAGTGACATAATTTCGACTACAATTTATCAGTGGAACAAGCAATAACCATCCTCCTATACGTACAAAGTCTATTATTCTCAAAGTTGTATGCTTGAGAATAATTGGGAAGCCACAAAATTATTACACAAAACTTTTAACTGGAGCTGACAGCTGAAGATCATGTGCAGCTTGAAAAAAGTCTGCTGCTTGTTGTAAGGAGCCTTCCCTTTTCGAAATCAATCCCAGGTTCAACCATGCCTCGTGGTTCGTTGGTTCTAATCTTAGCGCATTCATTAAAAAGCTTCTAGCTATAGGGAGCGATTGGCTACCAAGTTTCATCAATACTTCTGCAGTAGAAACAATGCTTGGAACATAATCTGGCTCTATTGACAATGAGACTGAGAATGAAATTAGGGCTTCCCTGTATTGTGATTGAGCTTCAAACAACATACCTGCAAATGTGTAAGGAGCATTAGATGAATGGATATGAATTGAAGTAATATAAGCAATATAAGTTCGCAAGCATTTGTTTCTCATGCTCGTACACGATTTATCGTTGACATTTGAATGACAATAAAATGGAGGGAAAATCCTACCTGTGGTATGCCAACTATGGGCTGAATAAAATTCAATCAACTTGGCTTTGTTGACACATATTTCTGCATCAGTCCACAAACCAAGTTTTGTATAAATGGTTGCCAAGTCCCGCCAGGCTTCCTTCTCCAAATTACTTTCCACAAATGCCTGCGGAGGAAAGAATAAAAGGTTTAACAGAGAAAGGGCAAAAACATAGTGACTTCAAAAAGTGATTTTACTCGTTAAGGAATGCAAACCTCAGAATGGAAGGGTGGCTCTTGCTCAGAGTTTTTAGCTTGCAGATCCCTCTGTGCTTGAACAAGAGTGAGCAATATTCTATAGGTTTCTATTGCTTGCTTGGGATTTTCTTGAGCAACTTGTAGCACAGCCTTCAATCTGAGCAGTTCTAACTGATCCACTCTTCCGGCTTCATCCAAAGCAAAATCAACTACGGTTTCAGCGTCCTTGAAGCGCTGCTCTGCAGAAACTACAAGGGCTAATAACTTCCAACCTTGTCCTGAGCTGCCAGCCATCATATTGGAGTACTTCATTGCATTATTGAAAGCTGCATCCAGATTCCTCTGCACTGCATTTTCCAGGCCAAGACTAAACATGACCTCAGGATTCTCCTCCTCATTACGAACAGCATGGTTTAGAGAGTTCAGAGACTCTTTTTGAAAAAACATTCTTTCAGAATCCAATACAGAAGCTCTTGCTGCACCGCCATAGCAAACACCAAGAAATTTATGAACTTGACCCATGAAATGCTCACATTGATAATTTACCAAGTCAATGGCTTTACGCGAAAATGCAATCCCTTCACGAGCATGAATTGGATCTTGGGAACACAATTTTGCTCCCAAGAGAAAAGAGGGGAAGTGGGGCTTGTTCTTTGCTTCGGAACAGCCTGCAACCTTTTTCAAAAGGTTCAAAGCTACTTCATTTTGTCCACAGGCACTATAACAAAGAGCAAGAAAGTACCATCTCTCAGCTCGTCTATATAATCCTGGAAGTGCTTGCTCCACATGATCTGCTAATAATTCAAACAATCCGGTAACAGAAAGTGCATAAGTCAGATGATCCATAATTTCTGGATCCCACTTTATCTCGCGCAAAGCCACCTTTTTCATAAGTATTAACAACAACAAAAGTGCTTCTTCTGTATTATTTTTGGGCATAGTTGTGCCCCATATTTGTAACTGAGGAGGAAGGCTTGCTTCAACACCACCATAGAGTAACGTGCAAGCTAAGTTTTTCTGAACATCAGCCAGCCTCTTAGGTTCCAAATTCCATGGCTTGACTAGAGCCCGGCGATATGCAGTAATAGCTTCGTCAAGATAGCCTGCCTTTGTCCATAAACTGGGGAGCAACTCCAGTGCTTTGTGAAACATGTCCTGCAATTTGCAGTCCTCACAGATGTCATCAAGCATTCCATTAGGTAGTGCCGACTCAACTGTATCAAGAATAACTTTGCACTCCTTTGCAGCCTCTGATGAATAAGAAAGTATGAGAACTTCCAAACTAATCAATACAAATCAAAAGAACTCAATATGCCAATCTCAATGCAATCTAATTCACTGGAGAATTTGATGCCCAATGCCATCTACCAATCTCAATCAAAAGCTGAATTATGCTCCAAAGAAGGAAAAAAAAAAAAAACCTTCCCATCAATTATTAAAAGAACACATAAGCAACCATGAAAGAGTATGCAATACCTATAAATTTTCCAAGTTCCCCCAGTGATCTTGCCTTAAGCAATATAGCTTCAATAAGTAGGCTCACAGAGTGCATAGACATGACACTGGGAAGCACATGACCGCCTTTAGGACGTGGTTTTTTCTGCCTAATTCTCTCAACAATGGCCTTGGCCATCCTTGGAGTTAAACTTCTAATGTCAATACCTTGAAACACCTGAAGGGCAGCATCAAAATTCCCTCTTTGGAATTCAAGCCTCCCCAGCAAGGCCCTGGCTTCCTGAAGCTCATTCAGAAGGGAAACATCAAAATTTTGTAGAACGAAGAGGCCAATTGTATGAACAAGCTAGTTTCATGTAATCAAATTTACTTCAGAAAACAAGAAGACCCACCTCATAGTTCAAAGATAGAGCCTCTTTTAGAGTGGATTCAGCTTCATCTACTTGGATGTCTTCAAATTTTGATTCCCAGTCTCCGGTCCTCGACGAAAGACCACTGGCCGAAAAGTCCCTCGTGGCAAGTGACTCCGGCGAGTGAGGTGGCTCTGGCTCTTCGAATTTAAATTGCTCTCCTGAACAAGCACACAGCATCTTGTCCAAAGATGAACTTGGATAGTGGTGATTTCACCCAGAAAATCTGAGGCAACAAAATCACTTCTTTGTGATTTGTTTCACGTGTGTCCGCCTAGAAATGAGTTGTACAAACATGTCATTATCATTAACCCAACATCCAGTTCGCTGCTATTATTGAAGAAACAAAATCAACGCAAGCAACAACGGAAATACGTAATGAGTTGTGCGGATTAAACAATGGTCAAAAAACACAAAGAAACAACGTAGATCCCCAAAGCAGCATAGGCCTTACCGAACAACAAAACCCAGCAAAATCAAAGTATTATAATAACAAACAAACACAGAAAAAGACACTCTATGGGGACATATTTGGAGGCAAAAGACTGAGTCTTTGAAATAGAGAAATAAGCAGAAGACAATCAGGTCGAGGAAGTTGAAAAGTGCAAGACAAACAAAGATAACAAAGTTTTTTTAACCTACCCAGACAGAAAGAAAAACGCAATCCAAAACGTGATCTGTAGCAGTTGTCGAAAGCTTGAAAGCTACCTCTCAGTTCAAGTCTCGGTTTTCTGGTTTTTCAGAATTTGGAATCTTTTCGTTTTCTCAGGTTCAATAAACCCAATGCCGACTGTGTGACGATGGAAAGAAAAACAAATATAATAAGCTGGATTCAGTGATCTGATATTTGATGTTTTGGTCTTTTTCTATCAGCTGACTTTGCTTGGTACAGAAAGCTTTGCCTGCCTAGGCAAAAGTTGTTGCAGACTTGCAGGCCTCAGGCATTGCTAGTGGGATAGGCTAATTAGTGTTTGTGTTTAGCATTTGCAGTCTAAAAAATATTATGGTAAACTATAAATTAGCTAATCAAGTGATGTTCTTTGAATAACATAATATAACTATTGGGTGGGAAAAGAAAATTTTGTGGTGGATTTTGAAATATATGGCAGAAAAAGAAAGTAGAGAATAGCTGTTGCTTCAGAAATAATCTCCTTCCTTGTATGGACACAGATATAATTGTAAGCAAAGTCTTTGCTTGTATAAAAGGGACCACATTGGCCGAAGAGACAAAGGTGCCCATATCACTACAAATCCAAGAAAAAAAAGTAGCAGCATTTTGAATTCAAAATAGCTGGATTGGCTTGGTTGTGTTTTGACATCTGCTGGAGCATGTGTTGTGGTTATGGGTTGCTGACTTGGCTTGCTGGTTAGCCTCTTCATTTGTTTATTCAGCTAACATGATATCATGTTCAAGGCCTCTGCATTTGTTTATTCAGATTTCTTTTTTTTGGAGGTTAAAAGTTACTGGAAGTTTGAAATATTATGGTTCATTTAACATAGATTAAGCAATAGATTAAGCAAAAGTAGGACATCACGGTACCATCACATAGATATAGATAGCCTTTTTAAGTCTTTTTCTTTTGAGGTTTAAAATTTTATATTTTGCCTCTCCGGCATCGCACAGGCACGTTGCTCAAGAAGAACAAATTAAACAGACCCCAATGCTCCAATGGTCTAATATTCCAAAGATAAAACACACCATGCAACGAGATTGGCGCATCTGATTCTTGCTTTATTATCGCATTATTAGCAAACACCAAAACACAGACCACCTCTTTGAGAAATTATTATGGACAATGATTTTTCACTTCTATTTTATCCACTTATATTTCTTTTTAGTTATAAAAAAGAAGTGTAAGTGAATAAAATAGAAGAAAAAAAAAAGTGGAAAAATCACCACTCATTATTATACACGAGAAAGTTGATATTTTTCAGCATTTATAACACGAAGACAAGTCGTACCACATAATTATATTATTACGATGTCACTCTATAGTCACTCCAAATCTTCACACTGTAAAATCACATGAAATTACTTTTATTATTTAAAAAAAAAATGTAAAATAGAACACGTGATGGGCCTACCTTTTTTCCTCTCATATGAGATCCATGGGGAGGGAGCAGAGTGCAGTGATGGTTTTGGTGTCGTTTTGCAACTTTTCTGAAAATGGGCTTCTGACACATTGAGCAGAGAGTGTCCCCCTTCCCAGTTCTCCCCTTGGCTTTGCAGCTTTTCTTCGGGGAGTCCCACCTCCACCTCCTCACGTCCTTCCCAAATCATATTCATATTCTCACTCTCACAATCTCACAATTTCACAATTTGGCTGATGCCTTCAATTATTGCTTACCAAATATACAATACAAATTTATAAATAAAATCAATCCTAGATATGTATTTATAAAAAAATTCAAACATTATTTAAATATAAAACACACTCAAAATCAATCTTAAAATTAATAATTGTATATTTTTTAGGTGTGTTTATAAATGGGTTTTGAGTGTGTGTAATAATAAGTTTTGGGTGTGTTTATAAAGTGTTTTGGGTGTTGAATTTTTTTATAATTTCAGCTCATATTTTGGGTGTTTTAATGAAACTCTCAATATACAACAACCAATTTTAATTTTTTATTTACGAAAAATAAAATAAAAGTAAGTAATAGTTTACTTCAAAAAATAAAAATAAAAAACTCTAACCTCCTCCCTTGGCACGCATTATCTGCTTCATTAACAAAAGCACTAGTGGTCTTATAACATGAGTGGAATGTAACACAATGCTAACGCTAAAATTACCGGTAAAAAAAAGGGAAAAAAAATGTGAATGGAAACAAATCTTTCGAAGAACTGTATGTAGGTGATATATAAATATAAAGTAGTGTCAAATAATCAATTTATTACAAGAATATAAAGCCCCTCATTTAGTTATGAATTCTTGGCAAGATATAACGTATAAACATAATCATAAAGGCCAACAACACCAGAAACACAAACACGCCTATAACTATTCCCATCAGCCAGGTTTCCATCCTTCTTGATTCTTCCAATTTCCAATCCACTACTATACCCTGCTACTTGTGATGTGACTTGTCCTCCTCCTTCCTGTTCCTCTTCCTTTGCTTAAATATTTGCTTTTGCCCTACTACTTGTGATTTGTCCTCCTCCTCCTTTGCTTAAATATTTGATTTTTACCTCTGATCATGGCCGTAAGCGTGGTCATATTAATTGTCTGTATGAGTCTGCATGCATGCATGGTTAGTGAATATTAATTAGTATTAATGCTGGTTTTCATGCCACACCGTGTTTTATGACCCCGTGGATTAATTGATTCCTTGTTCATTTTCATTTTATCAAGTGTGAGAATATCTATTATTGAAAAGATTCACGAGGACTTAGTTATGTTTAGCCATGCATTTTAGGCCTCAGTCCACAATACAGTCATACTGGGCCAACCCAATGTTATATGACGGTCCAACCCATTATCAGAGATTTCTTACAATTCTTGCTTTTTGCTTATACCTGTATGAATTAATGAGTCATTCTATCGTGATGATCTAATACATGACTCTTAGGTGATATTTTATTTTTAATATATGATTCTTAGGTGATATTTTATTTTTAATCGTTAGATTAGATTAATTTAATTGATTGAACGGCTAACCAAATTAATCTAATGGTTAAAAAATAGTGCCCCTCACTTAAGGCCTAGGCCCTCACTAGAGAATTCTTGATGAATTAACAAGGGCAGATCTTTTGCTTATCCCTCACCGCGATCCATGTCCAATGTCCATATACTTGAGTTGTAGTCTTGTAGATTGTGGATATGATTTTGACGCAACCCGAACCCGAACCCGGTCAGTAATCTATCCGAGTCCGTCCGAGTCGATCAGTAGGAAAATCAGGCAAAGATTGAGAGAGAGAGAGAGAGAGAGAGAGAGAAATCTGTCTAGTTTCTGTCTGGGAATTTTGGGAGTGAGAAGTGTGCAAGTTTAGCTTTGCTTTGGGTTGAAGAAGATGCTCCGAAAATGTGGCGGGAAATCGGAGACAGAGAAGCGGGCAAGCTTCGCCCAAATTCGTTCTCGAATCGGATTAAGTCAAATCGGATCCAAACGCTCCAACTGTCGAACCGCAAAGACATCGTCTCCCCTCACCGAGGCTCCGTCAACTCTCTCCAGGTACCCAAACACTCCCTTTCTTCTACCATCGATCGCATTTTGCTTGCATAAATCGACATAGCAATGAAAATGAAGCGTCTTGTTGCTCAGGTTGATTTGACTGAGGGCCGGTACTTGTTATCCGGTGCTTCGGATGCTTCGGCGGCGGTGTTTGATATTCAGCGGGGGACTGATTATGAAGGAGGCGGCGTTATCAGAAAGCACAAGTGCTTGTTCATGGTGGATAAGCAGCACGAGCAGGGGCACAAGTATGCGGTGTCCTCGGCCATATGGTATCCGGTGGACACGGGACTATTTGTTACGGGTTCGTATGACCATCACATTAATGTTTGGGATACGAATACGACGCAGGTGGTGATGGACTTTAAAATGCCTGGAAAGGTTTATAGGACTGCCATGTCCCCCTTGGCAACTTCGCACATGCTCATTGCTGCTGGGACTGAAGATGTTCAAGTTCGTCTCTGTGATATTGCCTCTGGAGCTTTTGCTCACACCTTGTCTGGTCACCGTGGTATGTGCTTAATACACACCATTCATCTACTTTTTGTTTTTAGTTTTTCTTTCCTTTTCTTCTGCTGAATCAGTGTTTTCAAAATTCCAACTTCATATCTTACTTGTGTCAACACATAAGCATTTGCAAAATGGTCTGAGAAATTGGCAAAATGTAAGGAAGGGTTTTCTATAGTTTGGCTGGACGATCACAACACGCTTCTTTTGATGATTTTGAGTACTTGGTTTTCCAATATATATATATATTTGGGTGAACCCTGCTTATAGTGCTGCCCTGTATAGTAGGCTGGTCTGACATGTGGAAGGGGCAGCAAGCAATCTAGAATACATCATGTTGGTGAGTTCGTAGAATGCAGTTCTAGGAGCTCAGCATAAATTACAGTTCTTGAGCCATAGTATCTTAAAGCTAGGTTTCAACTCTTGTAAAATTGACATTCTTCTTTTGGGTTCTCTACTTTGTATGCACAAAGGTATAATTGTTTTTACTTTCCTTAATTTGGTTTAACTTATACCCTAGAAGAAAAGTTTCGTGCATTTAGAGGGTCATAAGTGTATATTTCTTTTCATGATGGCAGATGGTGTAATGACGGTGGAATGGTCTACTTCTAGTGAGTGGGTTTTGGTTACAGGTGGATGTGACGGTGCAATACGTTTTTGGGACATTAGACGTGCTGGATGTTTTCTTGTTTTAGATCAGTCCCAGTCTCAGCTTGGGAGACGTCCACCCATCTTGAAACGCTCTACCATGATTAAGGTTTTCTTCTTTTCTTTGCTGCACCAAAGCATATGTTTTCAACATATCACTCACTTACTTTGTGAACTTTTATGTTTATTGTGTTTCTTTTACAGTTATACATAGCATATACCACTAACTATCTGAAATGATTCTACATGTGTCTTTCGGGAATTCTATTTCCTCTTTGTTACCTTGGTGGCTTAATGGAGCATGTACCATTTGGCGTTGTATGCAGTTTTTATGTACTTTTTTTATATTCCATCTGTTGACCCTCTCCCAGCTATCTCTTGCCGAACGGCAAGAGATAGTGAAACCAATTTATGTCCTCACCTTCATTCATCATCCATCACATCTCATCACTAAGTTGGACTCAATCTTGGCCCAACCATTTTGAGCATCAACACCATCTACGTTATTTTTCTCCATTTTATTCAATATGAACACAGCTAAATGTGTTGGTGTTCTCATGGATCAACTAAAAATATGATGAGATATACACTATCGACTACAGCGTGTATATTTGTGTGATTCTTTTTCTTGCATAAGTCCTGAATTCCTTTATGTTTTTCCTTTTTTAATGTCATTACATTATTGTTGATGTCTGTAATTGAAGCTTGTAATTAGTGAGAGAGAGTGCAAATTTAACTTTAGAAAGTTATTATGTCGACAGTTGCCCTTCTACTGATAATATTTGGTTTTGTGTCCCACTCAGGGTTCAACAGCTAAGTCCTTGTCAGCAAGTCAAAGTTCATTTGCAAAAGCACGGACACCACAAATGAAACTCATGAATGCAAAGCAATCACCTATCGGTAAAATTCCAGTAAAGGGATCTCTGAAGCAAAGATTACATCCAGGGATGTTGTCTAGTCAGGATCGTGCGACTGCTCATTATGGTGCTGTTACTGGGCTAAAAGTTACTGAAGACGGCATGTATCTCTTAAGTGCAGGTTGAGTTTTTTAGTCTTGGAATTTTGTTATACTTAAGATTGAATCCACTGAATTTGGCTACCTATATTCCAATCACTTTAATGGAATTAATTTTAGAATAACTATAGTGGTTTAGGTTCATTCTTTACTGTTTTAAATATAATGTAAATACTACAATAATATTGCAGGTGACTGCCAAGCCACAGTTGCAACCTTAAAAATTATTACAAATTAACAAATGTACTTGAATCTGGTGAGGGATGAAATTTTCACGGAATTATTGCATTTTAAATGTATGCCTTGGGGTTCTGACCTTTGTTTTCTTTTAAATTTTTGGATCATTCCTGTCGTGCATAAATCAGTGTAGTGTGATTGGGTTCTTCCTTTTCTCCTGTTTAGATGTTTTTTTTAATCGATTGATACGGTGTAAATTTCAACAGAAAAATCAGTATAACAATGCCTATATCATTGATCAAGCTTTTGAATTTCAGGTTCTGATTCAAGATTAAGGTTGTGGGATGTAGAATCTGGCTGCAATACTTTGGTGAACTTTGAAACTGTGCGTCTGCAAACCAGCAAGCCCATACAGTTAGCCACAAGTCAGAATTTGGCTCTTGTTTTTGTACCATGCATGACAGCTGTAAAGGTAATGCATTCGTTTTGTAGGTTTGAATATTTTAAATTAAAATACACCGATTTCTTCTTTCTTCAAAGTTTGACTTCCGGATTTTTCCAGGCATTCGATATGTGGTCAGGTAAAACATCCCTGACATTTCGTGGTCACTATGAACATGTGAACTGTTGCTGGTTTAGTTTGCAGGATCAGGTACGAGCTTAATCCTCTTCAAAAAATATTTAGGCTTTTTCTTTATGCTTGTCCAAACAATGCCTTTAAAACTAAATTCGCAGTGAATTTTTCATTCAGTCCTTCCAAACTTCCATGTCATTTAGTGGGAGTTGTAAAACCCTTTTCCAACTGTTCTAAGATCAGATTTATGAATTACAAAGCATGTTGAAGTTTGTCTTCAATTAATCTATTTATTGAGTTCATCCTGCTATCTATGGATTATTAATAAATGCACCTGTAAAACTTATTTGGAGTTTCCGATAAATAAAAAAAAGAAGATGTAGAACTTGGCTACAGGTGATAATGCAATCATGTAAACCTTACATATTATGAAATGAGCTGATAGAATTGACTTACTAGCATATACTCAACAATAATGGCAAAAATGGATTCACACCCTTGGTTTACAGAACACGACTGAATTCTCTCACTTGGTGTGCCATATTGACGAAGTCATGATTTCCAATCCTGGATGAATTTTAATTCATGTCTTTCATCGTAGGAATTGTACACCGGTGGCAATGATAGACAAATTCTAGTCTGGTCGCCATCCAGATCAGTTTCCGATGAGGTGGTACACCTGATGATTTCATGGATTTTGTGTAACTAACCTTATTAGTTGGCAAGTGGCTTCTATCTTATACATTTATGGAATTGCAGGATGAAGGACCCAAGGACGAGGATAATTGGAGTGACTAGCATGCACTGTTGTTATATTCTAGAATCTGACCCTCATTTCTGCTAGGTAAAGCATCTTTGTCATAGCCTGGAGTTTTCTGTTTTGCTTTAAGATCCAAAAGGCTTTACTTGATAGGCACAATAATAATCCTTGCATTTTATGTTTTTGCTGCCTGCATATGCATGTAAATGTAAACCCATTTAATGTAAAATAAAGAGCAAAATTGATGGAAAATTTGGTACGCTGATGAATTAAAAAGACAAAAAAACTGATGATTCATGGGAACTCAATTCTGAACAAAATACAAGTTGATATGTGATATTACTTTAGGAACTCTGTCAAAAATTGTACCTACCCTCATAAGATTCTGGAATCAGCCTAAACCCATGTGCCATGATAAGAAACCTGGGTCGTTAATGTCCAACAACATGCTATCAACATCATCAATCAAAAACTTGTGGTCATGGTCTAAAGCTCCAGTCTCTAGCTGTTTGTCTTCTGCCTGAGTTACTGTAGAGTTGGCACTGGTCGATCCGCCAGTATCGCTATGTCTCAAGAGTTTATGGCACATGATAGTACCCTGGAAATCCAATAAAGTATAACTCAGAAACTGCAACCTCTCATCCGCCTTCATTTTTGAAAACCCAAATGAAGTGGTCCATGTATGGAGTGCGCTTGGAGCAGAAGGCAAAGTCAACCTCCAAACTCCCATCTTCATGAGCTGTTTCTCAAGCTCCTTCATCAAAATACCGCACATTCCGAGTCTACGATAATGGAACCTAGTGGCAACAAGAGGTACTTCTGCAACCTCCACGTAGATCCTTACAGTGGCCACACTAATCAATTCCTCATCTCTCTCCAAAACAATTGTGTAAAACCTTTTGAAATTCAAGCGGCTCAGCTCTGACTCTCTGTTGAAAATAATATCCTCAACAATGTCCCTTGTGGTGTAAGGGTCCCTAGAAGGCTCAAAACACTCATGCATCACACTCAGAGCCAAATTGAGTTTTCTGTAATTTTCTGTGAAGTCCTCCATATCAGAATGAGTGGAAGATGGCTTCAACAATGTCCAAGTAAGATTGTCAGGACCCACCAGAATCGGTTTTCCCAAAATCTCGTTGAGGCTCAAAAATATGTCTTCACAATTTCTGCTGCAAAACCAATTTCCCTTAGAATCCCATTTCAATTTCACAACCCCTGCATTCTTCAGGCACCCAAAGTGATATTTATGCTCACATTGGTTGCATATCAGCATACTATTATCCATATCATCCTTAGGCTTTTCACTGCTGCCTTCTTCAAATTTTCCATGCCCGCACATCCCACAACAACATGATGGGCATAACCAATCGCCATCTGCCAGTTCATTCAGCCCAAGACAACTAGTATGGAATGCAGAGGGACACTTATCACACAGGATCAGCTCACCCCCATAATGACACACAGTGCATATATCATCACTCTGATCATCATTTTGACACACAGTGGATATATCATCCTGCTGACTATTAGCTTTCTTCTGATCTCTTAGTCTTTTCAAATCCGCAAGAATCTTACCTCGTTTTGGCTTGGGACTTTGATCATCAATTTTAAATGATTCATCGACTTTTCTCTTTTGTAATCTTTTCATTGATGATTGCGGTGTAACCTTACTAGAAGAGCACCCCACGGAATTCGAACCAATGCTTTCGGAAAACACTCCTCCTCCACCTTGGGATTTCATGTAGGCTTTGCAAGCCGTTCGTAGCGAGTTGTAGAGTTTTCCGGTTGGAGACTCGTAACGCAACTCAGTCTTGCCATGCTTAAGCAGTGTGTACCAAAACTTCCAGCCCATGGCAGAGAGGTGCTTTCTTGCCTTTTCAGTCAAATTAGATTGTTGACGCCTTGTATTATTAGCATTCCCCCACAACTGAACGGCCTCGGGGCAGCACTCGGGTTCCACAGTAAGAAAGCTTACTGGCTCTCTCTTTCGCTTCATCTTCATCCTCTATGGCGACAGAATAAGAATCAGGCGAGGAAAGAAGGATGCAGGTGTAGAAAAAATAAGACGTCGAATTGAACTACTTACGGAAGCCAACAACAATCATAGTGGTGAATCGATGACTGAATGTGTTTATATTGCTGTCTTCTTTCCTTGTGGGTTAAGGACTTCTATAATTTTTTTTATATTATTATTATTATTATCGGGGCTTGTCTCCCAACGAAACTAGGAGACACATGCCTTTTTTCCTTTTTTTTGGGTGAACATGCCTTTTCCCTTTTCCAACTCAAAACGATCAGCCCTAACTCTCAAAAAATACAAAACAAAAAAGGCAATGTAAGATCTTAAGCGAGACGTGGGGATAATTAATAAGCTAACACTAGATTATCTGTGGATTAAAAATAAATAAACAATTAATTAGAGCGTAAGTCAATGTTTTTATTTCTTTTTATTTTTTTGGTCAACAGTCCATGCTTTTTATCAATTCGTATTTATCATCAGCCTGTAGCTTCAAGTACATGGAGTCTATGTCTGAAGTCCCAAATGCCCTCTTTCAGATGAAAGGACGACGCATCAGAGCAAACAGCCTTCGATCTCAGGCAAACCCAAATGACCAACCCATCACCATCTCCAAGTCTCCAATGAGCCCACCGGAGATGGACGCCGGATTATGGAGCAAGCTACCGCAGGAACTCCTCGAGCGTATTCTCTCTTTTCTACCTCTCAAAAACTTCATGAATCTTAGATCGACTTGTAAGCACTTCAAGTCTCTGTTATTCTCTCCCTCTTTCATCTCCAAGCACTCGTCTTCTTCATCCTTCTCTTCTTTCCTCTTGCTCTCTCACCCTCAGTGTTACAACCACTTCGCTTTCTATGACTCTGCCCTTGGTGCTTGGCGCAACTTTGCTCTGTCTCTCTCTGCCTTGCTGCCCTGCGCTGCAGGGCAAGCCTCTCTGCTCTCTACCTCCAATGGGTTGCTCTGTTTCTCTCTCTCCAATTCCTTTCTTGTCTTCAATCTTTTGACCAAGTGTTCAAGAGTGATCGAATTCCCTGCTTACCCTTTTGCTTTTGAGCTGTTTTCTTTGGTTTCCACGCCTGTTGGGTACAGTCTTTTCATGGTCTCTTCTGGTTCTCGTACCAAAAACACTTTTGTTTATGATTCGAAGGTTCAATTTTGGCGAAAATTCAATGGTTTCAAGCCAATTCTCAGTGACAATTATCATCAACAAGCTGTTTACTATAAAGGGTCTTTGTATTTTGTGACCCCGGAGCCATTCTCTGTAGCGTGCTTTGTTTTGGAAAGCGGTAAGTGGGAGAGACCCAACACTGAGTTGCCTAGAGAGCTCATGTTTGTTCGGCTACTCAGCGATGGAGGAGATGGAAAGCTGTATTTGATTGGTGGAGTTGGTAGGAATGGGATTTCAAGGAGCATGAAACTCTGGGAATTGGGTGAAGGAATGAATTGGGTTGAGGTGGAGAGCTTGCCAGAAATGATGTGCAGAAAATTGATGTCTGTTTGTTTTCATAACTACGAGCATCTCTATTGCTTTTGGCATCGGGGTTTCATCTGTGTTTGCTGCTACACATGGCCGGAGGTTCTGTATTTCAAGGTTTCAAGGAGGACCTGGCATTGGCTGCCCAAATGCCCTTCACTGCCTGATAAATGGAGCTGTGGCTTCAGGTGGTTTTCTTTTGTGCCAGAGTTATATGCTTCGGTCTGATTCAGTTCGTCTGAGCTGAGGTCTCAATTTCTGCGTGTGACTTCTATTATTCTCTAGTCTTCCTGAATTGATAAATTAATACCCATGTTGTTTTCTTTATTATCCTGTTGTATTGTGTTTCTGTACATATAAAAATGGAGATCTGTTCAGAGGTTAGAATTTTGTTTTTTGGGTTCACCTAAAATCCTTATTTACTGCTACTTGCAACTCTTTTTTTCTTTGTTTATTTCATGTGAATCTAGGAGTTGGTTTTCCTGTGTTTGCTATTGAACTTAGAACAATTTCTTATTATATTAAGACGATACTAAATTAAACGGGTTAGTTAACATCCGAAGTCAATAATGAAGAAAACCCTTATACTACAGGAATTTGAGGAATTTTCTATTAAATGGTACAAAATTCTACATCGACATGCTACAAGAAAAGAAGAAAGAAATTATCTAACACTTCATTTCGATACTGATTGTGAAATTGATTTTGAATACAGCAATTCTTCTCAGGCGAACTCTAAAATACGCCATTGAAATCCGAGTGAAAAAAGAAATAGAATGGCAGGCCACGTATTGGTTTATAATATATTTTCTGTTGCTTTCAAAACAATTGTCATCAGGATTGAAAATTGCAACAGTAACTGTCTTGAATATTATAAGCAAAACGACTTGTCAAACTCCTCTGCACCAATCGGTGATGTCTAAGAGAAAAATCTTTGTCGATCGTTGAGAAAATTGCAGGGACGGAAGAAATCGCATGTCATACTTCTCAAAGCATGCTATAGAAATTTGGAAGCAAGTTGAAAGAGAGAAACGGCGTAGAGATGAAAAAGTTTCATTGTCAAAACACTTTGCAAATTGAAAGTAACATATAAGCTCAAGCTTCCCACATTTCTGTCAAAACCAAGATTCAAAGGGATAATAATACCTATAACAAATGTAATTAGATGTTCTCATTTGAACCGCACCAGAAAAAAAAAACAATAAGGTTGTGTGTAATTAATCTATTGCATATCTCTGTTGTTGAATCAATATATCTGCTCAAGGCTTGAGGGAGAGTGCCAAGCCAAACTTGGGGTTCTTCTCTAACGCCTTGGTGTCAAAGGCACCGGAGATTGTTAAAGAAGATTTGGGGGTGAGCTGGTGCTGTAAAAGAGCCCCAAGATTGCCATGGTTGTTGAGCCTTGCCTTCACCACAGTTTCAGGGTCAACCACATATGAACATCCCACTGTCAATGTGTTCTCATTTGTGGAGAACCTTCTGTTTACCTCTCCCACAACAGCTCCTCCATTCAGCTTACTTAGATGATGCAAGTATGACCCCCTTAGCGAGTCTCCTTTGTCAGCACTTCAAAATGAAAAGAAAACAATTACTAACTGCACAACAAAAGCACCCTCACCATAACATTCTGTCGTACGTATGAATAAGAAGAAATTCTCTATCATTTCAGAATGTCTACAAATGACGAACTTACAGAATTACTGAAGCAGAGGAATTTTGTTTTGTCAAGCTGACACCAGCATTATACTTTGCAAACACTCTGGAACTTGTCAAGTAACTAGCTTCTGCTCCGAAAGCAATGCTAGGGGTACCAAGGGTTGCCGAAACGTCAACAGCAGGGGAACCGTTCAGACCAACAGCTGTTGTAAAAGATGCATGTTCATGAAGATACTGCACTTCCAACTGCAATATATATATGGCTATCAGTTGCAGTGATAATTGTAAATTCATGCGCACTTCACAGGCTAAGAAAAGTTAATACCTTGCCAGATTTGTAATCAGGGAGTTTTATTGAAGCAATGGTTTTTGTAGAAGGCAGGATGTCTGTGATCGTAAGCATTGTTGAGATCTGCTCGACAAAGAGACTAGCGTTAGATATTATCATAATTCGAAATTCGGAAGGGAAATGGAAGGCCAGTGACTACATTTGATTCTGTATCAGCTTTGACATTAAGTGCAGCGTTCTTGTATTTGTATTGTGCTGCTACATCCCCACAAGAGAGACCTCCTTTCTTCACCAAACCAGAGTTGAGGGTCTGAAATAAAAGAGATAAAGTTATCATATCTAACTGCTTAAACCTTGAAGAAAAGCACACAAAGCAATCAATAATGGAAAGAAGCAGCCATCATAAGAAACGCATCCCTGCTTAATTCATAACCAAGACAGTGAAGCACTAAGCAGCTATTTACGAGTTGCGTGACTTGAAACTCATAAATTCAAGAACCACAGCTCAGAATATTTTACATATATATTTCAAGATACTGCACTTTTATTCTTTGAAGAAGATAGAGGGGAAAAAAGCAAAGTATGCAACTGTGAAAATCCAATTTCTGCACTCCAATCCACTGTGTAGTGACTCAAGAAAGATTTGCCCATTACAAAACACAACTGATTGTTTAAATTGAAAAACACAACATAACATAACAGAGAGCAAACTGGAACAATCATTGGAAAACCAAAAATCACAAGAACAGTTGAAATTGTTATTTTGGAAAACAAGAGATGGGATCATATGAGTGAATGGGGACGAGCTTACAACTCCAGTCTCAGTGTTAGTGGTGATGTTGATCTTCTGGTCAGTGCTATAGTCCTTGTTAAGCAAGTCTGCAAACGAAGAAAGAAATAACAGACCCTTAAGAAAAATAAAGTAAAAATTCAAAAAGAAATTCAAAATCCACTGAACAAAGACTGAGAGAGAGACCTGTGGCTTTCTTGCCAATGTTGGAGAAGAGAGCAGGGCCTTTGGTCGACATATTTGCAGATGGAGTAGCGAGACTTGCAGAGAGCAAAAGAAACTTTTGGGAGGGTTTCAGAGAGAGAGGCTGGCTGGGGTTTATGTAAAACCCTTTTTTATTTGTAGGTTTTTTTGGCGGATCAGGAAAAAACGCTTTTTGTGCGTGGGGAAAACGATATTGCCTGGTGGATTATATGCACAGCAACGAAAACTGAGTTATCCAAAAGCCCAAAAATAAATAAATTGCTTTCATTGAGAGTTGAACTCAAGACCTCCCGCTTACTAAACGGGTGCTCTAACCAACTGAGCTATGAAAGCACTGTTGTTAACTTTCTCGTTCAATAATTATATAATGGTACAATCTACAAGGCGTGGCAAAAGTGGAAAAATAGAAAATATGAAACAATTTGCTTTCATTGAGAGTTGAACTCAAGACCTCCCGCTTACTAAACGGGTGCTCTAACCAACTGAGCTATGAAAGCACTGTTGTTAACTTTCTCATTCAATAAGTATATAATGGTACTATTTACAAGGCGTGGCAAAAGTGGAAAAATAGAAAATATGAAACAATTTGCTTTCATTGAGAGTTGAACTCAAGACCTCCCGCTTACTAAACGGGTGCTCTAACCAACTGAGCTATGAAAGCACTTGTTGAAAAATGTGTAATCCAGACAATTTAGCCGTCGGTGGAAATTGAGGACCCAAAAACCAAAAAACCACAATCTCCTTCCATTGAGTTAAGCACACACGTCTGTGATTTTTGTACCGGGAATCAGATTCATACGACAGTAGAGCTTAAGTCAACTGTAATTGGCTGAGGTAAGAAGAAGAGTTTGCAAAAACAATTTTTCCTCTCTTTTGGCTGCATCATAAGCTTGTTAAATGTCAACTGCTTTTACCAAAAACTATTCTTTTTTTTTTTTTATGTATCAAATAATCTTGATATCTTCTCATGGGTTAGGTAAACATGCTTAGTTGGTTGCATCATGCAGGCAGGCAGCCAAATGCCAATCCTATACGAAATTATGAAACTGGTTACCCGAGCATGATGATTTGATGGGTAAAACACAAATGTTCCAATCAGAATCCTAATCTAACGAGGCAACCAGTATCAGTTGGCTGGCTGCTTGCTTGCAGACTTATGAATGCTGGCAGCATGTATAAATAATTCCACCATTTAAACTTTCATTTCTGATTTCTCTTTTTCCTGCCACATAAAAGAAGTATATGAAAACCAAACAAACAAACAAAGGCACAAAACAAGCCCTTCGGGACCATTTTCCGCAGCATAAAAACAACACACCCCATGAAGGAATAAAAGAGATGGGCATAGCCCGGTTTTTTTACTAGTTATTTGTCCTTCTATCAATAAAATACTATCGCTTTTTTCCTATTAAATTTTTTGATTGGAGTTTTTTTTTAAATTTTTGCTCCATCTGTATGTACATCAGCACTTGTTGACATGCTCTGATTATGTGCCTTCCAATTAAATTATTTTAATTGTTAATTTAGATGTCGCATTCATAATCCCTAATTCAGTTCTCCTAATCGCTCAACTACGTACTTGATTGTAACATATAAACAAAAGCATTCATATAATTACTAATGTGGTTTCTTTGGTTTAGTCCAAGTGTACTCTGCTGATTTTTTTAACTTAAACAAATATTTACACAAATCCCATATCACACAGCCAGCATTACCAGGAGAAATATCTTAGAGACTGTTTTTTTTCTTCTCTTAGTATTTATTTATTTAGATAAAATAATAATTTTTATCACAAAACGCCCTTCAAGTTTACAATCCGTGAACCTTAAAGGCGTTTTGTGATTATTAAAAAAAAAAAACCAAAAATAATGAATATTGCCTCACACGCTATGGGCGGGCCTGACTTCCTCTCCTGTATGGATGCACATTTTGGATCAAACCATGTGCAGCCCAATCAGCTCAAAATAAACAAATAAGTTCTTCCATTCATGTGCTACGTGGCAAAAACTAGCACACAAACGTACCATAAAGCAGCACTCATTTGCTGTACCGGAATTAAACCTTTCAGTTTTCTTTTTGTTTTTTTATTATTTATTTTTGTAAGAACTAAAAAGCATATAAATGTGATAAAAAGAGAAGGAAGGAGTTCACCAGCTTCGAAACTTTTATCGAATAGCGAACCTTCCACGCACGCGTCTAAAGCGACGCTTCGTACGTGTTCTTGCCTGGACTGGGATTTTTGGTTCCCTCCCAGTGAAGGCGCACGTGTCAGCGAGAGCCCCAAGGACTTCGTCCACGTGTTACCTCTCGCAGTCCTCTTATATCTTCGCCTCCATCTCCCCTTCCTTTTCAGAAAGAGCCCAGCCCAAAGCCACAAACGCAGAACCACAACGCGAATAATCTCTCACTTTCGGACCAAGCAAACCCGAAATTTCGTTCATTCTGAATTGTTTCGGGAGAGTATTGGATGCAGTGAGGGCTGACAATTTTGGCCATGGATATGGAAAATCCGGCGGATTTCAGTTACCTTGGAAGGAATTTCAGTGATCTGAGTAACGGCGAACACTCCTCTGCTTTCAGTGATTGTAACAGCGACACATCCGGAGAGTTTCAAACGGCGTCGTCTCAAAGCCGTCGGCTTCTGATTTCTTGCACTTCGGACAACTCCGACGATCTGATTCGCCAACTCATCGCCGACCTCGAGGCCGGTTCGATTGAGGAGCAGAAGCAGGCGGCCATGGAGATCAGGCTCTCGCCAAGAACAAGTCCGAAAACCGGCTCAAAATCGCCAGAGCAGGCGCGATTAAGCCGTTGGTTTCGCTCTTATCGTGTTCCGATCTCCAGCTACAAGAGTACGGCGTCACGGCGATTCTGAACCTTTCGCTCTGCGACGAGAACAAGGAGCTCATAGCTTCGTCCGGAGCAATTAAGCCTTTGGTACGATCGCTAAAGACAGGAACGCCGACGGCCAAAGAGAACGCAGCTTGCGCTCTTCTCCGCCTATCGCAAATCGAAGAAAACAAAGTCGCAATTGGACGGTCAGGAGCGATTCCGCTGCTGGTAAATCTTCTCGAGAGCGGAGGTTTTCGCGGGAAGAAGGACGCCTCGACGGCTCTGTACTCGCTGTGCTCCGTGAAGGAGAACAAGATCAGAGCCGTCCAATCGGGAATCATGAAGCCGTTGGTGGAATTGATGGCGGATTTCGGGTCGAACATGGTGGATAAATCAGCGTACGTCCTGAGCGTTCTTGTTTCGGTGCCGGAGGCTCGTGCGGCGTTGGTCGAAGAAGGAGGAATTCCGGTGCTGGTGGAGATTATAGAGGTGGGGTCGCAGAGGCAGAAGGAGATTTCGGTGGCAATATTGCTTCAGATTTGCGAGAACAGTGCGGTGCACCGTAATTTGGTGGCCCGCGAAGGAGCGATTCCTCCCCTTGTGGCCTTGTCACAGTCCGGCACAAATCGCGCCAAGCAAAAGGTGAGCATTTTCCGGCTGCAAAATAATAATCCTTCCTTTCTTTTTCTTTGGTCAAGCCGGTCCACTGGTCGAGGACCAAGCTTGATGACGTGGTGTGGCCTTTTTTGAAAATATTCTCCAATTAATGGGTTCTTTTGTTTGTGGGGTTGGGAAGAAGAAAACTCTGTTTTGCTACGTCTGTCGGCTTGCATAATTTCGGGCCATGTAGCGCTGCCATTCCTTTTTCTTTTTTTTTTTTTTAAATATTTATAAAAATAGAACAAGATAAGAGCTCAGGTTTTTTGGAAGCACTCCATTTTTTTTAATAAATGGGGCGCTCCTCTGCATAGTATGTGGGAGCATGAGTTTTCGCCCGATTATGGCATTATGCATTTAGATGAAGGCTAGTAATGTCATTTTAGTCGGTGGGGTGCTCGCTCAGCCATTATATTTGTATTTATTTTTGGGGTTTAGGTGGATTGGTTTTTTTTTTATATCGTATAATTGGGTCTGATGGAAATTGTTTTTGTTTGTCGTTTTGTGTTTTTTTGGGGACAGGCGGAGACATTGACAGAGCTTCTACGGCAACCGAGATCCGGCAACGTCGCTGCACGAGCGTCAGACGTGTCATTATAAAATGCTCCCACATCATCACCCCCCATGGCCATGTAGGAGTAAAACACAACAACAACAACAAAAAATCGAAAACTTGTAAATATCTATGTTTCGGAGTAGCTTCAGGCTCAGCTTGTAAAATTTGTGATAAAAGCATTAAATCGAGCTCAGTTTGGTTTGCCTTTTTGGAGCTTATGTTTATTTACTCAAAAGAAATGTGTCCCTTTGCCTACCACTTAGTATAAAAGCTTAGAATAGTGTGTTATCATCATCATCTTTGAGGAATAGTATATTATTAGCGTCGTTAATTCAAATTAGGGAGTGATTAAGGAGAGAAAATAATAAAATGATAATGAAAGGAAAGGTATGTTCTATACTAACCACATATTATAATAAAATAAAATTGAAGATAATTATTAATCAAGTGGGAGATATAAAAAAAAGCAGTCTGAACTCGCTGCTGAGAGTGCGATTTTGATTTAAGAGATAAAAAATCAATGTCTTTTTGTGTGTTTGATTTTGAAGTCATCGCCATGAGGTTCGCGTGCATGAGAATGATGATGGGAGAATGATGGCAGTCCAAATGGGTTAGGAGGAATAAAGACTTTCACAATGGAAATAATACATTCTGTTATTTTTAACCATTATTATGTGAAATAATTTTCAACGTAACATTGTATTATTAATTGAGAATAACAAAATAATATTATATCAATTTAAAGTGAATTTGTCTGTTTAGGATAAGAGGATTAACCATTGATTTTTTCGAACATTATTATGCCACCCAAGTGTTTGCCACGTGTGCGTTTTGCCGTTATTTGTAGCGGTTGGTCGTTTAGTCCCATCATGGATGGGGTCGCTGTTCTTTGGGTCCCATTGTTGACGGCTATAGTGTAGGTTGGCGAATATGAATTCGACACGTTCTTTCGAATATGAAGACGCCATTTATGAGCTTTTTTTTCTTCTCCTTCTTTTCGACTTTAGGCTTGACAAATGGACTGGAAATTGAGATAATTGAGCCGAGCTTCTTGGGGTTTAGGGTTGTGAGATTCAAATTCAGCCTGCAGTCCCCATCACATCCACCATTTCATGACCCACGTTAGGGTCAACTTAAGAGTTTTAAATATAAGTAGATACTGTTTGGTCTTCCAATTATACAAAACAGGAGAAAGCTTAGCTTACTCACAAGTTCACAACAACAACTGAATTTGCCCATGGAAATTTCAAGTATCAACTACAGATTAATTAAACGGAAATATTTTTTTCACAACTTCAACCCAAGATGTATCATTATTATTTTTATTAATACTTGATATATGTCTATAAGATATAACAATAATTAGCTTTTTACTTTGTATTTATGAAACTATGATTATGCATACATACACGTGTCAAATGTTGAGAATAAATACACATTGAGTTAAGAAAAGATATGGTAAACTAATATCCCCAAATAGGATATTTGGCAAGTGTTGTGAAGTTCCCGTATTTAGTTAAGGAAAAATGTAACCTTTAGTACAACAACTTGAATTTCATTTTACTTTTAAGTGAAAAGTCAAGACAAATATCAATTACGTTTTTCTTAAATTCCTTTGTGTGAACCAAATGGCTTTAACCTTTGACATGTTTTCTAAGTTTTTCTTGATATGTTTTAGATTTTAGTCGACTTTGATGATTATGTTACTTCACCATAGGCGATGGCGTAAAATTCTGCTATGATAGAAAGCCTATTTGTAGATGGAAGGTCCAAAACCTTAGTTTCAAATAGAAATCAACGCGTCCCGTTATCACCATCAACATCACCATTTGTTTGCATTGGTTTTTATGGTCAGCGAGCGGGAAGAAATAATACACACATGGATCCAAACCATCATATCACCTACCATCCCTTCAAATTAATTTATAAATTAGCTACTAATGATAAGAAGCTTCCACACTACTTTACCGGTCTTTGCCTAACCACCCATATAATTCAAATTTCAATTTCAAATCCCTTACCGATACTAAAAAAACCCAAAAAAAACATCATAATTAACATGTTGATAAAATTGGGTTCCTTTTAGCTATATGTAGCCCATGGATGGATTGCTCAAAAATTTACTCACTAGAACAAGACCAGGTCTTGCTTGGATCATAAGGAAGGAGGCGGCTATTTCTACTACTTGTACCCACCCACACTAAAAAAAGGAATGTCAAAAGGCCTTGATTGGCCTCAACCTTAGACCATTTAACACGAGCAATATTTCGTCTTTTACCTCTTGACTTCACTGTTGAGTGTTGAGCGACATCGTCTCTCTTTCCTCTGCGAAAGTAAAGACAACGATACAGCAACCAATTGGCCTCCAAATTTGACCATACTTGTGCTGTTTATAGTCTATTTTTTATTCTTTTTGGATAAGTTTCATTATGTGTTAGTCTTTAATGGTGTGAATCATATAAGCTAGCAGGTTGGGTCTTCTCCTCAACTTCAGATTGGACACCAAACTTTCGTTTGCTTGTCAAAATCATTCATTAAATATTATTATTCGTGGGGCTTAGATTCTCATTCGGGCAAAAATAAAAATGAAAATATTAAAAATTATGGCAAAAATATATATTTTTCAATATGGGGTCTAGTCTAGTTGAATAAGGCATTGACTTGCATACTAGTAGTTTCATTTCATGTTCGAACGAACATCTATAGACATTGACAGTGTGTGTGAAAACTCACTCCCCTTCCTACAATAATTCAATAGTGAGAGTCTTATATATGACTCTTAGGTGAAGCCCTATTTTTAATTGTTGGATCAAATTGGTTAGTTATTGGATTAAATTGGATAACCTGATTCAACGGTTAGGAGATAGGACCTCACCTAAGGGTCATATGCTCTTCCTACAAGAATTCTATAGTGAAGACCTTATATGTGACCCTTAGGTGAGACTTTATCTCTTACCGTTAGATCAAATTGATGAGCTATTAGATCAAATTAGTTAGTCGTTGGATCAAATTGGTTAGCCTGATCAAACAATTAGGATATAAGACCTCACCTAAGAGCCATAAGCCCTCACTATAAAATGACTCCCCCTTCCTAACTTCGGCCCAAAAAGAAAATCATAAATAGCTTGGTTGGACTTTGGCAAACCCTAACAGGCAAAGAGGACTGTGGAGAGTCCACTGGGCTTGTGGGGATGAAGGGAGCCCAGTGTTGTTGAGTTGGGCTGTAAAATAACTTGGAGGTTTTGGATATAAAAGGACATGCGTAACCCAAACCATAGATGGGCAGACTTACGTCGAGACCAAACGTGGCCATGGTCCCTGCATAGTTGTGAAAGATCTTCGTTCTGATTCGTTTTGTTTTTGTTTTTTTCATTGTTGACAAATCGAATTTTTAAACAAGTTCTCTGAGGTTTATTCTTCCATGTGGGTTATTTGTTATTTCTGTTTTTGGACCATGGACGTTTTTATTTCTATTTTTCTAAAATTTTAAAAGAAGTTTAGGAGTAGATTAGCTATCTTCACCACCAGCGTCAAGGTATACCTACAATCTCAAGTTGGAAGGACTTATGCATTGCACCCAATTGTCAATTGCCACGGCCCACGAATATAGATTTAGGTAGAAAATTACATATCGTGCACTAATGAGGACTGCTGGAGCATGACTTAAACACTAACAGGACTATACACAAAACATGGACTTTACCAACTGAACTAACCCTTATTGGCTTTTTGGACCATTATATGATGCATTCCCCTCTCTTCGTGTGTGCAACTTCTGGGTCCGCCACCCAATCGTGAAGAAAGGAATTGCATGCATATATAGTACTTAAAATACTTATATATTTTTTCGTTCTCTCTTTCTTTTCTTGATTTTATGGGCCGGCCAAAGTAGTTAATATCTTTTTCATAAGATGATGCGATTTTATCTGTCTAGTTATTTCATTGAATGAAAGAATATTTATATCAACAAGAACAAAAACAAAAGCAAAAGTAATGCTTACATTTAATGAATTTGGTATATACAAAAATCATCCGTAAATTTAAGAGTTTTTTTGACATAGTTTTATATGAACTCATACATATTAAACTAGCAGTCATGAGTTGAGTTCCAATCTTGAATTGGTAATATGATGTGATATGGCAATTTTAATACAAATTCGATATTAAAGTCTATTTATGCGGCGGTGTAACGATCATGTTTGAGCAAATTCTCATCAATAATGTGATTAATTATATATTTAAGATCAACTTTATTAGTGATTGGACATTATATTGCCTTATACCTACAATATTGGTTTCCGAACTTATTTAATTTTGAAATGCCGAACTTATTTAATTATATCTGCTTGTATGTACGATAAATAATCATAGTATGGATACGGAGCAAAGTAGATATTTTTAAAATTAAGGGGAAAAAAAAAGTCCATATAATAAGCCAAGTACAAGTAGAAATTAAAGCAGATTCCAAACCACAAAAGAAAAAAAAAAAGAAAAAAAGGAAGGATGACAATTGTTCATCACGTGACAATCACATGGAGATTCTTATCCTCCCCGCAGATATCATATATAGTCCAAAGTGGTTTCGCCCCTAAAGGACCAACGTCCACACCTTTAGGGACAGGTGTCACCATCTCCCATCCTTATTGCAATTTCTACTCTCCGGGGCCCCGCTTCGTTAGCTACTACAAACTGTGGGGCCCACCTACGACGACGAAAGGGCATGCCGCAGCTTCCTTATCAGCAGGCTCGGCGCGCTCAGATGGGGCAAGTGCCCCTCCGTCTCCAGCATCACGACGGTGTTCCGACCGCCCAGGTGGTCCCTCAGGTAAGTCGCCACCGAAGCCGGCACGGACACGTCCTTCGCCGTCTGGATTATGCAGCAGGGCACTCTGACCAGGCCCAGAACCCCCCTCAAATCGCTGTTGAAGACGGCCCGAGATACGAAAAGCGAGATATCGGGTCGCATGTTGAAAAGGGTCCGGCTGAACTCTCGGACCGCTGCCGGCACGTCGGCTCCGACGGCTAACGGCGCAAAGCCTTGGACCCACGCCGAGTAGTTCGCCTCCATTGCCGAAAACACCTTCTCAATCTCCTCTTGCTCAAATCCGCCATGGTAATCTCTATCATTCAAAAATCTAAAAACAAGAAAAATTGGATTATTGGGTTTGGACCAAATCAATTTTGAGAATTTAACATTGTGGGTAATTGAATGATGTGTCAATTGGGCGTAATTGAGGCAAAATTTTAAATTATTCGATTTACATGGTTGGCCGATTACCTGGGAGAAGCGCCGATGAGGACGAGCTTGGAGAAGAGGTTGGGTCGGCGGATGGAGGCGAGAATTCCGATCATGGCGGAGACGGAGTGGCCAACGTAGGCGCAGCGGGTGACGGAGAGGGAGTCGAGAATGGCGAGGAGGTCGTCGACGTAGGCGTCGAGGGTGGTGTAACGACGGAAGTCAAAGTAGTCCGGGTTGACGCTGCCGGCGCAGACGAGGTCGTATACGATGACGCGGTAGGACTGCGTCAGGTAAGGGAGAATGCGCTGCCAGGCGGACTGGTCGGTGCCGAAGCCGTGGGCGAGGACGAGGAACTTATCTCCGGAGCCGACCACGCGGACGTTTAGGGCGTCGATTATGCTGGTGCTGACCATCTTTGACTGTTAACCGGAGTAGGGGCTTCACTGTTTACTGATCTCCTTTAGCTAGGTTTGGAGATTTCTAATTTTAATTTTCAGTTTTTTTATTTTTTTATTTGGGGGTTGGAGGAAATTAATGGGAATTAGGTGGAGAGTGGTGAGTGGGTGGTGGTGGCTTGAGAGTTTCGTATGTGGATGGAGTGGTATTTATATTGCTACGGAAGTATCTGTGTGGGGAGTAGTAGATTGGCTTTTTCCCTTTTTTCCCCTTTTTCTTTTGGTTTGGTTGTGAATTGTTTGTGACAGGTTTGTTTTGTGTTGTGATGCTGCTTTGCGTTTTGTCCAGGGGCATATGGTTTTGGATAGAGCTTTTATCCCGTGTGATAAGGCAGGCTTTGGATTGTGATCTTTTTCCACTCAAATAGTACTTGGCCTTCAAAGAGGAAAGAGGTGGCCCGGGTGTTGTGTTCTTAGATGAGGTTTTTGATTGGAGTTTTCAGTTTGGTTCATACCAAATACATGGTGTTTTGTGGGTCATATTTCCTGTCAATAGCATTGTGACGCGGATATGTGTGCGAAAGGTTTTTTTTTTTGGATGTTTTAGATGAATTATTTTTATATATGTGTCAAACTGTAATTCGTTAAACTATGAATATCTCTTTGCAAGCGAAGAAGGCAAATAGTATCCTCATACAAAAACAAAAACAAAAACAAAAAAATAATTGTACAGCTTTAATCATCAATGATTTGACTCTTGATCATGTAGTAAGGCATGCTTTGTCCCTTGATAATGTATTATACTTTTCCCCATGCACAGCCCTTAAAAAACTAACCCAATTGGCAGTTTCAGATTAGACTCATGAATTTCCTCAGGGTTGACTTCCAATGACAACTTTGACTTATTGGGGTGTAAATTTAGGAGGAAGGTGAGGAGGGTTGAGAAAAATAGATTTTGATGGGTACTGTACTGAAATTCTCATTGTCCCATATAAGATATGTTGTTGGCTGGACTTGGACATAATTGGTATTTCACTGCCTACCCTAACAACACATTGGGATTTTCCTATGTGGTCCTGATAGCAAAAGACATGAAAAAATATATGTCACCACTTGCACATAACTTTCATGTCTTATTGGGCTTTGTATGGAGACATGCATCCCTCTGATAGAGATGGCATTTGGTGCTCTCAAAACTCAACCTATATATATATATCAAAAGAAACCACTCAAAATATATAATAAGTTGGTTGAATTGGCAAAGCATTCACAATCTATGATGAGGAGGCTAAGTACAGAGAATATCGTGTGCCCCACTTTTATAATCCTTAATCTGATTTCAATATCTCAATCCATATATGGATAAAAACGAAGGGAAGATTACATTTTTGACAGAAAAAAGAAAAAGAAGGGAAGGTTACTTGGTCAAAAAGTATACTTAACATGGAAGAATTTTAATTAGTCGTGCCACGTGGTGCTTCGGGTACCATTGATCTGTTGGATGTGTACGTATGTGATGATTATGCTATGTATATATGATACAAGTGCATAATGACAGCTGAAGGGAAGTACGTTCGCAATGATAACGATATGGACCGTATGGTGTGAAACACATTAACAAAATTATGGACCAGAATGAAGGAAGATTATTATGTTCACATGAAACAGGACTACCAATTGAACTGTCAGAAGCTAGGCAAATATCAAGTACTCTTGTTTCATTTCATATCAACCCTCAATTTCTATGGTAGTCGCCTACACACATGCATGAGTGATGGTCGGATCTTAATGTGTATGATTTCTACAATGTATAATAGGTCACAATTACTCACGCATGCACGCACGCACGTGGGCAAGCTTTAGTGCATATTTTTCTGTCCTCTTATGGATTAGATTGTGAAATATGTTGTGATGAGTATGATGCGTCATGAGCATGAGCAAAACAAGAGTCCAAGAGCAATGGATATGAAGGTTTTAACATTTAGAATCTGATTCAATGGAGGTAGCCTTCAACCCAAAAGAAAATATACCATGGAAAGAAACATGTATGGTCCATCTTCTTCTCGTTGCCGCATCCAACTCGATATATCATTGGCTACAAAATTGACATTCTCCATTTGTTTCCCCAACATTATTTTTCCACACCCTCCTTCACGAAATTTCCCATCTTTGATAAAGTTTGCTCTCTCTCTCTCTCTCTCTCTCTCTCTCTCTCATGCAAATCTTTTGAGTATCATCTCTAGTACAACTACTGTTGCTAGTACTGTGACTGGTACCATTCTCAGCCGTAAATAAGCATAATGAATTTCATTTTGAAAAAGATAGATCACGGGTTATAATTGCAAATGATATTCGATATCCATTATAAGAGATAGAAATATAGCCAAAAATGTGGATCTTATATAGACACATGGTCTTTGGTATATTTAGAGGGTACACTAGTTTAGTCTCATGCATGTACCCATTGAACCGTGCATGTGCATATGTTAATTTATGTCATGGCTTGTGAAAGTGATAACTTTCCCACTCTTCATTTTAAATATATATTTTTTAAATTTTACAAAAACGATATTTTAAACTATTCTAATGTGTTGAAGTTGGCTCATCATAAACGTGAAAGGAATAAGGAACCAATGGGCTGCAAGAAAGAAGCAGCAAGAGAGGAATCACGTGGAATGCAGGCAAGTGTTTTGGCTCTAGCTTGGTTTTGACGTGATTTGTTATTTTTTCAAAGTTTGTTTAGGGTTATAAATAGGACTTTTAGGACTAGGTTAAACTTGCCAAGCCAAAGAGAGGCCAGGGAGTTTAGAAGATAAGAGTCACAAGAGAATTCAAGAGGGAATTCTTGGGAAGTTTACAAGAGCACCAAAGGGTTTGAGTAAGGGTGTGAGAGAAATTAAGACTTAGGGTTTTAGAGAATAGAGTGCTAAGGGGTTTTGAGTTGTAAACCAAACAACTAGTTGTTTCCATTTTTCTACTTAAATTTCTCAGCGCAATCATCAAAAAAGACATAGGCACGTTATCGAATCTCTATAAATATTTGTGTGTATTGTGTGTTTGTTTACTTTCTTCGTGGTGTGTGATTCATTTTCAAGGAGTTTGTGTGTGTGCCGTCGTATAGTTCATTAACGATAACGATAAGGATCATCATCTCTGGCATTGGGCAAAGCTATTTTATTAGCTAGCTAGCCATATATAGCCTAATAAGTAGGGTTCCATTCCATCAATTGGATATAAAGGCGTTTGAGCTAGAAAGTCGGGTCCCCTGGCCGTTTCATACTTGACAGGGACGTTGTTAAATGTTAGTTAAAGAGAACGGAAGACAAAAAGGGTGCGTGGTTTCTAGAACTGCATAGAGGTTGTTCGTGTGCACCCAAGATCTCATGGCTTAAATTTGGTTGGATGACTCATAGAAGGCTTATCGTCTTATCTACTTTACTTTTTGGGGTCTTTCTTTCTTTTCTCTTACTTTGTTGTCTAGCATCTTCCTCGTATTCTATGCAATTATATAATCTAATATATTATTGGCTCTGTTAGAATGGGATATCAATGGCTATGGCCTCTGCGTTCTTATGTTATTAGATGGATTAATTATAGTTCAGTATTATGTGGTTTCACATTTCTAAGATATCATTATTATTATTACAATTAAATACTTTGGTTTTTTAAATTTTTTATAATATGGTTTCGTCATTAAGATTCCGATAAGTAATTAATCCAACTCCCAAATTCATACCACAGCCACCCTCCATAAGTCATCAAACTTCGATCAAATTATGAAAGTGAACCATTTTGAGTTTGTGAGAGTTAATTTGTATTTTGACCGAAGTTTTAGAAGCCATTAGTGTAATTAAGCCTCTTAAATATATAGTCCACTACAAATTATCCCACAAACATATCACATAAGGAAGAATCCACCACCCTTGAGTCTTGTGCGTACACATGTCGTCTATATTCACACGCCACTTGTCCAAAAGGGTCCCATATATAACTCATTTGACTATGTGCAAGTATTTGTTGCATTGGCTATGATATCATTCTATGAAGAAGACTTTCTCAAGAACATCATGAAATAATTCTCAAACAAAGCCACTCACATGATTCCTAGATCGATAAAATATATGTGAATAGAATTGAATAATGTTGCAGTTGAAATAGTTTTCCTTTCCTTTCTCCACCATATCCTAATCAAATGGCTAGCCAATAGCCACGTTTCCCGCAATATTGCCATCATACACAAATCTCTCATAAAGGAAAAAATAGTGTGCTTAATTATTCCTGAACTGAAATAATAGAAGAAAAGGGTTATTTAAAGTAAATGAACCCTAGGTTTCTACTGATGCCATGTCGCCTAAAAGGGCAGGTTTGGATAATCCATGCATCATTAGCTAGAAGAATATTTACTCGAACCGATTTTGGACATAATCATGTATCATAAATAAATCCATTAACTTTTTTAGCTTTCGTCCATGTTCATGGACCAAAGCTTTCCACTTTTCAACCCCAACCCAACATTTGTTTTTAGGATAAACGAGTCTCGCTCAGATTTCCTTTTCTCAAGCACGCGTGCGTGTACATGACTCTGCCTCCCACTCCAGTGGTTTCCCATGCTATGCTGGGAGGTGACTTTGTGTTTTGCATCTTCGACTCTCATCATCAAAATTTAGATTTGATGTACTTGGATAAGGTGGAAGCAACAACGTACGATCAATCAATTTTCCTCCTATTATAATTTAGATTACATATTAATTAAAAATATAAATAATCTTTTTATGGTTCTGAGTATTTCTCTTCTTATTTATATACTGGCTGTTCTGGTGAATATAGCTTTATACAATCGTTTCAACTTTTCTTTAACTTTTAATTATCTTTCAATGGATATGCGTAACGGAGTTTGTTGACATGTTAAGTAGCTTTCTTTAATGGACAACCGATGCTCAACGAGTTTCCTGTCAAGACCGGGCATTTCTTGATAATACTAAGTAAAACAATCTTTAAACTCATGAAGGACTGCAATCATATCTGATTATAAATTGAACTTTTCGCTTCTTGTTTCTGTTGTTCTTATGTGGCGATTTCTTGTCCATAAAGGACAACATATGTTTAACGGCGGGTTATTATGGATGGTTACAAAGATATGATAGTACATTTTTGACTTGATTTGTACGGGTGATATTAAGTTATACAAAAATGGTAAATCAAATAAAATAAATAAAACAAGTGGAAACATAATGAAAATGATTTGTTTTTTGACCTTTTGTTAAAGTCTTCATGGATGTCTAATGGTAGTTGTGGGGTATCCATTGCTAATGTGAAAGATAAGAGTGAACAAGAATTCTATGTGAAAGAAAAAGGGTGTAACGTTATATGCACTTCTCCATATTGCTGTTGAGGGTAGCTCCCATATTAATAAAGTGAAGCCTTTTAATATAGAATACAACTAATGCCATTCATTCATTGGTTAGTTTGGATGTTTCATGGTATCACATATATAATACTCTCTTTTTTATATATAAAAACAAGCGATAATCTAAACTAAAAGAAGATGGAGGTTTCTCACACACATGCACACATTATCAAGCGATAATTTATATCACGTTCATCCTTTGAAATAAGGGAACAACTATTTTGTGAGACAACCCTAGGTTGTCGGTAAGTTTTATCTTGTGTACCATGCACGTCTACTACCCACTCTTGTTACTCGTGATTTCACTTTTGTTATCCTATTTCACCTTTGCAGTTGCATGATCGAATGAGGATCTTTCACTTCATAGTTCTACTATGGATCATGGATGACGCAAGTGACCTATTGAACAAGACATTATGTGTGAGTCTGACGTCGGCATCTCCTGAGCACATAAAATCTCCCGACTCATGTGGCTTGTAATTGGATTAGATTAAAGAGGCAAAGAATCTTAACTTATCAAACGCTATAATTTAGAAATGTGATAGATTATGGGCTACACTGCACGCGTGTATTGGTAAACATATGTTCCATTTTGTTGTCTGCTTAGTTTCTCCTACTGTTCTATCTATTATGTGACCATTAAACATTTGACTTTTTTAATGCCAATCCAACACATTAGGGCTGCAAGTTGGTTCCAGAAAAAGTTCGAATTTGTACAGACTTGCATTGGATTCAGCTCGTTTACACTCGATTAAGAAACAAGCCAAGTTGGATTTGGTTTGCTCGACTCTTATCTTATAAAAAGCTTGCAAGGATGTATTAAATAATTATTTTCAAAGTGATTCTGTCCAACAACAAAATGAGAGAGCATTGTGCTTAATTTTTTTTCTTCCCTTTTTGAAGGATATCTTAACTATTATTATTCACTATTTATCATTAAAGCTTTGTTGAGGTTGAAGATCCTATTAGAGCATCTCTAACAACATATTCAATAGCTTTGAAATGCTAAAATAGACGAGCCATAGCATCAAAACCCTCTCTAACAACCTTGTCAAACTCAGTCATCAAACCTGCAACATCTTTCTCTCTCTTTAGGGTTGGTAAGTTGACATCGGCTTTTCAAGTAGCAAACAAAGCTTTTCTAATTGCCACGTAAGTCAACAAATTTAAAAATTGAAAATTTTGAAACTAGGGCTCTAGGCCTCGACTGAAAAGAGCAATATGAATGGCCCCTCTGCAACTTGGGCCTGGGTGGGGTCTAATTTTTCCTTCCAAATGAAAAAAGTCACCGTCCAATCCAAGTGAAGAAATGGGTTTGGTTTTGCGAATCGATACAAACGAAGGTTGTTTTGCACATGGGCTTTTAGTCCCCTTTTGGGAAATGGGGCTCATCCTGAAATTAATCGCGAAATTGCAAGGAAACATCACGGGAAAGGAATGACCGCACGTGCACGACAATTGAAAAAGGCATTGGGGACCCACTCAGTCACTCACACAACGCAACAATCTTCTATATTAAGCGTTTTCTCCTCCACTCTGGTTGCCGCTACTTTATTCTTATCGCCGGCTTTAGATGGTATAATTTTTGAATAAATTACATGTGTACAAGATGAAAAATGTTTACAACACTTCAATCGATGGACCCTACATCTTACTGTATGTTAATTTCAGCACGACAAGTTTGATTTTAATATGAAAATGATGTTTTTCTAACCAAGAGCAGCTTTCCTACACCTGAGTTACTGTGATCGACCTCCCCTCCCCTCATTCAATATTGTATTTTGTCAGAAAAATGTCAAAAAGAAAAACCCTTTTATTTGTCATTGTTTGTATATAAATGATTCCTCTAAGATGCTTTCGACTTTGGGTGGGACAAGTGTCGTGTCATTATTTATCCCATCCTCGCCCATGTGATCCTCCATTATGGCCCGTACACACAGATCTCACTTATGCTGCCTACCAATTTTACAATGGGAGGACCACACCATAAAATAACAAATAAATAAAAATGTAATGGGCCCCATCCTCCGTTTACACTGTCGGTACCCTATTGGCCTTCCACTTTCCAATCAAATCAAGTCCACCACCAATCATCAACAGCATTTAAAAAACCCCTCTTCGACGCGGGCGGTGCAGACTCACGCGGCAAACGATATTTTTGTTTTTTAACTCTCTCTCTCTCTCTCTCTCTCTCTCTCTCTTTTGTGGAGGGGTAATTCAGTCCATAATCTTTTTTAAAAATTCATTCCTTTTAAAATTAAACAATACAAATATAAATTTATATAAAATAATTTTAAAACAAAAATAAAACCTCTCCATCCCTACCCTTCTCCTCTCAACCCTACACCAACCAACAGTCACCACCCAACCTCAGCCGGCCAACACCTCCCTGTAACCCAACCACCACCCGAGCCACCCAAGCCCACCCCATCCCCAAACAACCAAATCGCTTCAGAACCAAACCAAACTCAACAACTTGACTTCACAACATACTATTGCCGTCGGCAACAAAACGAAGAGAAAACAAACCCAGACTTCACAGCAAACCAGATTAACCCCTCCCCACCGCCCACCTGACCTCTCCCCATGACGAAACCACCTGACATGTAACCCAATTTCCAAAGATCTGGTTTTTTTATATTTATTTTATTTTGTTTGTAAGCTACTCAAACACCCAAGCAAGATCTCACCCTAGCCTATGATTTTGATGAAAGGGATGTCATAAGACCCAAGGACCTTTGGCTCTTCCAACTTCAGTAGCCTATGCTTTTAGTTAGAGAAATATGACTGGGCCCAAATATTCATTAAACTTTGTTTGAGCTTTGACTAATTAGAGAAGGGGAGAGAGAGAAGAATGATTGACAACAAATTTGGTTGTTCGGTGGCTGGGTAACGCGGAGGCGGTGGGTGGCTGGGGTTGGTGGGACTGTTGGTTTGTGTGGGTTTGAGAGAAGGGAAGGGGTAGGTTTCATTTTTATTTTAAAACTATTTATATATAAATTTATATTTGTATTGTTTAGTTTTAAAAGGAATGAATTTTGTAATAATTTGTGGCCTGAATTGCCCCTCCATAACTATCGTCCTTGAATTGATTCCAATTGAAACCAGAAGGACAAAATTGACGTTTTGCCTTTTTCTTTTGCTTGAACCGTTTTGCAAAGAATCTGGTCCGAGAGATAGCAGAGGCGAGGGTTACACATGAAAAACAGAGTCAACACTCACTCTCTCTGTGTCCTTTAGCTTTAGCCATAACCAAAGAGAACCAAAAGCAAGAAGAGTAAGAAGACAGCGCCAGAGAAAGATTTGGAGGTGAAGACCAAGTCTGATTTTGAAGGGTCAATTCTGGTCTTATATTTCATTTGAATTTGAAATAGAAAAAAATCAAATCAAATCAGAGACTAAAGACTAAAAAAGACGATTCGAGGTACTGTTGGTAAAAGTTTTTGTTCCTCTGGTTCGGTCTGCCTTTTGATTCTTTGGTGGTGTAAAATTGTGTATAGAAGAAGAGCCGGATAGGTCGCGTTTGGTGAAGCTGCGAAGCTGAGATGGAGAGCTATTTGAATGAGAACTTTGATTTGAAAGCGAAGAACTCGTCGGAGGAGGCGCTCCAGAGATGGAGAAAGCTCTGTTGGATTGTGAAGAATAAGAAACGGAGGTTCCGCTTCACCGCTAATCTCCCCAAGCGTTTCGAGGCTGAAGCTATTCGACGCACCAATCAGGTTTAAATCGCTTTCTATTTTGTTTTTTCCTTCCTTCTTTTCCTTTTTTCCAGCTATTAGTGCTTTATTGATTAGTTGTCCTTGATCCAAAAGGTACTTACCATACTTGTAAACGACTGCCAGAAGTCTAGAATAGATCAAATCATTAATCTGAATTTTAAATTGATTAAAGTTCTATTCCTGCGTATTTGTAGATTTACATTTGAGTTATTTGCATGCTTAACAAAATCAAATCCACACATATATGGAAAGTTGAGGCGCATCTCGAGCAACATATTTTAGATGCAAGGAAGAGCATCTCTGCTTATTTGAAAAGATTTCGTTATGGGGATGATATGTTATTCGAAATTTGAGATCATGTATTCCAGGTGGACGGTGAATTATCCTTGCTGTTAACAGATCCAGTTGTCCTGCAAATGTTATTATTTTCAATCACAGCTTGAACAAATAGCCATTTGGTGTTGTCGGATTTCACCGAATGTTGAACCATGTTGTGGAAAATCCTGAGAAAGTAACTTGCCACTGAATTTGTTATAGTGATATGGAGTGTGCTACGATGATGTTCCATAAGAGGACTCAAACGTTTATTGCTTGCATGACATGAGAATTTGTTTTGGCTGGATGTCTGGGAACGTACTAAAGTCTTGAACAATATCATTTCCAGAACCATGCATGGTGAAAATTTTCAGTAATTCAGCAGCTTTAAATGATCTTATGCTGCATGTAAATGAATATAAGTTCAATTCCGTTGTGAACAGTAGTTACTGTATCATGAACTATGAAATTAAGGTCTACTATAAAACAAAGGAAATTAAGGTCTACCATACTTTCTGTAGAAATATATATCTTACTGTCTTGTAAAGGAAAATTATGTTTCTTACTGTGGACTTGGTTTTCTTTCTTTCTTTTTTGTTTTTTGCATCCGTTCTTCTTCGGTTGAATTAATAGGAAAAGTTTAGAGTTGCAGTTTTGGTTTCACAAGCTGCACTTCAGTTTATCCAAGGCAAGAATCTTAACCTGCTCAGTTCTAAAGTTGGCTATACGATGGTTATGTTTTTTCAAACAAGAGTTCTCTTTATGTTATTCATTTATTTAGTTTTCAACCGTCAAATGTATGCAGGCTTAAGTTTTCTCAGCGACTATACTGTACCTGAGGAAGTCAAAGCTGCAGGGTTTCAAATTTGTGCTGATGAGTTGGGCTCGATTGTTGAAGGCCGTGATGTGAAGAAGCTGAGAATTCATGGTGGTGTTGAGACTATTACGGGCAAGCTTGCAACATCAAGTGTCAATGGAATTTCCACTTCTGAGCAATTGTTGAGTCAAAGAAAAGAAATTTATGGAATTAATAAATTCACTGAAAGACCATCACGCGGATTTTTTGTTTATGTGTGGGAAGCCCTTCAAGACACTACCCTCATGATACTTGCATTTTGTGCCTTTGTCTCTCTGCTTGTTGGGATAATGACAGAAGGATGGCCAAAGGGTGCCCATGATGGACTCGGAATTGTTGCAAGCATTTTGCTTGTTGTATTTGTCACTGCAACTAGCGATTATAAACAGTCCCTGCAGTTCAAGGACTTGGAAAAGGAGAAGAAAAAAATTACTGTTCAGGTTACTAGAGACGGATTCAGACAGAAGTTGTCAATATATGATCTACTTCCTGGTGACATTGTTCATCTCTCTATTGGGGATCTGGTCCCAGCTGATGGACTGTTTGTTTCTGGGTTTTCTGTGCTGATAAATGAATCTAGTTTAACTGGAGAGAGTGAACCGGTCAATGTCAATCCTGTGAATCCTTTTCTCCTATCAGGAACTAAAGTTCAAGATGGATCATGCAAGATGCTTGTGACTACAGTTGGAATGAGAACCCAGTGGGGTAAACTGATGGCTACCCTCAGTGAAGGAGGAGATGATGAAACTCCCTTGCAGGTCAAACTAAATGGTGTGGCAACCATCATTGGGAAAATAGGCCTGTTTTTTGCTGTTGTGACATTTGCTGTATTGGTTCAAGGATTGTTCAGCCGCAAGCTTCAAGAAGGATCTCACTTGATATGGTCTGGAGATGAAGCATTGGAAATCTTAGAATTTTTTGCTATAGCTGTTACAATTGTTGTTGTTGCTGTTCCCGAAGGCTTGCCTTTGGCTGTGACATTGAGTCTTGCTTTTGCCATGAAGAAGATGATGAATGATAGGGCACTTGTCCGGCATTTGGCTGCTTGTGAGACAATGGGATCAGCCACAACTATCTGCAGTGACAAGACTGGGACACTAACTACTAACCACATGACTGTTGTGAAAGCTTGCATTTGTGGAAAAATCAAAGATGTGGGAACCTCTAAAGGAGCTTCTAACTTGTCCTCTGAAATTCCTGATTCATCTTTGAGAATTCTGCTCCAATCTATTTTTAACAACACAGGAGGAGAAGTTGTTAAAAACAAAGATGGAAAGATTGAGTTATTGGGAACACCCACTGAAACTGCTATTTTGGAATTTGGGATGTTGCTCGGAGGCGATTTCAAGGCGGAACGACAAGCATCAAAGGTTGTGAAAGTTGAGCCCTTCAATTCTCTGAAGAAGCGAATGGGTGTTGTTCTAGAGCTTCCTGAAGGTGGCTTTCGTGTGCACTGTAAAGGTGCATCTGAGATAGTTTTAGCTGCATGTGACAAATTCTTGAGTCCAGATGGCGAGGTTGTTCCCCTTGACAGAGCATCCATCGATCTTTTGAATGGCATCATTGAACGATTTGCTAGTGAAGCCCTTAGAACTCTCTGCCTCGCGTACATGGAGATTGGAAACGAGTTCTCTGCTGAAAGTCCTATTCCTAGCTCTGGGTATACATGTATAGGCATTGTGGGTATCAAAGATCCTGTTCGTCCTGGTGTCAAGGAGTCTGTTGAGATTTGTAGGTCTGCTGGCATTACTGTCAGGATGGTAACTGGAGACAACATAAACACTGCAAAAGCAATTGCAAGAGAATGTGGAATTTTGACTGATGGGGGTTTGGCAATTGAAGGCCCTGAATTCCGTGAGAAGAGTGAGGAGGAATTACAAAAACTTATTCCAAAACTTCAGGTACATTTTCTTAGCTTTTTAAAAGACACTTATGTAGAAACATGTTTACCACATTTTCAAAAAATCCAGCTAAATGTGTCTCACAAACATTTAATTAATTAATTATAATATTTTGCTTAACAAGATCCCTAAGGTGTTAATTGTCTTCAAATTCCTGATTCCTACTTTACTATTCTTGCACAGCTAATTAGGGTGAATAATAAGATGTTACAAATCCATGTCTTTAGCGGGAAGTAGAGTAATAATGATGACAATAACTATATCAATATGAAAGAAAATACATTATTTCTTTACTTATGGGTGAAAGCACGCCTTTAGAAAGTCATATGACAATAATTGATGTAGAAATTTGCTTTACTATTCTAGTTTTGTAATTCCCTTGGACTAGAAGTGACTTTTCTGTTGACCACAATTTGATATTATCATGTGTTCAGGTAATGGCTCGATCTTCACCAATGGATAAGCATACCCTTGTAAAACAGTTGCGAACCACTTTTGAAGAAGTTGTTGCTGTGACTGGTGACGGTACAAATGATGCTCCAGCGCTTCATGAAGCTGATATAGGACTTGCAATGGGCATTTCTGGAACTGAGGTATTTACCAAGATGCTGCCCCTTTTTCTGTCTAGTAAAAGACTCTCATATCATTAAGTCACACATTTTTAAGGACCACTTTCCTTTTTCTACATATAATATGCTGAAAGACAGCCAGATTGTTTGATTGATACTTTTTGTTTATAGGAAGGTCCAGTCCCTATAGTTTTCTTGTGCCAGTAAGTCTATTTTGTTACGTTACGAACATTCAATTCAGGTAGAATTTGATTTGAAATTGTAGTTGTACAAATCAGAGCTCCATGATCTTATTACTGACTTTGGATATCAGAAGAATGCACTATGGTTGCAAAGTGGTTGTCATAAGGGTAAATAATATCGGATTAGATATGGATAATGCAAGAAAGAAGTGAATCCTTTGCCAAAGGAAGTCTCTGTTTCTCTCTTTCTTTGGGGGTAGAGCCCCATATCCTTTAAGTTTTTAGGTCAACTTGAACCTTTTTGACATTAAGGTAATTAACCATTTGCATTATCTCAGGTGGCAAAAGAAAGTGCTGATGTGATAATTTTGGATGATAACTTCTCTACAATTGTGACTGTGGCCAAATGGGGGCGTTCAGTTTACTTAAACATACAGAAGTTTGTTCAGTTCCAGTTAACGGTCAATGTTGTCGCCCTTGTTGTCAACTTTTCTTCAGCCTGTTTAACTGGTAAGCAGACTGTGATATGTTTTCTTTCTTATTCATGTTTCTTTTTCTTTCTCATGACAATCCTTTAATGTGTACCTTTTGTCTTGGGTGTTGATAATGCTCCTAGGAAATACTCCTCTTACTGCTGTTCAGCTTCTCTGGGTCAACATGATCATGGACACTCTAGGAGCCCTTGCATTAGCCACAGAGCCTCCTAATGATGATTTAATGAAGAGAACACCTGTTGGTAGGAAAGGGAACTTCATCACTAATGTGATGTGGAGGAATATCCTAGGGCAGTCTCTGTATCAGTTTGTGATAATATGGTTTCTACAGACTAGAGGAAAAGAAGCCTTTCAGCTGGTTGGCCCAGATTCTGATTTGATTTTAAACACCCTTATTTTCAACTCATTTGTGTTTTGCCAGGTAATCATGAATCATCAGGCGTTTGACTTAATCATTTGTGTTTATTAATGAATCGGAGTATTGGAAATGCTAGGATTCAAATTCGGAAAATGATACTTATCAAATTCGGAGTATTGGCATGCATGCAGTATTTTATTATCACTGCTGTCATTAGGAGAGTAATTTCCATATACAATGTTGACTAATTAGCTTTGTTACTGTGATATCAAGTAATAATTGCAGCATGCTAGTGGATATGATGGCGAATGTCTTGCAAATTTGGAGAGGGAATAAATGCAGCCCCCATCTTATCCTGATAAGGATTTGCTTAGAGTATTTACTTCCTACTCTGTCTTCTTTCAGGTTTTCAATGAGATCAGCTCTAGGGAAATGGAGAAGATAAACGTCTTCAAGGGGATATTGCAGAACTATGTGTTTGTGACTGTGCTCTCATGCACTGTTATCTTTCAAATCATAATCATTGAGTTCCTGGGCACATTTGCAAGCACATCTCCTCTAAGTTTGCAGCAATGGTTCGTGAGCGTTTTACTTGGGTTCCTTGGCATGCCGATTTCAGCAGCTCTGAAATTCATCCCTGTGTAATGAAACAGATCAATCAAAACTTGAAAAGGTACTTGTCGACTTGCTGACAGCTGGAGGTTTTGTGTGTGGGATCATTTCAAAGATCTTATCATTCTTTTGATACTGTAAAGTCCGAAAGTCTAGCAAATTTGAAGGCTAAAAAGATGTAATATCCTCAACTTCCGATAAGATGTCGGTTTTTGTAAACATGATGTGTGATAGCTGTTCTAACTTCTAACTAGTGAAATGTTTAAAGGATTTAGTTTGCGCTGACAGATGTTTGATCCTGCAGTTCATTCTTGCCATTGCTCTTGTTATTGCCTAATACCGCCTTGCCCTTTATGCTATATTATAGTATATAGACACCACTGTTTTCTTAGTAGGCCATCGTTATTATATATTATGGGCAGGTGTTATTTTCTCTGCCTCGAGGCCTCTTCAAAGTAGGGCACACGTGGTACCAAAGGATTGGAGTCGATATGATCGATTGTAAAAAATTTCTCAAGTTCTAATTAGCACGATATCAGAACTATCAAGCGGGAAAAGTAAAATCTCAAATAAAATGCAAGTCTAAATTATTTTTACGTGTAAATTGAGATTATATTGGTAATTCAGCTACGGTCGAAGATCAAAGATGCTATTTTTCGAGTTGACCAAGTTTTGACAGCACGACTATCAACTCTTTTGGCCATTCAAAAAATACAAAAACATTAACGACTATGATATGCCATGCAATCTGTTTATTTTTTATTTTTCTGTTGTACGTGAAAGGGTAAAAAGAAAGTGTAAAACTGTAAAATTTCTGAACAGCAGCCCATAACCTAAGACAGGTAATTTGATTTTTGTTTTCTCTGGGGTTAAGACTGGTAACTTTAGTTCAAAATATGATCCACATAGAAAAACCATTTAACCCCACAATGTCTTGGGTTTCTACGGGGAGAGAAACTCTCAACGAGAATTAACACTTTTTGCTATTTCAGTCAATATCACACATAGAAAAATTATTTCATATATTATTGTGTTATTGGCCAAGAATCCCATTACAAAAAAGTTTTCTCGGTTGCGATGACACCTCAGCAATGCATACCCCCAAGCCAACCCCAATGTTTCAAATAAGAAAAAGAGCAGGGCCCGCCTCAAAAGTCAATCCCCAAATATTAAAACAAATCTAATCACATTCACCTTTACAAAACTGTTTTGATGGCCAACATGCAACATAGAAGCATCAAATCACACAAACCAAAAAGCATTCCAAACATCCAATCAGAAACCCAAATCAACCCCCTCCTCCGATAACCAAAACAGATATCTGAACCCAAGAATTATAAGTACCCAAAAATAAAAATAAAAAAGCAAAAACTCAAGGGGTAACAGCAACCAGCTCTGATATGAGTCCCAAAAACTTTGCCTTTATCCTTTTCTTTTTTAATTTCTGTAAATATTCTTAAGGAAGCTGTTTCTGATCATCTCCAAATCATGATTAAGAACTATACACACTCTTTAAACCAATATGAAAACTACTAATTGTCGTATATGGTATTTACCAAAGTAGCAGAATCACTTCTCTGATGTAACTCAAGAATTTCCTACAACATCTACTGGCCTCCAAATTCTTTAGGTTAATTCGTCTATGGCAATGGCACCTGCATTATCGTGTAATATGAATACACAGCTTCCTGTGAATAAGACAAACAAGTCCAAGAGGACCAAGAACATCGATCAGAATCCAATCTTTGATTTATTTGATGCAACAAACAACTAATGAGGAAATGACTTCTATAGTTTTATTTAGAAAGGAAAAGAAGACTCACAATTTCCAGGAAGTACAATTCAGGAATGGATGTTATCTTGGCTTCCAGTGCTTCTTGTGCTAAGTTCTGATCCACTGCCATCAAGGTGGCGGCAGCTGCTATGGCAGATGGTCGATGATGCATTAAATGAATCTCTACATTAATTCACAAACGTAATAATTAATACATAATCACCATCTAAATCAACCAAAAAACAAAAAAATAATCGCATGCGCGATCAAACATAAATGTTCATTGAAATAGTAACAGAAATACCTGTCATTATGGAAAGGAGCCGTTGTTCAATCCCGGATTTTAGACCTGGTGGAGATTCTTGGCACAACTTTGCGATGAAGTTATCAAGAAACGCAAAGGGTGTGATTAAATTCATCTTCCATTTCAAGACTACCAATACCAGAAGCTCTATTTTCTTGATACTTCCGCCTTGGAATTGGTGTGCGTATTGTGAAAGTGGTGGGCGGTTCATCTCCTCCATCTTTGCAGCCAATAATAGACATACCACTGAAATCAATCTAACGTAAGCAGCTCTTTTATGTTCCTGCAAACCATAAACAAAATCATTATCAACAACAACCCATTTGAATGGCATTGCCAATTAAACTTGCATTGGTTGTTCATATGCCAAGAAAAAAAATGAAATTCTTACAGGGATGGCTTGCAGGGAAATGAACCGATCAAAGTATGTGATGGCCAAATATGCTGTTCTGGGATGAAACCCAAGAGCTCTTGTTCTCTGAAATTCAAGAAACACCATTAACATAAATATATTTCAATTCAATTCCGATTTCCAATTTGAAGCTTCATAAATGCAGTTCAATCAAATACAAGAAATGGGTTTTTTGAAGACTAACTGTTTGAACCCATGTGATAGCTTGCAAGCGAGCTTCTTGAACCCAGTCGTAAATGACCAAATCTTCATCCCTCCTGAACCCAAATGCTATCTCTTGGTCAATTAAGCTATGCAAGTGGGCTTCTTCCAACTCAATTTCGTTTTGATTAACGACTACGTTTACTTCTGCCATCTCTTCATCATCTTCATACAAAAAGTTAGGATCTTCATGGCAATAAAGGTCTGGCGATGAAGGATCTCCGTTCATTTTTTGTTTTCTCTGTTATTACATCCACACAGAAAATCTAGTAGGTAGGAACAGAGTAAACAGAGCCAGAAAATATTAAACCACTGAACCCAAAGATTTGGAGAGAGAAAACGTTTGACCTCCAAGACTGAATAGCACTCTCAATATATTTATACAGTGAAGTGAAAACAGAGAGGGAGGGAGGTTGAAATGGAGACGAAATGGGGCTCATTGTTTACCAAGAATGCGACACCGTTTTAACGGTTACAGGCTCAACAGAATTGGGTAGTTGGGTATTTTTATCAATCAATTTGCTTTGTCTCTGCAAGTTCTATTTTTGGTTGTGGAAAGAGGAAGACTAAAAAACTTGAATCCGAAGTGAGAAATCTGCAGACCCCAAAAAAAAAAAGAGGGAGTTTCAGGGCACGTGTGACGGGTTTGGGCCAATAGCAAGACTTCATGATAATCATAAAATTGGTTGTTATTTGATGAGAGCAGTTCACAGTGACAGAGCTGATTAGACTGACTAACTTTTTAAGCCACAAAATTATGATTAATGAACACTCATCATGTGCCAAAAACCCTTAAACCTCACCAACTTTTTTTTTTTTCTTTGAGGAAAACTTCTTGTTAACTTAAACACAGATGTTTAGGAAGCTTTAGAGCCGTTCAAAATGCTTTGTTGCAGTTAGATTAGATTATCTACTTGACCTCCAAGTTAACCTAGCTGATTATTACTGTTAATTATTATTTTTACGTGGGTCTCCTCTAGGCAACTGGGTTTGATTAATGAAGTTAGATTCAAGTTTTAGGCTGATCCAACTTTAGCGTTCCCACATTTTTGAAATTATATGTATATAGACCTTTTTAGTTATATATACAGAAGTATAAGATTTTTACTATTATAAATCCATAAATTGTTTGTTCAAACGTCAAAGAATTTTGCTACAGTCAATCGTTGTCATCCTTGATAAGACGCGAATTTCATATGGAGTCACGGTTGGAATCATTCACGTTCGAGTGGGCGACTAATTGTGTGTAGCAGCTTCAAGTAAACATTAGCCAAGGTAGAGTGTTGTGTTGTAGGAAGCAAGTCCTAGCATTTAAGATACAACCACAACCTTTAACCAAATGACAACACACCCACCCTCCTGGAACGCTGCGTTTCAATCAAAGACTTTGATTCAATCACGCCTAAAACTAACACAACGAAAATTTGATTCGAATTCAATCACGCCTACAATAAATCTAATACAAATTTATAAATAAACCTAATATTAGACATGTATTTATAAAAAAACCCAAGACTATTTAAATATAAACACGCTCAAAATCAACCTCAAAGTCAACTTTTTTGGTGTGTTTGTAAATGGGTTTTGAATGTGTGTAATGATGAGTTTTCGGTGTGTTTATATGTTTAAATAGTGCTTGAATTTTTTTATAATTTCAACCTCATTTTGAATGTTTTAGTGAAACTCCCTAAATCTAAAGCCTAGAAGCTGGAACTTTCTTTCAAACCCCGCGTGGCGCAAATGCTACACTTGTCTACGCGCCTCCTGGCGCCCTCCCACTCTCCCAACTCGCTCGTCCTGCCGACACAGCCAACTCCAAACCCTGACATCTTATCACAAAGTGGATCAAATCAACGGCTCAGAACTAGCCACGTATTGACCCACACGATTGCTTGGAGTAGCGGTCCGCATGTTGCCCGAATATTCGATGCCATATGAATTGAATAATTCCGTATTTGTTACCCCATATAAGCAGAGAGAAGAGACAATAAACAAACTGCGGTTCGAGTTTTCGACCATTTAAGCTCCTCCTCATCCTCCTCCTCCTCCTCCCAAGTCCTAATCCAATTTGTCTTCCCCAGAAAGAGAAACACCTCTCGCTCTATTTTTACCCTAAAATCAGATTCAAAATAAATATTACAAAACAACCCTAATCTTTTAATGGCTAAATTGTCCTCGGGATTTTCTGAATATCTGTTTTTTCTCGTCTCCAACCGATTCGATTTCACCCATCTTTTTATATTTTCTTTTTGGCAACGCTCTCCTTTTCAGATTATCAGTCAGCCCTGTCATTTTTTCTGACGAAGAAACCATAGTCAGGAGGAGCCCTCGTACAACTCGCAGATGGGGAAGCGTAAGCCTTTCTAATTTCACCTTCTGGATTGTGTTGTGGTTGGATGTTAATTAGGGTTCCAATTCAATTTCAGGTTTTGCTTACATCAATTTGATTGTTTGAGATCTCAAATTTGCATTCTATTCATTCCTTTTTGTTTTTGTTGCAACAATTTTGTTGATTCTAATGGTTTTTGGAGCTCATGATACATGGACGTTGCTTTTCGACCCAAAAAATTTAAAATTGTAGAATTTCTGGTGCTGAGGTATGTATGGATTGGCATTGGCAGGTAGTTCTCAGCGTAAGAATGCGGCGATGTTGGACAGCGATGATGATAATAGTAGTGAGAGTTCAACGTCGACCGTTCGCTCTGATCGTATGTCAGTGGCCGGGAATGAAGAAATGCAAGTGGATAAGGATAGTTTACTGGACCAAGCTGTAGATGCTTTGTATGAGAAGAGGTACTCTCTTTACAATTTTGTTGCTTTTAATCATCATGTTCTGTAATGATAATAATAACAGAGAAGGGTGAAGAAGCTGGTTTGATTGTTGCCCATTTTGCTCATATATTTACTTTGTGTGAAGAAGCTGATTTGATTGTTGCACGTTTTGCTTATATGTGTACTTTGTGTATGTGAAGGGGTTCCACAAGAGAAAAAGCTCTGTCATCAATTATTGAAGCGTTTAATAGCAACTTACAGCATCAGTTTGTGGAAAAGAAGTAAGCACGTGTATTCAATTATTTCCATTAATTCTCTTAAGGCCCAGGAATGCCTAGTTCTTACCTTATTGTGTTTCTCTGACACAATGCTGAGTCTTTTTAAAAAAATACTATGATTCTTATACACTTATTTGGTGTTCCTCAGATTTGCAACTTTATTGCATCAGTGTCTGAATTGCATAAAAAAGGGTTCGTCCAAAGAGATATGTTTGGCGTCTCATGTGATTGGTTAGTCCAATACCCCTTTTTTTGGCTCATTCACGTACTTTCCCCCAGTATCAAAATCAGTTTTTAATCTTTTCATTTATGTTTGCAGGACTATTGGCTTTGACTGTCGGATGTGGGGACAATGCTAATGAAATACTGGAGGATTCACTACCTGGGATTTCGCAGGCTTTCAAATCAGGATCTGAAGTAACAAAGACATCCGCGGTATCTAAAGATATTATGCTTTTTGAGTATTTAACGTCAATGGCTTTCTGGTTGTTGGACTTATCCTGATGCTGGACCTGCGTTCCTTGTTCTGAACAAACAATTTGGATTATGTTTGCAGTTACTGGAGTGTTTAGCTATTATCACTTTTGTTGGTGGTAGTGACCCAGAGCAAACAGAAAAATCAATGCAAGTTATGTGGCAAGTGGTTCATCCGAAACTGAGTTCCAATGTAAGTATTCATGTTCCAGCTACTTTTCCAGAAAGTGTGTGAGCATGCTGTTGTTTGAGCTTACTTATCTGTTTTTCAGGTAGTTGCAGTCAAACCCTCCGCCCCTGTAATAACCACCATGGTGTCTGCATGGTCCTTTCTTCTTACGACTATGGATGGGTGGAATCTTAATCCCAAAGATTGGCATGAGTGAGTAAAACCTTAATTGGTGTCGCATTTAATTACCCTACTTCGGCTTGGAAACTCATATTGGTTCGTAGATTGAATCATCCAAGTAATCTTGCCCTTTATTTTCTGGCCAATAATGTAGGTCCATATCATACTTATCTAGTCTGCTAGACAAGGATGACCGGTCTATACGGATAGCTGCTGGTGAAGCTTTGGCTTTAATTTTTGAGCTAGGAATTTTAGAGAAGTTCTCTGCGGGAGCTAAAATTTCAAGTGATAGCTCAACTGAAGAAGGAAATAAACCTCGGGAATATGTACATATACAAGGACTAAAGGCAAAAATTATTAATCAAGCCAGAAACCTTTCAGCTGAGGCAGGTGGTAAAAGTTCTGCTAAAAAAGATCTTAGCAACCAGCGGAATACGTTTCGGGATATCTTGGAATATTTTGAGGTATATCTAGATTCTTTGTATTCAAATAAATACTAATTGCATTGATCCTGTATAGTGATCTCATTCTTCAATTTTAGGATGGTTATTCTCCTGAAATTTCAATAAAGATTGGTAGTGAATCGCTACAGACATCTACATGGGCACAGATGATACAGGTCCTTCTCATCCTCCGCTTCTCCTCCCGATTTTTGTATTCACATTTTTATTTTGTGGATTGTTCAACTCATCAATTCTTTTCCATTTTGAAAATATTACAGTTGAACTTTTTGAAGCACTTTCTTGGAGGAGGTTTTATCAAGCACATGCAGGTTGCTTTTCTCGACCTTCAATAATTTCCTTGTCATTTTCTGGGCAGTATTCATATCTATTTTTTATCGTCACATTATGTAATTCCTCTTTAGGTGAGCAAAGGCTAATTGATTCATAAATTTTCTGAAACAGGAAAACGAACTCCTTCAGGATGTTTTTGGATTCACTCCAAAGAAAAAGTATCTTTCAGATTCTGAACATCGTCTATCCAGTAGTGAAAAGGTTTGGTTCCTGACTACTACACCAAATATAGTCTCCTATTCATTCGATATTCTTCGAGTTAGTAATTTATGCTGTTGTTTTGTTTAATTCTATCCGTTTGTTTGTTTTTACTATAATAAATCATATTCTTTGTTACAGAGGCTGTTTAGATCACCAAACTCAGTTGTCAACAAAGCAAGGACCCAGCAACTTAACAAACAGCGAATGTTATCAGAGGTATATATGCTTGTGAACAGTCTTCTTCAGTCACTGCAAGAACTCCAACATGCTTGCTGTTCATTGATCTTCATCTTCATTCTACTTTCCTGCTCACTTTTTCTTTCCCGTCGTGTGTTTTCAGGGTAAAAATATTGGCCGCTTTGCAGCTAATATGGGGGATGATGCGTAGAAATGGACGTGGTTATATTGTTTTGCACCCATTTTTCGTCTCCATGCTGGTTTTTTGTCATCAGATTCCAAACAATTATGTCTCGTAGTCATTTACTTGTTGGCGGTGGCTCCAAATGCACATCGAATGGGTTACACTATCGTTTGTAGCATTAAATTTTTTATGCGACAATGGCATTAATGAAGAAAATTATTTTATACATTGTATTTTTATTCTCTGATTTCTTGTTTTTTGAATTTGCGTGATTATTTCTGAAGTTTACCAAAGATGGTTTCAATTATGAATGGAAAGCGGAAATAGAGAAAAGTATCTTATCAAATTACCAAAGCAGTCTCACAAATTAGTTTGTTCTCTTTTTGGCCTTGCAAGATTGATCTTCTATTCTATATGCAGCCTCGTGATCTAATGTCATTGGGTGGAGAAATCTGATATCGGTTTTTGTCTTTCTTGTTACGTGATTAGTCATGTGATTAGATCGACATGTGATCGGAAATCGTTAAGCACTCTTCCTTTGATTAGATTGACACATGGATGTATACGACCAGAAACCATCGAAATATACCATGGTTGTTCGACGAAAAACATCGAAATATACCATGGTTCGACGAAAAACCTAAAAGAAGTTAGTTTGCTGCTGCATTGTATTGTGCTGCGCAACTAGCTTTTTTTATGTACATTTAAATCCTGACCAAAATTGCATCTCCATATTTAAATTCTGACCAAAATTGCATCTCCGTTAAAAAATTTCTAAGTCTGCCAGTGGTTGTAAGCTAGTGTCATTGATTGAACCACTTGGCAGAGTTACTTGAATAGAGAGTGGAAGGTATCACTGTGCAGCTGAGTAGGAGAATTATCGAGATTTAAAGCATTGGCTGCACAGCCCTGATAAGTTTTGTGAATCTGAAATGTTCTGATTCATTCTCGAGTCTTCATCCCGAAAAGGAAAAATAATCTACCGTCAGCAAGAAAAAGTTGTGGTTCAAAGAAATATACCACGCAATTGTTGTCGTGACGTGCTGGAGTAGCTCAGTTGGTTAGAGCGTGTGGCTGTTAACCACAAGGTCGAAGGTTCGAACCCTTCTTCTAGCGCAGTGTTTACCTTTTCTGTTCTTTTTGATATCATATTTTCATTTCCAAATTCGTGGTACGCAGTGTTTACCTTTTCTTTTCTTTTCTTTTTTATTTTCATATTTTCATTTCCAATTTTCCGCCATCCTAAATTCGTGGAACTAATTTTCTGATGCCCGAATTCATTTACTTTGGTTTGTCCAAAAAACGAAAAAAGAATTCATTTGCTTTGGCCTGATTATTTTAATCTTGGGCCACTTTCCCTCCATAATAGTTACTTTTTACCCGCCCAAGTTTTGTCTGTTGGGACTCTTCCAGTTGAGCAGGAATTGGGAGCTATGTTTACAACTTGTTCAACATAATAATTAAAGAAAGAAAGAAAGAAAGAGAATATTGCTTCATTACCAGGACGTATAAAAATAGATTGCCTTTGCACCATTAATGGTTTTGATACAAGAGAAAGCACAGCTTATTTCAAAACCACCGATAATACTTCATTTTGATGCATATAACTCATTAATTAATCGATGTAACCAAAATTTACAGTAATTTGAAACTCTCGAAAGATCTCATGCTTAAAACCATTCCCAAAACTATAAGTAGGGCAGATAATCACTGTAATCCTGTATACCTAAGAGCCACCCAAACCAGAAAAGTGCTTATTCATGGCCCTGTCCTTCCTGAAATTTCTTCCCCCTCCCCCTCCTCTCCGTCCCCTTCCCCTTCCTCCCCGTTGATTCTCGGTATTCTCTTGGCCTTCAACTTCAGAAGTATCATTTTGCTTATTATCTTGCTCCTCACTGGAATCCCTTTGTCTTCCTCCTTTCCTTGCTCTGCCCCTGGCATTCCCAATAAACCCTCTCCCTCTCCCTTCCATCTGAGGAATATCAAACTGCTTGTTTTGCTCCTCAGAGTACTCCGTCAGCTTCTTGACCGCACCAAGAGGAAGATTGCCGCCGCGACCAAGGCCATGAATCATGTCCTGCTGTGCTTCTGTAATTAATGATGCTTCACCAGCATTTGCAACTGCAATTGAACCTGCAACTTTGTAACTGTAATTCTTACCATCCTTTACATAATACTGGGGCTTCTGTCTGGAGCCCCATTTCGAACTAGGAGCACTTCGAGATGAACTTTCATTTTGCTTTTCAAAAGGCCTACCCATATTTGAGCTACTTTTTTCACTAAATATCTCACTTTCCCCAACTCCTGAATCTGCAACACTCAGACCTAGATCATCAAAAGAGTCATCATATTCATCTTCATACTCATCTTCATACTTCGAAATAAGGGCAGCAGTTTTTGCTGTGTACTCTTCATTTCTGTTATCAAGGATATCAGAATCAGGCAAGTCCGCTTTAGACTTCCTAACAAACCTTCCCTGTGTAGAGGAAGATGAAACTGAAGAGCTGCTGTTTGGTTTATCCCTAGCAATGGCCACTGTATTAGTTGCGGGTGGTGCTGTAAATTCAACTAGCTTTCCTTTTCCTTTATCATTCCTACTAACAATGGAATTCTTGGATACTGGCATTGTTTCTAGTGAAGTGTCCAAGGACTGCAGATCTTTATGAAGTGTTCCTTCAAGAATCCTCTGAATCACCTCCTCAGGATTCTGGTTGTAGGCTTCCAGACAGGAAGCTAAAAACCCTTTGCCATAATCAGGAAAGAGGTCCTTTATTTGACTGATTCTGGACTCTACAATTGCAACATCTTCATCTATTTGCACCTTGTTGTTTGTTAAAGGGACTGTCGTACTGGGGTGCTCCTGAACAATGACTTTGTGAGAACTGATCAGTATCCCGGATACATACCCTAGCTGTTCATCATCCATGACTATCCATCCTGCATGAACGAAGTTGACTTGATATAACTTACTTCTTCAAGATCAAGCATAATTATACTTAACTGTCCAATAAAAAACAATCACATATAGTAAATATTTTCCAATTGATAACCGAATATAAAATTTTTATAAGACACCAATTATTGTGAAATTTCATTTTTACCTCCTTTCTTCCCCAACACCCTAACATCCTAATTGAGAAAATGACCGTCTCAATATCTAGAAATCAACTCCCATATCGATATAATAGTGGAGAGAGATTACGAAAACAATTTATTCAGCATACTTTGCTAGTTTATAACTTCTCTTACTATGTAAGAATTCTATGACAAATCATGCAAGGATTATTGTATTTATCAATAACATTTATCAATTATTTGTTACTTCCAAAACAAATGCATCTCATGACACATATACAATGTCTATCTTGATACATATAAGACCTAGTAACTGGAAAATTATAATCAACAAGAACAAGTAAAACAAACAGTAATAGCATGTAATCCCTTACCGTTATTTTGTAAGTTCTCCATTTTGCTCAAAATGTTGAAGTTCTTCTCAACATTTTGAAGAAAAGTTTGTCTATTCTGGTTTTCCTGAGCACATACTGAAATTCCGTTAATCTCTCTTAAAGTTTGAACCAATATATCTGCCCTAATGAAAGGATCCTCTATTTTGGCTGGGAACATCTCTGCAGCAGATGGAATGGGAAGGTTCTCTTTGAAGACCTCCTCACTTAGATAGCATAAGTCCAAGAGTTTCCAACCAAACTTGATGATTCTCATTGACAACATTTTCAAACTTATAGCAATATTAGACACCATTTTATCTTCTGAAGCTGTTGAACTTGAAATTATTTGAAACCCGCGCTGCAAAGATGGAAGTAATGAATCATGCAACCTTGCTAGAGTGCTTAGTAATGCGTCGTTCCCGTAACTGCATAGACAGAGAGAGATACTATTTCCTTATTATTGAAACTTTTGACAGCATTCATGCTAAAACCCATGATTTACCAACCTATCAGATTCCACTATAAAAATCCTAAACAAAGAACCAAAACAGGCTGGTAAAAACTGAAATCCCTTATGCACTCACATGTTCTTACTGTGTAATACAGGTACTACCATTCATGCTTAGACCACAAATTTAGAAAAACCCAATGCTAAACAAGGTACCTCGTTTCAACAGGGCACAAAAAGAACACAGCTGATGGTTCGTAGGCAGTTAGTAAAGCGTCCATGGATACAATTGCATCGTTTATGAAGTCCATAACCTACCAAAGAAGGAGAAATTTTTTAACACAAGTACCATAAGCATGTAAACATCCTTATCTCTTGAAAAAGCTGAAACAGAAACGGCAAGGATCCACTGAAAGTATCATAGATCCAACCCAAAAAAGGAAAAGTAATGATTTCCTCAAATTCCTTATTAAATGAGTTCCTTTGCTGTACTTGTAGCTAAAACTTGTTCAACAGAACTTCCAGATACAATACCACGTGTTACTGTAAAAAATTAATTGATATATTGACAAAAGAAAATTTTCTATAGCATGCGGCAGAACATATCCAAATTAATACCCACTATTTAATATTTCGAAGAAATTAATTTAAATTTAAAGTAAGTATTGGATGGGAGAACGTGTAGGAAGGATTCGGTTGTCCCAATATGTTCAATAAAAAAAATAATAGAAAGAAACTCACCTCCAATAGATCAGTAAGAAGGCTGGGTCCCTGGTCTCCAGGGTTTCCAGAGGAAAAAAGGGCCTGTACATGATATTGGAAAAACCTCTGTCATGTATCAGAAATGCACGCAAGCTACTTAATTGAAAAAGTACATATAAATACTACCAGTAAAGACTAGACTAAATAAGGAATAAAGAAATACAAACACGTTTAGAGTTAATGGTTATTTGTTAGGCTGGAAAATTTGATCAACATTATACAACAGCTGAGTTCTCTTCAGTATAAGTTTCCTCAAGTCTAAAAAGTAGAGGTCATGAAAACCTATGACTATAGCCATTAGGCTGCAAGTGTTTGTTTCTCATTATTCAGAACAGTGGAGCTTCGATCGAGGTCCGCACCCCCCCGAAGTAATTGACATCTTGGAACTTTAACTAAAAACAGATGATTTGGCAGTGTAAGATACTATGTTGTTATTGAATTAATAGATTAGTAGGCACTGGGCATACCTCCAAAGCTGTACTGCTACGTTGATACATTGTTTGAACAATGCTAAGGAAATGTGAAGCCACTGCAGTCAAATTGTCATGTATTCTAGTATGTGCTTTCACTGCATTTCCAACCTGAAAGACATAATAAATAAAAAAATGGGGGGTAGGGAGAGGAGAGAGAGAGAGAGAGAGAGAGAGAGAGAGCCAATGCAGTAGGGCGCTATTCATAAAAAATGCCTACCAACACTCTGGTCAAATCTTCATTTTCATGACCATATATAGCACAGATGTCTAGCAACTTAGGCAGGTCAAGCAACTTCTTCTCCTGCAAAAGAACTACATGTGGAATTAGTGAAAAACTGTTATTAGGATATGATACAAATGAAGAAAGAAAAAAAAGCAATAAAAAAACCCCATCCTAATCATATTTTCTCCAATGAGATATGTTCAACTTCAATGCAAATATAGGACATAGATGCAGACTCCTATGATACACCTAAAAGCACCCACAAGCTCTAATTTGGACACAAAAGTTATCCCAAACATTGGTTACTGCACAAAGGAAGCTGACACAAAGTAATACATAATAATATTCACATTATTTTAACGGTTACAGCAATCCTATTCCAAAAAGTGGGGTTATTTTGCCCACCAGACTGTATGAACACAAATTTACAGAGAAGAGAGAACACACCTTCATGGTCTTTTGGACTGAGACTATCAGCAGCACATGCACCGGGATCCCTATTAGAGGATCTGTAATATAATGACAGAGGTAGTGAATATAAAAAAACGATAACGAACTAATAAAGTATGAAGCCACAGCTGCAAGCTCAAACTTACATGCGATACAATGCCATAAAAACACGTCGGCTTAATTCGAACTCCCCAACAATGACCCCTGCCACCATTTCTTTGGCTCCACGATGAGGGAAGTCATACCATCTGCTCCTGAACTGTAGGAAGCTATCCAGAAATTCATGCAAGGAAGTATCACTAGCCACTGAGAAAAATGGGTATCAGGAACAACAACAGTGAAAGATTAATGGTATTATCACAAGAACAAGCATAAGTATAACAACAAAAAACTGGAAAACTAGATGGGATGATAACAGAAATGGTAACAAATTTTCTATTAAATTGACAATTTAGTGTGACAAACAAGCTTATCAATGTTAAAAAGGTTGCAGCTTAACTAAGTTGTACGCACCTTGTCTCCAGAACTGCTTCGGGTTCAACTTGAGCAAGCGAGAGAGCTCTCTGTTAAGAAGATCCACAACTCTCTGAGACTGCAGGGCATCCAATCCACCTTCGTCGGCGCCGAGCCCAGCCGCCACCGCCTCATCCTGGGGCAAGTAATTTACGAAATTGCCACCATGAGCTCTGCTGGACACCCACTCTCCTTTCTCTCCCATCCGAACTCTACTTGCCGACGGCGCCGCAGCAGCAACGGTGGCAGTTTCGGCATTGGATTGAGTGGCAAGCGATTGCCTGAGAGAGCTGGAGAGCGTGGGCTCTTTAGGGCCTGGATTTTGGTCTTGATTCTTGGGGACGAAGACCTTTTGGGTTTTGGCCAAACCCTTGTTCCCGGGTTGCCTTGTCTGAGCGTGCCGGTTCGACATGTCTTTGTAGAAGAAGCCGATCGAATTCTCGAATAAAGATAAGTGAGAGTAAATGTGCGGGTCAATCGGAAATCAAAATAGTTAGGAGAGGTTGGCGCTTACTTGCGCCCAGCCTGAATTACTTGAGGAACACTCACACCAGGCAAAGCAGCAAAAGTCTACCCTGGCCAAATTCATTTTTTTCTTTCCCTTTTTCTAACCATTTTTTTTTGTATGTTTCTTTGGGCTATGAATGAAAATTAAGTATTTTTGCATCAGGTCCAGGCTTATGCGGTTGTGTTACTTGTGGGCTCATTGAGCCACAATATTCCATCTTGGCCCACTAATATGTTGCCTTGTCACTTCTTCCTATCTCTCTCCTCCTTTGCTACGTGACATGAATAGAGGAAAAAATGAGACAATGCAACGGGATAGGAAATTGTTCTCCTTCAAGAGAGAGAGAGAGAGAGAGAGAGAGTCATACAAAGGAGGGGAAGGTAGGGGGAAAGAGGTTGGGGTGTAAAAGTGAGAAAATCCTTTCGATATACATGCTAAGCTAAGCTGAAACAAAGATTGATCCCTATAAACTATAAATAAAGCATGCTGGATTCTGTACCGTGTATGAAAATATTGAAAAACAATACATCACCAACTAGTATAATAAGCATAACAAATAAGTGTTGTGTTCTGAAAATAATACTCATAGGCCACGGCAAGCACATGTATGGCCACACTTCCAGCCATACAATAAACTAAGATCATATCAAACCCACTCAAAGTTGGTTTCTTTTGGTAATATTAAAGCAATGAGGGAATCCGGTGGAGTGGGTGCAATAGAGAGCATGGAGCAAGTGTCATTCGAGTGTGGAAGTATGAAGAGAAGCCTCGCCCATAATGATTTCACGGCAGGGATCTTTATCACGCCCGAGCACTCCCTCTGTTTCAGGTACGAAATGAAATCCTGAAACTGGACAACAGTAATGCAAGACTTAATACGTGTGGTAAAGTCCATGTACAAATATTTGGACTACACTTTTTGTTGATAAAGTCTATGTACAAATATGAAGCTCAATGACCTTTATGAATTGAAACGTGATTTGTCTAAAGAGTACAATCACATTATCAAAGGGACAAAATCATAATAGACAGAGGAGGCTACATAACTACAGGACCAAAATAACAAGGAGTAACTTACGCCTTTATGGTCGCCTGCAGAAGCTGGGATTAATCGACATACCTCCCTCTGCATCAGATGCAAAAGAAAGACAATGAAATTAAATAAGGTTTGGAAAGGAAAAGGAGAAAAATAACTTAATATTAATATGTAGAAATTTGGCCCTCCCATCAATTAAGTCAGTACTCGGTAGGTACACCGGGGATCAAATTTTCTCAGTTTGTAGCAGAAATTTTTTCAGTAAATTACTGAAAGAGTAGTAGGCCATATAAGTCAAATAAATATCATATTGACCAATCATTTACATCTTATCAGCATCCTTGGCATTATATATAGCTATGATGACAACCAGTTCACCAGGGATTCACCACATGCCAATTTATGATCCATTGATGTTAACCAGTGAACATTGTATAATTCTCACATTCTTTGTGTGATGGAAAAACTATTCTGTAGCTCATCTTATAAAAGGCAAAGCTGTTCAATATGATATTTATTTGATTCTGAAGGCCTTATAAACCAGAAATTAGAAAAATATAGGTACCCAAAGACACTGGCATTAAATACATTCCTCGACATGAGAGAGAGAGAGAGATATTCACTGACTTACTTTATGTGGTGGGGTGCTAGTAAATGTTGATTTCACATGCCGAAAATCTGTACGCTTGGTCATGTCTAATTTAGCAGGCCATCTGAACAAATTAGTCATAAATTGTTAAAAGATATTTATTTGAAATATGCAAACTTTAATGAGATTCCAGTAAGGAAACTAAAGAAAAGATAAGTCCTTACTCTACAGGTTCTGAAATGGCATTGGAATATTTGCAAATATCAGAATCCACCCTAGATGCATAAACTGTACAGTACTGAACACCACTTTTACACAACACTCCTTGCCACCGATATTGAAAGCATCGTCCAGAAATTTCTACTCCAGATGATTCTGGAACAGGCAGAGGCGGAGGAGGTGAATGTGGAGGAGGAGGAACGAAAGGTGGCTGCGATTGAGGCAAAGGTGGTGGAGATGGGGGCAATGGAGGTGGCATTTCAGGCAGAGGAGGTGGTAGAGATGATAATGGTGGTGGCACTGTCGGAACTGAAAACATTTGGTCAAATTGCTGTGCTGGAGTTCCTTGTACTTGTGCAAGTGGAGTCACTGAAGCAGGAATGAAGGGAGATACAATAGCATTACCATGAAAATTGTTGGGCATTACACCTGGTGAGATTGGGTTCAAAGGAGGATTATGATTTACACCCCGTGGATCCCAGGAACCATTTGGAGGGAGGTAAATAGGTCGTATAAATGGAGATGATTGGATTTGGGGTGGAGGTGGGACAGAGGGTCCCTGTGTTGGCACAGGAACGCATGGAATGCTCCCTGGTGCAGAATGCAGCTCTGTTCCAGGTTTTGCATACATCCAGTTTTGTTCAGTGGCATGAGAAGCAACATGACTACCTAGAGTAAAATCATCCAATATACAGTTCCTTTAGTATCAAAAGGAAAGAAAAGGAGAGGGGAGGGGGGAAGTTTAAAAAACAAATTTATATATAAGTTCATCACCTCCTTGTGAAGGATCCACCACAGCTATGTTATTGTCATAACCATCAACCTTTTGGGTGCCAGCTTCAAGCATCTCTGTACTGCCAGTAACAGCTCTGTTTGACTGAAACGTATACCCACTCTGTACTGAATTCCCCTGATTCTCAGACTTTACTCTAGGGGATACAAGCTCCATGGGATGGCTGTCATGATTTACTGAGAATGGTGCAGCAACATGACCACTAGACATGTTTCCAGGGTTGTTGCTTCTGTGGGTAGGGGTAGGCACAGATCTTGCACCATCAATTTGAGATATTACGACATTAGTTGGCCCTGCACTATATGGTGGCCTGTAATTACTCCTTTCCTTGCGATGTTGTCTGAGATGTGCCATTACAGCAGCAGCTTCTTCAGGGGTATCAAATTCCATCAGTAATGCACCTTCATTGCTAAGATCAGTGATCATGTAAGGACCCTTGTAAAGCACTTTCCTTGATTCATGCAGAATCTCATCTTTGGCCCATTGGCTTAAAACATTTCCAACATAAACATGACAACTAGAACCAACTGCAACACCATTCATTGCACCTCTAGTTCCCAGTCCTATATCCATAAACTTTATGTGCCAAGGAAAGTGTCCGCGCATATATTCCCGAGCCTTTACAGCATCCAGAATGTTTCTGTACTCAACCAAGGCAAATCCTTTGATTGGGAAGAAAATAAATTGTTCTATCACACCAAACCTCTCTAACTGAAACCTTACATGAGCTTCAGATGCATCAGATCCTGAGAAACCCAGCCAGAGCTGTTTAGAAGCAGAGAAAATATCCATGGCTCCAGTATCCCCATCAGAGCACCAAACAATTTGTGTTGTTGTGGAAGTATATGGTGAGACCAAATGAGGTTGAGTTGGTGTGGAAGTATATGGTGACACCAGATGAGGTTTAGGAGATTCAAAAGAACTATTTACACCTCCACTTGAAGATCTCTGGAGAGGTGATCCAAAATCCATTGCATCTTGATTCTTCTCAAGATGAACATGTTTTCTCCCGTCAAATGAATTACTCCTGAACTCTAATGGAGACCTTGTGACAGGTGAAAGCACCTGGTGGTTCATTAGGTCCCTGGGCACGGAAGACCTGCCGTGTGACATATCTCCATGCTCCCTAATCTCACAGTTTGTGGACCTTGTCCCCCCACTGTCTTGATTGGAACCCACAATATTAGTTTCAAGAGGGATTATAGAGCTGCGAGGTTTCATATGTTGGCCTGAAACTCTGTCAGAATAAACATCATCATACATGATCCACCATTAGGCCTTAAATTACTATCTTTTCCAAATAGTTCACTACAGGTTTCATGTTGGTTAGAGAACCTAGGCACCAGATATGCTCGTTCAATAAATCTGGATGGATCAGAATCATCCTCATCACTATCCACCTGATTGTCTTCTACATCCATTTGTTCTACAAATGATTTAAAGACATCCTCCAAAGAAGATTTAATATCAGATAACGCCTTGAAAGACTGCAACTTGCACAACTTCTTATACTTTGAGAATATCCAACTTCGCAATGACGGATCTTTGCTGAGAACCTGCATTTTAAAGAAAAAAGGAAAACAATAACAAAAACGACCCAGTGCAAGAGATTATCAGCAAGACCAGAAAAGGAATAACAATAATCAAACCACTAATCAAAAGGGGAAAAAAAACAATTTGGACACCTTATCTTCAAACCAAATACCTAAGCACATCTTATTTCTAACAACCAGTCAGATGTACGAGAATAACCTTTATATGAATGTGAAAAATCCCCATTTAGTGGTGTCTACCCAAAGTACCACATCCCCTCTACATATGTCTTGGTTTAGAACTTTATTGCAATAAAGTACCTAATGTTCTAAAACTCAGTCAACTCAACAACCCCTTTCTTAAAGAAATTTGTTGCATTGAACTTGAGCTGAGTTGCAATTCCAGGACACATGGAAAGAAGGATGCATTTGATCCGTCATGCATATCCATACACTAATTACCATACCCTAAAATTACATATTATGTGTTTTTGTTATACAAACAATACTAGATAAAAAGATTTCCCCAATTCTGTTAAAAATAAACAAGAGTCAGTGCCCAGTATTTTCTTCAATCTCTTGAAAATACTAATATACATTCTCCCAAATTAATAGCTTATATGGCAAAGACTATCAAATTATATCAGTACTAAAACTCAGAATCTAATAGCATGACATCCATTCAATACGCAGGGAGCTCTGAAAAATTACCAGTCCTAACAAGCAGCTGTTTTTAACTGTAGATGCAACTCCACAGACTTGGGCACCATCTGATGCTAGCTGCTCAGAGCTAACCCCATCCCTTCTGGTGCTAGATTCACTATAACCAGTACTTGATTTAGGTTCATCACCAGTTTTATCTGAAGGATAGCCACCATCATTATCAAGCCTGCTTATTATTTGACTTAGGAAATACTGCCCTTTCAGAATTCCCTCTGATGCACTGGATTTGAAGAGTTCAAACCAGGCTGAAAGTAATTCTTTAGGATAACAAAAGAAAATCCAGAGTAAACTGAGAGCGCATAACTTGGATAATTTAATCGGTGAAGATTCATTTTCATCTGAAATCTTATGCTTTAGCTCAGAAAAAATCTCAGAAGAATCTTGTATTCTCACAGTTTCTTTCCCAACAATCATAAAGACATCCTTTCCCTCAAAGGTGGATATGAAAAAGGTGAGCACATTCTGGAAAACTGTAGAGCAAATACCCCGAATGACAGATGATGTTGGCGCCACTGAAGAAGCAGTGCAACAAATATCAGATAGACCAAGAATACAGGATTTAGCTGTCTGAAATACAACACTCTCAGCATCCTCTCCTCTATTTATTACCGCCATGCTCCAGTTATACATATTGATAACAACTTTTGCCGCGGCTTCAAGAGCAGTTGGGCATTTTGAAGCATATCGAGGAATGAGATCAGCCACAATACGTTGTACGCTCGTACAACCTGTGAAGTGAGCCTGAGGATTACCACATTGGAGAGAAAAATTTATAATCTACAGTATGAAGGCTGCTTATTCTCTCTTTCATTCATTAAAGCACTTGTGCAGGGCCCAATGCATCTAACTAGCAGCTTTTTTAGGTCTGAAAATCTAACTAGCAGCTTGAAGCAAAGTAATTGAACATAGACAAATTAATGATGAAAGATAAGACTAATGGGCTAATCAGCACCTACTTTGTTCGCAGAACATTCCCATGCTACCTATTTGATCTCATGCAATGCAAATTTATGTAGAACCCACAAGAAACACCCTAATTATGTAAGTTCCTTCGATACTGCACAAAGATTTATATAAAGCTAACAATCATCATCTACTACTGGTTCTTTAAAGTTTCAGTAATTGAAGAAACCAAAGGCTCAACATGAAATAAAACAGCATTATAACCTATTTCTTTTCTTCAGGCTTATCAGCAACCAAAAATTAACTCAGCAAACCCCGCCGTAAGCACTACAGTTCAACATTTGCACGAAAATAAACGAATAAATCTGAACAAAGAGGAGCAAATGAGTAAAAGTCACACTGACCTCTGGAAGCAGTGATGAGAGAGAGATAAGCTTGCTCAAGCTCAGGCGTGAGAGCAGAGTCATTCTTGGAAAGGCAAAACTTAATCCGCTTATAGCACTCGTAAACGCTTCGAATCTCGTCTCTGTGTCTACGTTTGTTAAGAATTTCTTCATTAGATTGTGGAGCTCCGACGCTCGGGGCAGGGGCTAGGGTTTGCGGTGGCGGTGGCGGTGGCGGTGGCTGAGATAACGGCGGTGATGACGGTGGCTCTGGTTGAGCTTCGTACAGCTTTCGCTTCTTCGGAGGTTGCTCTCCGGAGGCCATGGCGAGAGAGAGAGAGAGGACGGTGGCTCACTGAGATTTTGGTGAATAGTGAGCGTGGCCGGCGGTGTGCGAACTTCGAGTCTTCGACTCGATTTGTTCGCTAGACTCCCAACTAGTCCGTTCTATTGACAAGAAGGGTCCCACCATCAGTGAAACTGTACCTACGTGGCTCTGTAGATTTACTTTAGCCGTCGGATATACGCGAGGATGGGTGGGTCAACGTTTTCAACGGTTTTATTTCCGTGAAGAAGAAAAAGAAAAAAGGGGTGGAAAGAAATTTATTTCTGTTCAAATATTTAGAGCCTATTTGGTAACGTTTTTGAACAATGTTTTCTTAAAATATTTTCAAAGAATGAAAACAAAAAAAGGAAGTTGCATTTTCAGGAATTGAAAATGCGTCTAGTAGATTAATTAGAAAACATCTTCAGAAAATAAAAATAATGAAAATGTATTTAATAGTACAATTTGAAAATAATAATATGTGAGTTATTTTTTAAGTGTATTTTTGCTCATTTACATTCTAAAAATATATTTTTTTAAATGTATAATTTATAAAATAAAAAATTATATTATTTTTAAACAATTAAAACTATATTAATTTCTTTTTTCAATTTTTTTCCCTTTCTTTTTTATTTTGTTCTCCTCCTCTCTCTCTCTCTCTCTCTCTCTCTCTGACTGCGATTCGTCGTCTTCCAGTCATGGCGATCGGTGCCATCACCCCCAAACTCCTCCTCTCTTCCTTTTTACCTAACCCACCCACCAATTGAGACTCGAGATAGTGCCGGATTTTGACTGGAAAATTGCCCTCTGCTGTCACCGTCGTCGGTGCCAAGTGGTGGCATGGCCTGAGGTGACCGAAATTGGAAATGGAATCAACTAGAGGGAGTAGTTGATCCGGTCCCTCTCCGTCCTCTATCTTCCCTTATCTTAATCGACGTAGTTGATGGTCATAGTCGCTGGCCTAAGCTCGGAAGCTCCAGCCGAAACTCTCTCTCTCTCTCTCCTTTGTTTTGAGTGTTTCCTGTGAGAATGAAAACATCTTTTTTCTGTTTTCTACAAGTACACGTGAGCTTATTTTCATTTTATGAAAACATTCTTAGTGTTTTCTGTTTTTGGGCTATCAAACATGTTCTTGCCTCATTTTTTTTCTCTGAAAATGAAAACAGCCCCTTAAAACTTAACCGAATGGGGCCTTATATTTGTAAAATACTTTGTGTCCTTCCTTAAAAGTATGAATTACGACTTCTTGCTAATCATAATTTGACATACGTGCATAAAGCTTTCTTTTTGTATTTTGATGAATTTATGTATTATGTGTGAACACAGTTATAGCTCTAGTTGTTAGATTGATGGGATCAATGGGCATGCTTACTTATCATGAATGAGGGAAGCCATGAATCGAGGCAATTAGATAGGGGAATCAAGGTATTATAATCAGATCAACTACTCCCCCTAGTTGATTCCATTTCCAATTTTGAGGGTATTCGATTATGGATTTTAATGTGGAACCCACATAATTTTTTTTCGTTTTTTGAGTACATTTGTGGTGAATCCCTCGGTTAGAAATTGGAATCATTCCAATACTCATGTGTTACAATGAGAAGCAAGAATTGGAATCATTTCAATACACATTCCTGATAAGTAAAAATGTCATTAAGGGTTCGTTTGGGAAGTGATTCTAAAGATGCTAATAATCACTTTAAGTGATTTTCTAGATAAGCACGTGGGAGGTACTTCCTTCTAAAAATGATTCTGGAGAAGCACGTGGGAGGTGCTTCACTCTCAAATGAGCCCTTAGTTATTAGATTGTATTTACATTTAATGCTAAATCGTAATATTGAAGAATCCTTTTTTTTTTTTTTTTTTTTTAAACGAATATCAATATCGACAAATACCGGTATCTATCCTTTAACAGTTTTTTTTCCTACACTTAACAACCTTTTTTTTTTTTTTCCATAAAAAACAATAGAATTTTATTAGATCAATAAAAATAATTACAACAAAGTCATGGTTGGCATTGTTTTAGCCCCTTTGCACATGCTCACGCATGTGGCAATTGGTTTTATTTTTTATATTTTATTTTTAGAATTAAGAAAATATAACATGGATAGTTATGTTCCAAAAAAGTAGGAACTATTATTTGATTTTGTTTTTAATTTTAATTTTTTTAAATATAAAAAAAGTGAATTTACCATATTATCCTTTTTTAATTAATAATTTCAATTCTTAATGCTTGAATTATCCAAGGCTATTTTCTGGTATTTTGAATGTTTCACCATTCTCTGTCTTTTGCTTTATATATATAGATAGATTAGATAATGCGAGGAAGACTCTTTTTTGTACCACATTTTACAGACCAGATGATGTAGGTATGAGATTAGTCTTAATGTTATCAAACATGGAAATGCATGAATTCAATTCAAACCTGTTTAATAAAATATGAACATGTTCTGCCACAGATGAGAGCAGACAAGTTTTTCATTGGCATTGTTCACGGTACGTATATACGTACAAGTTACAATGACACAACAATTGCCTCTCTTCATCATGTTCTTGCAAATCCATCAGACATATAGGTTCACTATTTCGACTTAGAATTAATTTATTGCTATAGACTGGCAAATACTAAACTAAACAATGCTGCACCTGCACGAGGGCTACAAAGCCTGGCAGCTGCTAGCATCCAATGAACTTGTTCAACACATGTTTTTAGATCTTCTTCATCGGAATCTCAGAGAGTCAGATCAAAGATTTTATGCTATATATATATATCGGATGCTCAATATGGTATAAATCATAATATAAATGAACATTATAATTGTTGTTAATTTATTTCTGTTTTCTGCCCAAGGGGGTCGTATTTAACCACAAGAATCGGAGACGATAAGTATTTATATAAAATAAAAATAAAAAATAAAAACTGAGGTTTCCCTTTGTGATTAAAAAAGAAAACCCATTACAAGTTAAAAAAATTAGCAATTATATAAGCGATAGGAGCGTACGTCCGCGTATCATCAGAGCTTAAAAGCTGTGATATAGAAGATAATTCATAATCAGCAATTATATAATATAAATGCCTTGTGACCATTTAAATTTTGAGCTGAAATTTGACAATTTTGTTATTCAAAAAGAAGGGAAGCGAACAATGGTTTCTCTCACCTTGATTTGGAGCTGCAAAAACTTCACATAATCAACTGCCTCTTCCAGCATTGTGCTGATGTCAACCTTAGTTCCATTAGGGACAAGATTCTGTAAGATTCTCAATCGCTAGTTTATTTTCTCCCTTCTTTTCTGTAAGATTTAATCGAAGCATGAATCGTAAGAATCTTACCATACGTATTGAAAATACCTATAGGATGTCTTAAAACACCTAAAGCGTAAAGTCTGTGTTTGAGTAGTTAAGAGTATTACGATAATACAAATAAAACACGCCAAGGGGATTGATACGATGTATCCGTCTTGCACAGTTCAAAATGTAAAAGCAGAGAAAAACACAAAAAGTATTTTACGTGGTAAATCTCACCTCTAGGAAAATCCACGGGACTCATCAGTCCAACACAAATCCACTATAGAACGATTATTACAAAAAGTATACAAACTTGTCCTAGACACTCTAGACAATGTACCAACTTCTTCGTAACTCAACTTCTCGCAGGATGATCTTTCGACACTTCTTATGTTGAACGCAATACTGGTCACGATTGCTTCAAGATCGTCGGAGTTCTTCCAATTCTCCTTATGTTGAATTTGATACTGGTCACGATCGATTCAAGCTCACCGGAGAAAAACGGCCACAACGGTCTTGGTGCCCTCAACTGTATGAGTCACCGAACATGCAAATGAATGCAATATGAATACAAAGATAAATCACCAAGATAATCTTACTCTTGATGATTTATCCTTCTGGAAAATAAAGCACAACAGCTTTCTTTTGTGTATATGAAAACTCAAGAAATACTCTAGTTGTTGAAAGTTATCGAATGAAAATCAAGCCTTGCCTTTTATAATGGTTTTCAAAACTGGAAACAAGATCAATTAGTTCCTAATCAACATATTAATTTGCCAAAGTCGGACTAATTAATTTCAATCAAAGAAGACTTTTTAATGTTCAGAACAGGAAAGCAATTTAATCTATCTTAAAATAAAAAGTCTTCTTAATCAAAATGTTAAACAGATTGTGACTTTGAAATAATGCTTGAAATACCACAATCAAGATGCATGATTGAATAAAGAATTTACCTTAGTGATCGTTGGTTGACATGTAACCTTCAGATCATATCTTGGAATTTTGACAGCCACCATCACAACTAATTTACCATCTATACTTAGTCTAATTTGTCTCTAGGAAATGCCAATCACAAAATCAATACTAACACATATACATGTGCGTGTGTGTGTGCGCTTGTGTTTGTTTTTGCAAGTCTTGAGAAGTATTGTTGTCACCCTGCATTGAGGCTTTGGGGGATCAGTTGCTGCCGCTTTACTGGTTCTTGTCTTGCCATGAAAGGGCTGATGATGATGTTTTGTGGTCTGAAGTTTCCCCTCCATTGCTCTTCTGAGAAGCATTGTCAACCTGATAACTGTAAGAACTAGAGCTATGTCTATCTAGTCCTGTGGTGCTCTCTTCATCTTTGACATTTGAGTTAAGCTTCTGTCCCTTGTTTGACCTCACATTTTTCTTACTTTTCTGTACCTGTAGGGTGTGAAGTTGACAATTAGATCAAAAACTGCTTCAGAAATATTAAAATCAACAACCAAGTCATCAATTTAAAACTTCAAATGGTTCTTACATCTTTCGAAATACGTGTCCTTTCCTGGAACAGCAACAGCTGCTGGCTGGCTGGCATCTGAAAATCCCAATATTCTGTCACTGCCAGAATCTTGTTTGCCACAGACACTTCCTTCCATCAGAGACTCAGATAATGCTGGGGTGAAAAATGAACCAAAAGGACCAAAACACTTTTGATCATGAGTTGTAGAGATATCATTGGTAACTGGGATATGGCAAGAAAGATATTGGAAATGAGAGTCTAAAGGATGAAACAAATTGACCCTGTGCAATCCCATTTCAGCTTCTTCAGGGTTATTAGTGCAAAAGGTGGCTGGAGTTCCAAAGTTCATCCCCACAACATTGTGTTGGAAATTAGGAAATGAAGAACCCTGACCAAGAAAATGTGGTGGTGTGAACTCAAGCTCTTCTTCAGTAGAGAACAATCTGCTCAAAGAGTCCCATTCTCCATCAGAAAAAAACCAACACACTCCATCTTTCCCTATTTGTTAAGTGTAGTGTGCTACAGCTATTAGGAGCTCAGTTGCAAGTTGGGGAAAGCAAGGACTATAAACACTTGTATATATACCATTACAAAACATTCCAAAATTTTGCCGAATGAAACATGTACGTATAGCCGGGCGGCTATACCAAATTAATATCTATAAAGTATAATCGTATAGCCGCACGGCTATACTGTTAAAAAAAACTTGGTATAGGGTTTAGGGTAAAAACTTGATTTATCAACTTAAAAACTTGGCGTATAGCCGCCTTTTTCATAAATTTTTTAAAAGAAATAGTATGGCCGCACCCCATACTCTGTTTTTATTAAAAAAATTCAAAAGAAATAGTATAGCCGGGCGGCTATATCCATTTTTAAATTTTTTTTAAAAGAAATAGTATCGCCGTGCGGCTATACTGCTGTTGAGCCAATTTTTTAAAAAGACATAGTATCGCCGGGCTGCTATACTCGGTTTTTTTCCTAATTTTTTTAAAAGAAGTACTATCGAAAGGCCATACTCTGTATCTAGAATTTTTTGAAAGACATAGTATAGCCCGGCTATACCAGGTTTTGAAAGTTTTTAAAAATATTATAGCCGGGCGGCTATACTGAGTTTTTCCCAATTTTATTTAAAAGCAATAGTAGAGCCGACCGGCTATACGGGTTTTTTTCAATTTTTTTTTAAAAGCAATAGCCGATTGGGGTTTTTCAATATTTAAAAAATAGTATCGCTACCTGGCTATACTTATTTTTTCCTAATTTTTCAAAAAGAGATAGTATAGCCTCTCAGTTTCTTTCTAATTTTTTTTTTATATAAATAGTACAGTCGATTTGCTATACTCTATTTTTATTTATTTATTTTTTCAAAAGAACTAGTATAGCCCAGCGGCTATATCCGGTTTCAAACAAATGAAATAGTATAGCCGCGCGGCTATATGCGGTTTTAAGATTTCTTTTTTAGCATACCCACCGGCTATACTCTGTTTTTAGAATTTTTTCGAGAAGAAATATGCAGAATGTTTCTGTACTCAACCAAGGCAAATCCTTCGATTGGGAAGAAAATAAATTGTTCTATCACACCAAACCTCTTTAAATGAAACCTTACATGAGCTTCAGATGCATCAGATCCTGAGAAACCCACTCAGAGCTGTTTAGAAGCAGAGAAAATATCAATGGCTCCAGTATCCCCATCAAGAGCACCAAACTATTTGTGTTGTTGTGGAAGTATATGGTGACACCAAATGAGGTTGAGTTGGTGTGGAAGTATATGGTGACAACAGATGAGGTTTAGGAGATTCAAAAGAACTATTTACACCTCCACTTGAAGATCTCAGGAGAGGTGATCCAAAATCCATTGCATCCCCATAAAATGAATTACTCCTGAAGTCTAATGGAGATCTTGAGACAGGTGAAAGCACCTGGTGGTTCATTAGGTCCCTGGGCACGGAAGACTTGCCGTGTGACATATCTCCATGCTCCCTAATCTCACAGTTTGTGGACCTTGTCCCCCCCACTGTCTTGATTGGAACCCACAATATTAGTTTCAAGAGGGATTATAGAGCAGCGAGATTTCGGATGTTGGCCTGAAATAGTATAGCCGCGCGGCTATCTATGTTTTTTAGAATTTTTTTACATGGCAATAGTATAGCCACCCGGCTATACCCTGGTTTTAAATTTCTTGCAACGTAATAGTGCGCGGCTATACTGAGATTTATTTCAAGCTCTTAAACACAAATTATGCCTCGCTCTCTTCATCATGCTTTTACACGTATTTACATGGGCAGAACCATACTAAAGGCTACAGTGGGCTGTAGCCTAGTGTATTTTTTAAGAAAAAAATATAAAACCTATATATTTAACTTATTTTCAATATTAACCCAGTTAGTGACGCCGTACATATTACCTTATTTCCATTTTCAATATTTAAGTAAATGTCAACATTTACTTAAGTTTATAATGTAAATAAGGAAGTACCCCCCATTTGGATTAAAATAAAAATACTAGAAAATCAAATTCCCACAAAATCAAAATATGAAAAATCAGTTTTAGTGCAAAATACGATTTAAGCTAAAAATGATGGCTCATTAAGTCAATATATACTTCATACTAAAATCCCATAAAATCAAGTTTTCTTATTTGATGTGTGAGGAATAAAAGCCGCCAAAATTATCTTGAGAAAATGATTATTCTGAAAACCCATTTTTCATACTTAGTCAATATTTTTACATAAAACAACTTTTCATATATAATATGAATGCATGAAGGAACCTAAGGTCAATCTAGGTAAAAAGCCTTAGATGTTCAATCCACTATGGTGTTAAACCCTATTTAGTTTATGTTAAAACTTATTAAAAATTAGTCTATGGAGCTATGAACTAGCTTGGTATATATGATTTAATGTTTACTTTTATTTCTAGAAAGACTATAGAAATTTGAAGTACCAAAAAAAATAATCATTAAAGTTTAAACTAATAACTTTAGCTAGCCCACCCATTGAAAAATTTCTGGTTCTGCCCTTGCGTATTTAACATAAATTCATCCTTTTTCTGTATAAATAATTATTATGATTGACTGATCATACTACACAATGCCGCACGAAGCTTAGAAAGCCATCTCGCAGCTGATAACATCCAATGAACTGTTTCTCATATGTTTTTGGATCTTTCCCTTTGTCAGAATCTGAGATCAAATATTGTAGGCGCATCGTAACACTACTATGGTTATTAATTTATTCCCTTTCTGTGCCCAAGGGGATCGCATTTAAGTTCTTAAACTTAGAAAAATCATTCCAATAGCACATGTGGGTTAAGACTAGTTGGTCATGGCAGTGTTCTTGCACGGTTACATATGAGTTTGAATCTCTCTCCATCTAGATTCGAGAAAGTACATAAGCTGAGGATTGAGGAAGGTTTTATATGTTTGGTGTTTTCAAGCACAAGAATGAGAAACCAGACGTGTTCATAAGAAACTGAGGATTCTCCTCGTGATTGAAAATGGAATTTATTGAACTTAATAAACCCATTACAAGTTAGGGAATTAAATTAGTATACATTCACTCTGTTCATATGTTATAGCTTATATACATATTGATAATAATTAACAATTAGAAAAGGGAAGGGAAAAAAAAACATCAGCTTCATGTTGTGTCATAGAAGTGGAGAGGATAAGTAAAAATGTCATTAAGGGTTTATTTGGGAGTGATTCTGGAGATGCCGATAATCACTTCTCCAAATAATTACTTTAAGTGATTTTCTAGAGAAGCATGTGAGAGGTACTTCTTTCTAGAAATAATTATGGAGAAGCACGTGAGAGGTGCTTTACTCCCAAACGAGCTCTTAGTCATTAGATTGTATTTACATTTAATGCTAAATTGTAATATTGACGAATCCCATTATTTTTTTACGACTATCAGTATGGACAAATCCTGTATATATCCTTTAACAGTTTTTTTTTCCTACACTTAACAACCTTCTTTTTATTTATTTATAAAAACAATAAAATTTTATATAAATAAAAAGAATAAAATTTTATTAGATCAATAAAAATAATTACAGCAAATTCATGGTTGGCATTGTTTTACTTATATTAGATCATGCGAGGAAGACTCCTTTTTGTACCACATTTTACAGACCAAATGATGTAGGTATGTTATCAAACATGGAACTGCATGAATTCAATTCAAACCAGTTTAATAAAATATGAACATGTTCTGCCACAGATGAGAGCAGACAAGTTTTTCATTGGCATTTTTCACGGTACGAATATACGTACAAGTTACAATGACAAAACAATTGCCTCTCTTCATCATGTTCTTGCAAATCCATCAGACATATAGGTTCACTATTTCGACTTAGAATTAATTTATTGCTATAGACTGGCTAATACTAAACTAAACAATGCTGCACCTGCACGAGGGCTACAAAGCCTGGCAGCTGACCGGCTATACTCTTTACATACATATATATATATATATATATATATATATGTCCGGATTGTTTAGCATGCAGACCTCAATGTTTCTTCAGTTTTCTCCTCTTATATATGCTGCCAAATCACAAGCCACTACACTGCTATATAAAAATATCCAGTCAGTACTGTAGAAGTATACATCTTCAGATCATTTTTTACAATGAAACACAGCTGCAAATATTGGAATCCACACCCTAAAAATCCGGATGTCTGGATAAGAGAAAAATCACATATATATATACTAGGATCCTCTTTTTCTTTTATATGTTTTCTCATATTTTCATTTATCGATAAGAGTAGTTTAGAGCATTATCTATTACTATTAAGCCATTACCCAAGTCTCTATCCCTTGTTGATTTTTTTCTTTTTCAGAGTTATTACCCATATAAAGAATTTAGCAATTTCACTTTTAATATTGTATTATACATATATGTACCCATGTTTCAATAAGACATCCGTATTTTGTACATGTCTTAAGAGCTCAGTAAAATTCACATTTAAAAAAAAGTAAACTTACAGTATTCGTATTAAACATGTTTGTATGTATTTTTCATGTGTAATACAAGTATTTTTTATACAAAATTTTTAATAATACACACAAAATTCACGTATTATCACATATTATTGAATACAAATAATATATATTAAAAATGTTAAATAAATTAGATTAAAATATTATAAAGTGGCCAAACTTTTAAGTTGTAACTTGCCAAAATTTTGCGAAGGAAACATGTATTTTATTCGTATAGCCACGCGGCTATACCAAATTAATATCTATAAAGTATAAACTAATGCAACTAGGAGTAGGAGGGTCCTTTTTTCATAATTTTTTAAAATGAAATAGTATGGCCGCAATCCTATACTCTATTTTTATAATATAAAAAATTAAATAGAAATAGTTTAGCCGGGCGGCTATATCTGGTGTGTCCCAATTTTTTTAAAAAGAATTAATATAGCCGGCGGCTATAATCGGTTTTTAGATTTTTTTAAAATGCACTAGTATAGCCGCACTTCTGTACTCAACCAATTAAAATCCTTTGATTGGGAAGAAAACAAATTGTTCTATCACACCAAACCTCTCTTAACTGAAACCTAACATGAGCTTCAGAAGCATCAGATCCTGAGAAACCCAGCCAGAGCTGTTGTTTAGAAGCAGAGAAAATATCCATGGCTCCAGTATCCCCATCAAGAGCACCAAACGTTTTGTGTTGTTGTGGAAGTATATGGTGACACCAATTGAGGTTGTGTTGGTGTGGAAGTATATGGTGACAACAGATGAGGTTTAGGAGATAACAACTATTTACACCTCCACTTGAAGATCTCAGGAGAGATGATCCAAAATCCATTGCATCTTGATTCTTCTCAAGATGAACATGTTTTCTCCCATCGAATGAATTACTCCTGAAGTCTATAATCTCACAGTTTGTGGACCTTGTCCCCCACTGTCTTGATTGGAACCCACAATATTAGTTTCAAGAGGGATTATAGATGCTGGCCTGAAATAGTATAGTCGAGAGGCGATACTCGGTTTGTTGAAATTTTTTTACAAAGCAATAGTACAGCCACTCGGCTATACGGGGTTTTTGAAATTTTATTAAAAGAAATAGTATAGCCGGACGGCGATACTTGGTTTCCCCTAATTTTAAAAGAATAATCTGTTTACCTTCGAGCTCTTAACCACAAATTATGCGGTTGCTCTCTTCATCATGCTTTAACACGTATTTAACATAAATTCATCTTTTTCTGTATAAATAATTATTATCATTGACTGATCATCCTAAACAATGCCGTACGAAGCTTAGAAAGCCATCTGGCAGCTGATAACATCCAATGAACTGTTTCTCATATGTTTTTGGATCTTTCCCTTTATCAGAATCTCAGATCAAATATTGTAGGCACATCATAACACTACTATGGTTATTAATTTATTCCCTTTCTGTGCCCAAGGGGGTCGCATTTAAGTTCTTAAACTTAGAAAAATAGTTCCAACCAATAGCACAAGAATGAGAAACCAGACGTGTTCATAAGAAACTGAGGATTCTCCTCGTGATTGAAGATGGAATTTATTGAACTTAATAAACCCATTACAAGTTAGGGAATTAAATTAGTATACATTCATTCTGTTCATATGTTATAGCTTATATATATTTTGATAATAATTAACAATTAGAAAAGGGAAAAAAAAAAAAAACAACAGCAGCTTCCTGCTGTGTCATAGAAGTGGAGACATCTTCTGCAGGCTGAGACCAATATCCATTCCGTTATAGGCAATAGGTGCGTACATCCACATATCATCAGAGCTTAAAAGCTGCAATTTTCAACAAAAATTAATTAATAATCTGTGATCATATATATGCCTTGTGTCACCACTTAATTTTGAACAAGAAATTTGAAAATTTTGTTGAAAGTGTAACAAATTTTCTCACCTTGATTTGGAGCTGCAAAAACTTCACATAATGAACTGCCTCTTCCAGCATTGTGCTGATGTCAACCTTGGTTCCATTAGGGACAAGGTTCTGTAAGATTCTCAATCTCTCATTAATTCTCTCTCTTCTTTTCTGCAAGATTCAATCAAAGCAAGAACTGTAAGAAACCATTTATGCATATGTTCGAATTAAAGGTCTAAATTGATTGAAGCATAAAAATAATGAAGCCTAGTGTGAAAACAGGGATGTTATTGCTTACTCTTGCATAGAGGCTTTGTGGATCAGTTGCTGAGCCTCTGTTGGCTCTTGTCTTGCCATTCAAGTTAAGGGCTGATGATGTTTTGGGGTCCGAAGTTTCTCCTCCGTTGGTCTCCTGAGAACCATTGTCATCCTCAGAGCTGCAAGAACTAGTGCTCTGCCTATCAGCCCCTGTGTTACTCTCTTCTTCATCTTTGACTTTCCCATCTGAGTTAGCCTTTTGGCCCTTCTTTGACCTTGCATTATTTTTCTTAGTTTTCTGTACCTGCATTATTATGTGGAGCTGATAATTAGAAAACTGATTCAGAAATATAAGAACCAAACCAACAACCAGGCCATTAAATTAAAAGTCTAAAACTTTAAATGATGCTTACATCTTTCGAAAGACAGGGTTTCTTCTTTGAATTACTGTCAGATTTGTCATTGTTAGACTTGTCTTCTGCCACATCATGCACCCTTTTCAGACGCAATTCCTCTCCTGGAATTGCAATTGCAGCTGGCTGGCTGTCATCTGAAAATCCCAATCTGTCACTGCCAGAATCTTCTTTGTTAGAGACACTTCCTTCCATCACAATGTCAGAAAATGTTGGGATGAATGAACCAAAGCTCTTTCCATCATGATCATGATGATTCATATAAACATCCATAGATGCAGAGATATCATTAGCCACTGGGACATGGCAAGAATTACCAAAGTAGTAATTTTCCTGGTTCAGAATGGCAGTAAAAATTCCAGCACTACCATGATTGTTATTACCATAACAACTCTCCTGAGAAAGATAATGCACATTAGAGTTGAGAGCATCTAAAGGATGTTGAAAGAAGCTGTCATTGACCCTGCTCAATCCCATTTCAGCTTCAGGAATATTGGGGCAAAAGGAGGCTGGGATTTCAAAGTTCATTCCCTCATTGTGCTGGAAAGGGAATGAACCCTGAGAAAGAAAATGTGGAGTGAACTCAATCTCCTCGGTGGAAAACAATCTGCTCAAGGATTCCCATTCCCCATCAGCAAAAACACCAGCAGACTCCATTTTTTTTCTTTCTTCTAAATATTTGGAGAAAAAGAAAAGGTACAAGCCTTGTATCTTGTTTAGTGCTGCAGCTATCAGAAGCTCAATTGCACTGAGGACAAGCAAACACTAGAAACACTTATATACTCAACCCCAGAAGCCCTCCTACAAAGAATGTAAGTAAGGATTGACTTGAATTGTAAAATGCAATTCTTAATTCCAAATGATTGTTGATGGGGGTAGGTCCCAATTCTCTCTAACTGATATCAGAGAGTCCACTGTGGGGCCTAAAACCAGGCAAAGGACAACTCAGAGGACGGCTAAGTTCATGCAATGATGGGATTAAAATAAGAAAATGGTTCAATGGGATTAAACCACCTAAGACCTGGGGAAACCGGCATGATTAGGAACAAAAAAGGGTCCAATGCAATCATTGAGAGGTCAGTTAAGAGTGATTAATTAGTGTCTCTTAAACTAATTAGTGATAATGTTGAGAGACTGAATTAAGAGTAATTAAGAAGAGCATGCGCGAGGAGGAAAAACTTAAAACTATATAAGATAAAGCAGAGTTTTGAAATTGTCAGAACGTGGATGGTGTCTGTCTTGTTGAATATTATATCAAAATAAACCATCAGAATTCTTTTGGAGGAATTTTAAAAAAATATTAAGCAATGGACGGCGGATTGGGCTAATATACATCGTGGGGGGCTGAGTCTTACATTCTCTAAAGCACTCAAAACTCCGACAAGGGAACCGCAGAATTCGCAATTTGTCCTCACCTTGCAAAGCTTAAACTCACACAGTATATATCTACCGTCATCAACCCCATTAATATAACAATCTGTAAAGTTAATATCTGTTTACAACTCATCATCAATCTCTCCCATATCCTATGCACTTCAAAAAGTCAAGCATCATATGTTTTTGCCACTCTGCTCTATTTACAGCTATGGACATTCGTCACAGCCGGTCGAAATTTCAAAGTTGGTAGGCTGTTTCAAGAGCTTAGTTTAACCGTTGCTCATGTAACACTAATAAAACTCATGTAGTGGCGGATACATGAATTTTTTCTTAAGGGGTAAGACGAAGCAAACATCCCACATGGTTTAGTTGCCCTTTGCTCTTAACCCTGCTCAGTCATACTCAAGGAGAACCTAATGGAATACTTGACAATTTCATGTAAGCAATAATGGGAGTGAAGGCTATTTCATACACGAATGGTGATCATATTATAACCTACATTATTGATCATATCGATTCTTGTCTTATCTAAATGCATGGTTTAAGCTTTAGTCTAACAACGGAAAAATGTATCTCAGAAAATAAGTCCGGTGAGAAAACGTGACCCGATTATCATACCAAGTCCTAATTTTGTATTCATAAAGATAAGACTTATGAAAACAAATGAGTAGAGAATTAGTCGACACATGACAAATATGATATAAAAATACAGTACAGAACAGATGGTTGTTCCCGTTTTGTTATGTCGACATAAAGTTTTACTTCATAAACCGATAAGATTCGAACAAGCAGCCAAATGCAAGCCCTCAAAACTCAAAAAGGGTTTTGAGGGTATGAGCAGTGAACACGCACCCAACTGTCTCTCACTAAGCTTTGAAGCCGAGTCTTGCGCTTGAGTTCCAAAGTCCCACGCGTCAGAAAGAGACTATTTTTTGTAATATTCTAATGAACACATCTGTTGGGACGAAAGTTCGATAAGGTCTTCATTGTTGTTTGGAAAATTGCACCGGCCATTGCACGACCTTTGAAGAAACAAATAAAACCCTAAAAATTGTTTGGCGGGGAATAAAATCTATACAGACAAAATGGAACTCCCTAAACATCTGATTTTATTCCTTAATCACAGAAAAATAAAACTCTGTCTTCTCTCTCAATGCATTCATTCATTCGTCTCCTCGCACGATTTGAAGGGTTAAGGGTTTGCAATTTGTTTCTGGTATTTCTTCTGCGTACCCTTTCCTCCCTCATTAACAAATGCAAAGAATGACAACTACATCCTTCTCTTTTATGTGTGTGTATATATATATTTATTTATTTATTTATATATTTATATATAAACCAACCAACCACCAAATTAAACTAATTAAATACGGGAAAGGCCAATTCATTCTTTTTCCAGTTTCGATGGTTTTGTGTTAAGCTTGAGCCACGTGACTCTTCATCACCAATATTTGTTTATTTTTTATTTTTGTTGTTGCGAGGGAATAATAACATTGAAAACATGCATAGGGGATTAAAAGATTTTTGCTTGGTCGTACTGTTACGGACATATGCTTTTGGAGAAATTATTTTCCCTCTGTTTGTTTAAATTGAGGAAAAGAAATACGGGTGTAAACAAGTCGAGTCAAGCCGAATATCACCATATAAACTTGAAGAAGACTAAAATAAACGCATTACTTTGAATTTTTGGTTTAAGATAGAATTAATTTAAATTTATTTTTCAAAATGTAGGTCACTTCAAAGCAAATTTCTCATAAACGAGCTACTCACGAGCATTAGGAGCTAAACACAGCTAAGTTCAAACTTAGCTGAACTTAACTTGTTTCTATTACGAGCTTAAACAAGTCAAATCCAATACGAACTCAAACTGCATCGAACCGATTTACAGCCCTAAGTACCATTATGTTGCCCAAGAACCACCGATATAATAGATCCATTTATTCCCTCTTATTTAATTCTTATCACAAAAGAATATATATATATATATATATATATATACTATTCTCTTTGCGAGAGGTTTTTTATTTTATTTTATTTATATTTTAAATTTTAAATTCATTTTAGAATGAAAAATAATAATGGGTAATTGTGTTCCATAAAAATAGGATTCATTATCTAATTTTTCTTTTAATTCTAATTTTTTAAAATATGACAAAGTATGAATTTACCATATTATCCACATTTAATTAATAATTTCAATTTTTAATGTTTGCATTAACCAAATGCATTTTCTGGTATTTTGAATGTTTCACCGTTCTCTTCCTTTTCCTTTCTATATATAGATATATATTGGCATGCATTGTAATCGATAAATACTAGTATATATTTTTCATACGTAGCCTATATATCCACATCTTTTTTATATATAAGATCAATCGAAGGTGGATACTGTCTATATATCGGATCCTGCGACGTGTATAATCATAGGGTTTGAAAGACAAAAAAAGGCGACCACGTTGCAGCACAGCATAGATGTACTAACCAAATTAACTAAGAAGTGCAACTCAGCAAATAACCCATCATTTTTTTATGCGATCTCAATTTTGCCAGAAGTAGGGATTTTTAATGTTCTGTTATCAATTGTTCATAAACATCATGTATCATATGCCAATTTTATTTTTTAAAAAGAAAATCTCGACGGTATAAGGGAAAACTTTATTTAACTAAGCAAACTAATACAATAAGGGAATGTCGATCCAATAAATGTTCCAAAAGGATGTCCTACACCAACGTACGCAAGGGCAACTCTGTCCAAGACAAACTATATCATCTATATGCAAAGTATATTGTGCTACCCTATATGAGCAGCTTCATTCGCTTCTCGAAAAGTATGTATGAACTTGTTTGCTGGAAATCTTTTTAGCAAAAGCTTTAACATCCTCCACAGTGCAGCCAATAAGACAGTAATCATATGCCAAATTTCAGATCAATCATGTCAGTCCAAAACAAAAATACTCGGACATATACACAAGTACTTCACTTATGTCGTTTTGTCTTTGTCTCTCCAATCCTTTTACTAAAAGAAACAAAAATAATTATTCAAACTAAACGTCTTATTCACATATGAAAAGTAAGCGTTTACTGTTGGGTTGACAAAATTGAAAGTCATAACAGAAGTTCTTGAGATTGTAATGTCAAACTAGCTTTAGCTTTTATATTTTGATTATCACTTCACAAATCAGATAATTAGCATTAGACCCCCTTTGCATAATAGAGAGTTAAGAGATCTGAGACTTGAACAAAAATTAATGTAGACACAACACAAACCCAACACCTAACTTAACACAAGTAAGATGAAATAATTATTCTAAATTAAAAGATTCTTATGTTTGTAATAACTTTTCCCATATTATATAACACTTTGAAGTCAAAGACTTTATTGACTTTCTCCTTTGTTTTTTGCCAAGGACTTGCTTATATTTTAAAATGTATTGGTAGAATTATGGATGATATACCTATGAAAAATATTGAACTCTTTAGAGCATCTCTAATAGCTTAGTCATACCGTAATCGATCCTTAAAGCATCTCCAATCCATATTTCAAAGCTTTCCATAATATTTTTTTAAAGGTACATTTTGCCATACATAATGGTACTTTGGTGTTAATAGCCTGCTTCGGTTCCTTTACGAAACTTAAGTTCGCAACAGCTACAAACTTTGCCACTTCAATTATATATGTATGCTTTCTTTTTAACCTAAAAACCCAACACAAATGAAAGGACTAAAATGAAAACAGAATGCTTAATTATGAAGGCAGTGGTTACTCGGCAATTATATATATAAAAAAACATTTGGTCGGTTGCAGTGCTAAAATTTTCATTCACGCCACTTATATAAAAATTGCCGTTGGAGATGCTTTTCCACATTTGGCTGAAAAATACCTTCTACCATCCAATTAGCCATTTTGGAGTCGACAAATCTGACTAGGAGTCTACGAGGAGAGAAGATAGCCACTATTTTCTCTCCTGAATTTGTTTTGCTTTTTATTTTATTTTTGTTCGAAATATTGTTTATGCTTTTGGTTAAAGAAAAAGTGAAATATGTCGCGATAATTAAAAGAGAAAATACTCCTCTTTAGTTTTAAAGAGTCGAACTTTTTCCTTTTAAAAGTATTAAATTTTGGCCAACCATACTCTCAAAAGTTAGCCCCGATTTCTTAGAGCATCTCCAACTGATGTGTCAAACGTACATAGACATTTAACAGCTATAAATAACATCTCATATCACTCCAACCGATATGTCAAAGCTGATGTGGAATGAAGGCTGGAGGTTGAGATGTTATTTTTGACATCCCAAAAGCAATATGTCAAATGAATATTTTATTATTTTTTTTTTATTTTCTTTTTAATTAAAAATGAATCAACACTAAAATGTAATAAAATAATAATTTAATTTGACACATCGAGTGGGGTGTAAAGCTGTGTAAGATGTCAAATTGCCACATCAGCCATCAAATTTAAATTTGATGTTTGATATTTGACATCTCCATTGGAGATGCTCTTAGTCACCATCCAACGGTTCAAAAAAATTTCTTAAAAAAAGTGTAAGAGTGAGTGAACAATTGAATTTAAATTTAACGGTGAGTGACCACGAATCTCTTAGAACCCTGTAGTCCAAGAGATCGGGACTATTCTTATCAGTACCAAACATTAAAAATATTGTTTCATGGAAAGCAAGAAATATTTTCATTGGTTTGTATAATTAAAATTTAAATTTTAAAAGGGAACGAAGGGACCAGTTCCAATTTCTTGGTCAGACAGAATGTTAGGAAAAACAATATTCTAACGTGGGGATGGTTGACTATTATACATCATACAAATTATATACCAAAATTAAACACATGAGGTGTTCAGTCAGACCAAAAACGAAGACACATGATGTGGCTTCAGTTTTTCCAAACATCAAACTGCGTAGTGTTGTACTTCATTAAATTATGATATAAATGCAGCAAAAGAGTGCCCTAATCTTCGTGTTATTCTTTTGGGTCGAACGCCTTAATCTTTGTTTCATCTATGAAGTTTCTTGGTCTTTATATCCCCTATTTTATGATTTGCCCAATTTAATTTGCATTGCTAATGTACATTAAGAACATGAAAACTCAGGGCAAAAGAATAAATAAATAAAATAAAAAAACAGAGAGCATTTGGGAAGAACGGAGGGGGTGAGATAAGAGATAATTGAGATCATTTTATTTCGGTGACTTGATGTTCAAATCATAAGGGAAAATAGAAAAGCAACAAATTATTTCTTCTTAGTACATATAACATACATCTACCAAGTTTCTTTTCATCTCTTCAATCATCGAATGTAAACAAACACTTCATAATCAACAACCATTGGCCCCTGCTAACAATAAAGTTGTTGTCTTTGAAATCTGCAGCTCCAAAAACCAGGAACTCAAACGACAAAGAACTTTACGTCCAACAACAGAACCATGCTCATGCGTCTCCATTAACTAGAACAAATAATGGTTTGTCCCCCAATCGCTCCCGTCCCTGAAACAAGCCACCGTAAAAGTACATCAGGAATGCTTTAATGAAAAAGCTAAACATAATAAGAAAAATATATATCCAGGTTAAGATTTCTTGACTCTACATTGTGCAAGACAATAGCACGAAGAACGTGACGTTTCAATAACTATGCAAGCGAAAAATATTTTATCTTTAAAATCTTCTGCTTCATATATAATTATTAATTCGTCTGCAACTAAATGCTCGATAGTAGGGAAGCATCAAATTAGCCTACAACTAATCTAAGGGTGTTTCTGGCACCATATTTGCAATGTCATACATACCTTTAGCCCTGGCAATTCAATCACACAGGCACACTCAACCACATGCACTCCAACACGCTCTGCAACAACAAACCAAAAACGTGAGTCTTGCAAGCAAGAAGGGTCATCTGGATTCTCGGCCAAAATGGGAACAAATATGAAAAAAACAGAAAAATTATTCTGTCCAGAAACACTTAAACATAAATTTATGTTTTGATATACTACCAAGAAGCCTGAGTGCAGCACCCAAGGTTCCCCCTGTTGCAATGAGGTCATCTATGATCAAGGCACGCTCTCCCGCTTCTACAGCTCCCACGTGCATCTCCATTATATCTGTTCCATACTCCAAAGAGTACTCTTCAGAAATAACCTTCCCTGCAGAACCATCAAAACACGAGAATTATAAGACATCTTGGGAACTATATTTATTGAAAGCACCAGATATTTGCTGTGTATATAAAATGTAAAATAAACTTAGCACATTAAGAATCATAATGTTTATGCTTTCTATCACAAATGGCAGTTAAGAAAGGCCACAAGCTACAATATCAATACTTACGCATGCAAAGAAGCAATCTTTCTGATGGAATAAAGATATCTAACCCAGCTCTTGAGATTTATTTGTTGCGTTATTTTCAGACCAAGAATAACCTAGTTTTGGCGTCTATGTATTTGTTATCAGGTGAACTTTCACTCCTTTCTACAATTTCCTACTGAGAAGATTACTTCAAGAGTGATGCAGAATTACTATAACCACTCATTTCCTGTTACTCATTTCTCAACAGAACTGGCAATAGCACTATCTCCAACGTATGGCTTTAAACATTTTAAATAAATAAATAATTTTTTTATAAAAAATACGGTAACTGGATCAGTTCAACATATTGCATTATAACGTAAGATTTATAGATGATTAAGCCAGCCTGTGAGTTAAATAACATTTATATTGTAAAATACATTGACAGAGATGATTTAATGAGCTACAGTGAAAATTAAATTATCCCGTTGTCCCAATAACTAATCAAGGATTCCTCCTATGGAGAAACTTCTAAAAGCTCATAAATTTATGCAGTTTAAGTGGAGAATGAAAAGGGAAAAGGTGTCAACTGTTACCGGGCAACTTATTCGGTTTTCTCATAGGCACAAATTTTGCCCCAATGGCCAATGCAATAGGAGGGCCAAATATAAAGCCTCTAGCTTCAACACCTGCATTATGTCATCAACAGAACTTCAGATCATAAACATCAACCAGCATTCGGTATATACATAAAATAAACAGCCACTGAAACAGAAAGAACCGCCTAAACTATGATTTTGGGACAACTCCCATGCCAGAATGCTAAAGACTTGGGCTTTGGATATGGTTTCATTTCAAACCCAACTAAATTTTCTAAAAATGAAATAAAAAATCATATAAAATAGCCATAGTGAAAGAGTACGTTTTGAATTACCTGCAACAACAGAGATTTCTTTGTCTTTGTACCTCTCAACAAACAAATCAATGGTATCCTTGAAAGCCTTGGTATCGAGAAGCAACGTTGTTATATCTTGGAACAAAATCCCTGCCATAAAAAGGCTCAGTTAAGCATAACTCACCCGTGTTCTTAAACTCAAAGAAGCCTCCATTCAAGTATAGCGATCAAGTAAAAGCCAAAATCACCCAGTACCCAGATGAAAAATTGGACCAATAGCAAGTTCAAATCCCAAAAAAGATCAAACCCACCAAAGGATAGACAAGTGTACATACTTATCAGAAAACAAAAACTAAGATGTTGAAAATCAATGCAAAAATTTGAACAATAAGCAGCATGTACCTGGCTTGGGGAAGTCCGGTATGACTCTGATAGCAGATGAAATTCTAGCAAGACGAGGGTCCTTACCATCTTCCGCAGCCATTGCTCGAACTTGCACTGATTTACTCTTACTCACTAACCACACACAACGGAAAGGGAGCGGCTCAGAAGTTATAGTGACTAATGCACTGTTGTTTTTTGTTTTATATGAGAAGAATAAAAATACCCTCCCACCAACCGCGTAAAATCATTATTGACCAAATTGCCCACTGCTCAAAACTTTTCGAGGATTTTATTTCACAGAAGGAAAAAAAAAGACATTTGTATTTCTTCATTGCCAATTAAGACGTTTTAAATGTTAGAGATCTACATCACGAAAGGAAAAAGATCAATTATTAATGAACAGAATCAAGGGTGAGGACTTTACAGGGTTTAGAGCTTTACCGGAGGAGCGCGGGGAAGTGAGGGCAGATCGGTAATTTGGGAAGCGAATGAAGGACGGCGCGGCAGAGGAAGGGGACTTGTTAAACGAAGCTGCGGGACTGCGAGAGGTGACGGCGGGTGAGAAAGCGAAGGAATTTGAGGAGAAACGAAAAGAGGTGCGTAGTGGGATCATAATAACATAACATGGGCCACTCCTCCACTTTATAAAGCCACCCACCGAGAGTCGCACTGAGACTCTCTCTCTCTCTCTCTCTCTCAGCCAAACCAAAATTATGGAAACTGAAAATCGCAAAATTGACTTAAATGGTCAGTCATATCAGATGGGCATTTTGGTCCTACTAGTTCAACTTGGCGATCCACCAACCCAACCATGTATAAGTGGAACTATAAGTCAGATAATTAAAATTAAAATGGTACTGTGTTTTCTTCATTTTCATTTTCATCTTCCTTTTTCTTGTGAATTTAATTTTGAAGGGATAAAAAAGAATCCAAGTCTAACGGAGGATAGCTAATAAGCGTGCGATTGTTAGCAGCCAATGAGGTGGGCGGTGGGAAAGGCATACTACCAGTACCATTACCATGTTTTGCTTCGAATCTGTGAGCTGGAAAAGAGGAGCAAAACTGGATCACATTTACACCACTTTTCTTAACCTTTTTTATATAATATATTACTTACATTTTTTTGGGTAAACCTCATGATTCATGCTGCTGGATAACCCTTTTTTTTAAATAAAAAAAAAAATTAGGATAGAGTGTGTGCATTGGTTGTGATGGAGAAAGTTAAGGTGTCACAATAAGAAGATATTCTAACGTTATGTTAATGTTGATGTGGGAGTACATATTTCATTTTATGTTGAAGTTTGATTTTTGGGTTGTTGCATGTTTCACACGCTAAAATTATGCTCTCTTTTTTCTTTTGTTACGTGATACATCGTTACTAAAATTATCCTATTTCACGCATAATGTGTGACGTGAAGTGTTAGTATTGTAGATTAAAAAAACAATGGGTAATCATACATTGTGCTCAAACTTAACGCAAATTGGATGGAACTTGAAAAACTTGACAGTACCGATGTTTAGATTTAGTCATTCTTTCTACCCACCGTACCAATGTTTGATTGTTCTGTTATCGGAGCTTGAAATTTCAATTACATGGGCCTTGGGTTGGGCTTATGACAACTGGGTTTCTTTCAAAAAAAAAAATGATCCACCCAATAGGTGAGTTTACTATTCAGAACCAACGTCAGCAAAGTTTGGACTCAATTGTAAAACACAACAACATTGCAATTTTGCAACTTTGGCTGAGGTCACCCACCACCAGGCAACTACCCAGTTGGGCCCCACTGACGTAAAGCAAGTATTGTCCAATGTATGCCGCCTTTGCAACAATACAATTAACCAACATCGCCTCTCTCAATCTAAACACAGTCAACATGTCCAAAACGGCCCCCCTTCCTAACTTCTTCCAAATGTAAACCCCGTGTCACAAACTTCCAATCCAAGTCCAACCACACCAAGACTATTCTCATCCTATTATTTTCACTTATTTATTTATCCATTTGCTTCTTTAAATAATTGCAAACAGAGACGTAGCTCAAAAATAAAAAATAAAGTCACATGTTTTTCATTTTGTATTTAGCTTTCTTATTATTAGGGGGAAGTATCTTTGGGGCTGCTTCAAAATCACTTGTTTTTCTCATTTGAACAATTAAAAAGTCGTGTGTGTTCTCTATGGATGGCTGATTAATTAGAGAATTAGCACCCGCTTTCGGATGCGTGATCAACTAACCGACATCTAAGGTAAGCGATGACTTCACCACGTGCCGACCTTTTTTACCTAGCGAGTTCTACCTATTCACTCTCTACACTTGCCTTGCATTTCATCATGCCTAGCTCAGTCCACCACTTGTTCATCTTCTTATCTGGCTTATAAAATTAAAAAATGATTAATAATATTCTTAACTAGTTGCTAAATGCAAATGGCATCTACTTTTTTGGGCGTCACTGTATGCATACGTGCTACATGATGGTAGCCTACCAACATTCCAATTTCAATAACTGCCTTCGTTGCTTTCCCATGTCCCTTTTCTTCTTCTTAGCCAAAAAGCAAATTCTTCATCAAAAATTTCTAAATTTATTTTGTTTGAGTACAAGCGATAATCTAAACTACTGGAGATTGAGATTTCTCACACAAACACACACAATTATGATGTCGTGAATATTCGAATATAAAACTTATAGTCTACAAGTCAATACCCTCTTTCATTTAGCTAGGGCCGTTGATATTTTGAAATTAAATACTGCAAAATGTAGATAAACCCAAAAGGGTAGGGCTCAGTACAGCGGAGTGTGGTTTCTTAATTTCAGTGGGCAAAAGCCAAAAGGCAGCAATGGGGCTTTTGGCTTTAGGCCATATGGCAGCTCCTTGTCCTTTAGAACTGAGGTGGAGTGTGGGATTTGAATCCTAGACACTTCCACGTAAAATTCTTAGGGGATAAGGCATCCATTTCTTTCAAGGAACAAAAGCCGCCCCTTTTTATGTTTTATTTTGACACTCTCATCTCATTCAAAAATATCTCTGTGCATGGTTGTTATAATTTACAAATGATAATGAAATTAATTAAAATTTTAAACTTGTGTTGTTATGTGGGGTGGGGGGTTAAAATTTGTTTAAAAAAATATCTTATTAGTGAAGATAGAATAGAAGCAGCATGTCAGCATATAAACAATGAGTCGGCGGTGCACGTGTCACTAACCCAGATGCTTCGCATATGTTCCGTGTTACTTTCTAGCAACAAAAGCCTTCTTTCTGAATGGAGAAGAGTCAAACAACAGATAAGAGCAGAGAAACACCAAACAAATTGAACAACAGTGCTTAATCACACGCTGACGTGGTACTGAACTCCTAATCACTGGGTCTTTCTAGAAGTACGCGTGTTGTGCAAACAGAGTTGTTATAGTCCGAGTGGTTAAGGAGATTATGGGTGCAAAAACGTGTGCACATTAGGTAAAACGAGTGGATTTTGTGATGGGAAATATTCAATTATGTTTGTAATTATCTCCTGTTTGTGTGATCGGAAAGCATAACGGGTGGTGTTCAAAATCAGAAGCTAAATTAAGTAGTGTGATTTGGGATATTTTATGGTAATCTGATTGGGGAACCCAATTAAGGGCAAAGACTTGCAAATGGTGTGCCTAAAATTAGGCTGCACAAAAAGACCCCACAAGCCCTGTCCACCACTCGTTAAGCACAGTTAGTCTCCACCACCAACCCATGTGATTAGGCCCTTAATCACTCCAAATTAAGTCGGGACTTGTGACGGTGTGTGATTTGATTGAGATTTGTTGTTTAAAAGTTGCCAACCCTAACTGGACAACAAACTCTCCCCAAACTGTACAGCCAGCGTGTGATTAAAGGTCGGTCCAGATCCAAAGCACAAGGAAAAGTCGCAAACACGAGACGACGCCGTTTGATTGGTAAATTGAGGTGGACCGGACCGCGTCTGTGTGGAATTTCCGAAGGGGTGTTCATAATGCATAGCTATTGACTTTGAAACCGTCTCTGGAAAAAGGGCCCGCTCGGTCTTTGTAGTTAAAAAGTTAAAAACGTCCATGCCCATTTGTGGGCCCACATAGAGGCACCAGTAAGTTATTCCACTCTTTGACCGACTTCAGTCCTCCTTGGCCACCAAGCAAGAAAACTCCATCTCTCCAAAGTTAAAGAAACGTGGTAATTTCGTATCCCTCAAGTCTCTTTTTCATTTTACCAAATAAAATAAATAAGAATTGAATATGCGGACACTTGGTCCACACACTACTACTTTCCCACCACTTGTCACGCAACTTCGCTCTCCTCATCGGCCCTTTATAAACCCCTTGCCCTCATTCTCACTCTCACTCAACTCTAAACTTTCAAATCTCATTTCCATTAACACACTCTTTCTCTCTCTCTCTTTCTCTCTCTTATTCCAAACCAAAACAAACTCTCTTTCAAGTTTCTCAAATATTTTGAACCTCCTCCAGTTAGCCAACACCACAAGCAAACACTCAATTGCTCATCCCATGGCTCTCCAAGCTCTCAACTCTCCAACAGCCGCAGGGGCCTCTCCTTTCCGCTTCGAAGAGGCCGCCAGTAAAATCAACTATGTCGAGCCCTGGACCAAACGCAAGCGTTCCAAGCGTCCACGCCTAGACGGCCCTTCCGCCGAGGAGGAGTACCTCGCTATCTGCCTCATCATGCTCGCTCGCGGCGGTTCTGGAAGCACCTCTGCCGCCACCACCGCAACCGCCACTACGGCAACAAACTCCGCCGCCTCACACCACATGATCACCCAGTCCCCTTCTAACTCCTCACATCAGGAGCCGTCCACTTCAGCACAGCCCGCGAAGCTGAGCTACAAGTGCTCTGTTTGCAACAAGGCCTTCCCTTCTTACCAAGCCCTCGGAGGGCACAAGGCCAGCCACAGAAAAGGAGCCGCTGGATCGGCCGCCGAAGGCCCTTCCACGTCATCAAACACCACCACTTCGGGCACCACCACTGTAACCGCTTCCGGCAGGACCCACGAGTGCTCCATCTGCCACAAGTCCTTTCCCACCGGCCAGGCCTTGGGCGGGCACAAGCGCTGCCACTACGAAGGCGGCGTAGGGGCCTCCACAGCGACAGCGCCGGCCACCACAACGAGCGCAGTGACTTCCTCGGAGGGAGTGGGGTCCACTTCCCACCATGCGGTGAGCCACGGCCACCGCGAGACCTTCGACCTGAACATGCCCGCGCTGCCCGAGTTCTCTCGCGATTTCTTCTTTTCCGGCGAAGACGAGGTGGAGAGCCCTCACCCGGCGAAGAAGCCCAGGATATTGACGATCATGAAGCCCAAACAGGAGATTTCCCAAAATTAGAAGAGACTCCGACTCTGATGAGGAGTTTCTTTAGGCATTAATATTGGAATTAATTCTAGCGTGTATTTCTTTAATTTTTCTTTCTGGGTTTGAAATATGTTCATTTTTTTATATCCTTGTATAAACAAGCTGTTGAAGTCGTATTCGAAATTTGGAAATTCAATTGATTTTTTCTCCCAAACAATTTGTCCTCAACATTAATTCATTTCTCGCAATATACTTTCCCATATAGCTTTCTTTTTTAAGGAATTGGGATCGTCATGATGAGTTGGTACAACCGAGTCCAACCGAGCCGGCCTGAATTGGGTGGCAGAGGCCACCACTTGCGCATGTTTTGGTGACATTTGAAAAGCAGAGAGAGAGAAGGGGCAGAGAGCGTGTTTTTGTGACGGTTTTTAACTGTAAAAATATTACACACACGGTCACTGCACTGGTATAGTGAGCTAAATGATAATGCTCACTATTCAGCTACAGTCCACGTGATTCACGCGTAAATGCATGTCGGCTAATTTTCCTAATTTCTTTTTTGAATTTATGCAAAATTTGTAATTATAATAATAATAATAATGATGTGGGAAGGTGGCGAGTGGCGAGTGATAAGGATGGATGAGATCAAAGTCGTCAAGGAAAGAGGGAGAGGGGAATGGGCGATGTTTTGTTTAGCGAGGAAGGAAGTGTGGTGGATCGGATAAGAAAGAAGATAGTTTTGGTGGTGTTCGCGTTGGAACAGATATGGATGCCACCTGTTATGGTTAAAAAAAGCCACCTAAACTGCCACGACCACCGCCATCAAATGCAATGGCGTGAGGCGTTTACCCAGGCCATGTGTAATATAAAATTTGCCATATGTTAGTTAGGCAGCTGGGCTTGGAATGATTGTTCGTTGTTTCATGTTATAACCGCAAATTGCAAGTGAGCAACTTGGCCACATTCTTCTGGGGCTGGGAGCCTAGGAGCCTAGGAGCCTAGGGGCCTGGGGGCCTGGGGCTATATTATATTATTATTAATTTCAGTTCCTCTCCTCTGGGTGTGGCGGGATCTGGCACATTATCATCATTCATGAATGGCGAATGCCTCTTTGACTTTCATTTCTAAAACCGAACTAGTCAACAGCTAAAAGAGAAGAAAAAGAGCCTTCAATATTCTTCTAGATTAGGCCAAATCCTTGTAAGCAAAGGGAAGGGGAAGCCTCTAGGCAAATCAACAAACAGGGGAGGGAGGAAGCTCCAGAAGAATATGGATACAACAAGTAGCATTTGCGTGTAATTTCAATCTTCATTTTCCAAACATAATAACTAATTAACAAGTACTCGGTCAACTATAACTAGACTTGGAAAATAAGTGTAAACCGCGTGGGGTTGCAAAGTCTTGTTCACTTGTTTGTTTTCGCACTATATATCCCACTTCTTAACATTTGCCACTACAAATTAATAATTATAACTTTGTTTTGTTTAGGAAAAATGCACCAAATTATAAAAGTTCATATCGCTCTATCACCAGACCCCACTTCTTCTAAATCCCCCAAACTCTTGTGGCTCTTATCTTCTTCTTCTTCCCCACAACAACACGTTTTTTTTTTGTACTGTACGACTTTCTTTGTTAGGGATGATTAGATTAGATCAGACTAGCAAAGTGCCTATATTTCATATGCAATAAGTCTAGTCTAATTTAGTTTTTCCTATTAATACATGTCCACTTCATCACAATAGAAGACTTTTATTTGATTTAATAATCTGGCAGCTAAAGGCTACTAGAGCTATTGGCAGATGATTTATTAGTTGGTCGGCTAACCAACTAGGCAGCTAGAGCCAAGTAGACCCCCTTGCTTGCTCGTAGCAGCCCACATTTGAGTCTATCTTAATATAACAACGAAACTATGTCTACCTAATCAATAATGCGTTTTCTTAACTAAGTATATTTTGCATTTTGGCTTGATAACTTCGATTTATCTTTGAATACGTATTTCGTATTCATACATCAGCCGATGACCGACATGTCATGCATGCATATGTTAATTATTTAACTTATTTGGTGTATCATATGATATGATGTGCAGGGTCAAATTTCCGGGAAGAAAATTAGCCCAGTTTGTACCTAAACTACATTCAAATTGACAAACCATCCATTCTTCCAAGAAGCTTCTTCGGGCAATTTCTTTGTATTATTTGATGACTGTACGGTACGGGTAGACTTTTTGGACGGCGTTCTCGTTTGGTGGGCAGTAGAGCACACCAAACAAATATCTCGACACCCCCTTGACCTGGCTCCGTTTCTTTCGAGTGGTGTCACTGTGATACCGAAAATTACCGAGCTGTGAGAAAACAACTAGCATTGTTACCTTGCACATATTTTTTTTTAACTTTGGGGCTGGACCACTGATGTAGTGGGTTGTGACCATTTCTGCATAGTTGAGAAAGTCTCTTCTTCTTGTTGCCCAACTCACATTGGCTGCAATTAGATGGATCCTTCATTTTTCAGATGACACATGGCTTCTATAGCCACCACAAAAAATGCTTCCCCACTTATGAACCTCCTCCAACAATCTAATCTATTTTTATTTAATTCTCTCTCTCTCTCTGTGTATATGTGGGTGAGGTGTATTTCACCAGGTAATTCTAATTTCTAGCATATAGAGCTAGTGACATCGAAAGCAAAGATATTCGGAATATACAATGAGTTATGGAAAATGACCAAAAGTTCAAATCCTTTTTTTCGTTTTCTTCTTTCTTACATGTAATCACTAACTAAACAAGATAGAATATGCCATTGTGGTAGTTGTAGTCTACTAAGGTAAATTAGGACCGCTACAAGCATTACTGTCTGCCGCAATGAAAACAAAACATAGAATATAAAGGGGGCTTAATCCAACTATTGGCCATGAACGTATGATCAACTTCCACATTGACTTACTCACTTTGTTCATCAATGTTTTCCGTATCAATTTGCTTTATATAGTCCAATCCGTGAATAAGTAAGTTCAAATTGATGACGTGACTTTTTCATTATCCCCTTATTTTTCTATAATGTACTAGTCACGTTAGCAATTTTGATGGAGTTTTTGAGTGAATTGTGAATTCAAATAGGATAATATAAAATTTGACCATACTTTCACGGTAAACAAGAAAGATTAAGAATGTAGAGAAAGACATGGTTGAATACGGTTCCTTGTATTACATGTAGTGTACAAATTGTATCACGTCCAACCGGAACAACGTAGAGATATTAGGACTATGATTGTGTATCCTTCGCAAACAAAAGAAGATTGTCTAGCCCAACCCGACCCAGCAATCTGTTCTTTTGTGGAGGAGAAAACCCAGCAAAATAGAATTAAGAAAACTGAAATTTGTGGGCCCGTGAGTAAAATTGAGCCTACGCTTCCGATTATGTCTGACAGATAACAAGGTTCAAAGCTCAGCCCATTAACAAATTTTGGACGGAGCAAGACTCCTCCAACTAAAACTTGCAAACATGGGCAAGCCAGGCCCAATCCTTGACCATTCAGGAGTTGCCTGTGTCTTCACTGACCTAACCTGGCAGCCTCCAAGGAGTTGCTTGTATAAAGTTTGCAATTTGAATAAACAATTGTTATTTTTTTCACGAGGCCAAAACCGAGGGACTAAAATATAAAAAACGGTGCGACTAGATTAGATTAGTCATCATGCATAGGCAGCCAGTTGACAGTCCACTCATTGGAACTCGCATTGTCTCTCAAACTCTACCTTCAAAGCTGCGCCGAGTTCTCAATTTAGCACCCAACCCAACCCAACCCAACCCAAACCCAATACATCCAAAAACCCACCAAACCAAGTTAACTGATCCAACGGTTGAAATCCGGGAAAAGCCTGCGATCTAACGGTGCGATCGAGGTCCAAACAGCGGAAACACGGAGCCGCTCTGTCTCGCCCAGAGTTTGGAAGATATATATTCCCCTTTCTCCTGTCGACAAGACAATCCCACCATCTGTGGGGTCCCTTCAACTCCAATTCCACCGTCAAGAACCACAAACGCTTAAACTCAACCATAGTTTAGCCTGAAGCCCCTTAACTTAATTACAACACACTGGTCTATTTACTAGCTAGTGACCCTCTCTCACTCTCACCCTCTCTCACTCTCTCTCTCTCTCTCTCTCTAGTTTCTTCTCTTGCTTCCTTCCAGTGAGCAACACCACCTCCCTCAACAAACAAACCCTAAACGAACCAATTTAACATCATAAAATTGTTGCAAGTTTCAAGTGAGAGAGTGATCGAGAAGTCAACTGTTAATATTTATTTTTAGGGGAGATCAAACGGACGGTGGAGATGAGCTGCAACGGATGCCGAGTTCTCCGAAAGGGGTGCAGCGAGACGTGCATACTGAGGTCGTGCTTGCAGGCGATCGACACTCCCGAAGCCCAAGGCAACGCCACTCTCTTCCTCGCCAAGTTCTTTGGCCGCAGCGACCTCCTTTCCTTCATCTCCGCCGTCCCCGAACCTCAGCGCCCCGGTAATAAACACAATTCTCACACAATTTATTCCAATAAATAAATAAATAAATATCGAATTTCGACAACTAATTAACAATCTACCTTTTTTTTCCTTCCTTTTCTCAGCTCTGTTTCAGTCTCTGCTGTTCGAAGCGTGCGGTCGTACGGTCAACCCGGTCAACGGAGCCGTGGGGCTTCTGTCGAGCGGGAACTGGCACGTTTGCCAATCCGCGGTCGAGACGGTCTTGTCCGGCGGAGTTTTGAGGCCGTTGACGGCGGTTTTGACGCCGAGCCTCCACGAATCTTCCGAGACGTCCAGTAGAGGCGCATGCACGCTGCAAAACCTCTACTATCCACCCGTACCGTCCGCGTACTACGACGAGGAGCGAATCCAACCGTTCGATGCGGGGCTCTCTCTGAAGCCGAATCTCGCGGCGGGAGAACGAGGAAGAGGTAGAGGAATGAGGAGCAGCAGCTGTGTGAGTACTGCAGTGGGGAAGCAGCGAAGGGATACGGTGTCGTTTAGTTCGGAAGAGTCGGTGATGACGTCGTCGACGAGCTTTGAACGCGGCGGGGGTCTCAAGGATCGCAAGGTTTTGAACCTTTTTGTCTGAGTACGATTAAGAAATTAACTAATATATGAGAGAGAGATTAGAAGTGATCAGCGAATAATGTATTACGAGATAAAATGATAATCGGAGCCGATCAATTTTGTTGAATTTTCCGGCGAAGCATTTGGTTTTTTTATTTATAAATATTTTATTTTATTTTCGTTTTGGTTGGGAGGAGTTGTTGTTGATAATGATGATGACGATGACGTGTAACAATTGTCGTTTAAGGACGCAGCTTTCAATGGGGTTGCCTGGCCGTACATCTTCTATGTTTAGAGGACATGCTGCTACTAGCAGCATACGTTATCCGGCTCAAGCTGATGATGAGGACAAGTGGAAATATGTTTGATTGTCATTTCTCATCCCTTTGGTTTGCTGTAGACTGTAATATAAATTTACTCTCGTGCAGATGCCACCATAGCGGTATTTCAATTTAATGCCACATTATGATGTGTTTTAATTTTATTATATAATAATGTGTGATTGATTTGAGATGTCGTCGCAATGACAATTTCGTTATACCAAAATTATTATGTAATTGTTTTGATTATGATTTTATACTCATGAGACATTAACGGGTTGGTTGTTGGACATTTTTCGACATGGAAAACATGTGGCTTGAACAAGTATATAAACAACATGAATTCCCAAGATATATTAGAAAAAATGCTTACGTTGTTAATGACGCATGTAATTTAATTTATTTGTATGCATGTATGATGTATATATAATTTAATAAAAAAATGCATCTGACTTCTGAGCATGTAGTTGGATATATATATATATATATAATTAGTGATGAGCTTAATTAGGATCTAAAAATAACACAGAAAAGACGACATGCAAATGGCTACATTGCCTTATCCGGTTCAGCTTAATCTTTTAATTAAAGCATGGAAACTGCCCAACTGTTCCCAGCAGTGCTAATACAAAGTATTGATAATTGATTGAACCCCATTGTGAGTTTCTTTATTTTTTCTTAGGGTGCACACCATAATCTCCCATAGCCGAAAGCCAATGCATATAGTTTCCTAATTATAATGATAATGTAGATAAGTGATAACTAAGTCAGGATTTGTTATAATTTATAAACATAATCATAGACTTTATGCCTTTCTCCGGCTAGAAACCCGGAAATTATTAGAGGTAAGACAAAGGCAAATAAAAGGTGAAGGACACATGAAATATAAGGCATATGGAATTAATTGAATTGAAGGCATATGGAGAAGAGAGGAGAGGGGAGGAAGTTAGGAACCGAAAGGGGGGGTCGATAGATGGATGGATATCAAGTGGGAAAAAGTGGGTCCCAATTCAAAGGTCTCTCCGTATATTGTAAGATTTAGAAAAAGCTAGAAATGGTGCGGTGCACGTCAGCCCCATCCAAGGACACAGTCCTCCTCCGTCGGAAGTGGGTTCCACGGCATCACCACCTATTTTAGTATTATTTTTATAATTTGTTATGGCGGTTCTTTTTTCACAGAAAAGCTAACACTGGAAAAGGACACACGCATATACAATTCATCCATTGAAACATAGAAGAAGAAGACTTGTTCTAATCCGTTCGCGTCGCCGCGTCCCTAAAGTCTCAAGATGCTGTGGGTCCTCCTCCTACACTTGGACTATTCCTCTCTCTCCCATGCTTCCATTGCATTTGCATACCACGGACACAGAGGCAGACAAACTTGTGTCATCTTAGAACTACAACTTGTTTATCTTTTCTCTTTTCACTTGCTTTTTTCTTTTTTGGTAAAAAGAAAGAAAAGGTAAATGGCAAGAGATGAAAAGCGGCAGTGAGGATTTTGTATATAATCTGCATTCTTATATAGATATGTTATGCTACAAATGGTTTATAGGGTAAGCTTGTCTCATTTTCCTCTATAACATGTTCCAACTTCGATTAACAAACAAAATAAGAAATTCAAACTTAAAATCTCTTTTAATGTTGGAAATCTCTCATGACACGTCATCCCTTTTAATTACTGGAATATCATGCCAAGAGTCTCAAAACTCAAATTGTTCTATTCAGAGAGTTGAGATTTTTGAAGAAACTAATTAGGTAGAAATGGGTCATGGTTTTATGGACAATAGAAATGGACCATGGAGAGGAACCCACATATAAGCCCATGATATTCTAGGAACGAAAGATGAGGTGTAAGCAAGCAGAAAGCAATTGTAATTTGTATCAACACCACCACCCGCATATAAACATAACTTGCAAACACTACTAAATTAAGCAAAGAAAAATGAAATTATAAGCATCACCTAGACATATTTACACACATATTCCTCTTGACTTATGGATAAAGTAAAAGGTATACAAATTAATTTGATATCGACAACACAATTTCCCGCTATCATCTATTATGCACGTAACACAGGCCCAATTTTAGCACTATGACCCCTCTTTCATAAGCCACCCACGAGTCACAACCAACCATTCCAGTCTGTGTCTTGTTATCGCTTCGGCTTCACGGATTCGAAGGTAAAATTGTGCAAAAGGAAAAAAGAATCTGATGTGGTGTTAGCTGTTTAGGCAGTCATACGATAAAGCTTTACACTTCGGCTGTGAGGCTATCAGGTACACGTTTTTCTTGTAAAATATGCGTTCTCAGGCTACATTCCTCCACCTGCTCATTAAAAAAAACAACTTAAGAAGCAATTTTTGCAGATAAGTTAAAACTATGAGAGAGAGAGAGAGAGAGAGAGAGAGGACAAGTTGTACCACTCAAAACCTCCACCGCTCCTTTAATGATAAATTACACTTTCCCCTCCCACAATTGGGCCAAATTTCAGGGTTTTTTAGTATCTTTAGACATTAAAATTGAGGTAGGAGTTTCGATTATGAAGCAGGTTTCATCATTGGTTGGGATCGGAAAAGTTTCAAACTCAGTACAAGGAATAATGCTGAAAATCGTGATTATATTCTTCTATCTGATAGTTTTAATAAATCAAGTGGATAGAAATGAGGACAGGAGGAATCTGAAAGATGGCCAATATGCAGTATTATAAACCACACACAACTGTATCAGCACCAATGACGTCTCATTGTATTGTCAAATCTATCATTTTGCCTTTTCACAAAATCAACAGTACAGATCACACAGTGCTGAATTTGTTCTGGAGTAACTTGTGTAAGGGTCAATTTAATCTCATGATGGAATCGTAGACAAAATTCAAATATGTTAGGTATTGAAACTGAAACCAAATACAACATTAATTTACCTGCATGGCTGCAACTGTTGACAATAGATCTCTGCACTGACCAAGCAAATCATGCTCTTTTGCAGTTACATTTGCAAGTTCAGCCACCAAAGAGTTCACATCCCCAACCTATCAATTACAAATGGTATCAGACCAATGGCAAAACAAAACTTTAAGCAGGAAGTTCAATAGTTGGTCAGCTAGGGGTTAATGCATTGTTACTGGACATAATCATTTGCCGTTCTCACATCCAAACCAGGAGTGAAATAAAACATTTACATATAAATCACTCCATTGTTATAAATTAAAACCTATGGAATACCTTTTTGCTCCCAAAGGATTGCTTAATTGTCACTTGTCCTTGATACTACTATGTATTCTACTAAAAAAGGCAGCAGACTGAGGAAATTTTGAAATACTAAACTTGGTCGGTTGTATCTACAGCCACAGTAGGTCAACCATCTCTCTCTCTAACCCACACGTATTATCTATCTACTACCACCACTTACTACAAACATGACCTTTATTTGTAGTTCCCAGAATAACCATGTTTTAAAGGTAGCCTTGTACTCATGGTAACAACCTACCCACCCTTTACCCAGATCCTCAGACAGCTATAGATATATAACAACCAAAAAACTGGGCAGGGATTCCAATGGAGAACAAATGTCACCTTCGATAACAATAAGCATATTGATGATGCCATTGCTTGCATCACATCAACTGCTGAAGAAATAGCGTCCTTCACATTGTAGACATCAGCCTGTAGCAATGAAGAACCAGACAATGACAGATTATTAGGCAATGAGCTCTCACTGTATACAAGTTACCAGGTAAACAAAGATGTCTAAGAGAGGCACATACCCTTGCCCCTCCAACAACTGGAAGGCGGAGTGTGCTAGCCTTTAAAGCTTCGGTGGCCCCTGACAAAGAATTAGAGTAATCCCGATCCATAAGTGATAACTCTTCCAGATATATCATCTGCACTCGTCAAGAAATATAGGATTAAACTCAGAAGTTAGTAAAATACATTGCCAAGAAACATTTTTCTGCAAAAGCAATTCTTGCCTTCTAGCATATAACATAACAAAGAGAATATCTCACAACGGAGAATCAGAGAATCATTCTTAAGCAGCACAGTAAAGCAATTGTAGATCAACTTTCAATACAATGACTGACATTGGGTAATACAAAAAGACAATGAAGACAACTTATTCCTCTAAATAATTTCAGTTGCAAGCTCAGTTGGGAAGAGTAAAATCATAATTAAATGCATGAAAAATAGCATCAAATTACCTTCAAGGAGCAGGTACAACTTCAATTAGTGAAAATTATAAAACAAAAGATAGAATTCCAATAAATCACTCACATGACAATGAACACGAAATCCATGCAAAACCAGGTCAAATATTGACAAGAAATTGAAGCAGAATGTAGTGAGAGGTCTTACTTGCCCCTTGAGGATGGACGTTAGTTTCAAATTTTGCCTCAGCATTTGTAACTCTATCCGTTTTGCTCTAACTGATTCGCGAAGTTTTGAACTTGTTACCCACGCATTATAGAGGCTTCTCTGATGGAAAGCAGGAATTTTAAACAACAAAAATTAGAGTTAAGGACTGATTTATTGGAATGGAAATATTTTAACACCAATAACAAAGTAAAGGGATCCTGAAATCATACAACCCTCACTTATTCAATATTTATTTCAAACATGTTTGCAAACAGAAAAGTTTCAGCAATAAAAACTAGTTATTATACTTTTGAATCCTTTTTAACCCAAGAATTTTTAATGAGTGGTAACTACCCACAACCACATAAAATGTGCTCTTCATCCCACGTTCTGAAAACCGAATTTATATAATAAAAGTTCCATCTCCAACATCCGTAGAACATGCAAGTGGCTAGTATAATAACAGAAACATGTAAACGGGAACAAAGTCTACATAATTCCGATAAGCCCATGATAATAAATTATGCAGGTCATCTGAGCATCCATTTCTAAGACTTATAAAAGGCTGTCTGGAGTGTGCAGAACATCAAGTGCACGCATGAGCACAGTAAGAGATGCTTGAACAACAACGAGTTATATGTTGATAGTCAAAATGGGAAAAGAATAAAACTAGCATGTATTCGCAAGCTAAGTCCTAAATAAAGCCTAATGTTCTCCTATGAACATCCAAATTCAATGCACCATTGCAATTCAAGATTTTACAAAATACGCAATGCTATCCACATTTTCCTTTTGCACATCAATATCCAAGTGCATTTGAGGAAAAAAAATTGACACTATTGTAATGAAAAAACTGAAAGGGATGCCATGGCATAATATAAAGTGACCAAAACCTAAACTGAAACTTAAATTTATGAAGAATAAACTCTGCAGTCAAGAGAAGTGTAAAGGTGATCAATTAAGAAAAGGAGCAGAAAAGCAGTCAAAGATTCCCATACAAGAACGAAGCTTATAGAGAGAAGAAAATATTTAACAAAACCAAATTTACGCCATGCGTGATAACCAAAATGAATTAGCTGTACATTGAATACAATGAGTGAGGATTAAGTCCAGTAGCCATACCTCTGCATTGGACCTCTGTGCAGCTAGGGAGGCATTAGCTCTAGCATTTACAAAACGCCACTGCAAGAGCCGGTTATGCAAGAGCCTCACCACATGTGCATCAACTATCCGATTCTCTCCAACCTTCCCTCTTCGAACATCAGCAGCAAAACTTAAAATAGAGGGCGTGTTGCTCAAATTACTACTTGGAGTAGCGGCCACTCCATTCCTCACTCGAGAAGGGCTCACTCCCCTCATCGGCGAAGAGGTCATCAATGACCTACTGAGCTTACTTGGCGATGCAGGCCGAGCTGTCCCACGAATAGGGGATAACTGTCCCCTGCCATTCACAACACCTCGAGGAGATGACGCGGGATTATCAATAGATAACCTATTTGCCTCAGCAATCTTAGGAGAGCCCATAGTTCTCGCTCCAGCTCCAATAGCCTTAGACTCTGATTGGCGGCGTAATCGATTGTTAGTCTCTTGCCAAAACCTCGCTGGCACCACTATCCCTCTAGGCCGTGGCCCTTGTACAGCACCACCATGGCCATTGCTCTCATGTGGTCCTGAATTAGTACTACCAGAAGACACGCTATCAGTATCGGAACAAGCCACAGGTTCAGACTGTGTAGTAGCTGAAGTGCCATCATCAACAGCCTCAGTAGCTGAACCTAAATTGCACGAATTAGACCTCAATCTCCCATCAACATCATCCACCATCGAATTCTGTAACGCCCTAACCACATTGGCGCCAGATCCACTCATCCTCCTCCTCTCATCCGTACAATCCAAGCTCCTAGTCATACAATTCGGTTGCCTTAACCTCGCAGGCCATCGATGCTGCTCTGTCGGCTTCGAATTCTCACTCTGATCCGCTCGAAACGGCGTCGTCGCCTTCCTCCTCTCCGGCGTGCCTTTCCTTGTACTCGGAGACGGCGTCGGCTTCACTTTACTCACCTGGAGCGAATAGGACTCGCCTTGAAACGAAACCGATAAGCTCCTCGTTGAAGTGAACAAGAGCTTCTGAGCAGCAGACATTTCGCCGCCGCCAGAGCCACCATTCCCGATCCTCATATCCAAAGAACTAGGGCGCGGCGTGACCGCTCTCCTCCTCTCAACCGATTGCGAGCGCTTCACGGACTGAGACGACGGCATCGGCGTCCCCGCCGCCGAAGAAACGCCAGTTCTGGAAGGCAACGGCGATGGACATCGTCTTGTATTCGAACAAGTAGAGGCGGAGGAGGAAGAAGAAGACGACGACATGTACCGAGAAGTGACCTCTCGAGCTTTGAGCCGGCGAGGAACGACGACGCCATTTTCGGGGTCGGAGGGCAGAAGCGGAGGCCTTGTAGAGGTTCGGGGACGACCTCCTTGGGACGCGGCTTTGGGGTTCAATGTCGTAGAAACAGCAGCTACCATCGCAAAAACTCAAAATTCCATTCAAATCTCATCCTCCAAAACCCTAATTTTCCGGCAAAAGTAAAACCTTCAACCGCCCCTGCGAGTTCACCGGCGCTCACTTCTGAGAGGAAACAAGAAATCGTAAAATGAAATAAAATTACAAAAACAGAGAAAGTGAAGTCGCGGAGTGAGAGAGACAGAGAGGTTTCTGGGGGAGGCGCTTTTTATGTGCGCGCTTTTAGAGAGTGATCGGATGAATTTAGATTCTGGGGATATATGACCGTTACGACTAAACCGGCGAGAGAAAGAAGTTGTTTAGCCGAGATTTGGGAGCATAACTGTCGTACTAGGCACCCGTGTTTGGGCTTTGCCTCAGACCATATTTAAATAAATATTTCTTTTTCGCTTTTTTTGTTTTATATTTTTATTATTTTTTTATTTTTAAGGTTAATTGGGTACAAGCTATGGGGTTTGGGGAATGGGGCTCATTTTTAAATTTCTAATTAACTCAAAATACTATAATTAGAAGCGGGGTTAGGGCTTGACTTGTAGTACGATGGTAAGTAGGGGTATTTTGGTAAATCACATGAGAATGGTGACTAGTGAGTGAATTGCGCTAGTGAGCTTTGTACACGTGGCGGCGAGTTTATGGGCTTAGTTTGCACGCCCCGAGGGCTGTGCGTAACAGAGGAAAAAGGGAAACAAAATTGGAGATACGAATGTAGAGGAATATGAATCTTCGAAGAGACGTTACGCAATTCCTTTCTTCAACGTTGGTATTAAAAATTGGGCGTTTTAGTTGACCAAACATAGAAACTGCATAGTTTCTGGATTTCTATAAATAAAATCTTCTTCTCATACCCAAAAAAATAACACACACGCACAATAATGAAGACATAATTAATTATTTTCAAATTTATGAATTTTTGGCCTTTCTTTGGCCAAACGAAATAACGAAATTATTATGACAAAACTTTGAATATGTAAGCTGCATTTTTATTAACCACTTCAACTCAATATGTATTATTATTATTCTAGTCGACACATTGATACGTGTTCATGGGCATAACCATGATTCAACAAATACAAAGCAAATAGTTAACTATAATTATATAATACACATGTCAATTATTGACAAATGTAATAAAGATACACCTTGAGTTAACATATTTCCTAATATGTATAGCTTTCAACACTTTGCCACTCATTAAAGGTTTTGTTCTACTTTCTATTGGGTTCCAGGTGGGTGTTATCATAAGCTTGCTCCTTTTTTCTTGTCTTTTTTTAACCACATTTTAGCTATTGATAAATTGGGTTTACAGTATTTTCCTTAAAAAAGAAGGTGAAATTATGAAGGAAAAGTCACCAAACAATGTGCTAATTAGCAAAGTGATTTACAAGGCTAGCTTAGCTAACTTTGAATCTTACAAAAGTGAAAAAGGACAATCAACCTCCTTTATGCTTAGTAACTCCAACTCTCTTTAAGTTAATCTTAAGTCATTCAAAATCCTGCCTTGTTTTATATGCAATGATATCAGACCAAACCAACTCCCTCCCACCCCAATCCCTAATTTTTTTTTAAAGATTAATATATATGCTAATTATGATTACTTATGAGCCCACCGAACAAAACAAACTTTGGTGATGTGATTATCAGTCACCATTCACCAACAACTACATAGGTTTTTTACATGCTAGTCAACATATATGGTATTTTTGTGTATTATTTTGTGTGTGTGTTTTTTTTATTTTTAAAGCTAACATTGTTAGTGTTAAAAATGCCTTAAACTACACTATTATAAACGAGGGAGCTTTCTTACCAGACTTACCTTGCTTTTCTCTCAGAATTTCATCCTATATAAACTTGGACTTCACTTCCACTCTAAACCCACTATATGGAAGTTTACCGTTTTCACTGCCGTAATTAAAGAAACGTTGCTACAACTTCATACTTATCCATATACATGAGGGATTTTTTATTTTTATTTTTATTTTAAAGACATTTCTATTGAGAGGGACTAAACTCACACACACTACACAGATGCAAGGACTCGAATCCAAAATCTTTCATGGGGGAGAAATTGCTCCAAATCACTACACTAGTGGGTCTTTGCTATATAGGAGGGATATTGAGATTAGGGTTCATGGTTGAAATATCAATTCCACCAACATTCCATTTATATATATTTCAACCTTGTTCCTTGTCTCTTCAATTTGTGATGGCCCTTTTCTTCAAAGAACTAGCTAGCCCTATCTATCATTCTTTCTTTTTCTCCTTTTTGTTTTCAATCCCTTCTCCAACACTCTATGTATTTGTGTGTGTTTGCTTGTTTCTAAAAATGAAAATTTTTTGAGACCACAAACTAATATGCATATGAGAAGCATCTTATAATGCGGACAGTGATATAACACGCATGCGAAACATGATTAAGATTTAAGGAGTAAACAGGACCACTTCTGAAAGTCCTTAATTCGTGGGCACTCAATTTCACAGAATTTTAACATGACTTCTATTCTAACTATCTCTATATACATACTTTGCCAGCTTACGCAGAAAAGTATAACTTGTTAATCTCTTTCGTCGAGAGATTAAATAACAAAGCAACCATGTTAACCGAGTAAAAAGAGCTTTGCCAAATAAGCAATTTATGCTTATAATTTTCTTACATATGGAAAACTGTTATTCGCACTCCAAAAAAAAAGATACTTTCCCTTGTGAGATATATTGTACGACCATCGCATCGCACCTATATTATTTTTGGGATCTTCATCGATTATGGAGTTGTAAATTAGTTTGGGCAGGAAAGTATCTATCTTTTTCTTTAATTGTAGAAGAAAATAGGGAAAGAAAAAAGATGGGAAATAGAAGAATAAATGCAGAGGCATAATGATGAACAAGTAGCCATAGAATACTAGTTGTGGCAAGCAAGCATTGTATTTGTATTACAAAAAACAGAAGAAAACAAATACCTGCCTGCCTAAATGGATGAAAGAACAAAAGCTAAATTGGATGCCAGTTCCCCTCCCTGTTGCTTCTCAAGGACCCATGCATGATTACTGTTTTATTGCCTATATATATATATGCAGATCAGAAAGAAAAAAACCCAGAAGGCCCCCACTTCTCAACATAAAGAGGAGCAACACTACAGGGTTTATGGTTATCATCTACAACCTTTGAGAAAGAAAGCATCTTTCTAGGATGCTCCGTCCCCCACTGCACTCTCTCTGCCTATGTCTTCTGTCCCAATTCCTCAATTTTTTCACAACTTCGCTTTCAACAGGTCCTACATGTCTCTATCGTTTGAAGTCCGAATACGTGTAATTACTAGCAAACTATTTATATTAAGCATGCACATATTCGTAAAGTTTAGAGACACCGATTTTGTTCGCCGGATACAATATGCAAGACAGCTGCAGTATATCCAGACAAAAATTTATTTTTTGGAGTTTTCAGTTGAGCTGGATGCATTTCAATTTTGTGTACTAATGAATTAACTGTTTACTTCTGTCGTTTTGGTTAAAGAAGGAACCAGGTATAATTGTATTACAGCTAGCTCCACCCGAGTGTGTTAATTTTGTAAAGAGCATAGTTATATATGGACTGCAATCTGGCATCTCCTATGGCCTCCTCTAACATAACGTAAAAGAGGAATTAAGACAAAAGATGGTGCATTGATATTGCCATATTGCAAGATTTCTATACAAATGCCATCATAATGAATATGGACAATGATTGGATATCCATGCTTTTAATAAGATGTTATCAACTCTGGCCTCTGCTTAACAAAAAAATAAATATATTATATGAAGTTTCCGTCACAAGCATATAAAAAAGGCTATCAGTTTACATCATTTTAATAATTATGGTATGATATATATTTTTTTTAATGTAAGTGATGGTGTAAACTATAAAGAGAGGAGAGTTTCTTACACACACACACTATTAAGTTGTCATGGGAGTCCGAACCTGAGAGCTAGACCATTGATCTGCAAGTTAAGGCCCTTTCACTTGGTTAGACATTGTTGAATTTCTCGCTTAGTGTTAAAATGAAAAAAAGGGTCTCTTATAGAATCCCAAAATAAGAACGCTCAACTAAGCATACCAACTTTTTTGGACGTACACCCACCACACCAATCCATGAAAATGGAAATACGTAAACATCAGAAATCTAATCATCGTTAATAAATTATATATGGTTAGGAGTTGGGAAACCCTACTTGATTAATCACAACGTGTACTATAATTGATGTTGAAGTTACTAAAACCTGATTAGATTAGGTAATTCCTCCTAAAACTTGAGCATGGTAGCCCACGTTCAAAGTTAGGGATACTCAATGCTTGTGGGAAGTGATAATTTGTCATGGTCCCCTAGCTTTAATCACTAAAGGATGCTTCTCTTTCCACTCGCAAAGCCTGGAAAAGAGAACTGTGGCTGTCGGGACAACAGCAAAGGCTGAGTTTTCTTTTCAATTGTAATAAATGATAAATGAAAGATAGTTGTTGAATAATTTTTTTATTAAAAATATAGTATTATTACTTAATTAATGACCATATTACGAGAACTAATCATCCCGTTAGTTGAGTTATGGAAAAGTGAAAGTTATGAGGAAGAAAAAATAGCACAAATGGACCCCCAAAAGCTTGAGAGAGAAAAGGTTTGGGACCTCCATATGTATTATATATTCTGTGATGATGATTACTAGTGGCCTAGATTTGGTCATTAAACATCGTCACTCCGCCACCTAACACGTATTTAGTAACCAAAAGCTCTCACTTAACGAAACTAATTGTAAGCTAAAAGGGTATTATCTCAGTGTCAACCCTTTTCCAAGACGACCATGATCTTAATTAACTACCAAGAGTATCAAACTTTAAATCACTTTTATATGTGTCTCAGTTCAGATAGAGATTAAAGAAAGAATCTAACAGAACAGTGAACTTGCATAAGAAGCTGCAAATTATTTTTAAGGTTGTTAAAGACACGAGAACTTCATATGATGACAAAACGCAAACAAGTACAGGGCATGCACAGAAGTCTGAATTGGTGCATGAACATTATACACACAACATATATGCATGGAAGCTCGTTATGATGACAACTACTAAGTTGAAATTAACATAAAGATTCTAGCATGCAGAGACACAATAGAGGAACATGTCATGAGGAGGCTAAGGAGTGGCACCAGGACTGGGTTGAGCAGGAGGTAAAGGCTTTGGAATGTATGGGATTATAGGCGTGCCGTGCTCAATCGGACCCGGCTTTATGGAAGCTTTTGAACTTGGAGAAGGATCAATGGGGTGATAGTCATCCAGATTCACATTTCTCACATTGCCTTTCTTCTGTGTGCTTGGAGTGTAGCCATTCTCCTGTAGTTTGAGAGCCAGAGACAACAAAACCCAACATCATCAAGAACTTTGATTAAGTAGCAATTAATCAAACAGACAACAACTTGCAAATTTTGATGTATAGCTTGTGCAGTGCTTGACACAGATTTCTGATTGAGTGATTCAAACTTCTCGTAGACAATCATTTGTAGAGTTCATGTACCTTGAGCTTCCTACTTATAGCTATCCTTTTTGGCCCATCACCAGTGTGGTTGAAGACAAAATCTGGAAAAAAAACATTAGGCAGATTGTAATTTCATTGTGTTTCATTCAAGATAATGAAGATTTGGACTTGATAGATCAACTCCAGAAACAGAATTCAAATTAGAACATTCTAGAAATATCTCAATTAATTGAAAGAAATTTAGCAATTTAAGCATCAACAACTTACAACCAAATATATAGTCAAAATATAAATCAGAAAATAGTAACACTGCTAGCTACAAACTTGAAAGCCATTTTATTTGCTACTATTAAAAGTGAAACTTCAAATAAATCAAAGAGAAATAATTACCTGGATAAGAATAGCCATTTCTGCTGCTAGAGACATTAAGGACTAGTACTAGAAATGTTCCAAGCAGCAAAACCAAAACCCAAAACCCAGAAGCCTTCATCATGTAGAAATATATGCAATTACGCCAAATGACAAAGTCCCCAAGAAAGAGTGTTCTTTTGTTTTGTTCTCAGACTCTTCAAAAACTTCTCAGGAATCCCCTTTGGGTTTTAAGCAACTCAAACCATGAGAAATTTCACACGAAGGGAGTAGCTGGAAACAGAATCACCGGCCTTTCCGTCACACCAAGATTTAGAGGGCAACAAAGTCCACCAGGAATTCCGGGGAGATGACAAGAGTGGCTAAGAAGAACCCATGTCTTGCATTAGAATATGTAGCAAAAAACTGAATTTTTGGGTTTTCGGTTTTTGTGGTAAGTGAAATCATAAAAGAAAGCATGTGGCTTTCACTGACTCTACATTTACTGCATGCATCTGTGCTCTGCAGAGTATTTAGTGCTTCATTTAGTGTTGCAGTGGGGAGGGGGAATGAAAAGACATCAGTGCTCAAGGGTTGCCGTGGAATGTGAGCTTTTGGGCACGTCTGGCATTTGGCAGAGCGCCATTTGCATGCCCATTCGAAATTGTTGACGTTCATTAACGATAATATATTTATTTAATAGCTAGTTAACAACAACGGGGGTGTAGCTCATATGGTAGAGCGCTCGCTTCGCATGCGAGAGGCACGGGGTTCGATTCCCCGCACCTCCATATTTTTGTTTAAATTCTAGATTTTTCTTTTTCCCTAATTCTTTTCCAAAATTAAATTAAAGTTTTGGGGGTTTTAAGAACAGCCCAACTTGGGGGTTTTAAGAACAGCCCAACATAGCCTAGTGCCACTCAAATTTGGGTTTTAATCATCTTAAATCACCAAAGCAAAACACGATTAACAAACACACACTTTGATCAGAATTTAGATTTACAATACAAACCAATGAACTTGTTTTTTTTCCTTCTTTTTTTGGGTTGGCTCAATGACTTTGATTTTTAATATTGGAACTAGGTTTAAAACGACATTGCGGGAATCAAAGATGGTGTGCAGAGACACCAACCAAACCATCATGCATCGATCATCTTTAAGCATCGATATCTTTGTTCCAAATTCTTCTTCGCCAACAAAGTACGGGCTCAAATGCGACAACAACTAACATTTGTTACTGTTCTTCTTGCATCAAACGATAAGTGAATAGTCTAAAATTTATTATGAACCCAATCAAAATCATTGAAGCATCAACAACCAATGCGCACATCAATTGAAAGTTGAAACCAAAGAGACAGATACCAACTGGAAATAAAATTTAGACCCAACAAAACGGCCCAGTCAACAACTAATTGTCGAGCTTAAGATATGCTACATTATCATCTTAAATAAGAAAAGAGGAAAAGTAACAGCAACAAAGAAAAAGCTCTCCAGCTCCATATTTCTGACATCTTCATGGCCGATGCAAAATCAGATGCTTTCAACTTTCAGCGGTACTGCAATGAATATACAACCAACACAGAATTAATATCATTTCAAATTCAACACATTGCAAATACATACACAAACTAATAACAAGCCAAAGAACTATATGGAATTATAGATGCTAATAATTGATCTGCTACATGATCTCTGTACATTGAAATTCAAATTCAAGACATTGGCATACATACATACATACACAAACTAATAACAAGCAAAAAAGCTGTATAGAACTACAGATAATAATGATTGGTCAAAATTAAAGATATGTATCTTCCATCAACAAATCAATCTGGTACATTTTCTCTGTACATTGAATTTTTTTACTTCAATTTATTTGGAGGATGGGATATTTACATGAGATACCAAAAACGGATACAGAACAAAAGTGACCAAAACATTCAAGCTGATGACAAGTGGATGTAGAATTGGACAAATCCATCTGAGTTGTAAAATTAACACCAACCCAGAACATTCAAGCTAAATTGTGACTTGAAATGGGGCAGGGAAACGAGTACAAAAGTGTATATCCTATACCATCCAAAGAGCACCAAAAATAACAAAATAAAGGGCATAAGGATTGGAATTTATACCTTGATGAAGCCGATTTCCTTGGCGTTGCTGCGGAAGCACTGCCTGCAGCACATCAAGGCGTACTTCCGGATCAACCCATGAGGGTTTCCACATACCCGGCTGTCCAAAGTAACAAACAAGTTTTCCACATTAGACATGTCCTTCACCAAAAAATCTTCAAAAGCCAAAAAACTAAAATCTGAAATGCTTCGTCATATAGAAGAACATAATATTTTACCAAAATGTTATAATGCTAACATTTTACTAATCGAGTGATTATGCTAATATTTTACTAATCAAGCGATTGTGCTAATATTTTACCAATCAAGTGATACACAGTGATATTTTAGCAAAGTAATTTAGCATACATAATCTAAATCTCAAACAGGGAAATGCTGATTAAAAGAAAAATTCTACTAAGAGAAACAAGCCAAGATCAAACACTTGCAAAATATAAGAACGATTGAGGCTTAGATATGGGGAAGAAATTCATACCACGTACGGGAACCAGGCCCGTAGTTCTTCGGATGAGAGTTCCAAACGTTGGAATGGCCCATTTTGATTCTTGCTCGGTCGTCTTGGAAGGCCGCCTTCAACTTACTGCGTTGCTTCTGCAGCTGCAAGAAGACGATGGAGTTCTAAACCCTAATCCTATGACTGCCATTTTGTAAATTCTAGTTGCTTTTATAGGTCTAGGAATGAAACGCAGCGTTTTAGTCATTCTTGCCGCCTCCATGTAACGGGCCGTTTCATCCTCCAATCGGCACGTGATAGTCCCTTTTCTTTTCAAAATTACAGTATTTAAATTGTCAAAATTAAAATGAGATGGACCAAAATGAAAATTGAGTTAAACTACTAGAACAAAAATATATAATATGACTTTTTTTTGCCTCGATGTCCTTTCATCATATACGTCATTTATAAGACGAAAACTAATAAGGGATCTTCTAATTTTATCCAAATTCATATTAGCCAGCTGAATTTTGCGCAACCAATTTAGCATTTTCAACTCTATGTTGTCAAGCATAACATAAATATGTAACAACTTCATAGTATGTTGGAAAAAAAATATACAAATTTATAAATAAACTCAATCCTAGACATGTATTTATAAAAAAAACCCAAACACTATTTAAACATAGAAACACACCCAAAATCAACAATTGTATATTTTTTGGGTGTGTTTATAAATGAGTTTTGAGTGTGTGTAATGATAGGTTTTGGATGTGTTTATAAATTGTTTTGGGTGTTGGGTTTTTTTATAATTTCAGCCCTCATTTTGGGTGTTTTAGTGAAACCCAAAAAAAAAAAAAAGGTTGGTAATATTGTTTGTTTAATTTACAAAGTGATATTTTAAACTACTTTAATATACGGGAAGAGACATCAAATTCAAATAAAGAGGACGAGCACACTATTTTAGCCAATTGAGTTAACTCATGCAATGTTTTAGAACAATTTCAATCAATGTTTCAAAGGATCAAAACTAAAGTGTATTTTGTAAGGTAGATTTTTCAAATGGCAAAAAGTTGTAGAAAGAAAACATGCATGCTGCTGCTAAAATATAAAATTTTGAGGGTTCGTTTGGTACACCGTATTAGACTCTGGATAGGAGTAAATAGTCTATGTCAGGTGTTTGGTGTCAATTTATATTATTTAATTACCCGACTATTTTATACGGGTTGGGCTTTTAATACTCTTCTTACCTGACTAACTAATACAACCCACACACCCCGATTTAGATAATACACGCTTAATTATCTGGAACAATGATCCAAATTGAAAAATCATTAGCTGAGAAATTTCCCAATACTGATTTAAGGGTAGTCCCACATATTGAGTCCAAGATGAGATTTTGGAAAAAATTGTATGGGATAATATTTGACATGATTAACAAAAGTGGTTTTGCTTGGAATGATTCTTTGAAATGCATTGGGGTTGACAACGATGAAGCATGGAACACTTATGTGCCAGGTTAGTACACTTGTTAAGTAATATGTAATTCTTATATTTTTTATATTTTTATTTTTATTTATAATTTTTCCATTTTGATGTAGCATAACAAGGATGCTGATGGTTGGAGGGGGAAACAATGTCTAATATATGGTAGGTTGAAGAATATATTTGGGAAAGACCGAGCAACTGGTAGAGGGTCTGCAACTCCCACTGAAATGATGAATGAGTCTGTGCATCACATTGATGTCAATGATGATGATGAGGAAGTTGAGGTTGATCTAGAACATTCTGCCTCTTTGCCAAGATCAAACCAACAAAACTCAGCTAGCTCAAGCGATCGACACATAAGCGAAATGCAGATCTGATATTCAAAAGGAAATGGCTAAAGCATTTGGTGAGATGATTTCTGAGTCTGTTGATCAATTGAAAACTATAACTAATAGTTTGGTGAAAGGATCAAACCAAGACCTGACATTGCTCTGAATTGGCAAAGATGGACTTGTCTATTAATGACCAAATTAAGGCACTACGGCTAATTTTGGAGAAAGCAAGTGATGAGAGAACATTCCTGACATTGGATGGTGCTATGCGAAAAGCATTTGTTCTTCTCTTACTTGGGGCGAGGGAGCTGTGATTCACTCTTTAATGTAGTTTGGTTTATGAACAACTTTCCCTTTTGCTTTTATCACCTTAGTATGTGATCACTTTGAATTATACATTATTTGGTACTGTTTTTATTAACGTATGCGAGTATGTTGGAATTTTTATGAGATACTACAATTATGATAATGGGTTATATGAAAAAAAATCTTGGCAAAAACAATTGAAAAACAAATCTTGTCATATGAATCTTACCAAAAAAAATTCGTGTCATTTGAATCTCAATTTCCATTAAAATTATCAAAGAATTTTTTTTATTTTAAAAATAGTTGGATCTGATGTTATCCGGAACATCACCAAACACAGTATAACTTAGTCAGACTATTTATCCGGAACAGCACCAAACGCCTTATAATATTATGAATAAATAGTCAGTACTCTCCGGAACAAATTAATACTATCCGACGGAAATTAGTCAGTACAGTCCGACGTACCAAACGAGCCCGAGAGCATGTCCACCCCAAAAGGCTAAGGCTAAGGCTAAGGCAAAGCAAGGGCAGCTACTATTCACATGAATAATGGCAGCTTAGCCTTTTTTGGTTCCACCCCAAAAGGCTAGGGCAAGGGCAAGAAAAAAAAAAGATTTTATGCAACAAAATGTAAACAATTTAGAAATAAAAGAAATAAAATGATTATGCAAGAAAATAAATAAATATGAAAGAAAATATAAACAATTTACAAATGCAAGAAAAAAAATTACAATTTACAAATATTGGAAGGAGAAGAGTTTGTATGAGGATTTGGTGTGAAAAGTGAATAAAATTGTTATGTATTTATAGGGAAAACATCCATAATTTGTTGGTATTTTTTTTTTCAAAAAATTTAATTTTTTTTCGATTTTTTTGAATTTTTTTTCGCTCGGTAACATCAACGCCTATGGGCTTGAGCTCAGGCAAATCTTGCGCGGGTTGCTTGGCGCGTGTTGGAGGTCTAAACCCCTGCAAAGGGGCCTCTTACCTTGGCAAAAGGGCCTATGCTAGAGGTGGCCTGAGAGACAAATATATGCACACATAAAATAAAGTTTATTTAATAATAGAAGAAGACATAAACCGTTGATATCTACATACGTACGGCTGACCGCCGAGATGATTGGAGAATAACAGAGACACCACCTAATATTTGGATCCCACAATTCTTTTCTTTTCTTTTTTCTTTAAATAAACCAAATTATATGTTCCACCTTAATTTCTAAACACAAAATTATGATGGGCATATTGATTTATATTTATATGTTTACGACATGGTGTTCAAAATTCAAAAGGCACGGCAAACAAAAGGCGTTCGTTTAAACCAATTTGATAAATTCGAGAAACTTTTCTTCTTGGAGCTTCCTCCCAATCGAATCGTCTCCGTCTTCTTCTCATTTGGGTTGAGCATCCTCCACATCACATGCACGTCATCGTACTCACAACTCCTTATATCATGTTGTAGCCTAGGTAGCCCTGTTCATATTAATCTCAAATCTTCATCAAACATAATCATAATCTTCATCAAACATAATCATACTTAAATAATAATGACATGTTAATATATAATTACGTATATTAGATCAATTTATATATAGATCAATGTAATAAATTGCATCCAGTTGTGTAAAAGTTAATTTAATAAAGCATGCAGAGTTTGTGTTCGAATCTCTCATTTCCCAATATTACTTATGTCAAAAGGAAAAAAAAAAATCAAATGACTTACCTGATTTGCGATTGCCGAGGCGGGTAGTGACCCGGCTACAAAATTTTTGCATCGGATACTTCATCTTTTGCGACCACCACTCCATTGGGACTGAATGAATCCAAATTAGGATCACAATATCTGCTTTAAAGAAATTAGATTTAAATTTGGAACCAAAATAAGATAATTTAGAGAAATTAGGATGGTGATGATATGATAATTGCAACTAATTAACTCACTCTTTTGTCTTATGTGGACCTCTCTCCTCTTGGAGAGAAGCTTCTTCTAATCTTCTATGGATGTCCCCTATCAACGATTTTCTGATTGCCTTCCTCAAATTGAATTAACTTCTTATTTTTTTGACTTTTGCCTAACTCGAAAAAATTATGACGCGATTATGTATTCTCATATTCTATCATCTGCCAGATGTCAGTTTACAGTTTGGGCTATGTCCGTATCCAACGCCTTTTGCTTTGGAGTGTATTTCTGTAACTCACTACCTTAATTTAAGGTGTATTGTGCCATATGTATTATAATAAATTTGTTTATTTATATAAAAAATAACAAATATTTAACATTGGAAAATAAGTTATGAAGAATATTTATTGTCAATTTTGATTTGATGGGTTGTTGTTGTTGAGTTTTTTCATGTTCAAGGATCTCAATCGTCACTCTTATAGTATGCAGCTGTCTTAGCTGCACCACTACTCCATGCCCTCCACCATAGCCTTTGTTAACATTTTTAGCCTATCATAATCTTAACAGCATCCACAATTGGGGGGGCGGTGTAAAGCCACATTTACATTCCCTTTACACCTCCGGGGGTTGTAAATGTGGTTTTTGTTCAAACAGGGAATATATAAATCTAAAGATATATAATTGATTTTGCACACTTTTGTCTATATTTTCTCACATTTTCTCATGTAAGCCTCACCTGTAAGGGATGTAAAAAAAGGATGTACATATGCATCTAAATTTGCATCTCACGGTTGTGATGCAAATTTAAAATCGTTTACACCTCTCAATTGCAGATAATTTCGATCACAAATGATGTATATTTAACATACACCTCATTATACAACTCCCCACTGAAGATGCTCTAACATTAAACCAATTTAGTCTATCTTAATGTTAAACCCAACCGCTAATCACCCTCACGAGGCTTTGGTTTTTGATGGGACTCACATAATTGAGCTCTTGATCATTTTTAAGTCAAATAGGAAAAATTATATTTTCCGGTATCCATGATGTAAAAATGCTTTGATAATAGTAGTGAGTGAGCATACACATTGGATTATAATCATTCGTTTCACATTTGTACCGCACAATTTCAATTATTATTTTTAATGAGTTACCTGCGTAAAACTTCCAAAGTTCAATTTATATTTAAGTCAGTACTCAATTTTGTAAGATCATAATTGTGCATTAAGTCCACCCCTTTACACTTAAGTTTGAATATTCGAATTCTCCCATTTAAATTATATAAAGTTTAATAGATTAATCAGATTTATATAGGTTATCTATATTGATAAACTTCATTGAGTAAATATTAAGCAAAAAAAGAATAAGAAAAAGCATCCGTTGGTTTTGGAATTTTTGTATTTATTTTTCTGCTGACACATCGTCCGTTAAATTTTCGCGGAATAAATAATAAGTTACAGGAAACCTCAACATCTTCCGATAGCTTCTTCCGCCTTGATAAACAAAGTCCGTTTGAACATCGAGCGTAACAAAATAAGACCAAACAATACAAAATGAAATAATAAAAAAAGATATCGCTGGTTGCTCTGCTAGGGCAACCTGGGTGTTGTTGATCGTCGCGCGAATAATAACAGAAAAAAGGAGAGGTCAACCGGGTAGCCATGTCCAGGGCTCGAGTCTACGCAGACATCAACGTCCACCGCCCTAGAGATTACTGGGATTACGAATCTCTCACGCTTCAATGGGGGTAAAAATAACAATTGAAATCAAAATATTTGATTTATTTGTCTTACTTTTACATGAATCGTTAATTGGCAATCTAGGGTAGATTATAGCTTTCTGGTTTGTGTTGCTTTCAAATGCTTCAAATTGGTTGAAGGTGCAGAAAAATCCCAATTTGAAGGGAAAATGATAATGCTGTCTGTTCTATCTTTGCTGCATTGCATTGTTTTGTGTGTGCTGCAATTGAAGGTTCCAGGGTCGGGGTACTTGCTGCAGTTTGAATAATTGAATCAGATAAACTTGTTTTTGTGTTCCCTTGTCTATCAATGTAGCTAGAACCAACAAGTGATAGTTTGATCGTTGAGGCTTACCACTGGTTACTTGTTTGATTATTTTCATGGCATTGGACTGCATTTCTTGGAAGGAATCAGTGATTTTAGAGGTTTTTAAAATTTTTGTTGTTGTTTCTTTTGAGGTTTTCACCATGAATTTTTAAGGTGCATTTTCCCAACTATTTTTCTTATTTTTGCTTAATATTTTTTCTTGCTCAGTGATCAAGATGACTACGAGGTTGTTCGGAAGGTTGGCAGAGGAAAATACAGTGAGGTCTTTGAAGGTGTAAATGTTACCAACAATGAAAAATGCGTTATCAAGATCCTTAAACCGGTGAAGAAAAAGAAGGTGTGTTTTATTAAAGTTGTTCCTGTACTTCTGGGATATAACTGTCATGCTGAAGAAAACTTCGAGTCTTGGTAATGATACGATGAACAAAAGTGCATGTATGTCAGAAGTTGTTTTATTTACATTTCCTTATATAATTTAATTGAAACATAGTAATGGTATTCATGCAGATAAAGAGGGAAATAAAGATACTACAGAATCTTTGTGGAGGTCCAAATATTGTGAAGCTGCTTGATATTGTCCGGGATGACCACTCAAAAACTCCTAGCTTGATCTTTGAATATGTGAACAGTGCAGATTTCAAAGTGTTGTACCCCACACTGACAGATTACGACATTCGCTACTATATATATGAACTTCTCAAGGTTTTGTATCCTGTTGCAAAACATTGATTTTTCTAACTAATTGTACCCCGGCCCGCCCTTTTCTCTTAATACTTGAATAACCCTGATGGTTGGTAGAGCTAATTAGAAATACAAAATTGTAAATTCTGTGTAACAGACACAGAGGTTGAATCCCATGATTCTGACCTGTACTGGTTTAGCTTTTGCATGACTGGCTAATTCAAAACTTATCTCGTGATTGCAGGCATTGGATTACTGCCATTCGCAGGGCATAATACATCGAGATGTCAAACCTCACAATGTTATGATCGATCATGAGCTGCGAAAACTTCGCTTGATTGATTGGGGTCTCGCTGAATTCTACCATCCTGGCAAAGAGTACAATGTCCGTGTAGCTTCAAGGTAGAATCTCTTTCATCGTTTAACTTTTTAACCAATCAATTGAATTGTTAGTTTTCATCTAGATTCTTAAAAGACATAATGACTCATCCTTTCTTTTTTTTTTTTTTTCCTCTACGGGTAAGACTTGGGTTGTATCAACCCAAACTTTGGACAACCCAGGCAATAATCTTTGATGAGTTGAGTAAATATGGACATAATTTCTTAATTTGAATAATAGTTGTAGGGACTCAGATAAACTAAGGATTTGATAGTTGAATAAGTTGTAAGGACTGTTAGCACGGTGCATGTGCAGCTATTTCTTAACAGTTATCAAATAGCACTTGCAGTGAAATTCAGTTTGTGACCAATAGATTCCATGGTGCCTGATGGCGAATAGGTTTATTAGTTACTTCCATGCTGACCTCCTACATTGTTAACATGCAAATCTTTGTTTTCTTAGCAGAAAGTTGATAAATTTAAATGCTGTTTATCAGGCACTATAAGGGGCCTGAACTCCTTGTTGATTTGCAAGACTATGACTATTCTTTAGACTTGTGGAGCCTTGGCTGTATGTTTGCAGGAATGGTGAGGGTTATGCTGCCCTGTTATTTCTGTGTATCCATTTATTTTGTAACAGCTACATTTTGTTCACCATGATAGACTTTTCTAAACAAGGTGTTCTCTTTCCTTGCAGATCTTTCGGAAGGAACAATTCTTCTATGGTCATGACAATCAGGACCAGCTAGTGAAAATTGCTAAGGTAATTTTGGTTTCATACTTTGCTTGAAGATCTTACAATTATAGGCAATCTTTCACCTATATATCCTAATGCATTTCAACCACCAAAACTAGTTCTTCATTGCACTGTCTAAAAGTCTTCTTAAGATTGTTTAGTTTTCCCTGTTGTCTGTGAGTTGATCATACATTTATTGTTATTTAGTTGTGACACTGAGGTTTCATCAACGGCCAAATAGAAATTGAGTACTTATTAGCAATACAGCGCAAATGTTCACATAATTTGTTACCTTATGTAGATAACTTCTTCTTCAGGTTCTTGGAACAGACGAATTAAATGCATATTTGAATAAATATCACCTTGTCCTTGATCCTCAGCTCGATGCTCTTGTTGGAAGGTATATCTTCTCATCTTTAGCATGGAACCGGAACATAAACTTAGATGATCTTAGATGTGAGTGAACATTCTACTGCCATAACACAATAAAGTTATAAGGGGCTTGGTAGGGCTTCGGGGTATCAATCATTATGGTTGAAAGAATAAAACAGTGGCTTTAGGCCTCTGGTTCCTATGTAACCAAAAAAATGATATACATTGCTTTGTTTGTCTTTTCATTAGTTGTTTCTGGCATGATACTGACTTGGTATCCTTCCTGCTTTTGAATTCTGATTCAGGCACAGCAGGAAACCGTGGTCAAGATTTATCAATGTGGATAATCAACATCTGGTTTCTCCAGAGGTAATTTCTTCTTCTTCTTCTTCTTCCTCTTCTCCCCAGAAACAAACTTTTAGAAGATTTACCTTATATTCACGTATTTGTCATTCCTTACTAGTGATTCTTTGGTCTTTTTCGTGATATCTAGGCCATTGATTTTCTAGATAAGCTTCTTCGATATGATCACCAGGAAAGGCTTACAGCAGGAGAAGCAATGGTATTATTTAAGATTTAGCAGCTGTTTCTTTTTCCCTCATGTGTGTTTAATATATATGTCAACATACACAATTGTTTAGATACAAAACCTTTAGTATTGTAATAAGATGCATATTATGTTTGATGGTTAAGCACAAAATAGAATTTTCACTGTTGGGTTCCCATATTCTATGTTTCAGGCACATCCATATTTCTCCCAAGTGAGAAGTGCAGAAAATAGCCGGATGCGGACTCAGTAACACTAGACTCCCACAGAATCTTTTGGTAAACAAGCTTGTATCCCCTTTTTCTTTGGCTGTAGTCTGTGTATGATCACAAACAAGAAAATATATTTACCTAGCTTAGGCTGTTCATTGCATCCATTTTTTCTGATATATATATATTTTAAATGCTGGTATTCTTTCTTCTCTCCTCCAATTGCGTACTTGTAATTTTTACTAATTTCAATTTAGCAATTAATCAGAATGCAATGCAACAGTATTTCATTTGTCTCGAATTCTTTTTGCTTTATTTGCGTATTTTAGATTCTGGATTATGCTGATCCATGTTCAAGTTTCAAATACAATCTTCGATTTAACAAACGTGCACATTTATTACATATTCAAGAAAAGCTTTAGCTAATTAAAATCCAAGAGTCTAGGAAGGACTATGCAGAAGAAGATTCGAGAGATGAAGCTTCAAACACTTTTCTACAGGTCCTTCTCATTTAGGATTGTTTTTCTCATTTCTGAAGGTGAGGGAAACATGTATAAACATCAGATTTGGGATGTTTTGCTTCTGCATGCTCCCTGCACTTCACCTCAGACGTGGTGCAAATAAAAACCTGCATGCACACCTTGCACTGCGATCATCAACCACCATCTTGTATCAGAAACAAAGCAAGTGTTCAAAGTACCAGAAATTTTTATGTCAAGTAGCTTCATCTACAATTTCATTCTCTTACGACAATCTCGCAGTCAAAAACAAAAAAAGGAGCTAGAAAGAGGACTACCTGTATTGTCATTGATTTCTTGTTTGACTCAAGCTGGCTTCCTGCTCACCCAAAGATACAGAAATTAATCACCAACTTATAAGTTCCCTTGTTTACAAAACTATATATATATATATATATATATATATGTCTCTGTTTGGTGGCTTAGAACTTAGAATTTAGAGTACCTTTGGCAGCAGCTTTTTGCTTCTCCATGTTCCTCTGGCGAGCCATCTTGGACTTCTGACCGTTGCCTCCTCCCATTGCTTGTCCTTCTTCTCTGAGTACTTGCAGGACAGGTTTGCTACTAGTAGCAGACAGAAGAAGCACAAGGCTTTAAGAATGGCCAAGAAATAGAGATGATGACGAGGTACATTATATAGATCACTCTCATCAATTAGGTATTGTTGGATCCAGGAGAGAAACCACACATATCCAAGGGCTACCAAGAAACTTCCCCTTGAGCCTTGAGGCCAATGAGGGCAGCTATAGATTGAGACATGAACACACAAACCACAGACCACACCGATGTGAAACGAACTTTTTATTTTTAATTTTCCACCAAGGTCTATAAGATGTTTCATTTAGAGTGACCCAACCAAACAAATTAATGGATGCCACACATAGTGGTATGTTCAGTAGTGATACTTGTACAGCTGGAGCTCACAACAATTTGTGGTGCCGATATACTTGGTAGTAGATGAAATAGTATTGTATATAAGTGGTGGACCCATGCTACCCAATACGGTGAAGCATCCATTGGAGCGTGTACAAGGCAATGCACACTACTCTTTTTCTTCAGTCAAGAGTCATAGTTTAGGTGGTAGTTTGGAAGCTACAACAATACATTCAAGGCCAATTATGTTTTGGTCCCCTAGTTTTCTTTTGAATAATAGAAAAACGAGGATCTGAACTTGGATTTTTTTTAATATATATTTCATTGAGAAGTATTAGTAGATCAACAACTAGTTGATTTTGGTTATTGTAGTTTTAACACATTTGACTCCGTAGTTTCAATTTTTATAATTTGTATGTTTTCGATTTCAGAATTCTTCAACTGTAACAACTTTCCATTGTGAGACATTTCTTCACATTATCACACAAATAAATTATAAATAGAAAACCGCCCATTTACACTAGAGTTTGATTTCTCTCCTTGTATATTAAAGTAGTTTAGAATGTGGCTTTGTCAAAATAATAGAAGAGCGCCCAATTTATATGGATCAAAATCATAATTAACCATATATTGAATAAACAAGAAAAAAGGTACCAAAACAAGAGTCATTCTATAATTAGGGCCTTATATATGTCTTTTAGGTGATGTCTTATCTCTTAATATTTAGATTATGTTAACCAAATTAATCCAACGGCTAGCCAATTTGATTTAAAAATTGAGAGATAAGGCATCACCTAATGACCATATATAAGGCCATAATTATAGAATTCTTGACCAAAACAATCAATCACCCATTTGTGGGTTTTTGCACGAAATTATGAACTCCTCGTGTGGACCTTCATATTAGCCACATGATCATTTCATTAAATTTAAGTGAATTCTTATTCAGATGACTCATTAATATGAAAGTCCATATCAATGATCTATATATTACATCCTCTCTATAGAACGACTTGGGTTTTTGCTTACTTGGTCTTATTCGGAGGCCCAAACTAGTTCTCTTGACAAGAGAAGGCCCAATTTCGGAAGCCCAATAGAGTGACCTTGACAATATGTCAACTGATTGGCTGATTCCTTGAGTCCCAAAAATAAAAGTTCCAAAAAGTGAAAAGGATCCGAAAAAGGAAACCGGATACGTTGAGTGGGTTCCCTCCAAAGTCCAAAGTCCACGAAGCTGACCAGGACGTGCCAAAATCAAAACCCACAATGCACATGATTCCATCTACCGTCATTAAAACCTCAAACACCAACCAATCAATCACCGCCGTCACCAAATTGCATGGGACAGGATAAGAACGAAAAACGCTTCGCTAAAAAGACAAAATTGACCCCAGAAAAGGTCGAGCAGCTTCACAAGCACTGTAAAATAATGCATGCACAATTTGACCTTCACCAATACGGCGACGAAACGTGTCCATCGGAAAAAGTGACGCCAGGGCAAAGCAAAAAGAGAATAATTAAAACATCAGAATATGCTTCGCTCTGCTCTGCAAATATCCCTTTCTCTTTGCTCACCTGTGATTATTTTTATTTATTATGATCTCTCTTTTTTCCTCTATAAACTATTCAAACTCATCGCCATCGCTCTTTAATTTTATTTGGCTTTCGTTCTCCAATTCGTTTGTTCGAAGCGTTTTGGAGTATTAGTCATCAATATGGAGCTCGTACAGGACCTGTTTTTGACGGCGTCTTTCGCGCTGATTCTCTCTTTCCTGGTTGCGAAGCTCGTTGCCATGGCGGTGGCTGGCCGTCAATCGGAAGCGGAGTTCAGAGAGTGTGAGAATGCCGGTGGAGGTGTTGTTTTGGAGGAGGTGAGTTTCGAAGAGAGGAGACTGAAAGTGGAAAAGGCTTTTCACGGCCAGAGGAGGGTTGAGTTCGTCGGAGAAGTGAAGGAGGTCGATCAATTTCAATTCGAAGACAAACCGGTTCATCGAGTTGAGGAAATTGAAGAACCACTGCAGCATCATGAAGAAGGTCGTGAATTGACGGAGAAGGTGTTGGAGGAAGAAGGTTTGGGAGGAGAAGAGTCGGTGGCCGTCGGATTGCCGGAGAATCCATCGGACGGCGAGGAGAAGGTGTCGGTTGAGAAAGCGAGAGACTTCGATCATCAAAACTTGGAGAACAGAGGAGTTGAAGAAATTGGCGCGGAATCAGCAACGAACGACGTCGTTACTGCACAATCTGAGGAGCTTAGTGCTGTGGCTTTCGATGAAGCAAAGGGAAAGGGCGAAGCGAATGAGATTAAACTGAAAGCTACCGACTTTGATCGTGAACGTGGCCACGAGGCTCAGCAAAGCTCGGAGAAGAGAGGAGTTGAAGAAATTAGCGCTGAATCAGCAACAAACGATGTCGTTTCTGCACAACCAGAGGAAGTTACGGCTGAGGCATACGTGGCCAGTGAGGTTAAATTCAACAATTACAGCGATGAAGATGATTGGGAAGGGATTGAGAAGAGTGAGTTGGATGATGATTTTACTGCTGCTGTGAAATTTGAAGGACGATGATCGCTTGGCAAATATTGGCGGTCGCGGTGTGCAGGTGGCGCTATATTGAACTTCGAAGGGGGCATTTGAACCTCAGCCTACGGCTCTCAACTCTTCTTCAGATTTGTGCCAAGTGGTACTAGACTTCCTGTTATTCTTCTCTGTTGATATAATTAGTTTGTGTAGCTATCCATATCTTTATGCTTGCTTTACTGGTGTCTCAATTCTAATATGGTGGAGATACAAAATGGTGAAATCAGAAAATGGTAATTTGAACCTAGATATCTTACACCTTACCATGAAAATATAAATGTAAATTGCTAGATTGGGGATTGAGAAAAACAAGAGTAAAATGTCAGGCATAAATCAATTGCATTATACTTGAACTATGGGAATTATTGTTTTGTCCAAAAGGTGTAAATTGAACTATGCGAACAAATGTTGTTAGAGATAAGATATTACTGAGAAATATGAGGTTTCATGTAAAGTTATATTAGAAACAGAGGGCCTGTTCATGTCGTTGTTGCTTCTTCTTATATACATCGGCAATGTGCGTGATAAAAACTATAATCACATTAGCAACATACATTTTAATGATCTGCAATGTTTTTCAGAAACTTTGTGTTCTGTTTTACCTTCTTGACAGATAATCAGTTGAACTAGAGTGAGAAAAAGTAACCAAATGCAGGAAATGATATATTCAAATGTTTCGTGGATTGGATTGTTACAATTCCAACTAGTTTACAGTTTGCCATATGCTTTAAAATGGTCCTGCTCATTGCTTTTTAATTATCTTTATGACTTATCCCTTGTCTTGCTTTTCTTATCTTGTATTCTCCCTAGTCTTTCATAAATCATGCCTCTCCACATCGATGTTTATTTAGCATATGAAAAATATAGAATGCAAAATCTGAGCTTTAGTTGCTTAGCATTACATTGAAAGAGTCTTCAGTCTCCACCCTACGTCCACCCTTGACAGATCGCATATAACTTGGTTTAGTGTAAAAATTTCAGGCCACTTGATGACATCGTTGGTCTATATCTTGACCTTTCTAACCTCAGGTGCTATTGTCCTGGGTTTGATTAAATTTTCCAAAAAAAAAAAAAAGGAAAAAGAAAAAAAAAAAAAAAGAAAAAAGAGAAGAAGAATAAGTCACTTTTATTCAGAGAAGAAACAAAAAGACAGAACAAAATCAGAGGTTATGATCTTAGGAGACCAGAACAACAGTGTGTCTTATACAACTAAATAGTAATGCTGTTCTGAAATTTGTACATGAATCAAAGAAAAACCTCTTCCTGGGTAAAGGAAAATCAATTGGCTTCGAAGGATACCCCTCTTCTTCACAGAATCTCTGTTATTTCTTTCCCTCTTATGTCTGTTGTGCATGTATGCGTGCATAGATAGATGTGCTTTATCTTTTGTTTCTTGGCACTGTCATTTGGTTGTTGTTAAAGTTAAATTATTCACATATAGTTTTACAATGTTTTTTAGTTGTATTTTCTCTGCAATTTTTCCTTAATATATTAGGTTTCTAATCGGTGAATTTTCTCATTGACCCTGGCATTACATGAGTTGTCATAGGAGTTGTCGTAGTTATTGTCATAGGAGTTGTCATAGTTATTGTTGGGCACACAATTGGTGGCATGTATGGAATATTTGTCGTTCTGTCCTGTCTCTGTGCTTAAGATAAACAGCACACCTGTACACAAACCAAGCTAAGTGTATCAGAAGTAGTAACTTCTATACTACTGATGTAAAGGGCAAATACTTTAATTTATTTCATAACAGAGTTACAGCATGGAAAATTAAAGAGCTACAGAACCGAAGTAGAGAGGTTTTATTTTATTTTATTTATTTCTTTCTTGTCATCTAAGGCATTGCTGGAAAAGAGTTATCTGATTTTAGTAAAATCAGTGAAGATTTTCATGGACCTAATTCATCTTCTCATCATGACCATATCCTCCACCACCCCCGCCTACCCCACCACCACCATAACCTGGGCCTGTGCCCGAGCCTCCACCAAACCCACCACCTCCTCCAACACCATTACCAAATCCGCCACCATTGCCACCATTGCCACCATTGCCACCATTACCACCATACCCAACACCACTTCCAAAGCCACCACTGCCATCACCATAGCCTCCGCCTTTACCACCACCAGTGCCACCATTGCCTGTACCACTCCCACCACCACCAAAACCATAACCAGGCCCTGCCCGTAACCATCAGCTGTCAGCCCTCGATAAGTTGCCTCTTTACCGTGCCAATTCTTTAACCCATTGTCCAAATCAAGTCTCTTGTCTCTCAGATCTATCAGAGACCTCCCTTCTCTGGTGGCTTGAACAGATACATAACTGAAAAGCCCCATAGCCAAGAAAATGAGACTCCATGAAACTACATTACTCCTTGCCATGACTTCTCCTTCAGATTGCAACTTTACCTTCAAAAAGAGGAGATATTAAGTCAGTATTACAACAAAACGAGAGAGAGAGAGAGAGAGAGAGCAGGTCAGTATTACAACAAGATCACTGAGAGAGAGAGAGAGAGAGAGAGAGAGAGAGAGGGGAGCCTAGCTTAAAATCGTGGCACAAAAATGAGAGGCAGGGGTTCTGTATCGGGGGTCCCTAGATTTATAAGGTTGTTCTTGTTTCATAGGGTATGGGTTTCTAAGAGGTGCGCAGCAGATTGGCGGGGAAGGTAGCTTGCAAGGTTGGTGTGATTATATGACTCGTGCCAGTGAGTCTGGTGTTGAGGGCGATTTGCATGACCACAAGGGTGCAAAGTTGCTGCATCACCTTCGCTTGCACATTTATTGGGCTTAGTTTGCAATGGGCTCTTAGCCATTCAATTTCTTTCCTAGAGTTCCAAAACCAACCAACGGAACAAAGGCTTGGGATTTCATGTTCAATAACCAGGAAAGAAGGGGTAGAAGGCTAAGGACAGAGAGAGAAAATGGGCTGGAGATTAAGATATGATAAAATTAGATACTGTTGTTAAAATAATAACTTGGCAATAAAAAATAAACAATGAGATTCAATTAGTTTCTTTCTTTTAAGAAAAGGGAAAAGTTTAGGTATGCCCCTTGAATTTTCGCTCATATTTAACATTGAATTTTTAATATTTTCTGTTATTTGGAATTTAGCTGAGCTTGATGGTGTTGAGTGCAGAAAAAGACAATAGAGAGAGAAAAAAATAAAGAATAGATTAGCAGAGTAGATTAAAAGGAATCCAATCTGAATAATGTAGAACACCGCGGGAAACATAATTCCCGGAGGAGGATTGCTGAATTTTTCTGGAAAAAAAGAAAAGAAAAAGGATATGAGTGATGGCCGACAGTTCTGACTCTGAGGGTCGTATTGCGTTGAAAGTGAGGTATTAAATTCCTGTACCCCGTTAAAATGCAAACTGACCAACCCTCTATTTCATGGGCCCTACAGGTTGGGAAACTTTGGTTAGATGTCAAATCTAACGTGTAGGCAGAAGTCAGCTTGGAAAAAACTACAAAAACCACCTCAAGCTGACTTGGCCTCCACATTAAATTTGACGTCTCCTTAACAAAGAATAAAAGCTAAATAGACAAAATCAAATCACGGGGCCTGAATTATGATAAGGGAGTTTCACTAAAACACTCAAAATAGAGGTTTAAATTATAAAAAAATTCAAACACTATTTAAATATATAAACACATTCAAAACACATCATTACACACACTCAAAATTTATTTATAAACACACTCAAAAAGTTGACTTTGGAGTTGATTTTGTGTATTTCTATATTTAAATAATGCTTGGGTTTTTCTATAAATACATGTATAAGATTGAGTTTATTTATAAATTTGTATTATGGTAATTATGCCTTTTCTTTTTGCCTTTTTAGTACAAATAATAGTCTAAATTATAGAAGAAGAGATTTCTCATACACACATACACAACTAATATAATGGGAGTTCGAATATGAATGCAAGGGAATGGACCCACGATCCTTACTAAAAGGACTAACTTTACATTTTGCCTGGTTGGTTTGAAATCAAGTAAGAATGCCAATCAACGAGGTCATGGCCCCATTATTTTAGCTGCCTTATAGCGACAACAAATATACATGTATTTTTTTTTTTACTTTTATATAAACGATAGTTTAATTGTTCTAAATTAATTTAATATATGAGAAGGGAAATTCGAATTTAAATACAAGAGTATGGACTCACAGTCCTTACTAAAAGGCGCCACATATGCTATAATTGCATATTCTAAAGCTTAACACTAATTACATGTTTTATTCACTTGCCTTTCCCTCCCTTTACATCATTCGATGAGGAGTGTAATTCACCCTCTCATTATTTGTCACATGTGACGCTGCACTTTATTATGATTAATTTCATATAATATGCATAAATTTAACCATATTATTTTCCTTCTTAATATGAAGGATAATCATAAATAATGTGTAGCACAGAGGATATATATTTTGATAAAAATACGATAAAATTTTATTAGATCAATAAGAATAAAGAGTGTAAAGGGAGCCAAATACAGATTTGAGGAGCTAATTATTGAAAAGGAGTTTGGATTTACTGCTATAAATATTGATAGGTGTCCATTCTAATCGGAAAAGACAATTCAACATACATAAGATAAGCAATCAAATAAGAATTGACTTATTAAGACCCGCTTCAAATTATTTTTAGCGTCTTTCTTTGGGTGGGAGAAAATGACATTCGAGCGACAAATTGCACAATTGTTTTATGCATGCATGTGGCTGCTGCTTTCGGCCAGTAAGCTGTTGCCTATCATTATATAATTTTAGATTAATAGAATGCATGTAGACGGCTTTATTATATTTATAAATATATTGAAAGCATCCATAACATTTAGTGATGAATGATGGGAACAATTGAAGCCGGCACGGCAAACAATCGAACCGAAAACGAGGGGCCACAAAGTAAGATACCATAAGCAATTTAGATTGGTGATTCTTCAAGAACTCAAAAACCATTGCTTGCTTGCTTGCATATAGAAAAAAATAAATAAAACATTGTATGATCTCTCACACCCACACACTCTCTGTTATGTTGCTTCCCCATCGCCAGTTTGCCAGTTTAAAATCATGATATTTTAAACTGATAAAACAAAGTTCACATATCTTTCACACGTTTTCTTCTTTCTTAAATTTTCATATAATGGTAAGTAAGTAAACTTTTCTTTTTATAAGCGATAATTTAAACTGCAAATCAATGTCATTTTTCAATAGGCTAGACTTGTTGGCGGTAAGTAAGTAAACTTAAAGATAAATAAACCTAAACAACAAAAAGATGGGAGATTCTAGAAGAAGAAGAAGAAGGCGATTTCAATATTTTATGTGGGTAATCTAACCCTTAATCCATGTTTATCACTAATGAACTAACTACTTAAAAAAATGTGAAATGTTCTAAATAAAAACTCACCCACTGCTAAAAACAAAAGCAATAGAAAGAATCAACCAGACACTCGATCAATTATTAGTGGTAGCTGGTAGGGTCTCTTCCAGCTAATGGAATAGATGAATTTGAGTGCAGGATATGAATACAGTACGTGCCTGTCCTTTTCTTCCACGCTTTAATATCACAATAATAGCATTACTATTAGGGCATAATGATATTCTCACCTTGAGTTTATTGATATATATATATATATATATATATATAGTTGTCTTTTATTGAGGGACACACTTTAGGGTATATTACAAATTGTTTTCCTAACGATCCAAGCAATCTATTTTTTAAATATACATTCGTAGATCATCTTTGCAAAAAATTAGACAAATCGAAAACCATTTCGACATCCAATTATAGCCTACAAAATCAATGAACATAGTACTTTAAGAAAGTACTAAAAAGTTAATAACACAATTGTGTGGTCAAACGATATCGAATTCAAGTGATTTTTTGTAGAGATAATCTTTGAATGATTATCTAAAACATACACGGTTTGGATTAGTGAAATACAATACAAAGTGGGTCCTACAAGGGTGTCTCCTCAAATAAGTTACTTTGAGGATCCTTCAATTAAAGCTCTTTATATATATATATATATATATATATATATATAAGGCGGATCCGTGGCACCATATGTTATACACAATTTTTGGGCCATTAGATTACTCCACTTTCAATGGATGACATTAAATCTGACATAAATTTTTTACATAAAAAATAATTAAAGTATTTTTCTCGGAAAGTTAAATTTCTCTCACAAAAGCATTTTTTTCTCTCTCTTCTCTCTCTTCCCCATCACGTTTCTGCTGACACTTTCTTTCATTAGACCAAAAAAATTAAAAAATAAAAACTTGTTGATCTTTCTATATAATTCTTTCTCTTTCTTTGAAATTGTTGTTCATGTTTTTGAATTTTTGGGTTTCGGATTTAGGGATTTTAATCTTCTCTTTCAACCAACATGAGTGAGGACTAGCTGTTGGCAATTTTATATTTGTTTTGTGTAGCTTCATTTCTGAAACTCCAAACTTTGAACCAAGCCATTAAAAGCCTTAACACATAAGAATGTATCGCCCTGCTATTGTAAAAAGAAAAACTTGTAAATTGGAGTTATGCGAATCAATTGTACCACCATTTCTCAAGTCTTACAGACAGAGCCGGTCCATTAGATATGAAGGCCCTGTGCGAAGAAAGCTGATGAGGCCCTATATGTATAAGTAAATTAACAATTTTTCAAATTTTAAAATGCATAAATCATACATTAAACCAAAAAATGTGGTATCAATTACGTTAGAACCCACAAATAGAATCAAGATCATCCTTCATCTATTTTCACATACTCACATCCATTCAATTTTCTTTTACATACAAAAAACCTACACATACCCACAAATATAATATAATGTTAGGCTTTCAAAAACATTTGGAGGCCCCTAAATTTTGGGGGCCTTGTGCGGTCGCACAGCTCGCACATATCATAGGTCTACTCTGCTTACAGATAGTAGCGGTAAGGAAGTTTGTGCGAATTCAAAATATTATTTGGATATCAGTCTTCTTCACTATGGTATCCAAGCTTGTTAGAAGGTAACCCAACTTGGCATTTAAAAAAAGGGAGTTTCACTAAAACACCCAAAATGAGGGCTGAAATTATAAAAAAACCCAACATTCAAAACACTTTATAAATACACCCAAAACCCATCATTACACACACTCAAAACCCATTTATAAACACACCCAAAAAATATACAATTGTTGATTTTGGGTGTGTTTGTATGTTTAAATAGTGTTTGAGTTTTTTTATAAATACATGTCTAGGATTGAGTTTATTTATAGATTTGTATTAAAAAAAAGGACCAAAAACCAATGAAAAATTGGGACTTTTCACCTAATATGTAGGATTTTCTTAGTTTATTTGTTTCTCGCTTGCTGGGCATGTTTTGCCTTTAGCTTTCTTTGTTTTCAGTTTGGCTGTGTTTCCTTTTTGCTCTCCATTGTTTGGAATAGAATTGTCGTTGACAAAAATGAAAGTAGTACTACAGCAAACAAAAATCTTCACAATTATTGTACAATTCTTCGAATCTCATTAGAATATCAAGAGACAAGACTTCGAGCAGTTAAAGCTAAAAAACAGAGAGATAGAGGGAAAGAAACAGAGGAGCAAGAAGGTTTATGGGTAGTACACGCTCTCTACCTCTACCATTCATATTGCATGGTCACATTCTACGGCCATATCATTTTCGTTATCCTATCCTATACTGACTAATTAATGCCACATTTTGGCATTTCTAAATTGTTTAATTATTGGTTTAAGTGGAACTTCCACTAAAACCTCTGGATGAGGGTTGTGGAAGTGTAATCAGATCACAACCAAACGATAATTAGTATAAAATTAGGCAACTGATTTTTACACTCATCGTTTAGCCTCCCACACTTCTCTACGAGTGAATAAAGAATTGTAAATGACTCAATTTGCGATGTACACCCCGCTAAAACGTGAGTGCCAAAACTACTACCCTAAAATTAATCACCGAAAATACGCATTACAGACGCGTTGTGGTTTTTTTTTTTTCTAGGACCTTGTTTGTTTGTTGGTCACGATCAGTTTTTTGCTCCTCCTTTTCTTGTGAAACACAATGACAGAAAGATGGTGTGACGTCCAAAAATTCACAATTAAATTTAGGGAACAAGTCCCTAGCAAACTGCCTTATCTTTATAAGAAACCTGTAAAATAAAAGGAATGTTGACAGATGTTCCCCATCCATATGAAATATCATCAGGCGGGGTAGGCTTATGTAGCACCTTACCCTCAAGGCTTTTATACTACACTATATTAACAGTACATTGGTGAAATATTTGGATTTCAGTGAGGTTAATTTACAACAATGACAACCACAAAATAATTGAGGCACTGCATCATCAAATGACCAAACCAGTCTGAAATCAGTTATTTTTTTCCTTCTTTTTCCTAGCATCATTTTTTTATTCCCTTTAGGTGTTTGGGTGGCCCACATAATACCGCCAATTATGCAAGTCCAAATCCCCTTTCAGACCTGAATGAAAGAGCATAAGAATCAAATCTGCAATGAGAAGAGGTGGTTAGAAAAAAGAGAAAGGAAAAGAAAAGCTCAGGCCTTATGATTGATTGTCCACTACTCAAGTAGAGAATATTTAAATAGTGGAGGGGTATCAATTGAATTAGAATCTCTCAGTGCTATGTGAACTTTCACTTCCATTGTCACCGAATTTCCCAATACAAAACATCACTAAGAGAGAGAAGTAAAAGAAAACCTCCCCTGTTCAGGCTTACAGACAGAGAGAAGATGAAGGCATCCACTTTCATGCTTCTGCTAGCAGTCATGCTTCTGCCCATCTCACACATCTGTGTGGTAGCAGAAGACAGAGAGCAACAAGTGAAGAAGACTTACATCATTCACATGGACAAGTCCCAAATGCCGGCAAGTTTTGAAGATGACCATTTCCAATGGTATGACTCATCTTTGAAATCAGTGTCGAATTCGGCAGACATGCTTTACACCTACAGAACCATAATTCATGGCTTCTCCACAAGGCTGACTGCTGAGGAAGCCGAGCTGCTTGAAAAGCAGCCAGGAATTCTCTCTGTTCTACCTGAAAGGAAATACGAGCTTCATACAACTCGGACACCAGAGTTTCTTGGATTGGGGAAAAGCGAAGCCTTATTGCCAGCATCAGATAAAGTGAGTGAGGTGATTGTTGGAGTTGTAGACACCGGTGTGTGGCCCGAGCTCAAGAGCTACGATGACACGGGTCTTGCGGCAGTACCAAGTAGCTGGAAAGGGTCGTGTGAGGTGGGAACAAACTTCAGTTCCTCAAGCTGCAACCGGAAACTCATTGGTGCCAGATATTTCTCAAAGGGGTATGAAGCAGCACTTGGACCCATCAACGAAAAGACAGAATCAAAATCACCAAGAGATGATGATGGCCATGGAACTCACACCTCATCCACTGCAGCCGGGTCTGCAGTTCCAGGAGCTAGCCTCTTCAGTTACGCTTCAGGGACAGCACGAGGGATGGCTCCACAAGCTCGAGTAGCCACATATAAGGCGTGCTGGCTCGGTGGTTGTTTCGGTTCTGATATCACAGCAGCAATGGAGAAGGCTGTTGAAGATGGTGTCAACGTTTTATCTTTGTCTATTGGGGGATCACAGTCCGAATATTACCGAGACACTGTTGCCATCGGAGCTTTCTCTGCCGCAGCGCAGGGGATCCTTGTGTCATGTTCAGCTGGTAATGGTGGACCGGATTCTGGGAGCTTGTCCAATGTTGCGCCTTGGATAACCACAGTGGGTGCTGGAACATTGGACCGCGATTTCCCAGCTTTTGTTAGCCTCGGAAATCAAAAGAAATACAGAGGTATATCACTCTATAGGGGAACATCCTTATCTAGTGGATTACTTCCACTTGTATATGCTCGCAATGCAAGTACCTCCTCAAATGGTGCGCTATGCAGTCCTGAAAGTTTGATACCTGCAAAGGTTGCTGGGAAAATTGTGGTATGTGATCGAGGGGGAACTCCTAGAGTCCAAAAGAGCTTGGTGGTCAAAAAGGCTGGTGGCTTAGGGATGATTTTGGCGAACACTGATAGTTACGGAGAAGAACTTGTTGCAGATGCATATCTCTTGGCTACAGCAGCAGTTGGCCAGAAAGCTGGTGATGCAATAAAAAGCTATATTGCCTCAGGTTCTAATCCAACAGCCACAATTGCTCTGGGAGAGACAGAGTTAGATGTGCAACCCTCCCCAGTGGTGGCTTCATTCAGCTCTAGAGGACCAAATATCATCACTCCAGAAATACTCAAACCAGACCTAATAGCACCAGGAGTGAACATCCTTGCTGGGTGGACTGGTGCAGTTGGACCAACTGGATTAGCTGAAGACAAAAGGCGGGTCACCTTCAACATCATTTCAGGTACATCCATGTCATGTCCACATGTGAGTGGTTTGGCCGCCCTAGTCATGGCAGCTCACCCAGAATGGAGCCCTGCTGCCATTAAGTCTGCACTCATGACCACATCCTATACAACTTACAAAACTGGAGAAACAATCAAAGATATAGCAACTGGAAATCCTGCAACACCGTTCGATTATGGTGCTGGGCATGTGGACCCAGTGGCAGCCCTTGACCCTGGCCTTGTCTATGATGCTGCTGTCGAGGACTACCTAAGCTTCCTCTGTGCCTTGAATTATACCACAACCCAGATCAAGCTAACCACTCATAAAGACTTCACCTGCGATTCAAGCAAGAAATACAGCCTTAGAGATTTAAATTACCCATCTTTTGCTGTTCCTCTAGAAACAGCTTCAGGCAAAGGGGGTGGTTCTAGAGCTTCAACCACTGTAAAATACACACGGACGCTGACCAATGTGGGTACCCCAGCAACATACAAGGTATCAGTGTCTTCACAGACACCATCAGTGAAGATCACGGTTGACCCAGAATCACTGAGTTTCAGTCAAGCATACGAGAAGAAAACTTATACTGTGACTTTTGTTACTAGTTCTTCACCATCCGGTACAACCAGCTTTGGTAGGCTGGAATGGTCTGATGGGAAACATACAGTAGGTAGTCCTATTGCTTTCAGCTGGGTATAATTTTAACAGCATTGAAGAACTGATCTAACTCCAGATCAGAATTGTATGGTTCCTGCCAAAAAAAAACAAAAAAACAAAAAAAAACAAAAAACAAAAAACCCCCAAGTGTATATCTCTTAGTATGTTGTGAACTTGTCCTGTAGCTCTCTGGTATCCTAACAACTGAGCACATATAGCCAGTTGATGTGTTTCTTTTTTCCACTCTTGAAATTAAAAGGGAATGCAAAGATGGAAAATTAATTGTACAGGAAACTGTATAGACATGGGGCTTTGAAAAGGATTCCAAGTTGTATTCATATATGATATCTAAGTTATAACTAAAGCTAAGATGACCTTATCTTCATTTTCTTGGCCATTGAGGCCTTCTTTTCTCTTGTTTTTCTTCGGACCCAAAAAAAAAAAACACAAGGGCTCATGATTGCCATGAATTCATAATCTTTCATCAATGAGTTCAACAATTTGGCATGATTTGATATAGGAGCAAAGCCAGAACAGTACATTACACATAAGTTGCTCTAAAATACACATCACTTGATATCAGTCCAGCTAACTTACAATTATTATCACCAAAAGCACTGATGGTTGCCTTTTCTTACCATCACCCAGAAGAAAGCTGTTATTTTGTTTCCATTTATCCTCAAATACATAAAACCAAAACCTTAAGGATACAAAATTAATCAAAGCTTACCACATGTGTACTAAAAGAAAGGAACTTGCAGTGATTCTTACCCCACTTGAAATCTTTATCACAAAAAAATGAATCTCAAAGGAGAATTAGTCTGAAATAGAAGTAGAAAGAGACAATATCTGATGTGTATATCTTTAATGATAAAACTAATCAGAATTCAGTGAACAACAATAAAATTGGCTACCTCATTCGCCAGAGCACTAGTGAGCCACGACGAGTAGTGTTCTTCTAGCAAGCAATCTTTGATGCTCATTTACCAAAATCTGATTGATTGCTTGCTTAGCCCAAATGTTGAGCTTGGAGCTGGGTTTGGATCTTCAAACTAATCTGATTGATTGCTTAACAGCCACTTTGCAGGCAGACTGGGCTGGCGTTGTCAGAAACCCAGATTAATTTGCTTGTACATTTTGGGCCCCATTTCACTAACGATAAAATAAAATAAAATAAAATAAAAAATTGAAGCCTTTTTAACATATTCAAGCAAAGAATTAAATTAGAAAATTTGGCAAAAAGATGGTTCAAATGTCAAGAGGTTTAATTGAATTTATCCGAAGACTAATCATAACTATACTGAATAGTAAAAATTATGATAATGAAAAAGAAAAATGGCATAATTGTAAAATGATATTTCGTATATATGTTCTCTTGCACTAGAGAGAAAAGACAACATATAAAGCCAAAAAAACTACCCAAGGAAGGTAAATTAGATCCTAAGTTAAAGGCACTACTCAAGGAAGGTAAATTAGATCCTAAGTTAAAGGCACTAATTTGTACAAGACTTAACAGAGAAATTGACTATATATTCAGTAATCTTCGAATATTGTCACTTCTTCCATTCTTTATTCTGCTCATCATAAGCCAAAATTTTTGTTTTTGTTTTTTTAATAACAAGTGAGAGTTCATTACAAAACAAACAAGTCTTTATAAATAAAATAAAACCCATCTTAAATTTATTTCTTCTTTTCTCTTGGGTGTTAGAGTTGGGTGAATTGGCCCACATAAGCACTAAAGAAACGGGGCCTGGAAGCACTACATGCCTATTTAAATTAGGAATCTCGGCGAAATTCTATAGTGAGGGTGTCATATATAAAACCCTTATGCGGATCTTCATATTAGCCACAATATCATTTCATTAAATTTAAGTGAGGTTACCATTCAGATAAATCATGTGGCTAATATGGAGGTTCACATCTATAGTCCATATATGGCACCCTCACCATAAAACGACTCAGGAATCTCTAAGTGCCATGTGAGTTTTATTGGTGTTCGAGTGGTTTCATTTCATTTAGCATATCCTTCTTCTTTTTTCTCTCGTTTACATGAAATGAGGATAACACTATTATGTTATCCTCAACCAATTATGGTATGTCATGCGTGATCAATTTTCCACGTGTTAGTCTGTGATTAACGGGGAATAGCAAAACAATGTTTTTCCCGTTTCATACAAGTTTTTCTACTTGTATGAGGCGTTAGAGTTGGGTCAGTTGGGATAGTTTAATGCGACCAAACCAATGATGCAGCTTATCCATATCGAGATCCAGTCATGAATGAATGAGACCACTAGCATTTTCATTCTATCCAATCCAACAAACAAAATCTGCTAAAGACTCAACTCTGCTAAAGCTCAGACAGTGCCATATGACATGAATTCCAATCTCACGTGAGTTTCCAAAAGTGTATTTTTAAATAAGGAATCTCTCAGTGCCAGGTGAGTTTTATTGGCGTCCGGGTCGTTTCATTGGCCCTCAACTACAATTTGTATTTCTTTATTCCTCGGATACACAATTGGAGAAAATTTAAATAGCCAAGAACCATTCCATTCCATGAGAACCTATCAATGCCATTGGCACTGCAAATACCGCTTTTCCCAAAGTAGTAAGAGGAAAAATTCCCATATCGCAGCAAATTCAGAAGCTTGGGCTTGCAAGGATTGGGAAGATAAGAACACCCATTTGCATGCTTATGCTTCTGGTTCTCTCTCACATCTTGTGCGTGGTAGCAGAAGAGAGAGAGAGCAGCAGATGAAAAAGACCTACATCAATCTTATGGACAAGTCCAAAATGCCTGCAAGTTTTGGCGACGACCATTTCCAATGGTATGGCTCATCTTTGAAACCGCTGTCCAACTCAGCAGACATGCTCTACACCTGAAAAAATGCTGTCCACAGCTTCTCCGCAAGGCTAACTGCTGAGGAAGCTGAGCTGCTTGAACAACAATTTGGAATTGTTTCTGTTATGCCTGAGTTGATATATGTGCAACACACAACTCGGACGCCCCAGTTCCTTGGAATGTTAAGCAAAAATGAAGCCGTCTTCCCGGCATCAGAGAAACTCAGCAAGGTGGTTATTGGAGTGGTAGACAGCAGCGCATGGCCCAAGATCAAAAGCTACGATGACAAAATACTTGGGCCAGTGCCAAGAAGCTGGAGAGGGCAGTGTGAGGAAGGCAAGAACTTCCACTCCTCAAGCTGCAACCGAAAACTCATTGGTGTGAGGTTTTTCCCAAAAGGGTTTGAAGCATCAATTCTTGGACCCATTGATGAAAAAGTAGAATCAAGATCACCGAGAGATGTTAATGGCCATGGAACTCAAGCCTCAACCATTGCAGCCGGGTCTGCAGTTCCAGGAGCTAGCCTCTATGGTTATGCTTCAGGGACAGCAAGGGGAATGGCTACAAAAGCTAGAGTGGCCACATATAAGGTTTTCTGGTCTGGTTGGTGCTTTAGCTCTGATATTCTAGCCACAATGGACAAAGCTGTTGAAGATGGTGTCCACATTTTATCTGTGTCTATTGGGAGATCGCAGTATGAGGGTTTCTACACAGACATTATTGCTATTGGAGTTTTCTCTGCCATGGCCAAGGGAGTCTTTGTATCGTGTTCAGCTGGAAATCGTGGGCCAGAAGCTGATACCTCATCTAACAACGCACCTTGGATAACCACCGTGGGTGCTGGAACACTAGACTGCGATTTCCCAGCTTATGTTAACTTGGTAAACGTGGAAAAAAATACAGAGGAGCATCCATTTACAGCGGAACACTCTTATCTAGTGGATTGCATCCGTTTGTTTATGCTCGAAATGCAAGTAACTCCACAAGTGATCCATGCGCTCCTGACAGCTTGATTCCTGAAAAGGTTGTTGGAAAATTCTGGTGTGTGATCAGGGAGGAACTTACAGCAGGGTTGATAAGAGTATGGTGGTCAAAAAGGCCGGTGGCATGGGGATGATTTTGGCTGACATTGAAGGTTATGGAGAAGAACTTGTTGTCAACTCATATGTCTTGCCTGTAATAGTGGTTGGCCAAAACGCAGGTGATGCAATAAAAAGATATCTTGTCTCCCACGGCAATCCAAAAGCCACATTTTCTGCTGGGTAGACAGAGTTGGGTGTCAAACCCTCACCGGTGGTGGCAACATTCAGCTCTCGAGGACCAAATCCAGTCGCTGGAACAGTACTCAAACCAGACCTAATAGCACCAGGAGTGAATATCCTAGCTGGGTGGACTGGTGCACTTGGACCAGCTAGACGAGCTGAGGACACCAGGAGGGTGAGCTTCAACATATTTTCAAGTACATCCATGTCATGCCCACATGTGAGTGGACTGGCAGCACTTGTCAAGGTGGCTCACCCAAAATGGAGCCCTGCAGCCATTAAGTCTGCTCTCATGACCACATCCTATGCAACGTACAAAAATGGTGCACCAATCAAAGATGTTGCTACTGGAAAACCTGCAACACCATTTGATTATGGTGCCGGGCATGTCGACCCAAATGGCAGCCCTTGACCCAGGCCTTTTTTATGATCTTGGTGTCGAGGACTACCTAAGCTTCCTCTGCCTATCATTATACAACAAGAGATATCAAGATACTCACCCACATAGACTTCACCTGCGATTCAAGCAAGAAATACAGTGCTGGAGATTTAAATTATCCATCTTTTGCTGCTTCCCTATACACAAATTCAGGCAACGGGGGAGCAGGCACTGAAAAATACACAAGGACTCTCAACAATGTTGGTACCCCGGGAACATTCAAGGTCTCTGTGTCAACACCATCACCAGCTGTGAAGATCTTGGTTGAACCAAAATCACTGAGTTTCACTCGAGCATATGAGAAGAAGACTTAACTATGACTTTTGTGGCCAGTGCTATGCCATCTGGTACAAACAACTTTGCTCGCTTGGAATGGTCTGATGGGAAACACATAGGTCCTATTGCTGTCAGATGGTCTTTAACTTTAGAAACATTGTTGAACCTAATCCAACTCCAGATGAGGGGAGGTATTGGCTCCTCTCTGATCCTTCGTTGCTGATAAGGTGCGTATATATGCACTGAATCATGCAGCGTTGTGAAATAAAAATCCGTGGTTATGGGTTTTCTCTTAGTTTTAATTATATCCCTGAACACATCAAATTTGTATTTTCTGGAAAGAAATGTTGAGAATTTGGTTTTGGATATCACCAGACTGAGGGAAAAGAAAAAAAGGAACCTATCACACAATCTTAACAAGTAAAATATATATTAGGAAAATGATATCCTTGTTCTACCATGATTAGTTTCATATCAAAATTCAGAGGTAAAAGCCAGATACAAAATACATGCAAACATGAAGGAAATACAAAGTCCACCACAGTTGTATCATAATTTAGTGATATTTTAAATGACAGTCATGTGGAAAAACAAAACACCCCCATCTTTAGAGACCAAAGCAATACACAAAACCCGCTTCATACTTTACTTTCTATTCCAATTTCTCAGAAACCAAACGGGATAGTCTGAAAAGCAAAGCATAACACACGTACATACATTCTAATATGTAATTACGAATACACATGTATGAGAGTGTCTCGATCTTGAAATAAAAATAAAAAAACACATTGAATCGTGAAAATTTCACAAAATGAAAAGTGAAAGTTTTTGAAAAAAAAAAAGGGAACTTACATTGACGTTTCGTGGAGATGGAGATGGATCGCGTCGATCAGAGAAAACCCTCTTGATCCACGCAGAGAGGAAAAGTTCAGAGTGTAGGAATCGAAGCAAAACCCAAATCCTAAGATTGATTTCTGGGTTTCTTGAGCGCTAATTTGTATTCGAATACATTTAGAACGTATAGCCGGGCGGCTATACCATTTAAATATTAAAATATATTAAAACCATATAGCCGCACGGCTATCCTATTTGAATATTGCGGCTGTACTATTTAAATATTACACTACATTAAAACAGTATCCCGCGCGGCTATACTCGTTAAATATTAAAATATATTTAAATAGTATAGCCAGCAGCCGCGCGTCTATACGCTTTAAATATTACAACATATTTAAGAGTATAGCCGGTCGGCTATAAACTTTAAATATTAAAATATATTTAAATAGTATAGCCGGACGGCTATACTGTTCCTTCTATGGAGGCTGAGCCCCGAGCACAACGGTAGCACCTTATATGACTCGTATGAGCTCCGAGCTCTGATTCACCAACTTAACAAAGCCATTCATGTGTCAATTCACCCTTCTGCACACAAGGCTGGAGTCGAATTTCCAAAGAAAGTGTCAAGACACCCAAGAGAATATTTCTGAAAGAAAGAAAAGGAAGATACAATCGAAACTTTGATTACTAATCTAAGCAGCAAGCAGCAAGAGGAAACTTCTAAGTCAGCCTCAGCGCCATTTCTTAAAGAAGAGCTCCTTCTGCACAGCACTTATTGCATGGTTGGTCTCAGCATTCTCAAGAACATCAGAGATAATGGCAGCTACATGACCAAGTGGCTCAACCACATGAGACAATATGACAAGGTAGAGAAAGGTTTATCTATATACTGAATGTCGTTGGAAGAGAACCTATAGGAACTAGCGCAAGTAAAGCCTAAATTTCATGAAACTAATCAACACCCTTTTGTCCAGAGAGAGAGAGACACCTGGCAATGATGGGATATAGCCAATGTACATAGTTGCTGAAACCAAGGATCCCCATCAACCTGAACAGGGAATGCAGCATGTTGATGCTCTTTTTCGGAGAGGGTCAACTTAGAGATGGGGGATTGTCATTAGCAAGAGAAGGGCCTGGGCCTTCAGTAGAGGGCTAGCCTGCAGAAGACAAAGATAGGAGAAGCAGTCGTTAAACTTCGGACACGGTGTGGTGCCGACCGAAGGCTCTCCGATGCCCGAGTCAGCTAGGGTAGTGACTATTGCAGAGTAACAGTAATAGTGAGAGAGAGAAGTTACCCTTTTTCTTGGTTACTGTTCCTATTTATAGGGAAGTAAAAGTAGGAGGTTTGCACAAAGTTTCGATGTGGGACTTTGTGCAAGTTGCTGTGATGATGACACGTGTCTCCTGTGTTTAAGGTTTGGCAGTTCGGAGCTTCAGCAGGTGGTTGTCCCTTCGGAGGAGCATCTCCCTTTGGCAGGGAGGAATGCATGTCTACCTTGGTGTTTTAGTCACGCTTGGTTAATTATAGTGTAAACACAGCAGAGAGCTGTATCTTAATTGATCGCCTGTGCCACCTTTGAGTCCAGACAAATGCTTGTTTTTTTCTTTCCATTTTTCTTCTGAAGAAATCCCGAATGTATGTGGAATACGTGGGAAAAATATGCTATTACTGAAGTTGTAAGTCTCGCAACTTTCGTAACTAATACATTCGTCAATACTTTATCAAACATGTTACATATGAATGATTCCAAAGTGCAACCTCAATCACAAATTAGAAAAAAGACTTACATTACATAACATAATGATTTTTGTTCAAATTGAAACTATGTTTTTATACTTCCCAAACTTAGAATAAAGTCATGGGTTTTGTTTCTGGTTTTTCTTTTCTGATATCTGATATGGGTTGTGGCAGATTTTGATGATTTGGATTGTGATATGAGTTTGTGGATAGTCCTCAAACGGTTAAAAGTCCTAATATTCGGTCAACAAAAGAGAAATTGGCTTATCGAAAAATTCGGTATGATTAACAAAAGAGCCCACTACCATTCCAAATTGATCCATACCAAGCATGATATTAGCCACAATATCATTCCATTAAACTTAAGTGAGGTTACTATTCTGATAAATCATGTGGCTAATATGGAGGTTCACATCTATAGTCCATATATGACACCCTCACCATAGAACGACTCAGGAATCTCTGAGTGCCATGTGAGTTTTATTGGTGTTCGAGTGGTTTCATTTCATTTAGCATATCCTTCTTTTTTCTCTCGTTTACATGAAATGAGGATAACACTATTATGTTATCCTCAACCAATTAATGTATGTCATGCGTGATCAATTTTCCACGTGTTAGTCTGTGATTAAAGGGGAATAGCAAAACAGTGTTATTCTCGTTTCATACAAGTTTTTCTACTTGTATGAGATGTTAGAGTTGGGTCAGTTTAATGCGACCAAACCAATGATGCAGCTTATCCATATCGAGATCCAGTCATGAATGAATGAGACCACTAGCATTTTCATTCTATCCAATCCAACAAACAAAATCTGCTAAAGACTCAACTCTGCTAAAGCTCAGACAGTGCCATATGACATGAATTCCAATCTCACGTGAGTTTCCAAAAGTGTATTTTTAAGTAAGGAATCTCTCAATGCCAAGTGAGTTTTATTGACGTCCGGGTCGTTTCATTGGCCCTCAACTACAATTTGTATTTCTTTATTCCTCGGATATACAACTGGAGAAAATTTAAATAGCCAAGAACCATTCCATTCCATGAGAACCTATCAATGCCATTGGCACTGCAAATACTGCATTTCCCAAAGTAGTAAGAGGAAAAATTCCCACATTGCAGCAAATTCAGAAGCTCGGGCTTGCAAGGATTGGGAAGATGAGAACACCCGTTTGCATGCTTATGCTTCTGGTTCTCTCTCACGTCACATCTTGTGCGTGGTAGCAGAAGAGAGAGAGCAGCAGATGAAAAAGACCTACATCATTCTCATGGACGAGTCCAAAATGCTTGCAAGTTTTGGCGACAACCATTTCCAATGGTATGGTTCATCTTTGAAATCGCTGTCCAACTCAGCAGACATGCTCTACACCTACAAAAATGTTGTCCATGGCTTCCCCGCCGGGCTAACTGCTGAGGAAGCTGAGCTGCTTGAACAACAATCCGGAATTGTTTATGTTATGCCTGAGTTGATATATGTGCAACACACAACTCGGACGCCCCAGTTCCTCGGAATGTTAAGCAAAAACGAAGCCGTCTTCCCGTCGTCTGAGAAACACAGCAAGGTGGTTATTGGAGTGGTAGACAGCGGCGTATGGCCCGAGATCAAAAGCTACGATGACAAAGGACTTGGGCCAGTGCCAAGAAGCTGGAGAGGGCAGTGTGAGGAAGGAAAGAACTTAAACTCCTCAAGCTGCAACTGAAAACTCATTGGTGCGAGGTTTTTCCCAAAAGGGTTTGAAGCATCAATTCTTGGACCCATTGATGAAAAAGTAGAATCAAGATCACCAAGCGATGTTGATGGCCATGGAACTCAAGCCTCAACCATTGCAGCCAGGTCTGCAGTTCCAGGAGCTAGCCTCTATGGTTATGCTTCAGGGACAGCAAGGGGAATGGCTACACAAGCTAGAGTGGCAACATATAAGGCTTGCTGGTCTGGTTGGTGCTTGAGCTCTGATATTCTAGCCGCAATGGACAAAGCTGTTGAAGATGGTGTCCACATTTTATCTGTGTCTATTGGGAGATCGCAGTATGAGGGTTTCTACACAGACTTTATTGCTATTGGAGCTTTCTCTGCCATGGCCAAGGGAGTCTTTGTATTGTGTTCAGCTGGAAATTGTGGGCCAGCAGCGGATACCTCATCTAACAACGCACCTTGGATAACCACCGTGGGTGCTGTAACACTAGACCGCGATTTCCCAGCTTATGCTAGCTTGGGAAATGGGAAAAAAATACAGAGGAGCATCCATTTACAGCGGAACACCCTTATCTAGTGGATTGCATCCGCTTGTTTATGCTCGCAATGCAAGTAACTCCACATGTGACTCCACAAGTGATCCATGCTCTCCTGACAGCTTGATTCCTGAAAAGGTTTTTGGGAAAATTGTGGTGTGTGATCAGGGAGGAACTTACAGCAGGGTCGATAAGAGTATGGTGGTCAAAAAGGCCGGTGGCATGGGGATGATTTTGGCTGACATTGAAGGTTATGGAGAAGAACTTGTCGACTCATATGTCTTGCCTGTAATAGTGGTTGGCCAAAAAGCAGGTGATGCAATAAAAAGATATATTTGTCTCCCACGACAATCCAAAAGCCACATTTTCTGCCTGGTAGATGGAGTTGGGTGTCGAACCCTCACCGGTGGTGGCAGCATTCAGCTCTCGAGGACCAAATCCAGTCGCTGGAACAGTACTCAAACCAGACATAATAGCACCAGGAGTGAATATCCTAGCTGGGTGGACTGGTGCACTTGGACCAGCGAGACGAGCTGAGGACACCAGGCGGGTGAGCTTCAACATTTTTTCAGTTACATCCACGTCACGCCCGCATGTTAGTGAACTGGCTGCAGTTCTCAAGGCCGCTCACCCAAAATGGAGCCCTGCAGCCATTAAGTCTGCTCTCATGACCACATCCTATGCGACGTACAAAAATGGTGCACCAATCAAAGATGCTGCTACTGGAAAACCTGCAACACCATTTGATTATGGTGCCTGGCAGGTCGACCCAATGGCAGCCCTTGACCCAGGCCTTGTTTATGATCTTGGCGTCGAGGACTACCTAAGCTTCCTCTGTTCCTATCATTATACAACAAGAGATATCAAGATACTCATCCACATAGACTTCACCTGCGATTCAAGCAAGAATTACAGTGCTAAAGATTTAAATTATCCATCTTTTACTGTACCTCTACACACAAATTCAGGCAACGGGGGAGCAGGCACTGGAAAATACACAAGGACTCTCACCAATGTTGGTACCCCAGGAACATACAAGGTCTCTGTGTCTACTGTGAAGATCTTGGTTGAACCAAAATCACTGAGTTTCACTCGAGCATATGAGAAGAAGACTTATACTGTGACTTTTGTGGCCAGTGCTATGCCATCTGGTACAAACAACTTTGCTCGCTTGGAATGGTCTGATGGGAAACATATGGTGAGTAGTCCTATTGCTGTCAGATGGTCTTAACTTTAGAAACATTGTTGAACCTAATCCAACTCCAGATGAGGGGAGGTACTGGCTCCTCTCTGATCCTTCGTCGCTGATAAGGTGCCTATTTCATCATGCAGCGTTGAGAAATAAAAATCCGTGGCTATGGGTTTTCTCTTAGTTTTAATTTTGTTTTAGTTATATCCCTGAACACATCAATTTTGTATTTTCGGGAAAGATATGTTGAGAATTTGGTTTTGGATATCACCACAGACTGAAGGAAAAGAAAAAAAAGGAACCTGTCACACAATCTTAACAAGTAAAATATATATTAGGAAAATGATATCCTTGTTCTACCATGATTAGTTTCATATCAAAATTCAGAGGTAAAAGCCAGTTACAAAACACATGCAAACATGAAGGAAATACAAAGTCCACCACAGTTGCATAATAATTTAGTGATATTTTAATTTAAATGACAGTCTAGTGGAAAAACAAAATACCTCCATCTTTAGAAACCAAAGCAACACAGAAAACCGGCTTCATACTTTACTTTCTATTCCAATTTCTCAGAAACCAAACGGGATAGTCTAAAAGCAAAGCATAACACACGTACATACATTCTAATATGTAACTACGAATACACATCTATGAGTATGTCTCGATCTTGAAATAAATTTTTTTTTTTTTAAAACACATTGAACAGTAAAAATTTCAGAAAATGAAAAGTGAGTTTTTTTTTTTTTTTTTTAATATAAAAAGGGAACTTACAGTGACGTTCTGTGGAGATGGAGATGGATCGCGTCGATCAGAGAAAACCCTAGCCTTAGCTTGATCCACGCAGGGAGGGAAAGTTCAGAGTGTAGGAATCGAAGCAAAACCCAAATCCTGAGATTGCGAAAATTTGTATTCGAATAACTTTAAAGCGTGAGATATAATAGTATAGCCGCGCGGCTATACCATTTAAACATTAAAATATATTAAAGAGTATAGCCGTTCGGCTATAACATTTAAATTTAAAGAGTATAGCCGTCCGGCTATATTTGTTAAATATTAAAATATATTTAAATAGTGCAGCCGCGCGGCTATACAATTCATAGCCGCACGGCGGTACTATAGATAGAGCCAATGTACAATGTTGCTGAAACAAAGGATCTCCATCAACCTGAACAGCGAATGCAGCAAAGAGCTATATCTTAATTGACTGCTCCTGTGCCAGCTTTGGAGTCCAGACAAATGTTTTTTTTTTCTTACCGAAGAAATCTAATTACCAGTAACAGTATGTGAATTATGTTTTGGAGAGAAAATGGCTGCAGGGACCGATTACCCATCTCCACTTCCATGTTAGATGGCAGCTACAGAAAGGAGAATGTTACTGTTACAAGAGGAGAAATCACTTACTTTTGAGAGCTTAAAGCAACCGAACATGGGCAAACCTCATCGGCACCTTATATGACTGCACCACAATCTGACCACGATGTCTGCAACGAAGGTATTTAATATTCAGAAATGGCAAACCTCGTTGGTACGGAGGATGTTTCGAAATACAATCTTCATGTGTAAACAATAGCTACTATAACCCGCATAACATTCATAGACAAGAAATTCATATATTATGCTGCTTATGGTCTTTAGCGTTCCTAACAGGCGATGAACACTCAGGCCAATAATGTCAGGTTCCAATGAACACAATATTTTATGATAATTATCAGCTATCATGACATCCATTTAGCACTTTGAGGAAGGGTGGATTAGAGAGACTTAAGATAACATTGTATAACTATAAATTCATAGGGCGGTCTACAATGCAAACATCGTGAAATCGATAAAAATGAAATACCTTGAAGTTACAATAACCTAAAAATAAAAATTAAAACAAACTCCCAAATGTCATTCTAAATCGTCTACGGACTGAGAAACAGGGAGGTAATAAGTATCAGGCTGCCAATACTTTTGTTTGACACCTTTCCAAACTTGGTCTCCTATACAGTCCTTAACAGGCGGAGTAACCCAAATTCTGAAGCTCTAGTGAAACCAAGTGACAGTACACATTTGACCCAAAAAAAAGTGACAGTACACAACATGGAAGAATGCATTACCTCCAGAAAGGCCATTGAAGAATGAGTAGATTCCCTCCCCCAGGCTTCAACAACACAGGAAGATGTTGGTAAAAAAAAAAACCAAGTGTATGTCTCTTAGTATGTTGTGAACTTGTCCTGTACCTCTATGGTATCCTAACAACTGAGCACATAGCCAGTTGATGTGTTTCTTTTTTCCACTCTTGAAATTAAAAGTGAATGCAAAGATGGAAAATTAATTGTACAGGAAACTGTATAGACGTGGGGCCTTGAGAAGGATTCCAAGTTGTATTCATATATGATATATAACTAAAGCTAAGATGACCTTATCTTCATTTTTTAGGCCATTGAGGCCTTCTTTTCTTTTCTTTTTCTTAGGACCGGAAAACAAAAACACAAGGACTCATAATTGTCATGAACTTTCATCAATGAGCTCAACAATTTGGCATGATTTGATATTGGAGCAAAGCCAGAACAGTACATTATACATAAGTTGCTCTAAAATACACATCACTTGATATCAGTCCAGCTAATAACTTACAATTATTATCACCAAAAGCACTGGTGGTTGCCTTTTCTTACCGTCAACCAGAAGAAAGCTGTTATTTTGTTTCCATTTGTCCTCAAATACATAAAACCAAAATCTATAGGAAACAAAATATAGTCAAAGCTTACCACATATATATATACTAAAAGAAAGGAACTTTCAGTGATTACCACACTTGAATCTTCACAAAAATGGCATCACATAAAAATGAATCTCAAATGAGAACTGAAATAGAAGGAGAAAAGACATTCAGGTCCACAGACAGGACTGGGCAATGGCTGTGGTTTCTTCAAAAAGGAATTACAGGCATCAATATCCGATATGTATATCTTTTATGATAAAACTAATCAGTATTCAGTCAAAAACAATAAACTTAGCTACCTCATTCGCCAGAACACTAGCGAGCCACGATGAGTAGTCTCCTTCTCGGAAAGGCTATAATGAGGAGTTTAGAGTGAGTAGCTTATTGGAGGAGTTCAATCCCACCATCGACAAATGTGAGAAAATCCATGCACTTAAACATTTTAAATAATTTGATCCAACCCCTCAAATAAGCTCTCACTCTAAACTCCTTATTGTAGAAGCTCCCGTCTTCTTCTAGCCAGCATTCTTTGATCCTCATCTAACAGAAGCTGATTGATTGCAAGGCCCAAATGTTGAGCTTATAGCTAGTTTTGGGTCTTCACACTTTTGAGGAGCCTTCGTGATGGTTCAAATGTCAATGGTAACATATAAAATAATGTACAACATATTCAGTGGATGGATATGAGGTTATGTGTTTCCCTTGTTTATGTGTTTGTCTATGCTTTATTCAGAAAATTCACTCACATGTTTCTGTGATATGAAAATAATACATATTACTCCAAAGTATTTTTATAGAGCATCATACTTTTCCTATTTTAGTTTTTGTTTAATTCAATTAGTTTATGTTGTTGGTTTGAACCTAAGTGCATATGTTGTAAGCTAGATTATGGATGTGACTCCCATAATTCTTCATTATGGTATCATTTTTACACTACATGTAAGGCATCTAAAGGAAATCTCCATTTAAAGTAATTTCATGTTATTTTGTAACATTATTGCTATTTTATTATGTATCTTTCATATTCACTTGTAACTTTTAAACTAAGTTTTTTGATTTCATACTGAATTAGACTATTGATTTTTTTATTACACGTATTACCGTGCTATTGAAATAACTCGAACAGAATATTTGAATAACTGATCTAATTGGTTAAAAGTCCTAATATTCGGTTAATGGAAGAGAAATTGGCTTATCAAAAAATTCGGTACAATTAATGAAAGAGTCTTCTACCATTCCGAACCGATCCGTGCCAAGCCTATAATATATATATATATAATGTATAATTTTGATGTTACTTCTTCCATTCTTTATTCTTCTCATCATAAGTGAGAGTTTTTGTTTTCTAACAACAAGCGAGAGTTTATTACAAAGCAAATTATGCATCTTATCCATACAATCCAGTCATGAATGGGATGGGAGCACTCGCACTAGCAGCATATAATCCGTATGTATGATATGTTGCGGAATATTATTGTTATTGGATTTCCAATGCCACTTGAGTTTTAAATAAGGAATCTCTGACTCTGAGTGGCATCCATAATACATGTGAGTTTTATTGGTGTCCGAGTGGTTTTAGTTTCATTTAGCATATCCTTTCCTCCTTTTTCTCTTGTCTGGGACCAAATCAAACCAATGATGCAATGCAGCATTAGCATTTTCATTCCATCCAATCCAACTTCCAACTTCCAACAAAAATAATATGATACGAATTCCACTCCCACGTGAGTTTCCAAAACTGTATTTTTAAATAAGGAATCTCTTGCCATGCCACGCCCAAGTGTTTATTGGCGTCCGAGTCGTTTCATTGGAATTTCTTTATTATTCTCGGAGGAGAAAATTTAAATGTACCATTCCATTCCATGCCAACCTATCAACGCCATTGGCACTGCAAATACTGCCTTTCCCAAAGTAGCAAAAGGAAAAATTCAGAAGCTCAGGCTTGCAACGATTGGGAAGATGAAAACATCCATTTGCATGCTTTCACTAACGCTGATATCAATGCTGATGCTTGTGGTTCTCTCTCACAACATCTTGTGCACGGTAGCGGTAGCAGGAGAGAGAGAGCAGCGGATGAAAAAGACTTACATCATTCAGATGGACAAGTCCAAAATGCCTGCAAGTTTTGCCGACGACCATTTCCAATGGTATGGCTTCTCTTTGAAATCAGTGTCCAACTCAGCAGACATGCTCTACACCTACAAAAATGTTATCCACGGCTTCTCCACCAGGCTAACTGCTGAGGAAGCTGAGCTGCTTGAAAAACAATCCGGAATTCTTTCTGTTATGCCTGAGTTGAGATATGAGCTCCACACAACTCGGACGCCCCAGTTCCTTGGAATGTTAGGCGGCATAAACGAAGCCGTCTTCCCGGCATCAGAGAAACTGAGCAAGGTCATTATTGGAGTGGTAGACACCGGCGCATGGCCCGAGATCAAAAGCTACGATGACAAAGGGCTTGGGCCAGTGCCAAGAAGCTGGAGAGGGCAGTGTGAGGAAGGCAAGAACTTCAACTCCTCAAGTTGCAACCGAAAACTCATTGGTGCGAGGTTTTTCCCAAAAGGGTTTGAAGCATCAATTCTTGGACCCATTGATGAAAAAGTAGAATCAAGATCACCAAGAGATGTTGATGGCCATGGAACTCACGCCTCAACCATTGCAGCCGGATCTGCAGTTCCAGGAGCTAGCCTATTTGGTTACGCTTCAGGGACAGCAAGGGGGATTGCTACACAAGCTAGAGTGGCCACATATAAGGCTTGCTGGTCTGGTTGGTGCTTGAGCTCTGATATTCTAGCCGCAATGGACAAAGCTGTTGAAGATGGTGTCCACATTTTATCTGTGTCTATTGGGAGATCGCAGTATGAGGATTTATACACCGACTTTATTGCTATTGGAGCTTTCTCTGCCATGGCCAAGGGAGTCTTTGTATCGTGTTCAGCTGGGAGTCGCGGCCCAGAATCGGATAGTACATCCAATAATGCACCTTGGATAACCACCGTGGGTGCTGGAACACTAGACCGTGATTTCCCAGCATATGTTAGCTTGGGAAATGGGAAAAAATACAGAGGAGCATCAATTTACAGCGGAACACCCTTATCTAGTGGATTGCATCCACTTGTTTATGCTCGCAATGCAAGTAACTCCACAAGTGGTCAATGCGCTCCTGACAGCTTGATTCCTGAAAAAGTTGTTGGGAAAATTGTGGTGTGTGATCAGGGAGGAACTAACAGGCTCGATAAGAGTATGGTGGTCAAAAAGGCCGGTGGCATGGGGATGATTTTGGCTGACATTGAAGGTTATGATGAAGAACAACTTGTTGTCGACTCATATGTCTTGCCTGTAGTCGTGGTTGGCCAAAAAGCCGGTGATACAATAAAAAGATATATTGCCTCCCACGACAATCCAAAAGCCACATTTTCTGTCGGGAAGACAGAGTTGGGTGTCGAACCCTCACCGGTGGTGGCAGCATTCAGCTCTCGAGGACCAAATCCAATCTGTGTAGAACTACTCAAACCAGACCTACTAGCACCAGGAGTGAATATCCTAGCTGGGTGGACTGGTGCAGTTGGACCAAGTGGACTCGCTGAAGACACCAGGCGGGTGAGCTTCAACATTCTTTCAGGTACATCTATGTCATGCCCACATGTGAGTGGGCTGGCCGCGGTTCTCAAGGCGGCTCACCCAGAATGGAGCCTTGCAGCCATTAAATCTGCTCTCATGACCACATCCTATGCAACGTACAAAAATGGCAAACCAATCGAAGACGGTGCTACTGGAAAACCTGCAACACCATACGATTATGGTGCCGGGCATGTGAACCCAGTAGCAGCCCTTGACCCAGGCCTTGTTTATGATCTTACAGTTGAAGATTACCTAGGCTTCCTTTGTGCCCTGCGTTATCCAACAGAAGATATCAAGAAAGTCACTCACATGGACTTCACCTGCGATTCGAACAAGAATTATCGTGTTGAAGACTTTAATTACCCATCTTTTAGTGTTGGCATATTCACTGCAGACCCAGCGGGTAATAATAATATTACTGGACCAACCACTGTAAAATACACAAGGACCCTGACCAATGTGGGTACTCCAGCAACATACAAGGTCTCAGTTCCTACACAGACACCTTCAGTGAAGATCTTGGTTGAACCAAAATCGCTGAGTTTCACTCGACCATATGAGAAGAGGACTTATACTGTGACTTTTGTGGCCAGTCCTATGACATCTCGTACAAATAGCTTCGGTCGCTTGGAATGGTCTGATGGCAAACACATAGTGAGTAGTCCTATTGCCATCTTCTGGTATTAACTTCAGTAGCATTCGTCGAACCTAATTTAACTCCAGATCCGGGGAGAAAGCGGCTCCTCTGCTGATCCCCTATGTCTATGTGGCGGCTGTTTTCTTCAGTTTTTTCTTGTCTTAGCTGCCTCCAATAACACATCAATTTTGTGGTGAGTGTTTTTTCTTTTCTTTTCTTCTGGAAAACACATGTCCAGAATTTTGTTTTGCATATTTTTCATTGTTGCGGTCATGTTCTACCCTGTTGCGCCATTGTTGGATTCACTTTAACATTCTGGTACACACAAAATATAGTAAGAAAACAATCACCTCTTCACCACTAATTACCATCAATCTCATTCATCTCCCAGAAGAACAGACACACTAAATTTTCCAATAACGGAACCATCTCCTTCAGAGATACACTAAATTTCTCAGGCATTGTTCTTACAACCAACGGGAGAGGGGTGCCACTTAGTGAATAATTGCCCGAATATATAAAACTAAAATCCCAGGAAACAAGAACAATTAAGTTTACCGCAGACTTGAGAGAAAAAAATAATAGAAGAGGAGGAATAGTCAGGAATTCTTACCACACTTGAATCCTCACAAATATGAACCCCAAAAGGGAATTAGACTGAATTAGCAGGTGAAAAATGGCATTCAGGTTCACAGGATTCAGGACTGGGCAATAGATGTAGTGTCTTTCATAGCAATTACATTTTACTTAGTACTGTACAATATCACCAAATATTATTATATTAAAAGAGAAGATTTCAACACATTTTCAAAATGGGATCATCCAGTGTCTCAGCTGAAGATGATAAACTCTTTAACAAAGCTATTTTAATCTCCATTATTAATGGAATGCACTATGTGGAGGGAGAACCCCAAATTCTGGAGATGCCATGTGAGTTTCAAATATTATTTAAATAGGGGATCGATCTCTTAGTACCATGCCATCATTGCCATGTGAGTTCTATTGATCGATCTCTCAACACGTCTGATTTTATTTCCTTCCTTCTTCTTGTGAAACTTCTGGGTTTATTTCATTGGTCAAGTGAATATTTAAGGGAGTTCCACTAAACACCCAAAATGGGGGCTAAAATTATAAAAAAAACCCAACACCCAAAACACTTTATAAACACACCCAAAACTCATCATTACACACACTCAAAACCCATTTATAAACACACCCAAAAAATATACAATTGTTGATTTTGGAGTTGATTTTGGGTGTGTTTCTATGTTTAAATAGTGTTTGGATTTTTTTATAAATACATGTCTAGGATTGGGTTTATTTATAAATTTGTAAATATTTAACTAGCCACGGTAGCCATGTTAAGTGAGTTTAAATTCCATTAGCATTTAATTCCCATCCTTTATTATCGCTTGAATTTATTTTATTTTTTATATAGATAATTTGGCACTGGCATTGCAATAATTCTGCATTTCCCATATAAGCAAAAGGAAATGAAGCTCAAGCTTGCTAAAAGTGAGAAGATGAAGATACCCATTTGCATGCTTCCACTAACGCTTATGCTTCTGGCTCTCTCTCACATGTCGTGCGTGGTAGCAGAAGAGAGAGAGCAGCAGATGAAAAAGACCTACATCATTCGCATGGACAAGTCCAAAATGCCTGCGAGTTTTGGTGACGACCATTTCCAATGGTATGGCTCATCTTTGAAATCGGTGTCCAAGTCAGCAGACGTGCTCTACACCTACAGAACCATAATTCACGGCTTCTCCACAAGGCTAACTGCTGAGGAAGCTGAGCTGCTTGAAAAACAATCAGGGATTGTTTCTGTTTTACCTGAGTTAAGATATGAACCTTCACAACTCGGACACCCAAGTTCCTTGGAATAACCTTTGCCAGAAACGAGCCATCTTCCCGACATCAGATAAAAGTAAGTAGGGTGGTGATTGGCTTAATCGACACTGGTGTCTGGCCTGAGATCAAGAGCTACGATGATAAAGGTCTTGGGCCAGTGCCAAAGAGCTGGAAAGGGAAGTGCGAGGAAGGAACAAACTTCAACTCATCAAGTTGCAATAGAAAGCTAGTTGGTGCGAGATTTTTCCCAAAAGGATATGAAGCATCAATGGGACAACCCATTGATGAAAGAGTAGAATCAAGATCACCAAGAGATGATAGTGGCCATGGAACTCACACCTCGACCACTGCATCCGGGTCTGCAGTCCCAGGAGCTAGCCTATTTGGTTATGCTTGGGGGACAGTAAGGGGGATGGCTACACAAGCTCGAGTAGCCACATACAAGGCCTGCTGGTTTGGTGGGTGTTACTCCTCTGATATTATAGCCGCAATGGACAAGGCTGTTGAAGATGGCATCAACATTTTATCTTTGTCCATAGGGGGACGGTACTATAATTATTACACAGACGCTATGGCCATCGGAGCTTTCTGCCGTGGCCAAGGGAATCTTTGTGTCAGGTTCAGCCGGAAATAGGGGGCCAGCTAAGGGGAGCTTGTCCCACAATGCACCTTGGATAACCACCGTGGGTGCTGGAACACTAGACCGTGATTTCCCGGCTTATGTTAGCCTCTGAAATAGAAAAATATATAGAGGTATATCAATCTATGCTGGACCATCACTATCTAGTGGATTACTTCCACTTGTTTATGCTGGTAATGCAAGTAACTCCATTGATGGTGATTTATGCAGTCTTGACAGTTTGATTCCTGGAAAGGTTGCCGGGAAAATTGTGGTATGTGATAAAGGGATAACCTATAATGCTGAGAAGAGTGCGGTGGTAAAAAAGGCTGGTGGTATAGGGGATGATTTTGGCAAATACTAAAGCTTATGGAGAGGAGGTTGTTGCCGACTCATATCTATTGCCTACAGTAGTGGTTGGCCAGAAAGCTGGTGATGCAATAAAACGATATATATTGCCTCCCATGATAATCCGAAAGCCACATTTGATTTTGGGAAAACGCAATTAGGTGTGGAGCCCTCACCAGTGGTGGCAGCATTCAGCTCTAGAGGACCAAATCTAATCTCTCCAACCGAACTCAAACCGGACCTAATAGCACCAGGAGTGAATATCCTAGCTGGGTGGTCTGGTGCAGTTCCACCATCTGGATTTTATGAAGACACCAGGAGGGTGAGCTTCAACATCATTTCAGGTACATCCATGTCATGCCCACATGTGAGTGGGCTAGCTGCCCTTCTCAAGGTGGCTCACCCAAAATGGAGCCCTGCAGCCATTAAGTCTGCTCTCATGACCACATCCTATACCACATACAAAATGGAAAACCACTCAAAGATATTGCTACCAGAAATGCTGCAACACCATTCGATTATGGTGCCAGGCATGTGGACCCAGTGGCAGCCCTTGACCCTGGCCTTGTTTATGATCTTGGTGTCGAGGACTACCTAAGCTTCCTTTGTGCCTTGAATTATACAACAAGAGATATCAAGATACTCACCCACATAGACTTCACCTGTGATTCAAGCAATAATTACAGGGCTGGAGATCTAAATTATCCATCTTTTGCTGTTTCTCTAAACACAAGTTCAGGCAACAGGGGAGCAGGCACTAAAATATACACAAGGACTCTTACCAATGTGGGTACCCCAGGAACATACAAGGTATCTGTTTCTGCACTATCACCATCAGTGAAGATCTGGGTTGAACCAAAATCACTGAGTTTCGCTCAAGCATATGAGAAGAAGATGTATACTGTAACCTTTGTGACCAGTGCTATGCCATCTGGTACAAAAAGCTTTGCTCGCTTGGAATGGTCTGATGGGAAACATATAGTGAGTAGTCCTATTGCTATCAGCTGGTTTTAATTTTAGTACCATTGTTGAACCTAATCTAACTCCAGATCAGAGGATGTAGTGGCTCCTCTGCTGATCCGTGGTTGCTGATAAGGTGCTTAGAAATGCACTGAATCATTTTGTTTTGCAGCTGAGGGAAATTTTATTTATTAAATAAAAATAAATGTGGTGAAATAAAAATCTGCCAAATGTTTATGGTAATAGCCAATAGCTTCTAACCTCATTTAGACTAAACTCTCCAACAAAGGTATTTTTAATCACCAAAAAAGGCAAACCTTGTTGATATGGAGGATGTTTCCGATTACAATCTCCCTGGGTAAACAGTAGCTACTATAAGCCGCAAACATAGACGAGAAACTCATCCATTATACTGGTCTTTTGCATTCCTTACAGGCAATCAGCTATCATGGCATCCATTTAGCACTTTGGGGGAAGGGTGGATTAGAGAGACTTATGATAACATTGTATAACTACAAAATCATAGAGCAGTCTACAATGCAAGCATCACAAAATCGATCAAAATGAAATACCTTGAAGTTACAATAAGTTTAAAAAGTAAAATAAAACAAACTCAAAAATGTCATTCTAAATCGTCTACGGACTGACAAACAGGAAGGTAATAAGTATCAAGCTGCCAATACTTTTGTTTAACACCTTCCCAAACTTGCTCTCCTAAACAATCCTTAACAGGCAATGGAATGAACTGTGTAGAGTAACCCAAATTCTGAAGCTCTAGTGAAACCAAGTGACAGTATACAACATGGAAGAATGCATTACCTCCACAAAGGCCATTGAAGAATGAGTAGATTCCCCCAGGCTTCAACAACACAGGAAGATGCTGGTGGAACTCTCTCAAGTCTTCATAGTACTCTCCATAGGTGTCAAAGAAAATCCCTGAACAACAAACGAAAAACCCCAAAAATTTCAAATATTGTGACTGAAAAATTCAAAAAATTGAAGGCTTCGAAGCTTAAACAGCAATTTGAATTGGTCCATTTCAATTTCACTTACCATCATAAGATTGAAGTTGAGGCAGCACATCCTGCCAGCGCCCAAATATTATGTTCACATTGTCCTTCTGAGCCCAACCGGTTCGAACCATGCGCTCGTAAACCTCCGGGTGAGCTTCAACAATGGTGTGCGAAGCAGGGGAGTACTGCTGGATGGCCGTGTCCACGAGGCCCATCCCAAATCCAATGTTCAGTACATGCCCACCCCCTGAGCAAACAGCTTTCGCGTGTGCCTCCATTAATGGCTTCTCCCAAGCCATCATCACCGCCTTACTGTCTGAGTCCATCAGCTTGTCCTCGCTAAAGCTCACCCTGTCTTCCAAGTAATCTCCATTGCCATCCCCATTCTTATTCTCTTTCCTCGCAATCGTTCCCAGTACCAATTCAGCTTGAATCCCTAATTAGCTCAAATTAATCAAACACTTATCATTTTTCATTCATACAACTCCAAATTAGAACAACTTAGAGTAAATTTCTAGTTTCTATGTTAAGCACGTACCGGCATTGAGGAGGATGTCGTAGCTATTTTCGTGCCCTGCGTCCATGGCGAAATCGCCGGCGGAGAGATTGGAAGGAGATAGGGCGTTCCATGGCGCGCCAGCTTCTAGAAGAGTCTTGACGGCATCTCCGTGGCCCAGCTTGGCCGCGTGCATCAGCGGGGTAAGGCCGTCGCCGTCGAAGTACGAAACGTCAGCTCCGGTTTCGATTAAAGTTTTCAGCTTTTCGGCGTCGCCGTTCCTCGCCGCCTCGCATAGTTGCTCGCCTTCCGCCATGTCTGTCTCAGTGTGCAGTGTCCGTCAAACCCTGGTCAAGGTTTATTAACGAAGGATAAATTGGACTTACCCCCACTAAGCTTTCTAAAATTATGATTTCTTCCCATTATAGCTATTCTATTTATATATTGACCACGTTATTTATTTATTTATTTTTATGATTATCTATTAACTACTTTCTAATGTTCTAAAAAAATACACATTAACAATTATCTTATCCAAGACACGAGAAAAACTTAGTTGAGGGATAACATTTGTTTTGTTATCTCAACCAATAATGTTATACCACATTGAAGTATTATCATACGTATCATAGTGTTATTAATCAAAAATAGCAAAATAGTGATATCCCCATTTTATAGAGGTCTCTCTCAATACATGCACAACTGCAAGGAAATTAATACCTAAAAGATTTCCTTTTTTGGCAGCGGTTGACCATTGTCAAATAAATCAAAGTTGTACTTTTCAGATGCAATTCACATTTTGATTGGACTAACACTCAATTATGTTACTCTTTTTTTTTGTCACACACTTAGACATTTTGTTAATGTCATGTGTTATCTATTCACGTATTATATATATGGATTAATAACGGATTTATATTATAAAGTGTAATATTAACAAATAAAAGACACATTATAATGTATTGATGACAATTGTGATGATTACATTAAAAAAAACTATCAAAACACACAAAATCCATTGCAATAGAATGGAATGAAGCCAATTCAGTTAGCTATAATATTAGGTCACTAAATTTATTTACTAAATTTGTTAAAACATGTGTGGATCTACTAATTAGTAAAAAAATGAAGTTTCAATTTAAACTAAAAATTATATTAAAAAATGCCATCTTATAAAGTAAATAAAACAACATTAAATATTAAAAATGTATTCATTATAAAGCAGCTTTTATTCATCAAAAAACATGCGCACAAATAGTTCCAAAGAAGTCAAGAAGATTGTTAGCAACAAAAGGAAAAAGCCAAGAAAAATACTTAAATCAATAATCATAATCATCATGCTTAATTTAAAGCCTTCGAGAGAGTTGCCAATGTCATAATCATAATTCCAAGGCTATTATAGTCAATGGACCACAATAACTCACGCGGTGGGGGATCAGTGTCGCCATCTCAATCGACCAACTTTGACTGCGCTCCAAACTCGCATGTCACCCATTGACGGTGGAAACGACGTCGTTTAGGAACTCACTTATTCGCGGAGTTTCCCAAAAAAACAAATAAAGCTTTAAAACGTTAGTTTTATATTCGCACCAATTTTAAGCTCTCTCTCTCTCTCTCCCCAACCTTCTTTTTCCTGGAATTGCAGTTGCTTCGTTGAAATAACGGAATCTCTCCTTAACCCATTGATCTTTTTAACGTCTTTATCTACTTTGCATTTGTATTTTCTTCCACTGTCAATGTTGTGCTCAAGTTCATCTGGAAATTGAACGTGTTTTGAGCTAGGGTTCATTTCTTGTCTGAAACAAAACGGATTGTTGTTAATTTGTGAGTATATTCAACTTTACGAATCGTGGGGGTGATTTATTAATGGCGTCAAGTTTTGATCGGTGGGAGAAAGATCCATTTTTCTCGGCGGCCGAGGAAGTTCAAGAATCCGCAGACAGGTAGCATTTCTAATTGCCCATTTATGTCTTCTCTAGGGCTTCATTTTTAATCTTTTCATTTTCCCAATAAATTTTGAACTTTTCTTGGTTTTATTGCAACCTTGGTTTACATCTTGGATTTGGTAGCTTCCAGCTAATTTAAATCAACTTCCAGCGTTAGGAAGCTTTCAGCACATTCGTTTTTTGCCCCAATTAATCCAAAATTTTCCGAATATTATGTTCATATTCTTCTCTTTTTTCCCTGCATTTCCTCAGCATTTGCAATTTGTGCAAGTGCTCATTGAGTTAATGGTGTTTATCTGCAATCTGTTTGCTGGGAAAGACGAAATTAGGGTTTTTCTTTCTGCACTTATTTTTCGCGATGAAAGGCGCATTGAATGCTGGGAATGATATTCAGTTTGGTTTTGGTTGCTGTCATTGATTTGTTAATTTAATGTTTATGTGGTTGTGAAGGATGGAATCTACATATAGAACATGGATTCATGCCAAGAAAGACACTTCCAGTATGTGGGATCCCGAGGAACTTCACAGGGATCTCCGTACAACCCTTGGAACTACCAAATGGCAGGTCCTCTTCTCTCTCTCTCTCTCTTGGCTGTTGGTGTGGACATTTTGGCAGAGCATTAATTGGTGTTATGCCGATATTAGTCTAGTGAATAATTGATTAAATTCTGTGTTGGCAATGCAGTTGGAGGAGTTTTCGCGAGCTGTCAGGTCAAGTTATGCTAGAAGCTCATGTGAAGATGCAAGAGACAGGCACCATGAATTCATTGTTGCCATTGAGGACCAGATTTCCAAAATTGAAATCTCATTACGGGAAGTTGCCCTTTCTGAAGGCAAGGCTTCTCAACCTTGGGTGCGTTTGGATGAAGGGGAGTGCAATGAGCTTGCATTTTTTCTTTCCGGACCATCTGCATCTAAAGAGAGAGTTATTGCTCTGAGTAACGACAGGGATAGTGAAAACCTACGAGGGACAGATAAAGAATCGGCACCAGGTTGTTCGAAGAATTCATGTGGTTCAGCCGAGTATGGTTCCCAGAAGACTAGGGAGGAGAAGCCACACGGGCATAGGAGGACAGCTAGTGCTAGTGCTGACATTGGTGTTTGGAAGATTGCAGTTTTTGACGATGCATACTTACCAAGTTCTTCTGCGATGATGGTTGAGCAACCTGTACGAAAGATTCCCAGTTTCTCTGGGTTTATTAGTTCCATGGAAACCGCATCAAAGTTGAAGTGGTCAAAGAATGGTTTTAGGAAGTGGAAGGCAGTGGACCGTCATGAAGATGCTGATGCTGCATTGTTGCCATCTTCTCAGTTGTCTAGGGTATGCATGCTTTAGTCCTTTGATTTAATTTACTACTGGAACTTTATATTTATTGTTGTTGTGTTACTAATGATTAAAACTCTGGTTTTCCATTTAGGGCATCAATGCTTGTTATGAAAAAAGTAAGAGTTGTTTGGATAGTTGCGACGACTGTTATGATAAACCATTGTATGGCTGGTACGGAGCTATTCAGAGACAACTTCAAAGGTCTCAGTACTACGTGCAATATAGTTGGCCTGCCCGTGTAGCTTTTTGGATTGCTCTTGTTTGCTTGATTGGTAAGCTTCTCTGAACCCTGTGAGGTTTTGTTTGCTAATTCATCTATTAAGTGCATATTCTTAATAATTTTTATGTGAAATACAACAGAATCGTTCTTTTATGTCATTTCCCTTTAAGTAACTGATATCTTTGTATTCATGAGTTTGTTCTTTTGGTTCCTTGCAGTTTTAATTGCACTGCGTGCTATCTGAGCCGTGGCCCTTGTCCACAGTTTTTATAGCACCTCATGACAGCGCGGGGGGAAAGCCAAGCTGTCAATTGTTGAACAATAGAGGTGGAATATTGTGTTCAAAAGATTACAATATTATTTTCACACATTGTTGAAGCGTCTAGCGGTGAACACAACCTACAACCTTCAGAGAATTTCCCTTTTGTTTTGTTTTTCAATTTCGACATCCTTGAAGGAGGGTAAATTCTGTTGTATTATAGAACAAAAATTTCAGATAAGCTGGAACGGGGTTGTAAGCTGAAAGATATTGCTAATGCATCCTGTAATATATATATATATATATATATTTTTAATGTACTGGTACTATTTGTTTAGTATATAAAAATTTAGATTTCTTATCCTTGCTTTTCAATCTGACCAACAAACAGTTGTGGAAGGTAGCAGAAATATTCTGCCTATGTTTTTGAGACGGAAAATAAATTTTCATTTCGATCCTCAATGGTTGTACAAATTCTCTCGAAATATATTCTAGAAACTCGAATGAAGGATGTATTCTAGAAACTACATACATCAAAACAATCTCCGCCTTTCACTACACTGCATACATCCGAAATGCTTTAAATACACACAAGTTTATTGTTTTGGACCATACTGTGCTGAAACTGAAAGCTACCGCGAAGCACTATTGTCCTGGTTGTTTTTCTGTAAAGCAAAACCATCATGATCCTTCTTGCCGAAGTCTAGGCCCTGGAATGTGACCCCAGATGAATGATACTGACTACCAAAGGCGGTGCCAAATCCCCATCCAAGACCTAGACCAACCCCACAACCTCCACCTTAGAAAACAAAATGCTACGTTAATGATATACGCACCATGGTGTACTTGAATGCATTCCGAAAACATAAACTAGAAATTCCAGTTGGGCTAAAAGGGAAAGGGTTTACCTACACCAAGGCCCAAGAAATTCAACGGTGTGCCTGTAGCAAAAACAAAATTGTAAATTAGCAAACAAGGGCTATATACATTGCAGCAGGACGAATAACAAAGGTACTAAGAAAATAAGTTTATATGCACAAGCACAAGAATTACTTAATGTGATAATCCAATGTCCCAACAAATAATATGTATAGTAATATCATAAGTTAATTGATGCTTAAATGCAGCCTCAATCTTTGAGAAACTTAAACCAGTTCAATACTTTCCATTGAATATGATAAAATAATTAGTGAAGCAATTATTTGGTCCAAAGTTCCAAACGCATGACAGCATTCACAAGAAACCTAAATTTTGGCCAAGCAGGAAAACCATGGCATTTTTGCACTGGTGGGGCAAAGAAAGAAAAATATAGGGGGGTGGTGGTTGGGGTGGGGGCGGAGTGGGAGATCTTGTTTCCAGTTGCCAAAAACATGTCTAAGCACACCAAACTCTTCCGGCATACCCTCCTGGTACACATACATTAAGTTGTAAGTTAGTAACCAAGCATTAATATATAAAAATGATGAGAAGGGACGCACAATGGGCCATCAGTTGATCATCTAACTACTTTTGAGGTTCCTAAACAGGGTTAGCCTGTCTTCAATTGACATATTGACACTGTTGAACTTTCTAACTCTGGTCCAACAAGAATAACCGATTCCTACCATTCCTTTAAGTAGGGGATGAACCTGAGGAAAGATGGGATCATACGACCCAGGCATATCACAACTTTCCATTCCTTAAAGATAGGACAGAGAACCGAACCCCTTCTATCTACCAATAAATAACCACAAGAACACAAGATTCACCAAGATGATAGGTGATCCTGATAAGATAGCTATAAACCACTGGTGAGTGATAGAGGGATGATTTAACATACTTCTCATTCTATTTTTTTCAATACACCTAATATGTTAAATGGGTTTGCAATAGACAACCACTTTGAAACCATTTGGTTTGTTGCTGCCCAATCTGCAGCTAAGATGATATGTTGTAACATTCTTTCATTGCACAATCTAAAGAAATGCCTAATGAATCTAAACCCTGCAATGAAATTGGGCACCGAACTGTGTGTGAATCTTCTGAATAACTATGACTGCTCCGAATTTTAGCTACATGAAAATTTCAAGTGTTGAATGGACCGAAAATAGGCAATAATAATTTCCTCCTTCCTGATCAGATAAGCCTGAGTGTGAAACTATCCAATTGTTTAAAGTTTAAATAATTTCAGGCAAATAAAACATGAAATCAACAGGAAAGTGAAAGCGAGAAAAAATTAATAGAGGCGGAGGAACAAACCTCCGAAACCCCATCCAACGCCAAACCCGCAGCCGACACCGAATCCTAAAGAAAAACGACTGAGTTTGTCATAATAAGCTCACGGGATACATAAAAATCAGAACCCACAAAACAAAGCTTTTTGAAATTATACCAAATCCAACGCCAGCTCCATTGAAGTTGGTAAGCACCATTGCAGCTACCTACAACGACTGGAATGCGGTGTGCTCTTCAGTTCAATCTCCCTTCTTCTTCTTTATTTTTTTTCGTTCTTTTTGTTTTTGGGTAAAAACTAAAAGGTTTCTCCCCTCATCTTTATCTGAACTTGGGAAATACCCGTGGCCCATGGGCAAGCCGTCCAATGTCTCCCAACTAGGCCCATTGCTAGGCTTGGGCCACCGCTCAAAGAAAACTTGAAATTATTACAGATTTGAAGGACAGCCGCCTGCAAACCGTAAACTAGTAAAGAAAGCAATTGCATGATTATTTAATAAATATTGTAGATTTGCATGTTTCGCATAACGTGTTATTTAACTATAATTAATTTTTCAGGCAAAGATATCATATGACAAAGGATCCAACGAAATTAATCCCATTTTATATTCCATCAAGCAAACGCATGTCATGGGTGACGCTGGCGGCTGCTGCTGTAAACTTTTAAACTTGAAACAGAAGAGGTTGCAGAGGTTGTATTGGGTGGGGGAGCTGAGTTGTCAAGCATGAACAAGAATAAATAGCACAGGTTGCGGGTTTAGATACTCCAGGAATTCCTTTGTTTATTGGATGGCTTATTATCATAAAACATACCTAACGTTTGTGAAATTATTAGATTGCATCTTTAAATTTTTTTTTGTATCACTTAATACTTATAGTCCCTAACGTTAATATAGGTGCTTTTAAATAGTCTATTTATCAAAAAAACTATTAAATTCAGGGGTATAATCATCAAATCAATCATTTTGACCTCTTCAATGACGCAAACTCATTTGCCACTAATTTGGAACCATTTCCCTCTATTTCTTGTTGGAATTGCTAAATGTAAGGGGTGAAAATGGAAGGGAATAACATAAACAAATTGAACTGTAAACAACACACGTTGAACAAATTGAATAAACTAACACATTCAACTACATTCAATTATATCATCAACCACGTTCAGTTCCATCACATTATAACCCCCTACATGACTTCCATCAAAAATCACTTCCATACACTTTAGTCGAGAAGCTTCGTCGCGACAGCCATCCAAGCCTAAATCAATGGTTGCGATCTGCCCAATGGAGGCCGACAACGAATCTTCTACGATCTGCCGGCATGTCGTTGTCATGGCTAGAAGCATACTACACACTTGCCGACGACTTGTCATTTCAGTCTGAGCTATGAAGCTTATCTGCTACTCTGATTTGTACTATGCAACACCAAAAAACAACAAAAAAGAAACAAAAATTAACTAAGAATTAATGCATTAGACGTTGGCAGTAAAACCCAATTCCCATAACTACTAGTGCCACAAAAATCCCTGTGTTATTTTATTACATTGGACGAATAAAGCCCAAAAGCTAAAAACAGATAAAAAAGAAGAATCTGAGGACTCTGAAGCTTTTCAAGTGCTTTGGCGATTAGGACAAGTTTCTCCAGGTGATAGCAAAGCAAGTCACCTCCATGGTTGAGATCCATCTAGAAAAGCTTCAGGCCAGTGACGTAGGCCTCGCTGCCATATCCAATTGCTTGGATCTGGAGATTATACACCTGGTCAAGACCCTTGAGTGCACAAATGTAGGTTTGGTCTCGGTCTCCCAACGCTCATTTGCCTCATCCATCTTCTCTCAAACACTTTTGCAGAAGCTTTACCGCCCAATTTTCCATGATTGAAAAACCCTATTTCTCAGAAAAAGCGTAGATGATGATGTTGACGATGACCATGAGGAAATATATTTGAAGCGTGAGAGGTAAAAGGAAGTTGACGATTTTATCCTTCATAAAATTGGGGATTTAACGATTTTTTTAACGGATGGACTGTTTAAGAGCACTTATATTAACATTAGAGACCATGAGTGATACAAAAAAAACTTTAAGGATGCAATCTGATAGTTTAGCAAACATTGGGGACGTTTTGCAAACATTAGGGACGTTTTTTGATAATAAGTCTTATTGGATTTATAAAATGAAAGCTCACAAGATGGTGCCATGATTGAATTCATAGTGTTGATTGAATTCATAGCGTTTAATTTTAATTGGAAATGTTTGGTTGCTGTGTGGTTATGACTTGTAAGTTTAATGTTGGTCTGACTTTTTGGTGTAAAGATATGAATATGGACATGTTGATTGAGCTTGTATCACCTTATGAAAATATAATATTTGCTATCATCAAGAAATATTTTTAATTTTTTTGAAACCGATAATTGAGCTATTTTGGTCAACAATTATATTACATAAGGTGATAATGATAAAGGCTCCAGATCAGCGGGTAATACCAATGACATGGCAGAATTATATCATCCCGCGCGAAAAGACACTTTTACCCAAATTCCCAGTGGGTACTAGGTATAGGTAGTAGATGAGCTCGTATCGACGCACACTCGAGAATGTCGTAGAAAATTCAGCTATTTTTTGTGAAATTTGATTAACAATTCAAGCGACTGACCGGTACACTCAGATTCAATCTCAGCTTATCTACTGGTCTTTCTCCGCCCTCCCAATTTCTCGAATCAATTTCCCTCATCTTCATTTCTTCCTTCTTCTCTCCCAACTTTACCCAAAATCATGAGCTGGTGGTGGGCTGGAGCTGTTGGCGCTGCCAAGGCAATTTTCTAATTAGAGTCACATAAATCACTCCCCTTTCCTTTTCTTTTTCTGCGTAATTAACATTTTATTCCTGAATTTTGCAGAAAAAATTTGACGAAGACGAAGCACCGCGAAGCCCCGAGAGCGTAGGTCTCGTGATCGGCGTCACCGGCATAGTCGGTAACAGCCTCGCCGAAATCCTCCCGATCTCCGACACCCCCGGAGGTCCATGGAAGGTCTACGGCGTTGCACGCCGTCCCCGCCCGAACTGGAACGCCGACCACCCCGTCGAGTACATCCAGTGCGACATCTCCGATGCCGACGACGCCAAGGCCAAGCTCTCTCCGTTATCCGACGTCACCCACATCTTCTACGTGACCTGGACCAACCGATCCACCGAGGCGGAGAGCTGCGAGGCTAACGGCGCTATGTTCCGCAACGTCTTGAATTCCGTCATCCCAAACGCACCCAATCTCCGCCACGTGTGCCTCCAGACGGGAGCCAAGCACTACGTCGGGCCGTTCGAGGCGTTCGGGAAGATCCAGCCCCACGAGTCGCCCTTCACGGAGGACCTGCCCCGATTGGACTACCCGAATTTCTACTACACCTTGGAAGATTTGTTGTTCGCTGAGGTGGAGAAGAAGGATGACTTGACTTGGTCCGTCCACCGACCCGATGCGATTTTCGGGTTCTCTCCGTACAGCATGATGAACATCGTCGGCACGCTCTGCGTGTACGCCGCCATCTGCAAGCACGAGAGAGTGCCGTTAAAGTTCCCGGGAAGCAAAGCGGCGTGGAACTGCTACTCGGTGGCTTCGGATGCGGATCTGATAGCGGAGCAGCACATATGGGCGGCGGTGGACCCGTATGCCAAAAACGAAGCGTTTAACATAAACAATGGGGATGTGTTTAAGTGGAAGCATTTCTGGAAGGTGTTGGCTGAGCAGTTTGGGATTGAGGAGTATGGGATTGATGAGGAGGAGGGGGCGAAGCTGAGCTTGGTGGAGCTGATGAAGGGGAAGGAGAGAGTGTGGGAGGAGATAGTGAAGGAGAATCAGCTGCAGCCCACAAGGTTGGAGGAGGTTGGAGTGTGGTGGTTTGTGGATGTTTGGTTGGGTGGGGAGGGATTGTTGTGTAGTATGAACAAGAGCAAGGAGCATGGGTTTGTGGGTTTTAGAAACTCCAGGAATTCATTTGTCACTTGGATTGATAAAATGAAGGCTTTCAAGATTGTGCCTTGATCTTTAATTGGGGTTTGAGGATGTTGTGATGGTGTTTTTCTTTGGATCTGCAAAATATGTTTGTTGTGGTTTGCTTGTTCCTGTTCTACATGAATTCTAAAAATAATCGTAGCAGGTCGAGAGCAGGTACCACAGTGGTGGCCTACCCCTTCCCCCTGCCTGACACCTAGGTTTAGGTGTCAAAACCCCAAGAGGTTTCTTTCCTCCTATTGTAACCCCAAAAAAAAATCGTAGCAGATACTTGTGCTTGTTTTTGAAGTATCAGCGATTAATGTACAACGTGCAAGTGATGGTGGATGGAATGTGACATATTTTCTGCTTTAAACAGCTACCATTTCTACCAAATACGAGTATATGACAAATATTTGCAGGGCCAAAAAACATTTCAGCTGAGCCAGCAAGTCTTTACTTTTAACTAAATTATGAAAATGCTAAATTATGAATCTTTAAGCTTTCATCTTTTCAATCCAGGAAATGAATGGCTTTGAAATTCCTAAATCCCAGATTAATCATGCTACCTCCTTGCTTTAGTAATAGTTAATCATGCTCCTTCCGTACTTACTGATTTGGTTTGGTTGTAACATTATGAAACTGGTCAAATCAAATCATAATTATCGTAATTATCAATTTGGATTGGTTTTGAGTTTGATTTGATTTAATTTTGAATTTTTATAAATCAACCTAAATCATATCATACCGTTTTTATGTACATTTATTATTTATATTATATTTTATATGTATAATATTCTAATTTGATAATAACTACATATGAATATTTGAATTAAACTGAACTAAATTGTTATATTGTAATTAGTTCGACCGTGCAAATTTGATGTGAAATTGATTCAATTCGGACTGTAACCACCCATATCGATGCATCATCCACAATGATGAAGTCATGCTCTTGGAATTAGGATAATACCCATGGCCCAATAATTGGTCTGAATTTTAAAGCCCATGGTCATTTACTGAGAAATCCATCAACTCGGCCTAGGAACAAGACAGTCCAAAATGTCAAGATTTTTAGAAAATGTAACATATGCTATCAAATCTAAACATGGTGCATTTGGCATATTCCTTAAAGATGCTCTAAGAAATTAAAATCAACCAATCATGCAAATACGAGCAAAATGATAAAATTTGCATTTAAACTGACAAGAACAAAAGTTAATTTCCATTTCAAGTACAACATTTGGGCCAAGTTTTAAAATAAAATGGTAAAATTGTCATTTTGCTTACTAATTTAAGCAGGTCTATTGAATGTAGGCCTCCTGGTTGAGTTTTGCAAAACAAAATTCAAACCTAATTGACCTAGCCCAAAAACAAAACTAGCCATTTGAGATATCCTTATTGCTAAACATTTATATGACTTATACCTAATTTATTTTATTAATTAACATTAAATTCCTATTACACAAAATATTATTAGTTTAAACTATAATTTGTATTAAAAAAATGAAATTTGCATAGATACCATATGAACTTTTAGGCACGTACGCAAGTACCGCATAAACTATAGAAAATATTGCAATTTAACACATGCCCCAAATCCTATCAAAATTTCCATACACATGTGATACTTTTTCAAATGCAATTTTATCAATTCATTATAACTAAAAACCTTTTCAAAAACTAGAATTTATAAATATTTTTTTTTTAAAAAACTAACCAACTTAATTATCCCATAAACCTCCCCCACCCCTTCCAACATCTTTCTCGCCCTCTTCCCACCCCCAATAATATAATGGAGGTTAAATGGACTAGTCAATTGAATGAAATTTAGGTATTCAATTTGTCTTGGACTTGATATTTTATAGTCCAATATTAATACTCAGTCCACTAAACCACACCTCCACACATCCCACTCTAGTGATTCCATTCCACCCACAGATTTTTATTTTATTTTTTATAGTTAATTATTATTTATTACTCAGCCTTTTTCATAAAACACACATTCCTAGAGAGCATCTTTTACTTTTTTTGTATTAAAAAATAATAATAAAAACCTTTACTTTTTCTAGTGTACATAAAATGACAATTTTTTTTGTTCTTATAAATTTTGGCTACTTCGTCTCATTTTTATTTTTCAAGTTGGCTTGGATGGATTAAAATAGTTCAGTTTTTTTTTCCTTATTCTTTTGTAATGGGTAATAAATGCTTTCAATTCTTTTCCTTCTATGGAGAAGTTTATTGTGTAATTGCTAATTGACCTTAAAATTCATACCTTAATGAAATTCACTTGTACCTTCAAGTTTTCTAGATTTGTATGTAAGATAAATTTAGCCCACCCTATCTTCAAATCTTGAGTCCATCTCTATCTATTTATAAAATGACTTATAAGGACTGAAAAAAACTTTATTTAAAAAAAAAAAAAAACTAACACACGCACAGCACATCACAAGCCCATTCAAACGTGTTGCTTTCATGGTGGATTACTGGGAAAGTGAGTGGTTCAAGTTTGTATGGAAAAGGAAAAGAAAAAAAGAAGCAAAAATCCAACAGCCACTAACTCAACCACCCAACGCAGAAATTTTAAAGGACAAAAAGAAGCAAAAATCCAACAGCCACTAACTTCAACCACCCAACGCAGAAATTTTAAAGGACAAAAAGAGACCTTTCAATCTGGAAAAAATAGAAGGACCTCTCAAGATTTTTTGAAGATGAAGGAACCAACTTGCTTCATGGTGGAAGATAGAATGAGCAAGCAAAGAATAGTCTCGGGGAGAAGAGAAGAAAGAAGGATAAAAAAAGAAGAAGAGAATTTGCTTAAATTAATAATTAAATGATATTTTAGAAATAATAGTGGGTGGAAAAGTAGGATTTTGTTTTTTCAAATTTATACGGTAGGTGGGAAGATAGGGTGAGTGGAGAAATAAGACAGGATGGAAATAGCTTCTTTTTTAGCACTCTTTATAAATGATGGAATTTAAAATGACTAAATTAATGTTTTAGAATTTTTAAAGTTTCTTGTTTAGATAACGAATTTAAATACGGAATTTAATCTTTATATGTGAAGTATCTCGTTTGGAATTTTAGAAATGAAGATTTTTTAGATATAATTTAAAGTTGAGATTTATTACCTCAAATTTCATGTTTTTTACTACACGAATTTCTAAATTTCTATGTTTTTTATCCAAACATAGGATCTGTTTATTGGGTCATGTCAATTTAGAAATTCTGTTGGTGGGTTTTTTGTCAAAATCCCAGAAGTTATTTTCTTGTGTCTCATCCAAAAACACTTATAATAAATTGACGAAATTGCTCTCCAAGAAATATTAAGTTAACGGAAACTTTAACGAAACTAAATGTAGGTAGTAAATTGCAACACTAAAAGTTAAAGGGATATTTATGTAAATTTCCCAACAAAGAAATCTATAAAAAAGTAGGAGACTTTGGAAAACAAAAGAGAGAAATTTTGTAAAACCAAAATGGACAAAAGGCTTATTTATTTTAGATTTAAGAAATCCTTTACATTTGCAACATGTCTTTGATTTGAAAGTTGAGATATTTTTCTGTCTTTTTGAAAAAGCCAAAAAAACGTTTTGGCTTTTTCCAAAAGTGAATTTTTTTTTTTGGGCTAAAACCTAAATTTACTAAAAAAGTATGTGGCAACGGTCGTTCCACTCTCCTGCTCTATTTAATATCTTCGTTCTCTTTTCTCCTCCAGTTAAGTGTGTTTTCAATTTCAAAATCATTTTAATTAACGATGAACTTTAAATTGCAGAGGAAACATGAAGAAGATCATGAGGCACCACATACCCCCAAGAGCGTGGGGCTGGTCATCGGTGTAACGGGCATAGTAGGCAACAGCCTAGCTCGAATCCTCCCACAATCAGACACACCCGGCGGTCCATGGAAGGTCTACGGAGTCGCACGCCGTCCTCGCCCGCATTGGAACAGCGACTACCCCATGGAGTACATCCAATGCGACATCTCGGACCCAAACGACACCGTATCCAAGCTCTCCGGATTAACTGACGTCACCCACATCTTTTATGTCACTTGGGCCAGCCGATCCACGGAGCCCCAAAACTGCGAGGTAAACGCCGCCATGATCCGCAACGTGCTACGTGTCGTCATCACGAACGCGCCAAACCTCTGCCACGTGTGTTTGCAGACAGGGACCAAACACTACTTCGGACCCTACGAATCGTTCGGCAAACTGGAGCCTCGGGAACCGCCTTGGTTGGAGGATCTGCCCCGACTGAACGCCCCGAACTTCTACTACGCCCAGGAGGACGTGTTGTTTGAAGAGGTGGGGAAGAAAGAGCAGTTGAATATTACATGGTCGGTGCACCGACCGGGGCCTATTTTCGGCTTTTCGCCGTACAGCTTGGTCAACATTGTAGCCATGCTGAGTGTGTACGCTTCTATATGTAAGCACGAGAAGAAACCTTTGAGATTTCCTGGAAGCAAAGAGGCCTGGAATTGTTACTCGGACGTTTCGGATGCGGATTTGATCGCGGAGCAGCAGATATGGGCGGCGTTTGACCCGAATGCGAAAAACGAAGCGTTTAATGTGAACAATGGGGATGTTTTTAAGTGGAAGCAGTTTTGGACAGTGTTGGCTGAGCAATTTGAGATTGGGGAGTACGGGTTTGATGAGGAGGGTGGGGGGTTTAGTTTGTTGGACATGATGAAGGAGAAGGAGGGTGTGTGGGAGGAGATAGTGAGGGAGAACCAGCTGGAGCCCACAAAGTTGGAGGAGATAGGGTGGTGGCTGCTGGATTTGGTTTTCAGTGGGGAAGGTCTCATGACTAGCATGAATAAGAGTAAAGAGCATGGGTTTTTGGGGTTCAGAAACTCCAAGAAGTCCTTTGTTTCATGGATTAATAAAAACAAAGCTTTCAAGATTGTGCCTTGAGAGATGGCCTCAAAATTGGGAAAGTGTTTGTTGCTGTTGACTGGTTCTGGTTTTCTTGTATTGCAGAAAATAAAGACTTATGTTTCATCTTTTTTTTTTTGGGTCGAACTTATGTTTCATCTTTATCACTTATTTGTAAATTTGGAAAATTATATAATACAACAATAGTATAGCTACGTGATACATCTTATATACGTGTTATAATGTGGGGGACGATATGGTTTATTTTCTCCCTTTTTATGGAACAATATCAATAAATATCCACTTATGTTATAACATATGTACACAAAATATATCACGTGACCGTACTATCGTAGCATTCTATAATCCTTTTAAATTTGTAATAAAAGTTTTGTTTTCTTGAGTGGGATTAAAAAAGTTAGAACCCTACATGCCATGGCACGTGTACTCGATTTGTTAACACATTATTTTGTTCTTGTTTTAATTGCTTAGCATAAATCTCCGAGCATTGACAACTGTAAATCTTCGACGAACTTCTCCTTCTATTTGATTAATTCTTTTGGGATAGTTAGTCTAACAACAATATTTCCCTTTCTTAATTTCTCTTTTATTTTTGGAATTTTAGTTTTCATAATTTCTATATGGCAGATTCTTCATATTGGGGGGTTGTTTTTCTTAACAATTTTTTATGAATGGGTTTCTTATGTTTGTATGTTTTATCAAAGTAGTCTACTTGTAATGAACTTATGTTGATAAATATATAAAAACATCTATTTGATTTGTAAAATCTTCTCTTTTCTCCTTGTAAGCTAACTAGGCTTTTAATTTCAGTGAAATAAATGATTATAAGTTGCAGCCAATCTTTTTGAAGAAATTTCTAAACCAAGTTGTAATCTATTTTTGTTTGTTTTTGTTTTTGTTTTTGTGGTTTCTATTTTCTTAAATGATTTTGATTTCTAAATGTGGTCCAATGGTTCTAATTGGTAGTAGCAATAAGCAAGGGTCTAGGAGTTTAAAGTAGTTGGAGTTTGCTGTTGAGGAGGCTTGAGTTAAAACCAGCCAACAAGGCTTGGGTTAGAGAGTTGAAAGAAACAAAAAAACAAAACAAAAAAAGAACAGAAAAAAGAAAACATGTGTCCTTTTGTAAAGAGGCCATGTTTTACGTGGAAGAGGAACGGCACCTGATGTATCAGTAGCCAAGTATTGTCCTATAGTAAATTGACAAAAATTCCTCTCCAAGAAATATTAAGTTAATGAAAACTTTAACAAAATTAGACGTACTTTAAGGTGCTATTAAACAGAAAATCTATCGAAAAGTAGGTGGCAACGGCCATTCCACTCTCCTGCTCTCCTCCAATTAAGTGTGTTTTAAATTTCAAAGCATAATTATCAATTTACTTAATGATGAACTTTAAATTGCAGAGGAAACATGAAGAAGATCATGAGGCACCACGCAGCCCCAAGAGCGTGGGGCTGGTCTTCGGTGTAACGGGCATAGTGGGCAACAGCCTAGCTCGAATCCTCCCACTCTCAGACACACCCGGCAGTCCATGGAAGGTCTACGGAGTCGCACGCCGTCCTCGCCCGCACTGGAACACCGACTACCCCATGGAGTACATCCAATGCGACATCTCAGACCCAAACGACACCGTATCCAAGCTCTCCAGATTAACTGACGTCTTTTATGTCACTTGGGCCAGCCGATCCACGGAGCCCCAAAACTGCGAGGCAAACGCCGCCATGATCCGCAACGTGCTACGTGTCGTCATCACGAACGCGCCAAACCTCTGCCACGTGTGTTTGCAGACAGGGACCAAACACTACTTCGGACTCTACTAGTCGTTCGGCAAACTGGAGCCCCAGGAGCCGCCTTGTTTGGAGGATCTGCCCCGACGGAACGCCCCGAACTTCTACTACGTCCTGGAGGAGCTGTTGTTTGAAGAGGTGGGGAAGAAAGAGGAGTTGAATATTACTTGGTCGGTGCACCGGCCGGGGGCTATTTTCGGCTTTTCGCCTTACAGCTTGGTTAACATTGTAGCCATGCCGAGTGTGTACGCTTCTATATGTAAGCATGAGAAGAAACCTTTGAGATTTCCTGGAAGCAAAGAGGCCTGGAATTGTTACTCGGACGTTTCGGATGGGGCTTTGATCGCGGAGCAGCAGATATGGGCGGCGGTTGACCTGAATGCGAAAAACGAAGCGTTTAATGTGAACAATGGGGATGTTTTTAAGTGGAAGCAGTTTTGGACGGTGTTGGCTGAGCAGTTTGAGATTGAGGAGTATGGGTTTGATGAGGAGGGTGGGGGGTTTAGTAGGTGGAGATGATGAAGGAGAAGGAGGATGTGTGGGAGGAGATAGTGAGGGAGAACCAGCTGGAGCCCACAAAGTTGGAGGAGATAGGGCAGTGGTGGCTGATGGATTTGTTTTTCAGTGGGGAAGGTCTCATGTCTAGCATGAATAAGAGTAAAGAGCATGGGTTTTTGGGGTTCAGAAACTCCAAGAAGTCCTTTGTTTCATGGATTGATAAAAACAAGGCTTTCAAGATTGTGCCTTGAGAGATGGTCAAAATTGGGAAAGTGTTTGTTGCTGTTATTGACTGGTTCTGGTTTTCTTGTATTGCAGAAAATAAAGATTTATGTTTTATCATTATCTTTAGACTTGTTTGTAAATTTGGAAAATTATATAATACTATGGCGCAAATTTGTAATAAAAGTTTGTGTTTTCTTGAGTGGGATTACGAAGTTAGAACCCTACATGCCATGGCACGTGTACGCATTTTGTTAACATTATTTTGTTCTTCTTTTAATTGATTAGCATGGCCCGTAAATTCTTTAGATTGGGAGTAGGATTTGTTTATGAACTAATTTGTAACATTCAGATCAGATTTTAACAAGCATAAAGTACTAATAAACCAGTTATAACACAAGCAAACTCTCTTCTACTTATTTGTATACATAAGCTGTTTCTCTCTCTAGATGTATCAAACACATCATGGAACAATCTTGTAAGCTTTCATCTTTTGAACCCAGGAAGTGAAGGACTTTTGGGAATTTCTGAAACCCAAAAAGCCATGCTCCTTGCTCTTGTTCATACTGTCCAACGCAGACTCAACACACAACACGATGTCAGCAAACCACCAAACCCCTACCTCCTCCAACTTTGTTGGCTGCAGCTTATTCTTCTTCACAATCTCTTCCCACACACCACCTTTCCCCTTCATCATCTCCACCAAGCTCAACCTCCTCTCACCCTCTTCCTCATCAAGCCCATACTCCTCAATCCCAAACTGCTCCGCCAACACCTTCCAAACATGCTTCCACTTAAACACATCCCCATTGTTCACATTAAACGCTTCGTTTTTTGCGTACGGATCCACAGCCGCCCAGATATGCTGCTCCGCGATCAAATCCGCATCCGAAGCCACCGAGAAGCAATTCCAAGCCGCTTTGCTTCCGGGAAATTTCAAAGGCTTCTTCTCATGCTTACATATAGCAGCGTAGACGCAAAGCGTCCCAATTACGTTCATCAAGCTATAAGGAGAAAACCCAAAAATGGTATTGGGCCTATGGACCGACCAACTCAACCCCTCCTTTTTCTTAGCCTCATCAAACAATATGTCCTCCTGAGTGTAATAGAAATTCGGAACGTCTAGCCTCGGCAGGTCCTCAGTAAAAGGCGGGTCATGGGCTTTGATCTTGCCAAGTGACTCGAACGGCCCAATATAGTGTTTGGTGCCAGTCTGCAACGACACGTGGCGGATATTTGGCGCCACAGGGATCACGACGCCTAACACGTTGCAGAGCATGGCTCCGTTGGCCTCGCAATTTTCGACCTCGCTGGCTTTGTTGGCCCATGACACGTAAAATATGTGCGTGACGTCGGTTAATTTAGAGAGCTTGGCCTTTGTGTCTTCGGGGTCCGAGATGTCGCACTGGATATAGTCAACGGGATGGTCAGCGTTCCAGTTTGGGCGGGGACGGCGGGCGACGCCGTACACCTTCCACGGGCCGCCGGGTGTGTCAGGGCGAGGGAGGATCTCGGCTAGGCTGTTACCTACTATGCCCGTCACGCCGATCACTAGCCCCACACTCCTTTGGCCTTGTGGTGCTGACGTGTCAACTCCTTGATATTTCTTCTGAAAAATTCATGTTAAATGCAAGGAAACATAAGTTTGTTGCTAGCTAAACATATTAATCAAATTAATTTTTTAAGATGGCAGCTAATTATGGTAATATATTCTTACCTTGGCATCGGCAACAGCTCTAGCCCACCACCAGCTCATTCTGATTTTTGGGTTGAAATGAAAAGCCCTCAAGAGAAGAGAAGCAACAAGTGACAATCGGTGTCGCGTTTTGTTTTGTGGCTTCGCTGTTTTTATAGGGAAAAGAACAAAAGGCTCCACCTTTTTCTTCACATATGACGCAAGCTATGACATCCTTCTAGATATACATCCCTCTAGATATACATCCAATTCATTCAAAATAACTTTTTGACGTCAGGAATGCTAAATAATTGAGACTCTGATATTTGATATTTTTTGATACTCTTTTTGAGAGATCAACTCAGAGTGAAGTTGACAGTCTTTGGAGGGGAGAATGTGAGGATCTTTGGTAAGGGAATAGTTTGCAGAAGATAAAGTAGGAGAAGCAATAGTCAAACTTCGGACACCGGTGTGGTGTCAGTCGAAGGCTCTCCGATGCTTAAGTTAGCTATGAGTGGTAAATTTGACAGAGTAACAGTAAATATGATAAAATAGTTACTCTTTTTACTCGGATATTATTCCCTATTTATAGGGAAGTGAAAGTAGGAGATTTGCACAAAGTTTTGATGTGGGATTTTGTGCAAGTTGTTGTGGTGATGACACGTGTCTTGGAGATTAGGTTCGACAATTGAGAGTTTCGAAAGTCGGGAGCTTCCGCAGTGTCTGCCACTTCGGAAAAGTGTCTTCCTTCGGCATAGAAGAAGGGGTGTCTGCTTTGGTACTAGTCGTTTTGATGTCGGACATATTCGGTTGATTATGGTGTAAACAATATTTATGAAAGAAAATTCTATAGGCATCAAAATTAGAATTTATGGGCATGGTTCAATCCATTTCTTCCGGTTCTAGTGTCGCAAATACGTTACACTAATAGACATCTCGGTTAATACTTTCATAATTGTGCTTCATCAGACTGAGATCGAATCTCTCAGTTATCTCAAACCCAACCAACTGAGAGATTCAATCTTCGTGAGACTGTCTTAAGCCTGTAAACCAAACCAGAAAACAATTTGGACGATGAGCAACTTAGATTTGTAATTATATGTTCGAATTAGTCAAAAGTCACAAATATGAGAAAATATTAGGTGTGGTTGAGTGGCAAACGTTCGGTTAACCAAAAAAAACATAACAATTCTTGCATATTTGTATTTATAATTCAAGATTTTGTAACACATGTCATGATTAAACTGGGGAAAACTTACATCTCTTCTTGCCACACACATGGTAAATAAGTTGACACCAAAGTTTCTCTCTATAAATAATTTCATACAAAGAGAGAACACATTGATGGGTTATTGGCATGCTTGCTTAGTCTGTACGCGGCTAAATGCAATCACGAGCCCAAAAAGTTGGAATAGATTGTTTGTGCCTTGATTGAGATATGCTAAGCATTCAGGCGCAACCGGTTTGTTTGGGAACTAGCATTGTATCTCAATTAATTTGTTGTAACTTCAATTTTTACAAAAAGAATAAAACTCTTTTAATTATATCTACAAGCTCTTTATCAATTCATTAAGAAAACAAATATACATATATGATCACCATCATACATTTCTTCATGGCACAACCTTGTAAGATTTCATCTTCTCAATCCATGAAATGAAAGACTTGTAGGAGTTCCTAAACCCCAAAAACCCATGCTCCTTGCTCTTATTCATACTGTCCAAAACAGCCTCCCCGCCCAACACATAGTCAGCAAACCACCACACCCCCACCTCCTCCAGCTTCGTAGGCTGCAGCTCATTCTCCTTCACAATCTCCTCCCACACGCCCTCCTTTCCCTTCATCATCTCCACCAAGCTCAACCTCCCCTCACCCTCCTCCTCATAAAACCCATGCTCCTCAATCCCAAACTGCGCCGCCAACCCCTTCCAAAACTGCTTCCACTTAAACACATCCCCATTGTTTATATTAAACGCTTCGTTTGCGGCATTCGGGTCCACCGCCGCCCATATGTGCTGCTCCGCTATCAGGTCAGCGTCCGAGGCCATCGCATAACACTCCCAAGCCACTTTGCTGCCGGGAAACTTCAGGGGTTTGCCCTCTTGCTTGCATATAGCAGCGTAGACACAAAGCGTCCCAATTATGTTCATCAAGCTGTGAGGAGAAAACCCAAAAATGTTATAGGGCCTGTGGACGGACCAAGTCAGGCCCTCTTTTTTCTGGACCTCTTCAAACAATATGTCCTCCAAAGTGTAGTAAAAATTGGGCACGTCCAGCCTCGGCAGGTCCTCGGTGAAAGGCGGATCATGGGCTTTAATCTTGCCAATGCACTCGAACGGCCCAAGGTAGTGTTTGGTGCCGGTTTGGAGGCTGACGTGGCGGAGATTAGGGGCCACTGGGATCACGACACGTAGGAGGTTGCGGAACATTGCGCCGTTGGCCTCGCAATTCTCGATCTCATTGGCTCTGCTGGTCCACGTCACGTAGAAGATGTGGGTGACGTCGGTTAATTCGGAGAGCTTGGCTTTGGTGTCTTCCGGGTCCGAGATGTCGCATTGGATGTAGTCAACGGGGTGGTCAACGCTCCAATCTGGGCGGGGACGGCGCGCGACGCCGTACACCTTCCAGGGACCGCCGGGCGTGTCGTGGAGCGGGAGGATCTCCGCCAGGCTGTTGCCCACGATGCCCGTTACGCCGATCACTAGCGCCACGCTTTGGTAGCCTTCTGGTGCTGACGCATCAGCTCCTTCCAACTTTTTCTGAAAAATTCGTGACAATTCGCAACATATTTAATCAACGAATAATTGAGTAATAAATATGATGGGAAAGATCATCTAATATATGATTTAAAAAATTGAATTGAATAATGACCTTAGCGGCGCCAACAGCTCCCGCCCACCACCAGCTCATTTTGGTTTCTAGGGTAAGAAATCAAAAGACTCCGCTCTCCAGCAGCAGCAGCTAACAGTCAGTGGTTGATCCAAAATACACCCAAAATGGAAATTGGAGAGTTGTATTTCTTCTTCAGCTTCTCTTTCTTTTTTTCTTTTTTATATGTATGATAGAAAGAGAGAGGGGAGGGAGACAAAGGTTCGATGTTTTCGACATATGACGCAAGGTATGACATGTTGTGTGTAAATATGTGGTTCCAATTCGTGCCAAGTGTTTGTTTGCATGTGGTCCTCCTCCTAGCTGCTTCGTTTACGTTCTAGTCTTGTACACCTACACTCCACCTTCTCCTCCTCCATTCTTCCACAATCCGTCGCCGTATTGGGCTTTAATGTTGTTAGTACCTGATTGCAGGTTGATTAAGCTTTTATTTATTTTAAAACAATTTGTTTCCTTTGAATTGGTATGTCGATTTGATGATGGAAGTAGGAAATAGTATTGAGTATGAGCCGCTAGATTTTATAGCCGTTACGTTCCAATTGACAAAGAAGTCAGAAATGGACAGCTTACCTACCACAAAAGAAACTTGCTGCATATTGTGAAGTAGAGAATTTTGTCTTTAGTTGCATTGCTATCTAACCAACATTATAGCAACTAATGGCAAAATCATGACATCGCTTTTTTCCTTGTACCTAATCATGAAAAGGATTCTCAAGGTAATTAATTGGTTATAGGTATCTGTTCAAATTTTCAAACCTTAAGATGACAAATCATGTTCAGTGCAAGAGGAATAAGAGGAATCTCCCCTTTCATTCTCTCTCTCAATCTCATCCTTACTTCCATTCTCACTTTCATTTTCCTCTATATTATAGCAATTGAAATAGTTATCAAACGGGCCCTTATTATCTCACTATAATACGAGAGCCACAAGCTCCGTAATCTGTCGAACTATAGTAGAAATAATATCATTATGATATATAAAAATTCAAGATCATAAAGTTCACTAAATTTGGAAGAGAAAGGCATGTGCAAAACCACAAAGTCAAGTTAAGGGATTAGGTACTCCTTTTTCCCTTTTCCATTTCGTCTTGCTCTTCATTTGAAAATTTGTTAAATCAATATGCTCAAGTGGTCCTCTCCACCTTTCTATTGAAACAGTACTATTTACATATAAATATTGTGCGTGCACTATTATCTAATTACCACATACAAAGTATGTCATTAGATTATCTCAGTTCGGATATTCTTTCATTTAGTTAACATTTTAATTCAATTAGAAAAGCCTACCTTATACTTGGCTTACCCCGGTGAAGTGTGTGTGAAAAGACTCTCATCCTCCGATACTGCTTGTGGAATTTTATATTATTATTTTTAAATGGTGTTGTTTCATTTTCTGAACAGCTTTGTTTAACTTGGGCAAACACCTTACACATAACATCTTGTGGCCATATCGGTCTAAAACATTTGGTAACCCAATTGACTTACATTGATCGAGCCACAACACAACCCTTACGCCCTTCTTGTCCTTTCCATCTTCCTCCTACTCTCTTCCTTTACAATTAAAGGTTCTTCTAAAATGGTGGACAGACCTGAAAAACATAAAATCAAAAGTGATCGATACCTGCACAGATGCATTTGAATTTCAAAACTTATCAATCATATTTTGTACTGCGTCTCATAATGATATATGAGCACTAAATTTAGTTTCACTTAGTTACCTTTTTTCTCCATCATAACTCTCATAATTTCATCACGGTAATCTTGCTTGTCATCCCCACTTTCACATAAGTTACCCTTCCCTTCTGATTCTTGTACTTGTTTCATCACTTGAAAGTCTCGACGAGTTGCCATCGTTGACCGGGCAGTCGCAAAGAGCCACGTGGCCTCCATCTGTTTGCTGATCATACGTGCAGCATAATGTGGAATCTTCACCCGCCTGCTACTCTCAGACTTGATGCAGCCATTGATGAACGCCAAACAGTCCATCAAGCTTTCTTTAGCCAACCCTTTCATGTCATAAGCCTGTGATCTTCTCCAGAGGCTTTTACTATGAGAATTCACTGGAGTTGACAAGCATAGAGCTCTGGTTGAGTCCCTAATGGCAGCATCTGAGTCCCTCATCAGCAATTGACACTGAGCTCTGTTGCTATAAAGCACCATTCTTTCTTTTCTCAACCCTAATGGGCACAATTCTAATGCTTCAGAATACTTAACTATGGCTTCCTCTATTTCTCCCAAACAAAACATATGATTTGCTTCTTGTTTTATTACATCCACCAAAACCATTCTTTTCTCAATTTTTTCTTGACACAATCCTCTTTCCCTCTTCCTCCTCTCCACTTTCAAATTCCATAGCTCTTCTAAATTCTTTTCAATTTTCCTGTTCTTGTTCAATTTTCCCTGCTTGTAATTTGCAAGAAGTAGGGCTTTTGTGATTGTTTCACCTAAGTTTGATCTATCCCCAAGGCTTCTTAGCTCAACCAAATCAACAAGAAACAAGGCGGCAATATCGATAACTTTGTACCTCGTATCTGGGTCTTTGAGGAGCAGCAAAAGGCAGTCGATTCCCATGTACTGCCAATCATCTGAAGACCTCGAGATATTACAGAGGCTCTCTATAACTTCTCTCGACGCAGAAATTTCTTTCCTCCCATATTTACTGTAACACAAGATTCTAATAAGTCCAACACCAGCTGGTGATGAGCGATTGGCCAAACCACCCCACATTCCACACAATTGTTTCAAAAAGTCTTGCTTGCAAATGAGATTCAAAGACTTTTCTTTGCAAGCAAAACAATTTAAAATATTGAGGGACCAACATTGGAGTTGACTTGCCCACTCCTCAGCCTTGCAAATCTCCATTTCTAATCCACCAACACCTCTTGTGAGCAAATCACAGTGGTATTTTTGTCTTTTTCTCTTATCCTTCACTCCTACAAAACTCACATACACCACATGAAGACATGTAGAAGCTACTTTCATGGCTGATCTTACCACCTCTTCTTCATATTGTGCTACAGCTTCAGAGGTTCTTTCATAGCTTGCAAGGTGACCGAGCGCTCGAGCAGCAACCCTTTGCTCAACCCAACTCATCTTTCCTCTCAGAAGATCAAGCAATGGTGGAATTACGCCTGAAGCTACCGCCTTTTCAGCAAACTCAGCCTTGTTCATGGTGTAAGAACCAATGACATGAGCTGCATAGTAAGGGATGTAGATGTTTTGGTCTGTTTGAAGCCAACACTTGTTGTTGATGCCTTTGAAGATTAGCTTTGCCATGCACTCAAAGATTCCAAGGGATGGGAACTCTGGGTCATCAGGGTGAGTCATAGCAATTTGCCATAGACTGCTCAGCACCAGAACATTTCCTTGGTCTTCTCCGAGTGGTAGTTCCTTGAAACATGCTGATATTCCAGCTCTCCTCTTAAAGAAGTCTGGTTCTTTCATGGTGCAGAAGAAACAAAATGGTCTCGTGCAAGCCTGCTCCTTTTGCTTCAGGGAATCCATGACTGAGAGGGACAAAGGTGGAGTTTAGGGTTTGGGTTTTGTGGAGAAGAAAAAGGGGAGTTGGAAAGAAAGTTGAAATTAAGGTGAGTCAAGTGGCCAGGTGTTGTAGTTAGTGACATTAACGGCGCATGTATAGTACTTAAAACCTTATTATATATTTTGAAGAATCTTTTAGTACTTTTGAATTCTCTGCTCCTTTGTTTTGAGAAAGGTTAGTCCTAAAAGGTTTTTGTAATGTTGTATACTTTTACATGTCTATCTTTTTCATCAGGTAAATATGTTTAAAGCAAATGCGCCCTTTAATAATTCACGTGGCAGTTTTGCTTTGAAAATTTGCTTCATAAAAAATTTGTCACTTGATCAATCTGGCTTCAAGCTCCGACATGAATTTGTTCATGAATCTTGTAATGATAATGGATTTCTAATTTGTGGGTTGGATGGGCGTGGCTACATATATTCCAAATTGCTGGCTGAGTGGCAGCCATACAAGGAGCAACAACAAGCATATGCGGAGTAGGTAACCACACAGGAAAATGCTTCCCACATCGAAAGTAAGTGGTCCTTCCTCCCCGGATTAAGTACCTTTTTTTCATTCTGGAAGGATGGGCATTTCTTCGAAACAGTTCTTTTCTTTCTTCATTAATTATCTAGTTAAAATGCTAATTTGTCCTTGCATTCGTCTTAATAAAGCTAATTAAGGATCGCGTAAGCAAGACAGCAGATCCTCAAAAATCTACCAAGTATAAAACTAACCAATAAACACTTGTTAGAACAAAAAATGTATGCTTTTCAATGCACATTAGACATGATGTTGTCTGGAGCCTGGGTTTTCGTTCGAAGTCCCTTGTCAACAGGCCTACAGTGTGCTACTCTAGCACTCTTGTTCAAAAGCCAAAACCTATATCTCTTTAATTATATATAATAATGCAGCAAACAAAGTGTATTGTGATTACAGATGGGTTCTTTGTTTGCTAAGGGGAAGAGAGGGACCACCACATGCTTCAATATAAACATACTAAATTGAGGTGGAAAGCATGAGAAGCTTGAAAAGAGCAGATTTAGATGGAGTTTAATCCTGTCTAGTAATGGTAATTGAGGATTAAACAATATGCTTAATTAATCCTAAGACTCGTGCACTTGGGGATTGGGATGCATTGCATTGCATACATACATATGTGTTGTTGCTGTTTAGTTTATTTCTTGTTCGTACGATTGGCGTGGAAAATAGCTGCCTTGGTTTCTAAAGCTCGTAATGATGATGAAGACTAACAGAAAATCCAGATGCGACAAAATTATATTGCGGGCTTTGAGAGAACGTTAAATTGTCCATTTGCTTTCAACGTTCAAAAGATATTTCGCTATGGCTGATTTTCGGACAGGTTGGATTGGAATCACGGGATTCCAATTGCAATTCAAAAAAATTCTGAAAGATAATTATAGTCCAATTTCATTCCAAAATATTTCGAAATTTCAATACCCATTCCAATTCAGAAAACTCGGAATTTTTGGAATATTTTGAAACTTATATATTTCGAATTTTGTGTGTGGAAATTTTTGAAAACTAGTTCAAAATTCTAAACATGTCCAACTATTTGAAGAATTAAAATTAACTCAAAATTGAAAAACTCATATCATAAGCTTGGAAAACTACCCTCCGTTTGAATGAGGGAAAATAACTCGGAATTTAACTAAAAGTCAGGAATTTAAGATGAGAAATTGACAATTTCCTTGTTTGGCAAAGAAAACGTGGAATTTATTAAATAACGCGCGGAAAAAATCATGAAAATTAAGGCATCGAATTCCCAAATTTGGGGGTGTATCCAATTCTAATTTTTAATGACTTTTAATGAGTTTAAAAGTCTGAAGATATTCAATTGTGACTTTTAAATGGTCTTTAAAAATTTAGTTGTATTCAATTATGAGTTTTAAAGAGTATTTAAAAGTTTTGAGGTATCTAAAATGTTAATGACTTTTAAAAACTTTGTTAAATAAATGACTTTTCAATACTTTAAAAACTAATTCTTACTATCAAAATTCTTGCTAATTTACATCAAACTTTATGAAAGTATTGGGAAGCTAAGAAGATAAAAACAAAACGTCTCCCATTTTTTCTTCCCTCGTTATATCAAGTAGCAGAGAGATCTTTTTTCTTCATGATTAAGGCTCCACTTTGGTATCCCATCTTGTCATCCACATCCTTCAGGTTAGTAAAAAATCTTGAATGTTTTTCTTCTATTCTCATCAACAGTAATGAGCATTGGAATTTCAAAAGGAATTTGTATTATGGTTTATTCACTGTCGTTGAAATGAATCATGGCTAGCTTTTATATATATATTAACATAATCATGGCTAGCTGAACACCAATTATTTCCTTATGGTATTTTCATTTTCAAATGTACTTTGTCATTTTTATCATTTTCTAATGTTAAGGAGAACTATTCTTTGCTTTTACGTAATTGTATCCAATTATTTTTTTTTCTTATTTTTTGTTCCATGTATGCCGACTGGTGTGTGGGTCTTTTTATTCTAGCAGCCTGACGGATGAGCTTGGACTTCCGAAAAGAGAAACATGTGTGAAATTGCCCCTTGAGTATGAGTTCAAGAATCATACCCCAAGAGTGTTTCGAAAGGGTAGCTAAGCCTTAGGAAACTCCTTGGTCTTCTTTACCAATGAAACCAACAGTCACTTAAAAATAAATTATTGGCTTGGCATGAGAAGCTTGTGGTATGAGAGTTGAGCATTCATGAGTTTAGCATGAGAGAGAGAGAGAGAGAGAGAGAGAGAGAGAGAGAGAGAGAAAGAAAGAGTTGCGATTTCCAGAAGAGAAGATGAGAGAAGATGGAGGAATATGGCTCGAAATTGCAGGGGTTTTAAGGATGAGAGATGATGATTGCTCTATGGATGTGTGTTTATGGAAAAAGAGAAATAAGATGGAAGCATGGATGGCTTTAGCATATTTCCAGCAACTTGACGAAAGCTTCGTCAAGCTCTTGGATGATTTGACATAAGAGAAAATAAGAAGCAAGGGAAGAATAAGGCTTGAAATCGAAGGGTTTCAGAGATGAGAGATGATGCTTGCTCTCTCTGGATGTGGGTTTTGAAAGAGAGAAATGAGGAAGATGGAAGAACAAAGCATGAAATTAAAGGGTTTCAGAGGGGATGCTTGCCTCAATGAATTCTCATGGTTGCTGGGAGGCTTGCAGCAACCAAGGTAAGTTGTCTTTGCTGCGTAGAAAGTGACTCTTTTTATAGGCACTGAAAACTTAATTTTATCAAGCCACCCTCTCCTATTTTCCTTCACTTTCTTCCATTCCATCTTATTTGGTGAAAATTCTCTAGCCCAAGCATGTTGGTATGAAGCTTTTTGGAGTTCCAAGGTCCTCAGGCAATTAGACTTCTCCATGTGGGTGAGGAGCCACCCACTTTTTTTTCTTGTTTTCTTACCAAAGCTTGAAGAGGAAAGAATGGGTAAGGGTGCTAGTCAAAAAGGGTGACCAGCACATGGGTTTATTTGGTTTTAATGGTTTTGACAGATATGCTGGATATTTTCCACGATGCTGGGCTAGGCTATTGGTATTTTGTTTTGTTGATGCCCAAAAATTCAGAGTTGTGCCCAAATAAATTCTTGGCCCAACATAATGCCTTAATAAGAAAAAGACTCGGTTCGGAGCATGCAAATTCCTTATTCATGCTTGCACAAGTCATGACCACATGTCATGCCAAATAAATATGCAATCTCTCATGCTAAGAGTTGAAATAAGCACTAACTCTACGAGCCCATGCTAATTACCTCGTCAAGCATCATGCCGCTATTCAAGGATGATAAAATTAAAACACGCCGATTGACATGCCATGTTAAGCAGGAAATTATTATTTCACACCCAACCACGCTACAAGTTTAAGTGGGCTCAAGCCACGCAAATGCCCAGGGCTTGCTTGAGTAGGTTGTGGTATGGATGGTAACAAGCTTTCATGAGGCCCATTGATGAGCCAAGAAATGGAAGTTTTGGGCTGCTTGGGAGCCCCAAAACTCAAGCTTATTTCTTGAGCCCAAACACATGGGCTAGCATGAGAGACAGAGAGAACATAACCCAATGCCTTAGAAAGAATACAATAGCTTGTTTAGAAAACCTTATGTTAATTAGAGCACCCAAACACTTTGTCAAAAACACTTCCAGCAGCTTGACGAAAACCCATTAGATGCTGGAGATAACACGCTGATAACTCAACAATGTACATACAAGCCTAGCCCAAAGCCTTATAAAAATTCTGGCATCGTGCTCCATCCTTGCTAGGATTTCAAGACGGTCAAACAAGGAACCATGGCAAGAACCAGTGGAAATTCATGTGTGAGAGACGAATACCCATCGGACAAAGAACTTATCCCATCTCTTTTTCCTCTGCAAGCTCCATCTTGAAAATCATGAGAGAAAGCAGGTGGCGCCTCCCCCCTTATGGGAAGGTCCAGCTGCGTCAAACTATTAGAACCACAAAGGGTTCCTTACCCATACTCCTTGGATAGGAGAATTTCACCAAATTAGATCAAGTAGGAAGAAACGATGAAAAGGGAAAGGAAAAGTTAGATGAAATTAAGGTTCTTCAAGCCTATAAAAGAGAGCCTTATCTACCCAGAAAACCATCCACAACCTAACCCATCTAGAGCTTGACCAAGCTTTGTCAAGCAACTGGAAAGTCACTCAATCCACATCCAGAGAGCAAGCTTCCTCTCTTGCTTCCAAAACCCAGCAATTTTGAGCCCTATTCCTCCATGCTTCTTCTACCTAGCAAAATAACTCATCCAAGGCTTGACCACGCTTTGTCAAACAAATTGGGAATTTTACTCAAGCCACCCAATTCTCTCTTCGTTTTTTTCCTCTTCCCTTAGGAAAGAAATCTATCTAATTTTCCTCAGTTCCACTTTAACCCTTTGTTCACTGTAAGAAACTCACGCTTATCTCTCTCTGTTCATGCTAAACTCATGATGGTTTTGCTCCCATGCCACAAGCTCCTCATGCTAAGCCATTAATCGATTTATCATACTTATTTGGTGTTAGTGAGATGAACCTAAAAGTGTTTTTTAAAGTCTCATCAGATTTTATAAAAGGGAGCTTGGTTTGGAACTCAGGCTTTTTGGGGAATTTTTGTTCATTGTCTTCTTACGGCAGCCCAAGCCCTATTCGTCACTCTTTGGAACAAAAACACCCTACATGTTTCAAGCGGCTGTGAGTTTGCTCAGCTGGAAACACCTATTTGATCAAGGTGCTGGATATTTTTGCTGATGTGGGATTTCTTCAAGTGTTTGCTAGCCATTGGATATTTTCCTAAGCTATTAGGCCACTTATTCTCTCTCATGCTTACCCATATGTTTGGGCTTAAGAAATGGGACTCGAATTTTGATGCTCTCAAACAGCCCAAAACTTCCACTTATTGGCCTATCAATAGGCCTCATGAATGCTCGTAACCATCTATACCACAACCCACTCAGCAAGCCTCAGGTATTCGCTTGGCTTTGACCCATTTAAGCTTGTAGCGTGGCATATTGCTCAAATAAGGATTTTCCGCTTGGTGTTGTATTGGGCCGAAAATATATTTGGGCCCATTCTGGGATTTTTTAGGCTTTAACAACTAGTTAATTCAACATATTAAGATAAATGCTATTCGTAAAATAAATATAAAAATAAGTATTTAAAAGTCTATAAAACTCTATGACAAAAGTGTATGAAAGTTTGTCACTTAACTTTATAAAGTATATAAAAGCCATTAAGAATCTGTCAACTCTAGGAAAGTCACTCACTTAAAAAAAAGTCTTTAAAAGTTAGAATTGGATATACCTCCCTTAATTTCTACCAAAATAGGAGTCATTTCATTATTTTCATAGTGCCATTTACGAAATTATGTTATTTACAAAATTCAATATACATAAATTCAAACACTGAAATCTTCAATTACCAGAAATTGAAATGATGGAAATATAAATTCCGTCATTTTAGAATTCTATGTAATTTTCAATTCCTCCATCCAAACAATGCTAGTACTTAGATATTGTTATCCTTTATAAAATAACTTTTCTATGTCTATCTGGTCATTAAATTATATTTAGTTCAACATGAAATTAGTAACTGTGTGCACTACAAGCTTGAAACTCCAATATATTTCAGAATCATTTTTTTTTTAAATCTCTAGATACATTCTAATTCCAATTCAATTTTCGGATTTCGGAACTTTCGAATGTCAAAATTAATTTGAACTTGCTAAAATCAGAAATTTTAGGAATGGAATTGGTTTGATCGAATTTTCCCATCCAACTTGTACCCTTACATTTCCATAGAATATCACTTGTTTATATATATATATATATATATATATATACATAGAGCTTCTATTGAAGGATCCCTCTATTTGAGGGACACCCTTATAGGGCTCACTCGGATTATATTTCACTAATCTAAACCGTCTATTTTGTAGATAAGCATTCAAAGATCATCTATACAAAAAATCACTTGAATCCAATATCATTTGACCATTCAATTGAAGTTATTGAAATTTTAGTACTTTATTGAAGCACCATGTTCATTGATTTTGTAGGACACAATTGGATGTTGAAACGGTTTCCGATTTGTCTAATTTTTTGTAAAGATGATTTATGAATGAAGACCTAAAAAATAGATTATTTGGATCATTGGAAAAGAAAATTATAGGGTACCCTAAAGGATGTCCCTCAAATAAAATTATTTGAGGGATCCCTTAATAAAATGAGACTATATATATATATATATATATATATATATATATAAAAGAAATTAATAGAAGAAAGTTGGAAATTTTGGACATAAAATGAATTGATCAAATTTAGTGAAAGGGCTTAAAGTTCTGTGGGCTGGGGAACGGGCTAGACATGAGTCTAAATAATCAGAATGTAAAATAGTTGCCTAGCCCAAGTTGGGATCACGTGGTCAAAATTGAGATCATTTAGACAAGTGTTGAAAATTGAGATCGTTTAGACTGGCCCAAACTACATAACTCGAAAGTTTGCGGTCGAAATTTTTTAGCTTTGATTGATCAGACAAATCCTCCCAAAGAAAGGATGAGTTCAACATTTGCTTGTACACATCTGCCTCTTCTTCTATTTTAGTTCTGTTTTGATAGTCTAACTTCAATTCCAAGAAGAAAATCCAGCTTGTGTATTGATCTTACTGCACTATCACTTCAGACTTCATGCCATTAAAAGGTACAATGCAAAACCTTCAAGTCAAGCTGAAATTAAGTACAAATCTGCATCAAAGCCTAGATAATATGAATTTTACATAAATCGTAATTGATCTGCAGGTACCGTGTTGAAGGCCATCACATAGTTGAAGTATTCAAGAATCTCAAGAGAAGTGTGAAGTATTCAAGAATCTCAAGAGAAGTGTTCCATGATATTCTCGTCAGTAAATGAGCTCCCTTAGACAGCTCAATCTTCCACCAAAAACCCAAGCCCCGACTCTGCTCGAGTACAAAAAATTTCCAGGCACCTGAGAAAATCTAAGGACGACCGTCCACTCACTATGTACAAGTTTGAAAATATATTGATCCAACGCAGAAGTTCTGCATTCAACTCAGCTCCCCTATGTTACCAAAACCTACCTTTGATAGTGTCAGTCCATACAACTAGAGACCCTTTGCCTCGTGGAATAATCTGGCCTTCCTCTCTCTCCTAAGCATCCATCTTCCACATCACATTATTGACATTGCCTTGATGAGACCTCTCGAGTGAAGCAACTTTGGCTCGATACGCAGCTGCTGCCATGGTGTTATTTACAGTCTGACCTTGAGGGAGCTCACAGGTTTCACTCATAGAAGCAAATCTTAGCTCAGCAGGGGGGATGAAACAGTCTATTGACAAGCCAGGGACATTGAATGCCACTTCCTCAATTGTCCAAGCTTCTTCCATCCTGGTCTTGGTGTGACTCAATGCAGTTTCTCCAAACCTGAACAAAGTTACTACCGAACGTCCTGAGTGAGCAATCATAATTCCCTCAACCGGCCTGTAATCATCGAGAAATGAGTTAATTGTGGTCTCCCAGTAGACAGCATCACCTCCATTGTTCTGAATGCGGGTCAAATGGGAATCTTCCAAGTGTACAAGGAGCCCTGTTTTCTGGCTGAAGTAGCCAAATAAAACATGCCTAATGATCTCTGCAGGCCCTTCACTTCTGGCTTTCAGTGTCACAGGATCCGTAGAAAGCTTGAGGATGAAACACTCCTCCCCATTAATATTCTTCTCACCAATGCATCTTGAATTGGTAAACATGCTGGCAGTGGTTCTTGGGTCAAGTCCCTGTAAGAGAAATAAATTAAGCACAATAATTATATCGTGAATTGGGGAAAAAAGAAAACTGAGCCAAACAAAACTGGATCGGCACATTACCTGAAGTGCACGTCGCAAGGGTCTAACAGGGCCTTTTGCAGCATGTGCACCAAGCCAAGGTGTGTGCCTCCACACAAGCTGTCCATTGCAACCAGCATGAACCTTGCTGCCACCAAGTGCAAGCTCCACATACCACATGTCTGGATGCATCTGCCACAGTACAAAGCCACCAGACTCCGCTGCTTTGGAGGAATTCCGGTTCTTCACAACCCTGTTGGCAGTCTCAAACTCTGAAGCTATCATTCTGACCTTACCCATAGCATAAGCATTGTGGATCGAGTTCTGAAGCTTTTGCCCTCCTGATGCTGCCGTATACTGCTGCAATATATACTGAGCAGATGAAGATTCCTGCAATAGATATTACAAAATCATGTTGAGAGGGTCTCCAAAAACTGAAATGAAGGATGAATAAAGGTCATGATCCTGTACAGTAAATGCAGAAATGACATTCTCACATCCTTACATTTCAAATTTGTAGATATACTGGGAAATGGGTATCAAATACTCAGATTCAACATTCCAGTGCAGTTCCTTTAAAATGCATTAAGTAATTGATAACTACATTATGAGTTCATGCGGATTGTAAGGCGGTATATGTGGTAAAAAGGAATAAAGGAAAATGCTGCACACAGTGTATATTGGTAGAAAAGAATGGCCATCTAAACCAGTTGTGCAGAGTATTTTTAGTATTAAAAAAAGAAAAAGGGAGGTACAGTGCTCAACATCAAGTTGGTTTGCTTACCATCTTTTTCTTTAAATTTTTCCTCCATGTTAATCAAATCAATACGCGTGAAATCAAAGTAACTTACTTTGAATAAAAATTTCAAGGAAATAATCAACATGTCCTACCAAATTTTATATTAAAAAATCAAGCATGCACAGGAAAATCATTGATGAGCCTTTTCTTTCATTTCAGGAACTGGAAAATGTATCAAACAATAACTCACAAACCCACCAACCCAAAACAAGAAAAGCATTAATCTTCATAAAAAGGAACATAAACTACGACAAGTTTATAGCTGCCAAAGTCATAAACTTTATCTCATCAAAAAAAGTCATAACTTCAGACCCCAATTTGGAAAATTTAACATTTCAACATGCAGAAAATTAATTTAATTGCAAAAAAGGATGTAGCTTGGAGAGAGAAAGAGAAGTACTAACAATGGGAGTGTCTTTGATGCTAAGGTGAGGCAAAGGTTCGGTGGTGCTAACGTGCACCGGGCCGAGCGGCGCACCAAGGACCCCAAGCAACAACCTCAGATCCGACCTTTTGTAAGCTGAGCACGAAACCGAAGGAGCCCTGCACAGCTGTCCCTTCATCCAGTGGCCCCACTTCCCCTCCATCCTCGAATCTCCACCGTCCGTCCCATCCGGCCCTTCCTTCAACGGCGACAACGCCTCCGCGGGCCTCAAGCTCCCGGATCTCGGAATCATGAACGGCTCAGGCGGCGCCACGTGGTGGTTCCTCCTTCGCCTCAGCAAACTCGACACTGGGGACCCACTCCTCGCCGGACTTTTCGCCCTGGACCTCCCCGGCGACAACCCCCTCACCACCTCCTCTTTCAAAGCCGAAAAAAACCCCTGCTTTCTCTCCATTTCACAACTCTGCCCCTCAACTAAAATTCTAAAGAAAAAGAAGAAAAATGAGAATGGCAGAATAGCAGCAGAACTTGCTTTGTTGGGTATGTGTTTTGAAGCTATAAAGAGTGAGAGAGAGAGAGAGAGAGAGAGAGTAAAGAACTGAGACAGTGAGAACAAAGCTTACTGAAAGCAACTCTGGCTTTTGATTTTTGAGGAAGGAAAAGATTCAAGGAAATTAAAGGGCAGCAATGATTAAACAAAGGAAAGATATTGCCGCGATAGACAAATCACATTCTGAGAATTCTGATTCTGCGCTCTCTTTTCTTCTTCTTTTATTTTTCTCTATTTTATTTGTGTCTGTCTCTCCTAATAATTAATGGAAAATAGTGTGTTTTACTTTTTTACTTTTTCTTTGTCTGGGTGGGGTTTGGCCAACCAGCAACAAGAATAAGAAAGAGCGGGTAGGTCAGGACATATTGGTCATTTCCCAAATTCCCAAATTTCTCATTCGGCGGTGCCTCTCTCCTAGTTTTGGGGTTTCGTCCTCTAGGGGATAATAGGACAATAGTGTGGTGTCCATAAGACCATAGCCTGTAGGGCTGCTACAATACGACGACGCTCTGACAAATATTTTCTTTTTTAAGAAAAAGTTTTCTGATCATAGACAATCGGAAAATATTGGGGGCAAAATCTTTCTCGTGAGCTATATGATATGGCAGGAGGCTGTCTGTTGGATTTTGGCGCCGTGAGCAACGGTCAAGTGTCTTGGGGTTGGGTCAAACAAACGGCAAGTGATCTGGTCTTTAGTTGTTGGCTTCAATTGGCTTGTTGCTTTGTTGGCACGTTATTATTGGTAGATTAAAAAAGAGATCATGTTGCATGCATTAATGAGTGTGAATGAATTGATTGGGTCTTTGTATTTTATGATCAGCGTGCTATAAAATTACGATTGCTAAGTAAAGCATGCTCCGAACAATTGCCTAACGCTTTACAAATTTCTTTTCTTATATAAATATAATTGAATATTTACGTAGAGCAGGCAGGTGCAAAAGTTAAAGCAGGACATTAGAAAATCCAATGTGAAGTGCGAAATCAATTTTGTTGATGTTCGAAATGGGTGTAACTATAAAAAGGTTGCTTCAAAGTAATAATCATATAAGCTTCTCAACGACCAAAAAAGATTGGTTGCTCAAGCTGGTAAAATGATAACTTACGCGCTACTAGAAACAATGGTGTACCTCATTGACTTGTGAAATGATCTTTTTTTTTAGTACAAGCAACAGTTTAAATTATAAGGGATGAAGATTTCTCCCCAAGTCCAAAAGCAATTTGTTTTCGATTTGAATTTTTCCTTTCCTCGTTCTATAGTGGGCCCAAGGCCACTCTTTAATTAATCATTTATTTGGACCCAATTCGGGATTTAAAGGGTATTTTTGTCCTTTCTATGCATAACGACACATGACATCATCTTATTTGTTATGGTCGCTTATTCAGCTTTGCCGTTATTTAGTGCCATGAGGGAATGTTTGTTGACAAATTCACCATGAAAATAAAGGACTACTCATGAATACCCTCTTTATGAAGCTGGTTAATCATGCAGACTTGTTATTAACATAGGTTTATGAATACCCTTCTTCTTCTCTTTTTTGGGTCATTTTTATTTTAAAATTTATTGAGTTTCAACTTTCATTAAATTAAATTTTTTTTCATCTCAATCGCATACATAAATTTGATTTTTTTTTTTTTGCCAAGTTCAAACTTACCATCCTATGCTCATTCTTGAGTCGACCCATGTGCTTAATGATCGCCATCAGCACCTAGTCATCACTTGCCATGGAGCTTGACACTTAAGCAGGGTGACAGACAATTGTTGGTAACAAGTCTTGGTTGTTCGGTAACTTCAGTTCATGGGGACATTGATAGATTTTCTCGGCATGTGGAGATGGACATTATAATAATAAATTGGGTTAAGCTAGGACCAAAATCTTTGTGCATGACCGTTCATTTGTCCCTTGCAAATGCAATTATCATGTATACAAATTTATAAATAAATCCAATCTTAGACATGTATTTATAAAAAAATTCAAATACTATTTAAATATAGAAACACATTCAAAATCAACCCAAAAGTCAACAATTGTATATTTTTTGGGTGTATTTATAAATAGGTTTTGAATGTATGTAATGATGGATTTTGGATGTGTTTATAAAGTGTTTTGGGTGTTGGATTTTTTATAATTTCAGCTTTTATTTTAGGTGTTTTATTGAAACTCCCTTATATGTACTGATCTCAAAATTTAGGCCAACTTCCTACTTCCTAGCAATATAATTATTTAATGTCAATTACCAAGTTCATCTTTTTAACGAAATGGGACCCATCTAATTGAAAAGACCAGAAATGGGTCCCTTCAAATGTACAAATTATTTTCTTGTAAACTTTAGTTCCGGAAACTCGACTTATGAAATGTTGGTCAACATTATCTCATATTTATTTTGATCAAATGTTCATATACTTTTTCTTTGGTCGATATCTCATATTTATATTGGTTGATAGATTGACAATAAAACAAAACTGTCCTCCACTTCATTAGTTTAAGTTTAAAAGGCAGACACCATCTCCTCAATCACCTCGCCAATCACGGAAATCAGTTTATTTTCCATTTTTATTTATTTATTCATGGATCGTGGGGTAAGTGAGAACCATGATTTTGGGTTTGGCATTCTCGTTTCAAATTTCCGTTTCAAACGGCTTTGATTGGAAACTGGATCAGTCAATGTTATGCTATAATTTGTCAAAGCTATTCTAACTTAGTCTTTTTTTTTGGTTTGTTTCCGTTGAAAATTATTCATGTCACCTTTCAAAGAACACAAGAACAAATTGCTCTTTATCAGGTTTAATATGACTTTCAATGCTTTAGACTACTATCTATTTTTGTTGATTAGAGATAACTAAATCTAACTCAACATCATATAGTTAAGAGCATTTACTCGTGCGTCTGAGAGTTTACGGTCAACTTTGCATGTCTTCTCACAATATTGCTTGTATATCAAATATTTATAATACAAAAAACCCCAAGATTAAAGGGCCTTCTATGAGTCTTACAATCATGGAGGCCGGCCCATACATGAAAAGAGTTGGGTCCAATCCAACAAATATCTTTTTAGAAACAAGCCACGGCTTGCACATAGTGGCTTAAAGGCTTTCACAACGAAACGCACCCAAGTGATGTCGTTTTGGCCAAAGATGTTTTAACCAATTGAGTATTCTAATTAATCAGCTTCATTGATACACGTACATTCATTACAATATATGTACAATAAACTAATTATGTGCATTTGGTAATGAAAAAAACTAATTATGTGCATAATGAAGACCACTAAAATGTAAGAATTGATGATGTTTTATGCATCAATGGCCTCAAAATCATGAAAATATATTTAAGTTGGTATAAAGACATATAAATAAAGCCATGATCCATCATATCCTTCGCTAACCACAATAATAATTATGTTTATTTAACAACCAAAGTGCCCCATTTTTGAGCTGCAAGCCGGAATTTGATAGGGGTTAAGGGTGCATGGCCCCATTTAATCAGTCGAACCACACAATTTGGCAACCCTAATTAGTCCGAAAGGGCACGTACGTACGTACCAAGAACACATTTTTTGGACCACCACACGTTTTCCTTATTTGGATGTTCACTCATCAAGTGTGGCAACTGGCAAGAAAGCAACCTTTCATCCTTGATACTGTGTCGTTCTAAAGCTGTGTTCCAATACTCAGGTGGTGGTTTCAGGTACTTTGTACCATGTATCCCAACCCAAATGAATTTTGAGAGATTGCTTATGAAACAAATAATGCATGTTGGTCCCCTACCTACCTCCAACATTTCCCTAATACCAGTATACAGCTGAAGGGCAAGTTGGGTGAGGAGAGAAGCTGGATCTCTCGAGGATAAACATTTTTGCGTGAAATAATACATATATTTCGATCATTTGATGCTCTTATTAACCTTGAAGATTGAGAGTCTGGAACAATGATTTCTTTGATTTTTATGTTTTTCATGAGAAAGACAGACTTCATGAGTTGGATTGGCAGATTTCAACCATCCATTTGTGATATTGTTGATTACTATCCAAAGACAAACAAAATTTGGTACTACTGCATAGGACGAATATGCATGTAGCTTTTGGGCCCTAACACTAAGCTGTATTTTGCGACCAAAATTGTGCCGTCTGGCTCCAGCTCCACTAGATGCTAGTGGGCAAGAATAAACTTCCCTCAGAAGAGGCCTTATTGTCTGCTTCGGACCTGTGTTCAATATTTTGATAATGATTTGATTCCTTGGCTTAAAGGGATGGACCACTTAGCCCACACGCATTTTAAAACGTGTGGGGAAGAGACTGATATATATATACATGCATCTTTGCTTGCAAGTGACAGTGTTTGATCAAACGAGAGATATTTTCATCAAATTTGGGTGATGTGTTTCTTCCCTATGAACACAACCAATTAGGTCTTATTCTAAAGCTTCTTTCCAAGTATCTCTCTAGGGCCTTCTTACATTGCATTTTAGCCCAAATGAAGTCAGCATCAGGCCAGCTAAGTCTTCCAGCTTGCAAGCTTTGGAAATTCTTTTTGAACAACTCCATTAAAAGAGTGGTGATTACTTAGGCCCCGAAAAAAGAAAAAGAAAAAGAAAACCCTAGTGGAGTCTGGCAAGAAGGTGCAGTGCAGATATAGGGTTTTGAATGTATATTGACTTGGTGTTGGTAAGAAGCAATCTTAAACCGACATATCACATGACAAAGCACGCTAAAAGTGGCAAAAGAGAGGACCGACAAATTCTGCTCTGATGGATGGCACTGTAGCTGCATACATATTAGAGTTCACTTAAACGAAAAAGGCTAAAGTTATGGCTCATTTTTCTCTCTCCCTCTCTCTCTATATTGGACTTGGACTTGGAAGGGTGTTCTGAGGTTGTCTAGAATTTTCTAGTGTGACAAGATGCATAATTAGGTCTATAGATTGTAACTTATGATTTACGGGCATATGTGAACAACTGTTATTAACACAATTCATACAAATATATGAAAATCTAGAAATATAAAAATGGGATTAAAACACAGATTCTCTCTCTCATTTTGCGTTTCAGTTAAAGATAGGAATGGAATTTTTAGGTTACATAACGGAATTTAGCATATTTAAGTCCACATCCAATCTGATGCCACTTGGAGGAGGCTTACGGACAATTAAAAACGTTTGATTTTGACTTGTGGTCAAGCAAGGGATGAATTGACTAAATAATTTGTTTTATTCTTTGCGGGGATGCACTCGTTTCCAGCTGGCCAGATTAAATAATCCAAAACCATTGCCAAAGATTTACCCAAAATTAATTTGCATAGTAAAGTTAATCCAACATCAACCCCTTCATTTCACCTACCTACCCCGCGTATTATAAATACTCTCCTCATCCCCGCTTCCATAACTCGCATAAACACAAACACACAAAAACACATTAGCCCAGCCTCTTCCATCTTCAACCTCTGTTCTTGGCAAAAATGAAGCTCGGCTTTGCAACCTTCCTGCTTGTTTGTCTTCTTCTCAGCTCCTCTGTGTTTGAGGTTACAATGGCTGGTTCATGTACGATATATGCCTACTCTTCCCAAAAAATATATTACTATGTGTCTCTTGGCTTCATCATATTTTATATGTATATGTATATATATTTATTGTTTTTTTAATTTGTTTATTCTAAAACTATGAAATTAATTAGATGCCTGCTTATTTTTGGGCAGCTTTCTGTGACTCCAAGTGTGGGGTGAGATGTTCGAAAGCCGGATATCAGGAGCGGTGCTTGAAGTACTGTGGAATCTGCTGTGAGAAATGCCACTGTGTTCCATCTGGGACTTACGGAAACAAGGACGAGTGCCCTTGCTACAGGGACCTCAAAAACTCCAAGGGCAACCCCAAATGCCCTTAATTAACCACTCGCTTATTATCAAAACCCAACAACAAAAAATATTAACAAAAGTTGATATTGCGTTATATATAAATATGCTAAGTAAGTACTCTCTTCAATTTGTGGTGTATATCATATGTATAAAGAACTAGTTATACGTTCAGTCTTTGTATTCAATTTATAAATCGCTCCCTCTCAAAAAAGAAATAGTTATGTCATACAAATTTAAGTGAATAAGAGGAGGCCCGTACGTGATGTTGTAATAAAAATCTTTATTATATTATAATTATATATTATGATTATGGTGGATTTGTTATTGGATTTTAATCTCATTTTGGTTTAATGTTCCATGATAGTTGTTTTTTTGTTTGGAGAAGATTAGGAGCTACCTAGCACGCTTTTAGTGCTCCTCTTATCCTTTCCGCATTCCATGATTTTGGTACAAGTGTAATACTCATCTTGATTTGATCAATCAATCATGGATGCTCATCTTGATTAAGATGGAGGGATGGAGGGATGGAGGGCCCTGATTGTGGCACCACTTGATGCTTCTACGTAATGGTTCATTGGTTGGTGCCTTAATTATTAAATGATTAATTGCTTCATACGGGAAGAGTTGGCAGGTGCGTCTGCTCCACAATTGTATTTGATATGGACACAATTCGTATTAATTAAACGCGTCGTTTTAAATGGTTCGCTTTCGAGGTCGTTTGTGGGCATGAAATTTTAATTTCACATGCATCGCACGTTAATCGTCATCAGGCCCTAATCACCCTGTTTGACAGTCAGATTGGTACTTGCAACGCCACATCTGCCGCGCCCAACCCACCTGAGCCCTAAATTAATTACTCACATATATTTTCTTTCTTTGCCCTCTCTCAACAGTTTTTGCTCTCAATCTGTTTCAACTTTCAAACACATTCAATTGAATGAGTAACTAATTTTGTGGCGCAAACTCTCTATCTCAAATTTAGGTTTTCTCTGTGTTTTCAGTTTTACAGTGTTATAATATTACTAAATTACAATTGCTATCCCCTCTCCCGATATCACTTGTATAATAAAATTAAAAAAAATACAATTATGATAATATTTTGAGTCAACCTTAAATACGAAATCGAGGACGTATGGGTAGTGTAGATCCGGTTGTTTTGTCCAACATGAAAACAAAGATCTCAAGTTGCCCCTTTATCCAGCTAGCTCTCACCTTTTCAGAGCATCCACAAAGAGGGGGTGTATTTTGGTGTGTAAAGCCACTTTTATATCCCTTTACACCTCAGGGAGTGTAAATACGTTTTTGTTATAACGGAAACGATGTAAATCAAAAATGCATATTCGATTTGTTTGTGATAATTCTTTTTTGTGTATTTTTTTGTGTATGTTTTTACTTTTTAAAATTAATTTTGTGCGTGTTAGATTTATTTTATTTTTACAAATAAATGGACCTAAAAAAATTTAAAATTTGAAGAACATGTGATTTTACCTACAAACTAACATAAAAATATCTATGTAGAAATCTGAGCCATTGGAAGTGCAATGCAAATTGCATGAAATCTAGACCTTCCATTTTGAATTCCAATCTCTCTCTTTCCCTTTTTCTCTTGTGGGTCTCGCCTGCAAAGGATGTAAAAAAAATGCAAATGTGCATCTAATTTTACATCTCCATGGTGGGGGTGTATTTTTACAACCATTTATATATTTCCATTGAAAATGATTCCGGCGACAAAAGTATATATTTAACATACACTCTCTTATAAACCCTCCTATTGTGGATGCTCTTAAGAGAAGAAAGGTGGGGTGGGGTAACAGGTTGCCTTCCAAGGACAAATTTTCAATTCTTACAAGAACTCCCGCTAAAAGCGAGTATGAAATCATATTGAAACTTATGCGACTTTGTTTCTCTTTTGGCCTGAAAACGAGTATCATTGTTAGTTTGGTAGATATTTAAGAAATATTTGCCAGAAAAAATGAAATAGTGCTGCCTGATCCAATCCCTTGACTTCACTTCACAGTCAGACTCAGAGGCGTGATTAAACGTCAATAAAGGGAAGACTTGGACTTAAATCCAACTACTTCACAGTCAGGTTATATGCATATGTTTATGTACATGAGTAAATAGGGAGAAATATTTTATTGAAAGGGAAAAAACAAAAAAAAAACCAGATAATGCAACAACAGTCCACGGTTCCAATTATTATCACTCTTTTCGGTTGGTGGAGGCAGCCATTAAGCCAGGGGACACCAATAAACCAATTCGCCGTACAAGTCCATCACTTGATTGATCTACACAACTATTTTCATCTATCAACAAAATCATGCCTGTTTGTTTTGTCACCCATTTGTTTTCTTTCCACTTTCCTATACTAAAATTCCATTGTACAGTAACTGAGAGGGATTGCAGATTTCATCTCCTCCCAATGTCCAGCTTCTTCCATGCACCCACCACATGCGTATGCTTTCAGAGCTGTCTGAAACAGAATATCCACCACAGTGAGTAATAGAAGTTCTTCCAACTACACTGTTTCGAAAATTTTGATTTTAAAGCGGTTGAAGCTCTTGCTCAGGAACAATGGCCCTGGCAGCAACGGGCTCATACGAAACGATGTCTTGCAATCTATATTTCCAAACCAACCATGTCCCTAATGCTAATAATCCAAGAACGGAGGTAACTATAACTGCAACTGCCACCGCCCAATAGTGTTTCTTCCACCATGACCTGCAATTCTCGAACAGAATCCAATTTTAAAGATGACACATAATTTGCATAAAAGATTGCAGCAAAATTCTAAATTTAAAAACAGTTGAGGAAACAGGACACGGAAAAGGAATCCAGCACTGCAACTATCAATCTACAAAAGATTCGAATACAACCTCACCAAGAAAATAATTAAAACACAAAGTGAAGGAGAAAAATAAAATCAACAAAATCAACCTGATTGGCCTCTAATCTAATACTAGAATGAGATGTTTGATTCCAGTGAAAAGAATGCAAAAAATGAGAACCAATTATGGAGTGAGAAAAGAAGAAGTACCAAAAACACAAAAAAAATTAAAAAAGATAAAAAAGAACAGACACAGTAGAGCATACCGCTTCATTTGAGGCTCAACCTTCAATTTGACCAGCTGATAACTTCCAAATTTCTGAGGAATATGCATTTGATGTTCCTTTAACCGCCGAATAATGCCCTGCAATATTAAATAAGAATTAGCTTAGCACTGTAGTTGGCATATGGAAAAGGCTCCAATTGTAAGTATATGTACTCTGGCACCAGTAGTCCTATTACCGTTGCTTTGGTATTAGAAAAGCAATTTGCAGATTCAGCAGGGATGATCGCCCACCTAATGATGAAGTTATTTCCTGTATGGGTGTAGTTCATTAAGCGAACCTGAAAAAGAGTTCATTTCGTGGATGTTAAAGTAATCCAGAAATACAAAGGCAAAATAATAATAAGAGATACTGGCACACTGTAAGGGCAGGTACTACAGACCACCAAGGGTGGCAATTGGATGGGCTGAGTTGGTTACCAAAGAAAATTGAGCCCAAGTTTAATCTAATCATTGATCAAATGACAAAGAAAGACCTTGACAGCCATAGAACTTCAAAGCCTTTCATTATTTTTAAATATCGGGATACCATGGGAGAGAGTGGAGTAATTTTCTCTTGATTCTTTCTTACAGCTGGATGCTGAATTCTTGATATCATACATGGTCTTATGCATAGTTGAGCACCTAGGATCTAGATATTAAGGGGAAGAAGATTTTTGACAGGATGCTAGGTCGAAGATAAAGCAGCTCAACCATACCTGTGAAATATTAAGTTCCAGCTCATGAGCAATAGACTCTGCGAGTTCTGTGAAATTGGGTTTGATAGTGTTGTTGATGCTGAGCATCATATCAAAACTTATTAGCCCTACTTGAAGTACACCTACATATCAAATGTTTGAGATGTCATGGAAGAAAATAGCCAAAGTTGCAGAGGGAGAGCAAATTTCAAATGCATGAGAGGAGTATAAGGTTAAAATTTATGCATGTGCACAATCCCTCCTCTCCCCAACCCCCAAAAGAAAAATGCTTCCTATTTCATGATAACAGAAGATAACTACTTAAGTATATTCAGAAAGATGTTGACTTGGATTAGAAATGAGTCCAACGAACCTAACAACAGAAATGTTAAGTGTAAGAAATTATACTAACAGCCTAAACACTAGGGTATAAATCATAGCTCTTGAACCCACTATGGGTTGGACACTAGCATATTGCCCTATGCACAACAATACTTTTGAATAGATATATCAATAAATGAAAAAAAATTCCTCCCTTTTTCTGTTCATAAATGCAATTACTGCTTCCATTTTTCACAAAATCTAGCTCTTCATCTATCTACCTGATGCTGTACCAGTGAATTAGTGACCGATTGTGGATCAATATCCAATATGGTTCAATATTTGATAACTATGTTTTTTATTTTAAAGTACCATAAAGGTTATTTAAACACTTGAAACCCACTGTACCTGGAATAACTGTATCAGGCAATCCACTCGGAGCAATGCTAGGAGAAATTTCTACACTTGTATTTCTGCCATCAGATGCTGAAGGTGCTGGAGGCGGAGCATTACTATAATTCAATCTTTTCCATAGTTCAGAACAATTGGTTTTCCAAAAGCCAATCTTGTCGTTTGCTCGATCATAAGTCACAAGGGTATTACGTGTAACAATTCCTGTACAATCCAGAAATGCAAAGTGAGCTAGCTCCATTTTTCGATTGTGAAAATGCTTGGACATGCATGTTTTGGGCAGAAAATTGGGAGGATATTTATTATTTGAAATGTTTACGCAAGACATGATTTTGCAAAAGAAATTGTAGAACAACATCAGACCAAATGTGTGTGTGAGAGAGAGAGAGAGAGAATGAGTGATTTACCTCCTAAAAGAGTAGTCGAATCCCCATTTTCAAAAATTCCCAGGCAATAAGCCCCGCTAACCTTTGTATGCTGAGGATTAAGAGCACAAGCAAAACAGAAGAAAAAAACAATAGATCAAAATGTGCATGATTAAATAAATACAAGAATGACCCACGCATGCAACGTGAATGCAATATGACCGAAGATAAATGACATTTCCTATGTGATGATTCACAAGGACAGCTCTCTTAACAATATTATAGATAAGAAATCTGAATTATAAATGTCAGGAAAAAAAAAAAGCCTCAAAACCATTTTCAATCAGATTTTCCACCATAAAGAGGCTCATAAATTATTTCAAGAAGACATGCTTAAGAACAATAAATAATCAAATTACCGGGAACAGGTAGTTCTCTGGAGACAGTGAGAATTTTTGTCCCTTGGTGAAAACCATATCAACCTGTGGAAAAACCTTTGATAGTTGGGTGACATCCCTAAAGCACAATTCCATGTTAAACTTTATGATGAAAAACTGAGCTAATTAGTAAATCATGACGAATGAAACTCCAGATATGCAAACTTTCTGCAGGAATTACCTTCCAGCACCTGAAAAGCAAATATCTTGATAATTTGGGTCAGGACCATGGATTTGTTTAAGGAAATTGACTTTCCTTGTAACCTGCACATTAACCCAAAAGAAAATATTACCATCACATGATGGTTCAAAGGGGGTATAGATTGATTGCAAACCAAACCAATTTACGGAGGAAAACAGTTCAATAATTTGTTCCTTAAGTAATTACCTTTTTGGTCAGAGTGAACTTGACCGTTTCAATGGGTGTCAAAATAAGCTAAGACTTTATAAGCATTAAAACAAAGAGAGGAAGAAACTCAAAACATGAAGGCTTACAGCATCCTTAAACGCATGAAAAGCATCCTTTGGAAGATATGCATATGTAGTTCCACTATCCAGTACCGTTCCATGCTTTCCATCAAATATTTTGGGTTTAACTTCAAAGGCTTCCCAGCTACATGTATTTCCTTCAGCTCAATGTTATAATAAGGACTGTTGCAATTCCAAAACTAAAGTATATGAGTGAGATGCACAAAATACATTATTCAGGAAACCTAAGTGCCAGTTAAGGGTGTTAAAAAAGTATGCACCTGCGAAAAGGATCTGAATGCGTAAATACCATATCAGGGGGAGATTTGATGCTGCCAAGAACCATGGCACCCCCGCCTACACCCATCCCTCCATAACATAATGAGAATGAATCACTAATAACCCCCTTGTCAACAAGTTGATCCATCACACTAAGCCGACCACGACCCAAACCCATTATTCCATCAGCACGTTGGCTGTAAAGATCACCAGTTTCAATATTTTCACAGCCAAAAACAGCACGCTGTGGCACAAGTTCACTTTCATTGCCAAAAGAGAGGACGTCCTCACCAAGCACGCCACTGCTAGAGCTCATCTCAGCATAGCGCCGCTCATAAGTGCATTGGGCTTCTTTCTTGTCACAGTTACAATTGATATCACACTTTACAGGTTGGTATGTGCTAGATAAATCAGGCTGGAATCTTGGGTCCTGCATAACAACAATATTTTAGTTTCAAGAACAATGAGTTAATACTAATAATATTAGAACATAGGGAGAATCTGCAAGGTAAAAAGGTAGAACTTTACACACAAGTTGAATAAACCTTCAACTTATGCAGAATGATTGACAAAAGTAGGAAAAACGGATTTCTTCAGCTCCAAACAAGGAAAAAAAGTGAAATTATTACTAAACTGGCAGCTAAACTAGTGAACGTGATTTCACATTCTTTTAGTCCCTACCTTCTTGTTTTCAAGAACCACACAAAACTTTATACTGAATTTTAATCAAGAACTGTGGACTGCAATTGTTGAGCTTTTATCGCTAGTCAGCTTAAGTCAATCCTAAATGGTACTCAAACAATTCAAAAGCTAGACGGATATTAAATTGAGCAACATATCTACAAATGTACGATTAAGTAAACCTAATTGCACAAAACTTTATGACTATAAGTAAGGCTGCAAGCGAAGCCGAACCTGATGCCTACCGCACTGTTCACAGTCAAAGCAAGGCACATAAGTCACTGTACTTCCCGTATCCACAATCAAAGCGAATCGCTGAGGCGGTGTCCCAATCCACAGCCTCGTTGTGTAGTACCTATTTCAAATTCCAAGTTACAGAGCCTTCCGTTCAGTACAATTCGAAAACATCAAAACCTTAAAATTAGGGAAAGTTTGGGAGCAGAGTCAAACCCGTTGGCGAGGAGGTCGTCGTAGAGCCTCATGTGAGAATTTGGCTCCGATCTCTGGAGACGTCGGCCGTCGAAGGTTTGCCGATGGTGCCAATTAGCGTTTGGCGATGAGAGATAGAGAGGAAGGATCATTGGACGGCTGTGATCATCGGAGCCTGAAGCAAACGCGCCGCAGAGATTGAAGACGATGGAGGAGATGAGAAGGACTAATGTCCGACGAGCCATGCCTGACTGCTACGATTGAATCGCAGAGGACCAAAGTCCTCTGTGCTCGCACGATTTGAAAGGCACTGCTCACAAATGAAAATTTCTTGGAAACTGATTTTAGTTTCTTTTTAGCTTTTTCAAAATGTTTTAAATAGTTTTCGGGATTTTGGGCATGGAATTGGCGGCCGATTGAATTAAAGCCGTAAAAACTGAACTCCTTTTCTTTTTGGGTTGCGCATAAATTGACTAATTGGTCCGCGCCACGAAAGGTCAACGGTTGATTAGGGAAGAGTGAGAAGAAAATCCTTGGAATGTTTGCTATATACGGGCCCAGCCATTATAAAGAAAATAAAATATATTTTTCTCAATTACTAAGACAAAAATATTTTTCCCCCATGTTAACTGCATTTTACCTTAAGGGAGTTTTAAAGTTAAATATCAAGTTAAACACACCCAAAAAACTGCATTTTACATACATGCTGAGAATAAAGTATATTATTAATGCTTGGTTTTCAAATTTCCCTCCTACTTCCTAAACCCTAATTTCAACCTCCATTTTGGGTGTTTTAGTGAAACTCCATTTTATTAAACCCTTTATGATTTTCAGAATTTAGGAATCCAAGCTGCCTTTTTTCATTACATAAAAATTGTTAATGAAAACTCCTCTCAATGCTAAAATCAATAGCATAATGAAACTTTAGTAGTAAACACGTAGCCTAGGTGAAGCATCAGTTAAAGGAACTCATGTTGAAGGTAACACAAGTGATCCTTGGGAAATGCTAGGAGAAATTTCTCCATTCATGTTCCAGCCATCAAAAACTAAAGGGAGTCGGCTAGAGCCGGAGCCTGAGCATAGGCATCACTGTAATTAAGTCTCTTCCATAGTTCAGAACAATTGGTTTTCTAAAAGCCAATCTTATTGTTTACCCAATCGTAAGTCACAAGGATATTACATGTAACAATTCCTATACAATTCAACAAATACCAAGTGAGCATGGGAAGGGAATTTGTTATGTGCAAAAGAATTATAGAACATTATAAGAGATGAGTGATTTTCCAACTGTTACATACCTCCTAAGAGCAAGTGCAGCGCAGGGGCGCCTGGCACAAGGCCCCCCCAGGCCAGATTTCTACCTCCAGTGTGCAAAACCTAGCCCGGACAAGGCATGGGATCCATCAGTTTGGGCAAGCCCACGGGCAAATATGGACTAGGCTTTTGCCCAAAGGCACTGACGTCATCAAGGCTCACGCACCAACAGTAATTTTTTTTAAAATTTGCCTTACTGACAACCCCCAATGGGAAGAAGCCACGTGGCGCTTCTCGGATGCTTCGATTGAATTTTTTCCAGAAATCCGACTGCTGTGATTTTTTGGCTAAAGAATTTCAAAAAATTTTGATTTTAAAAAAATTTTGAAAAAAAAAAAACCAAAAAATTCTGGATTTTTTCCCTATAAATACCTAACAATTTTATTTACTTTCCACAACAAATCTTCATACAAACTCTTCTCCTTCCAATATTTTTTACTTTCCACTCACATTTTTCTACTACTTTCCATTTTTATAAATAATAAAAAAGGTCTATTAGACAACTCAGGAAGATACTGTTTGAAATGAGACATGTGGCAACCGAAAATCATTCGAAAATCTTATCTGAAATTTGATGGACACATGACAACCAAAAATCTTATTTGAAAATTTTATCAAAAAATGTTATTTGAAATTTTAGGTGAGAATTTTATAGTGACACGTGGCAACCGAAAATATTATCTGAAAAGCTTATTAAAATTAATGGTTTAAGTATAAAAAATAGAAAATAAATTAAAGTGAATAGTATTTGTCATTGCCCTTTGGGGTGGAACCAAAAAAGATAAAGCTGCTACTATTCATATGAATAGTGACAAACTTTTCCTTGCCCTTGCCCTTTCCTTTTGGGGTGAAGGTGTTCTAAAGTAGTAGTTGAATCCTCAGAGCATCCACAGTGGGGAGGTGTAAATTTGGGGGTGTAAAGCCACTTTTACATTCCATTTACACATCCGGAGGGTGTAAATATATTTTTTGCTCCAATGGGAGGTGTAAATTCGGGGGTGTAGTCGTGGGTCCCAACCTTTTATGTTGACTTTTCTTTATTTTTCTTCTCTTTTCTCAGGTGGGTCCCGCATGCAAGGGATGTAAAAATAGATGTAAATATACATTTTATTTTACATCCTCATGGTGGTGATATATATTTACATCCATTTATATCTCCCCATTGGAGACAATTCCGATGACTCGGGGTGTATATTTAACATATACCCCCATATACACTTCCCCACTGTGGATGCTCTCACTTTCGAAAATTCCTATGCAATAAGCGCCGCTAACATTTGTATGCTGAGAGCTAGGAGCACATGATGAGAAACAGAGGACAGAAAATACAATACATCAAGATGTGCACATTTAATAAATACAATGATGGAAAAAGGATCGTGGGCACATGTAATGCATGTGCAGATTAGTTAGCTGATTAGCTTAGTCATTAAGTAACCTCATTGCCAATATAAGCTGTAAACACAATGTATATTTGATTAGAGAAAAACACAATTGAGAATTCAGAGCATTTTCTCTGGTCTTTTCTTTCTAAAATCTTCATCAATCCTCCATTGTAATCAGTATACACTAGCAATATATATGATGGTATCAAAATAAGCTAGAATTCAGATGCATAGAAGTTTAAAACACAGAGATGAAACTTAAAATATGAAGTCTTACAGAATCCTTAAGCGCAAGAAAAGCATCCTTGGGAAGGCTCCACTATCCAAGACCTCCATCAAACACCTTCGGGTTTAATTTCAAAGGATACGCAGCAACATAGATTTCCTTCAGTTCAATGTTGTAATATGGACAGTTGCAAAAGCCAAACTAAAGCATACATGTGAGATGCACAAAATACATTAACTAGAAGCTAATGTTATTATAAAAGTATGTACCCGCGAGAAGGATCTGAATGCGGAAATACCATATCATGGGGAGATTTCATCCCTCCAAGAACCATGGCCTCCAAGCACGCCAATGCTAGAGCTTCCCTCTGTTGGAAAAACAACAATCAGTGACTATTTAAAATAATTATATAAATAGAATTTAAAACAATATGTAATACAAAATATAGTATATAAACAACAAATTATACTAACTTGGAATTTGAGATAGAGGCTTGCAGAGTTGATGCAATATCCTAAAGACAGTAATTTCACCGCTTGTAGAATGCTTTTTCTGTGTCAAACGAATAACGCTTCGTTTTGCTTCCACTTGGACCCACTTTCATTTACTAAGTGTGGGACTTCCACACTTATAAAGACCTCACTCTTTCTACTTTCTATCAATGTAAGACAAAGATTCTTGAATTTCATTCAAACTTCCAACACCCTCAGCATATTGACGCTTATAAGTGCATTTAGATCCTTCCTCATCACAGTTACAATTGGCATTGCACTTTACAAGTTGGTACGTGCTAGATGAATTAGGCTGGAACCTAGGGTCCTGCATAACAACAATAATTTAGCTTTGGAGACAAATGAGCTAATACTAAAAATATCAAAATATAGGGAGAATTTTCAACTACAAGGTAAAGAATTAGAACTTTCACACATGTTGACTAAACCCTGCAACACTCAATGCAGACTTACAATTGATCGATAAAAGAAGTAGCAAATCACGATTTTTTGGCTCCTACTAAAGAAATCAAAAACCCGTTTGGTTTTTTTATATTTATTATTGGTCTTATATTGTACATTAATCGCATATTTACTTATAAGTAATGGTATAGGTAACACATAAGAAATCAAGGGGAGTAGTTGATCCAATTTTAATTCCTTAATTCCCGTATTTAAGTTCCCGATTCATAGCTTACTCCATTCATTATAAGTAAACATGCCATAATTGTTGAGATTCTATCGCTAGCCAGCTCACCCCCAAATCCTGAATGGCACTCAACCAATTCCTCAATGCAATTGTAGAAATTAGCAAGGTACTAGTTGCAAACGCTAGGTGGATAGCAAATTGGGGAAAGTAGAAATGTACAATAAACAAGTAAAATCTAATTGTACGAACTTTATGACTGAACGGAAAAAAAGGGATCCGAACTTGATGCGAACCTCACCGTTGACAGTCAAAGCAAGGCACATAAGTCACTGAGTTCCCGTATCCACAATCAGAGCGAATTTCTGAGGCGGCGTCCCAATCCACACCCTCGTTGAATCGTACCTGTTTTTAATCAGAAATATCAGAATTTTGAGAAGTTATGTACGGAAAATTAAGTTCACAGGAGAAGAGAGTAAATTTGAAACCCGTTGGCGAGGAGGTCATCGTAGATTCGTAGAGCCTCATGTGAGCGTTTGGCTCCGATCTCTGGAGACGTCGGAGGTCGAAGGCTCGCCGGTGGTGGCAATTAGCCTTGGGAGATGAGAGATGGAGAGGAAGGATCATCGGACGGCGGTGATAGTCGATGGAGCGAATGCAACGCAGAGATAGAATCTGACGGTGTAGATGAGAAGGAGCGAGGTCTGCGCCATGGCTGCCGACTATGACTGAATGACTGAACTGAAGCACACTGCTTTGCTTCAAGATCAGAAAACAAAGAAATTTCTCGAAACTGAATTTTTTACGTTTTCATTTTTGTTTTCTTCTTTGAAATGTTTTTACAGCTTTATAGAGCTTCCGGCCTTTCTGGCATGGAACTGGCGGCAAATTTGATTGAACGGCCAAAAACTAATTAAATGGAAAGCGCCACGACAGGTCAAGGCTCGATTAAGAAAGAGCGAGACGAAAATAATCCAAAGAATCTTCTACTAATACGAACCTTTGTCGATTATCAAAAGACAACAATCTTCTCGGGTGTACTTCGGTTCCAATTCAACCTATCTTAATCCAATTTATATATAATCCAGTTATAATTCATCTGCAAATTCCAATCAATTAAGTATGAAATTTAAGTTTAGCTCCATATGAGTTGGAGATGGCCTTAAAACACTACCTGACCACGTGGTACATCTGTAGTATTCTATAATTTCTCCCTTTTGTGGGCATAAGAATTGTCTTCGTTTTTAAGGCCCTCACGTAAAGTTGAATTGTTGATCCAATCATAATAAGTGAAAGAAAAAAAAAATCATTCACAAATGAACTTCCTATATCAACCTAACAATGATAAAAACTTTGAAGGATAACATGCTATTATTTATAATTTGAGAGTGAAAATTTCCCTCATGTCAAACACAATAGCATCCGAAACTGAACCTTTATATGCGTAAGAACAACGAACAAGAAGAGAAACAATCCCCCTGAGTTTTACACAAGATTAGATGAATTCAGAAACAATTTCTAATATAACATTGAGTACAACAATGGGGGATCTCAATATACAAAACCTATACCCAAAAACCAAAACAGTGGGAATTAAGATCATAGAACTCTACAGTTTAGAAACACAGATTGTATCATCCCTTTCTGATCCCCTTGAAGGATTTTGATATTACAAACCTAAGGTTAGCTCCTATCCAGCTGCTCCAATGAACGAATCCTTGCATCCCTACAAGAGTGACATTGAAAAGTAGGGAGAAAAAGCACTGCAAGATACCGACACAACACAACAGGACAGTGAGGAAATCACTCCATCGGAAGTTCAAATGGGACAGAACTGCAGAAACAACAAAATGCCAGGCACCCTAGAGTTGCATTTTTATTTCTTGTTAATAAAAATACCTTGTATTTGTCCATCTCTACATATGTTGCAAGCTCCTATCGCGCCAAGCAAGTACCTTTTGTCCATAATAATTGCCGCGCATGACGTGGGAGTTTAATTGAACCAGATTAAATAGAGCATCATGGTAGACACCCTGTTCTTGTGCAATAAATTAGAAATTAAATCAAATCATTAGAGCTTAATCGAAATCATCTAGGTTTAAGAGAACTGGACATATCAAAAGATGATAAGTTGACAGGTTAATCAAATGAAGTAATTTGAACAATATGGGCAAGTGAAAATATCTAAACGCAGGCCCACTTTTCTGACACAATATATGTCACAAATTTGTAAGGATAACAAGAACTTCTGTGTATCTAAACAGTTTGTTAATTGATATGCAGTTTCAGATGATCTAACCTTTGAAACCGACAGTGCTGTCTGGATGACATAGTTTCCAAAAGGATGCAAAAGAAGCATTGAAACGTTCCGATTTGTAAGCAACTCAAAAATAATTTGTGAAGACTGTTCTTCCCCTGAATCTAACAAGCACTTCTCCACAACATTGCTGCCATACTTATTGCAAGAGAGAGACATATAACTGCCTCGAAGTTGTCTCAGAAGATTTTCTGTGATTTGTGGCATCCTCAACCCCAGTAAATGTTGCAGCACGTAGTTTCTAGGGTATAGGAACAATAAAAGAGAACATAAGTAGAGATCATGATTGATAGTTTTTAAAAGTATGGATAACGTTTCATAGGAACAAACCCATAACGATCTACTGCTAGAACTATTGCTTTTGCTGTTATCGCAGCAACCAGATGCTCTCTGTTTTTTCCATTAGAGTGTTCAACACACTTCTGTAGCACACAACAGCCGCTTTTATCTTTTGCGATTCCACAACAGTTATTTGCCACCACATGCAGAAGATGCTGCCAACAAATTTTTTGCCAGAAAGTCAAGATACTACACCTTTGCCTTGTACTTAAGGAAAGTGGATTCATGGATTAGTTACAAGGGGCTTCTGAAACGTTGGTGTAAGCAACATAGAAAGATTGGTGCTTGTTGACTACCAAATATTTTATCACCGAGTAAGTTGATCTCTTTATCATGCATGTCAACTTACATTTGATGGTTAACTTATGAGGATATTTTAAAATAAAAAGTCTGGGAAGAGGATAGAAATGTCAAAATATTATGTGGAACAAAATATGTTTTGTTAGAACTTAGGTGAACACCGTTGATAAGAGTAAGTAAATATGAAAAAGAAGGATGCGTATTAAGAATAAGGATAATCTAAATAACCTTCAATTACAAGAATCCATCATGTGATCCTTGGATATAAAACTCATGCGCTTCACTGAAATTTTAGAAATAATAAGCCTAAAATTTTGGATGTTTTATTAGGGTGCCAGGCTTCAATCCAGTCCCATCTGCAGTTAAAAGTAAATTCCCAATGAACGTACCACACCCTTTGTTTGAATGAAACATGACCAATAATAGCCAATTACATATTAAACTTTCAAATTGTGTTATCAATAGTTTACCTTTATAACGACTACAAAGACAAGATCTTCTAACCAACAGGACACGATGGTATATCTGATAAATTTCAGGTGCATGGATGTTATGTTTCCAGCTTTTCGCAAGCTGTGGATTGGCTTAGAATCATAATTTTAATGATCAAAAGCAATTACTGAAGGGGGATTCTTGCAAGATGTAACTCATCATGAAAATGACATGAGCAGAACTAGCAAAACATCTACTCCAAATGCAACATGAACAAAATATTCGGATAATTGCAAATCGCCTAAACAGGAGAGAACATACCTCATTGTCTTGAACAGAGAAATGCTCTAAGCAATGCTCGATCACATGTTGACCATTGCTGTTCTTACTCAATGCAACAACACCAGGACTCAGAGCTCTCATAATCAGAGTGATTTGCTCTTTGGTGGTAACATACTTCAACAATTTCTGTACAGATCGAGTCCTGTCACACGAAAGATAAGAAAACCATTATACTAATAAAGACAAAAATAAAAAAAAATTACCAAAACAACTATTTGGTCAGCAATCTTACAACAATTAATAACACATGCAATGCACCAACCATACCCGCGCGTGTCAAGGGAAATACAAATAAGCTGCAAATCATTTTTCTTGGTCAACATTAAAAGCATTTGGGTCCTCTGCTCTTCACTGCAGACCTCCACAAGCTTCTGAACAACGTAATTCCCATGAGGGTCAAGCATCAAAGTGGCCACATGTTCTAGAACCTCCAAGAATATCAAATCAATCAATTCTTTGTTTGGTACAGCCTCCATTGCTCTTTGTAAGCAACGACAACCGTCTTGGTCCGTGGCCAGAAAGGCTACCCTCCCACGCAAATCAGCCACAGACCAGCCATTCAGAGACGCTTGCAACCAATGTGCGCTATTATCAGAATGTTGATTTAAATTGGACACAAAGCCATTCGAGCAATCAATATCAGACTGAACCCAGCAATTTTGAAGACCCAAATGCGAAGGAACCCCATTACCGCCACTATTTAAGTTCAGACTCTGCAGCTCGTCGTTGCAAAATGGGATAAAATTTTCCCCACCCAACCCATGATCGTTTGTTGGGTATTTTATCACAGACCCATTACTGCAATCGCCGTCAAAGCGAGAAAGCCGCGGCTGGCGGCAAAAAGATGAGACTTTGAGGCGAGAAAAAGCAGCTTCTAGGGTTTGATCAAAATGGGATTCTCCAATGGGGTTCTGCGATGAACTTCCGGACACACATTCCGGCAACGGGGATTGTGGAATACGAAGCGACGCCGTGTCCAGAAAACACCGAAAACCCTCCATTCTCCGTCTTAACAGCGAAGATAAACAACTACAGAAAGTTTACAAGATTTTTTGAGAGTTGGGGTTCTAGATTGAGGAGAGAAAGGGGCGGAGGAGCTAGAGATATATATTGATGAGGGAGATATTTTTGAGTTTTGGTAGTAAATTTGGGGGATTTTGAAGAGGAAAATGTTAGGAAGAGTTTGAAAGTGGTTGGGAAATTGCTTGACTGACTTTAGCGTAGGTGATTGGGTTGTAGACTGATACTAAAACTGGGACTGGTAGAGTTTTATTCGGCCTCTGAGTTTGCATGCAATTTATGGAAACTTTTCATGCGAGAAAGCGTGAAGAAAGTTGCATATCTGTGTACGCGGCGTATCTGTCACCTAAAATAATGGGCTCTCTCTCTCATTGACCAGTAGCCTTGTTGCATTTCATGGTCTTGGTCTCTTTTTTGGTTGTGGGTTTTCATTTCTTCTGTGTTTTTATTATTTGTCTAGTTTAAAAATAAATATAAAAAACCCCAAAGCTTCTCAGGAACTCTTGTGAGTCAATTTCCAATTAAAAAAGTTATGCGTGTGACTTGTGAATGATTGATGCAAACAAATTAGATGATTTGAATATGACTAATGGTAGGGAGACTATATTTTTAGATCATTACTGTCTTTCTAATAGAGTTGGAATTCACTAATAATAATATAGTGGAGCCCATCAATATATAATTGGAATCCATTAATTTTAAGAGTCATGCTAGGGAGATCATTTTTAGAAATCAACTTTGTATATTATCTCTCTAATAGAGATGGAGCCTACCAATACAATGGATTCCACCTCTATTAGGGAGATGATATACAAATTGGTCTCTAAAGATGGTCTCCTTAGCATTTTCCTAATTTTGAAGGTATTTTTAATTCCAATTGGCACTTTGAAAGTCATTTTGATTCAACTTACGCATTAAGTCAACATTAAGTCACTTAAGGTCAGTTTGATAACCATTTCAATTTTCTTTTTTCTATTTTTTTAAACTGAAAATGTGGTATCTAATTTCAGTTCTCCAAAAAATTTAAAAGTTAAAAGTGAACACAAGTTGTTTGGTAACTTATTTAAGTTTTTAGTTTTATGTGGAATTTGAAATTATTTTTTTTTGGGGGTCCAATTGTGAAATTGAGATCATAGAATGAAGGTGCATGCTATGAAGAGTTCATAGTATTTTTTAGTGAATTTTTTTGGAATTATGTTTTTTTTTTTTTTGGTGAAATGGGTTCGTGGCCGAACGCAAGAAATCGAGAGGTAAAGTCCAAGTCAGGAGGTCTCAAATACCTAGTTTGGGTAATTATAGTGGATTTCCGTAATGGGGATCAATATGAGGAGTTGAATTCCGATTACGGACTATTCATGTGTTTACTTCACATAAAAGAATGAAAAGACAAGTGGGCCCCACACAAAATTAGTAATTCAACTCATGATTTTGGAGGAATTGGATTATTTGATGGATAACTAGCCCATCAAGAATCCAACTTTTTTACTCATTATATCCTCACAATTTTTAAAATTTCAAATTTATCATCCAATTTAACCCAATAATTATTTAGAACAAGTGCATTTTAGTAATCAAACTAGTTTCAATTATGATTCATGATAATTTAGTAAACAACTTTAATGGGAATATTGATTCTCACTCCCTCTTAATTCAATTCCTCTTAACTCGATTACGGATTAGTAAACATACCATTTGTGAATGAAAAAGGAGCACAAAAAAAATAAAAATAAAACAAAACTGAAAACACTTTAGCATTACTCTATGGCCATGTTTGGTTCACTAAATAGATTTGTGGGGAAATCACTTCTCAAGGGATGAGAAAAAAAGATTCATTTATCATGTTTGGTAATCCTGAAAAATTAACCAAGAAATACTACTTTATTTCCTTTCACATGTTTGGTTTGTGTAGGAATAAAAACACTTTAGCATTACTCGATGACCCCGTTTGGTTTACTGAATGGATTTGTAGGGAAATCACTTCCTAAAGGATGAGAAATAAATATTCATTTCTCATGTTTGGTAATCCTGAGAAAGTAACCAAGAAATACTATTTTATTTTCTTTCACATGTTTGGTTTGTGTAGAAATGCAAAACAAAGTTTGTTAAAATTTTCATTTATACCCATATGAAATCAAATAAAAAAAAGAATGCATTTAATGCTATATTATAATTCTAAATTGTTAATTAGGACAATATGGATCATGAAAAATGGTGTATTTAATGTTGGCTCATTTTCCCAAACTTTCTCATGAGGAGGAAAACAAATCCAAAGGGGGAGGAGGGGAAGAGTGCTTCACTTTCCCCATACTTTTCTATGTGCAAGACAACGATTTCCATGTCTGAACTTACTAAATATAGGAAAACAATTGATTTTTCATTCCCAAGCCTCATTTTCCACGGACCAAACAGGGCCTATATGATGAGAAAATATTTCCAGCATTAATCAATCTGGATTAGGTTCCACACTAACATGTTTAGTATTTCAATACAAAAATGCAGTGTGCGTGGCACACAGGTTTGGCCTGCTTTCAGAGACTTCCTTCTTCACCATCAAATCCCACTTCTCCTCTCTCTCTCTCTCTCTCTCTCTCTCTCTCTCTCTGCCGAGCAGCCTACAAAGGTCTACGGCCTGGTCATATTTGAGAGGGAGTTGCAGAGAGATTAGATTTGAGAGTTGCATCTTACTCTTGTTGGCCTTCATTCCCTTCAATGAAATATCACATTTCACTAGCGGAAAGAAACAATTAAGGAAAAAAAAATACAACTTTTCCTTTGGGTGCTAAATTATACTATGGTGGCCGCATGTTGTGCTTCTTTAAATTGGAAAAATTCCTAAACACCAAACAACCATGACAAATACACTTAAACTCATAATGGTTGAGTTAATAAAAGTAGGGTAACACAATAACATTACACATTTAAAGTTTTTTTTTTTTTAACTCGTCTAAAATGGGTTCTACATAATTTCATAATCTCATGTCATAGATCACCTATCATATAAGTGAACTAAGAAAAAAATTGATGTCTCTAATATTAAGAAGAATGCTAGTTACATTTCCTCAGTCTTTCTCATTCAGTTTGTGCCACATGTATTTCACTCACACATAAACTGTCACGTGTATTCCACTAACACATAAATCTATGTAATTAATGCAAAGTAATGATATTTTGCTAATAAAGAGAATCAAAAGTTGGTTGAACAGATTAAATGAACAAGCTGCCATGTGTATTCTATTAACACATAAAGTTATGTATTTAATACAAAGTAATGATATTTTGCTTGTAAATATAATAAAAAATTGGTTGAACACATAGATTTATATGTAAGTGGAATACATGTGGCACAAAACTAAATAGAAAAGACAAGAGGAGATTGAAAATATCTTTACTTACCATTTTAACCCAATGTGTATCATCACACAACCTTCTCAAGACATGCTTATATAGGCATATCAATAGTTAACTTTTTACTTGATATTTATGAAATCATGATTATACACGTGTACATGTGCCAATTGATGAAAATAATAATAAAGATATACACTTAGAATTAAAGTAATGAGAAAAATGTGGTGACTAGAATTCCTCCTATATTAATGCATCACATTGGATGCTACAACATGTTTGATTTTCCAATGCAATGGTATACACATCAACTCCTATCAATTTTCCCTTCATGCATACTATTTTTGTAGATTGTGAGACATGTGACTTGCAATCCGTCCGTTGATCTACAAACCCATTGTTGTCTGCTTGTTGTTGGCCAGTGATCAGTTCAAACCATCATTGATCCTCCTTGAGCAGTCCTTTCACCTTGCGCCCTCGCTCATGTCTATCGATATTGTTTTAGGGTTTATTAAAAAACATCAACAATTTTTCTCTTTGCTCTTGGGTACGGCCCCCATTCAGGGGCGGTGCTGGGCATAGGGTAGGCTGGAACCCAAATTTTTTTTAAAAAACAAAAAGCTACTTGTGTTATAAGCCCAAACCAAAATTTAAAAAAATAAAAGCAAATCCTACACGGCCATCCATGTGGTTCTATATCTCCTCTCTCATTCTCTTTTGGCTATGAGACTTCTTATTTATCTCTCTCTTTACTACCCGACAACAACTTGTTTCTCATTCTTGTTTAATTTTTTGGGTCAGATTCTCCTTATTGGCCACATCTTCTATTATCTTGGGTGGGCAACTTGACAACAACATCTTCTCCTTTCCTTTTGTCAACAACAAGTATTATTCTCATTCTCTTATTTTTCTATATATCTTCAATTATAGTTTTAATTTAAAATTGAATATTCTAGGGTTTAATTAGGGACAAATTATAATTTTGAGATTTTGTTGAAATTAATTAGGACTTTGATTAGGGATGAATTATTCTAGGGCTTTAATTTGGGATTTTGTTAAAACTAAGTATTCTTGGGATGAATTATAATTTTTGGTTTGGTATTGTTGAGATGCTATTATGAGAAATTGTTTGTTTTTTTTTGTCGGTATGTTTGATTAAAATTCTTTCTACATATTATTCATAGACTATCTTTTATTATGTCCGATCACAATTGGAATCCCAAGAGAACAAAGAATTTTTTTTTTTTTTAAAGAAAAAGAATAATGGGTCATCTAATTGGTTTAAGCCTGAATTAGATAAACTTTCAACTAGTTGGTCTTTGTTTTTGTATGGTTTTGGCTAAGTTATTCTATTTCGTTTTTTGTTAAAAGTTTATTTAATTCAGGTTTGATATGCACTTACGAGTTTGGCTTTTGGTTTAAGCATTGCTACAGTATTCTTTGCTATTGCTTACCAATGTCCCATTTATTTTTGCTTTAATATATGAAAATTTAGAGATGGGAAGCCCACAAGGATTCGGGGCATATAAATTTATGGAAGATGCTAATGAAAATAATTCGAACTTAGTTTTCAATCCTCAAGTAGAAGATCAGCATGTACCAAAAATTGGTCAGGAGTTTAAATCACTTGAGGAGGCCTATAACTTCTATAACAAGTATGCAAAACAAGCGGGATTTAGTTTTCCAAGTTATTGTCAGCAAACGAGTAAAATTTCTAATGAGATCTTAAGAAAAGAATATGTGTGCTACAAAGAGGGAATATATTCCAAATAAGTTTCTAATGGAAATGAAAGGCAGCGAGGTGTAGTATGAAATGGGTGTAAGGTCAAGATTGCAGTTCTAAAGGTAAGAGAAGGAAAAAAATACAAGAAAGCTATGAGACCACCGAGTCATGGTAGGGATTAATAACCATGGTCAAACTATTCTTTTTGGTTGTGGGTTCTTGAGCAATGAGACCACCGAGTCTTTTCTTTGGTTGTTTGAGCAATTTAAGAAAGCTATGCTTGTTGGTCCACCCAAAATAATTATTACAGATTAGGATCCGGCCATGGGAAATGTTGTTTCACAAGCTTTTCCAGGTGTGTTCCATAGATATTTTGTTTGGCACATTTATAAGGATGAAAATAGAGAACTTCAAAGTTGTGGGTGGAATCATACACAAAGGACAAATTTGAGTCAAAATGGATGGATGTGGTTCACAAAGGTAAACTAAATGATGATGAGTGGCTATCTTCAATCTATAGAATACGTTCAAGATGGGTGCCAGCATATGTGAAAGATATTTTTTCAGCAGAAATGTCAAGTAGCCAACGAGTAGATGGTGTTCATGCATTTTTCAAGCTATATATTTCAAAAAGAAATTATTTAATGGATGTCATACTGCAGTTTAATAGGGCGCTTGCCCAGCAACGTCATGAAGAGATAATTGCTGATCATGTTGATATCAATGAGCAGCCTATAATGGAGAAGCAAATGGCTGCCATTTATACTCTTAAAATTTTCTACAAGTTTCATAAAGAGTTGTGGAAATGTTTGGCATGTGTACTTCAACTTGCAAGAGAGGATGACAATATTTATGCTTTTATAAGGTAATGGAGAGGAAAGAAGATGGCAGCTTAGCTTCAAGTTGAAGGTGCGTGAAGTCATGGTTGACAAAGTTGCAAACATTGCTTCATGTATATGTAAGAAATTTGAATTTGAAGGAATCTTATGCATGCATGTGTTGGCATACATGAAAATGAAACAAATTGAGTATTTTGCCAAATAAATATATATTAAAGAGGTGGACAAGAGACGCAAAATCTGACATAGTTGTGGAAGAGGGTGGAAGGGAAATGACTGAATATGACTCTTCGAAATCATCCAAAGAAGGAACGACTCTTCAAATCATATCGGAAGATCATAGTTAGCTTTAATATCCCCATTTGTAAATGAAATATATTTAGTAATTGTAAACATCAGGTAAATACAGAGTATATTAAACAACAGATCAGCCAAGGTCACATAGAGAGCTCCTAAAATAGCTTTTATAAGTTTTTAGCTAAATTTTAAAGTGCTGCTAAATGAACCCTAAAATTAACTTAGTACACTTTACTGCTAAACTAATTATTGAATTATTAATTTACCCTAATATAAAATAACCAAAAAGGATATATTGAATTGTGAAATAAATGTACTTTTAATAAGTACACCATACACACCATATTCAACTATAATCAAACGTAAGTAAAAAACCCTACTTCCAAAAACCTTAGTATTGACTCCAACAATTAGTTTCATCGTTATTTAGTAATTCATTAATGCAAACAAGTTTCATATATGCTTCAGATGTGTCGAGGGAGTCATCAAAAGATATATTCACTCTGATTTTTTTGGTTTAGGTTGAAAAAAACTTACCGATAACAAATTTTCTCCCTTCCCCTCTTCCCCCACCTCCTTTTCCACGGAAAGTTTGTCACGACGTCACATATGGATCACATCATTCCATTCATTCTCCACATCAATTCTAGCATCGCCTGGATAATTGAAAAAAAATTAATCCTATAAAAACCTTATACTTTCTTGACCATCTAAAAAATCCAACTAAATTACTATTGCTGTAAATCAGGACAGATCTTATTTTGCTCATCAAAATAATATCCCAAAAGGACTAGCTGAAGTCTAAAAATGTTCATGATGGATGTTATAAATATTAACTTTTGTGTGCCAAACTTCACCAACAATGAAAATGAAATCTCAACCCACTCTTCAAATGTGGATCTATAAAGTGCGAAGAGGAGGGATGTGTGAATTAACGATGCAGTGTTAGGGTGTATTAAGGATATTTTTGGTATTTAAATAGGATATACTTAGTTAATTTTATATTTTGATTTAAATATTAAAGTGTACTTAGATCATAGGATGCACTCAGTTAATTTTAGGATTCGTTTAGCATCATAACTAAAAAATAGAGAGCATAATTATAGATGCTCTAAGCTCGGGAAATTTTAGCTCTGATGAAAAGATTGAAAAGCTTTGATATTTACGGACGTGAAAACGAGTTATCTCAGTTATGTTTCAAATCTACAACGTAAAAGTAATCTGACGGTCAATAATAGAACCCCGCATCTACTCTGCACAGTTGCACTTCGTAATGGAGAAAGTCCCTTGTACCATCGGCTTGGCCCAATAATACCAATAAATCAGTAGTCTACTGTTTCTGCATCAATCTTCGTTAGAAAGGAAAAAATAACGGTATTGCAAACTTCACTCCCTCATTTTGTATAAAGTTACTGATCCTCTCAGAGGAACAAAGATTTACCAGCTTCACTATAGTACACGATAAAACTGTTACCTCAAGAATAACAAAGCAATTGGTTCCAATTTTCTAAAGTTTAAAGAGGGGAACACTACATGTTTTACAGCCAAGGTAATTCATCCTGCATTGTCGCTACGATGCTTTGTCCATCATCTAAAATGGGGAAAAGAATATTTTATGTTATCAGATATCAACCTGTGCAAGATGACCGTGTAGCTCCATAATGCAAAAAGGCCTTCAGTTGTCTAAATTTGTGTACTCACTTTAACATATGCAACAAGGTTAGAGACCGTTACGTCGAAAGAATGCTTTCACTCCTGAAAGAGCAGATCAAATACTCTCGCGCCACCTAACTGGCTTTTGCTTTGGTTCACAGCAGCATGCATAACTCAGATATACAGAGCTTCGAGCAATCACATGAATTTGTTCAATCAAATCCCTGCGTCTGCAAATTTCTTGGACAATGAACTGAAAAATGTGGAAGGGAGAGCACCACTACGTGAAACAAGATATACAATAAATGTTATATATGCAGCTGTGCCACTGCAGACCAGAAGAACAAACAGCAGTCCACTGACTTCAGAAATGAAGAAATCCATCAACAGATAACCATTTATCACCATCACCAAAGCAGCCACAGTCCATGCCACTCTCTGCAAAATAAATTGATATTTTCAATTATTCAAAAGTCAACACATCTGAACCAAAGTCTCACCCACCTACAAATTGGACCAACAAATGCTATGAAGGATATGCTTTTCTTACATCCACCCACATCATTCCAATTTTAGATTACTATACTTAAAAATTAACTTTTACTGTGCAAAATGAGCTGCTGATAATCGTACTCTTCTGCTATGAACCTGCCTTAGCAGAAGTTGAAATGAATAAGTATTCTATCCCTCCCTCCCTTCCTAAATGAATAAGTCTTCCCTCCTTCAACCCTTCCTTTTTCTTTAGAGCCATCCAAATAGGAAACATGGACAGTGATCCAATATCAATATCAAGTATGACTAGTTATTATTGAATAGACAGCAAAACAAACCAAAGATATGGTTGTTCACAGAAAGCTAAAAACCAAAATGATAGAAACAATGAAGTTAACAACTTACCTCAAGAACAGGTCCAATCTTAAAGACCCCCATGACCTGCTCCTTGGACACCAAGGTAAGAAGTGGTATAAGAGCAAACGGAATCTGAATCGACTGAAGCACATTAAGCCATTCATTCAAAACATCCAACGAAGCCTCAGACCTATTAAAAATAATTGCTACAACTATAGTTGGCACAATTGCAAAACTTCGTGTGATCAATGCCCTCAGCCACTTCTTCAAACGGAGATTAAGGAAGCCTCCCATGATAAACTGCCCAGCATATGTTCCAGTTATTGTGCTACTTTGCCCAGCCGCCAATAACCCAATACCCCAGATATAAAGAATCGGATAAAGCCCTCCTCCATACTTCTCCTGAAGATACTGACCAGCATTTACTAGTCCTATACTATCAGCTTGTTTAGTACCATAAAATCCCTTAGCAAAAACAGTGGTGACAAACAAATTGATCATGAAGGAGATAAAAAGTGCAATTGATGACTCAATTGAGTAGTAGTTTAGTGCCTCTTGAACCCGTCCTTTCTTGTGGGGATTGATATTTCTTGACTGTACTAAAGCAGAATGCAAAAATACGTTGTGTGGCATAATGACACAACCCACAACCCCCACAGCCTGCCGAATTGTTTTTGAGCTAAGTCTTGGAACCAGAATCCCTGCAAGGAGGAGGAAGTCGATAAATACATATCAGTAAGGCCAATGATGATATAGTTTACTTAGATTCAATGTTTACATAGCATAATAAATACAATTTTTACCCATTAATAGTTCTTTTCCACTCGGTTTTGTGTCAACAAACATCCAGGCAAACGATAAACCCATAGTTGCAATGAGAACTGCAAAAACAGCTTCCAACTTCCTCACCCCATAGTTCTCAAGAAATAAAAAGATGAAACTGTTGCATGAAGGAGAAAACAGAAAACCCTAGTTAACAGAATTATCCCTGAAGGGCCAAATTGACCAGCTACTCCCCCATGGAAGAAAAGAGGAAATTGTCATTTAAGACATGAATTAACATGACACAATTATGTCCCAAAAAAAATAAAATTGATACAATTGTAAGAAATTTTATTATTTTCAATTTTCAAGGATAGAATTCTTCAAAACCATGAATTCCCAACTTAATCTCCCAACCAAAATTCATTTTAATCAAATTGGGTTTAAATTAAGACTTAGCATAGCATCCAGCAATTATGACGAAGAAAAATAAATGGTGAGGATGTTATAAATTTCAACCTACCCACTCCAACCTAATGTCATTTGACCCAAGCTCGTTGTTCAAATAATTAGCCTAAGTTCCATTCAATCAACAGAAAATCAGCTAGAAGTTAAAGATTCCAACCAGAAGTCAAGCTTCAGAAAAGCAAAATCACTCCCCCACTTGGTGATGGACTGAAATGAACAAAATTATGCGAGGTAAACCAGAATTCAAAAACAAATGAACAAGCATTGAGAAGCAGAGAAAACAAAAACCCCAAAAAAGACTTGAAAAACGACATCAACTGAAAGTAAATACTCAATACCAACCAATCCAACGCCGTAATGAGAACTCCAGCCCAGAGCGGCAAAACCCCATGGCTAAGAATCTGAATAGCAATGGCGCTCCCAATCACCTCTTGAATATCCGCCCCAATCAACGCCAGCTCAGCCATGAACCAGAGCACCAACCCGGCCCATTTCGGATACTCCTCCCTGCAAAGCTCAGCCAAGTGCCGGCCCGTGGCAACCCCGAGCCGAGCCGAGAGCAGCTGGACCAGCAGGCCCATGGCGGTGGCCCACATTAAAAGCCAGAGCAGCGAGTACCCGGCGATCGCGCCCGACTGGAGATCCCCTTCTAAATTACCCGGATCCAAGAACGCTATGCTCATCAGGAAACCCGGACCGGTGAACAGCCAGAGCTTCTTCCACGAGAAGGGCGGGACCGCCGTGGAATTGTCATCGACGGCGTCGATTGAGTCCACGTCTTCGGCAATCAGGATCTTCTCTCTGGCCTCGAACGCCACCTCGTCGTCGTCATCCCATGCCGACGACAGCGACAGCGACTGCGGCTGCAGCAAGCGGTTTGCTTCTTCGTCCTTGGCATCTTGGAGCTTCGGCTCGTCATCGTCTTGGCGCAATTGAGCGCTCATGGTTTGTTGGTTGGCGTCGTCAACGCAAAACGGAGCGTCGCCGTTTTTGGTTTTTGCGTTTAATGTTGGATTTTGGGGTGGACTGTGGAGATATTGTGGACTGTGGCCTGTTGAGTTGTATGGGATGGGTTGCGTTAGTGGATAAACGGACCAATCGATATAGGTGGGCTCTTGAGAGTATCGTTGAGGAGGCTCTGCGTTTCGCTGTATTTTATAGTCGTTTTTCCTTTCTTTACGTGCAAAATAATTAGGAATTTATAATTGGTTGCAGTCGTCTTGTAGATGCAGCATTTAGTGTTTCTGGCCATTAGGAGGTTGCCACGTGTTGGAATGGTTGATGCCCTTTTGTTATCTTGAAGTTTAATTACTTACAAGAGATATTGGGGGAGAGTGAAATCAAACACATAGTATCTTGAGTATTGGGGTAAATGGCCTTTAACTAATTAAGTTACAAGTCCCTTGCAATTACTAGTCATCTTAAGATTTTTTTTGTTGGGTGAAAGAATGGGCACCATCTTAATATTCTTATTTTTTTGTTTATTAAGATTTCGAGAGAACAAACCTGTTCAACTAAATATTATATCGAAGGTTATATATAAAAGAACAGAGTTGTGTATAATTTTTTATGAAGTTAAATTATTTTACCCTAACATTTTTGTATTAAGTGAGCTCCTTTTTTCTTTCTTTTATTGGTAATATGATTAAGTGACTTCTTATTGCATACAAGCATATGGAAGATAATTTATAGATAAGAGGCTCTAATGAAGTTGTAGTTCCTAATATATGTTTGATTGCATTAAAAGATAGAGTAATACGGATATTAGCACTTCAGCTTGAGTTGATTAACTAATTATGTCTATATTAGTTGAGTAGTATCGATCAACACGAATTGATTGTCCATTAAAACTTTGTAACTGCTATCTTGAATGAAGTTTTTCTTGATAAAATGAAACAAATATATCACAATTGTTCATGATTACAAATAAACCAATAATATTCGTTTTTCTCTCTCTTATGTAAGTTGTCAAAATTTACACGCATAACTTCTATCCAAATTAGAAAATAATCTGGGGGGAGGTTTATTATTGATGTGGACAACTGGTTGGGAGGTGAATTTGTTGTCATACTTAGGTCATATACATGTATCAATTAAACCCCAGATAATTATTGCTTTTGTTTGACGGGTTTTTATGGGAATCCAGAAACTCAAAATTGAAAATTTTCTTGGGAATTACTTCGACGTCTCTCACAATCAGTGTATGGACCTTGGCTAGTCATCGGAGACTTTAATGAAATCTTGATGGCTTCAAAGAAAAAAGGTATGAGAGATCGCCCAACATATCAAATGAACTCTTTCGCCAAGCCTTGGCAGATTGTGACTTGTGTAGTGTCTCATGCCAAGGATATCCTTACACTTGGGCTAGAACATACCTGAGTGGGGATATGGTGGAGGAAAGGTTGGACATGTGTGTGGTTAATGAGAGAATTAGTGCGGATTATGGTCATATTTTGACATATCATTTAGTAGCATTAGGGTCAGATCACTATCTGATACTTGACAAATTATTGAATGAAACCTCACCGCGGAGGCAAAGAAAAAAAGAAGATATCATTTTGAACAAATGTGTACACTTGAGAAAGGTTGTGAAGATATTATTCGTGAGGCTTGGGATTCAACTGATGTCATGGGAGGCGTGGAGGAGGGAGTTAAGGATTGTGCAGGGGAATTGGCATAATGGAATAAATTAACATTTGGGCATATGCAAAAGCAGCTTGTTGCTGCCCATAAAGAACTAGAGGTTTTACAGGGGAGAATGAGACAAGATCAAGTGTTACTAAACAAAAAAGTAGAAAGGACCATTTTTGTCTTACTCGAGAAAGATGAGGTAATGTGGAGGCAACGTTCCAGGGTTGCTTGGTTAAAGGAAGGGGACAAAAACACCATATTTTTTCACGAAAGAGCCAACATAAGGGAACGGAAAAAATACAATAAAAGGGTTGTATGATGAAGATCATTTTTGGCAAACAGATAAGCAAGTTATTGGTTCGATGTTCTATAATTTTTTCAATAATTTATTTTCTACTTCAGGTGGCAGGGATATAGAGAGTCTTATAGGTGATTGAGCCACAGGTGACACACCAGATGAATTACCAATTACTCCAACCTTTTAATAGAACATACGTGGAGACTGCATTGTTTCACATGTATCCTACGAAGGCACCGGGGCATGATGGAATGTTGGCTCTTTTCTATCAACGCTACTGACACATTATAGGGGATGAGGTATCGCACACGTCCTTGTAGATATTGAATGGAGAAAGCAATGTCCACATACTCTAATCTCCTTAATTCCTAAGATGCAGACAAGTGACTGAATTTCGACCATTAAGTCTGTGTACAGTGATTTACAAAATTATTGCAAAGGCTTTTGCCAATAGACTCAAGTGCTTATTGCCTTCCGTTATCTCCAAGTCGCAAAGTGCTTTTGTACCCCAATGTCTAATTCTTGATAATATGATGGCAGCCTTTGAGACAATGCATTTTATTAAAGCCTTGAAGAAGGGGCAACAAACGAAGATGGCCAACATGGCTAAAGCCTATGATCGAGTAGAGTGGTCATTTTTGCAAGCAATAATGTTGAGATTGGGATTTGCTTCAGAGTGGGTAAAACGGATAATGGACTGCTTAACAATAGTTACTTTTTCGGTGCTTTGGAAAGGTAATCTATTTGGGCACGTCGTTCTTCAGAGAGGGTTGAGACAAGGGTGTCCCTTTTCATCATACTTATTTTTAATGTGTGCTGAAGACTTTTCAAAGCTGTTGTAGAATGCTGACAGGATAGGGAGTTTGCGTGGGATTCAAATTGCTCATGGAGCTCATTTAGTCAACCATTTATTCTTTGTTAACGATAGTATTCTCTTTCTTAATGCAACTAAAGTCATGTGAAGCAATGAAGAATATATTTCAAGTGTATGAGGAGACTTCTGGGCAGAAGTTCAATTTCACAAAGTCGGCTTTAAGTTTGAGCCCAAATGCTACTGCTGTTGAAAAACAAATAGTTTTGGATTTACTAAAAATTCCATTGGTATGTTGCCATGAAAAATATTTAGGTTTGCCTATGGTGACGGGCAAGGGAAGAAAGCAGATTTTCGGGACTGTCAAAGATCGAATCGGAAAACGAATTAGTGGGTGGAAGGAAAAGCTCCTATCTAGAGCTGGTAAAGAGATCTTGATTAACGTTGTGTTACATGCTATGCCCACCTACTCGATGAGCTGCTTTCGGATGCCTAAGGGGATATGTAAAGAACTTCATGGCTTGATGGCTAAATTTTGATGGTTTAAAAGTAAGAATATGCGAGGTATTCATTGGACTAAATGGGAGACATTATGTATGAGCAAGCAGATTGGAGGATTGAAGGATTGGGATTTAGAGACCTTGAGGCTTTTAATCAAGCTTTCCTTGCAAAACAAAGTTGGAGATTATTTTTTAATTGTAATTCCTTGGCAGCGAGAATTTTCAAGGCACGATATTTCCGGCATTGTAATTTTCTAGAAGCTAGATTGAGGTATCGACCCTCACTTATTTGGAGTTTGTTGATATGGGGGAAGGATTTGTTAAAGGTGGGTTTGCGGTTGAGAGTTGAAAATGGTGAAGATATACATGTTTATTAGGATCGTGGGGTGCCTTTACCAATGAATTTCAAGATTATCTCAGCGCCACAATTTGATGCTTCTATGAAAGTATGTGAGTTGTTTAATGTAGCCGGACAATGGGATGAAGAGCTACTAAAAGCTAATTTTTGGGAACAGGAAGTGAAAGCTATCCTCCAAATCCCATTGGCTTCAATTCATAGAGAGGATAAATTAATTTGGCACTATGATTGAAGCAGAAAATACTCAGTCAAAAGTGATTATATGGTTGCATGCATGAAGAAGCAGAGGGAAAATGGCATGGAAGGGCAAGGGCCTCGACACAAGATGGTACATTGTTATGGGAAAAACCGTGGAGTTTGCAGGTGCCTAATGAAATCAAATTCTTTCTATGGAGATGTATTTTGAGGTTTTTGCCTAGCAGAAAAAATCTTTACCATAGGGGATCTTGAATTCTCCAATATGTCCACGTTGTGGGAAGAAAGTGGAGTCAGTTATTCATACAATATAGGCTTGTAATGAAGTGAAGAAATATGGTCTTTATCACACTGGAGCGCAAATCGACACGAGTGGAGAATTACATCTTTCAAGGAACTTTGGCAAGCTGTGATTGTGGTCTCAAGTAAAGAGAAGGTGGATCTTTGTGCTTTTCTGTGTTGGGATATTTGGAATGATAGAAACAATATGTTGTTTCAAGGATGAAGTCTTGAGAGTGTATCAATGTTTAATAAAGCTTTGGCTTATCAGATGGAGTTTTACTCTGTAAATCTTGCCCTTATACGCTCCCATAGTAGGCAAGGGCCCAATCAGAGTTCTGTTAATTGGCATGCCCCATTGGATGGTCAGTACAAAATTAATGTTAACGGGGCAGCCAAACTTGATGGGTTAGTGCAGGAAGTTGGAGCAGTGATTTGCAATGAAAATAGGGAGTTTATGGCTCCTTGTTCTCGACAAGTGGTGGGACATTTTAGCGCACAAGCTATGGAACTAATTGTTGCAAAGAAAGGTCTTCAGTTCGCATATGATCTTGGCTTTCATGACATTGTGCTAGAAATGGATGCGCAGGGGGCGGTAGATAGAATCAATTCTAATGAAGAGTGTTTTGAAGTTGAAAGGAATCTAGTGGAAGATATCAAGGAGATGCAGGGGTGGTTTAGATCTTTCTCGTGTAACTGGCAATGACGAGATGGTAACAAGGTTGCCCATGAGCTAGCTCAATATGGCCATAGGAACGCTGGTTTTTTCACATGGATTGAGGAGGAGCCATTATGGCTAACTCCTTTTCTTTCCGCAAATCTAGAAGCTAATGGCTGATCTTTGTGTTTGATGGCAAGTGAGAGGTGCTAATTTTCCTCCTTTTTTGGGGGGGTTTTTATTTTTTTATTTTTTATGCTAAAGGTTTTTTATAGAGGCCAAAGCTTGCACATCTTTTTGTTTTCTTCTCAGTGTATTATGCTATCTGGTTATTGAATGAAATTCCTTTCATAAAAAAATAAAAAAATAAAAAAAAATCCTCTAAATCATACCCTGGTTTTTGTACTTGTTTCATCCTTCATAATTAATAAAATACTATCACTTTTGTGTCAAAATAATATGATGAGATGATAATATTTGGTACCAACTATAATTATGATAATATTTGGGCATTTCAGTATCAATAAAAAAAATATTTGAAATAATAAAGCATATAGAACCATTCCAAAGTAAAAAAGAAACCATTAAATTTAGGCTGAATTTAGCTTGATGAAGATGACAGGCACCACTCTTTTCGTCAGAGGTGATAACGCATGCCATTTGGCGCACAATGCATAGAACTCTTCAAGTGATCAGCAACAAGGGCTTATGCCTTTTGCCAAAGCCAGCATGAGCATGTACTGCTCTTGGCTAAATATATTGAAATTCGGAAACCCTTTTGAATTGAGGTGCCATGGCCAAGAACCTTTCGTTTTCCCTTTGCACCTTTTGATCTTTGAAACACTGTGAGTGATGTAAGGTTGCAAATATTGTCAAAGATGGTGTTGAAGGCTGGCCAGGATAATAGCTAGCTAGGCTGTCGAATCTCATACCACAACCACTGGATGGATTTATAATGATAAAAGTTACTAATATGCTACAACACCATCCAATCCAAGCCCTTATCTTTTCTTGATTCTCTTGCTGATTCTTAGGTTCTTATAATTTCCAAATGGATTTTGTTTTGCTTTAATTGCTTGGTCTTAAACCTTAGAATATCGTTCCCGAATAAAATAGAGCTAAGAATTGATAATCACAATCGCTTGGGTTGCTTCCATTTTTGTGAAGTAGAGAGAATAAAGATGAAAGAGAGGGTGATATGTGCAGGTAGAATTGCAGTCATGAACTGAAGGCACACATGAAATATTTAGTGTTGTGGGCTGTAAATTGTATGGTAAGCAATGATGGGTAGGTGAAGGGTTTAGGAATGTGTTATTACCATGCAAATTAAACATCAACTAATCGACAATTAGCAGATTATGGTGCTAGGACAAGCTCACCACCATTTTATGTTGGTTACTGGTTCTCTTTGGTGGTTGTTGGCTTGCTTTGGTGGCACGGCTTGTGCGGCACATACCTGTTATTGGTGTTAGGGTTTCCTAATGTTGTGTTGTGCTTTATGGGCTTTTTACCTTTGTGGGCTTTTTGCCATTATGTGAGCTCTTTGCTTTATGTGTGCTTTATGCATTTTGTTAGTTTTATTTGTAGTGGACTCTATGTCTATTTGTATTGCATTTTATGTGAACTCAATTATTTGAGTTCATTTTGATATAATTTGACTTTGACCTTCTATTTAATGAAACTCAATTCTGATAAAAATACCAAAAAAAAACCTTTATTTCTTACATGGGGACTTTCTCTGATAGAAGTATCTGCTACAAAAAGAAAACTTGTGCATAACCAAAGCCTAGTCTGCATTACACACAATTATGCTCATTTATTTGGGTTGTTCATGTACATTTCACCCCTGAACCACCACTTTGAACAAAAATTGCTAATCATCATATTTATTACTTTTCTTGAAAAATACATTATGCATCTGTTCTTTAAAAGCTAAAATGACACGGAGATAAAGTCAATCAACAAAACAATCTGTACAAACAAAACTAACATGACATGAAATAGCAAACCCAAAAAGCCCAACAGGTGATCTTAGAGTTGAGAAAGCAGGGCCAGCATTTTTGGGCGTGGCCTGCACTTTGCAAGCAAAGGGTGAGCTTTAGGCATAGTGAGCCCAGGCCCTTCACTCATATCCACCTTCTCCTCAACAATTCTTTCCCACTCAAAACACTGAACCAATGACCCTAAGGCCAGCCCAACCATCCTTATTGCTAAGCCCTCTCCAGGGCAGCCCCTCCTCCCCGTCCCAAACGGCAGCAACATGAAACCATCTCTCTCCCCTTGTACATTCAAAAACCTCTCTGGCTTAAACTGTTCAGGCTGTGACCACAGCTTAGGATTGTTCTGTATGGCCCACATGTTCACCAACAGCATTGTTCCACGTGGAACATGGTACCCTCCCACTGTACACTCCTCTGATGACTCATGGGGTATCAGCATTGGGTCTGCTGGGTACATCCGCAAGGTCTCATTTATGATGCCATGGAGATAGGGCAGCCTTGCAAAGTCTGCCTCTTCAATGAGCCTGCTTTGTCCTATTTCGATATCGATTTCGGTCTGTACTTTTGCAAGGGCTTCTGGGTTGTTCAGCAAAAGTGAGAGTGCCCATTCCATTGTTCCAGCTGAGGTTTCTGTCCCTGCTGATAACATCACCTGTGTGCAATTATGCAAAAAAGGCCTTAACTAAAAAATCATTGCATTTTTTATTGAATTGTTTTCATAGATTTTGGTTGAGAGAGCTTACTTGTATCATGCCTCTTATGATTTCATCACTGTAATATTCGGGTTCAATTTCTTGCAGGGAAAGCAACACATCCACCATGGTCTTGCTCCTCTGTTCAGAAACAGAGCCACTCTGCATTTTTCTATGTTCTCCAATCAAATCTTGAGTGAATTTATCCCTCTTCTTCTGCAATATCACCAACTTCTTCTCAAGCCCAGTTACTCCCACATATTTCAAAGCTGGTACAAAATCTCCAATATTAGTAGCCCCACTCAACTCAAAAGTCTCTATCACAAGTTCTTTAAACAGCTGAGATTCCTCCAGTTTTGCCGCATGTTCCCCGTAATATCGTTTTCCAGCAATCATCCTCATCAGAACATTAAGAGTCAGCTCAAAAAAAGTTGACTTCATGTCTAAGCTCTGAAATTCACCACCATTAGAACCTCGAAAAACCCGGGAAACCAATGACCTGACTTCATCTGCACGGATGCCATGAAACATCTGAAGGCGGTGAGATGACAATAACTCAAGGGAAGCTATGCGTCTCATGTTGCGCCAGTGAGAGCCATAAGATGCCCAGACAAGGGTGGTATAGTTGTATCCGAGGTGTTTGCCGGCAAGCAGCCCAGGACGGTTTGCGAAAGCAATGTCATTTTTGGTGAAGCATTCCTCAGCTGCAGAGGGAGAACAGACAACAATGACAGGACGGGAACCAAATTGGATGTACAATATTGGACCATATTTTGTGGACAATTTGGCAAGTGTTCTGTGGAGGGGTTTCTTGATGAGGTGGAGATGACCTATGATGGGGAAGGAGAGACCAGGGCTTGGTGGGAGTCTTTTGTTAAATTTCCGCAAATAGTTCTTGAGGAAAAGGAAGATGATGAGGAGCAAAATGTAATAGTAAAATGAAGTTTCCATGGATATGGTGAATATTATCTGCAATGCTGAAACTAATGTACTTGCTAATATATGATCAAATCACCTGGTACATTTCATTGCTGGGCAATTTTATTAGTTGATGGAAAATAATAATAATATACAACAGTAGGTGTACAAAATTGGGGATGCTATCTAACAAGACAGCCGCTTGAGATTCCAATATGTAGTCCATCCAGATCACTTATATATGGAGACGCTGAAAATCCCAAGTAATAGCAGCTGGATACAAACTGACACTTCATCAACTTAAGGGCTTCAAGTATAATCACCTTAGGGATCTGCCTAGCCCAGCCACACATATACATTAGCTTCACGTATATTGTATACAGAAATACTGTGACTGATTGGATTGTTGTCATTTGATGTTGTCCAATGAGATATCACACACCATTGTCTTATGGGAGCTCAAATATTCCCTATCATATGAATGCAGCCATGTCATGGCAGCATAAAAAAGAATATTAAAAGTCTCTTTGTGGGTTCTTTACTTTTTCTTCTCAAGAAAGTTGGAAGAAATTATAAACAGACTCTCTTCAAGTGATTGAATTTTCAAAGACTTGATGCAATCTACATTCTCTCAATGAACAAGTATCTAACACAAGCACTTAACAGGGTCTCATCTAACATTTTCATGGATCTCTTTCTCAAGCATTAGAGTATACTAAACAGAGCTTTTCCTTCGTGCACTAGTGTCGGCTGATAAATAATTCACACCAGAGTCACTTTCTTCTGTGCAGCTTGATCCGAGAAAGAACAATTCATGAGGCATACTGAGAAATTAGGCAGTGGATTTGAGCACAAGAGTTTGATGGCACTCACTCGTTACAGATACAATTTTTCTCTTTCCACACTCACAAAAAAAATAAACCACCTGCTAATCACAAAAATTCACAATCAAGGCCTTTGCTTTAAGGGTTAAACAATTTTTTCACTTTGTGAATGAGCCTTCTACATATTGGACACACCTTATTCTCCCCATCCATAATCCTGCAAGATTCATTTTAGTCAAAATCTCTATAAAATAAAATAAAATAAAATAAAATAAAATGTGAAAAGAATAATACGAAACTCTTTGTTTATGTACCTCTGAGCACAGTCATAGCAGGTGGCACAATGACCACAGGGAACAAAGAAGGAGTTGCGCTGCTCATCATAACAAATTATGCATAATTTTTCATCATATAATTCCTCCGAGGAGCTACTAGAGGCTCCTGGATCTTCTTCATCTTCTTCATTTGTCCCATATGTCCGTCGAATATTCTTCTGTGGCACTATAGGGTAAGTCTCATTAACTTCTTCCTCTACTCTTTCTACTGGTGTACTACTCTCACCATCACAGGCGCCAAGGTATTTCAATATAAGAAAAATAGTCACCACAATAAACCCTGAAAGTTGAACATAATTGAGATCAATGATTGAAATCACAAGATTATTGAAAAAAAGTACTAGGAGATCAACAGAAGTTAGGTCTTTTTCTGATTTCTGTACCTAAAATTGCAATGTAGGTTACGACACGGGCCACAAATGAAAGCTCAATGTACCAATCACCAAGATCCCCCTGCAATGACTTTGTTGGTTATGTTGCCTCAAATTTTGTAACTAGGTGAGATAAGTATGGGATCAGGCCTTACATTGTTAGGTGTGGTTAGTATGACATAGTGAGTATTGGGGAATGCTAGTCTGAGCCGGCACGAACCCTTTGTTGTTGAGCAGATGGCCTTAGCTTTCGTAATGTCATACATCGTTGACGAAACATTTACATTCAATGTTATGATTATGCCTCTAGGTTTTGTGTTTATGATGTCAAGGTAGTACTTGTCATCTTCCTCAATATTGTACTCAGCTTCTTTACCTGAACAAGCACACATATGATGAACATTTGCACGCAAGTTTTGTGATCAGTTTTTTCATGCCCCTAAAACACTTTCTTTTTTATGCAATCTATTTGTATCACACTAGTTTTGAAAATGTAGAATTGGTTACCGAATTTGGGTTCCTTAGAGGCAAGGCCATCTTGAGAACTTGTATGTTCCGGCTGCAATATTTCAATCTTTTGTTCCCCTGTCAAAGCATGAATACATTTGCTATAGGATGAGACCCGAAACGTAAATTAGATGCAGCATAAAGAGAAAATAGAGTTATGCTACTCTCATTAAATTTGTTCACCAAATAATGCGACAGTTTCTCATTTATTCAAAATTTGGGTTCATTATGGACCTCATTTACTTGTAACACCTGTGACAAAATTTATTGAAACTTACCTTTAAGCATAACAACTTGGAGTTTATTTAATGTAGTGGCATGAGCTTCCACTCTCATGGATATCCTTGAACCCTTGTTTAACCAGAAGGAAAATCCCTGAAAAGAAAATTTCAACCTCTCTAGAGATCCAAATCAATAATTTGGAGGCAATGCATAAACGTGGGAGCTAAGAAACCATAATTGCACAAATTAAATCAAATTAAAATTTTCAATTGGTACATACCTTGCGACTATAGGACCCAACAATCAAGTAATTGGAGACAGTCCAATTGGTTTGGTGGCTCAATTCAGGCTCTTCAGAGAAAGCATAGAGAGAGACCCCTTTCCTGTCAACATCTCTCACTTCAACATGTTCTACAAAGACAGCGCTAGCCGTCATCAAGCGAGAGGAGTTCGGCCCAAGCTCCATCCGACGGTCGCCATAATACCCGTACCGGAGACTCACCGAAACTGCCAAAAAAACAAGTGAAATGCTCTGTTTGAGATGCAGGGGTCAGTGGAAGAGAAATTGGCATTGAAGATGAAAAACTTATGTATACATGCCGCATATCCAAAGGGTCAAAGGAGTGAGGAGGCGAGCCCAAGTCTCTTGCCACCGCTGATGGCCGGAGGGAGGAGTCGGATGCGCCCACATCGGACGGTACATGGCTCGCGCAGAAGGATGGGCCTGACAGAGAGCGAGAGAGAAAGCTACAGAGAGTGGTGGTTGTTAGAAGAAGTTTCAATTGTTCCACTGGAGGCGAGGAATTGGGATTGGGGGGAAGAAGACTAGTAGCTTTGTGTTTGGTAGTTTTGTTAGGTTCTTCCATCAGCTCAACTAATCGTTTTTTCATGTAGTTGGCGGAAAATTTGAATGGCAAGTTTTTTTTTGAATGTTAGGTGTTAGTTATTTTCGTTATTTCATGGCAGCCTTGTACAGTAACTTAACCCATACTTTTCAATGGGTTTCTTTCTACCCTTTGTGCCTCATTTACTACACGAGCACATTATTTGATGAGCTAATTTAATAGCTCTAGTATTTTTGTATGTATTGTAACTCATTTTATCAGTTAATAAGTTTTGTTTCTTGATTTATTTAAAGTAGATCCTTTATTTATTTTGGTCAACAAAGCAAGATATGTATCTATATATATAAAGGCAGATGCAGATGCAGAGAATGGTGAAATATTCAAAATACCAAAAAGTGCACTTGGTGAATAAATTTATTAAGAAGTGAAACTTTTTATTTTAAAAAAAGTTAAATAAAAACATGGGTATTTTCATGTGACTCCACACAACAACCAAATCCATTTTCTCTTTCTTAATTCTAAAATTTTAAAAAAAAAAAAAAATTTAAAATCCAATCGGCAAACATGCTGGCCAAGGGGCTTGTACTTTATTATTTGTAGGGCAAAATTGATTTATTGTCAGTTGTGGCCAGCTTCCACTAATTAGGTTTTTCAGATTTTTTAATTATGAAAATATACATGAGAGTTGGATAGTTGTACATTTGTCCTGTCTCTTTGTATCTTATTGATTTTCATTAGTTGATTAAAATCCAAGATTAAGCAATAAATTTCAATTATGTAATAAGATGACGCAACAATGAAAATAACATGAGACGTTGATATTTGAGTTCTATATCAAGAAGTAGAAAACAAACAGATTCATCGTCGTAGTGCAGAACTATCTGATCTCATATCAATAGCAATGGAAAGTTCATTCTACTATTACATTTTGCTCTTCGTCATCTTCCTTTTCCTCAAGAACTATTTGCAGAAATTTAGCAAAAGACTCCCACCAAGCCCTGCTCTCTCCTTCCCCATCATAGGCCATCTCTACCTCTTCAAGAAACCCCTCCACAGAACACTTGCCAAATTATCCAACAAATATGGCCCCGTCGCATACTTCCAATTTGGCTCCCGCTCTGTCATTGTTGTGTCCTCTCCTTCCGCAGCTGAGGAATGCTTCACCAAAAACGACATCGTTTTTGCCAACCGTCCAAAGCTGCTTGCCGGAAAACACCTTGGATATAACTACACCTCCCTTACCTGGGCCTCCTATGGCTCCCACTGGCGCAACCTAAGACGCATAACTTCCCTTGAGTTATTGTCGTCGAACCGCCTTCAGATGTTTAATAGCATCCGTGTCGATGAAGTCAGTTCACTGGTTTGCCGGCTTTTTAGAGGCTCTAAGGGTGGTGGGGAGTTTCAGAGTTTGGACATGAAGTCAACGTTTTTTGAGCTGACTCTTAATGTTATGATGAGGATGATTGCTGGGAAGAGATATCATGGGGAGCATGTGGCAGATTTGGAGGAAGCTAAGCGATTTGAAGAAATTATGGTAGAGAGCTTTCGATTGAGTGGGGCTACTAATATTGGAGATTTTGTACCAGCTTTGAACTTTTTGGGAGTGAGTGGGCTGGAGAAGAAGCTGGTGGTTTTGCAGAGGAAGAGGGATAAATTCATGCAGGATTTGATTGAAGAACATAGAAAAAAACAGAGTGGCTCTGCTTCTGAACAGAGGAGCAAGACCATGGTGGAGGTTTTGTTATCGCTTCAAGGAAATGAACCTGAATATTATACAGATGAAATCATAAGAGGCATAATGCAAGTAAGTTGTCTCTCTCACCCACAATTTGTGAAATCCAATAACAAAATGCAAAACAAGGGCTATATGCAAAGCTCAGATCAAATATCAAACTTGTGTTTCAAGGTTGAAATATGAAATGAACTGGTTGGTTTAAAAGCTTTTTGCACAATTGCACACAGGTGATGCTAGCAGCAGGGACAGAGACCTCATCTGGAACCATGGAATGGGCTCTATCGCTTTTGCTTAACAACCCAGAGGCCCTTGTCAAAGCTCAGAGTGAAATTGATATTCACATTGGACAAAGCAGGCTAATTGAAGAATCAGACCTTGGCAAGCTTCCCCATCTCCATGGCATCATCAATGAGACCCTCCGGATGTACCCAGCAGGCCCACTGCTGGTCCCACACGAGTCATCGGATGACTGTACCGTGGGAGGTTTCGATGTTCCACGCGGAACAATGCTGTTGGTGAATATCTGGGCCATACAGAACAACCCAAAGTTGTGGTCACAGCCTGCACAATTTAGGCCAGAGAGGTTTTTGAATGTACAAGGGGAAAGAGATGGTTTCTTGTTGTTGCCATTTGGGACAGGGAGGAGAGGTTGTCCTGGGGAAGGGTTAGCAAATCGGATTCTTGGACTGGCATTGGGATCACTGATTCAGTGTTTTGATTGGGAGAGGATTGGTGAGGAGATGGTGGACATGAGTGAAGGGCCTGGGCTCACCATGCCTAAAGCTCACCCTCTACTTGCAAAGTGCAGGCCACGCCCAACAATGCTGAACCTACTTTCTCAACTCTGAGAATAACTATTGGGCATTTTTGGGTTGCTAATTCATGTCATATATACACATTATCTTCAGATGGTATTAGATATGATAATCCCTATTTTGGTTTTAGGCAAGATTTTCAAGTTTGGTTATGTATTTGTGATAATTACATTGTCACATGGAATCAAAATCTTGCATTCCACTATCTACTACATTATTGTCACATGGAATCAAAATCTTGCATTCCACTATCTACTACATCAATTATCAGAACGTAAATGTTTTCTTTGATACAAGCAATAAATAAGGAAGAGGGAATCAAACAAATGACCTCGGCCTATAGGAGTACATGTTGCTCTAACCACTTGAGTTACAAGCCGATTATTAGTAGTTGAATTATGAAATTAATGAGTGGCACTTTCAGACATGAGTATGCTTGAAAAGGGTTTGTCTAGCAGTTTCCAGTTTGCGAAGGGCATCCCTCAAGCCAATGCGTCCATCAGGCGAAGCACAAGTGCAAGAGATCCCAACCTCCATAATTGAGATCAGGCAATTACGTTCTGCTTCGGGGATGATATTAATTTGGCCTTCATTAGGCAGATGCTGCATGAGGTGTAGCAGCTCAGAGTCTAGTACCTGTACAATGTTTTCAGGGAAGGCTGATTGCACCCATCTAATAAGGTTTTGATCTCCTGTGAAATTTTCATGGGTTGGGCTTTTTCCAGTAAACAGCTCCAACAGCACCACTCCGAAACTGTATGCATCTCCGGCTGTCGATGGTTTTTGTCCAAAACCATACTCTGCATAATATTTCATTCTTATTTTTTGTAAACAATCATAAAACCTAGCTTGATGTATAAGGTAAACCACATACTTCAAATGAGAAGAGGGCTGCTTAATACTAACCTGGGGGCATATATCCTATGGAACCCTTTAGGACATTTGTGGAGCTGAGATCGTTATTGCCAGTTCTTTCTATCAGCAACTTGGCCAGCCCAAAATCTCCAATTTTCGCAGTCATATCTCTGTCCAGAAGAATGTTGCTGGGCTTTAAATCACAGTGTGCCACTGCAACTTCGCAATCATGATGCAGATAATCCAACCCACAAGCAACATCAATGGCCACATTGAGTCTGTCCACAATGTTCAATGCATCTCCATTTGCTTTCTTTCTCTTACCCTTAATCCAATATTCCAAGCTCCCATTACTCAGATACTCATAAACCAAAGCCAGAAACTCCATGTTCTTAAAGTCTATGCTGGAGCATGATGTGATAAGCTTAACAAGATTTCGGTGCCTTGTGCTCCTCAGTGCCTCACACTCTGCCAAAAAACTCTTCAAGGATCCTGTCTTTCTTATATCAAGCACCTTCACTGCAACTTCAATTCCTTCTCTTAGACACCCTTTGTACACAGACCCAAAGCTCCCACTTCCAATCAAATTCTCCTGGTTGAAATTTCCGGTTGCCCCACGGAGCTCTTCATATGTGACCATTCGATGCTGCCCTTTTACTACTAAATCAGAAGTTGCTGCAACTCTTGCTTTGCTTTTCCTAACATAGAGCAAACAACCACCCATAATGCATACTGCCAATATTCCCAATGTTATTGTAACTGGGACCAGTACTTTTCTCCTATGACTACTTGCAGCACTCTCCACACAAGGAAAATGTAGGCAGAGCTTTGGGTTGCCTTCAAGATGGACACTAGAGATATTTTTAACAAATATTCCACCATTAGGAATTACTCCTTCTAAGAGATTAAAGGAGAGGTTCAAGTAGCGCAGAACCCGTAGGTCTTTAAGTTTATCAGGAATGGACCCAGAAAGCTGGTTTGAGGACAGGTCTAGAATCTCAAGACCTTTCATTTCTCCAAGAGCATTAGGAAGAGGACCAGAAAGTGTATTTCTGACCATGAACAATCCCACCAAGCTTGAACACTTTCCGATTGAGCTGGGAATGGATCCAGAGAAGCGGTTGTTGGAGAGGTCTATAGTGACCACAGTTCCTAGGAGCCCAATTTCTTCAGGCAAAGGTCCACTCAGAAAGTTGTTAGACAAATTCAGAATGGTGCTCAAACTTGGGAGGCTTAGAAATATTTCTCTAGAAATGCTTCCATTGAGCAAGTTGTTGGATAAGTCCATGGAAAGCAACTTCTGAAAGTTGGGAAAAGAAGGGGGTATATTGCCAGCAAAGTAATTTCCGGATAAATCAATGTTGTTCAACATTCTGAGATTACCTAAGGAGTTTGGAATATGGCCAAACATTTTGTTTGCTGCTAAACCAAGCATTTGCAAATCTTTCAGCCGGCCTATTTCAGGTGGGATTTCACCAGAGATCAAATTGTAGCTTACATTAAGCAAAGTCAAGCTACTGAGGTGACCAATTGAGGAGGGTATGTGACCGTAAATATGGTTCCCTCCCATGTACAGCTTTTCGATAACTCCAGAGAGATTGCCAATAGACTCTGGAATTACACCCTCTAAATGATTACCATCAATGGCAAGGAATTGGAGACGGGTGCTGTTTGTTAAGGAAGTGATGAAACTGAGACCATCACCACCGTAGCTAACAATCCGATTGAAACCAATGTTGTACATTTCAAGGAATGGCAAATTCCCTAGGCCTGGTGGAACCGTTCCTTCAAGAAAGTTGTTGGACATTCGAATTGATCGAATGCCGGAGATATTGTGCAAAGACACTGGAATTTTTCCCGTGAATTGATTGATACAATTTCTGAAGTATAGAAGATTTGGAAGTGTGTGACCAATATTGCTTGGAATCTCACCCCACAGTTGGTTTGAAGCTACGGTGAAGAGAACTAGAGAAGAGATGTTGTATATGGACAGGGCAACAGTCCCAGTGAGTTGGTTACCTGCAAGATCAAGTTCCTTGAGTTTGTAAAGGAAACCCAATTCACTCGGTATCGTACCACTGAGACTATTTGTGCCGAAGTTCAAATGTGTGAGGGTGGAAGAGAGGTTGCTTATGGATGGTGGGATTGGACCATGGAGATTGTTTCGTGCCAAATTCAAAACTTGAAGATTTTTCAAGCTGTTGAGATTTTCAGGAAGTGTTCCTGTGATGTTATTTGAGGCCAAGTCAAGTGTTTGGAGGGCAGTCAATTGGGTCAGGTTTGATGGCAGGGGACCTTGTATGGTGTTGGAGCTCAAGTTTAGAGATGTCAAGCGGAAAAGGTGGATAATTTGAGAGGGAATGTTTCCTGTTAATTTGTTGTTTTGAAGGTTGAAGGGAACGGAGGAAGGAGAGGTTACCAATGTGGGGGCTTATGGAGCCTGTAAGTCCCAAGCCGGAAAGATGAAGAGCAACAACTCTGTTGCCAAGTTTGTTGCAAACAACTCCAGTCCAGTTGGTGCATGGAGATGAATTTTGGTCCCAAAAAGATGGGGGGAGACTGACCCCTGACTTGAATGAGATCAAAGCCTCCTTGTCCGTGGCAATGCTTGGCTTTGGTATGGCTGCCTCAACGCTCACAAATATGCATACAACAAGAACATAGAATGTTATGGCAAATGTTTGAGGCAATAGATGCAATTGGGAAACCATATCTCCTATGTTGTGTTTTTCTGTTTTTGAATATGAACTCTAACGGAATAATAGGTTTTGCTTATGGTATACCAGTTTTAAGTCATACTTATAAGCCCGAATCCTTGGTCAATATAATCTGCTACGTCATTTGTGGTTGTCCAACGTTGGACTTGAATTTTGCATCCCGCAATATCGGTTATAATTACAATAGTTTAAGATAGTTTAAGATTTGAGTTATGATTATGATAATATTAAGAGCTTTGATTCTCTATTAGTATAACAACAAAAATTGTAGTTACGTTGTGTTATAAAATTTTATATCCATTTTCTCCCGGCATATACCCGTTGTTCTCAAGTGGGGTAGATTTATTTTCTTTTTATTTGTTGACCTAATTACATTCTTCTATCAATATATAATATACTACGTAACACATGACATATATATATACTGTGTTCTATTCTATGATAAACGTACAGCAATTAAGTATTCATCCTTTTTATAAATGGAGAATAAAATTACAATTGGGAAATGAAATAGTCAAAGTGAATGATAAAAGTCTTGTTTTGTAATTCGTTCAAGTGCATTATTGTTGGGAGACGACTTTTCAATTTAAAATGTGTTTTTATCTATCATCTTCAATTTAGAATGTTACTCCCAACGTTTTCATTATAAAAAATAATTGCAAACATCACATGTTGACTTTACATTAGGAGACTATTCTTCTTATGATTAATATGCATTTACTTTTGAATTTTTTTGGGGTCAAAAATTGACTTTTGAATTTGGAATTTAGACTTCAGCATAATAACTATTAGCCTCTTGACATAAACTTTGCGTGCGTCAAAAGAGTTTTTGAAGTACGATAATTTGATGCTTGAAATTTAAATTTTAAAAGTTATTTGCTGGGAAAATGTACACACAAAAAAAGTATTTGTAGTTTAGTAAGCCAAGAAATAGAAAAGAATACACATGATTAAGTTTCAATTATTCAAGGAAAGATGTTTAGTTCTCTCCTTGAGAAAGATGTTTCATTCATTACCAAGATTTAGAAGTCAAGATGTCTCAGATTTTTTTTCTTTCTTTGGTATAATAAAAAAGATTGGGTTTCTGTTTCTTTTGTTTTAGGCTGTACTATCGCTTGTACTAAAAAAAAATTCATATTTCCCTACATCTCTTTCTTATGGACAATAACCCACAAGTTCCTTAATAATCGGTTGGCAAAAAAAAAAAAATATATATATATATATATATACATATTTCACTTTAGAAATTCAGAAACCTGATCAAAGCAGCAGCCGCAAGAGAAACAACATAAGGGAAGTCATGAAGGAAAATGAAAGGTTCATTGAATTAGGAAACGGTGAGTTGATTAGGCACAAGATTGGTTGCATGGCAAGAACATAATTTAACAAAATTGAAAATAAAATAAACTAAATTTAACCAAAGTGAAAACGCCAAGAATTTGCATGATCGACAAGTGCTTCTCCTCCATGCACGGGATGATCTGCAAAACCCTCAAATCTCAAGGCAAGTTATGAAGCCTGAAGCCCGAAGCCCAACCAGAGACAAACTCTCCGGAGTCTCTGCAATTACGCGACGGGATGGTCGCCGGGGAACATGCGGATAGACGTCGTGGGTGTGAGCGCAGAATCATGAGTTCGGCACAAACAAGAAAAATACGACACGTCGCATTTTCCGTGTTTGTTACGAGGAAACTGCGCACCACAGGTGCAGTCTATGTGCTACGTGGGACCCTCCCACAATCCCTCGTCCCCCTTCGATAAATCATGTCTCATGTATTAACTCAGCATCCTTGTTTTCTCTTTGGCATATACAAACAAACAAACTATAGCTCGTTACAAAGTACAAATTTCTTTTATCCGATTTTTTTTTCCCTCTTAATCTTCTTTGTGATTATCTTCAAAATTTAAACCTTAGTATTCAACAGTAGTTGACAATCTAATTTCATGTGTTCGGCCTTCTGATAATATAAAATCAAAATAATCAATAATGATAAATCCTCTATACAATAGGTTTACATGTTTAATGGGTTTAGTGTCTAGATACTATTAATGCTAAACACGTAATAATTTAGACCGACTCGTAAAATCAGGTTATCACAAGATTTCACGTCATGCAAGAAGAGTTCTCATTAGTTGTTTAATCTTACACCGCCATATCTATGTATATGTATCAGATAATTCCATAAATAGCCTAATAGTGACAAACTCAATTATCTACATATCTCCTTATCCTTCTCCCTTAGTTTTCTTCTTGTACCTTCTATCTTGAACTATATATGGGTGTGAGAGCCAAATATTCTTCCTCTTTCTCCATCATATTGATTATCTTTCTATATAGGTAGCTATAGGTTTCCCAAAATAACAAAACATAAAAGGAAAGGGGAGAAGAATTACAACAAATTGTAAAGCTTAGGAATAAATTAAAGGAATGGGGAGAGTGAAGCTTCAAATCAAGATGATTGAGAATACGACTAATAGACAAGTCACTTACTCAAAAAGAAGAAACGGACTTATCAAGAAAGCTTATGAACTCTCTGTTCTATGTGATGTTGATGTAGCTCTCATCATGTTTTCTCCGTCTGGGAGACTCAGTCTCTTCTCTGGCAATAAAAGGTAACCATCTGACTGCTTTTATATACATGATTAATCTTTTATAAGCTGCTCAATATTGGTAAAGGCATGACAATAATTATTTTATTTTATATCCTATTACCTATTTACTAGTTTATTAATACCAATAAATTAAAAATGATTAGTTTTCCTGTTTCTTTTGATGTTTTGTGAAGCATTGAAGAGATTCTGGCACGCTATGTTAATCTTCCTGGGCATGAACGAGGAGGACGGTAAGGAGATCATCATCTGATTATGTATTGAACTTGTCATCATCAATATGGTGTTTGTGCTAATGGTTTTCCTTTTCCTTCTCTTGTTCGATGCTTCTTGTTCTTGGTTTCTATCAACTTTCTTTACCATTATAAAGTCTGCATAATCAAGAGGTAAGCAGCTAGCACTAAGTCTGCCATATTATCTTATGCCCTTTTATGTAATATATATATATCAATCTTTACTTCTTTTAATTATTGATCATTTGAGTGTGTTTAAATGGGCAGTTTCTCCAGCGCGTTCTTGTTAAGTTGAGGAGGGAAGCTGATCAAACCCATCAAGCAACTAGGTTTTGGCTCCCTTCTTTTATTATATAATGTGTTCTCATTGTGATCAGACAATTTGCAGATTTAAAATTGTCAATACTTCAGTTATATTTGAAGATAAGATTCGCGGCAACATAATAGAAAGTAGGAATAATATATATAAACATAAACGTTGTATTGACAATTGTTCCATGTCATTTTGATTAATTAATGCAGCCCAATCAGTACTGATTCTGATCAACTCGAGGTCAAGCACATGCAAGCAAGCAGTTGATATTGGCAGCTTAATTAATACATTCTTTAAGTAGATGAAAATTGATTAATTTCTTATCATTTACGTACAGGAGATTCAACAAGAAATCCTATGCTGCAAGTCACAAGTAAAAGAAATGGAAAATCAACTGAGGTGCAATTTAATTCTTTGCACCTTGAAACCCTAAACTCTCCGATATGTTTTTAAATAATTAGTTTACAATTAGCAAGCATATGAATTCATCTTATAAGCTAAGTTTCCATTGCAGGATATTTGAAGGTGATCTCTCTGAAGTCACGACATTGCATGAGGCTGAGTACCGGGAGCAGATCCTTGAAGAAACTCTAAAACATTTGCATGTGCGCAAGGTATGTATATATATACATTCTACTGTTGTTATAATATCAAGCCTAGCTAACTAATGGACAATTTAATTATGGCACAGCTGCAAATCCTGGAAGAGTATGATTCTTCTGCTACAGAGACTACAGTAGTACAGGTGTGTGTTATTTGGCATCATTATTATTAAGAACGAAGAATTAATGCATCAAGAATGTCAAGGAAAAAATATCAATGAATTTGAGTATGTAGGTACATGCACCTCCAGCTACAACAAATGTAGATGAATTTGTGACAGCAAGTCCACACAATATTCTGGTTGACTGGCTTCCACAAAGAGACCCACAAGTTCAGATCCTCAACTTCTTGAATGCAAATGGCCTTCTTCCCCTAAGGTGTTTAAATCTTATTATTAGCTATGGAAATTAATCAATTTCTTCTTTTTAATCAAATTATATAATTTTTGTTGTTGTTGTTGTTGTTGGAATTCAGAGGTGAGGCGCAAAGTAGACTTGAAGTCATAGCAGCACCCCAGTCATCAACACTCCTTCCTGGCATAAATCTTGAAGATCAGATGAACCCAGGCAGAGGCAGTGGTTTAGACGATGAGAATAACAACACTACTTTGCAACGTCCAGAGCTGGGACAAGTTATTGATGTCAACTTGTCCCCGTGGAATGACTTCTACCAGACAAGTACTTCTTTTGCATGAAATTAATTAATGATCCTTGAAATAAAATTTAATTCTCTCAGCTCTACATGCAAATTAGTCATTAGAGTTATATTAGAAAATTTTAAATATTCATTTATCTTTATTATTAAAGTAAGAGAGTAACCATGGTTGGTAGATTGATGATTAGAAATTTACATTTCTTTCCAGGTAATGAACTGGTTTCTGCTTCACGTCCCACAGGACGAGTACTTGAAGAAATATATATGCCGTCTGATCAGTTCAATCCACCAACTTTCTTGAGTACACCACCAAATCATCTGCATGATGATCAACAACAAAGATGACATTATATGTGTATATTTGCTTAGACGATAGTATTTTACTTCTCTTCCTTCATGCTTGAACATGTTGAATGTAGATAACGGGGGAATTTTTATCCTTTTTAATGATTTCTTTTACCCCTTTCGATACAGTAAAATTTACTCATCTTGTTAGTGAAGAAAAATTGGTAAAATGTTTAATTTGGAGCTGACAAAAGTTACCGACCAATAGTTATGGGCCCAAAGTCCCTACCTTGTTCCTCAACTGTTATATGGCCCAAAAAGAGTCGGAGGCCTATCCCAAATCCTGCAACCTATGCTCACACGGAAAGGCTATAATGAGGACTTAAAGTGAGGAGGTTATTTGAGGAGATCAAATCTCACCATCAACAAATGTAAAAAATCATGGGACTTAAATATTTTAAATGTTTTGATGGTCGGATCGGTCTCTTCACTTTAACTCCTCACTTTAACTCCTCATTGTAGAAGCTCCCTATGCTCACATAGTGATGATATGGATAAGCTTCATCTTCAATTCTATTATCTTTTGATTTGAGAATCAAAGAAAGTTTTTTGGCATTTTTTTAAAAAAATATTCATTTTTCCCTTTATGGATAATAATATATTTATAAAAACATAATAAACGAAAAACCTCTATCTTCAATCAGATACCTGACAAACATAGAACTCTGGTCCATGACAGTGACAGTGACAAAACCCTGGCACGCTTGACAGTGACAAAAACTCAAGTTAAATGACCTCTTCAATTGGTGTTTTTCAATTCCATGGTGGCTTTTAGAGCAGTCTTTTAAGGATATCTTCTACATTTCTTCTTCCTCTTAATTTCTCCTTCAGATTCTTTATAACTGCTTTGGGTGCTATATGGATTAGATAGAGAAGAGTCGGTGTGCTAGGAAGTTTCAAGTGAGGAGCAAGGCTGGCTTATTCGAAGGACCAACAACAAAACTCAATTAAGCCATCGGATTTGTTGATGATAATATCCTCAAGAACCTTTGTGCCATGAGATTCTCAACCATGTAAGCAAGCAGCAGCAGCAATTGAATTTGGACATCTCTTTGACACTTCGGTTGACATGACAGGTGCTTAATAATCTTAAACACCCCCACAGCCATATCATTGTCATCATCCAACAGTTGTTCAAGCTCATCCCTTACCTGCAACAAGTAATACAGGAATACCTATTACGTACCTAGTTTCCCAAAATAGCAAAATAGAAAAGGAAAGGTGCAAGAGCTAAAAGAAATTGTGAAAGCTAGTTTAGGAATAAATTAAAGGAATGGAGAGAGTGAAGCTTCAGATCAAGTCACTTTCTCAAAAAGAAGAAGCGGACTTATCAAGAAAGCCTATGAACTCTCTGTTCTCTGTGATGTTGATGTAGCTCTCATCATGTTTTCTCCATCTGGGAGACTCAGTCTCTTTTCTGGCAATAAAAGGTAATCATCTCGCTAATTCTATATACATGATTAATCTTTTATAAGCTGCTCAATATTGGTAAAGCTGGACAAAGTATTATTTTATTTTGCTAGTTTACTAATAATAAATTAAAAAATGATTATTTTTCCTGTTTCTTTTGTTGTCTTGTGAAGCATTGAAGAGATTCTGGCACGCTATGTTAATCTTCCTGAGCATGAACGGGGACGGTAAGGAGATGATCTGATTGTGTATGAACTTGTCATCATCAGTATAGTCCTTGTGCTAATGGCTTTTCTTTTCCTCCTCTTGTTCGATGCTTCTTGTTCTTGGTTTCTATCAACTTTCTTTACAATTATAAAGTCTCCATAATCAAGAGGTAAGCAGCCAGTACTAAGTACATATATCATTCCGAAGAGCAGTGGCAGTACCCCATGTTATCTTATGAACTTCTATGTTTTTCTAATATCAATCTTTACTTGTTTTAATTATTCATTTGAAGTGTTTTTACCCCAAAAAAATATTATTCATTTGAGTGTGTTTAGATGTGCAGTTTCTCCAATGCGTTCCAGCTACAACAAATGTAGATGCACCTCCAGCTACAACAAATGTAGATGAATTTGTTACAGTAAGTCCACACAATATGCTAGTTGACTGACTTCTACAAAGAGACCTTCAGAGCCTCAACTTTTTGAATGCAAATGGCCTTCTTCCCCCAAGGTTATTAATTAGCTATGGAAATGAATCAATTTCTTCTTTTAAATCGAATTTTAATATTTTAATTTTGTGGGAATTCAGAGATGAGGCGCGAAGTAGAATTGAAGTCATAGCAGCACCACAGTCATCTACGCTCCTTCATGGCATAAATCTTGAAGATCATATGAACTCAGGCAGTGGTTTAGACGATGAGAATAACAACACTACTTCGCAAAATCAAGAGCTGGGACAAGTTATGGATATCAACCAGTCCTCGTGGAATGAGTTCTACCCGACAGGTACTTGTTTTACATATAATAATGTTCCTTAAAAAAATTAATTTTCTAGCAAGTTGCAACTCATGAGGAGGAAAAAGATAGACATAGTCCATCCAAATTTAGTCATACAAGGACAAAAACGCATGCATGTGTCAGTGCTGTATTTTTATTATTAAAGTAAGAGTAAACCATGGTTGATTAATTAGATATATGTATATTTATTTCCAGGTAATGAACTGTTTCCTCCTTCGCATCCGAGAGGAGGAGCACTCCAGGAAATATGTATGTCGTCTGATCAGTTCAATCCACCAACCATCTTCACACCCAATCATCTGCATTATGATCAACATCAAACATGACAAAGAGATATGTATGCATGTAAACACTATATGTTACTTCACTTTTTCCTTCATGCCTTACTATGCTGACAAGCAGTGAATTATGTACCGACATCAGCAGCCTTAGAGACAAAAATGGAAGCAAAAACAAATTCCATATTTTAGAAATTCAGAAACCATGATAAAACCAGCAGCCGCAAGAGAATCAACAGAAGGGAAGGCATCAAGGAAAACAAAAGCTTCATTGTAATTGATATGGCAACTCTGATCAAAACTTCCCCAAACCCTTACAATTCAGAAAGAAAATAAGAAGGGCCTAATTTGCGACTTCGCATGTATATGTGGTAGAAAATCCTCCTCGTTGTTGACGCAGAAATCGAACACCGCAAGCTCACTCTATGTGCTACGTGGGACCCTCCCTCAATCCCCTTGTCCCTTCTGGTAATGCTTGATAAATCATATATCATGCATTAGCTCACCATCCTTGTTTTCTCTTTCGATTTATATCCATACAATTTCTTTTATACGATTTTTTATTTTTATTTTTTTGCCACGTTAATTTCTTTCGAATTAAACTTTATTATTCAACATTATATCTTGACAATCTTGTTTTATAACAGTGGTTGACAATGACAGTTAAACATAAAATCAAATTAATCAATAATGAGAAATCCTCTATACAACAGTTTTTCAAACCATCCATATATAATAATTTAGACCGACTTCTACATTGAAAAAATAAGATATTTGTATGAAAGTATGATTTATTCTATTTTTTTTATTTGTGAATGACTTTTTATAGGGTGAGTTCAAATAAAAAATTTAAAAAAAAATTTGTCTATCTTATTTTCTTTCTATTCATTTTTATCTTCTATGAATAATAACATAATTATAATAATTAAATAAAAAATCAATTTATTAATAACTCAATCGAAATAAATAAAATACAATTATTCTGATGAACAAAATGTCTGTTATGCTCAATATACTTAGCTTCATATGTATATTTGTGACTCTTATGATTGGCAATACGACTCAAAGAGTTGTTTCTCTTCATCTTTCAGATTTGGGTCTTACATGATTCATAAATCCTCATATTGGCAGTCTGACATAAACCCTCATATTCATGCCAAATTCAAATGGACCTTGTAAAGCTTGAAAGATGAAGAGAAACAACTCTCTTAGTCGTATTTTCAATCCTCTTGATTTGAAGCTTTACTCTCCCTATTCTTTTAATCTATTCCTAAAGTAGCTTTTACAATTTTATTTTTATAGATTTTGCACCTTTCATTTTCTATTTTGCTATTTTGGGAAACCTAACTAGCTGCCTATATGGGAAGGTAATTAAATTGATGGAGAAATAGGATGAATCTTTTGCTCTCACTCATATATATACCTCAAGATATAATTTACATGGGTGAACCAAAATAAAAGTGAGGAGAAGAAAACGAGAGAGGAAGATAATAAGCAACATAAACAACTGAGTTTTGTCATTGTCAGGTCATTTTACTAGAGTTTTTGTTCATCATAATAATTGCATTTTATTTACTTTTATTGGATTATTTATAAAATCAGTTTTTTATTATTTAATTATTATAAATATGTTATTATTTATAGAAGAGAAAAATGAATAAAAAGAAAATAAGATAGACCAAAAAAATTTATTCGATTTGAACTCACCCAATAAAAAATCATTCAATTGTAAAAAAAATAAAAATAAATCATACTTTCATACAATATCTTATCTTTTTCAAGGTAGAAGTCGGTCTTCATGGAAGCTTCATTACAATAATTGTTTTAGGTTGAGGTGTGTGATCACTATTCTTAAAAGTAGATTTCACCCGTGAGACAATATCTTAGTAAACACTCGCAACATTTGGTTTAGATGAACAACTTGAATTTTCCCTTGAGAAATAAACTAAAAATTGAAAGAACAATGCGAAGGAGGAGTACCACAATGTAGAGGAGTGAGAAAATTGTTCGAATGTTGTTGCTCTAATAGAAGGTTTATATAATGTGTGCCTCCCTAAGGCGTTAGACCAATAAAAACACGTTTAAAAGTCTGCCGGTTTTGCAAATAAAATTCTTACCGCTGCTGTTGAAGAGTTTACGTGCAACATATGATATGAATATGTCATATCATGTAATATAAAAATATGGACAAAAATGTGATAAGTATATCATTACTCTTTGATATACAGTAGCTGGCTATTCAATTGAGGCTAGGCATTCAAATTTCAATAAAACTCCTGCACCTTTTTTCCTTTTTCTTTTTCAAACAATAAAGGCAATAAACATAGATGAGAATTCAGATGAGTTTTATTTAATTTTGATCTCTGGAACTATATTCTCGTTTTGGGCTTAAAAGAGTCGGAGGACCTATCCCACATCCTGCACTGCAGCCCATGCTCACAGAAGCCCAATAGAGGCAGAAGCTGTCGGCAATGTCATTGCCCTTCTAGAGAGCAACGATCTGTATAGCATCAATTGACCGCTCCTCTGCTCAACTGAAGTAATGATATGATTATGGATAAGCTTTTGAATGGAAACCACACCAATTTTCAGTTATATTCTCTTTTGATTTAAGAATTAAAGGATTTTTGATTGGGTGAGTTCAAATCAAAGAAAGTCTTGATCTATCTTATTTTCATTTTTATTCATTTTCTCTTCTATGAATAAACATATTTATAATAATTAATTAATAATAAAAAAACTGAATATGTTAATAGTTCAATCAATATAAATTATCTTCAAGAATAAAATGTTTATTAAGCTTAATATATTTAGTACGGTCTCTCTAAATTTAAATTGACATGAAATTAACAAGTTCGGATTATGTTTTGTTTGACATAAACACGAATATGACATGAATATGAAACAAGAAAATAACATATCAAATTAGTGTCAAACTTCGTATGCTTGTCGATCAAATAAGAGGTTGCGAGTACATGCTCCTCTGCCTTTTGTACACCAATATATGCTTCACTCGTTTTTGGTACCCCTAATACTTGTTGATCAACTTCTGCCTTTTGTACACCAATATATGCTTCACTCGTTTTTGGTACCCCTAATACTTGTTGATCAACTTCGAGATCTATGGCACGAATCAAATCATGTGGAAGCCTAGCACATTATTATCAACAAATATATTCATATCATTGATGGGTGATTAGAAATGAAATCCAGGTCAGAATAGTAAACAAATCAGGAAATTGAAAGAATCCCACTAGACACCTGATCTGACCAATTCACTGAAAGCAAAATTTAAGTCCAATAATGGTCCGCAGCACTCCAAATTTGACGAGGACCATGCAATATATGTACCTGCAAAATTGAAGTTCAACAAGAAACCCCAAGAGATAGCTATGAATTCCCACTTCCATCTATTGCCTCATACGTTTGCCATAATATTTTGTGTTATTGTAAATATTTTTCCGACTGTAGACTCAGCCACTGCAAGCAATATTTCCACAGACAAGGAGGCCTTGATCTTATTCAAGTCGGGGGTCAATCTCCCGCCATCTTTCTGGGACCAAAACTCATCCCCCTGCTCCAACTGGACTGGTGTTGCATGCAACCAAATTGGGCAGACTCAGAGAGTTGTTTCTCTTAATCTTTCAGGCTTGGAACTTGCAGGGACCATAAACTCCCATGTTGGTAAGTTGACAAAACTTCAAGTCTTGAATTTAGCACGAAACAATCTCCATGGTCCAATCCCATCATCCATAAGCAACCTCTCTTCCACCCTCACACATTTAAATTTAGGCACAAATAGTCTCAGTGGTACAATACCCAGTGAATTGGGTTTCCTTTATAAACTCAAGGAACTTGATCTCTCCGTTAACCAACTCAATGGGACTGTTTCCCTGTCCATATACAACATCTCTTCTCTAGTTCTGTTCACTGTAGCTTCAAATCAACTGTGGGGTGAGATTCCAAGCAATGTTGGTCACACACTTCCAAATCTTTTACACTTCAGAAATTGTTTTAATCTTGTTTACACCATAATTAACCAAGCGTGATTGAACACCAAGGTAGACATGTCTTCCTCCCTGCCAAAGGAAGATGCTCTTCCGAAGGGACAACCACCTGCCGAAGCTCCGAACTGCCAAACCTAAAACACAGGAGACACATGTCATCATCACAGCAACTTGCACAAAGTCCCACATCGGAACTTTGTGCAAACCTCCTACCTTTACTTCCCTATAAATAGGAACAGTAACCAAGAAAAATGGGAACTTCTCTCTCTCACTATTACTGCTACTCTGCAATAATCATTCACCCTAGCTGACTCAGGCATCGGAGAGCCTTCGGCCGGCACCACACCGGTGTCCGAAGCTTAACGATTGCTTCTCCTATCTTATCTTTTGCAGGCTAGCCCTCTACCGAAGGCCCATGCCCTTCTCTTGCTAAAGACAACCCCCTCTCTCTAAGTTGACCCTCCCCAAAAAGGAGCATCAACAAATCTATTGACCGGAAATATTCCAGTGTCTTTGCACAATGTCTCCGGCATTCGATCAATTCGTATGTCCAACAACTTTCTTGAAGGAACGGTTCCACCAGGCCTGAGTAATTTGCCATTTCCTTGAAATGTACAACATTGGTTTCAATCGGATTGTAAGCTATGGTGATGATGGTCTCAGTTTCATTACTTCTTTGACAAATAGCACCCGTCTAAATTATCTTTCCATTGACGAAAATCGTCTGCAGGGTGTAATTCCGGAGTCCATTGGCAATCTCTCTAAGGTTCTCTCAAAGTTATACATGGGAGGCAACCGAATTTATGGTAACATACCATTATCAATTGGTCAACTCAGTGGTTTAGCTTTACTAAATGTAAGCTACAATTCAATTTCTGGTGAAAATTCCATCTGAAATAGGCCAGCTGAAAGAGCTGCAAATGCTTGGTTTAGCAAGAAACAAGATGTCTGGCCCAATACCGAACTCCCTAGGTAATCTCAGAAAGTTGAACCAGATTGATTTATCTGGAAATTACTTTGTTGGCCATGTACCCCCTACTTTTGCAAGCTTTGAGAGATTGCTTTCCATGGACATATCAAACAATTTGCTCAATGGAACCATTCCAAGAGAAATTCTAAACCTCTCTAGTTTGAGCACCATTCTGACTTTGTCTAACAACTTTCTAAGTGGATCTTTGCCTGAAATTGGGTTACTACAAAATGTTGTCACTGTAGACCTCTCTGACAATGCCTTATCTGGATCCATTCCCAGCTCATTTGAAAAATGTACAAGCTTGGAGGAGTTGTTCATGGCCAGAAATACACTCTCTGGTTCTCTTCCAAATGCCCTGGCAGAAATGAGAGGTCTTGAGATTCTAGACCTCTCCTCAAACCAGCTCTCTGGGTCCATTCCTGATGAACTTAAAGAGCTACGTGCCCTTAGCTACTTGAACCTCTCCTTTAATCACTTGGAAGGAGTAATTCCCAATGGCGGAGTATTTGTTAAAAATACCTCTAATGTCCATCTAGAAGGCAACCCAAAACTTTGCCGGCACTTACCATGTGGGAAGAGTGGCAATCAGAGGAGAAAAGTACTGGTCCTAGTACTCATCATTGCTGCTGCTTTGGTTACACTAGCAGTATGTACTGTGGTTGGTTGTTTGCTTTATGTTAAGAAACACAAAGGCTCCGGCTACGAAGCAACAAGTAGAGAAACTACTTCTTCTGACTTATTAAATGGGAAGCATCAAATGGCCACATATGAAGAGCTACGTGTGGCAACTGGTAATTTCAACCAGGAAAACTTGATTGGAAGTGGGGGCTTTGGGTTTGTGTATAAAGGGTATTTAAGAGAAGGAATTGAAGTCGCAGTGAAAGTGCTTGATGTACAAATTAAAGGCTCCTGGAAGAGCTTTTTGGCGGAGTGCGAGGCGCTGAGGAGTGTGAGGCACAGAAATCTTGTTAAGCTGATCACAACATGCTCTAGCTTGGACTTCAAGAACATGGAGTTTCTGGCTTTGGTTTATGAGTATCTGAGTAATGGGACCTTGGAAGACTGGATAAACGGCAAGAGAAAAAATGCAGATGGAGATGGATTGAACATTGTGGAGAGACTGAATGTGGCCATTGATGTTGCTTGTGGATTGGACTATTTGCATCATGATTGTGAAGTTCCAGTGGTGCACTGTGATTTAAAGCCCAGCAACATTCTCTTGGACACAGATATGACCGCAAAGATTGGAGATTTTGGACTAGCTAAGTTGCTGATGGAGAGAACAATGAGCACTCAACATTCCCCTAGCTCCACAAATTTCCTGAAGGGTTCTATTGGATACATACCCCCAGGTTAGTACTAATCGAACTGCCCTCTTTTGATTAAGTATTTTATACAGTTGATATAACTTTGGTGGTCATTACTTCAAATAATTCAGTTCTGAATTATTTCCACACTTGAAAAGTTATTTAGTTAGGTTCAATATTTCATGATCTTCCATCATACTAAGTTATCATTTTTTAAAAAATAAATAGTGTTTTGGGTCAAGTTCTAATTTACAGTACATGCTACATTATCGAAATTTGATGCATGGTGGCATTGATATCAATATTCGTAATATTAATTAAGTATTGTTTATGTATCAAGTATTGTAGATTGATAATCGGTAACAATTAATATCACCATGTAGTGGTTGGTTTTTAGTATGCTGACTTTGAGATTGAACTACAATGTAGAGTATGGGTTTGGACAAAAACCATCGACAGCAGGAGATGCATACAGTTTTGGTGTAATGCTGTTGGAGCTCTTTACTGGGAAAAGCCCAACCCATGAAAGATTCACAGGGGACCAAAACCTCATCAGATGGGTGCAGGCAAGTTTCCCTCACAACATGACCAAAGTGATAGACTCTCAGATGCCAGACCTCATGCACTATCAGCCCAATGAAGACCCAAGAACCATCCCAGAACTAGAACGTAATTGCTTGATCTCAATTCTGGAGGTTGGCCTCTCTTGCAGTTGTGCCTTGCCTGATGCCCGCATTAGCCTGAGGGAAGCCCTTTACAGACTGGAAACTGCTAGACAGACCCTTTTCAGTGTTGGTCACGTAGAGAGTGTTAGGCATTAACTTGAACAACGATTGCATGTTGTTGAATGTAGAAATTATAATAAGTTAACAGTTTGGATAGTGAAATTGGCTATAAAGCCTGAACTTTTGGGTTTTTAATTTTGATTATGGGTATAGTAGTTCTGTGAATTGTCTAAATTAGGGCTTATTAATGTTTTGTGAATGGGGGATCAGGTTGACCGTGAATAATGGGTTGTTGTCAAATAACATCGCAAGAACTCTTCCTAAAAATCTCAGTCACTTGACAAATCTTCAAGTGTTGAATATGGCATGAAACAATCTCCATGGTCCAACCCGGCTTTCTCTTCTATTGATTCTCTTGACTTGCGAGCTATATTTTTTAAATATTATATTTAAAGCGTATAGCCGTACGGCTGTACTATTTAAATATTCGAACATAAAGGGTACAGCCACGTACAATTTAAATTAAACAGTATAGCCGCACGCACGGCTATTCCATTTGAATATTTGAATATATTTATGTCAGCTATATCCCAAAAGCTTTCTTCCTTGCTGTGAAAATGTTGGCGTTGAACTCTCCGAGTATTAGGGTTTACAAAGAATGCATGTGAGATTTCAGATCACTCTCACTGCGTTGAGCAAGAAAATGGGTCTCAGCTCTCTCTCTCTCTCTCTCTCTCTCTCTATCTTGAGAAGGAGAAGACTGTGAGCAAGTCATCCCCTTTTTTGAGCTTATAAAAATAGCCCATAGAAAATGGGTCAACTTGACCTGACCTAACTATTGAGTCGTTGACCATGTCCAATAGCTAAGCTCATAAATAATTTTCGTGTAAGAAGACACTCATATTTAAACAGTGCGTTTTCAGAGATTCCTTTAGACAGATTAAGAATGACCATTTTCCCTTTTTTGTATTTGGAAAGTTAAAGTAATGGGAATGCGTGGGGATTAGGTGTAAATAAAAGGGTTACCACTTGTCTAACAGGAAAAAAAAGAAAAGAGAAAAGTTTAGCACTTAAATAAACTATACATTAAGGTTTGAATTTAAATTAGTAGTTGTAGACTTGTAGTAAAGAAGAAATCATTATAATTTTCTTTCAGTGATACTATTTGTAGCACCTATCTTTCCTCTCCGATTACAAGTCTCATTTTCTTTGATGTTGATTTGAGAGAAATTAGGTAAAGTTATTGAGATGAGTGAAAATAATATTTTAAGTTGAAAAGTCTTCCCCCAACATTAGTGCGCTTTGTTGCGCAACTTGTAGGTTTGTGCAAAGTTTATCTACACGGTTGAGTCTTGGGGAGGTAAACGAGTTTGAGGACTTTGACAAAGACGAATGACAAATATCTTTCCCTTAGAGACTTGTTTCGGTCATAGAAATGACCATTTCCCATTTCCCATTTCCCATTAGGCTGCACTAACTAATTCAAAGGGGAGGGGATGGAGTGGACACGGGTCAACAGATAATACGATACGAAGGAGAAAATGAACCCAACACACACAACCCACTTGAGACTTTTTTTTTCTTGTTTACCAAATTAATTAAACAAAAGCTGCTAGTGGAAACACAAAAGCTGACGTATTCCATTTCCAAGACTTGTAAAACAGAAATGACGTAGCATATATACAGTACCTGTATTTCTTGTATTCATATTTGTGAGCGTTGAGGCAAAATTCAAGTTCAACGTTGGACAACTAGAAATGACGTAGCATATATACAGTACCGACCAAGGATTCGGGCTTATAAATTTGTCTTATTCCATCAGAGCTTAAAAACAGAAAGAAAAAAGAAACCTAAGAGATATGGTTTCCCAATTCCATCTATTGCCTCAAACATTTGCCATTATATTCTCTCTTCTTGTATGCATATTTGTGAGCGTTGAGCCAGCCATACCAAAGCCAAGCATTGCCACGGACAAGGAGGCTTTGATCTCATTCAAGTCAGGGGTCAGTCTCCCCCCATCTTTTTGGGACCAAAATTCATCTCCATGCACCAACTGGACTGGAGTTGTTTGCAACAAACTTGGCAACAGAGTTGTTGCTCTTCATCTTTCCGGCTTGGGACTTACAGGCTCCATAAGCCCCCATATTGGTAACCTCTCCTTCCTCCGTTCCCTTCAACTTCAAAACAACAAATTAACAGGAAACATTCCCTCTCAAATTATCCACCTTTTCCGCTTGACATCTCTAAACTTGAGCTCCAACACCATACAAGGTCCCCTGCCATCAAACCTGACCCAATTGACTGCCCTCCAAACACTTGACTTGGCCTCAAATAACATCACAGGAACACTTCCTGAAAATCTCAACAGCTTGAAAAATCTTCAAGTTTTGAATTTGGCACGAAACAATCTCCATGGTCCAATCCCACCATCCATAAGCAACCTCTCTTCCACCCTCACACATTTGAACTTCGGCACAAATAGTCTCAGTGGTACGATACCGAGTGAATTGGGTTTCCTTTACAAACTCAAGGAACTTGATCTTGCAGGTAACCAACTCACTGGGACTGTTGCCCTGTCCATATACAACATCTCTTCTCTAGTTCTCTTCACCGTAGCTTCAAACCAACTGTGGGGTGAGATTCCAAGCAATATTGGTCACACACTTCCAAATCTTCTGTACTTCAGAAATTGTATCAATCAATTCACGGGAAAAATTCCAGTGTCTTTGCACAATATCTCCGGCATTCGATCAATTCGAATGTCCAACAACTTTCTTGAAGGAACGGTTCCACCAGGCCTAGGGAATTTGCCATTCCTTGAAATGTACAACATTGGTTTCAATCGGATTGTTAGCTACGGTGGTGATGGTCTCAGTTTCATCACTTCCTTAACAAACAGCACCCGTCTCCAATTCCTTGCCATTGATGGTAATCATTTAGAGGGTGTAATTCCAGAGTCTATTGGAAACCTCTCCAGGGTTATCCAAAAATTGTACATGGGAGGGAACCGCATTTTCGGTCACATACCCTCCTCAATTGGTCAACTCAGTAGCTTGACTTTGCTTAATGTAAGCTACAATTTGATCTCTGGCGAAATCCCACCTGAAATAGGCCAGCTGGAAGAATTGCAAGTGCTTAGTTTAGCTGCAAACAAAATGTCTGGTAATATTACAAACTCCTTAGGTAATCTCAGAAAGCTGAACAACATTGATTTATCCAGAAATTCCTTTGTTGGCCATATACCCCCTTCCTTTGCAAACTTTCAAAAGTTGCTTTCCATGGACTTATCCAACAATTTGCTCAATGGAAGCATTTCTACAGAAATATTTCAAAACCTCCCTAGTTTGAGCACCATTCTGAATTTGTCTAACAACTTTCTGAGTGGTCCTTTGCCTGAAGAAATTGGGCTCCTAGGAAGTGTGGTCACTATAGACCTCTCAGACAACCGCTTGTCTGGATTGATCCCCAACACAATTGGAAAGTGTACAAGCTTGGAAAGATTGTTGATGGCTAGAAATAAACTCTCTGGTCCTCTTCCTAATGTTCTTGGAGATATGAGAGGTCTTGAGATTCTAGACCTCTCCTCAAACCAGCTTTCTGGGTCCATTCCTGACAAACTTGAAGACCTACAGGTCCTGAGCTACTTGAACCTCTCCTTTAATCACTTGGAAGGAGTAATTCCTAAAGGTGGAATCTTTGTTAAAAATAGCTCTAGTGTCCATCTTGAAGGCAACCCAAAGCTTTGCCTGCATTCGTCATGTGTGAATCCTGGCGGTCATAGGAGAAAAGTACTGATCCGAGTTCTTATTTCGACTGTTTCGGCAACATTGGCAGTATGTGTCATAGTTGGTTGTTTGCTCTATGTCAGCAAAAGCAAAGCAAGAGTTACAGAAACTAATTCTGATTTGTTAATAAAAGGGCAGCATCAAATGGTCACATATGAAGAGCTACGTGACGCAACTGGGAATTTTAGCACGGAAAATTTGATTGGAAGCGGGAGCTTTGGGTCTGTATACAGAGGGTGCCTAAGAGATGGAATTGAAGTAGCAGTGAAGGTGCTTGATATAAAAAGGACAGGATCGTGGAAGAGTTTTTTGGCAGAGTGCGAGGCCTTGAGGAGCGTGAGGCATCGCAATCTTGTCAAACTGATCACATCATGCTCCATCTTGGACTTCAGGAACATGGATTTTTTGGCTTTGGTGTATGAGTATCTGAGTAATGGGAGCTTGGAAGATTGGATTAAGGGTAAGAGAAAGAATGCTAATGGAGATGGATTGAACATTGTGGAGAGACTGAATGTGGCCATTGATGTTGCTTGTGGATTGGATTATCTGCATCATGATTGTGAAGTTCCAGTGGCGCACTGTGATTTAAAGCCCAGCAACATTCTTTTGGACAGAGATATGATTGCAAAGATTGGAGATTTTGGGCTGGCCAAGTTGCTGATAGAAAGAACAAGCAATAACGTTCTCAGCTCCACAGATGTGCTAAAGGGTTCCATAGGATATATGCCACCAGGTCAGTATTAAGCAGCCCTTTTCTCATTTGAAGTATTTGGTTTACCTTATATGTCAAGTTAGCTATGTTTTATGATTGTTTATCTTTTTCTTCTAGTTTGTTTGGTTTATTAAGAATGAACTATGATGCAGAGTATGGTTTTGGACAAAAGCCATCGACGGCCGGAGATGCATACAGTTTCGGAGTAGTGTTGTTGGAGCTGTTTACTGGGAAAAGCCCAACCCATGAAAGTTTCACAGGAGACGAAAATATTATCAGATGGGTGCACTCAGCCTTCCCTCAAAACATTGCCCAAGTACTAGACTCTGAGCTGCTACACCTCATGCAGCATCCGCCCAATGAATTAGAACGTAATTGCCTGACTTCAATTATAGAGGTTGGGCTATCTTGCACCTATGCTTTGCCTGAGGAACGCATTAGCTTGAGGGATGCCCTCCACAAACTTGAAGCTGCTCGGCAGACCCTTTTCAAGCGTACTCATGTTGAGACTGAGAGTGCCAAGCATGAATTTTAACTACAAACTGGAAATTGCTTGCATGTTTATTTATTTATTTAGGTCAAAACTTGCATGTTTATTTATGTACTAATTAATAGTAGGTTATAATATATAATTGAGGCTCCCTCATTCGCTCATCTTAGCGATCAATAATCTTGTTCCTCAACCGTTATATATGACCCAAAACCAGTTGGGGAGGCCTATCCCATACCCTGCAGCCCATTCTCACAGCAAGCCCAATAGAGGAAGAAGCTGTCGCAAGGAAATGTCCTTCTCGAGAGGAATGAACTGCAACTGTACAAAAACATCAATTGACAGCTCCTTGCCTCCTTTACTAAACTGAACTGAAGGATATAGATAAGCTTAAATTCTGAATGGAAACCAGACATGAAGACCACACACTTGCATGCAAAAATGTCAGCGTGTCCACGAGGTGATGGCCCATGTGTAACATACACTTCAGCCATAATGTGATTATTTTTTTACCAACCATCGCTCTCTCTTCCAAATCGCTCCCTCTCCTCCTCCTTTCTTCAACAACCATAAAAAATAATAAAAAGAAAAAAAACATGCAAATCATCATCTTCCCTTCGTATCTCCCTCCTTCTCCTTCCCCTCCACCTTCCTCCTTCCACCTTCCACTCCCCCTCTGATCTCTCTCTCTTCCTAGCCATCTCTCACTCTCCAACTTTCTCCCATCTTGTCTGGAAGAATTCCCAACTATTTGGGGAGTTTCATTTTTTTATGCGAAATTTGAACCTATCATTTAATGATTTAGAAGGCGCAATATCAATGAGAGGAGTTTTCCAAAATACAAGTGCGCTTCTATCATGGGAAACAAAAGGCTATGTGGTGGTATACTTCTGCTAGGATTGCCGCAACGCCGATGCATCTCCAATCAATCTAAGCAAGAACCTAAGACAGAATTATTTCCATGGCGGAAAGTACTTACATCAATTGCTATTGGGGGAGTTATTGGACTTGGCTTACTCTTGTGCTTTGTGCTTCTTTATTTATCAAAAAAAGCATTGCTCTTTGTGCTTCTTTATCCATCAAGAAAAGCAAGAGTGAAGCCAACTTCAGGATCAGCATGGGGGGTTTCACTCTTGAAAGTGTCATATGCAGATCTCCTCAAAGCAACTAATGGTTTGTCTTCTCCGAATTTGATTGGTGCTGGTAGTTTTGGTTCTGTGTACAGGGGAATTCTCAATGAGGAAGAAAGAATTGTTGCAGCCAAAGTACTCAATGTTCAGAGTTCAAGAGAAAGCTTTATAGCTGAATGTGAAGCCTTGAAAAACATTAGGCACCGAAATCTTGTCAAACTATTGACCGCGTGTGCAAGTATAGATTTTCAAGGAAACGATTTCAAAACTTTGGTTCATGAATTCATGATCAATGGTAGTCTAGAAGAGTGGGTGCACATTTCAGCTGGCTGAGTAGCTGGGACATTTGAATCCCAAATCCAAAATGGCAGCCTACAAGTGCATACAATTTAAAAACCCAAAATTGCCCCATACAACTTTGACTCCCAAACAATCGCGCCCCACCCCAAGATCTGCTCGGGTACCCCAGAAAATCAGATCTTGCCCCCACCCTGTCTCTGTCGACTTCTTCATTTTTGGCAAATTTTAATTTGGGGATTTTGGGGGCAAGCTCAGTCCACTGTCGTGCTAGTGATTGAAGGTGCCGGGTGGGGTTGGGTTTGTGGAAGGGGATGGTGGAGTGGTGGCGACTGTAGATGGGTGTGGGTTTGGGTTTGGGGTGCATGGATGAAAGGATAGGAGGAAGGTTTTTGAGTTTTTCTTTTAATTTTAATTTTAATTTTTAGTTATTAAAATATTTAATTATTTTTTAATCTATGTGGAGGCCTCCATTTGTCATATCATCCACTCAATTGGTGAATAATGAACCATAAGTCCAAAATTACACAAACACCCATATCACGTCATCAGTTTTAATAGAGTTTTGGATGAAGTTGACAGCATGGGGCAAAGTGGATCACCAAACCACGGTCAAGAGGAATAAATGGGCCACTTTAAGTTTGGGAGGGTAAAGTGAGATTTGACTATAGTTTCAAGGGCCATTGGTGTAAATAAGCCTCAAATATATGTTTCACTTGTTTTTGGTACCCTCAGCCAAAAGCAAACTTGGAATTTCAAAGCACACTTATTAGTGCCAAACAAACACCGATTAGAGCACTTCCACCCATTTGCCATGGTGAAGAGCAAAGGTAAGGCAAGGCAAGGGCTATTACTATTCACATGAATAATGATAATCCTTGCAAAAGGCTTGTTGTGTTTCCATCCATTGCTATAATAACCCAAGGGCAACCACTATTCACAAAAGATATGAGGAGAGAAATTTGTATAGAGCTTTGGTATGGAAAGAAAAGAATATGACTAAATATTTATTTAAAACAAATTCTGAAATTTTTTGTTTTTGTTTTTTTTGTGTGCTGAAGTCATCGCTGATGTCAGCAAGCACAGTCTGTTCTTGGCTTTAGGCTGGGCAGTTTGCTAGGACCCATGCTACCCGGGCAGCTTAGGGCTGGAACCCCGAAATGGGGCTTAGGCCCCCTCCTGCCTTGGCAAGGACTCACTAGTGGAATTGCTCTTACAAACAACAAGCTACACATTTAGAGGCCCATCCCCCAGCTTCCCATTTTTCCCGAGTGTAGACTCAGCCATTGCAAGCATTAAAAAAATAAACTCAATTTATTAATAACTCAATAAAAATAAATGAAATACAATTTTCCTCAAGAATAAAATGTTTGTTATGCTTAATATATTTAGTTTGATATGTATATTGTGTATATGATCATATGACATGACAATGACAAAACTTGATAACTGATGGTACCCAAAAAAAAAAAAAAAACTCTAGTCAGATGATGTTCTTATCTACCTCATTTAGTTTTCTTCTCATGACTTATATTTTGGTTCATACATGTAATTATATTTTGAGGTATATATGTGAGTGAGAGATAAAGATTCATCCTATTTCTCTATCATATTGGTTACCTTCTCATACATGTATCTTGCTAGGTTTCCCAAAATAACAAAATATAAAAGGAAAAGGTGCAAGAGCTATTATTATTTTTAAATTTAATTAATTAATTAGTTACTTATTTTTGTAAAAGCTAGTTTAGGAATAAATTAAAGGAATGGGGAGAGTGAAGCTTCAAATTAAGAGGGATTGAGAATACGACTAATATAGACAAGTCATTTTCTCGAGGCTTGTCAAGAAAGCCTATGAACTCTCTGTTCTTTGTGATGTTGATGTAGCTCTTATCATGTTTTCTCCATACGAGAGACTCAATCTTTTCTATGACCGTAAAAGATGATCATCTGGCTGCTTCTATATACATGATTAATCTTTTATAAGCTGCTCAAGTATTGTAGGTTGATAATCGGTAGCAATTAATTACTATGGTTGGTTTTAGTTTGCTGATTTTGAGATTGAACTACAATGTAGAGTATGGTTTTGGACAAAAACCGACAGCAGGAGATGCATACAGTTTTGATGTAATGTTGTTGGAACACTTTAATTGATTGATTTCAATTGTTGACCTGAGGTTGGGCTCTCTTGCATTACTCTGAGGGAAGCGCTGCTAGACCTACACTTTTTTCAATTTTGGCCACGTTGAGAGTGTTAAGCTTTACTATGAACAACAATTGCATGTTAATGTATAAATTATAATAAATTAACAGCTTATCGTAATAATAAACGTAATTAATATACCCCATGTAACGGGGACGAACTCAGGATATGAAAATAGGGAAGTTTATCTTACATACAAACTTAGAATTTTTGACAGTAATCACTAAAGTATGAATTTTAAAGTCAATTAACAATTACATGATAAACTTCTTCATGAAAGGAAAATAATTGAAAGCATTTATTATCCATTACAAAAGAAGAAGAAGAAAAAAAAAACATTTTAATCCATCCAAACCAACTTGAAAAATAACAATGAGAAGAAGTAGCCAAAATTTATAAGGAAAAAAAAATGAATTGACATTTTTATGTGCACTAGAAAAGGTTAAAAAAGAGAGATTTTCTGTAGGTGGGATCATTAGGATGGGGTGTGTGAAGGTGTGCTTTGGTGAGTTGAGTATTAATATTGGACTATAAAATATCAAGTCGCCTAGGCTATAGCCCATGTTAACATGGACGTAAGACCGTCTCTGCCATGTAATAAGCGAAATAAATCTATGTTATTTCTTGGTTAATATGGTGATTTTGGTAGATGCACAACTTGTCTTTAAAATGTTTCCTTCTTATCACATGAATTACAATATTTCCTTCTTATCACTTATTTACCGATTAATTTCTAAAAATTATAACTCAAATTAGTATCATACGAAATCATTTCATAAATAACACCATTGAAATTATATTTATGGGATGAAGCATAATTGTTATTGCCCATAATTGTTTTGTGCTTTGGGTTGACTTGATTTTGATGTTTTGGGGTTAAACTTAAAATTTGACGGTCCAAATTGAAATCAAAATATCACTTTCCAAAGAAAGCCGAAGCCAAAACTATCCCGCCCAAGTACCAAACCAAAACACCTAAAAAGGGACCCGCCTAGTACCAAATCTTTATACCCTACGAAAGTTTCGAACTTTTTAACCCAAACATTTTTCAGACCAAAAAAATAAACAGTTTAGATTTACTAAGCGCGCAATTTTAACTTCAAAAAAAAAATAAAACGACCCAAAATTTTCAAATTTGGTTCATCGAAAATAAAAGTCACGTGGAAACCCGGCCCCACACAGAGTAATTCCCAAAATTTCAATTTTGTCCAGGGGAACGACAAAACGCTCCAAAAATAATAGAAAACAAAATAAAACGCTCCAAAATCCAAAATCTCCAAATTTTAGTTGCAACTAAAAAATTCACGTCAAATCAAACAGCGCCAAAAGCACAAATTTTCGAAGCAGAGTTGAGCATGGCGCTCTATTTTCTCTCTCAAAACTTCAAAACCCATCCTCTCTTTCATTCTCACTACATATTGCTATCACCGCTCAGAGTCTTACACCTCAAACTCTGCGCTTTGCTTTCCCTCTTCTATCTCTCTCACAGTCCAACCCGAGCCACGATAGCAAGTAAAGACCAAAGCTCGACCAGTGCAGAGCAATGGCTTCTACCACCGTGGCCGAGCAACTGAACTGTAATCGCATCACCACTCGTGCTGCGGCGAAGCGGAGGGCGATGGCCGCCTTGGTTGAGGAGCACCAGCTGGCTACCAAGAAGCGCGCGGTGCTTGGAGATGTTACGAATTTGGTCAAAGTCGTCGTTTCGGACAACCATAAATCTTATGGTCAGTTGCAGAAACCGAATTGTGCAATCAAGGAGGAGAAGAAGGCCGTAGCAACACGTGACATTGAGGATCCGCAACTGTGTGGACCTTATGCTTCGGACATTTATGCCTATCTTCGTAGGATGGAGGTACAAAGATCCCATCTTTGTTTCTTCAGATTTTGATTTCTTCATTTGATAATCAGAACGGTTTTGGACTTTTCAACTTAAAACTGATATTGGGAAAAAGGTTTTTGGTTTCAATTTTGATGGTGAAATTGGCTATAAAGTATTAAGATCCAATTGGTAGGATTTTGGGTTTAATTTTGATTCTGGGTATGGTAGTTTTGTGAATTCTCTAAATTAAGGTTTAATGTTTTGTCAATTGGGGATTAGGCTCACCGTGAATAATGGGTTGGTTTCTTTAGGTGGAACCAAAGAGAAGGCCGTTGCCTGATTACATGGAGAAGGTTCAGAAAGATGCTAATGCTAATATGAGAGCGGTCCTTGTGGATTGGCTGGTGGAGGTTGCAGAGGAATATAGGCTCCTTCCAGACACTCTTCATCTCTCCGTTTCTTATATCGATAAGTATCTATCGATCAATGTGGTCAATAAGCAGAAGCTTCAGCTACTGGGAGTTGCTTCAATGTTCATTGCATCGTAAGCTCACAAATCTTTGAATCTGTCGTCTGATTGGTACAACTGTTTTTCTTCTTCTGATGATGTGAAGTTACTATAAGTATTATTCTTACATTTTCATGATTTCTTAATTTATAGGAAATATGAAGAGATTACTCCTCCAAATGTGGATGAGCTCTGTGACATAACAGAAAATACGTATACAAAAGAAGAGGTATTTGACGTTTTACTTGGGGTTTTATCCCTGAAAATGATCTATTTATACCTCAGATAGATGCATTTGCTTTATACTAAGAGTAAATTTTTCGGTGGGTTGTAAAGGTGATCAAGATGGAGGCCGACATTCTCAAGTCCCTGAAATTTGAAATGGGCAATCCTACTACTCGGACATTCTTAAGGTAAGGATGGTGCTGACAATGAAAATACTCTGTTTTGATTGGGTAATGTAATTACTTGCCAAGCTTAAATGACTTATGACTGATTGTTTTTGTTCCTTTGAATTGTTTTGCAGAAAATTCACTGATATTGCTCAAGAGAATTACAAAGTAAGCTTCCCCCTTGCCCTCTCACACACACATGTGGGCTTACCAAGTTTATAGTCTCTCATACTGACTGCTTTATTGTTTTGTGTGGTTTACAGACTCCCAATTTGCAGTTAGAGTTCTTGGTTTGCTACCTTGCTGAGCTGAGTTTATTGGATTACAAACTTGTGAAATTCCTGCCTTCTTTGGTAGCTGCATCAGTTGTTTTTCTGGCACGATTTATGACTAGAACAAAAATACATCCTTGGGTAAGGGTTTGATAAATTACTTGTGCTGATTTCAATGTCTGAAAGCAATTACTAAGTCGTATCCATTTCAGTGTCCAGCCCTGCAACAGTATACTGGATATAAAGCAGCTGATTTGAAAGAATGTGTTCTTGCCATACATGACATGTGCTTGGGTAGAAGAGCACGAAATTTGAATGTTATTCAAGAGAAATACAAACAACTTAAGGTATTGTTTATCAGAAGTAGGTTTGACCTTTTCTTTTTTTCCAAATTTTAGAAATGCAAAACATGGTTCTAATGGAGTCTTTTTCTTTAACGCAGTTCAAATGTGTGGCACACACTCCTTGCCCTCAAGATATACCAGCTTCTTTATTTGAAGATCTGAAAACATGAACGTACAATCCTTGTGGCAAGGGCTTGTCCAATGTGATAGTAAGGTCTGGATATAAGTTTTATTGGGTGTGCTTGATTGATTGGAGGGTTAACGGCGAGGGCTGATGATGTTTGCCAATTGCTATTGGGTGAGGATGGGGCATCATTCTGCTTTGCGCCAGATTACAACTTGATTGACCTTTGTGTTGGATTTCTGGGAAGCAGCTGGTTCTATATTATCATTCAGCAAATACACTTCAGCTAGCGCAGATCAAACTGAGTAAGCTGTGATGCAGGGTATGGTCTGGTGGTGAACCAAATGAGCTGACCCAAAGGGTCGCACTTAAGCAGACTGATGCTGTAAACTTTCCACCCGATGTGGTGCAAGTGCAACGATGGGTGCATGGCATCTAATCGTAGTGTGCCGACAAAGAAAATATACATGATTGCTTGATCACCTTAACAGCTGGTTTGCATTTGTTTAGCCACAGACGTAACAAATGACGCACGAGAAGAGTGTTGCTGTTGTCAAACTGAAACAGCCAGGACAGCGGCTATAATTTACTTTTGTGGTTAGGTTAACTAGGAGTTTACTGTTAGTTTTATTTAAGTTAAATACTTGTTACATCAGTTACATTAGCTGAGGGCTAATCTTGTAGCCTATATATACTGTAACACTGTCATGTTAATAATTAATGAGAATGTTTACTTTCAGAACTCTCTGATTTTCCACAATCAGGCCTCTCATTGACAAAGCTAATTATCTCCCCACCCCAGGTTGCATATGTTTTACAGGCAGTGTCCTGATGGAAATTTGCAAGTTTTGTTACCTTTATATCCTTGCTGGTTAAGTTTGGACTGTGCAGTGAAATTGCTGGTCAAGTTTTGTTACCTTCACATCAATTTGGAATGATGTGAAATACTAATACAAGGTATGGGGGAGGAACGTAAGTTAATTCAACTAGAAACAAGATTAAGAATAGGAAACTAATGCCATCTTTGATTTCTCGATCTATCAATGAAGTTAAACACAAAAAGTTAAGGATGGGAAGTAAGGATATTAAAATGAATGTGAAAATAGGAAACTAATCGAAAGCGAAAAACTTAAGAAGTGATGCAAACGACAATGACCAACATTCAAATACGGGGAAGGGGGAAATTTAGAATATGTTTGGTATTTAACTTGAATCCAATTTTTTAAACTCAAAAACAAAATTTGAGTCAAAAACAAAGAAAACATGTTTGGTAACCTTATTTTTAAAAACTCAAACTCAAGAACAACTAAAAAACACCATAATTATTAAAAACAAAAAATAAGTATTTTTTCATTTTTTTTTAAACAACCCACAAGTTCTCAAATTTTTAAGATTTGAAAATAGTTTTCAAGTTGGATACCAAACAAGTGTTTGAATCTTAAAAATAGATTTAAGAACTCATTGTTTTTAAGAAAAATCAAAGTTTTTGAGTTCCTTACTTGAGTAAGATACCAAACGGCCTTTTTTCTTTCTTCCTCGTGTTTTAGAAAGCAAAATTTGTATGTAACCAAAAAAAAAGAAGCAAAGTTTGTAGATTGCTTTTTGTTTCTTGTATCTAATCTTTAAGATATTCGTATTTTTTAAACTTTTCAATTTAACTCTTACTAATTTTCAAATTTTTTAAGAGGTCGACGAAACATGTGGGGGTGTAGGAAGGACTAAAATGTTCAATTGTTTAAAAATAAATAAGTTTTGGCAAAGTGTTTCATTTTTAGAAGAAAAAAAAATCATACGCGTAAAATTTAGTGAAAAATTAGTTGTAAATGTTTTAATTTTATTATTTTATCGATAAGGGTAAAAAAGGAAAGATAAAAAACCGCGTCATCAGCGAGTCACTAACGCGAGAAAGAAAAAATAAATAAATGGCAAACACATTCCAAAATTTCAAAATTGAAGCAATTCAAAGCAGGGAACCAAAATGGATCCGAAAACATTAAAACAGAAACCCAAAGGCGCCAACTTTAGTTTTCAAAGTGGCGCTCCCATTTTACTCACTACAAAACTCTCTTCTTTCTCTTTCACCCCTCAAAACCTCTCTCTCTCTAACCCAAACAAAACATCGACACTCATAGATTCGATAGGGCCATGGCGGAGAAGGAGAACTGCGCCCGGGTCACAAGGTCAATGAAGAGGAGGGCCGAAGCTGCCGTGGGCCAAGAGCAGCCGGCCACCAAGAAACGCGTGGTCTTAGGAGAGCTCCACACCCTCCAAAACGCCGTCGTTCCGGGGAATAACAAAAGTTTTGCGGTGGAGCCGAAGGTGCAGAAACGCGGAGCCACAGCCAAGGCGAAGAAAGCACTGCCCGAGAAGAAAACGGAGACGCCTACGACGCCGGACATTGATTCCACGTCGGATGACCCTCAAATGTGTGGGCCTTATGCTCGTGACATTTATGATTATCTTCACAAGCTCGAGGTAAGGCTTATCAAATCGTATTTATCTTGTCTGATATTGGAATTTATTGGAAAAATGGTAGTTGGGTATTGCCAAATTTAGATTTTTAATGCGTTCTCGTTGCTCTGAAAGTTGAATTTAGGATAAAGACTGAAGCGTTGTGGTGTTTAGTTATGTTATTTTGGGTTTTCCTCATTAGCCAAAAGCCAAGCTTTATTTAGGAATTTTTGTCGTCTCTGTGTTTTTGGATTTTGTTTGAATTGGAATTTGGGGTTTATTTTTCATAATGGGTAGGTATTGGTATTTGAGAATGGTTGGTGGCATTAGGGTCTTGGTCTGAAGTCAAAACTGGTACATGAGTTTATAGCATTTTTGGTTTTGAGCAAATAGGCTAACGGTGATGATGGGTTTACATTCAGGCGGATCCAGATAGAAGGCCTTTACCTGATTACATGACAAAGGTTCAAAAGGACATCACTTCTAATATGAGAGGAATCTTAGTAGACTGGTTGGTGGAAGTTGCAGAGGAATATAAGCTCCTTTCCGACACTCTTTTCCTCACCGTTCTGTATATTGATAGATACCTATCTTTGAAAGCTCTCAACCGCAAAAGGCTTCAGTTACTGGGTGTTTCTTCAATGCTCATTGCCTCGTAAGTCCGCAAGTCAATGAAATTTTTGTGTGAATATTTTCTTACTAATATGAATCCACATAGTAATCTTGTTAATGTGGTAAACAGAAAGTATGAGGAGATCAGCCCTCCACATGTGGAACAATTTTGTTACATCACAGATAATACATATGATAAGGACCAGGTGATTTTTATAATTCTCTTTCTCATCTTAGATTGATATTTTCAAATCACCCTCTCTTTTATTATTGTAGTACTTTAGATTAATACTTTTGTTCATTGTATGCATTGTATAGGTGTTAAAAATGGAAGCTGATATACTCAAGGCCTTAAAGTTCAACTTGGGAAATCCTACAATAAAGACAATACTAAGGTAAGGAGTAAGGGCAATGCTTGCATACTTTTTTGCTTGGACACTTTTGATCATGTGCACTTATGATGCTTCGTTGTAAACATATCGGACTGATTAATGTTCCTTCTCATTTTGGTTTGCAGGAGATTTGCTAGAGTGACTCAAGAGAGCTACAAAGTATGCAAAACCTCTCTCTCACAGCCAATTGAGCTAAATATGTAATACATACAATAAGCTAATTACTTGCTTTGTGCTTTTTACAGGATCCTAATCTGCAGTTAGAATTTTTGGGCTACTACCTTGCAGAGTTAAGTTTGTTAGAGTACGAATGTCTAAAGTTTTTGCCCTCATTGGTGGCTGCGTCTGTTACATTTCTCGCAGGATTTATGATCCGGCCGAAGTCTCATCCTTGGGTAAGAACTTGCTAGAGACACTGTAAAATTGTTTAACAAGTATTGAAGGAAATTGCTGAGTTAATCTTGCTTTCTGCAGACTCTGTCCTTGCAACAATATTCCGGATACAAACCGGCTGATTTGAGGGAATGCGTCCTTATCATACACGACTTGCATCGGAGTAAAAGAGGAGCAACTTTACAATCGATAAGAGGAAAGTACAAATCACATAAGGTACTTTGGCTAAATGTTTACCTACAGACTTTGTTTTTACTGTCCACGCTATAGAGAATAGAGATGATGGGAATTGTGTTGTTTTTGGATACAGTTCAAATGCGTGGCAACCATATCTTCTCCTCCAGAAGTACCAACGGACTATTTTGAAGATCTGAAGGAATGATTATTTAAGTACAAGAAGAATAGGTTTTAGCTGCAAGACGAGGGGTTTTTCAACTCGAGTTTTTCAAGACGAATGGTTGTGATGTATGCTTGGATATATATTTTTTGTAGGGTCTCAATCTCAATGGTGTTGCTTAGATAGTCCCCACTAGCGTTTAAAATTTCTTTCACTTTGCTAGATTATTTGTTGATTATGACAGAAGTTAGGATAACATTTTGAGTGCATTTGGTTGCTTTCACTGGGAATGTTGAGTTGTGAAAGCTTGTAATATTCCTCATGTTTTCAATCGCTGTAGAAATGATGTTTGTAAATCACAGTTTCTCATTTTTATTTTTAACTTTTCCTGGTTTTTGTTTCACTTGCAATGTTCGTATCAGTCAAAACATACTATATTCTCTGATACACCTCATGCGTGACCCACGACTTAATTCGTGAATTAATTATATTAATTGACACCTGAATAAATCAACCGTTTTGATATCATATTTAAAGTATACAATGCAAAGTTAATTGGTAATCAGGGAAGAAATTTAAGACTTATTATATTGAGATATAAATATTAGAATATTCTATGTTTAGATTTTACGTTCTTAACAAATCTTCACATTCTTAAATGCAGATCGAATTTCAATAGCACAAGTGAAAAATAAAAATATAAAAAAATTTCACTAGCACAACATAACATAGAAAGAAAGCTCTTCATTGTCATTTAAAGATGAATGGGAATCTACCCCAACTGATGAATGGGAATCTATCCAAACTGAAAATAATAATAAAATGATAGTGAACATAAAGGTTGAAAATCTACATTCGGAAATCCACAACACATACTACGTTGTTAGCAAAACAAGCAGCGACCTTGTCACCTTCCTTGTTCCAACAAACTTCAAATATCCCACCATTTCCCGTGTATGTTTTTACAATTTTGCCTTCCTTCACGGACCATATGTGCATACATTTATCCATAGATCCACTGGCCAAGTACTCGCCATCCGGGCTGAATGCAACGGAGTATACCGGATCCCTAGGATTTGCCATACAGACAATGTCAGTAGTTTGCGAATCACAACTAACATAACAGTCTCATTTTGAAGCAAACAAATCAGTACCACCTCTTTGTTCTTTGTGGAATGTAAATAGCACCTCATAGATCTCATATAGAATTTCTTAGAAAAATGCCATGCAACAAACTAAAATTATCGAATATTTACCTGTGGCCATTGAAGCTGTAGAGAAGTCTCCCTAGTTCCACGTCCCATAGTTTTATAGTTGAGTCAAAGGAAGCGCTGGTCCATGTAAAATAAAAGAAACATAAGGAATGTATGAATAACAGTATCTGGTCTTTCAAGGCAATGACAGAAACAAACACGAGAGACCATGCATGCACAAACACATATAGAAAGTACTTTACTTTACCCCTATTTCTACACATGTCAGAAGAAGCAGTGCATTTACCTTGCTAGAACTAACTGTTGATTGGGATTATTTGTGCCTGGTCCTGTAGGACTCCACCGGATGGTATATATCTCCTACAAAAGAATGCATCCATCACAACTTACAATCTGGGAATATTCAACAAACTCACAAATAGAAACGAGGCACAGATACCTTAACATGTTCCTTCAAATCATGCAAATATTTGTCCTGCTTCGTACTCCATATCTGTGTTAAAAGATACTTGAGTTTTCAGCCCATTCAAGAAAACCACAATAAAGAGAAACCCATAAAACAAACTGTTCTGTACTACGGAGACCATAATATGTCAATGTAACCCGGGTCAAGAAACCCATGGTAAGAGTGCAAAAATGTAGTGCAACATTATTGATTGGAAGTTCAAAAGAAAAGCATTCTCAAATGTCTAGATCACCTTTGCAGTAAAATCATCAGAGCAAGAAGCCAACAAAGAGCCAGTTGGATCCCACTTAATAGCATTAACTTCACCCTGAAACAATATAATCAGAAAGGTTGAATAAAAATCATGCAGTATCAATCTCCTGATGAGATTCACCAACGGGTGAGTTCCTTTCCTCTAAGCATTTAACTGGATATATTTTATACTGTGAGAGCGGCAAAGGGTGGAAGATGTTTAATGTCAATCCAGACCCGAGATATCTATACCAGTACAATCAATTTTAGCGAGACCTTGATAGAAGAAAGTGTAAAAAGATTATAGGATTATTAATTTATTCAATTTATTTTGCCAGGCAATACTAAACCCAAGGCTTGCTCTACCCCATCCTTTACAACCTGGTCCAAGGGACAGGGGCATGCAACTAGTAATTTGGGGAAGCACTGACGATACACACAAGTATATGTAGCTCTCAACAATCATACCTCCTCAATTTTTTTTTTAAAATTTTTAAATTTTACCTTTTACAAATGTTCCCTGATTGGAAGCATTAAAATCATGAGTCATTAAGCATTTACATGAGAATTGACAGAGCAAATTCTAATTTGTCTTTATATAATCGTAAAAATTCATGTGTTTAATTCAAAAAATGATGCAGCATCTATAAACTAGCAGAAATCATATGATTGGTTCGTTGGATTATAGAACAAACCTGATGCCCTGAGAAAGTTTTGATTGGTTGGTTCTCTCCAACCTTGCAAACATGTATCAAAGTATCAGTGGAGCACGTTGCAAAGGAAACATTGTTCCGCCAATCAACATCCAGGGTTGGAGCTGAAAAATAATTTTGGCTTGCTTAACATGGTGCAGAAGTGAAATTTTATCAAACACAGCCTTAAAATAATGCAGTACCTGAATGAAATTCAAACTGCTGTTTCCATTCCCCACTATTTATGTCCCACACAATTGCGGTTTTATCCACACTGCCACTCAGAAGATAATCACCTTTCTTGTTCCACTTCAGAGAAAAGATTGGACCTTTATGTTTGATTAATGTAGTCCTTAACTCTCCTATATAAAAATCCCACAGTAAATGTTAACAAAAACCTAGGACTAAGTGCAAGCTGTTTAAAATCTATCAATCACTGGACTTCAAACGCAAACATGTTGCAGATATAAACATAACTCACCATCTCTACTCCATATTCTTGCTTGGCCATCGTAAGAACCTGTTGCAAGCAATGTCCCATCACCCTACAAAATGGCAAATCCTTTAGCAAAAAACATAATGCGAGAAAGTCATGTCAGAGTTTTCAACTACAGAACATGATAAAGACTCACATTCCAATCAAGTGTGGTCACGTCCTTGCTTTTCTCATTGGCTCTACCTTTGAAATGCTTTAAAACCACAACATTTGCAGGCTCATTTTGCATGCCAGATCCACAACCTCCATCTGCAATGGTCCAAATTCGCGCTGTTGAATCTCCAGACCTAGACAAGGAAATACAAGTGAACATAAGATGATCTTCCATGTTTCTGACACCTTTTATCGTACAAAGTAATATCTCAACTCCAGCTACTCTGTGAGATAGATGACAAAAAAATATAAACCACCTGATGCTAATCTGCCCAGGTATAAAGGACAACATACTCACCCAGATGCAAGAAGTGAACCCGATGGACTCCATGCACAAGCAAAAACCTGTCAGAAATGGAGGAAAATGTTCATGCAATCACACTCTACCAATTGAAAATGGGAGGCAAATGTACAATGCAGGGATATTTCCAATCCAAACCTCTGAGGTATGGCCTTCTAGAACTGTTACGTCAGAGCTAGGAATTTCACTAGGCAAGGATATTGAGGTTGGAGTTATTTCCATTGGTTCCACCCCTATTTCACATATTTACAGACAACTTAAACTTTACAATTGGAAAGCTAACATATGGCCAAAGTTCAACGTCTTTATAAACAGAAACGAAATTGAGGGCAAATTACCTCCACAAGCTCCATTTTCTTCAGGTTCCATTTTCTCAATCTCATTGTGATCCTCGTGTGTTTCTTCATTCTCTTTAGCAATTTCTTGTTCCCTCTCCTTGTGCGACTTGTCCTCCCGATCCTCTTCTTCTTCCTTTTCCCTATCTCTTCTCTCCTCCTCTACTTCTTGAGCATTTTCCCTTTCACTTTCCTCCTTGCTCTCATTTTTCTGGTTAGCTGCGTTCATCCTGTCCTTCTTCTCCCTGACCATTTTCTGCAATTGATAAGCATCTTTCGTGATAAGATCCAACGGTTGCAGAAACGAAAAGTCGTCGTCCATGTCCGCATCACTCTGTAAACCTAACACACACATCAATCAGCCCAAGCTTCCAACTTTCAAACTTCAAAGCATGTATTAATTAAGAAAATTAAACACTTTGCTTACACTGCTGCTCAAGTCTGCTTCCAGCTCAAGATACTGAAGCCCTTTCTGGATAAACGTAACAAGTGCGCCTGGCGGAACTACATTACCGTCAATCGTGCTTTTGTGAAGCTCGGCCTCGTATCCAAAAGCGTAAGCTGAATGCGTAAAGCCTGAAGAAATTAAGAAACTAATTAGAGTTTCATAGCAATTTCTAGCCAGAGAATGATTAATTTTGCAAGCGTTAAACAGGCAAACGGAACGGACCTGATTCGTGGAGGTAACGGAAGACTAGGTAGTTCAATTCGTTGGAGGTGAGGGAGATCATCGTCGTCGTCAACGTTGAAGCTCCAAACCCTAGGGTTCAGGTGTCTACGGAGGAGCCAGAAGCCTAAAGCCACCGCCTTACTTCTTACTTACTTCCTAGGCACACAGAGAGAGAGAGAGAGAGAGAGAGACGTTGGCCGTTGGGCCTATGTGTAAAATTTGTAACGTCTTTAACGGTGGTTAATAAATAGGAGCGTATCTGGCGCGGCTGGCCGCTTTGCTAGACAGTTCTTAAGTGGCGTCGGCCGGCGGCCTTTTACTCGGCTTGGGCCCGCCTTCTGATTACAAACTATTCAGGCCGAATTAAGTCTGAGTTTAAGGTTTTGGATTGGGCTAAATTTATAGGATCCTTTTCCGGTTGGCCCAAACTGGAAGTTTGAAAGGCCGCTCATTTTAGCTATCGGGCTGAGTAATTCTTCAGTAAGTTTTTTAACCACCAAATATGGAGTTTGGTTTTACTTTAAAAAAAAAAACTAATAATTAAAGAAAAACTTCATTAGATAACATTCAACAATATAATCAAATATCAACATGATATCTAAAATACCAATCCCACGAGAGCAACAAATTAACATACTAAAAACAAGACTAAAGCAACAAAACCAGCACTAAAAATACTCGCAAACATCGCCAATCATAATTCCAAACAAAGTCAATACACACAACATAATTGAAACTAAGGGTAGGCACGGTATGAGATGACACGGGATGGAGGTCATTCCGGTGTCAATCCCGAATAGAAGAATCGGTATGGGATGACATGGGATGAGAGTTTTTAAAAAAACACGTTCAAACCATACCGAACCTAATTGGGATCGGTATAATTCGGTATCAATGTTGATACCGTAAAAAATCTGCAATTTCCTAATTGGGGCTTCGGGATAGGTTGGAGTTGCATATTCAAGAATAATATACCTGCAAGGCTGCATCAAACAGTAATTTCAGATTCATGCAAATACAAAAACAGAACAATTTCTCAATTTCGAAAAGACAAAACTAAAACCAGCAGTTTGATGTAAAACTAAACAGATTATAAACCTCTAGATTCATTGCTATCTCTAATTCTCAAAATATACATAATGAATTACAGCAACAAAACCTTGGCTTTTATATGTTATTTAAAACAAAACAAAACAGACTATAAACTACCTAACTATATTGGAATTACATCAGCGAGATAGAACAAACCATTATTAAGCCATGGTCAAAGCACATGCTTTCTATTCAGCTAAAAAGACGAAGAAAAAAAAAACCTGGACAGAGAGGAGGAACTGAAAGAGGAGTCGAAGAAGAAATCTAGACAGAGAGGAGGAACTGAATTAATTAAGTTAGTGTTATTATTTACATTTACTATTCGGTACGGTATGATACCAAACGGGATCACAAAGTTGGAACCGATGTCGTGCCAAACAGTAACGGGATGACACGGTATCATCCGTTTACACGTCAACACCAAACGGTTTGGCACAAAATTGACACGGTTATGGGATGGTTTCGGTATTCTGGTTTTGATGCCCACCCTTAATTAAAATCATAACCCTTCATTTGGATGAGTGAAAATAACACAAAATTTAGCTAAAAGTCGGGAATTTAAGAGGAGAAATTGACAATTCCCTTGTTTGGAAACTTAAGCGTGGAATTTATTAAATGATGCACGGGAAAAACTGTGGAAATTGGGGCATCAAATTCCTGAGTTTAATTTCCACCAATATAGGTGTCATTTCACAATTTCCATGGTATTTACAAAATTCGACATATATAAGTCCAAACACTTAAATCTTCAATTACCAGAAATTGAAATGATGGAAATCTAAATTCTGTCATTTTAAAATTCTATGTAATTTTTAATTACTTCATCCAAACAGAGGGTAAAGCAAACCCAGAGCCTAAATGAACCCTACCATCACCACATGAAGAATCGTCATCGCAGCCACACTCACCACCACATAAAATCTTGAAGTGATAACAAAAACCGTAACAAAATCTAGGGAAAACATGATTTCCAACGATCTACCTTCGCATAAGATAGAACAATATAAAACAACAAACTTGACAAAGAAGAATTTCATGATTTGCAACAATGTCAAATACGATATAAAACCAATTTTAGAGCTCCCTTTATGGAGTTTTTCTTTGAGATTGACAAAGAAAGAAAACGGCTAGGGTATTTTTTTTTTTATAGGAAAACTTTACACAATAATTAATTCTTAATACATGCTTAGGTCGGCCGGCTTGGAAAACCCTAGCAGAGAAAAAAATCCTCTCTCCCAAAAAACCCTCCTAGAGCCGTTTTCACTTTGAGGGGGGATGAGGCCCTTGTTCTTCCTCTCCTTTCCCCTCTTTCTCTTCCTCCCTTTCTTCTCCAGAGACAAATGGTTTTCTCTCATAAGCGATTGTGATTTGTTCTGATTTTCCTCCAACCATCATAAGCGATTGCGTCTCAGCGTTGAATCTCTACCTGCGTTTTGACGTCGGATCTCTACCACCATCTTTTTTGCGGTTTCTTTATGTTCGGAATAAGTCACAGAGACTCTGTAGGTTCTCTGTGAGTTTTCATCTCTCCTTTTGTGAGAGCTTTTCACCTCTCCTTTGTGAGAGTTTTTATCTCTCCTTTGTGAGAGTTTTTTATCTCTCCTTTGTGAGAGTTTTATTTGTATTGTTATGGCTTGGTTTTTTCAAGCTTTGTCTATTTTTGATTATTCTGAGTTTGCAATCTTAGTTGGGATGCCTATGCTAGAGTTTATTCGATCCTGTGTGATCGTTAGTGGAGGCGCACTAGATTGTCTTAATTTTGTTGTTTGACCGCTTCGTTATTGTAATCGCCCTGTGTGACTAGTTTGTTTTAGCCCCTTGTAGCTAATGACTTTTTTGGCTGAATGATGAATGCAATCCTAGAATTTCTCAAAAAAAAAAAAGTTTAAAAGTGACAGCCAACTATTTATGCATACATGGAAAATACTTACGTGCATCCAATTGTTTGTTAGCCACGGTTGTGATCATTAAATTTTCACCATAGACATAGACATGGACATGTCATAATTGGAATTATTATTTCCTAAATCACAATTTAGATGTCATATCTAAAAAATAAAATAATAAAAATTGGTGATCTCTTGGTCATTCATGTGTATCAGACAAATGGATAGTTGGCTGATCTTAATAGTGACCAAAAAAAATAGTGACCAAAATTGTTGATTTGTTTGATATTTGTGCATATTATTTTACAATACCCAATTTTATTGAATTTTTGTAAATATGACTTTTTTTTTGCTTGAGAACTTCTCGAATTGCATTCATAATTTGGTCAAAAAAAGCCACTAGTCATAAATGGCTAATACAAACTAGCCATAAAGGCTATTACAATAACGGAGCTATCTAACATAAAAATTAAGACAATATGGGGGTCCTCCACTAACGATCACACATGATCTAAAAAATTATGGCATATGCATCCCAACTAAGAGTGCAAACTCAGAAAAAAGAAAAAGAAAAAAAGAAAAAGCTTGAAAAAATTAACATATAACAATATAAATAAAACTTTGACAAAGAAGAGGTGAATAGCTCTCACAAATGAGAGGTAAAATATTCTCACAAAAGGAGAAACGAAAACTACATAGAAAACTCAAAGAGTCACAGTGATTTATCCTAACTATGAAGAAATCACAAAAACAGATGGTGGTAGAGATTCGACACTGAAATGCGGTTGGAAATTCGATGCTGAGATTCATCCATCTGTAATGAGTGGATGAAAATCATTACAAAATCTAGACAAATAAGGAAAACCTTATGTCTCTAAGAAAAGGAAAAATAGAGAGAGAGGAAGAACAGTAGCTTCCTCCCCCCCAAAGTAAAAACGTCTGTATAGTGTTTTTTGGGAGGGAGGAGGCTTGAGTTTCCGTTTTGACATTTAAATTGTGGTTTTTGAAATGAACAATTTCTATCATGACTCGTTTTGTTGATTCAGGTAGATTTGCATACTCCTTTAATTTATGCTCTTATATTCTAGTTCAGTAGATTGGTATCAAACATTCTTTGAAATCTGGATCATATTAATTGGATTTCCCATATCTCAAATCTCAACATCAAGAGCCAATCGAGCATGATTTGTGTAGACAAGTCTTGTTTCAAAGTCCTATATATCCCAGAATTTCAAGACGTACGCTTTTCATGCATGGCATCATGTCATGGCTGATTGATATGCGCAAAGACAGAAAAATCACCAGTCACTGTGGCGCATAAGACACTCAAAAGCTTGGATGAATGAATGGAAAGAAGAGAAGATAGAAAAGAAAGAAAAAAAAAACACATCGGGAAGGCGCTCAGGCGCTCAGGCTCAGGGCTCCTCACGTATGATTTGACCACTCAAATCGTGTACTTTAAGCAAAGGCGCAAAAATGTCTGGTTCTTACTTTAAGAGATTGTATCCTCTTATTATTATTGTGTAGTTCCTTATTCGTATCACGGCACAACCTTTTGCATGAAGAAGGAAAGTCCTAGTCTTTGGAAGCATATGATTTCACACGGTTTTCAATGTGGCTAAAAGCAACAGATATTTCCAGGCCTAGATTAAGCAGGCTATCTATCGAAACATAACCTTGACTCTTCCTTCCAAAGCCGACAAGCACAACCAGGACAAAAGAAATTTGCACAAGAGCCAACATCTCTATGCTACTATATTAATTTTTAATTTAATTTAAGTGTAAAAAGCAAAACATGAAAAAGAGTTCTCGTGAAGCACAAAGAATATTATTTAAAAAGCAAACAGAAAAAATGTGTTCTCGTGGGAAGTGTCCCTTGTTTGCAGGGTGTACTCAATTGCACCACATCACCTTTTTCTCTCTCTCTCTCTCTCTCTCTCTCTCTCTCACATTCAAACAAAGCCATGTGTGTGCCTCTCTCTCTCACACACACTTTCAAACAAAGCCATGTGTGTGCCTGCCTGCCTTTTCAAACCACCCCCATCAAATCCCCTCCTCTTTCTTTCTTTCTTTCAGCTTTGTTCTTGTCTGGCTAAACCTGAAGCCACAACCCAAGTTCAGCAATATGCAATTTCAGCACCTTGTGTTAATGGTGTTGGTCTTTTTCTCAATGCTGGTCTCTGGGTACAAGGAAAACACGATGCCACTATCTGTAGCCAATAATGTGGAGCAAAACAAACAAGAACATGAGGATGATATGAATAAGCAGCCACAGCAGCAGCGGTTGAGGCACTCATTTGAGGCCTTCTTTTCAAGCAAGAGGAAAGTTCCAAACGCTTCTGACCCGCTCCATAATCGTTGACAAGGAAGTAATGTGAAAACCAGATGTTGAAGCACTCATTTTGTCAACTTCTGCAGGCTTAGTAAGTAACTAGTTCCTATTAACTTCTTTGTTCAATATTATCTATTTTGCAGTTTCTATTCTATACCAGCCAAATCAATGTATAAATTTAACATTAGTCCCCCTCCTCTCCTCTTTTCAAAAAACACAAATCCTGAATCCGACCTGAAAGTGCCTAATATTCTTTTAGTAGCCACGCTTTTGCCATACATTTAATTGACTTATCTTTTGTGGTTGCATAACTGGCAGTGCATTTGTTTTTGCTACATATTTTAACAAGGAAAAAAAAAAGTCTCTTCAACTGCAACTTTATTTACTCAGTGATAAATTACTGTATGAGTATGAAGGTGCAATGTGCTCGCCCCATTGTACTGAGTTCGATTCCCTTTCTGTACATTAGATTAGTTAGAATATCGTTTTGTCAAAGGAAAAAAAAACAGAGAGAAGGAAAAGAATCAAAATGGGCTTTGGAATTCCAGGTATGGTTTTTAGATTGAAGCCAGCGTGAACGGTCTTGGTTTACACATAGCCTCCAAGGGCTTAACCCTTGGCATCATAAGACCTAACCCTTCACTGATATCCACCATGTCCTCCCCAATCCTCTCCCACTCAAATGACTGAACCAAGCTTCCAAGAGCCAGTTCAACCAACCTGTTTGCTAAGCCAGCCCCAGGACATCCGCGCCTTCCAGCCCCAAACGGGATTAGCCTATATCCTCCTTCAAGCCCTCCTTCACTAATCCATCTTTCAAACCTCTCTGGCTTAAATTTTGGGGTCAGGGTCCCTATGGATGGCCCACGCATTCACCACCAGCATTGTATGACGTGGCACGTCAAATCCCCCCACCACACAGTCCTCAGGGGCTTCACGGGGCACCAGAATTGGAAGAGGCGGGTACAAGCGGAGTTTCTCATTGATCACATTTTGCAAGTAACAGAGCTTTGGCAAGTCTTGCTCTTCCAACGCACGCTTTTCTCCAACCTTGGTCTCTATCTCATCTCTCACTTTCTCCATTTCCTCTGGATGGTTTAGCAACAGCGCCATTGCCCATTCTATGGTTGTTGATGACGTGTCACTCCCAGCAACCAGCAACACGTACAATCAGTCCACATTTAAATAACTAACGGTCACCTCCAAAAAAACACAAAAACTAAAAACAAAGAAGTGTGAGTTACCAAAATGATTCCTTTGATGATTTCGTCGGTGTAGAATTCGGGCTCTGTTTCTTGCATCGACAACAAGTTGTCGATCATGAACATGTTGTCATCCTTACCATTTGCTGCCAAATTGGGTGTCGACGGCGACTCTGCAAGAAAAATTCGATCCCGGAATCAGTTGATTTCCCCAAATCTCCCCCCAAGATCACGACATATTAGCTAGAATTGATTCTCATATATGAGATTATTGCATGTAGAAGCTTGTCTGTACATTTTTGCCATCAGAAACAAACTATTCGCCATCTCATCTTCTCCAACCCTGATATATCCACCCACTGTAAAATTGGCAAAAAGTCTCCCAAATTCGTCGTTGCGGATAGGTCAACGGCGTCCCTCATAACCTCCCGGAAATGCTTAGCCTCGTCAACATCCTCAACATCTTCGCCGTGGTACCCCTTCCCCAAAACCATCATCGTCATCACGTTGAACGAAAGCTCCATGAACTTGGATTTGAGCTCGATCTTTGTCATCCCCTGTTGCGTGCAAGCACAGCTCTTCATCGTCTGATTCAATAGCAAACGGACTTCAGCTTGCCTGACGCTCAAAGACGTGGCGAGGCGAGAGGAGGAGAAGATCTCGAGAGTCATGACGCGGCGGCGACGGTTTTGAAGTTGTAGTGGAAGTGTTTCCCGGAAAGCAAGCGTGGGCGGTTGGAGAGGATGATGTCGTGCTTCGTGTAACATTCTTCCGCGATCGAAGGCGATTTTGCCCAAGTTTGAAGAAATAGATTGGAGGGTGCGGTGAATTGGTTCTTTCAGAAGATGGAGATGGCCAATAATTGGGAGAGACGGTGGGGAGGGGGGAAGTTTCTTATTGTGATTTTGTCTAATTTTAGCTACGGTGAAATTGAGAAGCAAGATGGAGGTGAAGGTGATGCTGAGAGCTAAAGTGTACCAGAAGGGTTCTCCCATTACTCGGGTTGATTGATTGATCCTCTTTGATCAAATGTGCAATGTTTTGCTTTATGATCAGTATTCTTGGTCCTCTTGTTTCAATTTTGGTCTCACTAGAAACTTTTGTACTCATCCTAAAAATAAAGAAAGTTTGACTACATCTCCACAAACTTGATAAGAACCTCCGCCTGCTAGGTAGGGAGACATTAATAAGAGTAGTGTGGATGGCCTTGGTTTACACATTGCCTCCAAGGGCTTGGACTTTGGCTTAGACCTATCCTCTCCCACTCAAATGAATGAATCGAAGTTCCAAGTGCCAATCCAATCAACCGGTTGGCCAGGACATCCCCTGGACATCCATGCCCAGCTTCTTCTTTTTTGGGTCAATCAATCCCCAGCTTATACCCTTCAGAGCCCTCACCACTCCATCCTTCAAACTTCTCTGGCCTAAATTCTGTAGGGTCCTCCCACACCTCAGGGTCCTTGTGGATGGCCCACGAATTGATCACCAACATTGTATGACGTGGCACATCAAATCCTCCAACCACACAATCCTCAGAAGCTTCATGGGGCACTAGAAGTGGGGCAGGTGGGTACAGGCGCTGTGTCTCATTGATCACATTTTGCAAGTCAGCTTTGGCAAGTCTCGCTCTTCCAATAGAAGCTCTTCCCCGACATTGGTGTCTATTTCGGCTCTTACGTTCCCCATTACCTCTGGATGGTTTACCAACAACGCCATTGCCCATTCTAGGGTAGTTGATGTCGTATCAGTTCCAGCTACCAGCAATATCTACAATTAGATAGTGATTATAGTGGACACTTTAAAAAAGTAATCACGCATCCTTTTTTGTAATTAGTGGACTTTTGATTGCGAAAAAGGTTCAATTTATCATATTTCACAAGGGCTGGTCGACTTTGAAGGATATTATTTTTAGCCAATAAAGTATGGATGTTTGCATCATATCTAAGGATGGCAATGGGTTGTGTCGTGTTGAGATAATAAATGTGTAGGAATGCTCAATTCAAATTCGACACATCTAAATTTGAACAAAAAAGGAATTCTTATCATAATCAAATAAGAACGTTTTCTAAAGCCTTCTAAACTTCAATTGATAACATGACCAAACTAAAGGAATTCTGATTATTGGGTAAAAATTCATAATCATACAAGAAATATACTTGAACGTAAAAAAAAATACAAAAAACCAATAAAGACCCACATCTTTTTCTAAAGAATAAAAAAACCTGAATTTTGATAATTTAATCAAATAATTGCAGCAATTTTTTAATGATTAAATTGATGCATGTATGAAGATTGAGAGAGAAATAAATAATTTTTTTAAAAAAGAGAAAAATGAAGAAAATGAAGAAGAAACAAATAAATGGGTTGAATTGATGAGATAACATGACCCTACTTCCATCTATATTGAACTGGTCCCCATATGTGAGTAGGGAGTAAAACACCCAATTAGTAGTTGACTAAGTTTCATAGTGCCAATGATTGAATTTTTTTATAAAATTAAAACTATAAGTAAACTCGTTAGATTGTGTTATTTTATTTCCAAAATCAACTTGCATAATTGATTATTGGGTAATAATCAAGTTAAAATTACAATTACAAGTAGAAGATAAGAATAACATTGAATGGCCTCACTAACAAGAATCCAACATTGCAATCCACTGTTGAGATATATGGCGCAATAAGTAAAAACCAAATCACAAACGAAACCAATGAAAGACCCACAACTCTTCAAATTTCACGAAGGTCATAAGAAAGAAGAATAGGAAAAATACGACTGATAACGTTTTAGACTACTATTTAATTTCATAATAGTGAGCAATTTTTTTTATATGGTAGCTAAAAGCCTATAAAAACCTATTAAATTACCAAGTTAATTGTAGGTGGTGCTGGGAGCTGGGACTGACACGTCAGCCACAACCATAGGTTGGGCAATGGCGCTGTTGCTGAACCATCCAGAGAAAATGCAGAAAGTGAGAGCTGAGATAGAAACCAAGGTCAGAGAAAAGTGTGCATTGGAAGAGCAGGACTTTCCAAAGCTGAGTTACTTACAAAATGTGATCAATGAGACACTTCTCTTGTACCCACCTACTCCACTTCTATTACCTCATGAAGCCTCTGAGGATTGTGTGGTAGGGGGATTTGATGTGCCACGTCATACTATGTTATTTATTAATGCGTGGGCCATCCATAGGGACCTGAGCTGTGGGAGGACCCCACAGAATTTAGGCCAGAGAGGTTTGAAGGGTGGAGTGGTGATGGGTCTGAAGGGTACAAGCTAATTACGCTTGGGGCTGGAAGGCGTGGATGTCCAGGGGCTGGGCTAGCCAACAAGTTGATTGTATTGGCACTCGGAAATTTGATTCAGTCATTTGATTGGGAGAGGATTGGTGAAGATGATGTGGATATGACAGAAGGTTTGGGGCTTAACATGCTAAGGGCCGAGCCCTTGGAGGCTATGTGCAAACCGCGCCCAATCATGCTAAGCTAACTTCCATATAAACAACATAAAAAACCACACCAAGTCTTCCCTATGTTGAAATAGTACCAGAAGCGTTCTGCCATTCGTTTGATCAAATATAGCTTATTGGTTTATGTTTATTATTATTGGTTCTTTTTTTAATTTGGTCGCGCAGCTGGAATCTTTTGTCTTCATCCTAAACAATTCCAAGTTGCACCATATTTACGTATGTCCTGTAATTAATAGAATATGCAAGTTCATAGCTACACCATTTCACATTGACCAAAAAAGAGCCAAAATAATGGAAGAACCCTTCTGGTATAGTTTAACTCTTATCATCTTCACCTTGCTTCTCAAGCTCTCCATAGCTAAAATTACCCAAAAACACAACAACTTTCCACCGAGCCCACCATCTCTTCCCATCATTGGCCATCTCCATCTTCTAAAACAACCAATCCACAGAACTCTCCAAGCTCTTTCAGGAAAATTTGGTAAACTTCTGCTACTCCGCTGGGGTTCACGCAGAGTCCTCTTGGTTTCTTCACCTTCGCTAGCAGAAGAGCTTTTCACAAAGCACGACATCATCTTCGCCAACCGCCCACGCTTGCTTATCGGAAAACACTTAGCCTACGACTTCACAACTGTCAGTTTAGCTCCCTATGGAGACCTCTGGCGCAACCTCCGCCGCATAATGACCCTTGAGCTCTTCTCCGCTTCTCGCCTTGCCCAGTTTTCGAGTATCAGACAAGGAGAAGTTCGTTTGCTACGGAATGAGATAATGAAGAAAAGTTGTACTGAGAGAAAGACAAAGATCTAGCTCAAGTCAAAATTTACGGAGCTTTCATTTAACGTGATGACGATGATGGTTGTGGGAAAGAGGTTCTACGGTGAAAATGTTTTGGATGTTGAAGAGGCTAAGAATATACAGAAGGTTATTAGGGACGGAATGGACAGCAAATTTGGGTGACTTGTTCCCATTCTTACAGTAGATTGATATAACGGGGATTGAGAAGAAGATGGTGAGTTTGATGGCAAAGGTGGACAGCTTTTTGCAGGGCTTGGTTGAAGAGCGTCGTGAAATTTTGTCCACGAAGTGTGGATCAAATGGAAAAGAGGTCAAGAAGTTGATGATTGATAACTTATTGGCGTTGCAAGAAACAGAGCCCCAATTCTACACTGAAGAAATAATCAAGGGAATCATTCTGGTAAGTAATCCAAATTTTTAAATCTTGCACTTTTTAAATGTATCTATTTATCAGAACTTGCACTTCTTTAATTTGTTAAACTAATTTGGTTTTAGTTATTGAGGCATTATCATTAAGCTTATTATAAGACGAAGCTTTTCTTTGGTTTTTCTTCAAGTTTCAACCGATTCATTCATATTATAACACGTGTATATTTATTAATATTGTATCCTTAAAGTATAAAATGTCATACACCCATATTATAACACTTGAACTAATATCGCTACCTTCTAGCAGCATACAAAAGTTATTCAGGTACGTAATTTTGAGAAATTATGAGGTTGATATTTGTTTTTCACATTAATTAGTCAAAAGAAACGGCCAGTTTATATATATATATATATATATTTATTTATTTATTTATTATAGCAGCAGCAATTTCTTTAATGAAAGGAGAATACAAGATAACATAGCCCCACAAAGGGCTCTTGTAAATAATAGAAAGATACAAACAATAAACACAACTATATACAGCAAGAGAACGAGGAAAATCAGTTTCAACTTTATAGATATGATTTGGAGTCACTACAAAAAAAAAGTGGCAACAGTCACATCATTTTGTTACAAATTTTAGTGACTGTTGTGGGGGTTATTAAAGGCTTTAGTCACTGAAAAAAGTAAAAAGTGACTAAAAGCTTTTTAGTCACCACAAAAGTCAAAAATGGTAACTGTTGCCTTTAGTAAGCCCTCACAACAGTCACCAAAATTAGTGACAAAATGGATAACTGTTGCCACTTTTTTTTGTAGTGAGTTGGTGGATGCCCAACACTTTACTTATTCGTATGCAAAGTTTCTGCACACATAGAAGTTAAAATAGTAGGAAGAGAGAAAGAGACATATATAATTCATTATCAAATGGTAGCTGCAGGATTAAGCAACTTACAAATCAAAATGTCAACTAATTACCAAGTTAATTGTAGGTGATGCTGGTAGCTGGGACTGACACTTCATCAACAACACTAGATTGGGCAATGGCGCTGTTGCTAAACCATCCAGAGAGAATGGAGAAAGTAAGAGCTGAGATAGAAGCCAAGATTGGACAAGAGCGTCTGTTGGAACAGCAAGACTTGCCAAAGCTCACTTAGTTACAGAATGTGATCAATGAGACACTTGGCTTGTACCCACCAGGTCCACTTCTATTCCCTCATGAAGCCTCCGAGGATTGTGTTGTAGGGGGATTTGATGTGCCACGTCATACAATGTTATTCATTAATGCGTGGGCCATCCATAGGGACCCTAAACCAAAGTGTTTTTCCAATTGCCACGTTCTTATATATAAATATGTGGTGTGCAAGTTCATAGCTACATCATCTCATATTGACAAAAAGAGAGTCAAACGAATGGAAGAACCCTTTTGGTACGGTTTAGCTCTCATCATCTTCACCTTGCTTCTCAAGCTATCCACAACTAAACTTAGACAAAAACACAAGAAGAACTTGCCCCCAAGCCCACCATCTCTTCCCATGATCGGCCATCTCCATCTTGTAAAACAACCAATCCACCGAACCCTCCAAGCTGTTGCTGAAAAATTCGGCAAAGTTCTCCGACTCCGCTGGGGTTCACGCAGAGTCCTCTTGGTTTCTTCGCCTTCGGTAGCGGAAGAGCTTTTCACAAAGCACGACATCATCTTCGCCAGCCGGCCACGCTTGCTTGTTGGAAAACACTTTGCCTACGACTTCACAACAGTCACTTTGGCTCCCTATGGAGACCTCTGGCGCAACCTCCGCCGCGTTATGACTCTTGAGGTCTTCTCCTCTGCTCGCCTTGCGCAGTTTTCGAGTATCAGGCAAGGAGAAGTCCGCTTGTTACTAAATCAGACAATGAAGAGTTGTGCTAAGAGCATGACAAAGGTCGAGCTCAAGTCAAAGTTTACGGAGCTTTCGTTTAATGTGATGACGATGATGGCTGTGGGGAAGAGGTACTACGGTGAAAATGTTTTGGATGCTGAAGAGGCTAAGAATATACAAAAGGTTATTAGGGACGGAGTGGACATATCCGGGGCAACAAATTTCGGAGACTTTTTCCCGTTCTTACAATGGATGGATATGACGGGAATTGAGAAGAAGATGGTGAGCTTGATGGCAAAAATGGACAACTTTTTGCAGGGCTTGGTTGATGAGCGCCGTGAAATTTTGTCAGCGACTTGTGGATCGAATAGGAAAGAGGTCAAGAAGTTGATGATTGATAACCTGTTGGCGCTCCAAGAAAGGGAACCCCAATTCTACACTGATCAAATAATCAAGGGAATTATTATGGTACGTAATTCATATTTAAATCATGCAATTCATTTATTATAGTTTTAGTTGTTTTGTTTTTTCTCGAAATTTTGAAGTAATTCAATCATATTATACCACGTGTATTTTTTTTATTAATATTATAACATAAAGTATAATTTAGTAAGAATAAATGGTAGCTTTATTTGTATGATTTGGAGTCCTAGTATTAATGTCATAGATTCAATGTTGTTGGATGCTTGTACTAAATAATTGGATGAGATAAATTGGTAGTTTCTGCATATAAAAACTGAATAGTGGCAAGGGAGAAAGAGACATAACATCTAATCAAATGGTGGCTGACGCAACTTACAAAATGTCAACGCAACCTAAAATGAGGTTATTCTATGTGCAAGTCTATTCCCCTGTGGGGCAGGGCAAGTCAAAGCAACTTACAAAATGTCTTCTTGTTTTTGTCTGTATTACAAAATGTCAACTAAGTTAATTGCAGGTGATGCTGGTAGCTGGAACTGACACTTCATCAGCAACCCTAGAATGGGCAATGGCGCTGCTGCTAAACCATCCGGAGGCAATGGAGAAAGTAAGAGCCGAAATAGACACCAAGGTTGGACAAGAGCGTCCGTTGGAAGAGCAAGACTTGCCGAAGTTCACTTACTTAAAAAATGTGATCAATGAAACACTTCGCTTGTACCCACCCACTCCACTTCTGGTGCCTCATGAAGCCTCTGAGGATTGTGTGGTAGGGGGATTTGATGTGCCACGTCATACTATGTTATTCATTAATGCGTGGGCCATCCATAGGGACCCTGAGCTGTGGGAGGACCCTACAAAATTTAAGCCAGAGAGGTTTGAGGGATGGAGTGGGAGGGCTCTGAAGGGTACAAGCTAATTGCGTTTGGAGCTGGAAGGCGTGGATGTCCAGGGGCTGGCCTAGCAAGCAGGTTGGTTCGATTGGCACTGGGAAGTTTGGTTCAGTCATTTGAGTGGGAGAGGATTAGTGAAGAGAATGTGGATATGAGTGAAGGTTTGGGGCTTACCATGCCAAGGGCCAAGCCCTTGGAGGCTATGTGCAAACCACGCCCGCTCATGCTAGCTTAGCTTCCATCATATAGCAACGTACGTAAGGACATAGAGTGGGGCCAATCAATAATACCTAGTAGCCCTATATATGTGGTCTAGGACCCATCAACTTGAAACAATAAGAACAAAATAATTTATTTCATGCATTTCATGCCTCCAATATGATTTACGTGATATCATTAGCACTTTGTCTGTAAAAGTTTAGAGCCATTTTCATTCTTAGAAAACACTAAGATTTGCATTTGGTGGCGAGTTTAAGTAAACACAGAAAACGTTTTTTGAAATCATTTTCAACCTTTTATTTTCAAAGAATATGGATTCACTGGCAAAAAAAAACAGTGCATAAGCCATCATTGTCAAACACCTCCCAACAGCCACTACAGGCCAATCGAACCACAATCACAACAGACCAGCCACTTGCTTGCTAGGCCAACCCCTATTAGGACATCCAAGGAGTAGTGTTGTGAAACGTGTGTGCGGATGTAGCAAGGAAGACTTTTTGTGCATGCAATAGTAGATCGATGTAAGTGAAATGGTGTTTTTGGTAGGTGAAATGTTTTCACCTCCAATTCTTCCGCAATGCATTAACTGCTTTGCTCTTGTAACTTTCCCTATAAAAGGGATCCTCAGCTGTAGAAGAAGATACACCAATCCGAAGAGAAAAGTGAGAGAAATTTGAGAGTTAGAAAGTTTTATCCGAGAGAGAAAATTCTATAAGTGTAATACCACAAGAGCAAATACAATCCCACCTCAATATTCAGTATTACTTTCATATTCTGTTTATTTTATAACACGGAGGGATATGTAATAAACACTCAAATCATAACTGCAGGTGACTATTGACTAATAGGGGCCAATAGTCACGCAAAATAAAGTAACTAATGCCATCTTTTTTTAGTGGCAGCGATTGTGATTTGTGAGTCCACGACCACTATTTACCTTAAAAAAATAAAAGTCTAATGCCAAAAAGTAAATTTTAAGTCCTAGAGATTAAGAAACATTAAGTCCTATTTACTTCCGTAGACATGTTAAAATAAGGGGGTGCAAGTTCACATCTAGACCATTTCATATTGAATCATAGAGAAACCTATGTAGAAAAACAAGACACAAGTGCCAGAGGCCATATATATATATATATATATATATATGGGTCAATAAGACCAAGGGTTTAAATGTACGAATGAAACCTATGAAATATTTGATACTATGTGTGGTATGATTTGGTTGGCTTAACCTCAAACCGCGCACTTACCACTACCATCAATGTAATTTAACCTCAGGATAATACTAGGATTATCACATTTATATACCACATCGTGTAACACATCTCTAATAGAGGTGGAGAGATGGTACACAATGTGGTATATAAATATGATAAGCCTAGCGTTTTCCTTAACGTTATAACAACCTAACATAACAAAAACATTAAACCACCAAAAACATAACTATAAACCGTAAATAATAACACCCCATATTAATTAAAGTAAAATTAAACCTCCAAAGAAATAATGCTACAATTAGTTTTTTTAAATGATGAATATTACTAGTATTTTCAACACAAACATCAATTAACTTGATCAATGTTGATTCACAAATAAAGATTATAAGCATCTTATGTTGCCGGACAATCTAGAAAAAGAAATATCTCACGAAATTATCTAATGGTAAAAATAATTTGAGCACCTTATTTTGATGGTTACATGATTTTGATTTGGGTATTTTGTTAACTTTTTCAGTCAATTTCAAGTTCTAGCATACTTGATTGGATCCGTGACAAATAGATAGATATGCCAAAGTTCTTTTATTTGAAGATTCAAACAATAGGAGAACCTTTCTGGTATAGTTTAGCCCCCTTATTTTGGTTATATTTTATAAAGCGATATTCTAATTTACTCTAATGTATAAGGTGGTGAATCGAATTCGGGTGCAAAGGAGTAGGCAGATACATTGTCTTGATCAACTGGTCTAACACAGGCTTGCAACTGGCCTAATAATTTATTTAGAATTGTTTAAGGTTTAAAATGCCTCAATCAAAGAAGGTTTAATTCTATAGTGATAACAATCGTATTTAAGGGTCTGAAGCTATCAATAGAAGCTTTGGCCCAAAAATAAAAAAGAAGCTATAAATGTGGAAATAAAGTGGCCCAATTTGAATTGATTGGGCAGAATGTAAAAGCAAGAGCCTAACCTAACCAACCAGCAACCCTTCTAATTAATTACAGAGGCCTAAAGGAGGGAAAATAATTAAGTAAAATAAATAAAGACGAAAATGGTGAACCGTCAAACATTTCATTTCAATATCAGCACTCACTTCTAAGGTAACCCATCCTTTTAACTTTAATTTTTACCTATAAATAGCCCACTCTCACCATGGATTCTTCTCTCACATTTGAATTCCACCATCAAATTTATATAATTTCTCTTTTTTAAAGTAGGAAGTGCTTCTTTCCACCTCCCCACAGTCCTCATCAACAAAAGTGTCGGACTTAGAGAGCATAGTCGCACCAAACCAGAGCTCAGCCATGGATGCCGAACCCCAAAACCAACAGCCAGAAGACGCACCAGCTCATAAGCCACAGAAGCCCAGCCACGCCACCTCCTTCAGCATATGGCCGCCGACCCAGCGCACCCGCGACGCCGTGGTGAACCGCCTCATCGAGACTCTCTCCACGCCGTCCCCTCTCTCCAAGCGCTACGGCACCTTGTCCGCTGAAGAGGCCTCCGCCGCCGCCCGCCTCATCGAGGATGAAGCCTTCGCCGCCGCCGGTGGTTCCGCGGCGTCCGAGGAGGATGGGATTCAGATCCTGCAGGTCTACTCCAAGGAGATCAGCAAGCGTATGCTCGATACCGTCAAGTCCAGGACAGCCTCTGCTTCCGCTGCTCAAAACGGTGCGTCAGAGTCCGGGAACGCGAGCTCTGTTGAGGACCCCACCGCTGCTGCCCCCAGTGAGGATGCCAAGACCGAACCCTAGTGATCTCCTTGTGTGTTTTAGGGCATTTTAGCTTCAAATTTAGGGCTTCCATTTCGAGATCTATTTCGTATTAGTTATGGATTTCTTGTGATGCCCATATACTATTATGACTTGCTAAATATTTATATGCTTAGGTATTATCGCAATACGCTTCTGTTTTCTGTGGTTTATATCATGTGGGTTTCTGTTGAGTATTGATCTACTGGTTTTTTATCTGCTTTGTTCGGGGATGTTTGTGCTGAAAATGTTTATAATGAAGTGGATGCATTTTGAATTTGGAAAACATTAAAATCTTTCCTTTTGCATACTCTTCATGTTTTATTGATATTTTTTTTTCTAGCTGGTTTGTGTTTCATTTCAGCTTCAATACTAGCTGAATTCCAATGTCTAAATTGAATATTTGCTTAAATTTCTTGTGCATAATGTTGCTTCTTGGAGCTTGACATTGCCCTTTAAATAGTGAGGGGTGTTTCCTGCAGCTGGTTTTTCATCACACCATGTCCCTTTGGCCTGGTACCTTGTGTGCTCCTACAATGTGCAGGATTTAATTTTTCTAAAAGTTTTTTGTTCTTGTCAAATTTAAGCTTTCGGTGAAAGTGAGATTGGTTGATGTTGCTCAGAGCTCTGTTGCTCAGAGCTCTGTTGTAGTTCAAGCATGTTAAAACCTAAAAGTAGTCTGCTTTCCATCTATGATGATATGCATATCCACTTTTTCTTGTTTTCACCTTATGTTGCATCAGTAGTGGATAATCATGAAAAATAAAGGCGACTTACTTTTTGGTGTAAGCATTATATAGTTCTTGGTATTCTACAGCATAAATTCTACCTCCTTGAGGTAGACTATGATGCGATTTAGAGTATTTTTGTTGTAGAATGTCCGAGTGTAGGGAAGATTAGTGTCTGCTGCACCACAACTATTCACTAGTTCCATTCAGTCGCACCTTGGACAAATTGGTTGATGTTTGTAGCAGATGTCTCATTTGTCATTAAGCAGTTTTTACCTCTCTGTCTCTGTGTGGCTGTTGTGGCACTGACAAGTTTGATGTCCATGGTTTTTGGTGATATGAACATGGAGTCTTGCTTTTGGATTGTTGTTAGATTATCATGAAGAAGTGATGAAATATAAATGATTTGGTTGGCTTAGTTTTCTCTTTTAGCTGGAAGTAGTTGCGCGTTTTATGTTAGTTTTCATTATTTCTTGGTAGTACAGTGGTTGTGGTTGTGCATGCTATCATTCTGCGTTTTTGGCATGTGGGGAGAATAAGACGCTCCTGATGATGTGTTTAGTGGTTGTCCCCTTCCTAATTCATCAGTCTCTGTTGCTTGTTATCTGCTTCACCAGGTAGAAACAAATACATTCTCTGTAGACGAATTACGGAATCAGGAACGTTGGTTTTTAAATTTTGGGGGCCCCTTAAACTGGGCCTGTTGGGCCGGCCCTTGGAATTTATTGAAGTGCCGCTGGTGACTCGGAATCGTTTGCCTTTAACACGTGCTTTAGGCCTGTAGATTGTGCGTACATAATGCTCCCCTTCATGTTTTGGGTTCAGGTCTGGAAATTAAGGCTATGTTTGGTAGGCCTTATCAGACTGAATTGGGTTAAATAACACTTGAAACCTATATTTGGTAAGAGAGGATGCTATACAGTCCAACAGTGAAAAAAAAGGCTCATTCGCTACTATAATATAGTGTAGTTCGCAAAATAGCACCATCGCTAAACTGAACAAGCGAGTTCGACACACACTGGCCTAGCTTCTCTTCTCTGACGCCATTCATCACTCTCTCTTCCTGCAACTTCTCTACCTCAACAAAATTGAGGTTGAAAAACTGAAGCTCCAAGATCTGATTGGACCCAACAGTAAAAGAAAAGAACTTATTTTTGGAATTTCTTCTGAACAAACTCTGGAAACCCATCTCCTCCAACCCATCGTCGTCCACTGCACTGCCCCCAACCCCAGCAACATCAATGGCTCCCTCTCAATTCTCTACCCCTCTCTTTGCAAATTCAAAAGCCCAAATATTTATAAATAAACCTAATCCTAGACATGTATTTATAAAAAAACCCAAACACTATTTAAATATAGAAACATACCCAAAATCAACAATTGTATATTTTTTGGGTGTGTTTATAAATGAGTTTTGAGTGTGTGTAATGATGGGTTTTGGTTGTGTTTATAAAATGTTTTGGGTGTTGAGTTTTTTTTATAATTTCAGCCCCTATTTTGGGTGTTTTAATGAAACCCCCAATATTCTTTTCCATCTCCAGAAGAAAGGTCCCATGGATGTTAAATCATTCTCCAGAAACCTCTCTTTGAATGTTTATTTAAAAAAACCGAATATGTGCTTAAACTAGTATGTATGCTTTGAGTATCTGCTTTAAAGAATTTCTGAAGGATTCGTATGTGTGCTTAAACTATACTATATCTGTCTTGTTATAATCTGTCTTGATATATATATATATATATATATATATATATATATATATACACTTTTTTTGGGTGAAATATACTTTTTTTTTTTGGGTGCATGAAAATGTGGGAAAATATTTGTTTTCATTCTAATGTCATGAAATATGGAAAAACAAATCTTAACAAGGAGACAGAGTTGTTCATCGAATTAGAAATTAAATGAAAATAATAAAATTCATTCATTTATTTATATGATTAAAATTAAATTAAATGAACTTAATTATTGATGAAAAATAATTCCATCAAATATAACACCTGTCACGTCTCTATTCCACGCTGGATCCGCAACAGTTCAAATATTCTTTGGGTTGGGCCTTCCTATAGTTTTATATATATGTTATATAGCTTACTTATTCAGCGTAAAGGAAAAAATGAAATTGAAAATGAGCGTCAAACTTGGAACGCTTGTCGTTTATCTCGCTCGTAGGTAGGACCGTTCGTGGGTGGTTGGTGGTGTTACATTGATATATTTTTCACCGCGCCTTTGATTCTTTCAGCAATTTTTGGGAGAGAGAGGATTTGTTGGTGGCTTCCTGAAAATTCAACTTTGGTGACTTTAAAATTTTTCTATTCTCACCAATTAAAAACCAACAACATTAGCAATTGGGAAATTTTTTATTTTTTTTCTTTATTTTTGCCCCTAATTTTCTGCACTGAAATGAAGTAAAATTTGAGAGATTCATAAACTAAATGATTTATTAGCCTCTAAAGTTGGAGAGCTTGAACTAACAACAAAACATAATCTGTTGTCCAAATTGTCTAATTGTATCAACCAACTAAAGCCTGAAAAATTACATGTACGTATGAAAGAAAATCCTTAGGCGGATCAAAAACAATATCCAATATGTCACATCTTTGTGCATCATGAACATGGAAAATAATTCAACAAGACAAAAGAATGAGAGAGATGTAGGCCGCAATTAGGCTAATGGCCAGGGCCTTTTTTGCTAGGTCCAGAGGCCAATCTAAGCGCCAAGCTCCTCACCGAAGGACGACGGGCAGTGCTCGAGTTGTAGTTAGAAGAAACAGCAAAGCTAGCCATGCCTACCTCCTCAGCCCCATCAACTCCTTTGCATCCGCCATCACTGCCGCTGTCGCTTGTTGCTGATCGAAGGGCTCTGCAATCAACTTGACCAAACTCTGTTGACACAATCAGCAGCACCATCAACCCCATCACAAGCCACACGCAACTGGTTGATGCTGTTGAGCTCTTCTTCATTCTCATTGCCATCTTTACTTCACAGCTAGCACACAAATCTTTCTCTTGAGAGTTTTCTGATTGGTTTTTTTTTCTCTGTGTTCTGAAAACAAGGCCAACCCACTTGTATATATACGCAAGGATTTGAGCTGCTGATGACGGTGTGGCTTAGCTATTGATGTAGTGGGTCAATCAAAAGATGTTTGACTTTCCCTTTTTTTTAATAAAAGTTATAGTTTACTTGTACAATGAAGTGGGGAGCAAGGCGAGAAGCCTGGGGGAAGGAGGGAGGTGTGCTTTTACTTTGAAATTGTTTCGTGCTGTTGGAATTTGACTTTAATTGCCAAATCCAAATACGTCTCAAGTCACCAAGAAAAAGCAAGAGAAAGGTTTTTTCTGTCTGCAAAATCCGAACTACTGTCATGAGCATCACCTTTTTGCATGGAAACACACCGGATGTGATCCAAAACGCGTGCGTCTTGTTCCATCTGTACGCGGCACTCTCTTTATTCTATATATATATTTTTTCTTTCATGGAGGCTGGGGCGGATCTATTAAGGCGCAAGGAGGTGCAGCTGCACCTCCATTCGCCGGAAAAATCATCAGAGGCTTTAAATCGCTTCATTCGCTCAACTGGTGTACAGATTACCTTATTTCCATTTTCAACATTTAAGTAAATGTCTTTGTCTTTTTACTTTTATTTATTTTTATATTACTCTATTTACTTAAATTTACAATGTAAATAAAGAAGTCCATTTGGATTCAAATAAAAATACTAGAAAATCAAATTCCCACCAAATAAAAATATGAAAATTCGGTTTTAGTGCAAAATACGATTTAGGCTAAAAATGATGGCTCATTAAGTCAATATATACTTCATACTAAAATCCCATAAAATCAAGTTTTCTTATTTGATGTATAAGGAATAAAAGCCGCCAAAAATTATCTTGAGAAAATGATTATTCCGAAAAATCGTTTTCATACTTAGTCAATATTGCACATCCGCTAAAAAATTTCTGGATCCGCCAGTGCATGGAGGAAAAGAAGAAATGAGTGACAGCCAATTGTTAGAGGGACAATTAAAGGCAGTGTTTTTGGAGACATGGCAAACCAAAAAAAAAAAAAATTGTTTGTTGAACCGTCTCTCTCTCTGTCTCTCAAGTACAGGACGGTGGAGGTGAGAAGAGGGAACATAGATTTTCAAGATTAAGGGTAGGTGCTTAAATTAGTCCAAAGGGATAGCCAAGGGGAGGGAGGAGGCATTAGGGATGTGCAAGAATTTCAACGATCCCTTTTTTCTTCTTTTCAAGATCACATGGTATTTTGAGTGTGTGGAAGACCACTTGGGCATTTTCTTGCTTTGCTTTGCTCCTATTTAACAGGTAAGAAAGAATGACGAGTTGGTATGAAACCGTGACCCCATTTTTTCTAGCTTTCAGCATGCATATATAGCAAGCAAGTTGGACATTTTGATTTCCCAACCGATTCCACTAGACATGTGCTTAGGTGTCACTAGACATGTTTGGTGGCCATCTAGTGTCAAAATTTGGCAATATAACCATGACAAATTTGGCATAATCCTACTCGTGACTCGTGAGTCATGATATGGTGGACTTTTAAGTCCTAAAATATAGGGAAATAGTCACTTTGGTCCCTGCAATTTTAATTTTGTCAATTTAACTCCTGTAGTTTGATTTTGTTACAACACATCCAAATTTTCATCCAATTCCATTCAAAATACTTCCATACGTAAGAGACACGTGTTTATGCCATCAAGAAATTGGATGGAAATTTGGACATATCCTTAAATTGTAATAAAATCAAACTACACATGTCAAATTACCAGAATAAAAACCACATGAATTAAAGTAGAAATTTCGTGGAACTACAACATATTTTGCCTAAAATATGTTGTTGCTTGCAAGTGAGTGTGAATGGATTGTGTTGTGTATCATGTGTCTCATAAAACAATGACTTTGTAGAGGTCTCATAGGAATAAATATACGTATTGCAAATGATCAACATGTTAAACATACGAGGCTCGTGAACTTTGATCCTCAATTAATGGTCCAAACATCCGAAATGTGATATATGTCAAGCAAGGAAGGCGACCGCAATTGAGGACCATCATCCGGCAACAGCCGCCGACAATGGCATTTGCTTGCAAAGTTTGACATGATATATATGGATTATTTCATGGTGTGTGCTGCTGCTGCTCCCGCCGCCTCCTCCTATATATCATATATATTCACGGGTTCAGATACAATACACTTGTCAACTGAGATTTTCCGCCAAAGCATCTGAATCAAAACAAAATTTATGAAATCTTACTCTTATAGATTTCTTTCTGACATATATATATATATATGTATATATTCCTTATTGGTTTTATATTGTGAACCAAGAATGTTTACATGCTATATAAATATAGGGAGAAAACCAAACATGTGATTATGAAACCTTAATTAGTTTAGTCTTAGGACAAAAATTGGTGGGATTCTTTATTATACTACAAGCAATAATATGATAACCACTGATTAGTTGGGTACTTATTCAGTTTAGGTTTATATATATAGTTTTTCTTCCACTCTGCAAGTCTGTGACCAAAACTAATTAGAAGAGACTTGCACCAACCCCCCCAAAAAAAAATTGAACTTGGGAAGTAATCAACTCAATGGCTTTCATTTGGGTTTGTTATTAGATTGGGTTGGAGGGAGAGAATGATATTATACAATAAAAAAATAGATCATGTTGCACAAGAGTCCAAGAGTGTATATATATTTAATTTTCCAATTCCCATAAAATAGGTTGTGCATGTCCCTTTGTTACATCTCCTATATATACTTGAGCAATGTGTTGCAGCTCGTTCACAAACACCCAAAACATCAAACCAAACTCAAAATGAAGAAGCACCATGGCTTCATCAAAGTCCTTGCAGTGAACTCCATCTCTGCAGTCATCTTTCTCCTCCTCCTCCTCTCATCTGCTGTGGAAGTTGAAGGCTCCAGGCCTCTTGTGCATAAGCTCTCTTCTAATTCTAATTCAATCAGCAAGTTTCAGATTGTTCAGGCATATTCTGGTCCCAGTAGAAGAGGGGTTGGCCATGCTCTTATGCATCTTAATCTTTCACCTGCTCCGATCAAGATATCTGAAGCATATTCTGGTCCTGATAAAGGTGGGGATGGCCACTAGATCAGATTCATCACCATGTTCATCTTCTTTCTCCAAGCAGCCCAGCATGCTTGTTCTTATAATCCTATCAGTCGTTTTGTGCTTTTCTATATTATTATTATTTTCCTATTGTTTTGCTTAGAGACATATATCTCGCATTTGTTTGTGCAGAAGTGCATTGTTTACTGAAGCGAGATACACACAGATACCATAATTAATTTAGTATTTTTTTCTTTTCCTAAAGTTAAGAGGTGGTGGGATATTCTCACACGGTATCGGTGTCAAGTTGTCAAAATTCAAATCTTAGATCACTCATTTGCAAGTCAATTTTCTTTTCCACTGAACTAGATTCCCCAATTAATTTAGTTTATATATTGCTGTTGGGATGGCAAACATTATGTTATGTAGTGCATGGTCCATGTTCAAATTAAATTAAAGTTTCGCTCTCAAGTTTTGAGGGGGGACATGGAGTGGTGGTTGTATCCGGGAAACAAGAAATGTGATGGCCAAAGTAGGTTGTAATTGTTGGAAATTAAGCAAACAAACAAAAACAGAGTTGGAAATACGAAATTCACCACTTCAGTTTATTTTAGTATAAAAATACTCCAATTGTTGATCATATTTTGCAACTTAGCGGGTTATGAAGAACCAATGTTTCCTTGGTTTTTTTAATCATTTTCAAATATTAGCGCACACACACATACAATATTATATTATGCACTTATCATATTTTTATCCCACAATTCTATATCACATGATGTGGCACGTCCATATTATATGCCACATCAATTAAATCAATGAAGTGTATTTTAATTAAGGCAATTAGAAAAACAAATACAGGAATAAATCATAAAAGAAAAGAAAATATTAAATAATTTTAATTGATGTGGCTGTTCACCTCAGCTATATAAGATGGTATAAAGAAGTGGTATACAAATGTGGTAAGAGTCGCATTATTCATATTAATTATTGTAATTTTGACTAGTTTACAATTTGAAGGTCAACAACTTACCCAAATTTTAAGCATTTGGGTTGGGTCATGTAGCGACCCAAATTTGGGCTGGACTTGAAGAAAACCATAGAACGTGTGCTGTATTTATTGAAATTGGGTTGGGCTTGTAGTTGCACCCATTGTGTCGTCAGCTATGACCAATGAGGCTGTTCACTACTGTGTCAGTGCTTTGTGGTGCAGCTGCCGGAAAAAAATCATTAAATAAAAATTCATGGAAGATGGTAAAACAATAATATGACCACATACTTGAAGCTAAGTGCTTCCCTTGGTTTAATGCAAATATAGGCTTAGTTAAGTTGGCTAGAGCATAAGTAATCTCTATTTTGTATCCGAGTTCGAATCATCTATATGTAATTTATATAAAATTTAAGTAGAATATCGCTTAATTATTGATTTTTTTTTTCTGTTGACTTTTTCATTTCGTTGAAACATTTTAGGCCAATTGTGGAAAAGTTTAATTATTTTAGTGATGGAAGGAAGATAATCAACTTACATTTGCTAAATTAAATCTGATAGAGACCAAAATTAAATTTAAGAATAATAATAAGAGAAGGAAACCGGATATTTATCCGGTTGACCTGAGGAAGAAAGTTGGGTGGTGCCAAAAACGTCAATTTCATTTGGCGATTGGCAACAAAATATTGCTCGGAATCTTACATACAAAACAACAAAATGGTTTGGATTTGCATTTGGATTAGGATGGATAGCTTCAAAAAGATGGAGAAGAGAACGTGGTTTTAGTGCCAACCACTGAAGTTTGTTTAACCACTTCTTCCCCCTCTTTTTTTTCCATTTGTTGTTTTCTCTGCCTTTTTCCACAAACCAACGCTCTTTTAGCTTATTCGACCAAGCTAAATGACCACCCAATAAAACAAAACAAAATTGTCATGATGTTATTGTCACATACGGTTAAATTATAGCGTCATTAATAATTATTCGGTGTGACAATTATAACGTCAATTCGATCATATTACTATATTATAAGTTGATCACATATTAATGTAATTATCTACCTACTTTTAATGGTAAATTATTAACAGTGACACTAACATTTTTCCAGACTGAGACAGTAAAAAAAGCAAAAGATGCCATCTTACTACTAATCAGCCACTGATGTAAGATATAAGAAGTAACCACCGAAATATATAATATTATTTACACAGTTAAACAAATAATTTATGGTTTGATAAAAAGAGAGGATATTCTATCGTTGTTGCGCATGAAACAAATTAAGCAGGTGGAACAGAAAGAAAAGAGAAAAGGGTAAGAAGCGCAAGTGTACAGCAGCAGAGCAAGCAGAGGATATATTCGTCAAAACAGAGACACAAACCAAAGCGCATTCATTTCAGAAATTGTCGTCTTCGAAAACGCACCAAAAACAGGTCCCCACCACTCCCCACATAACCCCTCCTCCTCCTTTCTATAACCACCCTCACCCCCACCTCCCTCCCTCGCTCCCTCCCTCATTATTACCAGTTATTTCCACATCCCAGATTATAGAATTTCGGCTTTTCAATTCTTAACTGCCCTCAAATCCTCTCCAAATTACTCTGAACCACCCAAAAGCCGGCACACAGAGTAGGATCTTCGATCCATTCTGTTCTAATCGATCGATGAAACGCGCATCATCGGGGGACGATTCGATGGCGGCGACCTCAGCTGATGTGAAGATGAAGAAGATGAAGGTTGAGGGTGAAGAAGAAGAGGTGGAGATTGACCAGATTGACCAGGTTGTGGAAGGGGCTGGGTTTGTGAATCTGGACGACAATCTCATATTCGAGGTGTTTAAGCACGTGGACGCTAGGACGCTGGGGATGGCGTCGTGCGTGAACAAGCAGTGGCACAAGACGGCGCAGGACGAGCGGCTTTGGGAGCTCATCTGCACCAGGCACTGGGCCAACATCGGCTGCGGCAACCAGCAGCTGAGATCTGTGGTCCTCGCTCTCGGCGGCTTTCGTCGGCTTCACTCCCACTTTATCTGGCCTCTCAGCAAGCCCTCCTCCAGCTCTTCTTCGTCCTCATCGTCGTCGGCTTCGCCTTGGTCATCTCCGTTGAAGCCCATGCTCGGCTCGAAGCCTAGCGCTCGTTGGGGAAAAGACGAGGTGAATCTGTCACTCTCGCTTCTCTCGATTCGTTTTTACGAGAAGATGAATTACGCTAACAGAGGCAGATGATCAGAGATTCAGAAATTAAACTCGGAAATAAAATTATATAAAAAAATATCTATATATAATTTCCTAATTTCAGTTGGATTTTCAATTTTCCCTAATTTTTTGGGATTTATTTTTGTGTTTTTTTGTTATTGGATCTGTATTCTTGTGAATTTGTAAGCTTAAGCCTTTCTTGTGTAAATTAAGATGGAATTGCTCAAGTTGTGTACTATAATTTTATCAATTTTACAATTACAATTGGTTTTGCTAATATTTATTTTCATGGATTTATTTGGATTGATTGAAAACCGTGTTGGGGGGTGTGGCGGTGGTTGTTGTGATTGGCGGTTCTAGCGATTCGTTTGGCGAATACGAACAAACAGAATGGAAGCAAAAATAAATGTCTTTTGCCACGTTCTAATGGGGGTGTAAATAGCAAAGAGACAGAAGAATGAGTCTTTTTAGAGGTTAGATCCAAAGTTGAAAGAGTCCCTGGAGGAGGAGGAAGGACCAAATTGTCGTTTTTGTAGTCTTCATTTTCTTGGAGAATTGGTAGCTCTGTATAAGTATAGCTCTGCCAGCCTGCCACATTCACCCCTTGACTTTAGTGTAAATTGCTTTTGGTTTCTTCTGCCCAGTTTACTATGTCTCCTCTTGGATGCCATTTCCATTTTCTTTCAACTATTCAAAGTTCAAACCAAATAGAAAATACTTAACTCATTCGTGGTAATCTGTGATTCGCAATAGTAGTGTGACATATGCGTTAATCTTTGATTCGCAACAAGGAATGATTTCCTTGAAGGAGTGTTTCTCTTAGGGAAAGAGGCAAACAGTATCCCATGACATTTCCAATTTGAAATAATTAAAACGAACCCGAGAAAAATGTTGGGTTCATTAGCAAAAAGGAATTTAATAAATGGGTGCAGGTTGGTTTTCATATTTGTAGCTTCAATTAAAGTCAAGTTCATGGGCACATGGATAAAGACCTAATATCAACTGTGAAAGCTCAGTTTGCAGAATAAAAGAACCTTGTACATAGAGACTTGTATACTTCTATTCTACATGGACGCTTGTTGCGTGAAAACTTGTACAGTATGTATATATCTTTACTTCACCCGTGAAGGGTAATTTAGAAAGAATCTATGTAGTTTTTTTTATTATATGCTGAGGTTTGGACGGACGCCGTTGACAGTGAGCAAAAAGGCTGAAGCTTGCGACAAAGAAACAGAGAATGGCCAAGTAAGTTAGATATATTCTTGGTGAACTCACTGTTTAGTCTCTTGTGCCGTCCCTCCCTCCCTCTGCTTAAAGCCCTTTTCTTCCTTTTTTTTTTGGTCGGTTAACTTCCGTCACGAATTTTGGTCTATCAAATTAGTTTTGTCAGATTCTCTTCTTCCTTTTGTTTTCCTTGGCATTTGGTCTTCGGGTTGGCAAGACAATCCTATCAAATGAACTTTCCCATTTGGACCAAGAATTTCCAGACCTTCATTTTCATTCCATGCTTATAATGACTTACTGACTGCTCTGAACCACCAATGTGCTAATTTCAAAAGCGTAGGCTTATGAAGACTTGCCACCACCAAACTCATGTGCCGACGTTTCAACTCACGTAATTTTTTTCTAACTTCCCACGTTTCCTTAGTTTCTAGTCCCCTCCACAGAAACCTAAAATCCGTCCAATTTGTCACTGACCACTGTATTTCACCAAAGAAGAAAATCCACGAATTTGCCTCACAACATATAACTTTGGTCAGTCAAATTCATTTTTGTGATGATTTTGGGATGCTTTCAACTTATAGCATGAAAATTTGACCCATCATTTTCTTCCAGTTTTATTGTAGAAAAGGCAGCGGGGGACTTTAGCTGATCAACGGGTTGGGCCAAACTAGAAATCAACCGCTTAAGCCTGCCTATCGGATGTTTGGTGACTATAATTGAATTGATAAACTCACTATATTTAAGTCATGTTGTGTGGGGAAATGGTGGAATGTTGTCCAAGTTGGAAGGTAGAGGAGGGATCACGCTTGAAGGAAACTTATCCCAAGCAATTCTCTTCAAATGATAGTATAACAACACCTTATAAGTAATCTCTTATAAACCTCCTCAAAATGAAAAATACTTAGAGCATCTATAGTGGGGGGTATAAATTCGGGGGTGTAAATGTCGTGGGTCCCAATCTTTTATGTTGACTTTTCTTCATTTTTCTTCTTTTTCTCGAGTGGGTCCTCTACAATGGATGTAAAATAGATGTAAATATACATTTTATTTTACATATCCATGGTGGTGATGTATATTTACATCTCCCCATTGGAGACGATTCATGACTCGGGTGTATATTTAACATACACTCCCATATACACTCCCCCACTGTAAATGCTCTTAACATCTACCTTCATTTTTTTTTTCAACATAGCATAAATTTGGTGAATTATCTACGTAACTACATTGGACTTAAATGCGAAACCATCAATGTATTTCACTCATCAGGCTAATCTAGGGGAGCATTTTTGCTCACCACCCTCAAAAAAAACTTGACACATGTCTATAAGTCTAACTATAGTTAACCTTTTGTTTTTAATTTTCTTATGACATTATTATGAGAGAGAAAAACATAACTACGCTTTAAAACATAATAATTAAAAAATAAAAAATAAACCCATACAGTCACCAAGCACCACCACCCCCTAAACCAACCTGTTCAGCCACCCCACTCCCACCGGTGGCAAACCCCTTTCCTTCTTGCCGCCGGAAACCCCGTTTCCTCTCATTGATGTCATATAGGACCTCCACGACGGTCTCGGCAAAGGTTGGCCGTTGATGACTGCTTCTTGGGATCTTCAAACCCTGGCAGTCTGGCAGACTCGACGAGCTTCATGGCTTTGGTGATTTTCTGGATACTCTTTGTAGAATCAATTCGGACTCGGAGTTCAACCAAACTGCAATGCATAGTTGAGGTTGGTAAAGATTGAGAATGGAGACTTGGGCGTGAGATTTGGGGCAAAAGGGTTTTAGGATTTTGGAGAGAGAAAATGGAGGTTTTGCAGAGACCCACATGATTGTATTGGACAAAGCCATTGGCTTTTGTTGGGTTTTGCAGAGATTGCGGTTACCTGGAGATAGAGGGTAGAGCTGAGCATAAGTTTTGGATTCGCCAGAGTTCACGTAGAGAGAAAATCATTGAATACGTATAAAATGTTTCTAGCGGCGAGGAGAGGGTGTTGTCGCCGGTGGGGGGGGGTGGCTGGGTGGTGTTGGGTTTTTGTTTTTTTGTTTTTAATAAATAGTTTTTTATTTTTTATTTTATTAAAAGAACTAATTAAGTTTTTCTCTTTCATAATAATGTATAAAAATATAAAAAACAAAAGGTTAACTATAGTTAGATTTATAGACATGTGTCAAGTTTTTAAGAGGGTTGTGAGGCTACACCTTTAATTAAAGTGGTGAGCAAAAATGCTCTCCTCATCTAGTACTTATATTACTAATTTGACTTTCTTTTAGAGAATATTAATTTGACTAATTTAGTTCACATTTTTGTATCTGTTTCTTACTGAAAAAGAAATTGACCGCATTGACTAACGAATACCAACATAGGAAATAAACCGGCAAAACATAACTCTAGTCATTACAACTCCCTAAAGAACATGATTTGAGTAGAAATTTTATAAACAATTAGAAAATAGCTTTCTAGTATTTTCAGTTAAAATTTAACTTGAAAAAAAAAGCACGATAAAACTAAGAGTAATGCTACACTTACTACATTTTTATCCCATATGATGTGGCGTGTCTATATTATATGCCACATCAATTAAATCAATGAAGTGATTTTAATTAAGATAATTAGAAAAATAAATACTAGAATAAATCATAAAATAAAAAAAATATTAAATAATTTTAATTGATGTAGTATAAGAATGTGGTATACGAATTAGCCGTATAAGTAGACCGGATAGACTCTTTTTGACATTTAAGCCGAAACATTACACAGTTATACTGGCTTGGGCCAGGCCACACAAGCTAGGTCCAGACTTGAAAACATAAAGTCTTGTAAATACAACTGATTTTGGACCGTCGACCCTTTACAGTGTTTTTTAATCTTTTCAATCTTACGCAGGCAGTTACGGAGGCCACATATTCACAACGTGGGTGGGCGGATTCAAAAGGCAAAAGGGATAATACTCTAACATATACTCAGATTAATAATATTAAGTAAATAGTAACAGCATTTTTTCTTGTTTGTCACACAAAATTAAATATTCTACACCTACACTTAGACTACCTCACTGTATATGAGTCCATCCATTGCGTCCTCAACTGAATCCCTTCAACCAACCCCCTCGTGTTTGAACAAACCCATGCACTTTCCCACTCATTTCTTCCCCCTGGCAGTCAAAAATATGAATCTCTCATTCCCACCTCCTTGCCAGTACTATTTATACCTCACAAATCTCCACCATCTTACAAACCAACCCAAATCAGAAACACCAGAAGCTTAACCTGATCAAAGCATCCTTGATCAATTCCCAATATATATTCATTCATCCAGATAGATGGCCATCAAAAGCTTCAAGCCAGCTCTCTGCTCCATCCTTGTTCTTCTCACTCTGAGCTCTAGGGTTTTGGTCATATCAGAAGCTCGTCCTCTTATGCTGGGGCGTTCATGGAGCTCCATAGACAAGGAGATGGAGAGTGTGTTTGATGGGCTGTTCATTGACGCAATGAAGAACGGAGGCCCGAGCTCCGGAGGAAAGGGTCATGCCTTCAGTGATTCTGAAACCCTTGGAGGGAACAAGCACTCTGTGTATATTGGTGCAATGAAGAATGAAGGCCCGAGCTCCGGAGGAAATGGTCATGCCTTCACTGATTCTGAAACCCTTGGAGGGATCAAGCAATCTGGTCCAAGCTCTGGCGGCGGCGGAAACTAATAAAGTGCAGCAGTAGCCATTGCCACATACTCTTTGAGCTATTATTCACTTTTGTAGTTGTTTAAAAGCATTTTGTCTTGTCTTAGTATAGAAGACTAGCTATAACCAGTTACAGAACTTAATTTAATTTAAATAAAATGTGTCCTGTATTTTAGAACTGCTATATATATGCAGCAATGATGTAATCGTATACATTCATGGTAATATTATAAAAGCGCGTTTTTATTTTCTTTCATTCAAGGAGTAAAGTTTGCTGTGGTAGTTTCAGATTGATTGTTTATGAAAACTTGATTCTCAGGAAGGAAATACATCCGAAGGTACCTAAGTATAGGGCTGCTCCGTTTCATTTAGGGTTTCAAAGCTTTTCAAAAGGAGACCAGACTTTCCCTTGTCATTCAATTTGGGCTTTTTGGGTGGACAGTGCAATTGAGATAAAATAATTATAAAGAATGTGAAGATGGGATGAACTTAGAAAAGTCATTACGCCGTCATGAATCGATCAGATATCACTAGCCCATTTAAAACATTATTAGTTTTCATCAAACAATGTGGAACCTATCCTGCAATTGGCACTAGTAAAATATCCATTAGTCAGCAATTGTATTAGAGTCGGGCAATTACGTGTTAGAATATGTGATGACAGAAATGACTGAGTATCCGCTGCTCATTTCTTCAGTCATTATGTGTTGGTGATAATGTAGTTCATCTATCGTAATGTCACTTGAATAATTCAGTACATATTTTGGGTAGGTTTCAAATGTTCCTTTCAAAAGTCTTGGCTTTAGAAGGGGGAGTTAACATAGACTTTCCCTTTGTGTGAGTCATATACCTATGTGATTTAATGACTCAATTCGATGAACCGTTTCACTTTGCTTCATGTAACTTTGGACCAATGACCACCTTCCTCATGTTCTATATTTTATGGGTCAAGAACCACCTTCCTCGTCTTTATTCTTCATGATGAGATTTGGAATACGCTTCAAGTTTTGGTTTTTTCTTTTTCGGTCAAAGGTGTGATTCTTGGTTGGGTCCAGAACTTCAAACCCAAATCCAGTGTAAGCCCAAAATTAGAAAGCCCAAAGTTTACCGCGAAGTTATTGCTTACGCTCCCGCCACCTTCCGGCGACATGGCTTTTTATTTATTTACCCGTTACGATATAAATCCTAGACACGACGTCGTTTTAAGTTTAACCGGAGCGCACAACCGATCAAGGACAAGCAAACAGTAAAACCCCATCCACCGGGGGTGTTCTCGTACTCCTGCATCCGTAACTATAAATAGAGTAGGAGCAAACTCTGATGGAGAAGAACCGCCATAACTGAAAAGCCTCAGACTAGTTCTCAAGCAAACAGCAATCGAACTTTCTGGAGAGTTCATGTTAATTAATGTTAATCAATTTACTAATTAATCATTAAGCAGAAGCAACAGAGCACCCAAAACCAAAATGAGAGGCTCCAAGACTGTCGTTAGCGATACTGACTCGTCCGCCACCCAGTCTGACAGCTCCGCCACCAAGACCGATTCTGACATGATCGACGGTGAAGACGAAGAAGTTTCAGCTCCTTCCCCCGATTCATGCCCCTTCTCCGAAGGCGAGAAGGTGCTCGCTTTTCATGAGACCCAAATTTACGAAGCCAAGGTACTCATTTTCAGACACGCACACTCCCTTCCACCCTCTCTCTCTCTCTCTCTCGGCGATTGAATTCTATATGATTCGTAGGGTTAATTGCAATTTCTCGAATTTAATAGAGCGTTTTGGCTAATTGATCACGGATGAACATTTTCGGTAAATCTCACTGTGCTTTGCGTTTTGTTTGCAAGGTGACCAAAGTCGATTTCAAGATGAACGAATGGAGATTTTATGTTCATTACCTTGTAAGCATCAACTGCTTTCCTATGATTTTTTATTTTCTCTATCAAACATTTACTAAATGCCTATAATGATTATACCTGCCTTGTTTCATTTGTAAGCTTTAATTTTTAATTTTTAATTTGCTTGGAAGTGGAATGCTCTTGGATTTCCATTAATCTTCCTTCGGCATTTCCTCCATTTTGGGGTTACATTGCTTGGGTGATATAGTTACTCGTTTTGTGGTTACATCTTGATTGTATACTCTTCTATCCTGCAGGGATGGAGCAAAAAGTGAGCCCGCCTTCCTGCTTACTTATGATTCCAGAACGTTTACGAGTTTTGATTTCACATTCCTTGAACCAGGCTCTTGGATGTTGGAAGCATGGTCTACTTCAATTTTCGTTCTTGTTATTTTTTATTATCGTTTTCCATTTTAAGGGGTCTTTTCATCTCACTTATTGCACCGTATTGCTTTTTCCTTTTTGTCTTTGAAATTATGTTTATTAGACCATGGCAGATGTTAGTATTAGATCATTGCATTGAGGGAGGTTGGAAGGTTCATGGAAGATGAAGACTTTGATTAAGTTTCTCCCATTCATTCATGGGTTATTCATGCAGTTACAATCTCTTGAAACTTTTGATTTCATTTTTTTGTTTTTTGACTTTTTCTCCCTCTTGCTGTCCTCAACAGTTGGGATGAGTGGGTGCACTTGGATCGTCTGATGAAAAACACTGATGAGAATGTGAGGAAACAAAAGCAGCTCAATGCGAACCAGAGAACACACAAGAATGCAAAGCTAACACGCACGTCACAGACTAAACAAAAAGGTTATTATGGTTGGCTTTATCATCTTTAACCTTTACCTTTCTGTTTCCCAATTTTGAAAGTTATAGATTTATTCTTTCCATGCAAGTATGGAATGTATTACAATATTTGTAGTGTCTTAAAAACGAAAAGATAGATGTAGTGCAGAACTTGTATTTTTTTTTTTCTTTATTCATTAGTTTTGAACGAAGAACAGAAATGTTTGGCCTAACAAAGCAGAACTTTTGGCATGTGACCTGAACCTTCCTATTTTTTGGTGAGCTTTGAGGTTTGAGGACCATAAGTGTTGCCCTTTGAAGAGGTTTAAGGACCATAAGTGTTGTCCTTTGAAGAGGTGGAAAGAAAGAAGTGGTAGGAGTAAGTATAATGGTTATGAGAAACTGCAAAAGTAACAACGTGGTTAACAAATTTGTTCTCTGGAGAAAAGAAGTCTTTATAGGCCACTACCTCATGAAAAGATTTAACAGCATGCTTTCTTCAGTCATGATCATAAATTGGTTATGGTTCTTGAATTAGGATGATAAGAGGTTGGGTTTTGATATATATATATATATATATATATATTTTATATCAACTTCCCTTGCAAGATGAATGTGTATATAATATGCATTGCTCTTACTTTTGATATGAAATTATGTGCAGTCTCAAGAGGAAAAAAGCGAAAGAATGACTCTGTCATTAAGGTATGCTCTTTGATCCGTAGTTTGCCTATCTAGGCTTACCTCTTCCAGATATTGTGTGATCACTATGAAGAGGTTTGTTATTTAATTTAGAAGTCAACATGAACCTTAAGTTGCAGGTTTTGATTTCTTCTTTTGTTGTCAAATTTTAGGACAAAGATGCCATACCCATGGAAGATCTTGTGCTTCAAATTCCGCTCACACTAAAGAAACAACTAGTTGATGATTGTGAATTCATTACTCATCTGGGCAAGGTAGATGTGTTCCTCTATCATAATACTGAATCCATGAATGAATTGATTAAATAACGTACTATGTAAATTACATGCTTGTGCTGATAATGGTACATCGTAAAAACTTGGAATCTCAAGTTCAGACCGCATTACAGAATGGTCGATGGCATTGTTTTAACTTTTGTTATTTGTTTGGTTATGGTGATGTAGAGAGTAAATATTTCATATGGAATTCTTACTAGGATGGATGAATTGCTTTTGGAATATTTGGTCTACATGACTTGAGCATTTACAGTAGGACTAGAGATGTTCTGGCATATACTTGTCAAATGGTGGGTCTGGCATATCTGGGTTAGTCTTTGTGCACTCTAGTTGTCAGTATGTGCATATCACTTGTGAGTTTCTAATTCCGATGCATCCACTCATCGCATTTTTAATTTCCAAACAAACTCCTATATTCAGTCGTAATGAATTCCCAGTTAATGATATCCACATATTCTTGCAGCTTGTTAAACTTCCACGAACTCCTAACGTGGATGACATAATGAAGAAGTATCTAGATTACAGATCAAAGGACAGTTTGTAAGTTTCTTTCCTTTCATCTCTTTGCATCCAATCTTCTTTTATTCTTTTCTCGGGTGCCATTACAAAATACATCCATTTTGAATTTTTTTTTATTGAGAGAGTAAATTAACTTTTTATCCTCACAAGAGTGAAGAGATGGATGGGATTACCAATGTCACTTCTCATACATTCTACTGGCTGGTTATCCACTGGGTGAAAGTTGGGGTCTTAACTCAATTATTTGGACCTACAACATTCATAACTTTCAACTTCTTTATTATCTAGAATCCAATTTGGATACAGGCACTGATTTTTATTGATGGACTATTCTTAATGTGAATCTAGGAAGAAAACTCATTCAGTTGAAGAAATCCTGAAAGGACTATGTTGTTACTTTGACAAAGCACTACCAGTAATGCTTCTGTACAAAAATGAACGTCAGCAGTATGAGAAAGCAATTGCACATGATGCCTCTCCTTCATCTGTATATGGTGCTGAGCATCTGCTACGTCTATTCGGTAGGAACATATAATGCATAGCAAAGTCCATTATTTGTATTCATAATGGTGTATTTCTAAATAGAATTATTAAAATAAAAGTGCTTTTCATCATTTTTGGTGTGATCTTGAATTTGTGGTTTCTCATGTTAATGTTCTACTAAATTACTGATGGAGATTACTTCTATGTTTAATAATTATGTTGAATTTGTAAATATCCCTTCCAATACATTAAAACCCTTGATTCCTTTCCTTCCTTAAGATGCATTTTTATATTGTCCTTGTGCAAATCATAAATTGTGTTTTTAAGTGATTATGTACTCGGTATTTGAAAGTGAAAAAAAATTATCCATGGTGGATTACCTGTGAAAATTGAATTTTCATTGCGATATACTTATCTATAGTGCAGCAGAACATTATGCTGGTGCTTTGGATACCTGGGCATGTGGTGGATGACATTTCAACGTCCATGTGAATGCCAAATGTTTTCTGAAATTCATCATGCTGAATATTTTTTGGTTGCTTACTGCAGTTTTTGTAGTTTAAGCTTTTGTTATATTGAGTGCTAGTCATCATAAAGTTTGAACTTGAGATGTCATTTTTCTGGTATTTGCAGTTAAGCTCCCTGAGTTATTGTTGAATGCTAACATTGAAGAGGAGACACTGAAAGATTTGCAGCAAAAATTGGTCGACTTTCTCAAGTACTGTCTTCTACTTGCTCTCCTAAATAGATATTTGATTGTATATTTTCCAACAAGTACCTGACTTTATTATTTTTCGATGTCATTTTTACTTTTGCTGATTGATCATACATGCTATCATGAAGGTTCCTACAGAAAAATCAGAATGCATTTTTCCTCTCTACCTATCATGCACCAGATGCTGTTGAAGCGAGCACCAACAAACCAGATGTCTAAGCGGGGCATACTTGCAACAATTTGTACAGAATACCATATAACTACAGCTGTTGTGCGATGTCTCAGCGCCGTTTTCAACTTCTTTGCTCCAAAAGCTGTTGAAGCCTAATCTGCTAGTGTTGCACGTATTACTATCCTCTATGTTCATGTAACTGGTATGTCAAACTTTAGAATATGTAACTTATGTAGTCAGAACATGCCTAATGCCTTGTAAAATTCTACCGGACACGGAATGTATCCTTTGTGCAATGATAGTTTTGCCTGCCTGTGGGCTGCGACACTTTACTGATTTGTTCTCGATAAATTTTGGAACCGTATTGATCCATTTGGTTATGCAGATTTTATTTTATTTTATTTTAGGGTTACATAGGAGGAAACCGAACCAGAACACATCGTACCCTCCCTTACCATTTAGGTAGGTTTTAATTTCGGGAGCTTCACTAATATACCCAAAATAGGAGCTGAAATTATATAAAAAAAAACCTCACATGGAATGCACTTTAGAAACACACTCAAAATTCATTTACTATATGAGAAATTGGTGTTGAAGTTCCTATAAATTACATGACTGCCATTGATGCCCAATAGAAAAAAAAAAAAAAAAACTCAAAAAACACCCAAAACAAGCCTAGCCCAATTTTATAAAAAAGCTCAAACATTTTTTTTTGTTACAAAAAGTCCAGACATTTTTTTTTGGTTACAAAAAGTCCAAACATTTTATTACAACACAAAACTGTCTTGAAAACCGTAACTTCAAGTACGCATTCTTCATTAAACTATCTCTGCAAAACGTCTATTCATTTCACCGTCTTCATCATTTATGCAAACTGAAATTCCATAACTACCACCAAGCTTGATCTACTTTCAAAAACCAACACCACACACTAACCTCCACCTACAAAACAAAGACAAAATTTAAGAGAACAATTTCAACAAGAAAATGCTTCAAAGGTAAGACATTTAAAAACCAAACATTTATTGTAATAATTGCTGTAAAGTTTCAGTCTATGGTAATAACAGTATTTTATATTCAAATCCAAGACAAAATCTTGAAACTATATTGGATTTTCACTATTGGACTAACTGCATATGACTATAAAATAGTCAGTTTTCAACAACTCAAAAAAGAAAGAGATATTTAGTCCCTGTTATGTTGATTAATGGTTGTAAAGTTCCAGTATAAGGTAATAACACTATTTATTTCCTATGGAATCATTTTTCTAATGCATGTCGACCACTGTAAAGTTCTAGTATAAGGTAATAACGCTCCTAATTTCCTATGAAATCCTATTTTTAATGCATATCTACCACTATAAAGTTTCAGTATAGGGCAATAACAGTATTTTATATTCGAATATAGGACAAAATCTTGAAACTATATTGGATTTTCATTATTGAATTGATTGCATAGGACTATAAAATGGTCGGCTTTCATCAACTCAAATAGGAAAGAAATATTTAGTCATATACCTATTCTTAACACTGCTAATTTACTTTCATGTTCATTAATGGCTATAAAGTTCCAGTATGTGGTAATAACACTGATTGTTTACTCTGAAATCCTATTTCAAATGCATGTACCACCGTAAAGTTCCAGTATAGGGTAATAATATTGCTTGTTTCTAATGAAATCCTATTTTGAATGCATGTCTACCACTATAAAGTTCCAGTATAGGGTAATAACACTGCTTGTTTCCTATGAAATCCTATTTCTAATGCATATCTACTATTGTAAAGTTCCTAGTATAGGGTAATAACACTCCTAGATTCTTCTGAAATTCTATTTCTAATGCATGTCTACTCCTTGTAAAGTTCTAGTATAGGGTAATAACACTACTAGATTCTTCTGAAATCCTATTTCTAATGCATGAATAACCCTTGTAAAGTTCTAGTATATGGTAATAACACTGCTAGATTCCTCTGGAATCCTATTTCTAATGTATGTCTACCCTTTGTAAAGTTTTAGTATAGGATAATAACACTGCTAGATTCCTCTGAAATCATATTTCTAATGCATGTTTACCCATTGTAAAGTTCCAGTATAGGGTAATAGCACTCCTAATTTCATATAAAATCTTATTTCTAATGCATGTCTACTACTGTAAAGTTCCAGTATAAGGTTGTTTTTTTTTATGAAATCCTTTTTCTAATGCATGTCTGCAAAGTTCCAATATAAAGTAATAACACTGCTACCTAAAAGCAAATTATAGTCGACTCAAAAACCAATAGTGCATAAATAGAAGAAAAAAAAAACACACGAATATACTCAGATTCAATTGAAAAAACATACCTCAATTAATATGATGACCAAATCAAATATCACAAATTTGTAACCACAGCTCAAACCAAAACACAAAAGCAAATCCACAACCAAACCGAATCTGAAATCAATCCAAATTATAAACAAAAAGAAATTAAAATCACAATCTAAAACTCAAACGAATATCTAAATACAAATTAGAACGAAATTAGAAAATCCAATAGCTTATCTCCAAATCGATAATAACAAAAATAAACATATAAAATCAAGAAGAATTGGATCTACATTTCAAATTTAAACTCCAAAACTGCAAAAATTATGAAAACTTAACCAGCAACTTAATTAATTGAACATGAAATCACCCAAATCAGACTACAATAAAATCGAATATGAATTCAAATTAAAAAAAATCAAATACCTTAAATCGAAGATCGCAGATTGAATAGGATTTTATACTGAGCCAAGTCACCAATGCACCATGAGCCATTTCATCCCTTAAATCCGCCAAGTCATTGTCCATTTGCTCATGTTGTAAATCCTCCAAATTTTTCACAAATCCAGCATCTAATGGATTGCCAGTGCCAATGCCTTGACTTCAACTTTTGTCATGCCATTTGGACTAACATTCTTGAAGGCAGAGCCTTCGTCAACTCCATCTTCCAAAGCATTACTGCTTGATGTTCCTTGAACTGAGATGGCTGCAAAGTTTTGACCCACGAGCTTGGAAAGGGGTCTCCTAGTTTTCCTATATCCAAAAGACGAATTAATTAGAATTAGAAGAAATAGTTACCTTACACAATCAGAATCCTATGACTTCATCATTCTTATTTTTTAGAGAGAGAGAGAGAGAGAGAGAGAGAGTTACTTGAGAACAGAGCTTAGGATTTCAATTTTATTAGAGGATGAAGATGAAGATGAGAGGCTGGAGGTTCTGAGTTCTGATATGGTGTTTATTAGGAATTCCAATTTTATTTTAAAAGGGTAATAAAGGTATTTCATCTTAATAATTAAATTAAAAAATATACAGCTGTTGATTTTTGGATTTATTTTGGGTGTGTTTATATACATTAAATAGTGTAGGGTATTTTTATAGTTTTAACTTTTATGTCTAGAAATGAATATTTAACTAATTTTCTATTTAATTTCCTAGCAATCCTACGATAATTAAGGGCGGAAAATTGTTGACAAGCTTGATTTGGCTTTAGTATCGGGAGAAATTATAGAATAGTACAGTATACCACGTCAATATGTGATACTCCTATTTAAATATTGACATGTGTCCATTTTAAAATAGAAATTAAATATTTGTTTACAGCTGGACTTATATTGTGAAATAAAATTTGAAATTTGAAAAACAGAAAAAGAAAAAAAAATATTCCCAATCGCCGCCGCTCCCCTAAAACCCCACTACGTTCCATGGGTGCCATCCCTCTCTCTTCCTCTTCCTCCCCGTCTCTTTTCCTCTTCACCATTGCCATCGGCGTCCAAACCCTCATCTTCCTTAATTCCCCTTTCTTTGAAATTGATGATGACAACCTTTCCCATCATCATACTATTTCGAAACCCATATCCAATACTGTAACTCCTTGGTAACAATTACTTCAATCAATACAATACAACAATTCTCTCAAGGGGTCTCTCTGTTTGCATTCACTCTAACATTTCCCAACCATTAACACAAACACCAATGCTTCCATAATTCCATTTCATCATCATCATAATCATCATAATCATCAATACTAGTTTTCTCTACCTCTCTTTGAACTTCATTACCTACAATTACTATAAGGGTTGAAAAGGAAAAGGAAAAAGGAAGAGGAAAAGGAAGAGAAAGGGAGATGGGTGGCAGTCATGACAGGTTGTGTGGAGATGGGTGGCGGTCATGTCATGTTTTTGGGATTAAAGGTGTTGGGTTCGGGAGGGGTTGCTGTTGGGAATTCTCTTTTTCTTTTTCTTTTTTCTGAAGTTTTTCTATTTTATAAAAATTAAGAATTAAGAAATAAATCCAGCTGTAAAAAAGTTTAATTTATATTTTAAAATGAATACATAGTAATATTTAAATGGAAATATCACATGTTGACGTGATACATCTATAATATTTTATAATTTCTCCCGCATCGGGTGGGTTGATTTAACTTTATCTATTAAATAATGGAGGCGTATTTAGTGCGGCGGTTGGATTCTTCCAATTTTCCCCAGCGTTGGTTCTCCGTCAACCCAATCGAAGACATTCAAAACCTTGTCGGGGGCGTGGTCCTACTGCTACAGACTAGTATTTCTTCAAATACCTCCGTAGCAGCCAGTGCCCCTTTCATTTACAATGGCAATGGGTACTCTGTTTCTCATTTTTCTTCTCTCTCTGGCCATTCATTCTCCACCTTCTTCTTCAACCTCCGACTCATTGAGCAGAGGCTCCTCCCTCTCTGTAGAGAAACCAGAAGATGTTTTAGTTTCAGCTGATGGTGTTTTCACTGCTGGCTTCCACCAAGTGGGCAACAATTCATTTTGTTTTGCCATTTGGTTCACAGAGCCATCAATCTCCGACCACTATCGAAACCGCACCGTTGTCTGGATGGCCAATCGTGACCAACCGGTGAACGGAAAACGCTCAAAGCTCTCCCTCCAAAAAACTGGTAACCTCATATTAACTGATGCGGGTCAGTCCATTGTTTGGGCCACAACCACTACTTCCCTCTCACCAGCTCACTTGAGCCTCCAAAACTCTGGTAATCTGGTTTTACTTCACTCGGGGAGTGTCGTTTTATGGCAAAGCTTTGATTCTCCAACTGATACCCTCCTCCCACTCCAGCCCTTCACCAGAAAAGCAACACTTATCTCTACCAGAAGCCAGAGCAACTTCTCCTCTGGTTTCTATAAGCTGTTCTTCAACAATGACAACCTTCTTCGTCTTCTTTTCGACGGTCTCGAGATTTCCAGTGTTTATTGGCCCGACCCTTCTCGTGTGAGTTGGGATAATGCAAGGTCCACCTACAACAACAGCAGAAATGCCATGCTTGATTCCTTAGGTAGTTTTATCTCATCAGACAACTTGACTTTTCTGTCAGCCGATTATGGCGCAAAGCGGCAGAGAAGACTGAGGATTGATTTTGATGGTAATGTTCGATTGTATAGTCGAGAAAATTCTGGAGAGAAATGGGTAGTTTCATGGCAGGCCATCTCGGATTCTTGCATGATCCATGGGATTTGCGGAACAAACAGCGTGTGTAGCTATGACACTGGTATTGGTAGAAAATGCACATGCCTTCCAGGATATCAGATTATAAATCATACTGATTGGTCTTTTGGGTGTGAACCACAATTCAACCACTCTTACACCAAAGTTAATAAGTCCAGTTTCCTAAAACTTTCTCAAGTTGAGTTCTCTGGTTACGATTATAGCTCCTACCAAAATCGCAGCTATGGAGAGTGCGAGAGCATATGCTTGGACCTGTATAACTGCAGGGGGTTCCAATACACATTTGACAGTGGAAGTGGTGTTTATAACTGCAACCCGAAGACGCAGTTACGAAGTGGTCGCAGATCGGATTTACAAGGATACCTCTATCTGAGACTGCCTAAAGACTACCTCTTCTCAAATCACTCTGACATGAAGTACCTAAAACAATTTGGGCTTAATTGCGCAGACAGAGTTATTTATCTTGACCGGCAGTACGTAAAAAAGCATGTTAGTAAGCCAGTAAAATTCCTGCTGTGGTTTGCCTGTGGATTGGGAGGGTTTGAGATCATTTGTCTCCTTTTGTTTTTCGGTTTGTTAAGTAGTAGAACTCGGAAAAGTTCCAAACAGGATATGCATGATGGATACCTTCTTGCTGCAACTGGGTTCAAAAGATTTAGCTATGCGGAGCTCAAGAAGGCGACATGGGGTTTTAGTGAAGAAATTGGAAGAGGTGCCGGAGGAATTGTGTACAAGGGTGTATTGGCTGATGAACGAGTTGCAGCAATTAAGTTGCTTAATGAAGCTATTCAAGGAGAAGCTGAGTTTCTAGCTGAAGCTAGCACCCTTGGGAGGCTGAACCATATGCACTTGATAGAAATGTGGGGATACTGCTCAGAGGGAAAGCGAAAGCTGCTTGTTTATGAGTACATGGAGCATGGTTCCTTGGCACGCAATTTGTCTTCCAATGTTCTTAATTGGGAGAAGAGGTTTGAGATTGCTGTAGGCACAGCAAAAGGACTTGCTTATCTGCATGAAGAGTGCTTGGAGTGGGTTTTACACTGTGATGTCAAGCCTCAAAACATACTCTTGGACTCGAATTACCAACCAAAGGTGGCTGATTTCGGCCTTTCCAAGCTATTCAACAGAGGGGAGCTTAAGAATTTGAGCTTTTCGAGGATAAGAGGAACCAGAGGTTACATTGCTCCAGAGTGGGTTTACAATCTGCCCATCACATCCAAAGTGGATGTATACAGCTACGGGATTGTTGTGTTGGAGATGGTAACCGGAAAGAACCCGACAATGGGCGTGGATGCTATTGACGGGGAGCAGAGAAGACTGATCATGTCTGTTAGGGAGAAGGTAAATGGAACTAGTGCTATTGGACCACAGATGGGAATGATCATGGACCCCTCGTTCGAAGGTGAATACGATGTGGAGAAGATGGAAATTCTTCTAAGGGTCGCTTTACAATGCGTAGAGGAAGACAAAGATGCAAGACCAACTATGAGACAAGTTGTTGAGACGCTTCTGCACCATGACAAGGATTAAGGGTAACACCGTTAGGCAAGACGTTTGGATCTTATGAGGTTGTGGTGCTTGGAAAGTCCAAGGTGCTCAGCTTTGCTCAGCAGCAAATATGATAGTAGTGATTTTGTTTAAGTCTTTCTTTCTTTGCAATATGTACGCAGCTTCTCAGTTCACACTAATGAACGAAATAATTGAGGAATTTTTGGATCATTCAAACAATGACTCTCTTTTTGAGTCGAAGTAAACTCCCTTAAAAGCCAAAGCAGGCCAAAAAACAAACAGAACAAGGACCGGCGCCCAACAAAAAGGGGCCAAAAAAGAAAAACAGCAACACCAAAACAAGGCAAGACAAAAAATAAGGAAAGTCACTCCAGTGGACCCGGGAGGCCATCGCTAGAAAGAACGAGTCTTACGGCTTGAAGATGAAACATAACCTGTCCTGGTCTCCGTCCCAATTGCAAGTAAAAATCTTTATAGCTGTGGTCCTACAAAACAATGACAGCCACATGTTATGTTATGGTCTGTTTCTATTTTTTTTTGGGTAAAGAGGCGGCTCTGTTTATGCAGGTTTCCTAACGCGTATCGGGCGGGTTGATTTAACTTTATTTATCAAATAATGGAAGCGTATTTAGAGCGTAGTTGGATTGGATGTATATAATATAAGTGCGTGTTTAGGCTGTAGAAAAGTGCGTGTTTATTGGATGCTTCCAATTTTCCTCAACCTTGGTCTCCGGCGGCAACGCAATTGAAGAAAGTCAAAATCATTGTGGGTGTTGGTCCTACTGCTACTACACACTAGTATTTTACTTCTGCACATGCCTCTGTAGCAGCCAAAGCACCGCTTTCATTTCCAATGGGTACTCTGTTCCTCATTTTTCTTCTCTCTCTGGCCATTCATTCTCCACCTTCGTCTTCAACCTCCGACTCTTTGAGTTTGAGCAGAGGCTCCTCCCTCTCTGTTGAGAAACCAGAAGATGTGTTAGTTTCAGCTGATGGTGTTTTCACTGCTGGCTTTCACCAAGTCGGCAACAACTCATTTTGCTTTGCCATTTGGTTCACCGAGCCTTCATCATCTGACCACTACCAAAACCGCACAATAGTTTGGATGGCCAACCGAGACCAACCGGTGAATGGGAAACGCTCAAAGCTCTCCCTCCTAAAAACTGGTAATCTCATCTTAACTGATGCTGGTCAGTCCAATGTTTGGGCCACAACCACCACTTCACTCTCACCAGTGCACTTAACCTTACAAAATTCTGGTAGCCTGGTTTTACAGAAGTCGGATCATTCTGTTTTATGGCAAAGCTTTGAGTTCCCAACTGACACCCTTCTTCCGCACCAACCACTCACCAGGAACACAATTCTTGTCTCCACGAGAAGCCAGAGCAACTTCTCCTCTGGTTTCTATAAGCTTTTCTTCGACAATGACAACCTCCTCCGTCTACTCTATGATGGCCTTCAGACTTCAAGTGTCTATTGGTTTGAGCCATGGCTTGCAGGCCAGGATGCTGGAAGGTCCACAGACAATAGCAGTAGAATTGCAGTGCTAGATTCATTGGGCAATTTTACTTCATCTGATAAATATACACTAATGGCAGCTGATTATGGTGCGAAGTCACAGAGAAGATTGACTGTTGATTCTGATGGAAATGTTCGGTTGTATAGCAGGAAAAAGCCAGGAGACAAATGGGCTGTTTCAGGGCAAGTCATTTCCGATCCATGTAAGATTCATGGCGTTTGTGGAGTTAATAGCGTCTGTAGCTATGATCCTGGTCATGGTAGGAAATGCTCTTGCATTCCAGGTTACCGTTTGATCAACCATACTGATTGGAATTATGGTTGTGAGCCTCAATATAATTACACTTGCAGCAAAGGTGAGTCCACTTTCTTTAAACTTTCAAAGCTTGAGTTTTTCGGGTATGATTATGGCTACTTCACGAATTACACCTACGAGGATTGTGAGAACTTGTGCTTGAAACTATGCAACTGCAAAGGATTTCAGTACTCTCGTATCCCTGGCAAACCGACTTATAGCTGTTACCCGAAGACGGTGTTACTCAATGGATACAGATCACCTAGCTTTTTTGGAGACTTGTATTTGAGAGTGCCAAAAAACCATTTATTATCTTACCAGAAGCCCCAAGAAGAGTATAGGTTAAATTGCCTAGGGACAGTTGTTGGTCTAGATAGAAATTATGTAAAAGCCAGTGTAACTGGTTCAGTGAAGTTCCTATTGTGGTTTGCCTGTGGAGTTGGAGGGTTTGAGATCATTTGTATCCTTCTGGTTTTGGGATTATTACGTAGTACCAAGCAAAATTCCAATGAGGATATGCAGGGCTACGTACTTGCGGCAACAGGATTCAAAAGATTCAGCTATGGGGAGCTGAAGAAGGCGACGCGGGGTTTCAGTGAAGAGATCGGAAGAGGAGCTGGAGGAATTGTGTACAAAGGTGTATTGGCTGATCAAAGAGTTGCAGCAATTAAGATGCTTAATGGGGCTGACCCAGGAGAAGCTGAATTTCTAGGTGAAGCTAACACCATTGGGAGGCTGAACCATATGCACTTGATAGAGATGTGGGGATTTTGCTCAGAGGGAAAGCACAGGCTTCTTGTTTATGAGTACATGGAACATGGTTCCTTGGCACAAAATTTGTCTTCCAATGTGCTTGATTGGGAAAAGAGGTTTGAAATTGCTGTGGGCACAGCAAAAGGTCTTGCTTATCTGCATGAGGAGTGCTTGGAGTGGGTTTTACACTGTGACGTTAAGCCTCAAAACATACTCTTAGATTCTAATTACCAACCAAAAGTAGCAGATTTTGGCCTCTCCAAGCTATTCAACAGGGGCGGCCTTAAAAATTCAAGTTTTTCAAGGATAAGAGGAACCAGGGGTTACATTGCTCCAGAGTGGGTGTACAATCTACCTATTACATCAAAAGTGGATGTATACAGCTATGGGATTGTTGTGTTGGAGATGGTGACCGGAAAGAACCCGACAATGGGCGTGGATGTCATTGATGGTGAGCAAAGAAGGCTGATCCTGTGGGTGAGGGAGAAGGTGAATGGAACTATTGATATTGCGTCAAGGATGGGAGAGATCATAGACCCTTCTTTTGAAGGTAATTATGATGTGAAAAAGATGAAGATTTTGTTGGAAGTGGCTTTACATTGTGTCGAGGAAGACAAAGATGCAAGACCTACCATGAGCCAAGTCGTTGAGATGCTTCTGCAGCTTGAGAAAGACGAATCTCATTAGAGTGCAACAGTGAGTGATGGCTTGCTGTCCTGGGTCCGTTGTCATGGTATTATTAAGCACTACATATCACATCTAAATATAGTTTATTTTTATTTTCTTTCAACTGTCAGTTGTCATGGTCTTAAAGGCTGGTTCCCAATATAGTTTCTTTATGTTCTGTTCCTGTAAGCGGTAACACAAAAGTCATCTTTAACTTACCTTTCTGTTTCCCCATTTTGAAAGCTATAGATGTATTATTTCCATGCAAGTATGGAATGGATTACAATTTTTGTATTCTACAAAATATATATAAAAAAATTTAGTGCAGAACTTGTAGTTTGGTGATTTAGAATTAGATCATTACATTGAGGGAGGTTGGGAGGTTCATCGAAGGTGAAGACTTTGCTTAAGTTTCTCCCATTTATTCATGGGTTATTCATGCGTTACAATCTCTTGAAACTTTTGAATTATTTTATGTTTTTGACTTTTTCTCTCTATTGCTGCCCTCAACAGTTGGGATGAATGGCTACTAGGGGTGGGCAATCAGGCCGAGATTCCGAGAAGCTGGCCAAACGTTTGATCTGATTTTAAAAAAACAAAATTAGGGCTTGTTCAATATAAATCTCTACATTTTCTATTTCTTAGACATATACCCATCATTCTATAAATTTATGTGTAAAACTCAATTTTAAATTTAAATGACCAGTATGATATAGTCGTAGTATTTTTATGTTTTTACATCGTTGCCACTAAACTTCATATTTTATTTATAACTAACCTCTTGGCACATGCTCACGCATGTACCAATTGGTTTTATTTTTTAATTTTTTATTTTATTTTTAGAATTAATAAAATATAACATGGGTAGTTATGTTCCATAAAAGTAGGAACTATTATCTGATTTTGTTTTTAATTTTAATTTTTTTTAATATGAAAAAAGTGAATTTACCATATTATCATCATTTCATTAATAATTTCAATTCTTAATGTTTGAATTAACCAAGGCTATTTTTTGGTATTTTGAATGTTTCACCATTCTCTGCCTTTGCTTTATATATATATAGATTTATTTCAAGCATTTCATTAACTGCCATAATTGTAATTAATATACTCCCTATTAATAGCATATCAATCACCCAATTTCTTTTAGTTGTCATTCCCTCTCACATCTCACCTCCTAAAATTGCAAACAAAAAAAAAATCTATAAATTACATATCCAATAATTTACCTATGAAAAATATAATATAAATATATACATATAAAATATAGGTATATTATTTACCCACAAAAAAAAAAAACCAAAGTCAGTTACTTTGTTATTGTGTATATTTTTTATAATTAAAAATAGGTACACATAAATTTATATAAAATATAAGTACATTATTTACCTACAGGTAAATTATTTTACAATATACCTATAAATGTGTATAGTACATTATTTGGAGAGGAAAAATAGGTACATTATTAGAGGAAAAAAAATAGGTAAGTTATTTGGAGAGAGAAAATAGGTTCATTTAAAAAAATTACTTTTAATAAAACAAATAATAGGTATTTTATTCAGAGAAATAAGGCTATATTATTTATAGAAAAAAATAGGTACATTATTTAGATAAATAATAGGTACTTTATTTGTAGTAGGTATATTATTCAAATGGTAGGTATATTGGATGACATATAATACCTAAATTCTAATTGTAAGTACATTAAAAGTAATGTAGGTATATTGGATGTCGTATAATGTAGGTATATTGGAATATATAATTATGTACACTTTTCATACTAGGTAAATTATATTTTTCATAAAACAAACAAATAATAGGTACATTATTTTTTCAACATAATTAGTATGTACAGTTATATTCATAAACAATTATAAAGTGGATTATTAGTCATGTATAATTCAGAAAAAGAAAATAACATAAATATTTTATTAAACAAACCGATTACCTAAATTTGAATTTACTGTTAAATTTTTAAAAAAATATTTCAAAATTAATTCCTACATCTATTACAACCATTTGGAGATCTTTCCAAATTCAACATCTGTCATTATATACAATCCAATTAAAAACTGTTTCTATATTGATTCCTACATTAATATACAAAATGCAATAATGGCTTAGTTGGGGGTATTTCTGGAATCTGAAAAGTACAATAAATCAGATTTTATGCTTAATTAGGTAACTTACTGAGTTGGATGTTTATTTATACAAATTGGGTATTATTTATAGGAACAAAAAGTGAAGGGTTGTAGGTACGGTAAATTGAATTTGAAGGGTGTAAGCCAAATTTATTAAAAAAATAATTTAATTTCGGTGGAGAACTCAACCAAACTGATCAACTCAGTATGGTTTCCAATTTGCAAATCATCAAACTACTGGTTCACCTAAATAAGACCGATGGTGTAAATATGTTAATAATTAGGGAAAGTTGGAGGTAAGAAGTTTCGAACCATGCCTCCCTTCAACATGAAAACCAAAACCAAACCACACCTCACTGCTTGTTCCGATTACTAAGACTCCGGCATACGATTTTGGCTCAACATCAAATCAAACTAAACCGAGCCCACCCTAGTGGGTACACTGGATTGTCTGATGAAACACATTGATCATGAAGGAAGTTGAAGTTTCACTCAAATTGGAAATTAGGGGAGTAACCCAACTCCTTACACGTCCTCGTACGTGTAGCAATTTTTCAAGCCTAACGTGTGGACAACATATATTGGGTGAAGTGGAGATACATTTGGATTGGAAGGGGTTGAACTTTTTGTATCTTTATTGTGTGGTTTAAGAAGATTCAGACGTGGTTGCTTAAGGTTACATCCATGCTGCCACTGGATTCAGAAAATTCAGTTACTTTGAGTTGAAAAAGGCCACACAAAGTTTCACATAAGAGATTGGAAGGGGGATGGAAGCTAATTTTCCCACTCCTCACTTACACTCATTTTGTTGGCAATTGTATGTTCTCACTCATCTTTTTTACACTTACACCCCTTGTGTGTGATAGTAAAAAATATTAAAACAGAGGGGAATGTAAGGCCTTCTCCAACCCATGAGGAGCTAAACCCAAATTTTTCCCCTCCAAAAATTAACTATTTGGGTTTTGCCTGGCCCTAAGTCGTTTTTTTTTATGGAAAACTTTTCTTCATTTAATCTTTTTAAATAATGTCATAATTTAATTTTTGAACAATTTGACCTAAAAAAATTTGAAATTCAATGAATTTAATTTTGGTAGATTAATTGAGAAATGAAAGTATGAGAATGAAAGGAGATTGATGAAATTGACAAAGGAAAAATAGATTGAGAAATAGAAAAAATATTTTTGGTAGATTAATTGAGAAATGAGTGAGTATTTATAGAGTTTGGAGTGAGTTTTGGGGTTGGGTCTTATTTGGATTAATTTAAAATATTATTTTGACCGTTAGATTTAAATTTCAGTCGTTGGATCTTTTTTTTAACCATTAAAATAGCTTAAATTTAATTTAGATCGTTGATTTAAAGTTACTATTAGAAATTTTTTTTTAAAGGAAATTAGAATTGCAACGGCAACTTAAGCTGAAATAACACCAGTAGCTCGGGTCCCAATCTCTTTTTTAAAGTTACTATTATATATTTTTTTTAAAGACATTTGAATTGCAATGGCAACTTCAGCAAAGCCGACACGTGGCATGTGTCGCGTCAAGCCAGTAGACAAAGCCACCAGTGCAAGCCCCAGTGTCTTTTCTGATGCACATGGGTTGTGCCATCTGTTGGTAGGCTCCACTGAATAGTTTTCAGTATTTAGGTCCAAGTTTGGATTTTCCCAAATTTTGGCCCCTTCACTTTCTTAGGTTGGGAGAGATTTTGGGCAATAATTTTGAATATTTTGGGTTTAGCCTCTTGGGTTAGAGATGACCTAAGTGAACAAAAAAGAAGTGGGAAAATCAGCACCTTATTATATAATATAAAATAAATAAAAAACTATTTATTGATTAGAGCATATGGTTGAGCTGAAACTGATCGAGCAAATGGATAAACAAGCCTTACAAAAGAAAAATCCAACATATGCAAGTTTGGGCCTCGAGTTCGAAATTAGGCTCATGACCAGTCGTTTCAAAGAGGATGCCGAGATGAATGCAACTCACCACTTTGTTGTGACATATGAGCTTTTTTTTAGTCAAATTTCATCGTTTGCTTTGACTTTTTAGCATTTAAATTTTTTTGGATATTATTGGAAATTTTTGTATGTTCCCCTTTTTTTCTTTTTTTCTTTTTCCAATTATGATTTCCTAGTGTGCCTAGGGTTGAAGGGACCCATTAGCATGTCTCCGGATCATTATTCGTTCAATAAATCTTCAGGTTTTACTCAAATTCCTAGTGGATTCTAGTTTTCTGATGTATTCAGGCCTTGTTCTTAAAGGTCATCGTCAATTTCCCTTTCCCTTCTAACACGATGAGTCATTTTAAATTTTTATTTTTATTGGTATTGCTAGTTTATTTTTGTTTCTATAGGGGAGTTGTTAGGTGCCTTCATGGTGGCACTCCCGACCTTGGGGAAATTCCATTGCGACGTCTAAGACCAGTTTTTCTGAAGTGTGCGACTTGTGAATTTAAAAATAATAATAATAATTGGTGGGTAGAGTAGAATAAGTGAACGTCAAAAATTTTCTTTATTGAAATTACAGCGTGACGTGCGGTCCTTCATGCAAGTAACCCTAAACCCTAATTGTCTTATATATGCACACAACTTTTGACCATGGTTGATGGTTGCTTCTGATTTCCATTAAATTCATGGCTGCAACATGCTTCTTCCTTGTCCTTCTTTCTCTGGCACTATTTTCTCCTTTGGCAGTTTCATCAGCGTCCTATACTGATTTGAGCGCAGGCTCATCTCTTTCAGTGGAAAACCCAGCTGATACCTTGACTTCATCAAATGGCATGTTTTCAGCTGGGTTTTTTCAAGTGGGTGAAAATGCATATTCCTTTGCAATATGGTTCACAGAGCCATCCCCAACTCACAACCTCACCGTGGTTTGGCTGTCAAACCGTGACCAGCCGGTCAACGGTAGGGGCTCCAAGCTCATCTTGCAAAAGAATGGTAATCTTATTCTAACAGATGCTGGCAAATCCACCATCTGGTCTTCCAACACTGTTTCCAATTCATTCACCAAATTACTTCTTCATGACAATGGCAATCTTGTCCTCCTCACTCTGCAAGGTCTTGCTTTGTGGGAAAGCTTTGCTTCAACAACAAACACCCTTTTACCTCAACAACCACTCACCAGAAACACAAAGCTTATCTCTTCAAGAAGCCTCACCAACTATTCCTCTGGCTTCTACTCTTTTTCTTTCGACAATGAAAACACTCTCCGCCTTCTCTACAATGGCCCCGAGCTTTCGAGCATTTACTGGCCTGACCCTTGGCGTGTAAGCAGGGAAGTTGGGAGGTCCACATACAACAACTCTAGAATTGCCATGTTTGATCATTTGGGCAGTCTAAGTGCATCGGACAATTTTAGCATTTCGTCAGCGGATTATGGTGCAAAGTTGCAGAGAATACTAAAGATGGATGCTGATGGTAATGTCCGATTATACAGCCGAGCACAGCAAGGAGGTACATGGGTTGTTTCATGGCAAGCCATTTCGGAACAATGCAGAATTCATGGAATTTGCGGGGCTAATAGTTTGTACAGCCATGTCCCTAGTTTTGGTAGGAAATGCTCATGTCTTCCAGGATATGAGATGAGGAACAAAATTGATTGGTCTTATGGGTGTCAACCTCAACCTGCAGGTGATCATTTCAATCTGTCCTGGTCCTGCAACAATAGTACTGCTGCTCGGGATGCGTTCGGTTTTATGCATCTTCCTCATGTTGAATTCTATGGCTATGATTTCGGTTTCTATTCAAATTACACCTTAGAAAGGTGCAGAGTTTTGTGCTTGGAATTGTGCAACTGCGCAGGTTTCCAATACAAATATAACCCTCGGAAAAATTGTTTCCTTAAGGCTCAATTGGAAAATGGACGCCGCACGCCTGGTTTTGATGGAGACCTCTACTTGAAACTACCCAAATCCATCCTTTCCTCCTATAATGCTTCAGCTGAAGAATCCAATTATGTGTGCTCAGACAAACTCACAAGATCACTTGACAGAACGTACGAAAAAAGTGGTCCAAATGGTTCTGTTAAGTTTATGCTTAAATTTGCATATGCGGTGGGAGTAGCTGAGATTGTTTGTGTCTTTCTTGTTTGGTATTTTATGCGTAGAAGAACTGGCCGAGAAGATTCAGATGTGGTTATGCAAGGATACCATCATGCTGCAACTGGATTTAGATGATTTAGTTACTCGGAGTTGAAAAAGGCCACACGAGGTTTCATAGAAGTGATTGGAAGAGGTGGGGGAGGAACTGTATACAAAGGCTTATTGCCTGATCAAAGAGTTGCAGCAATCAAGCAACTGAATGGTGCTAACCAGGGGGAAGCAGAGTTCCTTGCAGAAGTGAGCCTCATAGGGAAGTTGTACCACATGAATTTGATAGAGATGTGGGGATATTGTGTGGAATAAAAGCATAGGCTCTTGGTGTATGAGTATATGGAGCATGGTTCCTTGGCAGAAAAGTTATCTTCCAATGTGCTTGATTGGAAGCAAAAGTTTGAAATTGCTGTGGGGACAGCAAAAGGTCTGGCTTATTTACATGAAGAATGCTTGGAATGGGTTTTGCACTGTGATGTAAAGCCTCAGAACATACTTCTAGACACTAATTATAATCCAAAGGTTGCAGATTTTGGACTTTCCAAGCTACTAAACAGAGGTGAACAGAGCAATTTGAGATTTTCAAGGATCAGGGGAACCAGAGGTTACATAGCGCCGGAGTGGGTTCAGAATATGCGCATCACTTCCAAAGTGGATGTTTACAGCTATGGGATTGTGGTGTTGGAGATGCTGACTGGAAAGAGCCCAGCAGAAATTGTTCAAGCAATAGAAGATGGAGAGGAGACACATGAAAAGATGATGGTTACATGGGTGAGGGAGAAGATGAATGGAGCATTTGCAAATGCAGAGAGCCAAATGGGAGATGATTATGAACAAGGTAGACTTGAAATTCTTGTTAAAGTGGCTCTTCAATGCTTAGAGGAAGACAAAGATGCAAGACCTACAATGAGTCAAGTTGTTGAGATGCTTCTACATCATGAAAACAATTGATTAGAACGGTGGCATGCTCATACAAATACAATGGTTTAATTTCTTCCTTGCTTTTTTAAATAAATCAAAGGATTCGGCGAGATTAGCCCCCGCCAGTCCCTTGATTATAATTTCTGCTTAAATATACCTTGCCTGTGGACTGTATGATTTTGATTTTAAAGAAACATCATAAGTTACAAGAATAAAAGATGTATATACCAAACTCCATACTTCTAACTTCCAAGTCTAGAACACAGCTAGGCATTGTGGGAAAATATTTAGACCCCCATCTGGCAAATTGTTGCACTTCCAGATACATTTGTGGGATCTGATCCAAAAGAACCTTGGGCTGGGTTGAGAAAATAACGAAGACAGAAAAGACCCAAGTTTATATAAAGTCCAAGCATATTGGGCCTAGGTGATAAAGCTTTTTATTTTTTATTTTTTATTTTATTTTAAGGTTCAGGATTTGAACTTTGGCATGTTGAAGTTTGGGCGAAGTCTTGCATTCTGGCTTCGAGGTCTAAATTTTGACATTTTAGAGCATGTAGAAGTTTGAATTCTCAGTCAAATTTCCTTTGAGGATGCTGCCATGGTAGCTAATGCGTGGTCTCTTGTAGCACCCAGGACCAATTCTTTCTTCTTATTCTTAATCTTATTAGTTTAATTGAAGCAAATGCATTTGGGTAGTTTTCAATCATATCAATGGTAGTTAGTTTGTCCCAGCCTTTGTTTTTCTACGCGGGCGGCAACGACCAAGCAGCTATAGAATTTCTTTCGTTTTTAGCAGCTTCGTTATGAGCAGGAGATCAATTATTTTAATGTTTTCTTGGACAAAGATGAGTTATGTCACAAATACTATATTTATGTAAGATATTGTGTATCCGTCGATACGTCTGGTTGTGCAATTATGATATCTCATTTTTTTTTCTAAATCAAACAAAATAGTCCAGTGGACCAAGTCGAACACATCGTGACATACATTATATCATATCATATACACATATAAGTGTTTGACCTTCCAGACTAAACGTCACAAATTCATACAAGTTGTAACCTTCCTTTTTATAAATGCAACTGTCTTTGCTTCTCTGGGGATCACAATAATTGGCAAAAGCTCTGTAGCACCGTTATGTGATCAATCATGGACGCCTATATGGTTTTTTTGTTTCTTTTGTTGACACTATTTTCTCAATTAGGATCATCATCATCCTATAGTACAATGAGCATGGGCTCATCTCTCTCTGTGGAAAATCCAGCTGATATTTTGATCTCACCAAATGGCATGTTTTCAGCTGGGTTTTTTCAAGTAGGTGAAAATGCATATTGCTTTGCAATATGGTTCACAGAGCCATCCCCAACTCACAACCTCACCGTGGTTTGGATGGCAAACCGTGATGAGCCAGTCAACGGTAGGAGCTCCAAGCTCACCCTCCAAAAAAAAGGAAATCTTATTCTCACAGATGCTGGCAAATCCACCATCTGGTCCTCCAACACTGTTTCAGCTTCATTAGCCCGATTGCATCTCAACGACACTGGCAATCTTGTTCTACTCACTGTCAAGGGTGTTGCTATGTGGGAAAGCTTTGCTTCGCCAACAGACACCCTTCTACCTCACCAACCACTTACAAGGAACACCAAGCTTCTCTCTTCAAGAAGCCTCACCAACTATTCCTCTGGCTTCTACTCACTTTTTTTCGACAATGACAACACTCTCCGCCTTCTCTACGATGGCCCCGAGGTTTCAAGTATTTACTGGCCTGATCCTTGGCTTCTAAGTATCGTAGCTGGGAGGTCCACTTACAACAACAGTAGAATTGCCAAGTTTGATAACTTGGGCAATTTTAGTGCATCCGATGATTTCACCATTTTGTCATCGGATTATGGTGCAAAGCGGCAGAGAATAGTGAAGATGGATGCTGATGGTAATGTTCGAATGTACAGTCGAAAGCAGCCGGGAGATACTTGGGTTGTTACATGGGAAGCAGTTTTGCAACCATGCAAAATTCATGGAATTTGTGGGGCTAATAGTTGGTGCAACTATGTTCCTAGTTTTGGTAGGAAATGCTCATGCGTTCCAGGCTATGTGATTAGAAATAAAAATGATTGGATTTATGGTTGTCAACCAGAATTTAATCTGTCCCACAACAATAGTATTGCTGCTCGTGATCAGTTTGATTTTATGTTCATTCCTCGCGTTGAGATGTATGGGTTCGATTTTGGGATCTTTTATAATTACACCTGGGAAAAGTGCAAAAATTTCTGCCTGGATTTAGGAAACTGTACAGGGTTCCACTTCAAATATGACTCAGGTGGTGGTGGTTTTTATAATTGCTTCCCAAAGATGCAATTACGAAATGGATACCGTTCGCCTGGTTTTGTTGGAGACCTGTATGTGAAACTACCCAAATCAATCCTTTCTTCCTATAATGTCACTGAAGCTGAAGAATCCAACAATATTTGCTCAGACAAACTTGCAAGAGAGCTGGACAGAATATACCAAAAAGGCAACACAAATCAGTCTGTCAAGTTTATGCTGGAATTCGCATCTGGGCTAGGAGCACTTGAGGTTGTTTGTGTCTTTCTTGTTTGGTTTTTTCTGACCAGAAGAAACGGTGGAGATCAATTAAATTCAGATGATGTGGTCACACAAGGCTACCTTCATGCTGCCACTGGATTCAGAAGATTTAGTTACTCTGAGTTGAAAAAGGCCACAAGAGGTTTCAAAGAAGAGATTGGAAGGGGAGGGGGAGGAATCGTGTACAAAGGCGTATTGTCTGATCAACGAATCGCGGCAATCAAGCAATTGAATGGTGCTAACCAAGGGGAAGCAGAGTTCCTTGCAGAGGTGAGCCTTATTGGGAAGCTGTACCACATGAACTTAATTGAGATGTGGGGATATTGTATGGAAGGAAAGCATAGGCTTTTGGTGTATGAGTACATGGAGCATGGTTCCTTGGCAGAGAAGTTATCTTCCAATGTGCTTGATTGGAAGACAAGGTTTGAAATTGCAGTGGGCACAGCAAAGGGACTAGCTTATTTACATGAAGAATGTTTGGAATGGGTTTTGCATTGTGATGTGAAGCCTCAGAACATACTCTTGGACTCTAATTACAAACCAAAAGTGGCTGATTTTGGATTGTCCAAGCTACTAAACAGAAGTGAGTTTAGCAACTCAAACTTCTCAAGAATAAGAGGAACTAGAGGTTACATGGCTCCAGAGTGGGTTCACAATATGCCCATCACCTCCAAAGTGGATGTATACAGCTATGGGATTGTTGTGTTGGAATTGCTCACTGGAAAAAGCACAGCGGAAAGTGTTCATGGAGTAGAAGGTGGAGGTGACACACAGAAAAGGATGCTGGCTACATGGGTGAGGGAGAAAATGAATGAAGCATTTGCAGATGCAAAGAGCCCAATAGGAGCTGAATATGAAAAGGGTGAGCTGGAAATTCTTGTAAAAGTTGCTCTTCAATGTATAGAGGAAGACAAAGATGCAAGACCCACCATGAGCCAAGTGGTTCAGATGCTTCTTCATCATGAAAACAATTTATTGTAATTATTAAGGGTGACTTGTTCATAATATTGGTTTGATTTCTTCTTCTGCTCAGATCACTCTGACCAGCTGACTGTGATGTTGGTAATAATACATGTATATATATCTTGATTTCTTCTTTCTGCCCAAATCTATAAAATTTGCATTATTGAAGTATGATAATCTATAAGCTCTGTGTTCTGGTATAGAACGAATAACCTCATTCTCCTTGCCTAAATTTTACATGCAGATGCCTAAGAATATGCATCAACCTGTAATTCAAAAACAGTAAAATGGAGGGCTGTTTGTCACTTTCGTTAAAACTTCTAATTGACACAGTATACTATTGGGGATCAATGAACCTTGAAAGAATTGGAAATTAACATTAAATTTTCATAAACGCCCACATATCAAATGTGTGAACAAGTTTAGATCCCCCTCTTCCTTGGCTCAGACTATAACGAGGGGTAAGTTATAAGGGTTCACTTTATAGCCATCAGATCGATCCCATGTAAGGCATGTAAGGCCCTCTTCCTTTGCCCTCTTCTAAAAGACATGTAAGGCCCATCTCCCTCACCATAAAACGACATAGAACGACTCTATTCACAATAAACGCACAATAAGTTCATGGGCCTTTGTAAACTTCCAATTAGACCACTCTACAAATAAATATTAAAGTTCTTAACCCACAATTAGTTTGGTTGGATTTGATTTAGCATATTTGGAAATCGTTTAAATAAACCAAATCACTAATATTAATTTCATTATTTTTTACACTTTGACATATTTTTTTATTCGTTATCACCTATATTAACGCGTGACATAATCAACTATTTAATACCAAAAACCAAAATTCCTAAACCATTCGAATTTGACTATAAAGTCAGAATGAAGTTTTGTTCAATTTGCAGTATCAACTTTGGTTTGACATATGTAAGAGAAGATAAATATTTGGTTAATTGCTTGCTAGAAAGATAAAATAGTTTCGTTTGATTATGCAGCTACTATATAATTTGAGGTCTAAACCCAAATAATTTGAACCATTATGTTTTTCATTATTTCAATTTGTGATTTGAGCCCACCCTTCTGTTGTTTGATGAAGAGTCAAAGATACTGCTCAATATATTAATATTTCAGAGGCGCCATTTAAAAGCAGCTTCCCGCTGCTTGCCTCCTCATTATTTCCACTACTTGGAAGAACAAAAGTCTGACGGCTACAAAATCACGTGTTTTCTTATTTCATGCATGAATAATTATTCTTTTCTTTTCTTTTTTTAATTCATTTCAACTGTAGAGGAAGGAAACCTAAGTGCCATGGCCCATGAGGGGCCACTGGTGTTCAATCCCAAGTGCGATGAGGGAAGGGGGAATCCACACACGGCTGTGGTGTGGACCCATTGGCGCAATTTGCATAATCTTTAATCCAAGGCAGATGCTTAAATATTCTCCCCAACGACAACATTTCAACGGCGGCTGCCATTGCAACAACCCATGAGGGGCCACTGGTGTTCAATCCCAAGTGCGATGAGGGGAGGGGGAATCCACACGGCTGTGGTGTGGACCCATTGGCGCAATTTGCATAATCTTTAATCCAAGGCAGATGCTTAAATATTCTCCCCAACGACAACATTTCAACGGCGGCTGCCATTGCAACAACCCGGAACACACGAATGGTCAAAGGACTACAAATTAAACCAAAAGCCTTTATATAGTTCAAGCGCCTGCATGCAAGTTGCAACCTTATACTTTTATATGCAAAATCTTTTGCTTCTTTGGGATTAGACTACATTCATTTGCTAATTACCTTTTTTTTATTTCAATTAAACTCATGGCTGCTACATTTTTGTGCCTTGCTCTTCTTTTTCTGTCACAGTTTTCTCTACTGGCATCATCAGCATCCAACAATTTGAGCCTGGGCTCATCTCTGTCAGTGGAAAATGAAGCTGATACCTTGATCTCACCAAATGGTCTATTTTCAGCCGGATTTTTTCCGGTAGGCGAAAATGCCTATTGCTTTGGAATATGGTACACAGAGCCAGCCGCCCCAGCTCAAAACCTCACCGTGGTTTGGATAGCAAATCGTGACAAGCCAGTCAACGGTAAGAGCTCCAAGCTCACCCCTCAAGGAAATGGCAATCTTATTCTAACCGATGCTGGGAAATATACCATTTGGTCTTCCAACACTGTTTCAAATTCATTAGACCGATTAAGTCTCAACGACAATGGCAATCTTGTTCTGCTAACTCTCAAGGGTGTTGCTTTGTGGGAAAGCTTTGCTTCACCAACAGATACCCTTTTGCCTCAACAACGACTTACTTGGAACACAAAGCTTGTCTCCTCAAGAAGCCTCACCAACTATTCATCTGGATTTTACTCGCTTTTTTTCGACAATGACAACACTCTTCGCCTTCTCTACGATGGCCCTGAGGTCTCAAGCATTTACTGGTATGACCCTTGGCTTCTAAGTTTGCAAGCTAGAAGGACACCATACAACAACACTAGAGTTGCAGTTTTAGATGCCATGGGAAACTTTAGTGCATCAGATGGTCTTATTGTTATTGCAGCGGATTATGGCACGAATTTGCAGAGAAGATTGAAGGCAGATGTTGATGGTAATCTTCGATTGTACAGTCGAAAACAAGCCGGAGATACTTGGGTTGTTTCATGGCAAGCCATTCAACAACCGTGCAAAATTCATGGCATTTGTGGGCCTAATGGTTTGTGCAGCTATGATCCTAGTTCTGGCAGAAAATGCTCATGCCTTCCAGGCTATGAGATGAGAAACAAATTTGATTGGGCTTATGGATGTCAACCTGCAACTGATGGTTTGAATTTGTCCTGCAAAAGTAGGGATCGTGATCAGTTTGATTTTATGTACCTTCCAAGGGTTGAATATTACGGATATGATTACTCGATCTTTGTTAATACAACCTTAGAAAAGTGCAAAGCTTTATGCTTGGAGTTGTGCAACTGTCCAGGTTTTCACTACAAGTTTGGTGGTGGTCATCATAATTGTTATCCCAAGACCCAATTTCGAAATGGATACCGTGCCCCGGGCTTTGAAGGAGAGCTGTATCTGAAACTGCCCAAATCAATCCTTTCTTCCTATAATGCTGCCACAAAAGAATCCAATATGTGCTCAAGCAAGCTCACAAGCCAGCTTGACAGAACATATGAAAAAGGCAAACAAAATGGTTCTGTCAAGTTTATGGTGAAATTTGCATCTGGGCTGGGAGGATTTGAGATTGTTTGTATCTTTGTTGTGTGGTACTTTGTGGCTCGAAGCAGCAAAGAGAAAGAAGATTCAGATGTAGTTACACAAGGCTACCTTCAAGCTGCCACTGGATTCCGAAGATTCAGTTACTCAGAGTTGAAAAAGGCCACAAGAGGTTTCAAAGAAGAGATTGGCAGGGGAGGGGGAGGAATTGTGTACAAAGGCGTATTGTCTGATCAACGAATCGCGGCAATCAAGCAATTGAATGGTGCTAACCAAGGGGAAGCAGAGTTCCTTGCAGAGGTGAGCCTTATTGGGAAGCTGTACCACATGAACTTAATTGAGATGTGGGGATATTGTGCGGAAGGAAAGCATAGGCTTTTGGTGTATGAGTACATGGAGCATGGTTCCTTGGCGGAGAAGTTATCTTCCGAGGTGCTTGATTTGAAGACAAAGTTTGAAATTGCAGTGGGCACAGCAAAAGGACTAGCTTATTTACATGAAGAATGTTTGGAATGGGTTTTGCATTGTGATGTGAAGCCTCAGAACATACTCTTGGACTCTAATTACAACCCAAAAGTGGCTGATTTTGGTTTGTCCAAGCTACTGAACAGAAGTGAGGTTAGCAACTCAAACTTCTCAAAAATAAGAGGAACCAGAGGTTACATGGCACCAGAGTGGGTTCACAACATGCCCATCACTTCCAAAGTGGATGTTTACAGCTATGGGATTGTTGTGCTGGAAATGCTGACTGGAAAGAGCCCAGCAGAAAGTGTTCAAGCAATAGAAAGTGGAGGGGAGACCCAGAAAAAGATGATGGTTACATGGGTGAAGGAGAAGATGTATGGTGCATTTACAAAGACAGAGAGCCAGATGGGAGCAGATTATGAACAGGGTAGACTTGAAATGCTTGTTGAAGTGGCTCTTCAATGCTTAGAGGAAGACAGAGATGCAAGACCTACCATGAGTCAAGTAGTTGAGATGCTTCTGCATCATGAAAATAATTGATTGGAAAGGTGACATGTTTATAATATATGATGGGATGTCTGTATGGTCTTGATTTTTCTTATATCAAAATTTGCATTAGCAGGGAATGAATGTCGAATTTCTCAAAGCCTATCAGAGCAAGTGTGACATTTATGGTGTATTCAATTTAGATTTCAAAATATTTTTAAAAAGTTTAAAAGTTTAAGTATATTTAATCATAATTTTATAAAAATCTATACGATTCTGGATGTATTCAATTCAAACTTTTTAAACTTCATTCAAATTTGATATATTCAATCACGACTTTAAAAAACTTCATAAAACTTTGGGTGTATTCAAAAACTCATTCATTTTAAAGGAAATACAAAAAGTGGTGGATTTCGTTTGATTATAGACTAATTTTAGGTCGTGACAAATTTTTACTTCCCCGAGAGATTTTGATAGATATATTGTGTTTATTCTCAAGATATGATTTCATCACTTGTACTACCACCATCTTATCATGGCTATCTCCACCGCCACCACCACAGTTATTGTCGTCACTGCCACCATCACTGCCATTGCCATCACCCCCAACATCACCACCTCCTCCACCGCCACCACCCATCGCCACCCCCACTACCAGCCCCACCATTACCACCACCAACGCCAACACCATCACCATCCACAACTACCACCTCCACCACCCTTACTCTAACCGTCACCCCCACTGTCACCACCACCATAGCCACCGTCGCCACCGCCTCCACCACCACCTCACTCTCATTGCCAACACCACGACCACCCCCACCATCATCCACAAACCACCATCACCACCACCTCCACCATCATCCACAAACCACCATCACCACCACCTCCACCGTCATCACCCTTAAACTCTTTGTGTTTTGAGTGCTATAAACTCCATTAAAATCAATAATGAAACTCTAAGAAACTCAGTTTAAATCTATACACAAATTGAGTCAAAATCTATGTGGAGTTAATAAAATTCAGTCAAACTCAATTAAATTCAATTAAACTCCATCAACTTTATAACCCTTTTAAAATCATTTAACAATTAAATTCAATTAAAATCATTTATCAGCTCAAATCTCTTAACAATATAGAATACGTCAACGGTGTGACAAATTGTATTTATTGTCGACATACCCACCTAGCCCAGTGGCTGAGAATTCCCCTTGTGATTCAAATCCAAATCAACAAGATTTGAAAACAAGATGACCAGACTGGGCCATAGCCAATTAAACCGTTGACAACTGCGTTTACTTGAGCTGTCACCATTTCATCTCCATAACACTACAAAGACTTCACAGCTTTGAATTTTCTTTCAATTAAGATTATTATTATTTCTTCAATTTTCCCATTTTTAATTAGAAATTAAATTTTCCAATTGAAGCGAAACAAGATTCCCAGATAGCCCAATTTCCATCCACCCAGTTGGCCTCCATTTTATCATATGAGAAAAGCCCCATCATAATCCGCAGTTCGTCCCTCTGTACACTACCAAAATTATTTTCACTACAATTTAAAAAGGCCCCAAATAAAAAAAGGAAATTGACGGAAATTTAATTAACAGAGTTCATGCTGCTTTTGGGCTAATTCCAAGCTTTTGGTTCCGGGTCGGACTCTGGATCATCTCGATGATCTCTTACTAGGACTACTACGTCATTCTATTCGGTTCCTGCCGCTACTCGATTTTGCTAATCCCAATACGCTTTACGACGGCGTTTCTAATGGCTTCGGTGTGCATGCACAGCCCCGTCTGCTCAACCCCAGACATGTAGTTCCTCACTTCCTTTCTGATCATCTCCTGCATCACATCCAAGAATTCTGAGCTGAAGAACTGCTGATCGTACCCCATCTCACTGTTTTGGTTGCTCTGACGTGCCAGCTGGGCTCCCGCCGCGGCGGCTGCTGCCTCTTGCGGTTGTTGTACCATCGAGGTCGGGCTCACCCCCGGGTTCGATCCGAACCCGGACGTCAAGTGATTCGACCCGTCACTCGAGTCGGATCCGGGCAGCGAGAGGCTGAGCGAGGTCGGCGGATCGACAGCCGAAGACGAGGCCTCCATCGGCGGAGCAATGAGGGGTCCGCTTCTCACAAGCGGCCTGAAAACTTGAGTCGGCGACACAATACCGGGCAGACTCGAATCGCTCATATCTGATCCGGACGGGCTACCCGGGTTCAAATAAAGACCCGAAACAGCCGTAACCGCACCGACACTGGCGGATCGTTTGTGAGCCGGGTGGGAATGGACGTCCGGGGTCAAATCTTCGGACATGGATGAGCATTTGCGCTTGAGCGTGGAGTTCCAGTGGTTCTTTATGGCGTTATCGGTGCGACCATTGAGCAAGCGAGCGATGGTGGCCCACTTGTTCCCGAACCGGGCGTGGGCCCGGATTATAGTATCGTCCTCATCAGGACTGAAAGGGCGGTGCTCCACCTCCGGAGAGAGCTGGTTGCACCACCGTAGACGGCAAGACTTGCCAGATCGACCAGGGATCGATTTGCTGATCAGAGACCAGTTTCTGGGGCCGTAGTTCTTCACCAGTTTCTGTAACGCTTCGTCTTCTTCGGGGCTCCACGGACCCTTTATCCGATCCGCTACCTTCTTTGTGGAAGCCATAGAAAGTCCTTAACCTTCTTCTTCTTCTTCTTCTTCTTCTTCTAAATTATTTAAGCTAAAAAAATGAAAACAAATCTAAGAAAAGGATAAAAAGGATAATTTAATTTCAGTTGAAAGTTTTGTACAAGAGAGAGAGAAGGGTTTAAGGAGGTGGTGGAGGCGGAGCCTCACCTTGTTCTGAGAGAGAAGGGCGTGTTACAGGTAGGGTATATATACGAAAGGATAGAGGTGACCGATTATAGCCGGTGCGAATGACCGGTCTTAGCCGTTGCGCGTGGGGATTCTTCCAGGCAAGGCAGTTACTAGCACACAGCTGTCAAACTAACACGCGTCGCTTCCTACCCCCTCCAACTTACACGTAGAAAATATAATCACACCATCTGTTTTCGCTTTATTTATTCATTTGGATTATTTTTAAAATAAGAAAAACAAACAAACAAAAAAGTGAAACCCAAAATCAGCTTTGCCTAATTGCCTACTCTCCCCGCCTACTGTTCTAACTATTTCTTTTCCACACACAAGAATCTTGTAAAGTCATCTCGAAGCTGAACAAGAGGCTCCTAGACGATGATGATGATCAAAGGTAGGCCCACATCCTCAAGTTGAATGCATCTTGACTAGCCTCAATCATCAACGTCCATTTCATTTTATTTTATTTTCCGTATAATTTCTTATTAATTTGAATATTTACCGTTTAACAATATTCATTAAATTCAGTAACTATAACTGAGAAGTGAGAGGTAAAAACCGTAACAGTAAACAGTTGAAGGGCTGGGTTCCCCACCACGTCTCTAAAACCGCGGGATTTAAATGTTGAATGACCGTTTTGGAAGTTAAACGGTGATTGGGGAGCGGACGTTAACTTATTATTTTTTTCTTAAATGCTTAATTTGAAAACAAACGTGGGGTTTAAGATAAAGAGAGTGATCTTATCGGAAATTTTTTAATTTTTTGAGAATTAAAATTAAGATTAAAGCTTAATCAAAAGAAGAGTACGGTTCGGTTTAGTTGGGAGGTGGGGCTGGAATTGGACGGGAGCGTAAGCGGATGGATTACTTTGACCAAAAGCCAGGCTGGCGAGCATTTTGGCGGGGAGGGGGGGGATATTTTTTTAATGGGAATGGGAAACGGACGCACGGAAGTGTCGAGCTGGATCACAAAACGACAAAGTTGAGTAGCAGAATCGGGGGAGGAACGGTACTGAAATTCTGTCAGTCCAGCCTGTAAAACCCGGGCCCACTCTCCAGTGGACAGTGGCCCCTCCCCACCCCTAACTGCCTATTTCTCCCACCGACACGTGTCAGTCACGCTCCCCGGAACTGCCAAAACCGACTCCACCGTCTAACCAGCTTAATTTATTGCTATGTTGTTTGCTCCCTTCCTGGTTGCTTCGTCCGTTTGGACTTTGTTATATTTCTCTGGAAATTAAATTTGGATCTGGTGGAGGTCGTCTTAGGAATATTATAGTAACGTGTTACAACTTACAACCAATCTCATCATTAATAGAAATGTAATCTTCTATATATAAATTAATGCCTCAACAACAAGATAGTCTTGTGTGACGTATTATAGCTAGTCTATATTTTCATTTAACTATAAACAAGCAATATGTTAGTTGTCACTAACCTACTATCTACAAAAGAATTGAATTTAGGTACATTGGATTGTTGAAGCGGTTATTTGGATAAACTTTTCAATATGATCGTAACACTGTTATATTATACTTTAAAGTAGTAATGCTTCTTCAATTATTCTATTTTACCCTCTTAATCTTAAATTTGATGTTTAGGCATTTTAATATTTCAAAATGTGTCAACGTGTTTGAGGATGGTTAGCCCCCGTCACCGCCCCTATTATCGATAAAAAATAATTTCTAGGAATCCTCATCATTGTTTTCTTCAGAGGACTACCTCCCAAACCCATTCTGAATATTCGAATTTTTTTTATAAAAAATTATTTATCCTACACTATTACACTTAAATTTCATCTTAGATTATCATTCAACTCAATTACATTCAATTGAATAATAAAATTCAACTCAACAACTCAAAATAATCTCAATTTAATTTGACAACACTAAAATATATATATATTATATCATGGCTATATATTAGTTAAAAATAAATTGTAATGTAAATATTAGTGAAATTATTAGCTGCGTGTAAGGGACATGAAGGCAGGAGCGTGGAAGTGAATTTGGGAAAAGAGAAACAGAAAAAACGGAAAAGCAAAGAGAGGAAAGCAACAAAAACAAGAAAGTAAAGAAAAAGAGGGAGGGGGGGAGGAGGGTGACTAGTCCCCTATCTTCAACAGTGTCTCTCAACTTCAACATGCAAAATTCGTTTCGCGGGAAACAGCTGTCTATAATTTTTTTATCCACGTATGCACGCACACTGTTACGGTTACCCACGCTCTCTCACGTGCCAACCCGCCCGGTCTTTTCCTACGTACCTAACCCTGTCCTTTACCCGTACTCCTCACGTGAGCTCGTCTGCCACACGAGTGCACCGCACGTGAGGACCGCACCTCCACACCCCACGGCCACCACTTGATGAATATAAAAGTCCAAAGTAACGGTCAAGTCCTCACCTGCCCAAGGTAGTGATGGCCGCCTAGTGTTGGAGGAGCCACTAATTTATAATGCAAATTGCAATGTGAATGCGTTTTGTTAATTGAACGTCCGTCGTTTTATAGTTAGCCAAGGGCCCAAAGCGCGTGCCTCGCTTAAGTAGTGGATTTTGATTTGCTGCTGTTTTTTCTTTATTTTTTTAAAAGACAAGTTGGCAACAAAATATCCCAATTAAAATCATAATAATAACGAGGGATATTGTTTAATTAATTTTGGTATGCTTATACATGCGATCCACGTGATTTCTTAATAAGGTTGTTAATTAAGGTTGGAATTAAGTTATGGGTACGAATATTATTCCAGAATGTGGGGGCACTGCACTGGTGGATAGATATACATACATAATTTGCATAGCTTTTTTGCAACACCATATGCTTTGGATTCTTTACAAGCAAATACCTTCTCCATTGGGTTTAATATCTGCGGGACAATTGTACTCGTCTTTTAGGTTTTAACTGCAACTAGACTCGGTTCAATGTTTTTGGCTCTGAAAATGAGAGGTTCGGTCTTTTTTCTCTTTTAGGCAGAAAAAAAAAGAAAGTTGAGTCTTACAATAATAGTCAAAGAGTACGTGATCCAAAAATAACATGTCATAGAATAGAAAGACCAGCTACATATGTACATGTCGTCGTACCAGTTTATATAACAGCGATTTCGAATCACAACATGTTTATTTTTGCCGTACCCATATGTTAGAGGATACGGATCTTTAACTGTACATTTTGGAAGAACACATTGTTTTTTATTGATTAACCTCCTTCCATGATATAGTTATTTGGGTTAATTCGATCTTCTCCACTATTTTCATATACATACGTACAGTCGTCACATCAAGTTGATGGATATTATATCCCACTTGTGTTTTTAGGCGTTGGATGGTTTTGGATTCTTGGTGTTTGGCCTTGAGCAAGCTCACATGTATTGTCTCTTAATGTGTTGGATGCCATTTTTAAGCAGCGATTCAAGGGCAGACTCATTTTTTCTGTTATGTCCTCACCATTGTATTTGTAGCACTCATATTTGTCTAACAATCCAACGGCTGGATCTTCCACAAGTGCCTCTCTCTATGTACGAATTGAATCTGTCGGCGGTGATAGGGTTGTATTAATTTGCGGGATATAAACAACTTGTAAGTGGTGAGAAAAGTAATGCATGCACTGTGAACTTCAGGGTCTTCTTCGATAAACATATACCCTAACAAATGATGTAGAACCCTCGTCGCTCCTCAGGTTCCTTTGCTTTGATGGTTAATTGCTATATCCAGGCCCTTGTAGTTGTAGAGCTGGATTTTGTCACAAATTAATGATTTCGCCTGAGTAGGTAAGTCAACATAAAGTTTTGTTCGATGGAAACAAGTGCATGGGCCTAGTCATGCTTCACCTCAAATGAGCCCACACATCCAGGAGAAGTTTTTTTTGGCTGGGCCAAAGCCCGACCCAAATGGGGTCACACCCAGACCCAGCAAGCGAAGAAGGGATAAATGTTCCTAAATGCTGCTAAGTTGTCATTCAACAGTGTTACCATTACGCTTCGGGCACTTCCAGTAGTGAGAATGTTGCCATGAGAAAGGCTGACACTATTCACTTAAAATAGTGTATCTTGCAAAAAGTAAGACTTCCAGATTGCCATGGCAAGGAAGTACTATTCAATTTTTGTTTTTTTTTCACAAATTTGTTTACCTAAACAATTAATTTGGATAATATTTTCGGATGAGATTTTCTGATAAAATATTCGGATAAGATTTTCATATAAGATTTTCGGTTTCAAATTTCAGATAAATTTCAAAATTTTCAATTTCATCTGAATTTCAAATTTCAAATAAATTTCATTTGAATTTCAACTTTTCATTTGAATTTGAATTTTAGATAAATTTCATCTGAATTTCAAATTTCAGATAAATTTCATTTGAATTTCAACTTTTCATTTGAATTTTAATTTTAGATAAATTTCATCTGAATTTCAATTTCAGATAAATTTCATCCGAGTTTCAAATTTGGATAAGATTTTCACCCTATAAAATTGCGCAACGTGTTATCTGAATTTCAAATTTCAAATAAATTTCATTTGAATTTCAACTTTTCATTTGAATTTCACATTTCATATACATTTCATTTGAATTCCAAATTTCGGATAAGATTTTCATCCTATCAACTTGTGTCACGTGTCATGTCTATCGACCTAAATTTTTCTATAAAACAAAGCTCAGCTCACAAACCTCTCACACTACATCTTCTTAAAAATTTCATTTCTCAGATTTTAGATTTCATATTTCATCTTCCATTCACAATGTCAGACATGGAGGAGGTCTTGGAGAGGCAAAGCGAGAAATAAGAGAAAGAAGGCGTAGACGAGCTGCAAGCAAAAAGCGCAGAGAGATCTAGATCAACAACTTGTCATGGTTGTGGCCATACTTGATGAAGAAAACCAGAGTAGTCGTGGTTCACATGAAGGTCGTGCCCCAAATGTTGACAGATATAGGCATTCTCGGGGTAAGAATCTTATGAAAGATTATTTTATCCCAACATCTCTGTACTCTGATGTTCATTTTCGAGGGAGGTATAGAATGCAACAACATTTGTTCAATAAAATCATGCATGATATTTGCAATTATGATGAATACTTTGTTCAAAAGAGAAATTGTGCTGGTGTTTTGGGAATGCTTCCCGAACAAAAGTTTACAACTGTTATATCGAATGTTGGCATATAGTGTATTTCTGATCGGTGGATGAGATTGCGGATGGGAAGTCCACTGCTTGGGAGAGTTTGGTTAGATTTTGTGATGCGATCGAAACTCAGACACCAAAGACTACCTGGCGATCCACGCCGGGACTGCAACGACTTAAAGCCGAACGAGAGGATTTCGGGAATGATTGGTAGCATCGATCGCATGCAGCAATGGAAGAATTGCCCAACTACTTGGCAGGGTGATTACGGAAATCGAAATGGCCAAAAAGCATCATCCTTGAAGCCATTGCGGTTTCGATACATGGGTCCGCACGCCTTTTCGAGTTCTTTGGATTTCAAAATGACTTGAACGTCTGGTCAATCTCGGTGTTCAATGATGTTCTGAGAGGAGAAGCCCCAAAAATTACATATAAAGTCAATAATACCATCTACCAAACTGGGTATTATCTAGCTAACGGGATCTACCCAAGATGGACAACATTTGTGAAATCACTTCCGCATCCCCGAACCCAGAAGCAAAAATTATTTGCTACATATCAAGAGGGTTATAGAAAGGATGTGGAGAGGTGCTTTAGTATCCTCCAAGCTCGGTGGGCGATCATTAAGGGTGCGGCGCGTATGTTTGATGAGGAGGTGTTGAGGAGCATCATGATGACATGCATCATCCTTCATATCATGATTGTGGAGGATGAGTATGATTACGAAGCTGAAGAGGTGTACGAACCCGATCCCATGAACACTGCCTTGACCCGAATTTATGAAAAACCAATAGGGCCAAATGGAGGACCAGTGGAGCATGAACCGTTGGTTAGAGATGGTCTTTTCATGAACCATATGATTGATCGATATACAGAGATGCAATCTTCGTATATTCATGAACGCCGTCAAGTTGACTTAATGGAGCATTTATGGGTGGTGAAAGGCAATGACGGTGAATGAAGTGAAGTGAAGAACATTTTTAAGATTTTAATGTTTATGTTTTATGTTTAGTTATGTTTGGTTTTTTTATGCTTTAGTTGTGGTTTGTTTGTTTTTATATTTTTAATGTTGGTTGTGGTTAGTTTTTTTATGTATTGAATGTTTTGAATAAAAAGGAATTTTATTTAATAGTTTCTTTGGTAACTCAAAGAAAACCAATACTACTAATACAATAAAATACATGAATTCCAACTAATTTTTAAAACAAAACATTAAAATACAATGAAATGAAAAGGCAAGCAAACTAACTTAAGGGTTTTCATCATTTAACCAATCCGTATTGCTAGGCATCACGAAAAAGTCTTCGTCTCATAATAGCCTTTCGTTCTAGCTTCCAATATTGTTTTGTTTCAGGAGACATGTGGCTTGTATCCATGGCCATGGTTTCCCGATCATTCTTTTCTTCATTTTCTTTGCGTTGATACTCCCTTTCTTTGCGTACATACTCCCTTTCTTTAGCAAATTCTATTGCCATTGCCCTATCATCTTCTTGGACTTTCTTGTTTATTTCAATTCTCAAGGCGCTTTGCCTTGCAATTTCCTTCAAAAATTTAGAGGTATTACTCGTAGAATTAATTCCTCGCTTTGCCTTCGCCGCCTTCCTCCCAATAGGTCTCGGCTCCCTTTGAATGGGTGAGTCTTCACTCATAGGGGATTTCATAGGCGAATCCGAAGCTTGTGAATCATGGAGTGGCGTCTCGTTTAACACCACCGTTGGAGCCGTTGGAATAATACTAAATCTCTTATAATGCTTCACCACCTCCCAACATTGGGTATGGTTGAAATTTTTTTTCCCTTGTCCAGTAGCACCATACCACATTTGAGCTTGCACAATCTATATAAAAAAATTGAATAAACAAGGAACTTAAAAAAAATATTAGTAATGCAAAAAAGATAAACATATGAATGAAAATCCAAGAAATATTAACAAAATATAGAGAATGCAAGAAACATTCAAATAAATATGGAAATACAAGAAATATTAACAAAATATAGAGAATGCAACAACCATTTATATAAATATTAGAAATACAATAAATAATAACAAAATATAAAAATTGCAAGAAACATTTAAATACATATGGAAATATAAGAAATATTAACAAAATATACCAATTACAAGAAACATTAAAATTAAAATTAATAGGACATTAAAATTAATAAAATGAAAAATACAAATAATTTACCTCATTGCTTAGATTTCCTCGCTTGCATGGTTATTCATCGCTTTTGTGAGGGCATCTCTCCATTTCCCCAACTCTTTGTTGAGAAGTTTTACCGACTTGACAATGCGCTTTCCATACGGGTGGAACCCGATCTTTCAACAAATTCGTGAAGAATTTATTTCCATATTTGATTGAATTTCATCTCATTACCCGATATGGGATCATGACTAATTTGGACCCAACACTCACACAACAAGACATCTTCCATGATGCTCCATGCCCCTCCGGTTTCTTGAGAAAAAGCCATTATGATAGAGAAAAATTAAACTTGAAAATGAAAACAATTTAGAGTAAAAAGTGAAGAAAATATTGAATAGAAAGTGAATAATAGTTGGAGAAGGAGAAGATGTATGAGAATTTGTTGTTAAAACTGAAGAGTAGGTGTTGGTATTTATAGAAAAAAAGTCAGTATTTTTTGGGATTTTTTTAAAAAAATTTATGATTTTTTTTCATCATTTTTTGCCTGGAAAAATTCCAGACCGTAGGATTGGCTGACAAGGCGAAATTGGAAGGATGAGAGGTTTGCCACGTCGCACATATTCGTTGGGTGCAAAAGCTGACGCGCGATTTTGAATTTTTAACGTCGGCGTGTGCACGCGCCAATGGTAATTTTTTTAAACCGCGTGTTGACGTCACGCTGGCATCAGCGATGACGTCAGCCGCGCACTCGGGCTCCCTCCGCCTTGGGGCCAGCACTTGCCCCAGCCCGAGGGGGCTGCTGGAAATGGCCTTTAGTTGTTGAACAGGGCGGCATCATTCTGGCTAGGCATTATTTGAGCATTGACTTAGACCTTGCGCAGGCTTCGGGTCAGCTCAAGTTCCAAATTCAATGATCCATTTATTTTTGTGTTTCTTTAATCGGGAGTTGAGATTTAAAAATAATTAAGAGAAGAAAGGTTTATTTGATGTGGAGTAAGATTCCTTCCTCCAATGAAGAATCATATGACCTTAGCTAACAAAATCCCATATCAGAAGCAAAGCCTTTTGCTTTCAAAAATAGGAGGAGCTTCCAATTTTTGAGAGAGAGAGAGAGAGAGCCCACACCACACCACTCTGTCCCCACGATGCTGCTTTTCGCCTTGCTCTTCTTCTCCCTTGTGGCCCAAGCCTGCTCGGCATCTCAACCAACTACCCACCCACACCAACCACAACAACAAAAAACAGAGCGAGGCACGAAAAACATATTCATTCTGGCCGGGCAGAGCAACATGGCGGGACGGGGGGGCGTTGTAAACGACACTGTCACAGGCATCGCCACCTGGGACGGCGTCGTTCCGCCAGAGTGCCGGCCCAACCCGTCCATCCTCCGGCTCAGCGCTGACCTCACGTGGGTCGAGGCACGTGAGCCTCTCCACGCCGACATCGATGCGAAAAAGACCAATGGGATTGGACCCGGCATGGCCTTTGCCAAGGCGATCTTGGTGGCTAACCGCTCTGGCGCCAGTGGCGTGATTGGTTTAGTGCCCTGTGCAGTGGGTGGGACCAACATAACCCGGTGGGCACGTGGTTCTTTCTTGTACAATCAGATGATCAGGAGAGCCAAGGCTGCGTTGAACAATGGCGGTACGATCAGAGCACTGCTCTGGTATCAGGGTGAGAGCGATACGGCTAACAGAGAAGACGCCAAGTCTTACAAAAACAGAGTGGAAACTTTCTTTGGGGACGTCCGCTTGGATCTGCAATCTCCAGCTCTCCCAATAATCCAGGTACCATTAATTAATTACTTAATTTTATTCATTCCTTTTCTTATCTAAAAATTATGTTACTTGGGTTTTCGATCTTTAGTTTCAATCTTGGATCAAAAAGCTTCATATCACATGCCATTTGGTACTTGAAACAAAATTTAAATAATTTATTAATTTTATATGCTTCCTTCTTATGTCCGCAGTAGGTAAGGTATATTCAATTTGGACCATTCCTATGAAAACCTAGTACAACTTGGTATTCTTAATGTGATAAATATGCATACATATTTGAGGACATCCTTGTACAGCCCACTACGCATTGTATTTCAATGATCTAAACTGTCTACTTTTTATATATAATTTTAGTAGTTATTTCAAATCAAAGCATTTCCAAGCAGAATTGAAATGGACAGAAAGAATTGAGCATAGGTTAGGCAAGCATTGGTTTTATGAAACAAAATATTCAATTACAAGTTATAGCTATCTGCATGCATGAAACCTAGCTAGCAAGCATTGGTTTTATGAAATCAAATAATATCGTTCATTTTTGTGACATATATGTAGGTGGCTCTAGCATCTGGGGAAGAAGCAGCTTTCATAGAGACAGTAAGGGAAGCCCAACTGGGAGTTGACTTTCTAAACGTGCGAACCGTTGACGCCAAGGGTTTGCCATTGGAAACTGATGGCTTGCACCTCACCACCCCAGCCCAGGTTCGGCTTGGCCAAATGCTGGCTGCTGCATATCTTCAATTTCTGCCAAGCTCCTCCACTGCCGGTACCAGTGATGCACTCTGTAATTTTGTTTCCAATTTGGTAATTTTTCTGCTTCTGAAATGTTTTAGCATAATCATAAGCTAACTTGTTAGTTCCTTCCTTCGTAGGGTCCAAAATTCAAATTGTTTGGCTTTAGGGTAAAGGCCAAACTAGTGCCCTGTAATTCCATGCCATATATATCAATTTTTGGAGATGTGATAGCATTAGTGATAAGAGTCATGCACATGCCACGCTCAATAATTTCCACGCGCAATTCACGATAGCATATTCCTAATTATAATGGAACCAGACCCGAGTCTAAGGAAGGGCTAGATCAAGATTATGACAGATTTTTTGAAGTAAGTAGGAAGCGATGGCCTATTTATACATACGTGTATCAATCAGATTTCATTGGAATGTTAAGAAGAGACAAGAAGCAACAAGGATGAGCAGCTGCTTAGCTCACCTAACAGGCTGAAATGAGCTTTTCTCATTGCCCTTCTAGTTCATCTTAGAGCCCAATCCACGTACTCTTGCTTTGTCTTTTTGGGTCACAATCTACCTACCGGTTGTTGAATAAACATCAATCTGGTCAAACACCATGAATTTGGGAGGAAATTAATGAGCGGCAATGCTAATCAAATCGTTGCTTGGGTTCAAAAAAATCTAACAACACTCTGCAGTCCACTTTCCCACCTAAGATATTAATTCAAGCTGCTAAAATTAGTTAATATACCCTTTTATCATTAAATTAGTATATTTAACCTAAAATCAATTGATAATACGGAAAATTACCAAAACCATAATATTGCTTGTTAATAAATATGGGATATTACACTACACACATCATTCCCTTTTTTTATTTTTTATTTTTTAGTTTTTTTGGTTGCCGGCCATTCTCCATTCGGTAAAAGTTGTGATCACTTGAGCTTCACTGCCATGCCAAATGTAATTACCGCCCCATTTGGAAAAGTTGTGCTCAAATTTTCATCATTTACTCCACGTGAACCTGCGACCCAATATAAAATCACAAAAAAAGAAAGACAGCACGAGCAATAATTACCGTGCGAGGCATGAAGAAAAAGAAATCTGCCTCTGTCCACACAGAGTAAGCAAGCAGCAGAGTGAGACAAAACCCACATAGCAAATGGCCATGGTTTTATTGGCTACTCTATTTTCTCTGTTGCTAGCAACCCAATTCAATGTAGGCGCTAGTGCTGGCAGCAAGAACATCTTCATCCTCGCAGGCCAGAGCAACATGGCAGGACGAGGAGGCGTCATCAGTGGAGGCAAATGGGACGGCAATGTCCCGCCCGAGTGCCAGCCCAGATCGTCAATCGTCCGACTCAGTGCTCAACTCGGATGGGAACAAGCACATGAGCCGCTCCATGCTGACATCGATGTGGGCAAGACATGTGGGGTTGGGCCAGGCATGGCTTTTGCCAATGAGGTTCTCAGAGCCAGGGGCTCAAGATTTGGGGTCTTGGGTCTGGTTCCCTGCGCTGTGGGTGGGACGAGAATCGGTGAGTGGGCTCGAGGGACTCGGTTGTATAACGAGTTGGTGAGACGAGCCACCGAGTCAGTCAGGGAAGGTGGAGTTATCAGAGCGGTTTTGTGGTACCAGGGAGAGAGTGACACCGTGAACAGAGTGGACGCTGAGGGGTATAAAGGGAATTTCGAAAGGCTTGTTATGGACCTGCGTCGTGATCTTAAGAATCCAAATCTTCCTGTCATCCAGGTTTGCATCATTTGCCCTGTCTTTTTTTCTCTTAGTGTAAACTGCTTCTATGTCCAACTGTCCTAACTCAAGCCTACACTTTGCTCTTGTTTTTTTACCCAAAAAAAAAAAACCAAGTTATTTAAAAAGTTTATGCAGGAAATAATACCTGTGCCAAGAATTTTTCTTTTCGGTAAGATTTGAAGTGCCAAAATCATCGCGGAAATGTATTGTTGTGACATGCATGGTGATTGTGGATTGCAGGTGGCATTGGCATCAGGAGAAGGGCAGTTTGTAGATGTAGTGAGGAAAGGTCAGCTTGATGTTAAGTTAGGCAATGTCAAATGTGTTGATGCAAAAGGCCTGCGTCTGAAAGAAGATCACCTCCACCTCACTGCCATATCTGAGGTCCACCTGGGGATCAAGTTAGCTCGTTCCTTTCTTAATTCTTTTGGGCATCACCTGTAATCTGATGTGCCAAAATGGTAACACTCTTGAGAAATGTACTCATGTTAGAAACTTCTTAAAATTTGCAGTTCCTAATTTGTAGAATATTTATTTCTAATATACAACTATTATTTTTGTTTGAGGACGATAGTAGCGCAAGTGGATTAAGGCACTCCCCTCATCACCCCAGTAATTCTGGATTCGAAACCCCCCACCACTTGTAACTTTGACGACAAATTTTTTGTTGTAGCTTGTGAATACAATTTGGGTGTCCAGAAACAATTATTGGGTTGGCTCCCATAAAATCAGTAGTGACCTATTGGGCCTATTTGAACCTTTGTGGCCCTTGGAAAATGGCCCTTCCTTCTTATGGTTATGGGCTTTTCAGTTCATTTATCCATTAGCAGAAAGTTAACGTCGGCAGAAGAATCAAGGTCCCATATTATATAGCAGGTGTAAGATTGCCATTGGCTCAACGATATACAAAATCTTGTGGTGAATTAGCCACCGTCACAAATTCACATGCTTGTACTGTGATAGACGATTCAGATGCGTGGACACAAAACGGACAGCTCACAGGGCACGTGTCAGCATCTGGTAGTCTTGAGGTCGACGAACTTAAACTATATGTATGTGCCTTTGCCCACTGATTTCATTTCTTGTAACTGTCAAAGCTGAATTTTGCAACATGAGTACCCCGAAAGTATAGAAATTTAACCCATAGTTTTCTTTTATGCCATATGTTTTTTATTTGTATTTGGATTCATTGTAGTTTTCTGTGATTAATTAGGTTGGGTTTTGCAGGTAACTGAAGAGAAAAAGGAGCAAGGTGGAGTGGAAATCAAGGTGGTGGACACGGTTGATTATCGATCACCGGCGGGGGAAGACAAAAAACCCACAAAGGAGGAGGTGGAGGTGGTCCATGAGACTAAAGATGGGGCCAATTCAGGGACTGGAGGCGGTGTCCTTGCTAGTGCAGCAGCTGCAGTTTCAAATGCCTTTCAGTCCGCCAAGGATGCAGTTTCTGGCAGTGCCAAAGATCAGAAGACAACTAAATGACTGAGACCATCTGATCATATCATTATCTTAATGTAACATGTTCTTCTTGGATTGGAATTTGGATGGAGAATAAAGACTGTTTTGATTTGAATGTTTCCAACCAGGCACTCAATTTTTCCTTAATTGGTCAAAATGGCTTTCATAAACTAACCTGAAATGTACAACACAACACCACCATTTGGGAAGACATTGTGTTCTTGGAGCACCTGGGTTACACTTTAGAGCATCATATTCCAATAGGATAGAGGATTGGACATTTTTATTTGGCCCAATATAAAAGACAATTAGACATGAGCCAGGACACAGCCTAGAGTCCCTCTCAAGTTTAAATTCCTTCCACCACAACCAAAGGGAGAAAAGGGACAAAGGACAAGCAAAAACAAAACAAAAGGAAGTTTGGACATGTTTTGACATGGCATTGGCAACCATTAAATTCCCATTTTCTCTTTACTTATCACAACTCTCACCCCCTCCTTCTAGAACAGAAGAACCACTATCAACAGTTCCATCAAGTATTCATCTTATACTGCATGATGATGGGCGCACTGTACTAAACTCTTCAGTACCATATGTGCCTTCTTTCATATGGCTTGTTTATGCACTATATACAGTTAATTTGCAAAGCTTATTCAAAACCTTTATATGCCCCCCCTTCTCATCTTCTTCTAGGTACACCGGTTTGTGTCCGATGCAACCCACTTTCTTAATAAGTTGATACAAACACAACCCGTTAAGTTAATAAGTGAAATAATTCAAATATTAACATGATCAACAAGATTAATGAGTAACACAGCACGACTTGTTTCATATGTTTAGAATTCTAATCAGAGCCGGCCTTGTTCCAAGGCGACCAAGGCTACAACTCGTGGCCCAAATTTTTTTTTCCAAGCCCATGTATATGTGTATCTAAATAAAATATAAAAATAAAAGAGAGAAGCCAAACCGCCTAGAAGGAGCCGTACGTGAACCAAAGAGGAAGCCAAATCAATCACTTTTTATATTCTCAAGAAACTTATTGAGGAAGCAAAATCATTTATTAATTATATAATATAATATAAAACAAAATAAACAAAACATGGGGAAATCAACAGACATTCTTAGCCCCCAAAAAACCCTTGCTAACGTATCAGACCTTCTCAGAAGTTCATAACACAAGCAATTTTCTGTTGTTGTGATTCTCCTCTTCTCCAACACTGAATTGGAAAATAAATCATCCACAAGCTAGAACAGTGCTTTTCTTTGAATGTAATTTTTTTTATAGATAGATATAGATGTATAAATTTTGTAATTTGTAATTTGTAATACATATCTTTATTAACTTTTTTTTCTTTTTATTTGATTCAACAGAAAATTTGGATGAGATTCTTGTTCTTTATGCTTGGAAGTTTCTTTATTATTTGCTTTTTTTTTTGGTAGGTTTTTTTCTTTTTTTTTTGGGTGGTTGAAGTTGTAGGTAAATGTGATGATTGTTTGCTTTGATTAATTGTGGAGGATGAAGAGAAGATTGATTCAAATCAAGAAATGCTTACGGAGATTTGGGGGAGGAAGCATGTAGACTCAAATGTGTGATTTTTGTTTTTGAATGCAATGTTTACAATGCAGGGTACTCTTTTCTTTCGTTTGGGGCTCCCATTGGGTTTTTCCCAAATAAGGTTTTAATGAGGCCCCAAAGTGTTATTCCTTATCTTTTGTAAATTATTTTAATTTTGATAAAATTAATTACTTAATATATTTTTAAAAAATAATTGTGTTTCATTTGTATAAAAGGGCACACTTGAGAAAATTTGCCCCGGCCTTAGAATCCCAAGACCGGCTCTGATTCTAATTAGTATAAATAATTGGGTTTTCAATAACGACATAAGTAGAATGCATTTTACAAATAAGTTAATTATTCAAACATATATAAGAAAAATGCAAAGAAAATGTTGAAATTACATAGTCAAGACCTTCAAAATATAATAATTATAACTTAATTTCTTAACAAGTTACTAACGTGGGTTAACACGAACATGATCTATTTTCTTAATAGGTCACACACTCGTTATCAACACGACCTTTTAATACTTAACATGAATACTGAATCTTCGTGTGTTGCTAGATAAATAAGTTGAAAGTGACAAATTGTTAATCGTTAAAGTGTATTGAGTCAAAAGAAATCAACAAGATTCACTTATATATTGAAAAAATCTGCTTCCAAATGTGATTTTCAAGAGATGATAATCATCGGACTTGATTCACATTCACCTCTTATGAAATAAGTACGGGCGTCGTCAGAGGGTATGAAGAAGTAGTTGGGGGAGCATGTGGACAGTAATAGCTTCTTATAAAGGCCAATAAAGATCCAGCCAAGTTATGGCCTACTGACACTGTCAAAATCAATCCTAAGTTGTCCAGAACTTATGCGTGGATGGAGGAGTATCTTCACAATCAATATGGGGCCAACTCACTTCATACTCATATGCTTTTCTGCTGTTTCCTTTTTCCTTTTGCATTTTTCATGAGAATAAAAGGGAAAACATTTAATTTAGTAGGTCAACTCGCTTTCAGGTCCGATCCTCTGGCTTTACCAGGCTGTGGTATCAAACAATTGGAAAAAGATAAATCACTATTAACAATTTGACAAATACAAAGCCCTACAACTTTTCAAAATTTCTTCTGTGCGTTGATGATGAATTCATTTGGCAACTTGTGAGAACAAGAATTTTCTGGATACCCTACCAAAAATAATGCACATTTCTTTCCATCACCAAATCTTGTTTCTCATAGATTGCCCCAAAGAATTCAAATTTATTATCTTAACAAATAGTCCTTTTCATTTAATTCAATAATGCCTCCATGGAATTAGCGGTTAAAATGATGCAAGGTGTTTTAAAATCATAGACACGTGTATGTGTTTATAAAGACTAAAATGTAACAATGGTCTCTAAATTAAGACCCGACTTTACTTTTCATCCTTAATCTCCAAAAATAGCAAAAATGGTCCCTAACACCACTCGACATGTGATACACATTTTAAAGACGAATAAGACTTCTATCCAACCACCATTTTTTTAACCCAATGACATGCATGTGCTACATATTTTAAGGGCAAATAAGACTTGTACCTAACCACCACCCCCCCTTATAAATGGTGATGAGTATTTTGGTGATTTATGGTGTTATGCTAGCACACAAGTCGTTGTGTGGGGGTGATGGGAAAAAATTATTTCTAATATTTAATATGAATTTCTCAATTTACTTTTAATTTTAATAGAAAAATGAAACAAAATTTACAGAAAGACCAATAATGCAACACGATATCTAATTGAAGGACCATAACAATTTTTAAAACTGAAAGACGAAAAGTAAAGTTGGATCTTAGTTCAGTGTCATTGCTACATTTTAGCTGTTTATGAATGCTCAATAGTTCGTGTATTCCAATTTGCATATGCCCCCGTAGCCGACCATTTATAAAATTACATATAAGATGGTAATAAGTTAATAATAAAGTAACTAATAAATCAAAGTTTAGGAAAATGCCTTGGGCTTTTATTTCAAGATTATCAGTAAAGTGCATGGCCCACTTAAACTACAACTTACACCTAATGTGGCATGCCTTTCCTGATTGTAGAGAGCCTCCTCTCCAGATACAAGCAATGCAGTATCCAGAACGCCACCACCAACAACAAAGCAAATCCAGAAAGAGAAGCCTAGATACCAACTATTTCAGTATCCAAAGCAACCCAGAAATCTTTTCACTTTCAAAGTCCCTCACTGCTCCCAAATCCCAACCTCCATGAACCCATCCTCAGTTGCACAGCCCCTAAACATCCCAGTACAATTAAACCCGCATGCCACTTCCCCTTTGTTGGACACTGCTATGAGCCCGGCCTTCCCATCATCAAGCCTCTCTTTGATCACAAAGTCCACAGCCTCCTGTAGGCCCAGGCCCTTGTATTCCATCACAGCTGCCACCTCACGCGCCAATGTACCGCGAATGATGGCCTCGCCCTCTCCCGTGCACGAGACCCCGCACAAGTCACCCGCATACGTGCCAGCACCAATCAGGGGGGAGTCGCCAATGCGGCCCGTCATTTTGTTCATGAGCCCACCAGTGGACGTGGCCGCAGCGCAGCGCCCCTGGTTGTCCACCACCACGCAACCGACAGTTTCGGGGGCATACACGCTAATGGGGAGCCCGTTCATGTGCAACGGGCTCTCCACACCTGAGCTGCAACTCTCCATTCCAAGTGGGATCCTGTAATCAAACTGCACGTGACCAAAATTAAGAGTGGTTTAGTGTCACTGATGGACCACACAACCATAGTATTAAATTAATTTAATGAAAGATTAATCAAAAGATAAATAGATACCAAGATGGTGTTGGCTTCCTTTGCTAGCTTGAGCATGCCCACATTTTCCTCAGTGATGAAATATTCATTTTCCACGAGCTCAACTCCCTGACACGCGACACCAAGTCCCATAAAGATTCCACAGAGAAAAAAGAAAGGAAGATCTTTGTCTAGAAAAATAATAGTAATATTATTATTAAATTGTTTTTTACATCCAATATTATTATTAAATTGTTGGGTTAGGAGATCTAGTAAAATAATTATTTTAACAGACGTGTGGCACTGGAAAGAATACGTGGAATCTTCGCACTAGATTCCTACACCTGCTGAAAAAGACAGGAGTATTTTTTTTTCATTTTTTACTTTTTATAGAATCAAAAGAAGACTTTGGTTCTTCGATTTGGTATTGATAAGTATAGGGATCAAAGTGTGTAAATATACAAACCTGTTGCCGGGCGAAGTCTTCGGCGCCGGAGAAGGCGAGGTAGGAATGAGGGGATTTGTCCATGACGAGACGTGCCAGCGAGATCGGGTTCTTAACGGTGGTCAAGCCCGATACGGCGCCGCATCGTCTCTTGGGCCCATCCATGATGCTGGCTTCCATCTCCACCGTCCCTTTCTCAGTGAGGGCCGATCCACGGCCGGAGTTGAAAAAGGGGTCGGTTTCCAATTCCCTCACCTATGTTACACAACAAAAATAGTCAGTAAAATGCCATTTTTGCAATACTTTGTTAACTGTACACTGGTACATAAAAAACCAAAAACAATAACAATAATAATAATATAAAAAAGGTCCAGCATGCATGATTGAGCGCCAGCTAGCAGAGTGAAATAAGGAGTGGACAAAGTAAGCATGCAAACTAAGACAAAACTAAAAACTCGGAAACATAAATGGAAATGTCCGGGAGAATTCTCGGGACATGTTTGGTTACAGAGAAAACCCATAACGCAAACACAAGAAATGAGATTTTTTTTAAAAATCAAACGGATTAAAGAATGGCAAAAAAAAAAAAAAAAGTATGGGATTTGATGAGAATTGAAATGTGGAGAGAGAGGGACGTACAACAAGCTCAACAACATCAATGGCGGCGAGATCGGAACGAAGAGCAGAGATGCCAAGATTGAGGCAGCGAGTGAGGAGTTGTTTGGCCTGTTCCTGACGCTCCATCGGGAGATTGGGATCCACACCAGCGCCGCCGTGCACAGCGATTGCCCACCCGCCCATTTTCTCTCTCTCTCTCTCTCTGACTGCCTGTCTCTCGCTCTCTCTGTGTCCTCTTTCTGGACTTGCTTTGCTGTCTCTCTGTTTCACTCTCTAGCTCTCTCTTTCTCTCTATGTTGTGGCTGCGAGTATGAAGGGGGCCGAGGGAGGTTTATATAGGCGCTGGCGGACTCCAAATGCCCTTTGAACCCGGATCTTAAAATTTCATTAAATTAGGTGGGGAATCTTCTGTTGGGCCCAAAAAATAAAATTGCAAAAATGAAAATTAGGATTCTTTGTTACAAAAACCGAGATAAATAAATAAATCAGGATTCCCTGCATCGCATTTGTGTCTGTGCCTCTGCCCACCACTTGTTGCGGGAGGTCCTGGTCTGTCCCACATTCAAAAGCCGTCTTTTCTTGTCTTATTTTTGAGAGGAGAATGCTAGCAATCTTCTCTCCAAACTTTTTCTTTGAACCTTACTATAAACAACAAGAATACTTACTATACTAATTGTCACTAGAATCAGAAATATTGAACATGCAAAGGTAGGGTTGATCGAGAGGTAAAAGTCGAGCGAGTATGGAGTAAATTTTTACATGTTTCAAAATGTGTTAAATTTACCGGAAGATTGTTAAAAGTAATTTTATGTATCTATAATTTACTAATGATGGTTTGTCGTGAGATTTCATTCCATAAAATAAGAGATCGTGATATAGGGTTTAATTCACCGATATGCTTTGATGAGTTGACGAATTTCAAAATCATCAACTTCCCTAATCTGGCTTAAGCGGCAGCTTAATCGGGTACTTTGGCCTAGTCATGAACAACGCAACACCTGCAGGTGGAGTTATTGTATTATAAGGAAAAACATATTTGAGCCCCGACAATCGTGCAAATAAATACAAAGAGCTCTTCCCATAATCTTACATTGAACGTGGGCTAATAATTTAAGGACAAAAATAAAGCCTCGGTCGACTAACCATTTTGTTGCTTTCTCCTTCTTGTGATATTTGTTTAGGCTTCTCCCTTTGTCATTTCTTTATCAAAGATAATTATTTTTCATATCTGGACTTACTAAACATGGAAAAATAATTGATTTTTCTCATTTATCGTAAACCAAACAGGATCTTGGTATCTTGATATATTTTCATGCATAACTTTAATTGAATATATAAATGTCATGATATTAGATATTAATAGCCCAAACCAAATATGCATGGTGCAGTTGTTATTTAAATTAAAGCGAGTGCAAAATTTATAATTTCAAGTGACCTATGAATTTCTAAATTCACGTGACTTTCCTTCTTTCTACATACTTCTTTATAGCAAGGTAGGTGGGGCGGGCCTGGCGGCGGACCAAAATTAATTTCAAAGGCGGTGGTCCCTCCGATGCTGGATTTTTATATTCCCCACATGACCATAACCAATTTAATTATTATTTAATTATCATGTGATAATGAAATGATAAGAATGGTGATGATTGGTTAATCTTGCTTAGGCTGGTGACAAAGTGAGGATGTAGCTCTCAGATATGCATAAGGCTCATTCAAACATTTCAGCTAATTAGCGTAAAGACTAAATCAAATTGAAACTCTACACATATGTTATTTCGCAAAGTCATACATATGTATGCAACTTTGATTTAATCCATGATTAGGATCTCAAGTTTCATTTCTATACAAATTTATTTTCAAAAAATTCCTGACCATAAGATTAAACAAATACTAATTGACGAAGATAGATGCACTCCCAAAGTTGGGGGACGAGAATGGGCACGTCAGCAACACATTTTAGTATTCATGTACATTGCACCCACTAATTCCACTTTTGTACGTCGTTTGTCTTTTTACTCTTCGGTGGAACATCAACAAATTATGATAAATGTGATCTAAATTTATAAATCAGTTTCAATTTGTCATTCTAAAGAAAAATTAAAGATAAATGTCACCGAAAATTTTCAAAATCAATGATTTGTTATCTGACTTAACACCATCTATTTTTAAGGGTATTTTACTCTTTCCATTTTTAAGAAAAAATTAATTTAAAATAAAGAGACATCTCTCTCTTTTTTCCCCACTGAACCCCATCACACCATCCTCTCTCTCTCTCTCTCTCTCGCTCTCAGGATTTTTTTCATTTTTAAAATACCATTGAAAATAGAAAGAGTAAAATACCCTTAAAATTAATACAAATTTATAAATAAACCCAATCCTAGACATGTATTTATAAAAAAAAACATAACACTATTTAAACATAGAAACACACCCAAACTCAACCCCAAAATCAACAATTGTATATTTTTTGGGTGTATTTATAATACAAATTTATAAATGGGTTTTGAGTGTGTGTAATGATGGGTTTTGGGTGTGTTTATAAAGTATTTTGGGTGTTTGAGTTTTTTTATAATTTCAGCCCCCATTTTGGGTGTTTTAGTGAAACCCCCTAAAATTAAATGGTATTAAAGTTAAATGACAAATCATGAATTTTGAAAAATTAAGGTGACATCTCTTAAATAATTTTTAAGGTGACAAATTGAAACTGATGTATAGTTCAGGTGATATATCTACAAAAATCCCCAACAAATTCACTAACATTTTTTTAATAATTATTTTTTCCAAATTAAGATAATTCCAGACCCCAAAAAATCTTGAAATGTAGAATCTTCGATAAATATTAATTTGTCATGAATATGTTAATGAGATAATTTGACAAACCTAAACTTTTTCTTTTTATTTTATTTTATCAAAGTGAGATATATAACTTCATTGAAACAACAATGTCATGGTACAAAAAGAAAAATTGGACTTCAGTAATGTAACAAGTGTGGCCTCATAACAATGAGATAACTATTTTGTTTATAAGTGTTTCCAAACCTAATTATGCATACATAACTGCCATCAAACTTCCATGCTTTTGGTAGAGCTAGCATTTGTGTCATTTTTTTAGTGTTCGTGTTGTTTTCGTGTCAACCCGCTTTTCTTAACCGGTGGACACAACACGATAAGAAAACAGATTGAAAATGTTAAACACAAACACGACCCGTTACAATTCGCGAATCACACAACACGACACGATAATCCGTTAAGAATTTTTTATTTTTTATTTTTAAAGAAAGGAAATTTTAAGCAATTAAAAAATCAACTACTGCACACAAAAAAATAATAATACACACACACACACACACAGTCCATAGACGAGCTTGAATGTGAGATTAGAGATGCCCTACGAGTGGCCCTCAAATGTTTGGGCAGCGGAGATGGTAGGAGTGGAGGAGGAAGAGACATCGGAGAAGGTGAGGGAATGGTGGGATCAATCGGTGAAGGAGGGAGTTAGAAGGGGGAGGCAGCTAGGATGACTCATGGTTTTGAGAGAGAGAGAGAGAGAGAGAGAGAGAAAACTGAGAGAATCGAGAGAATGGGGGAGGAAGAGACAAAACAGAAGAAAGAGATAAATTGACAAAAATGCATATGAGCTTAACGGGTTAACGAGTATTCGCAAATGTGACACAATACGACATGATAGCTTAACAGGTCAATATGATATCAACACGACACGATAACTCATACCTAAATACTGAATTTGTCTTACAAATTCATGTCGTATTAACGAGTCGTGTACAATATTGTCACATTTAGCTTTTGGGACGAAATCACCATTTAACATGAAATTTATGATTGGGCAATGATATGTAAGACAATGCTATGTGCGTACAAACAACCCAAGTATTTTTAACCAACTTTTTTTTTTCCTTTCTGCCGACCTGTGTCCTAAAGGTGTGAGACGATCATGTGGTGTAGATGTATTTTTCGGTTTTTAAATGTGAGGGTGTGGTGCGGCCACGTCATTCGCCTTGTACCTACCTATATCTATGGTTTATATTTCATCTTAGCCTAACTTTGGTATATAGGTGGTAATTTCGTTTTGTCCATAGTTAAAAATTGCTGCATGAATCCACATTGGAGTACGTAAACATTAAACATTTATTTTTGAGATAGGTTAGCTTGGTTACTTGCCCCTAAACTTGTATCTAACTCTTGATTTACCCCATATTCTTTTTTTTTTGGCCAATTTCCCCCCTCCGTCTAAATCCACAACATTTCATCTAATTTGTTGTTTAAAATTGAGAGCAAAATAGTCATTTTGTACATTAAACATAAAATAAAATAAACAAAAATTTGAAATACTCTCTCTCTCTCTCTCTCTCTCTCTCTCTCTTTGCAAGCTCATGTAGGGATGAGGGTCGTTATTTGGCAGTGGCTTGGAGGATAGTGAGTGAGTGGTCGGCGAGGCTGGGATTGGTCGGTAGGGATTGGAGTTTGGGGTTGGGGCAGGTCCCCGGAATGAGGGGGTGGTGTGGGGAGAGAAGAAATTGAAGGGGTTTCTAGGTTTGCGGGGAGGGGTGTTCATGGGAGAATTGGGGGGAAGAAAGAAATAGAGGGTGGAGGGTGGTAAATCATCGCACATACGGTCCAACCAGTTAGGAGAGAATCAATAGATTCCTTTTTAGGAGCAATTCATCTTTCCCGAACGCAAGCATATAACTCTTCGTTGGGATGCCAAGAGGTCTGAATAATTGGTGTCAATATGCCTTTAAAGTTACACACAAAAAAACTTTAAACACAAATCAAATAAGACAGGAAACAATAACCTCTTAAGGTCAAAGACCTAAAATATGTCGCATTCTAAATTCCTACTCTACCAAAAACACCTAATTTGGTTGCAGCAACACCTTTTTTTTTTTTTCTTCTCTCCTTTCTACTTTCTTTTTCCTCTTCTCAATTTCGATTTTCGCTTTCTCTCTCTTGTTATCTATCCTTCTCTCTCTCTCTCTCTCTTTACCAAATTGGATGAAATGTTGAGGATTTAGATGGTATGGGGGAAATTGGAGAAAAAGAAGAAGTTCATATCCTTAATTTTCTTAAAAAAAGGATATGGGGTTAATTGAAAGATATGTACAAATTTAGGGGGCAAATCACCACTTAACCCTTTGGGATAACTTGTGCCTGCTTCTTACTGTCCTAAAAGAGCTTTATTTTTACTTAATTAACTAGTGCTAATCAATGATCTGCCTCTTAACAACTTCGAGTCATATGTCATCTAAAAGTTTCAACTTACTTATCACTAGATTAATTATGGTGCGATTGGGATCCACATGTTCTACTTGGTGCGTATGAATTTTCCACTATATTCATGTATGACTGTGTATGCGTCATTTCTTGCTAACTCACCTCACTAAGGTCTTTGTTTGAGAATGGCACCCATAATTGGATATTGGGTTTAAAACCCTCATCATCTCAAAAGGCAAAGTGCCCGTTTGACACCTCTATATCTGTACACACACCACACACCACATAACACACAACACACACACACACACCACACACCACATACCACACACCATACACCACACACAAAAAAGTGTACACTTATTGTGCGTATCATTCAAATATATAACATGTGAGGCATATTAATGCACGTTATTATCACCATAACATCTATTTTCAAATATGCATGCACATGGAGATGTTTTCCAAAGAGAAGGGCAGTGTCTTAATCATTGACGCAAATGGTGGAAACACATATAACACACCAGACAATTTGGAGGAAAGATTTACGTATTGACATCATGCAATATTAAACAATGTAACAATAAAGATTGAAACTATCAACATCAAGTAGCTAAGGCAGGCAGCTAGCTGGTAGTAACTTGTTAATGGTAATGGAGGAGTATGCAGAACGCATTTCTAAACAGAAACACTTTTGAGAATGGAGATGCACTGCAAGTAGTAGGCATATTAAAATAAACTGCAAAAATATTTTTGATGGGGTTGATGAGAGACGCATTGTAAATTGGAAAACGCCACGTCGCTCATGGGCAGTAGGTGGGTGGGTGGCTCCTACGGCTGCAGTTTAGAGTGTAGAGCCACGGAATCTTCAAATATAATACCTGTCTCTCCCTTCTCCTGCAATCGCTTTCTGGGGTCCACTGCTGAATTGGCAAAGGCTCCCTAATGGACCCCACTGTGCTTTGTTGTGCGCTTCAAAAGATTCGCATCACATGTTCTGTCCTATTGTCATGCAGTATCTCCCAACTTTCCGCTACTCATTCTTAAAAAGACAAAAGGACCCCCCTTCTCCTCCCAACAACAAAGTGGCTTCCCTGCCTCTGCTGCCCCCCCGGTTAAATTATTTACTTAATCAAGATAATTTAACTAAAAATGGGTTTTGTCCCGTCTTTTTGGCCCCTAATCCTCTACAGTTGGCCCTTTCGGCTATTGTGGGGCGCAAGTAAAGTTTCTTTTTTCTTTTAAACTCAGTGTTGTTAGAGACAATATTATTTTAACCACAACATGATTAGGAAAATCAAAAGCTCATAATGAAATGGATCCGTAGATCTTTGTCAATCATTTAACCTTTTGTCGGCAGTTTTTTTTCTAGGGTAAATTCGGGGGTATACAATAATAAAAGATCTCAGCAGTAAAAGGAACACTAAAAGAATCTATAGTATAAGCTTTTTAGGTAAAAATGTCAATACAAATCGAAGACTAATCTTTTTTTGCTTTTTTATTTATTTAAAAAATTAAAAAAATACAAGTGATAGTCTAAACTATAAGGAGAAGGGGTTTCACACACATACAACAAAGATGTCATCAAGGTTCAAACTTGAGACCTCTGATTTGCAAGTCAAAATCCTTTTCCATTGAGTTTGACCCGTTGGCATCAAAGGCTAATCATCTTTTGTGAAGATATAACAATTGCATTGGGAATATACGACATGTGAAACACCTACTAGATATACAAAGCGAACATGAAATTAGCTACATTGATTTAGGAAACTAAGATGTTACTTAGTCAACACATATTATACATAGAGAGAGCCATCCACAAACCCTAGTGCATTTTGGCTCTCACAACCAGAGCCGGTCTATTGATTTTGGAGGCCCTGTGCAAATATGGATGTCGAGGCCTTATATAAGTAGGAAAAAAAAAATCCATATAGAAACAAAAATTTCTGACTCAGAAAGAGCTTCCCAAAAAAATTTATTTAGTTACCCCTCTAAATCACAGAGCTGATAAATTGATTTTCCAATTTCAATGCTTGATGAATTCTCATGTGAATAAGGGAGGGAGAAAAGAACTGGGGTTTCCAAGGAACAGAGAGAAAGAAGAAAACAAAAGGTTAAGTACCATGTCAAAATTATAGAAAAATAACCTTTGAAGTATTTTTCGATCAATCTGTCAACCACCCACCAGATATATATATATATATATATATTGAGGGATGCTCTTTAGAGTAACATGCAATTTTTTCTTCTTTCAATTATATCTAAACTATCTAATTTTTAGGTCTTTATTCAAAGATTATTCTTACAACAAATTAGATAAATCGGAAACCGTTTTAACATCCAATTGTGTCCTATAAAATTAATGAACACGGTGATTCAAAAAAGTGCTAAAATTCCAATAACTCAATTGATTTGTCAAATGATATCGGATTCAAGTGATTTTTTGCCCTACATGGGGTGTCCCCTACAAAAAAAAAATTCAACGATCCAAACTGTCTATTTTTTAAAATCTATATTCATAGACCATCCTTTCAAAAAATTAGACAAATCAAAAACCGTTTCGACATCCAATTATATCCTACAAAATCAATGAATAAAGTGCTTTAATAAAGTACTAAATAACTCAATTGAGCGATCAAATGATATCGGATTAAAGTGATTATGATTATTATTATTGATAGAGATCAGTGGCGGAGCTAGAAAATTTTAACAGAGGGGGCACCTCATATTTTGAAATAATTTTTTTTAGAGTGACAACCAAACTAATTACAAAATCCCTAGTTTTAATTTCTATACTTCATTATTTTACATGTTATATTAATTTTCATTATTTTACATGTTATATTAACTATCTACTCATTATCGATCCTAGCAAAAAATCAAATGAAATATATTTTATAAAAAATACTCACAAAGAAAATTTGAACGATAATTTATCACTATAAAATCAAGAGTCGAAGCAATAAGAGATATTGAAAGGGCATCAATGATAGTGAGAAAGGAAAATAAGAGATAAATACAAAGAGATAAATAAAATTTGGTTAAGAAAAGTATGATTTTATTAAGAAGATAATAGCCTCAATGAAGATTTGAGAGGGGGCACATGCCCACCCTGGGCCTTAGCTCCCTCCGCCATTGATAGAGATGATCTTTAAATGATTACCTACAAAATAGACGGTTTGGATTAATGAAATACAATATGAAGTACGTCATACAAGGATGTTCCTCAAATAAGCTTATTTGATGGATTTCTCAATAGGCCATGGAACTCAAGTGGCTCGTATACTGTCAAGTCGGGGTACCACCGTTTTCATGCTAGACAAAATACCGACATTGCAAGCCATAATCACTCCTCACACTTTGTCTCGGAAGGGGTTTGGAAGACCATATGGAAGATGGAGACTCTCCCAAAAATAAAACTGTTTCTTTGGAGAGCTCTATCTGGATCCATCTCAACCAGACTTGCTCTTTTTAAAAGAAAAATTGCAACGGATCCTATCTGCCCAATATGCGAAGGTTTTGAAGAATCGGTGGACACATTCTTTTTCTTTGCCCGTGGACTCAACTTGTGTGGTTTGGCTCAGACCTTTCCTACAAAGTTGACCCCCGGAGGATCTCGACTTTTGATAGATGGATTGAAGGCATTATTTCGATACTTGGCACCTCAAGAATGGATGGCAATTTTTTATTATCTTTTCTCAGTTTCCTGTGTTGGGAAATCTGGAAGGCAAGGTGCAAATTCGTTTTTAATGGGGTTAGCCCTGATCCAAGGCTTGTGATCACCCATGCTAGAGATGCTTGCTCTGAATATTTAGCGGTTAACTCCAAGGTTGATGCTAGAGGGAACCTTTCTCCTGTTCATCAAGTCCAAGGAACCCGGTGGTCTAATCCAAGCCCAAGCTATGTAAAATTCAACTTGGATGGCTCTTGGCTTCCTGGCACAATGAAGGGCAGCATTGGCATTGTGTCTCGTAATTCCTCTGGGGATTGGTGTGGTGGTCTTGCCTCCCCACTTTCATGTGTTTCATCTCTTAGTGCAGCAGCTCTTTGTGCTTTACATCTTGCTAAAAACAGGGGTAATATGAAAGTCATCTTGGAGACAGATTGCAAGGTGTTACTAGATGGCATCTCTGGAAATCATGATAACAACTCCTGGGCTATCCTCCCTCTTATTGACGAAATCCATGATGTGGTTTCGAGCTTCGAAGAGGTGATTTGGTCTTGGGTACCTAGGAGTGCAAATCGTGCGGCTCATGGCGTCGATAGGTAACAGAGCTATGGAAAGTTGGGTCGACAGACCACCATTGTCTCTCGTTGGGGTGTTAACATCGATGGTTTGCCTTGTCCACCTCTTGTTGCATCTGCAATTTAGTTTTAATTCCTATTAGTAGTTAGTTTACTGGGTAGGGACTGTTTGTTCTAGGTTCCGGTGGAATCTAGCTATGTCTAACCTTGCTTTTGGTAGTTTGTTTCATGTGTTATGCTGGCTCTTTGTGGCTTTTGCCTTCTATCTGTATTTCTATTCCCTGTTTTGGGATCCTTTGGAATACAACATGAATCTCAATAGAAGCTCTATATATATATATAAAGAAATTTTATCTACTGTACTATGCATTTCAAAATTTCTAGACGATTTACTTAATTAATATATATATATATATATATAAAGAAATTTTATCTACTGTACTATGCATTTCAAAATTTCTAGACGATTTACTTAATTAATTTTTTTTTAATAAGAGTTGATTGTAAAAGTGCAAAAAAATGTTTTAGAAAAGGATGTTCAAAACAAAACATATTTTTGCAAGATGGCAGGCTATATTAAGTATATTTGATTCCAATATTGAATATTTGAAAGGCATTGAAAATAGTATTCCCAAATTTCGTACCATAGAAAGGAACAGAGGAATGGCGGATAAAAAACCCGTCAAAGATGAAACCCAGTCAACAACCAGAAAGCTTCCCTCCTGAGTAACTACAGTAAAAAATACACCATCCCAAATCATCCCTTTCCCATGAAATCCACCACTCCAAGTCATCAATCGATTTTCACGTCTTGGTTCTACAATCAGTCATCCTCGCCCCAATGATCAGTTAGCTCTGGTGTCTACCTATGATCCATTCCAAGTCACAACTCATTCTCACACCCTATGGCCAGTAAATTATACAAAACATCCCCATACCTTCACAGAAGTAATACCCGTATTTTTATAATTGAACCCTGTTACAATCATCTTGCAGGTCCAGTCAAAATGGCTAAAGCCTATTAACCACTCAATCGTCATTTCATCCCTCCTCATCCAGAAAAGTCACTCCAGTATTATATATATATATATATATATATATATGATTGGCGTTCCTAAAATAGGGTTTATTGGCCTTCCTAAAATAGGGTTTATTCTCTTATTATTATCACCAGTGGTATAGTAGTAGTGTGCGAAGAACATGGCATGGCACTTGGGTTTGTTCCCTCCCTGTATAAAAGTGAAAGGCAACTTATCAAACAAAACCCTAAATATCCACGGACGAACCAATAGAATGTGAAACACTTGGATTTGTCCGAATGTGGTGCGTGCAAGTTGCAAGTTGCAAGTTGCAACCACCGTTATCACATTTTAAGACAGGACATAAAGGACGCGTGCTTTTTATATGTCCTATCAAAATTATCAAATATGCAAAATAAATAAGCTGTAAGCCTGTAACAAAACAATATTATAATGCAAGTGGGCGTGTGGGTGCAACGAGCCAAAATGACCAATTCGATCTGATTGACAGGAGGCCAAATTTCCATGCTAATCAATGTCACCAATTTGGGTCTTTAAGATCTTTGAGTAGTTGGAGGACCTCATCAAATTTAGAATTGGAACAAGCAGCTAGCAACAGAAAAATGGCCATCTCTCTCTCTCTCTCTCTCTCTCTCTCTCTCTCTCAGTGGACACTGAGCTACTAGCTACTAGACTGAGACGAACATGGACCTTCCAGAACAGCTATAACCAAACAGTACCAAGTTTGGCCTTATTTCTTGAGCACTCTTCTGTGTGGTGTGTGGTGCCCTTGTCGCCTGATGAGTCGACAAGTATTCTTGACTCTTCGACTCTTCGTTGAGGCAATTCAACACACACACAGGTGGACAAGTGGGAGGCAGAAGAGTTCGAGCCCACATATTCCTCACCATGTCTAATTTCATGCACACTAAATGCTTAAATTTACTAGCATATTTTGAGATGGTTAAGAACTTTTGGCACTTTCTCCTTATCATTGGTACTAGACTTTGCGGAATGGGCGACCTATACACCGGATTAAGACGATATATGGAAATATTATCAAATCGTTTAGTACTTTAAGTTGAAGCATTGTGGAATGTTGTTGACACCCACTACCCGCATTGCAAAAATAACGTAACTTGGGATTGTTTGAGAGCTTGTGGAGTACTATTTATTAAATTTCAGAGAGATGAGCTAGCAGTTCACTACTAGCAATACCGATATTGTTTTCAATTTAACCACCTATAAAGCTCAATAAGTGTGGGCTTTTATCACAAAAGGCCTTTGTGCTATTAATAGTAGAACAATTCATTATATATTTTATTTTATTTAGTCAAGTTTTCGACGTGAGACTTATATTCTTCAACACGCCCCCTCACGTGAGACCATCACATATTAGGGCACATGTGGAGACAAGTCTACATCGGAGTCAATCATTTAAGTCCGACACGTGAACATCACGTATTGAATAAGGAGTAGGGGTAAATATTCAAGTCCAACATGTTAACACTACATATTGGGTAAGGTAAAGACCCAATTCAAGCTGAGTCAATCAACCCGCTCTGATACCATATTAAATTTCAACGGTCCACTACTATTCAACACCGATAAGCAAGTTTTATCGGTTTTAGAAGCAAGTTTTATCCATGGCTCTTATAATTTTTTTTTTTTTAAAAAAAATGATGATTGTAAGGTCTCTTCTTAATTTTCATGTTAGAGCCCAAGTTCTGTTGTCCAACTCCACTTGGGTTAGGCCTTAACTCTACGTATGAACCTTGGATTGGTCAATTGTATAGTCAAAGCCGTACATTCTAACAAAGCCCAATTCATGCGGAGCCTTGAATGAGTTGAAAGTAAATCTCAACAGTTCTTATTTGACCATTAGTTAACAAAAGTACATTTCATCTTTCATGCGGGCCTTCACTTCAATTCTGTAGGGCTCATGTTGATGGACAATTCCCCTGTGTTGGACCCCATAAAGGTGAACAAATAGCAAAATTGGTTTCCTGAAAAAACAAAGCTAAAACCTCTTTCAAATTTCAATAACAAGAGATCGGGAATTCCAACTTAAAACTTCTATTATTATTAAAAAAAGAAAAATCTCTAGACTAATAGTTAGTTGATATTTGATTTATTACGTTCAACCTTCAATGATATTTAAGTTTGTTTATCTTTAGTAATCAAGTTTTGTCCAAGTCAAATTGCCAGTTAACATTCATGATTCATCCATATATAGTTGCCTGTTTTCTGCAAAAATAATATGTAAAATGTAAAATATATCTTATACCTCGCAAAGGGTAGGGTAATTACAGGAAATGTAAGTCATCCATCCAAGGCGAAGAAAAGGGTGAAGGAAACAAACAACAGATAAGTTCTACAAGCATAAATGCTATATTGTCCCAATCTCTCAAGTCAAAAAAGAAAAAGAAAAAAAAAGGATATACATCTCTGCTAAATTAAGTATACACAGAAACCTTGTCAGGGCAAAGCCAAATGGTTAAGTTATTGGTTGCCACCAATATTTATTAACTAATCCAAACGCCTGCAGAGGTGGATCTACACAGCTAAAATGTAGTAATAATGCTTTCTTTTTTCCCAGCATAGCTGGACACTTGAGGAGGCCTAAAGGTCATTTCATGTATCTCATCTCAAGACAGGACCACTGCCCTCAAGAAACGAGAAACACTTGTGTGCAACGAGAATAACATTATTTTGCTATTTTTGTTTTATACAAATTTTTCTACCCAAAAACACTCAGGATTAGATACTGTACTTGTAAGCAATTATAATTTTTTTACCTCTTGAATTTCAGTGTAAAAAAATGTTAACAGAGCAAAATGTTAAAAAAACAGAATGACGAACAAAAGGCAAATAGAAAACAGAAAATTACCTACCAAACCAAACCAAGAAACGAGTTTAATTTGCAAGATTGGACCACAGCTGCTGAAAGCTGACCAATGCAATATCATAATCATATTGTGGACCACTTTTGTACGGCCATGGCATTGGCCGCATGGTTTGGCAAAAAATAATGGACCCTTGTTTTATTTTGTTTCCAAACAGATTATGTATTTTGTTTCCAAACAGATTATGTAAAAATACTTTCAAAGCATATGACCCAGCCAGCTCCATGCATCTTCCGTAAAAACAAATCCGGAAGGACCAAAGGCAGTGCCGTGCAGTGCAGGACTGTCTTGACTTGTTAAAAAGTCCGAGAGAGCCTCTGAAATCTGAATAGTACGTTTGGCATTTCATGGGAAAGTGTGACAAGCTATATACCAGAGACAATAAGCAGCCCAGACCAGTCCAGTTCAGACCAGCCCAGCCAAGCCCATTGGATGCCAATCCTGTGGTTTAGATCATATAGGATAAAACAATCCGACTGTCCTGCTGCTAGACTCTGCAACAACAGCAACCAAACCTGGGATTGATATGAATGATGATAAAGATGTTGCGAATTTAAACCAATTATTTGGATACATATTGGGATAGATATATATATATATAAAAGGGTCGCCTTATCATTAAGCCACTCACGAGCAGAATGTGTGATTTTTCATAAATTCATTCATCATCTGTGCCAAACAACGATGGTTGCGCCGAATCAAAGGTGGTGGACGATGTTTCAATAATTTTAAACCCCCATAACTTTAAACATAATAGCTTCTCGCATTGAACACCTCCAATATTGATTCAAATTTTTGTTCGCGTTCTCAATAACGGAACGGTTGCAAATGATTGACAAAATTATTAACATGAAGGTATAAATTTTACAGTTGTAAGCATGCATACTTGAGCCACTAGTCAATTGAATTGATATACAATTGTTGGAATTTGGAAAGAAAAAAAGAAAAGAGGAAAAGGGGTCAGCTTTCAGGAGTTTAAAGAGGGCAGCAACCGAGAAAGAAGAGGAAATGTGATATGCTGGAACCCATTGCTCTCTCTTTCTTTCTGGACTTTTATCAAACAATCCGTATGTTATCATTGTCTTTCTTCCTTTTTCTTTTTAGGTTGAAAATACGCCTACAGTCTGAATAGTCTTATGCCCAAAAAGCAAGCAAAGTGTAAGGAACAACAAAGACATCTCATACAAAATCAAAAGATATTGTTCCCCGATTTCAGCATTCCCCCCACCCACTTTCACCTTTTCTTTATTTTTTTTCACTTCAGAAATACTTGTATGAAACGCAAATAATACTATTTTACATAAAACTAATTTCTTCTTAATCTTCTAAATTCTCCGCTTTCTTTATTGGTTCCTCTTTTCCATAATTCCACCTTTCATCCACGTGCTTTTCTTCTTCTACATAGACTAGGCCAAGAGATTTCTACACAAGTGCGACACTTCAATGCAATATTCTATGTATTATTATAGTGGCAATTACCAAATCTAGCAATAGATTACTTATATAGTATATGAGACGGGGTCAATATATATCAACGGAAATTTGAGCTAGCTTCTTATTTTATATTGACTCCGGCAATCGCGGTGCATTAGAAAATAATTAGGAGATTGATTATATTGTACCTAAGTAAGCTCAAACACTAGGCATGCATTAAATTGTTTCTTGTGGGAGCTAGTAGAAAGCACATGTAGTGCTTATTGTGGGTGTCTTTTGTGATGATTAACCACTATTAAGTGAGATCGATCGGTCCAATTCTTGCCTACAAATGTGGTGGGAGCAATCTAAATGAATTGAATTCATCCCCTTCCTTCTCATTTGCTAAGCAACACATACAAGATTAAGAAGTTGAACTTTTCAATCAAAGGGTCTTTTACAAATCTGAAATTAAAGCACTTAAAATGGGCATTTTTGCAAATACATAGTACGAAGGTCATTCTCTATTATTTGTAACTCTAGTTGACAAGAGAGACATTCATGTAACGGGATAATACTTTTTTTAATTTCTGGTCAATAGAGCAATGATACGCGAAATAATTTTTTCACATACCATTACATTATTTTCCGTTACAAGAAATTTTTTCTGCTAGTTGACCTGGCCTTGTTTGGTGGGGCATGCCATGCCACTGTTAATAAGATACCAAAGCTAATAAATGTATAATTACAAGAAATGCACTTTGGAAATATTGAATGGTCCATTTTTTTTATCAATGTTAATATTGATATAAAATGGTCCATTAATTACTACTACAAATAAAATTAGTAAATATCATAGGAGCTTATAGGTGGGAAGAGAGGCATGGCATGCATTGAAAGTCGAGGTGGACGGTGTTAAGAGATTTGGTGGGTTTACACCTGTTGGTCTTGTTCAAGTGATTAGGGCAAATTTCAAACCCAAAGTCATACAAGATTTAGCTCATCCATCGAGGTCAAACCTCCAACTTATACTCACAATATTTTCCAACACCTAAAATGGTTGTGGCCGACAGCACGTTCCTCTAACCACATGCATAACAGGCCTTTTCTACCAAAAATTTCATTTTAATTCTTCAGGAAATCAGACCACAAGTGTTATTTTCATGTTCCAATTATGCAGAAATTTTTTGGTGTTTCTTTTGTTTTGTTTTTTGGATTGCCGACTGCTATTTGCCAGCAACCAAATGTTAACGTTGGGTACATATTTATACAAAATTAAGAATGATGGGCAATGAGAAGCTTATAATAATGTGGAAGAAAAAGCCACATAGATATTATTGTTTTCTTTTTGTTTTTTTCTTTAGAAAGGCCATGCAAGAGAGGCTTATGAGTAGAGATATATAATAATACTGCCTGCTGCAAGTACACTCTTCATTGCTATGTTCATGTTCTTAAAAACTTTCCTCCGGATAAAATGCAAACCATCTCTGTTTCCTAATCCCATATAATCCATCATCCACAGAACAGTCCAGAGATCATTGAGTATGTGGATCGGATTTGGTTGGCAAAATTAGGATGAAAGTTTCAGAGATGGTATGCAATTTAACAAATCGCATAAGAACATAAGTACTTATTAGAGATGGAAAGACTTTTTTTTGGGTCCTTAATGAAAAAAGGTGGGAACCATTTGAGGAACTAGCGAGGGATGAAGCTGAGAATCTCTGCATTTGGGTTGTGGCTGAGCTTCCTCTTCTTTGACAGAGGCTCTGGTGAAGACGAGACTGATGAGGCCACGGCCCACGAATCATTTGAACTATCAGAGCTAAACGACATGTCTATAACTCCATTTGGACTGCCAGGAATTGAACCAAACTTGCGCTTGTTGGAAGGTTTGCAATGGCCTCCTGATGATGACAATTCCAGGACAAGCTTATAGCAATCATCCACTTTGTCCTGTTTAAGATTCAATCAGAGTTTGAGAACTTTGATAAAAAATTCAAACTTTCCATGTTTTAGTATAGGAAAGATTGGTGCTTGGAGATTCGGGTTAAAGGGTGAACAAACCTTGTCAATTCCGAGAATGCCCAAGAGCTGGTTTTGATATTCGACATGTAAACAGGGTTCTATATTGTTGACAACGTGCAGCATTGTAGCAGTGGCCACTACAGATGGAAGGAAAGACATGAACCTAGAATCTGCAATTTTAAAATTCAAAGAAAAGGCCAAGAATATTGTAAGAAAGGATTAAAGATTTCAACTTAACTTTGTTTGTTGTCTATGTTATTGCAGAAAAGGGATCAAGTTTGAGAATAAGGGAAGGGCAAGATTAGGGATGGCTTTACCTGAAATGAGATTCAGAAGGATGAGCTCACATCTCTTGAGAAACTCCCAACAGAGATGGTGTTTTAGCCCAAGCCTCCTTGTGATGTAATCGACAAATGAAAGTGGAGTGACAGGGTTCATCTTCCATTGAAGTGTGGAGAGCACCAAAATCTCCATTCTCTTAATAGTTCTAGCTTCAAAAAAATACTTACTGTCTTCCACCTTAAAAGTCAGAAAAACCCAGATTGGTTTAGCAAATCAGGACATGGACACAAAATCACAAGCTTTAAACAATCAAACATGAACATACTTGGAAGTCCAGTAAAAGGGGAACTTGGGTCTCCTCCACTTTGGCAGCAAGAGAGAGACAAGCCACAGCAGCAAGCTGGGTCGTCCATGGCTTCTCAATCTGAAACTGGAGGCTGAAGAAGAACCTATCAAAGTAATCCACAGCAAGAACGGCAGTGAGAGCAGAGAAAGAGAAGTGGGTAATCACTCTCAGCATCCAATCCACTGCCTCTTTACGAGCCCCAGACACGGATGAGCTGATTTGGAGAGGTTTTTGAAGCTCACCATTTTGTTCTGCTTCTTTGGATAACAGCGAGATTAGCTCCTCGTTGTCCCAAAACAAGTCTTGCTCTAGCAAGATTGGAACTTTTATTGGCTTATACGATGAAATATTGCTGTAACAACTGTCTCCTACAAATTCATCTTCCTCTTGGAAATACTCCACTACACTCGCTTGCTCCTCCAAATGCTCTTCTGAGCAATACAGAGCATCCAAAAGGAAAACTGGGTTTTGTTCTTCACTTGGTTCTACTTCTCGCTGATGATGATGTTGATCCATCTTCTTCTGAGAAGAAGAGGTTTGGTTCTGGGCTCATTACTTCATGAACAGGCCAGAGGCAGAGAGTGTGAAGAAGAAAGAGAGGCCTGAAGACTCAGCCTTAGGCATCTTCTCTCAATCTTAATCTCTACCTCTTTCTCTCTCTCAGTATTCTATCTGTCTGTGATTTAAAGAGCAGAGCAGTAGGGAAGAGGAGGGGAGGGGGACTGAGCAGTGACCACAACTCACTCTCTCAAAGATGCGGTTTTATATATAACTTGTGGGTTGTTTGTTTGGTTTTGTTTGGTTTTGTTTTTCCCTTCCTACTGTCACTGTAAAATTCTGCTCTTTTCAATTGGGGAGCTCGCGTGCCTAAATCCACCGGACCTTGATGCATAATGGACTATGCAGCACAACAAGTTGACACGTGACATTTGCATCTTCCTCACCTTGCATTTCAGGCCCACCTCCTATCAACCCCCTGTGATCAAAGTCGTCGGATGCCATGAGCCGTCTGATCAGATGACCATGTGATGAACATGCACATCCACACCAAATATGAATAAAAAAGAATGCTTCGAGCTGGTAGAATGGGGGGGTATGAGTGGCCGGACACGAGAGGATCTTCTGCTCTGCGCTTGTGTTATTTGTGGCTGTTTATTTAATTATTTTTATATAATTTGTATTTTGTTTTTCTATATGTTTTTATTATCAGAGGATAAATCTAGCCTTATATTTTAGTCTCGGATACAGCAAGAGTGGGTGAAATTGGCGCGAGCGGGAGCCCTTCGCGCGAAAAACAATTTACCCTCTAAATCTGGTGCACATTGCAACGACCAAAATCGGTGCCAATAAATATTTTTTGAAATTTTCTTTCCCAATTCAAATATTATAAAATATTATTTGCAACGATAACAAATGAGCTGGCAGCTTTGTGTTGTGTAGGTTAGACACAAGATTGCATCGCCATTTTTGTATTGAGCTCTGTTTTCACACCTTTTATTATTTTACACATAAAATTTGTGGCGCAAAACAACTTTGTGTATGATTTAAGACCGTTGTGCATGAATCGGTGTCAGACTACGTGCTTTTGGGATGAAGCTCTCATCTCATATGATTCATACATAACGTTATGCATCAAATGATCTCATCTTACTTATTTAAAATATAAAAGAAAAATAAAAGAAAAGAGTTGTCTCTCTCGGATGCCTTTGCCTCTGCAGCTCATATATGCAAATTATCTCCATATATTATTAGACATTCAAGCGACATGGGAGTGGGGCTAGGTGGGATATTGATATGGTTAGGGTGTCAAGTGTCAAGTATTTAAAACCATGTTGTAGATGCCTAAAACCATGTTGTAGATGCCTATCTCTATGTTGGGTGCCATCAGCCATGACAATTGTTTTGTTTTTTGTTTTTGTTTTTCTGAACTAGGTAGATCTTAATTTTTAGGTGTTGTTACATTTTAGCCGAACAAATGGATGAAGTTCGCTGCAAGTGTTACATTGTAATAAAATTTGCTTATATACTTGTCTATAGGTGAATAAGGAGCTTTTTATCATTGACTATGTATGGTTTTTAATTTATACTGAAAAATTCGTAATAAAGATTTTGGTTTGATTGGTTTTGGTAAAAGGAAAAGTGAAACTTTATACATATAATTTTAAGCTTTAACCTAGAGAAGAAGTAAAGGCATCCGGGAGCTAACTCTTTTCATTTCTTTATTTGTTTCTTTAAATATTGATGATCCTATTTGTTGCAGGGTTATTTTCCCCGGTTTGCTATCGTATTTGAGACATCCTATTGTATCAACTAGCTATTAATCTAGTGTTACTTCTCTTCACAAAGTTACCAAATGTCTCAAGTTTGAATCTCCCTCTTATATTAACACACAACGCATAAGGCAGATTATAGTCACATAACTGAACTGTTTTGCACGTAATGAGTTTTGAATATCCAATTAAGTTTTAAGAAGATTATAAGATTTTTGAAGGCTCATTATTTGTATATATATATTTTTTATTTTTTATTTTTTTTTGCTTGGTATTAAGCATTCTTTAAAATTTCAGAGATCAACAAGCCAAGTTTAAAATGAATATTTCTTGGAATTACAAACTCCCCAGCAGCAGGACAACTCAATTCCTCTTTTGTACGAAAAGGTGGTCTCCCTCTGCACTGCACTCAACCATTATGTTTACAACAACAGCCAGCAACAATTACAGAAGAGAGAGAACACACTGTGTCTAGCACTGTATGTCTTCAAGCTCCTCAGACTTACCTTCCCTCCCTCTATGCCATGTAACACTAATAAAAGATTAAAAAACAACCCTTCGCTGAGTGTTTGCTCTATATGTTGCTAATTCAGTACTCCACTCTACGTGTTTCTTAACAATAAGGACGGGACCGTTTATCCCACATACATGTTCTGCTACGCCCTAATTCCATCCACACATGTTATAATCATTTTTCCGTTACTAATATCCTTATAACATGTTGATTAACCGACAAAGAGCTTATAGCTCAAGTGTTTAAGAGTAGTTGAGATTTATGCGCTCGAATCATCCCTCTCGTAATATTATCCTTCCAACATGTTGATCAACCTATAAGGGACTTGTAACTCAAGTGTTTAAGAGTATTTACCATGCACTTGAGGTCATGTGCTCGAATTCTCCTATCATAATATCGCTTGTATAAAAAAACATGATGATTAATAAGACTATAAGAAATTTTTTCCCCTTTTCTATTTTTGGTGTCGAGGTTTTCTAGGGCTGAGAGTCTAATAAGACTGAGATGTTGCTTTAATTTTTTGTTCTTCTTTTCTTGGTCCTTTTATAGGGTACACTCTCCAAGAAATGAAGCTAGAGAGCGAAAGAAGATAGTGTGAGGACAAAAAGTGTTTGTGCTGTAGCAGGTTATAGACTCAGACTCCATCAATGAGATTGTGATTTGTGCATTTGTGGTGGTGGTGGTGAAGGTTTCCAAATTCCAACCCCAACCCACTCAAATATCCCTCTAAAATCAAAACTAAAACTGAACAAAGGTTGGCCCTGTTTTACTGTTAGAAAGCCTCCAAAGCTCTCCTTTGGTTTTTTTTTTCTTTTTCTTTACTAATTTACCTTTTACTTTTTTGTACGATCATTATTAGCATTTTTTTCCTTTCCTAAAACACCACCACCTATTTCATCATTCTGGTCAAAGTCAGATATGCCCACTCTCTGAAGATACAGAAAGTTGGTTCATTTCCTCACATTTCAATCACAGCAACGGAAAGCAAGCAAGCAAGCAAGCAAACCCCTTTATTGGAACTCATCAAACCATCGTCATAGCTCGCAGTCTATAGCTGATAAGACCATCACAAGAATCACAGCCGTTGCTTGTTCGTTTAAGATCGTAGAGATCTTTTAAGCCCCATGTGTATTAGCAAGCAAGAGAAAACTCATCATGCCTATTATATGGGCTGTGGGGGTGAGGGCCCACATGGATCTTCTCCGTCCAGTTGTGGGCACTCTCCATGTAGAGGAGGGGCCCACCCAGAACAGCGTCCGAACCTAATCATAATGTTTGTCTCATAATTACGGCACCACCCTACAGAAGTTACTCTTATTGATTGTAACTACTGAGATGATGATAGACGAGAGTTGACCTCTGATTACTCAAGAGGCCCAGATTAACCACTTTTCTCTAATTTACCTTTTCTTAATCTTCACACACCATGCATGCATTAAATAATAAGAATAATTACAGGTAAACAGTCATTACTCTAAAACTAACCTAATTTACAGGCTCCGACCAACTAACCTAACCGACATATGCAGTCAAAAGTTTGCATACGTGTAAAACTGTGATTTGTTTGTGAGAAAAACACGCATAAAGAGACTTAATGTATTTTCCCATTATTGGTTACCCAATAGCTTCTACAGTGAGTCTTTTTTAGCCACCCTTGAACCCGCTAGCCATAATATGCAGAGATTGTTATGCTAAACAAGTAATCGACGGAGAAAGAGTGGTTCAATCCCTAATTAATGCGCAGCACCTGTTTACAGTCATGAAACTTGATAATTTATCTACCCACCTGCAGCAAGGGACAATCACAAACCAACAATAATACAACATGCTTCTACAGAAACACACCCTCCCCTTTCCCTTATGGAATTGCTTCTTTACAAACATAAAGATACAGAGAGTTTTTTTATTTATAGCATGGCAGAGAAGATTTCGAGCTTTATTTGCTGTTATTCACTCTTCTGTAATTGAATAGTACAAAGCAATAAAAGAGGGGGAAAACAACTGGTTTTTACCATCTTTCTGTTGTTCAAAAATTAATGCAAAGTAAAGCTCATAGGTGGGGAAACTTTAAAGTTGAGAATATTCTACCAGTTTTAGACCACAAAGCATTAAACAACTTTACCAAAACAAGCCAATATCCATAAGATCATTATACCAATAGTAACATCGAATAAATGGGTAACAATGTTTTATAAATTTACACAATTACCTGGTCATTTTCTCTAACGACTAGATTCGTGCCATCTTGTTTTATGCGTTTGTTCACACAAATTCTTGTTTATATTGCATCATGTGTGTTCTGACATTTCGGATAATTTATATAATTTGTAATTACCCGACTAGTCTAGCAATGACTTATTTGTGAATGGTGTAAGTTCTATTTCATCCAAAACTTCACTCCGCAAAAGTAATCTTCATACTAAAAGTATTTAATTAAAATAATTATCTTTTTCCTATATGTTTAGAGAATATATTGAAGTAAAAGTTTTTAATTTGATTCTGGGTCTGGTTAGTCTAGAATTTTCCAAGAAGAAATGATGTTGTCTTCAATACTAACCACATTTCTGCAGACACAAAACAGTTGTACACTTGCCCTGTTTTGACTTGTAAAAAGCCAAGTACCAGCTTAAACAGCGTGCCCATCTGATCTGCGCTTGACTCTTTTGACTCATAGTACCAGTTTCAACTACTCAATATCTAGTAGTCAGTCTAAGAATGGGACCACTTAGGTAAATAATTTCAAATAATCAGACTTCTAACTAAACTGATTTGAACCAGTCCTCTCGGGTGGTCCATGGAATTCCAGACCCATTCAGCATCCAACTATTACCAAACACAAACACAAAATTCAATCATCAGTTTTTCTCACAATTGCAATGTTGTGATCTCCTTTGAGGCTCAGCCAAAAAGCTACAAGATCATAAGATTGAACATCTTAGACTGATGGAATGAATTGACCCAGCTTCTGAATCGCAGACATACGGAACTATGTAATTTCCTCCATCTAAATTCTTTAATTGAAGCTACAATGCATGACAAAGTTTCTAAACAATGAGAGAGAGCCAGGTTGTTGTCTAACGACCTTCGAGGACCTGTAGGTATTGAGCTAAGTAGTTCAACAATCCTATAAAATTCTCAAAGGCAGTTAGTTCCTAGGACAGACAGACAAACCTTACATGTCATATAAATTGGAAAATATGTTCAAGGCCAACAAAAGGAAATGCAAGTCAACAAAGTTCACTTCAATCATTTTCTTCGTCCTCATTCTTAAAGATGCATTTGAGTGTCAGTCAAGGATTATCCACTACATTGACATTTTGTGGATCTAGGCTATATGTGGGTCATAGTACCCCCTTGCTAGAAAAATTCGAATTTCATATCATGCTGATCTCTAATTACCAAAGCCAAATTAAACTTCAATACAAGCATTACGAGTGATACACATTTAGCCACTACCACGTTTAAAATGTTCTCGAATGAATCTTTCTGCATGGGATGGGTACTTATCTCGGATATATGCTCGAAGACACTTCTGGTAGGAGAAGTCAATCCATATACCATCAGTTCTTATGACAAACAGGCACCTTGAGTGTCTAAATTGGGGATGTCGATCAACCTTCAGCAAGAGAAGTTAAACAGAATTGGTTAATTCTCCTAGGCAAACACAACAGTACACATAATACAGAGGTTGATAAGAAATGGAAAGGATAAATACTGAGTGAGCTGACTTAGCTAATAACATATTACTGATAACAATTAGAATTTGAAAACTCGATGCCAACCAATAATCATTTTCAGTTCTATTCAAATTAAATGACAAATCAGAATCAGACTGAAGGGGAGAGAGAGCGTGTGTTTCATTTCATGGAAATAGTCATAGAAAGAAGGATTCTATTTCTCAACATAATACCCATTTCTGGACCAAACTCACAGGCAAAAGGTAGCCAAAGAAACAACGAGACTAACATTAATAATAGTTCATTCATCAGTGTCCAAAACCATTTAATTGTGTTGAAAAGGAATGAATAACAAAAAACAATGGAAAGTAAGGCCCAATAGTCAAGGATGAGTTATCAGTAGATCTCGAGTCCCTCACTGTTGTTATATTGGTTAAGACATGCGGCTCTCAAAAATGTTACTGGTTAAAAAATCGCAAATGCGCGTCGCCCACTACATCTATTGCACGACATGAATGATCCCACTTACACAGGGGATGAAAAGAACTTTTGGCCTAGACAAATGCTTTTCTATTGACAAAACTGTTGAAATTTTCTTAAAACTTCTTAGCTGTGTTTGTTTGTGCAGCACTATTCGCATATATCTTCTTTACAAAAAAAACTATTTGCATGTAATTCAGTTTTAGCTATGTCATATGGGTTAACTGCTTATAAAAGTCAATTTGCAAGTACTAAGGCTTGACTGCTTGTAAAATTCTGGCGTTGCGTGCACCATGGTTATCAGTGGAGGAGGGGAGGAAGAGGATTGGAAAAGGAGGAAGGGGAAGAGGTGACAGGAAGAGAAGAGAACGGGAACAAGGAAAGAAGAAAGAAAAAAAAAAATCAATAAGGGTAAAATGGGTGATACTATAATTTCTTTTCGGCCATAAAGATTAGGAGGATTGCTGTGAATAGAATTACCCGAGCTATAATTAGGAGCACAAGTGAAATCTTATACCTATGTTGGAGTCGATGTATACATATGTAAGAGTTTGATTAATTTAAAAAAAAGTGTTTGGTTTATGGAAGACATGCTTCCCTAGGTTCCCTCCCTGTACCTCTGTCTCTGACCCTGATTATTGATCCTGCTCCTGCACACCATTACCTTCACATGTTCACTTGAACACAAACTTGCTAGCTGCTTTAACCTATTTGCCTACCCAAGTCAATTACTCTCCTCTCTAATCCCACATTGCTCCCACAATCTTTAGGCCTCCATCAACCCGTCAAAACAACCAAGACTTTTCAAACTACCTGCTGCCAGATTGCAGAAAGCATCTCTTCCAAACGTCTTCAAGTTTTAGCCTTCAAGAATCCATATGAATACCTCAAAACTAATACACAAACCTTTGGTTTCAACCCTTCAAACCCATATTTCCCTAACCCAAAGACCATCACGAAAGCATCATCAGACTAGCTTCCTTAAACTATCCTACTAGTGGTGATTGGTGAGGTGACTCACAGCAATGCGGCTTTCAAACCATCCTTGATACCACCACAAATAATTTAGTACCTGACTACAATTTTAAAAGAGACGTTCATTTTCCATAGGTTAGTGACACCAATTTCATGTTAAATCTTTTAACCGACACAAAAATTGGTTCGGCGATCAGCATTAACACTACACCTAATTAATCAGAGGCTGAAAACAAAAAGGGGGCATGCACAGATGTTCACAAAAACCAGTGGTGGCTTCCAAACCATCCTTGACACTATAGCAAACATATTGATATTTTCGAAAAAAATGAATGGTCAAATTCAGTAAAAAGGAAAAAACAGAAACTAATTAATATTAAACTAATTAAGCTTTTTTTTTTTTTTTTGCCAGTATCTTGTTCTGTTTAAGGTATAAACATCATGTACAAATTTAAAAATCATATTTAAGAAACAATCCCCATTTGAATTATTATGATAGTCCAACTCCAACAAAGAATCTATCACTGTGATTACGAGGTATAGAAACTCACCATGATAGAATCAATTCCACAGCCAATTTTATCCTCAGAATGCGGATGATGAGCAAGAAGCCTTTCCACCACAACCTTTTCATCTTCAGCTGAAAGGCTCTCACCATCCATATACCTGCAAACACCACCAAAAACCACTAAAAACCTGCCACCATAGCTTCCAACAAGGTTTACATTCAAACTGAGTCTGGACCTAAGCTCGTAGCGTACCTGTCAGAATGGAGAATCTCCTTGGCGAGCAAAACGAGGGGCTCGATGTCGTTCAGAATCTCCCCTTCCTTATCCTTCCATTTACAGTAGTCAGGGTCGTCCCACCTCGGGTACTTTGGCGCCTCCTTGACGCTCAGCACTCTCAGCGTGGACTTGTCCGCAGAGGATAATACCCCCTCCGGCCCCGCCGCCCGAGTCGACTCGCTCGCGCCGCTGCACCACGCCCTACCACTCGGGCCCACCAGCCCAAGGCCCAGACGCCGGTGCTGGACCCGCACGCAGAGGAACGAAATGCTTCTGAGCAGCGTAGGGTTGAGAGTGCCCATTCTCGTCGTCATCTCATCGTTTGAGTGGCGGCATTGTATCGTGGATCGTGGTAGTGACTAGACTAGCCTGTCGATGACTCAGTGACTAGTGACTGATGGCGGTGAACTTTTTAGGAATTCTGGTATTTGTTTCGGGTTTTTTTTTTCTATCAACATAAAAATTGCAGACCCATGAAGAAGGCCCAATTTCTCGTGGAGTTGGGAGTAAGGCCCATGGAATTTATGATGGGAACCATCAATTTTTAATTTTATGTTTCTTTTGTCTTAGCCTAATGCCTTTTGTAGCTTTGTGTTGAGTCATTCTAAGGCCATTAAATGAGACCCTATCATTTAATCATTTGATCAAACTAACCAATTTGATTCAATAATTAACTAATTTAATCCAACGATTAAGAGATAGAGTTTCATATAAGGATTTTAAATAAGACCCTCATTATAAAATTCTACGCTTCATGTAAGCCTCAAAACATGAACTAAAGACCAAAGGGTTTACCTCAGTGGTGGGATCCCTCCTCCTTCCCCCCTTGGTCATCCGTTCGATTCTCATGAAAAGTGGCCCCCTCCCTAATAACTGTAATTCAAAAAATAACATGAACTAAAAATACATGGGCCATTGTGCTGGATTTGGAGCATGCAAAAATATCATGTGAATTTGAAGTTTTGAAAATAAGGGACAATTTTGAGGATAACCTTGTTGCCTCCTCACAAATGATGAAATTGGATGTGCATGAAGAGCCAAGCATGTTCATATAAAAGTAAATAAACATAATGATATCTACTCTTCATGTGCACAACACACCCGAAAAAAGAAAAAAAAGAAGAAAAAAAAGCACTTAGGTCCAATTGGTTTGCGGATTAGAAGCATGGATATTTTATTTTATGTGTCAAACTTATTAATGGATGCGAATATTGTCAAATCAATTGTGCTTTTAAAAGATCGTACATACCTTTTTTTTTGTCACCTTTAGTGATTAAGAATAATTTTTATCTTTACGAATTTATTCATATCATATATAAATGCGTATTAAAATTTGTTTGGAAGTGATTTTAGAAAGAGGAGAGCATAAGAGAAGCGCCTCTCACTTTTTATCTCTAAAATCGCTTGAAATCACTTTATTATCCATGAAAATGATTATTGGTCTATTTCCAAAATCACTCACAAACGAGCCTTTATTTACATAATTAAACTATATAAAAAAATATACACAATTTTACACAAACTTCTGTATATGATGTACTTATTAGCACGTGTTGGTGGAAATCACCTAACTCTTCACCTCATGGAATAAGAAATATTGTAAAGAAGAAGAAAAATATAATCCATTCATGTAGAGTAAAATTTATTTGAGTTTTGAAAAGGTGAATGACTGTAAATTAAAGATGTTTAAAATCTGATGTTGTATTTCAAAAGTTTTTAAGAATACAAAAAAGAAAAAGAAAACATACTTGGTATTAAATACAAAAATCACTTTCAAATAAAAAAAATAAAAATAAAATGTTGCTACGATTGTACATTATTTTTTATAAAGAAAATTATGATTTAATCTTAACTATAATCATAGCATGATTGCGAGGAGGAGTAGCTCTCACTAGTCAGTAGGATTGTACTGGTTTAGAAAATTGCACGCCACGGATCTTTTATTTTCAGTAAAACAGTTGGCGTTAATAAAATCCATTTAACACTTGTAAAAGACGACACACCTGAATTGTCGCTATCCACTACTGATTTTAAATATTTGGTTGGTTTTATTTTGCGTAATTTTCAAATTTTTTATTGACCATTTCCATTTATACGATTCCGACGCGACCAATCATAAACAGGTAGAAATTTAAAATCAGGGTCGCGGGTCCCACAACTGGACAAGCAATAAGAAAGAGTCCACAATAATCACATGAAAGCGCCCGCTTTTGATTTTTATTTCCCAAGTGGAAATATGACTATTCCATTTGCCAAACAACCAAGGAAAAAATAGAAAATAAAAGTTTGACAGAAAAAGCCAAATGCAATCCGATTTCAAGTCCGCCCCTCAAACATTTCCAGGGAGGTTGCCAGTGGTTCAGAAGCGCTCCTCTGCGGTGCTATCTACGATTAACCACGCCGAGGTGGCTAAGCTCGACCGTTGATTCCCGATTGGTCGTGGATGGGCCAGTCAGCTTCGGCGGCCGCAATCCCAAGTCGCCGTGAAAGCAACCGCGACAGCCATCGCTCCAAGCCCAAATCAACGGCTGCGATCTGCCCCATGGAGGCCGACGACGAATCTTCTGAGATCGTCAACGCGGCTTATGACTTTATCTCCGATCTTCCCGACGAGTGCTTGGCTTGTATATTTCAGTCCCTCGGCTCCCGTGATCGGAAACAATGCTCTCTGGTCTGCCTTCGGTGGTTGAGGATCGAGGGACAGAGCCGTCACCGTCTCTCCCTCGACGCCAAATCAGATCTCCTCCCTTTTATCCCTTCTCTCTTCTCTCGCTTCGACGCCGTCACCAAACTCGCCCTCAAATGCGACCGCAGAGCTGTTAGCATCGGCGACGAAGCGCTCGCCCTTATTTCTCTGCGCTGCCGTAACCTCACGCGCCTAAAGCTCCGCGCGTGCCGCGAGTTGACCGATGCCGGCATGTCGTCGTTCGCCAAAAACTGCAAGGCCTTGAAGAAGCTGTCGTGCGGGTCTTGCACTTTCGGAGCTAAAGGAATGAACGCAGTGCTTGACAATTGCTCGGCTCTGGAAGAGTTATCGGTGAAGCGGCTTCGAGGCATCACGGACGGAGCCGCAGCCGAGCCGATCGGGCCCGGCGTAGCTGCCTCGTCGCTCAAAACGATTTGCCTCAAAGAGCTCTACAATGGACAGTGCTTCGGTCCTCTCATAATGGGCGCGAAGAATCTGAGGACTCTGAAGCTTTTCAGGTGCTCTGGCGATTGGGACAAGCTTCTCCAGGTGATAGCAGAGCGAGTCACCTCCATGGTTGAGATCCATCTAGAAAAGCTTCAGGTCAGTGACGTAGGCCTCGCTGCCATCTCCAATTGCTTGGATCTGGAGATTCTACACCTGGTCAAGACCCCTGAGTGCACAAATGTAGGTTTGGTCTCGGTCGCCCAACGCTGTAAGCTTCTACGAAAGCTTCACATTGATGGCTGGAAGGCCAACCGAGTCGGAGACGAAGGTTTGGTCGCGGTGGCCATGAGCTGCCCTAACCTACAGGAATTGGTGCTCATCGGTGTCAATCCAACGAGAGTGAGCTTGGAGACTCTGGCTTCGAATTGCCCAAACCTAGAGAGACTGGCATTGTGCGGAAGCGACACCGTGGGCGATGTCGAGATTTCGTGCATTGCGGCGAAATGCGTAGCGTTGAAGAAGCTTTGCATCAAGAGCTGCCCGGTTTCGGACATCGGCCTCGAAGCCTTGGCCAGTGGGTGCCCTAATATGGTGAAAGTGAAGCTCAAGAAATGCAGAGGAGTGACAGCGGAGGGTGCCGATTGGTTGAGGGCAAGCAGGCCTGCGTTGGCTGTGAATTTAGATACAGGGGAAACAATCCAAGACGCCAGTGCCAGTGACGGTGGGGCCAACGATAATAACGCCGTCGAATTGCCGGCGGCGTTGGCCATCCAACCGGTGTTTCTGGGTATTGCGTCATCGAGCAGTACGGGGCGGTCGACGACGTCGTTTAAGTCGAGGTTGGGACTATTGACTGGGAGGAATTTTGTGGTTTGCGCCCTGAGAAGGTGGTCAAGTCGGAATAATAGTTAGTGTTTTATTGAACTATACACAGAACAAGCTTCCTGGAGCCGTGTCCATTGCTCATTGCTCATTGTATTTTTTTTCTTCTTTTTTCCTGTATTATTTGGATTCTGACTTTTTTATGTACTTAATTTGATGCTGTGTGCTGTTTATTTGCCTTTTGTCAAGCCAATCTTTCTTCTTCCTTCTTTTGTTTTTTCGTTTGTTTTTGCATCTCTTTGTTGTTGAAGCTTCCCCCCTTTAACACCATTTCCATTTTTGGACATGCACAATATCAATATCCCTGTGCATCATCAGACTTATCTGCATGCATTTATATCTGTGTGTGTTTACTATTTAGGAGCTCAAGCAAAAGCCAGGGTCGATTGTTCATACGGTAGTTTACTTGAATTGTTCTATTCTTGGGAGGTGCGACGAGGTTGCTTTCGTGAGTGCAAGGCCACTAATACAAACTAAACCTAGGAATGTATTCATAGCTAAGGCCTCAGTCATTCGGTGGGTAGGATAATAAAGTAGTAGGATTGGATTGAGCTTGATCTCGCCATAATCTCGTTATGTGCATATTTTTGTAGGATTACTTATTCTACAAAATGGGTGGGATCATCCCACACTCCCACCCATTCGGGCTACTAGTTCCAATGAAGACTACTAATCATTTTCAATTCAATCTAATTCAATGTAGTGCAATCCTACCTCCTAATCTAATTCAATTCTAGTCACCAAACATGGCCTAAGAGTACGAGAGATATCTTCACATTGCTCTTGGGCGACGACTACGGCGATTGAATACTCTTGAGTCACCCAAATGATGGCAAATTCCTTTTTATCGTCCACGATTGAGCAAAGATAAGCTACAAAAATCCTTGGAATCAACAAAAGAAAGATTAGTTAGAAGCTCATTGAATCTTTACATAAGGCCTCATTTCAACACAACCGTCATTAGAGCAACATAAATTGAAAAGCAATCTGGTCTAAAGTAATCACATACAAACAAGCATGGTGACATGTAAAGATTAAAGTAACAATGATAAAAGGGGTTGAACTACATGTTCACTTTCGAAAAAGAACAAAAAAAGAAAAGTAAAGGATTATCTGCCATAATTTCCCGTTTATCTCACTGTTTAGAAAAGAAAAATAAAAGAAACGACTACTCGGATAGATGAATAATGCTGTCTCCTTTCTATGTGTTAATGACCAACACCTGTAGAAACATAGTTAAGCTAAATTTGAACGATAATGTAAGGATGATTAAATCCTTTCCTTGAACATTCGTTGGAGCATTTGCTGACTCCGTTGCTGGAACTGTTGGTATCTTTAACTGAAGCAAATCTACCAGTATCACGGGAGGCATTCTTCTACTCGGTTTTCTTCTCCTTCTCAGCACGGGGCTTCGGCTTTTGGTATATAATTATCTGACTCAGGAGGGTAGCATTTGTTGCAACGCCAATTACAGAACCCAGCAAAACTAAGAAAGAATTAAGGAGAAGCAAATGAACGAATATATATAATATATATATGTATACGTATGAAGAAAGGAATACCAACACGCGCAACAGAAAGGAGAGGGATTGTTCTTATTTTAGCCTGTTCTTTTTCGTGTGATGCACACAACAGAAAATAATTATTTTCTCTGCGAACTGAATCTTTTTTTTTTTTTTAGTACAAGCAACAGTCTAAACTATAGGGAGAGGGATTTCTCACACACACACAACTATGATGCCGTGGGGATTTGAACCCGAGACCTATGGTCTGCAAGTAAAGGCCCTTTTCCACTGGCCTAGACCCCATAGGCCTCTGGGAACTGATCTTGGTAGTCATTTTAGGGAAAAGGAAAAGAAACTCAACAGCAAGAAGTAGGTTCTCTATCACTAGGGGTGAACCTGAGAACTTTCTATACAGATTCAGACTACCAAAACAAGTATAGCTTTGCTCTAAAAAGCATTTAGGAACGATAAAGTTACCAATTTGAAAATGAGCTACTTACAGCCATAACCTTCTCAAAACCTACATGCATGATAGCCATATCAAATAAAAGTGCAACTTAAGTCCAAGAAACAAGGATACCGCTTTTTGGTGCTGCTTCTTGGATGCTGGTAAAAACTCTCACTGCAAAAGGAAGTTGATAAATTTGTGAGTCTGCCGAAATACATAATTTATACTCTACAGCCTACAGCCCTTTTAACATGTTTAACTTACCCATAGAACCTCCAAAATTCATGAAATTGGTTAAGAAGCTGAGCTCCCCTGTACTTTTATTCTGTATAAGAAACAATTAATCAGTATCAGAAAAGTAGCTAAAACAGGTGTGAATACTCAAAGTAGCTAAAGATTGACACGCAGGAGATTAAATGAATTGGTTGCCATGACAGAGATAATCTAAGCTCAGAATTACCTCTTTCGGAGACACTCAAACTATACCAAAATCCTCACCTTTATATAGAGAACTAGAGAACCTATTTAAATTTAGGGAGTTTCACTAAAACACCCAAAATGGGAGCTGAAATTATAAAAAACACCCAAAACACTCAAAACCCATCATTACACACACTCAAAACCCATTTATAAACACACCCAAAAAATATATAATTGTTGACTTTGGGGTTGATTTTGGGTGTGTTTCTATGTTTAAATAGTGTTTGGGTTTTTTTATAAATATATGTCTAGGATTGGGTTTATTTATAAATTTGTATTAAATTTAACTCCACAGATAGCAAAATTTATATATTTATTTAGGCAAAATGGTCAATGTTCAAAGGATTGGTGATGGCTGGAGTGAGTTAGAGACACAGCAACAAGAAGACCCAACTAATGTATAAGATTATCTGAACCTGGTGCCTCACTAGGGCAGCATTTATATTGTCATCAATAGACAACATATATGCAGGCACAAAGGAAAGAATTTTGATTCTCTGCTTGTCTTCATATCGATTGGTTTTAAATCTGAGTTTTGTATCACAATCCAAGCGTTCTCCCAAATGTTTTAGGCTTCAATAGTACAACTCAAAGATACACGATAACCCTCAAGTAGATGAGCAAGAACCATAAGGAAAAACAAAAAGAGTGCCCACCATAGTACTTTGTCTGGGACTTTCAGACTCGCTCTAATGCATATTCATTATGTAAAATTATCCTTCCAATTCAAAAAGTAAGATGCAGTTAAAAGTAAAATAGAACACCCAATTTAAAAACAAAACAGGCCCTTCATATTTAAACTTACAGAAAGGTTCGCCCATATCTGTGGGAGCTTAGCACATAGAAAAATTGCATGCTGGGATGCCTGTAAAAGATTGTTTCCACATTAGAAGAGCTATGGATAATGAACTACAGATCAGAAAAAATAACATCAAATTTTCGAGTATGTAAATTAGCTAGACTACAAAAAAAAAGAAAAAAAAGAACACACACACACACACACACACAATACAAGACACGGAAGGGCTACTTACATATAGAGCTTCAAAGAGAATAGGATCGATTTGACCAGCTAATATGGTTGGTGCTAGCGCACAATATCTGGAAAACCATCATATTAAGGAGGAAGTTGACCACATTTCTCAATTATACAGAATGAAGATTAGGAGAAAAAAATAGAATGCCAAGACTGAACTGATTCTCAAGCAACAAGGATACAGTAACGCCCTGATCCACGTTTTCATACCCACAGGTTGGGAGTAATAGTAGATAATGGCAACTAATATTATAGCTGTAAAAGACAAGCATAAGAGGAACTGTGTTAGATCCTTTGTGATTGCCATAATTCGCTCTTCCTAACGCTATGAAATTGCATGCAACAGGATCAACAAATTTACCAAGAGTTTACAGCTCTTTGAATAAAGTCTATGATACTTACTATAATCAAAAAACCACAAGTATTCATTCACCACAAAAATTAAATTCCTAAGATGGGTCAATCACATAAGGCTAATCTGGAAAAACTCACTCACTCTCTGCCAAAATAATGCTTTTGTACCACTACTTCCACCCTCACATCCCTAAGAAGTATTTCCCTAGAATATGTTAGATTGACAGAAAAGTACAAGAAGCCTTTGACATACCTTGGATCAGAAGAAAGGCTAATTCCCCATAAGCTGAGAATGGAAGCCCTTTATGAAGACAATATGCCAGAGCAATGGTGTACCCAACTACTTCAAGCTCAAAAGCCACAATACTAAGACCTCTCACACTTCCATTTTGTAAAATTTTCATTATCTGCAAACAAAAGAACAAAAGCATCATATCATGTACAATGTCAAACTAAAATAAAAAAGATTATAAATTAGATGGTGCAACTTGTTTCATGGCGTTAGCTAAGTACTACAATTCGTTAAGCACTTCAAAGTCAAAGAGGAAGATTCTCTTCCTTCCAACGAGATTGATGCCCACAACTTGCTATCAGTAAAATTTGAAGGACATATCATATGCAGGTTTTAAACTGTGAGTTTTCAAGTTTAAACTGGGGCACTTCAAAAATGCAGTCCTAAAACTGCAAGCTTTGGACACGCACAATTCATTAACCATAAGTATCTGGATTCTTTCCTGGCCAAATGAATTCTGGGTTTAGTTCTGAATGTAACAATTTCAAACCCTGTACTAAAATTTCCATCATGCAAGCCAGCAGCCTCGAGAATTCAAACAATACCTAAACAAAATCGACGGCACCCATGTTAGAGATCTGTCATGAGTCACCTTCTGTTCTTATAAAAACAATTAATTTCAACAAAGATTACAAAATGAAAACAGAAAGATGATTGCTTTAACAAATAAACACTGACACAAAGAAAGCTAAAGAAGAAGAAAGAAACGTGCCTGAGGGAGCTTGACAGTGGTGGAAGCGGCGACGATGGCATAGCCGAGGAGCTTTGAAATAAGAGGCAGCAAGCAATCCTTCTCAGGAAAGTGACCGTTGGCAAGAGCCCCCAACGCACAGCTGAAATCGATTCCAAGGACCTTCATCTCTGTGGCAATGGATCCTACTCCCCCAAGAGTCGACCTTTGTATTTGTCTGAGGGACTCGTCCGTAACAACAGTACTTAAACCAACCAACCAAAGCCCTTCTCTTTTTTGTGACTTCAGCGTTATTAGCGACGCGCGCACGCCAACCGGTACATGTGATTTGTTTCAATCTCCTCTGATAATTACTTTCATATAATTAAACATAATTTGAGGAATTCTCTAATCTCCGCCGTTGAATTGTCTTCACTAGTGACATGCCAATTCAAGAAACTCTCAATCCAAAAAACAAACACTCAATGCTCGAGCGTTTATTGCATGTCAAGTCAAGTATCTCTTTGTTTATAGTCATTTTGCCCGGCTGGTGTTTTAAAATACCAAAAGCCAGAAGCAGCAGAGGTTTGTGTAACTGGGCTTGGGCTAACATAAAACACTAACTTGAGCTTGGGCTTAGCTTCAACTAGCATCATTTTTTACTGTTATGTAAGTGAGACCATGGACTAGACAACAAATCACAAGGTCAACTAGCATCATTTCATACTTGTAGTCTGCAGACTGCAGTCCTGATCACATTAGCATAAAGTAGAGACCAACAAAGTTTCTTTAATTATAAAAGCATCATTGGTGGATCATCATTTATCTTTATTGCACAATATAATAATTTCTATCTTGAATTTATAATTACCTAGAGATCTATAACGTTTGTAATGAATGCTTCTTTCTTTTTTGAAAGTTTTCCTATAAACCATTTTGATTGTTATTTGAGCATTTTCTGTTGGACTCAATTGTTTGTTGAAGATGATGCATTTGGTTCGTCCTTTTCTCTGGTGGGTGGGTGGTGAATTGGCAAGTCACAAATCTGTGTGGTGTGGACTGTCAAAAAGTAGGGTTTGCAGGGAAATTCTGGGATAATGAAGGTTAAAAGTTTATTTTGCTATGTAATTATGCTGTTGGCTATTTTGTTACAAACAATCACCTTCCATTTGCTTAGTTGTTTTCTGTCAGTTTTGTAATTAAATGGTTTTTTGATCAATGATGTTGCCGTACCTAAGTCCATTGATAGATAGTATATTGTTGCAGAGGCAATTAAAGGTTCTATTGGTGCAGCTATGGTGATCAATGCTCACCCTCTTGCGTGTTCCTTCATGAAAATACAACCCAAGCCTACACGCTTTATGCTGCCAAGTTGACAGGTGGTCCAGATCACATACAAAGATGGTGATGATGACACATACATTATGAAAATATCAATTTCCAATTATTATACTACTTCTCTTCATGATCATGTTTAGCCAACTGGATGAGTCATAAACCCTAGCAATTGTTGCTATATATTGAGCTTAAGGTGGACTCAAAATGGATTTGATAAGCTCATGTTTTTGCCGTTACTTGTTGCTGTTCATGACAACAGAAGCAGCAAGAGCTAGTAAACAGAGTCTCAGTGTACACATTGATCTAGCTAACCCTATATATTGATTAAACATCCATTACAGTTGCAGATGAGGGACCATTGTAAGGACAAAGTTTGGTGCAATTTATAGCGATGGAAGTGGAAACCAGTCAGGATTTGAAGGACCACTGCACGAAAATAGACAAACCATTACAGTAAAGTTAGCTGCTCAAGCTCAAGACATTATGATTAGTTTTTAGGACAAAACCAAGGATTGTAGCTGAGCATTCCTAATTAGCCTACACTTGGTTGGGTTTTGTATAATTTAACTTAGAGTCAAGATGGGAATTTGATTAAAACTTTCCGTGACAATTTGATATTTTGGTATTTTGTACCTGATAGGGTTTAGTGAAGTCAATAATTCTTCCTTTCTGAATCGTAAATATCCAGGCCCCACCATGAAACCAACTCAAAGGGCCACTGAACAGTTGGTTTGGTTGGAGGCTTACTCTCCTAAGTCCCAACACTCCATGTCTGCGCGTGAACATTGGTTGTTTGTTCCCATCTCAAGTTTGCTCTTTGCCTTTTTAATTGTGATGGAAACAAGAGTAAGAGTACAGCGTGCTTGCTTAACTCTAAAAACCTCTCTCTCTCTGTCTCTCTGTGAGTATTTGTGTGCGTGTGACAATGGAAAGTGGACTTCCCATGCTTAATTGTCTCTTGCAGCACACACTGAGGAGCCTCTGTTCAGGTTCTGATTCTTCTAATTCTTCCAAGTGGGTTTATGCTGTCTTCTGGAGGATCTTGCCTCGGAACTACCCTCCTCCAAAGTGAGAAATTTTACTATAAAAACAGAACCAGCAGAGCTCGTGTTTCATTCTACTCTCATGAAAAGCTTATGTTACAGTAAGTCACATTGTTTTATTGTTGCATTGCAGGTGGGATTATGGAGGAAGTGCTCTTGATCGCTCCAAAGGAAACAAAAGGAACTGGTAAAGTAATTAACAAAGAATTGTGAGAAAACACCATGTTTCTCATTCTGATAATTTTTGAGTTTTAAGTGAGTTTTGGTTTCAGGATTCTTGTTTGGGAAGATGGGTTCTGTGATTTCTATGAATGTGAACAAGCAGGAAGTGGTTACATAAGGGGGAGGTTTGGAGCTGATATCTTCTTCAAAATGTCCCATGAGGTCTATAATTATGGAGAAGGGTAAGAATTGACCCTCTAATATTTTGTTGGCAAGAAATAATTTAAACACAGGTTAGTGACCAGGATGGTTAATTTGCATTATATTGCCTGCAGATTAGTGGGGAAAGTAGCAGCAGATAGTAGTCATAAATGGGTGTTCAGAGATACACCAAATGAAGGTGACCCCAGCTTCATTTCCTCTTGGAATGTAACCACTGAACCTGTAAGCAAATTCACTACAGTATTCTTCTTACAAAGTAAATGCAAGGATAAAATTTTCTTTTCGTCAATCCTTATTTTCCCTTATCTATTCTTACATGCAGCAACCAAGGGCATGGGAGTTTCAATTCAAATCAGGCATACAGGTTGTTACTTTCAAAATATTTGAAACTGAAGTAGCTAACACAATTCATCAGCTCTTAATAGCTGATCTAGTCCTTTTCTTTTTTGAATTTTTGCAGACCATTGCACTCATTTCTGTTAGAGAAGGCATAATTCAACTTGGCTCATTTGACAAGGTGTGTGTCTCTGTTTCCTTTCATTTTTCTTTTAAACTTTCAGCGAAGTCTGAATTGTTGACTAATGGGATTTTTCAGATATTGGAAGATCTCAATCTGGTAATCAGCATACAGAGGAAAATCAGCTACCTCCAGAGCATACCAGGTGTTTTTGCCATGCAAAGACCATACCTACCTATCCAACATCCCTACATCCTCAAACCAAATAACCAGATGATTGGAGGTCAAGAAACAGCTTTATCAGTCTATGGCAAACGCCAATTGACCGGGGTTAAAAGGTTGTTCAATGAAATGGCTGATGAAACCCAAATAAATTTTGGCTGGAATAATCCACAAAATGGGCTAGCAGGATCACCCCATTGGCCAATTCCACCTCTTCCACCCTCCATTTCATGCAGCCTTGGAGCTCTTCTCTCAAAGCTACCTTCAGTCAATTTCCCATCCTATAATGCTGCTGAAGCTCCTAACACAGCTATGCTTATGAACAACAACATCAGCAACAACAACAGCAGTTGTGCAGATCAAACACTGAAGGCTAGTGGTGGCATTATGAAAATAGAGTCATCCTGTCATTTAGATGTAGCTCAAGAAGAAAAGCACAGCTCCATAAACCTGGGTTTGGAAAATGGAGGGGTAGACTTAGGATTTGGACCTGTAAGAAAGGGAAAGACGTAGGTGCTCTAAATCTTGATTAATTATAAACCTGCAAGTCCACAATGTATTTTTATGGTCAAAAGGATGGTTTTGTTGCCTGTGGCTGTGTAGGTAAATTGCAGCTCAATCTGCTTAATTGTGCTCAAATGGGCTTCTGTTCAAAAAAGAATATTTGTAATTAGTCTTTTCATGCAATAATGTCTGTAACATGAGAACATTTCAAAGTGTCTCCTAATTTGGTTTCAATCATATGGGATTCAGACAATATATGATTACAGAGATACATACAAATCAAAACATAATTATGGTTCAAGTCCAAGCTTAACTACCTACCTTAAAGCTAGTTGCTGCTGATTATATAATGATGCTCCATCTCCACTGATTGAGGGTCTTGGGATTGGATGGATAGAAGCAGGGTGGGGTAAGACTATTGTGGCCTGTCCCTATCTCTTTGGGGAGTGGTCTTGCATTATGTTGAATGGTCCCCAAAACCAAATTGATGATGAAAACTGACAAGAGATTGTTGGGTTGGAGATCAAAAATGATTTTTCATGAGACATATGGTATCTACCTCCCGGCAAAATGGATGGTCCCAAACCACAATCTTACAGATTTTTTTTTTCTTCATCTTTTTGAGTGAGTATGGTACTAATTATAAGAGCATCCATAGTGAGATGGTGTATTTTCAGGAGTGTAAAACCACTTTTACATCCCTTTTATACATTCGGGAATTGTAAATGTGATTTTTGCTTCAGTGGGAAATATGTAAATTTAAAGATGTATAATTGATTTCTTTAACCTTTTTTGCTGTAGGTCTCACTTTTTCTCACATTTTCTCATGTAGGTCCCACTGCAAGAGATGTAAAAAAAGATGTATATGTGCATCTAAATTTGATCTCATCTAAATTTCTCCATGGTGATTGATCACATATTTAACATACATCCTCATTATACCTCTCCACTGTGGATGCTCTAAGTTGTTACTTTTGTGAATACTCCAAAATCAATTATGAGGAGAAGGGCTTTTGGGTCGATATGTCGTCTAACAGACAAGTGGTTTGGGTATCCTATGAGATAGGACATGCTAGTTATGTGCCTATGCAACTTGTCGTTTGGAAATTCCCACATAAGTCTTAAGTCTTAACAGGGTTGGACCCATTTTAGTTGGCAAATTTTAATACCAATCCATTTATGTCGATGAAATTCCTCACCAAACAAAAAGTGAATGGCCTTCTTTTCCACAAATGAGGCAGGTGGGTTTATTAAACAATGCAACTGTACAACTAGGAAGGGAGGTCTACAGCCCACTCATGCATTCACAAATATACGAACCAAACTTACATACTGAAGTGCCCCTCAAGCCATGGTGTTGGCTTCAATTAGCAGAAGAATTCTGGTTGAATGAAATCAAAATTCGAAAGGGAAACATCAATTCCATAAAGATGATTTAAACGTGTGCTGATATGAATATTGACAGAATGAATACCATAAATTGGCATAAAACCATATGCCTGGAAAAGATAGTGAACAATCGAGTCAATGCAAAAGTTTTACAAAATGAATACCATAATTTGGCATAAAAATTGTCTGGCCAAGCTTCACCTTAGTGGTTAATCCGTATGTACAACATAATCTGAATACCAACTGCAAAATATCAATCTTTGGCCAAAGATAGAGTCACTTCACATTTGTGATCCCTTCATCCGAACAAGAGATTTAACCATGCGTATACTGCAAAGCAAGTGCCCGATACACGGTGCCATTGGTGCTGGAGGGGTCCTGAGAGATCATTTGGGTCAATGGATTGGTGGCTTTGCTGTTAATTTAGGCCAGGGAGAAGTGCTTGAAGCAAGTTATGGGGTCTTTTTTGGGTTGAATTTGGCTGTTGAGAAAAAAGTAGATGATATTGTTATTGAGATGGATTCAGAGACTGCTGTGCTTCTTATTCAGAGTAAGGTTTTGAATGCTTGTCATCCTAATGCTGGGCTGGTCAGTAGCTGTAAAAGGCTTATGAATTTGTTTCGAAGGATCAAGCTTCAACATATCTATAGAGGGAGGAATGATGTAGCTGGTGGGTTGGCTACTTGGAGTCACAATCTGGAGCTTGGATATCTGTTGCTTAATGATTCATTGGGAGCTGTTAAGGCTCGTCTGATTAGCACTAGTTAGTTGTTGTGTTGGTGTCTGGGGGTTTTCCCCCTTTTTCTTCATTAAAAAGAATCCCGATATACACATGATTCCAAAGAAGAACTTTCAATGGTAATATTGTGTACCCCTTCAACACTTTCAAGCTGTAAGTCCTTAAGGCATTTGCAACAACATGAGAGCCATTTGCAAAAACCCTCTTCTATAGTTAGAGGAAGAAGAGGATGGTACTTTTAGAATGGCATGCTTCACCTCCACCAATAGAGACCTCAAAGAGCCACAAAGAAAGAGGCAAGACGGAGATTCAACGGTGTCCCCTCAACGCTTCCTCTGAATTCAGCTGGAACAAGTCCAGATGTTTCAATCCTAAGTTGGAGTACTTCAACATTACACCTTACCACATCACGTTGAGTCAAGAATCCATCCGATGAAGTCGAGGAAGGGAAAATGTGAGGTTTGGTACGTGCTATACTTAATTAATCTGCTTACGAAGCACAAATAGTTTTGAAGAGAAAAATTCAGAGTGTAAAGAGAGGATTTAGTTGCAATTCACGCGATTTGAGTAAACACAAATTGGCCAAATGAAAGATCATGTTCCATTATTAAGCGAAGTACAATAAGTAGGATCAGAATGAAGCACTTCATAAAGGCGAATGCCAAATTCATGACTGAATTTACAGAAATATTGGTAATTGACAACAATCTGTTTGTCTATAACTCAAATGCATGACATAAATAGAGCGCTATATACATACAAATCAGCATATGAAATCATCCATAACAGACAAACTATCCATTTCTTGGAATCTAAATGTTGGATATGAGAGAGTGAGCAAGTATGATAAACGAAGAAGAAGAATATCAAGGTGCCCTGATTTTTCTTCCTTCCTAGCTTTTGTTACCACTTCATAAAAGCACTGAATGTTAAGCTTAAGAACTGCTCCTCTTGCCACCACCAATTGCCCAGTGAGGTTTAGCGGCCGTGCGCTTCAATGCCTTCACTCCCAGTGGATTGTCCTTGCTCTGTTGCAAGCAGAAAGGAATACAATGTAAGCAAAAACTTGTTAAAATCTATCTAACAATGTGAACAAATAAAATTTTAGGGTGTTACCAGTTGACAGGTTCCTGCATTGACATTGCAGACTGGATAGTCACTTGGGCAGCAACTATAATGGTCGTCACAGCATGTGGCGCCCTCAAGTGGACAACATCCCCAAGCAAAGCAGTAGTTTGCATACTCATAAATGCAGCAGCAGGTGTTGCTCTCAGGGCAGGAGTAGTAATTATCACAAACTGACGGGGGCTGTACCGGTGACGGAGGAGATGGACCAGGGTTCGGTGGGTTCAGGCCACTCTTGACTGGATAAGAAGCCTCCATTGCAATTCCACATATTCCATGTGCGGTGTTGCCCAGGTTACGCTCCATCCTGATGTAGCCTTCCTCTCCCCAGCTGCCACCCCATGAATTTCTCACTATCCAGTAATCAACTCCTTTGTCTGTTCCATATCCCACAACTGTAACACCATGGTCCAATGATGTTCCACACCGTCCCGTAAATACACCCTGAAATAGCATTTGAAGCAAAGAAACAAATTAGTTCACTCAAGTTCGTATTGTCAGACAGCATAAGTTTGGTAAGAGAACATTAATCATTATTCGATGACAAGAAAGTCTTTAAGTTAATAATCAACAGGAGAAATGATAGGCTAATCCAATTGATGCAAATGCTCAACATCCAAGCAGAAGAAAGATTTTGTGATATAAAGGGAAGAAAACTTACAGAATTATATAACTGGAAATCCCTGCCACCTCCTTCAATGGCAACAGCAATTGGCTGATTGGCAACAGCCTTTTGCAATGCTTTCTCATCGTATGCAGGAACATCTTCATAATCATCAATGGAAACCACCTTGGCATTTTTCTGCAAAGACAACAAAAGTATGAGAATATAGCTCAAAAATTTCATCCATCTGTTCTGTTTTTGTTTAAAACATTAAATTACAAAAACAAAACCAACCCTGTAGGTGTCACAGGTGGCATCATATCCTTTGTAAGGATAATCCTCTTCACTGTCAATTCCACCATTGCTGATGATGAACTCGAAGGCATAATCCATGAGACCTCCATTGCATCCTTCATTGTATGTTTTGTCACAGTCAACCAGCTCCTGCTCAGATAGTGAGAGGAGATCTCCAGTCACTAGCTTGTTGATCCCTTCCACTGAAGAGATTGTAGCGAATGCCCAGCAACTCCCTTCAACATAAAAATAATACTCGATGATTAACTTAATGACATAAATTAAGCTCACATTAAATCATTAAATCAGCAAATATAAATATCTAGGAGGAATATCTGCTATCTAATTTTGTTTACGCCTTGGTGTTGGGCTTTAGACCTATGTGGGTCGCTATTAATAAAATCCAGGGGCCCACAAGCGTGAGCATTGCGAGGTCCCTGCGGGTACACGGCGTAATTAGCTCTCAGCAAAAAGCTCAGGAAGAATCCTTGGTCTCAAGAGCAGCCATAGGCAACAAGATTCCTCCGTCAGATATTTATTATTTCATTTTCCGAAATACACAGTAAGCAATATTCGAATTAGATCCTAAGGTCCAGCTGAAAGCCTACGGCTCAGCTGTCTGCCTCGTCACCAATTATTATTCGCGGTCTAATTGAATAACCAAAACATGATTTTTAAGCCAAAACCCTTTGATTAAGCAAACAACCAATCAGATTATCAAAGTCAACTACTCGCTAATCACATACCCTTGCTCTATCACCAAGCAAACCCAAAAGTCCTAAGGGAAAATGACCACGCAACATCACCAAACATCAATCATTAATTATCAACTCACAAAAATTAGGCAGACGTAGATGAGGCGAATTGGTCATGACAAGGAGTCTGCACCTTAACATACAAGTTCTAATCTCCCTCTCCATAAATTAGATTAATTTTAGACTATGACTTATAACGAAAAATACTAACAAACATTGGAAAATTAAATAAATACTAGAAGTAATAAAAAATAAAAATACAGAGTAGGAAAGTTGAAACTTACCGCAGCTCCCCTGGTCTTTGATGGGGTTGACTACGCCCTCCTTCCTCCAATCAACGGAGTCGGGCAACGAGTCGCCGACACGTGGCGCGTACCGGTCGCTCTTGGTGTTCCGGTTGGAGAGCCTCTTCTTCTGAGCGCGGGTCTTGGTGCCCAGGAAAGTGGACCGGTACTCGTCGTTGGACAGATCGGCGAACCGGTTCAGACCGAGCTTGTAGCTGAGGTTCTTAGCGTTGTGGTCGTCGATGTACCTGAGGTTGTCCTTGAAGATCTGGAACCGTCTCTCCTTCTCCCCCAATCCGTTGTAGGCTTTGCCGTGCTTGGCCAGCCACCCTTCGTATATTGACATCACCTCCTCGTCGGTCCTCCAGCTCGACTTCGACTCTCCGACGACGTTTTTGTCGTCGTAGGAGATGATCGACATGTCTAGAGCCGACGACAGGGTGAAGATCGCGAAGAGGAGGACCGCCATGGTCGACGAGGATCTGTACGGTCCCATGTTTTTGCTGTGCTCTCTCTGTTTGTTTACTGAGAAACAGAGTGAAGGAAGTGAACGTATACGAGAAAGTGGCGATGTGGTGGGGTGCTTATAAAGGGAGAAAGGAGGGTGTTGAAATTTGATTTATTCTTAATAAAATGAAAATAACATAAATACAAAAATACAAGTTGTTATAATTCAATTTGATATTACTCATCTGAAAAAAGGAAATACACTGTAGACAAAAAGAAAGTGGATGTGACGAAAACAACAAGGAGTGCGGGGCCCATTTGGATGAGATATGATAGGCTGCAGATGGAGCCCAATTCCAAACCCACTGCCAATCGCTGTGCGCCGAGGGAGTGTGGGGCCCGTGTAGATGAGCTAGGGCTATAATGTTGACCGTGGTTAAAAACAACTTTGTTTTACCTTTGACTGAGGTGGATGACCGTGGTAAAAGAGAAGAGTTACTAAAAGGTGGTGGGATTGCCACGTGTAGACAGAGTTTGGTTTGGTGCGTCGTATGAGTTGGAGACTGATCCATTTGTCCAGTTGTAATTGCGGTGGACCTACCCCAAAGATCGGACAGACTTTTCATGTCGCTTGTGCCATTTTTTTCCTTCCCTTTCATTATCAGCTCGACATTGGGTCACGTCGCTTGTAGTTTTTTATTTACTTTTTCAAATTTTTAATAGGATTAATTTTTTTCCATTAAACTCATTTTTATCAACTTTTTTCTTCTTTAATTTTTAAGTTAATATAGAGACGATTATTAATATTCATTGTATGTTATTTTGGGCTCTGATTGTTTGGAGTTGCAACCTTGATTTGGGCTCTCTTATTTTGATGATGCTCCAGCCTAGCTTGGTTCTATTATCTTCAATGACTTGTCACTTGGTGGGTTTGGTGTTTAGATAATCTCCAAATATATGGCTAAATGTAGTTTAGAGCTAAAGATTTAGCCCTCTAAAATATTAATTTTTAAAAGAATAATGCAAGGTTAAATTTTTTCACCTCCAGCCATGTATGGCTATATTTTTTTTCAGAATAATGCAAGATTTCATTAAACTACGATTTATAGACAATATTTTTTAAATTTGTATATATATATTTTTTAAACAAAATGAATTTAAAACGTTTGAAAAGGTTTTAAATAAATAAAATTTCAATCAATGATTCTGACCTCCAACAATCATAAACCAATTATATATATATATATATATATATTAAATAAATTGAATTTAAAAACATTTAAAAAGGTTATTAAAAATAAAAATAAAAACCTAATAGTTAGTTGATGTCATCGATGACGTCAACTCGTTTTTAATATTGGTTATTAAATCTGCAATTATACGAGATATTTCGTGCTCTTGCCCACGCATGATACTTTCTCGTCTTGAAAAGCACATGCATTGGCTCCACAAAAATATTTAACATAGGCCAAAGATGAGCTACATTTGGCCTAATTAGAGGGCTAAATGACTAAATATGGCCCTCTAAATTTGGCCCAAAAAAAAATTTGATCCCATGACATGAGATGGTTTTTGCATTATTTAAGGCTATATTTAGCATATAACTCATGATTAGAGATAGCCTTAGTTAGATGTGCTGTTTTTTGGAAGTTTTTACCCCTCTTTATCATTAAATAAATAAATAAATTATAAAAATTAAAGCATTGGGGTTGGCCAAACAAAATTGACAACTATGATTGTGGAAAACAATGGTTTTAGCAGTGTGATTAGATTTGGAATATTAATATAATATGTGAGGCATGTAATGCATGCACCACCATGGGTTGGTTTGGTTGAGAGAATCACATCACATCTCTATCCAAAAAGGAATTTGCCCATCTTCAAACTCTTATTAATCCCATTAAAAAAATGAAATAAAATAATGAATTACCCGTAAACACTAATGTGATGTGATGATTTAGAGGGTCAGCTATATTCATTGACAAAAATACAAAGAGGTTAATTGCTACTGTGTCTGTGTCTGTGTCCGTGTCTGTGTGGGCCATTTAAGGAAAGTAAATATAAGATATTTTTGCGACGGTCCAAATCAATCAATACAAATTATACAATGCCCGCACACGACACGTAAGTGGGCACTGCAGGAATATATGGAATGAATCTGACAAATTTTGGACCCAGAAAATGAAAAGGAAACCAAATTATGTTGGTTTGGTAATTGGTTCACATATTCTTAATAATTACTATATATAGAAAAACAGAAAAGAACTACTGTGAAAAGTAATAAAAGGAATGACATCTTTTATCAGATCAAATTATGTTTACTTTATCTATTATTATAAAATGAGACGTGACAAATTAAGAAACATAAAGATTCGTCGACAAATGTGGATGGCAGTGGCAGAGGGGTCCAAAATATGCAAATTCATTCTATATTTTAAAACCATCAAGTCCTCGACAAGGAGGCTGTAATGAGAGATTATAACGAGGAGGGGATTCATAAACTTGTCAATATTATTGTTAAACAATTAGATTTCTGAACTCCTCAACATAACCTCTTCATTATAGAAATTTCCGACCTCCGCAGCAGTCGTGGAGGATGGTAGCCCAGACGGTAGAATTTCCAGAGATGAATGTCAGCTCACCACTTCTCTCCACTATAATGCACAACCATCCAAAGTCATTAATCTTTGACCCGCTGCCCATATTCCATCTCAATCTCACTGCTCCTTACCGGTGTTTGTGTGGATTGGGTCTCTGAAGAGGAGGAGGGCACATCATACATGAAAGTGCGTTTGAAGCTGTGATCTCCATCCACAAAAGCACTTTTAATATTTCTGGACTACTGGGAGAGTGGGCCACTTTTCGTCTCATCTCTCCTCTAGCTGCTTGTCCATTACTAAATTTTAGTTTGGATTGGATTATATAAGTTGATTGGTCCAATCGCTTGTTTTTCACTCCAATGGTTTGGGACCCATGATATTCGTAGCACCTTAATAAAAACAGGTCGCGCTACCTTAATTGGTTTCAAATGCCACAACTAAAGGTTTAATTAATTAATTAATGAGGATTTCACTAATAAACTAATTTTAGCATGTCACTATATACAAAACTTTTATAGAATCTATTTGGAGAAAAAAATTCCAAAATTAGCCACTTGTATAAAAACCAATTAGAAGACAAGTGGCTAGTTTTGGATTTTTCTCTCCAAATAAGCTCTATATGAATTTTTGTATAATATGTCATGCAAAACGGGTTTTGGAATAAATATCTTTTAATTAATTGAATAGGCGGTGATTCTTTTGAGATAAAATAAATAATTGTATTCATAAATTAAGCACAAAAATCATCAGCAACAAGAGCACATACAAATACCCACAAAAGGATAATACAAGTATGGAATCAATTGGTGATTAACTTAAGCAAAAGAGTCAACTGGTTTTGTTAGTTAAGTTAGTTTGCCATTATGTGTGAGTTGAGGTACTTAGTGGCGATCCTATTTTTTCACTAAAAAAAACCTATATGTAATCAAAGCTAATCTTACCCAGCCCATTTGATGATGTGAACTTATGTCTACTAAAATTTAAAAACAACTCACATGTATTATGGCCCACTCAAACTTAAAAATAAAAGGGGAGGGGGTGTTTGGAAATTATAACCAGCCCACACTTAAAATTTTTAATTTTTAATTTTTTTTTAAAAAAGGGGAAGCATATAAGCAGCAAATTCTCTTTTGAATGTGCAATAGTCGACAATCCCAAATCATTTTCCTTGGCAACTTCTTCTAGACTTTTGACATTCTCACTTGGTAGTATCTTCTCATATTTAAGGCCAACAAGTATTCTTCTTATTCACTCTCTCTTTTTTCTATTGTATAATAAGACATTCATCGAATTACAATAATAAGAATATTTAAGAAGTTGTTTTGGCCAGATTTTTTTATTTTTTTTATTTTTGAATTTGTTGGTTTATATATATAATTGGTATGGGAGAGGAAGGGAGTTTTCAACACAGAATCTCGAGTAGTGGTTTAACTATTATGAACCACCTGGCAGGCATGAGTTTTGTAGTGATATGATGATGTTCTTGATGAGTGGGTTGTGTGCATGTGTCTCTTATCTCCATTGTCTCTCAATCTCCAGTCCTTGCTTATCAATAATTCCACAAGGCAATAAAACGTCACGTTTCTGTATGGGCATGACTAGCTGGTTTTGGACCCTTTTTTTGTCCCCATAATATACGTGGAGGAGGCATTCCTTGAAAGTTTGGGCCTTAGCACTGGGGCTTGCTGTTTGAGCGTTGAGGCCCTTTTCTAGTGGTTTTGGGCCGCGTTTCCTCTGATCTGATGAACATCAAAATAACAGAAAGGGGAAAATTGTCGACGAAGGAATATAGCAAACATAAATCTAGCTTCTGTTTATGGTCAAACAAATAATCTACCTTGTGAATCCCAGTTATTCACGGGAATCAAATACCACCTCCGCAAATGAAGTTTGAATTGGACTTTCTTTTCTGGTAGCTAGAAAGAGAGAGAGAGAGAGAGAGGCAGGTCATTATTCTAAATGACAATTACAAAGTGCCGGAGGTTTCAACCAAGTCATAACCTTTACAAGTAAGTAACTATAAAAATTAAAAGTAAAAAAAAATAGTTCAAACAATGGGCGAAATTTTGGACTACACCATATACAAAGAAACTTGGTCCAGTCAAGTCGTGGTCTCTGATGCGTGCATCCGAAGTGTCTTCCAGTGTTGAATCTCTCTGTAAAGTGTCTTCCAGTGCTGACCCGCATGAACCATAAAAATGCCCAGAAACTCTGTGATTTTGTATTTATGTGAGAGAGAGAGAGAATTAGGTTTAACTAGATTCAACAACCATAATGAATGGAGTTAATTTGGTGATTAGGTTTAAATGCTTCACACACAATTTCAAAAGTTAATGGAAAGTTGAAGTTTCTCTTCTTGTTGGGCTTCGTCGACCTCTCCCTTCCTTTCTACCAAAGAAAAAGTAAATGGAAACTGTGGAGAAGGTGGCATACAATTACAGGTATCTAAAAATTAGCCATATATGCATGCATATGTTGTAGCAGACACGTTGAATTGGTTATAGCCTTTGTGGTCCAATCCAAATCTATAATAATGGAGAAGAAGGAAGCTTCTCTGCAACTCCTCATCTCATGAATTTCTCCATTTTAATTGGTGCACTTTGTTGTATAGTGGAAGTGGAGGCGGAGGTAATTGACTTTAATTAACGCGTCCAAAAATAAAACAAAACACATAGGCCCCCCAATAGCCATAGGCAGAGGAGCCCTAGTTCTTCACGCATGCAATAACTACGTAGAAAATATTGAGTTTGAAGTTAAGAAAAATAAGTCTTTGAGTCTGACCTGACCTCTAAACCCTAATCTTCTATAATTGGTTATGTTTCCTTCAAATAATTGGGTAGGACGCGAAGTTTAAGCCAATTCCATGGATCCCAAATCGGAAAGTCTTCACCAATTAACGTCTCCAAATAGGAAAAGTCAAAAATTGGGGCTTCCAAATCAACCTTAAAACATTGCATATTTCATGGAAATTTCTCGCTAACGTACAAATTAAATAAATCAAAGCTTTCATTGACCTTCCATTGACTACAGCTTTCTGCTTTCCATATCAATGCCACGCGTATTTATATATATATATGTATACATCCTACTCATTTTCCCATTTCCTACAATTTCTCTCTTCTATATCTTGCACCCTTTGCTTTGCTCATTTCTCTACCAACTTCATCTTTCTTCTTCATGAAACCAGAATCCTCAAGCACCTTCAAAATCTTCTAGTTCTTCGTCCAAAGGCGAAACCAGAAGCTGGACAAATGGATACTCTAGTTCTTCTTCGAAACAGGTGACTTCATTATTCTTATTTTCTTCTTTTGATTATTTTTATTTATTAAGGTCTTTTTTGGGTACATTGAATCATTTTTAAAGTAATTGAGGTCATGGGTTACTTGGCGTAGCAACTTAGTGCTGCGATTGGTTCGAGTGATTAAAGAAAACAAAAAACAAACACTAAGTTAGACATTAACAACATTTTAATAATAATAATAATGACAATAACAACAACAATAATAAAAGCGAGAGCAGTGATTGGTTATCCAATGGCTGCCAGTTGTTTATTAAAAGACTAATCCTCGGAGGAGATTTAGGCAAGTTTCGTGCTTGAATTATGAAATAATAATCTCATCAATAAAGTCCACAAGCCAGAGAAAGAGGTGCTCCTACAATCAAACCCTATACAATATTATAAAGTAAATAAAGGTCGTCTAAGTGGGTTCGCAACGTCATAGAATTCTCTTTTCTACTCTAAATTAGGTCGCATGGTCTTTTTGTACATCAAAATTTCCAATCTATTGGCTTTTGAGGTATACGAAATAAAATAAGGCACACACACAAACACAAAAATGAATGGAAGAGAGATGTAAATACGAGATTTTAGGTCACGGCAATAATTATATGAATGATTTATCTAACATTAGAGATAGACTTCTATAAAACGGAAATAATATTATTTTGATATCCTCTGCTAATAATGCTATAAAACACATGATAATACTTTCACGTAACATAACATTATTTGCTGGAAATAACAAATATTTTTCTTCTAACTTAGGCAAGAACCTTACATTGGGACCATTCTACTTTTTATAAGGAAAAAAAAAAGTGGAATGAATCAAATTTCCTGAACAATACTCCATCATTTATGAAAATATACTATTGCACAGTTTGAATTCCCTATAAGAAAAAAAAGAGAATGTTTGACCAAAATAATGGGACATTGCCCACATTGGAAAGAAAGTAGAATCCCTATTTCTTCTGGTCTGATTCCCCTTCCCCATTTGTTACTTGCCAATGAAAACTTTTTCAAGGTTTGTTAACAAAGCATCTGCCATGTACACACATCACAGTCAGTTAAAATTACACATGGATGGTCGAGATTCACAATGAGCAAACACAAAGATTATTCCTAGTACTGTTGATTACTTCTCAACTAAAAATTCATAGTTCGTTAGAATTAGTCGTGCCAAGTGCGTGACATGTATATAACTGTAAATGCGCACTTAAACTCAATTGTAGGACTCACACGTATGTACAATCCACAAGACTTAACCGTAACACGTATCCCATGGTGAAAGTAGTAGTATCAACGGTTCCAAATAGATTTAAGATTAAATCAAACGGATATTGGACCTTGGTTTTATTGTCGTTGATGACAAGAAGAATCCCATGTGACTTGAGAGTTGAGGCTTTGACGCAGCTTCCAGTGTCTGTTTAAAGTCGAAACCCTCTGGTCCCACACCCGACCACTTTTTCTTTTCTTTTATTATTTTTTCGTAAGTTTTAATATTAAATTTTTTTTGTTTTTGTTTTCCGGCCGAACAACCCCACCACCTCACTCTAATGACTTTTTTTGCATTAAAAGCTGCAAAAGGTCAACTCTACCTCACTGTCTCCAATTAACCCTTTGTCTCTCTGATCTCCCTTCTCTGTTCAGTCAGCGATCCAACGGCTAATCCCAGCCTTTTGACCTTATCTATCTCTTTCTCTCTCTCTCTCATCATTTATACACGGTCTCCAAGCGGTTCAATGCCCTGCCAGAACTTTGCCACGTGGAGCCACATCACTGGCCCCTACGTTTGACGGAGATGAAGAGCAGAGAGAGCCAATGCCTTGTAGCCTTATGAGGAAGGGCATCATCAGTTTGACTCGAATAATCGTTTGCCCTTTTTCTCTGTTTTCCTCTGCTTTTTTCTTTCTTTTGTTTTTGCTTTTCTCGTCATCATACCAAATCTCTATATTTACATTTCATTCCGTTGCGCTTTCAAGTTTTGAAACTACTTGTCTTTCTTCAATTCACAACCAATTTCATGCCGTGTTGACGAGAAATGGCTGTGGAGCTCATGATGGGATTTATTGACAGTTTTGCAGCGCAAATGGAAGAGAATGCTGTGAAGGAAGCGGCCTCAGCTGGAATTCAAAGCGTCGAGAAGTTCATAAGCTTGATTTCGCAACACCACCACCAATTCCAAGACTCTTGTTTTTCTTCCTCATCGAACCCTGAAGCTGCTACAGAGTACAAAGCTGTTGCAGACATGGCCGTGACCAAGTTCAGGAAGGTCATTTCATTACTGGACAATGGAAGAACCGGCCACGCTCGGTTCAGAAGAGCTCCTGTCACTCCATCTCCGCCTCCACCGCCACCGCCGCCTCAGGAAACAGAGACCCAAATCCCAAGGCCTTCAATTCAAGAACCCCATAACCCAAAAACAGATCAACCCCCTGGTTTCAAAACAGAGCAATCCTCTGCTTTCAAGGTTTACTGCCCCACACCGAGTGTGCGTTTACCGCCTCTGCCTCACAATCCCCATCTGAAAACCACCCCTGTTGTGTTGACAAAGAGTGTTGGGTGCGCGGAGAGAAGGCTGGATGCTCCTACCACCATCAATTTCTCACCCTCACCTTCGATTTCCGCTGCCAACTCATTTATGTCTTCTTTAACCACTGGAGATGCTGAGGGTTCTGTGCAGCATTCAATGTCTTCTGGGTTTCAGTTCACAAACATGTCACAGTCGTCCTCGGGCAAGCCGCCTCTTTCTTCTTCTTCGTTGAAGAGGAAGTGCAATTCCATGGACGATGTTGCAGCTCTCAGGTGCGGCTCATCTTCTGGGCGATGCCACTGTTCCAAGAAAAGGTTGGTCCACGGTCATCAATCATCATGATTTTCAATTTGGTTTTAGTTTTTTCAATGTGGGATGTGTTCAAAATTGCGACTTTTTAACTTGTATTGCTTGGATTGATCAGGAAATCAAAAGTGAAAAGAGTGGTCAGAGTCCCTGCAATTAGTATGAAAATGGCTGATATTCCACCGGATGATTATTCATGGAGAAAGTACGGTCAAAAACCCATCAAGGGTTCCCCTCATCCAAGGTATAAGATTCTCATTCAATCAGTCATTCATTCATTAATCTTGTTCGAATTGATTGTTAAGGGAATTTATTGTGTGACATTTAAATTATAATAAATTATTCTTTGAATGTTGTAATTTTCCGATGAGCGTGAATATCACATTTGACATTGGATACACTCAACTCGTTTTTCTAAGTTGTGTGAATCAATAAATTGAGTAACGTAGCCGCTGAGTTTTCTGAATGTCTGATTGCTTTTGTCACAATGCAGAGGATATTACAAGTGTAGTAGCCAGAGAGGCTGTCTTGCACGCAAGCACGTGGAGCGGGCTCTAGACGATCCAACCATGCTGATTGTGACCTACGAAGGTGATCACAATCACTCCCACAGTGGCACGGATCCAACGCCTGCTCTCGTCCTCGAATCATCTTAAGTCAACTCATCCAACGCCTCAAAATGTTCCTTTTGTATTAAATATTGCAAGAAGCAAAGAAATTATATGGTTTGGGCTATACAATAGTCAACGATCATTTGCTTTGCACCGTCTCCAAGAGGATTAGTGGGTACGCCTAAGCTGCCTATACAAAACTAGATTCGTCTTTTTTATTTTTTATTATTTGGATTTATTCTTTTGCTCATTTAGAACCTTATATATTATAAATTTTAAAAAGAAAAAGAAAAAAAGAAGAAGATATAGGGATAGGCTTAGAGATGTTGGATTTGGTGGGAAGTCAATCATGCTAACTAGTGGGTTTTATTTTTATATTTAATGATGTGCCTATATACTCATTAGAAATGTTTAATATGTATGATGGTGGATTTTGCCGAGGATGCCCACTTTTACTCGTTCCAATTCCCACTATACAATTGTTGAGGGTCACCCAATGCATGGGCAGACAGTAGTTTATATGGAAGAGGCATGCATGGGACAGTTGACAACTTGAGCCCTAATTTAGTAATGGTAAGTTGTGTGTGGAGAGAGAGAGAGAGAGAGAGAGAGAGAGATGAGGACTTTTGGGATGTTTGTGCTGTCAGGTGGTGCCTAAAGATTGTGTTAAGTTCCCATATTTCTCAACGAAGTTGCCTTCATGGATTCTCTGTTATAATTGGTTTTGTTGCAGAATCTTGAAATGTTGCCATTTAAATGGGTAAATATTTGGCAAAGTCAATGTGGTCGGTTGGGGGGTGTTGATAGGTTGTCTTTTGTTTATGTTCAAATCGAAGCATAATCCCAACATTTCTTGGTTACACATTCACTGTGGGTGTGGGTGTTGCTTTCTCAAATCAAAGCATAATGGCAAAAATGTCTTGATTTGTTTGAATTCCTGGTCAAACACGTTATTTGTTCCAACCTTTGCTCACATTTGGAAGGGTTTTCAGTTTCAAGTTCGGTGGAGAAGTTCGCTTCTTTAATTTGCTCGGGGTTTTGGGGCAAAAAGCCACCTTGGTTTTGAAGTTATGCCAAAGTTTGTACCTAATGAAAAAGGCAGGCATATTTTTACCTTTTTCTTTTTAGGTTTTGGTCAAACAAATTTTCTGCTGGCTGGCCCAGAAGAAGCCCATATTACCAGGCTAACCTGGGAAATATCTCAGGCCTGCTCTCGATTACCTCCGGAGATAGATATCACCATCACCAAACCAAATTTAGAGGCCATGTTCCATTAAAGATAACCAAACCCGGGGCCACTTCTTCTGGTTTGAAATTATTTAACATGAAATTCTAAACACCTTTTCCGTTGTAACATCGAAGATAATATTTATCCCAACATGTTTTTGTAGTATAAGCCATAATCCAAACTAAAGAGAACGAGAATTTCTCACATACATACATTACTAAGATGTCATAAGAGTTTGAATATAAAACTTCTTATTTTCAAGTCAAGATTATTTTTTTTTATTGGCTATAACCCGTTTACTTTATCCCTACATTTTTTGTTCTTCAACATATATGGCATTGTTAATTTGTTATGCTCGTCATCTGAATGGTAAGAACCATATATATATATATATATTTAAATTTCATATCGATTTTGATCAAGAACAGAAACTTTGAATATAACATTAACCTGCCGGTATCAGAATGAGCAAATCTTGATGCTAGTTTGAGCTAGTGGTGCATTAGGCCCCCACAAGCTAATGGATGTCGGTAGGTCAATTGTAAACCTGCTCCTGAAGGACAAGACCCGTGGCAGGCTGCCAGAAAATAATGAAAGAAACAGAACCCTCTTCTGCATTAGATTTTTCTTTTTCTTTCTCAGTGATGAAAAATTAATTATATAATTTGAAATGAACACACTCTGCATTAACCCTGACTTCTGAAGCTATGCTTTGGCTTTATTCTATTTCTTTTGACAGCAGTGGATTGAGGGTCCGGGAAGATCCATGCGATGTTTCATGTTTGTATTGCTTAACTGTTATCATTTTAGATACTTTAACGTTAAAAGGATAGAATTTGATAAAGAAGGCCAGAGTTATCTCATGAATATTAAACAGTTTTTGACTTTGAGAGTAAAACAAGTCTCGAGTGTTGAATTAGTGCTTCATAGAGCACCTAATAATTAACTTTTGCATCTTATCCAGTTTTCATAATATAATAAAAATTAGGTTAAATTATTAGTTATGAAAAAAAAAGTGTTCATGATTGAGCATAAACCCTTGCAATGAGTGCCTCCTCCTATTTGCCATCCTTTGCCACCTTTTGCTTTGCTCTGGAAAAACCTCTGAAAACAAGCAAATACAGCTCAACACAGGAAATAATGAGAAGCTCTGCTCCCACCAGAGCTTTAATTTCAATCTCAACCTTCTTTTTTCTACTAACCTGTCTCAGTATTGCCTACTCTGTGACAGACCATACCCACAAAGAAACCCTCAAGCTTGTTTTAAGTGGCCACCATAGGGGAGGCAGCAAAGATAGAAGCCATAGAAAGCAAATAAGTCCACCACAAGCACCTCCAGATTTACCAAACACAGAAGAACTTGTGTTTGCAGATCAAAAGCTTGAACTAGTGTACCCAATTATCCAAAAATTCAAGTCCACCATCACCTCAGATCCTCTAGGCATCACCAAAACTTGGGTAGGCTCCAATATTTGCAGCTACAGAGGCTTCTATTGTGACAACCCCCCAAACAACAGCTCTGCAATTGCCCTGGCCTCCATTGACTTCAATGGTTTTCAACTTGGTGCTTCTTCACTTGATGGGTTTCTTGACCAACTCCCTGATATTGCCCTCTTCCATGCAAATTCCAACAATTTTTCAGGCACCATCTCTGCCAACATTGCCAAGCTCCCCTATCTCTATGAGCTTGACCTAAGTAACAACCAATTCTCTGGTCCTTTTCCCAGTGTTGTTCTTGGGATGAGCAGCCTCACTTTCTTGGACATAAGGTTCAATTTTTTCACTGGGTCAGTTCCACCTCAGATATTCACTCAGGACCTTGATGCCCTGTTCATTAACAACAACAATTTCATGCAGAAGCTTCCTGATAATTTGGGTAGCTCTCATATTCTTCTCCTCACCTTAGCAAACAACAAGTTCATGGGCCCAATTCCACCAGGCATTTCCAAAGCCTTTTCTGCTCTGACTGAAGTTCTGCTCCTAAATAACCAGTTAACAGGTTGTCTGCCTTATGAGATTGGGTTACTAAAGGAGGCCATAGTGTTTGATGCAGGCAATAACCAATTGACTGGCCCTTTGCCATTCTCTCTGGCTTGCCTGGAGAGCGTGGAGCAGCTCAACTTTGCTGGTAATTTGTTCTATGGCATGGTGCCGGAGGTGGTCTGTGGGCTGCAGAATTTGGTAAACTTATCATTGTCTGATAATTATTTCACAAATGTTGGTCCTCTTTGTAGAATGTTGATTGGTAGAGGAGTGCTTGATGTTAGGAACAACTGCATTCCTGATCTTCCATTCCAAAAATCAATTGAAGAATGTGCAGATTTCTTTGCACGCCCAAGGTTGTGTCCCTACATGGGATCTTATATTTACATTCCCTGCAAGTTTCCTCATTTTGGTTCTTCTGCTACTTTACTTCCTCAAGTGGCTCCCTCACCTTGACCTCCTTTGCTCATCTCCAAGACAAGGGTTTGAATTTTTTTAACTTGTAATATGGAATTTTCACAAGACTTTGTATGCATGGTCAGTAATTCTTTTACTTGTAATATGAGAATGAGATGTTTTCCTAGATATGCAATCCTAAACTCTTCAGTCATTCCATGGATAATGAATTTGCATTAACATCATCATCTAATTCAAACATGGTCTGCTGTGAATTAACAACTGAAAATAAGAAATCAGAGATTATATATAGTCACATGTGCGTGTATGGAAAAACAAACAACAGAATACTAGCTAGGTGAAAAGTAACCATCTATAGTGCATTTTTGAAAAACCATGGTCCCAAAATCTGTCCAAACAGAGACAAAACAGGGTGTCTTGCTCTGTTGCAATTCCAGAAGAACCTGCAAGGCCTGAGCTATGTCACTTTCTCAGGGAACCCCTCTTTTTAATCTTTTTTCTTCTTTTGAGCTAAGTGCTGGTAGGTAAGAGATGTCCTCTAGTTGAGTGAGGTAAGACAGACGATTCAATGAACTCATATATCTCATGAAATTTTAAAACTGATCAAGCATGTACAATAATATATCAAGACAGCCTTGCCATTGGTCACTTTTATACTAATCATTTGTTAATGGAGAGCTGCACTGCGTATAGCAAGTGGATGATCATTCACACACTCTGATTGGCCTTCGGACATATCTCACATTGGGTCAGCTATCCAACTTCGCCATCACTTGGCTCATTGCTATCGTTGAATTTTACTTATAAAAAAATCCCAATGCTTCTAAGATGAGGCTCAGGATGATGCAAATTTGGAAGTGCTTTGAAACCAGTATGGAACTGACTCCTTTTTTATCAGGTGTCACTAGAAAGAAACTCAGAAAGGTAAGGAGCACTCAAAACTGTCGTGGGGGATAAGGGAGGCAGAAATTCTAAATTTCTAAAATAAAATTCTTGGCTATGGGTCAGAGGGATTTATTTCTTGCACATGTTAAGTAGGCCCAAATTTGTAGTCCTTCTAAGTTTTTGAACTGCTATTCAAAATCTATGAATATGTCTGGGCCTGTTTAGAGTGTTATGGATTGGATTATCGCACGGCCCCCATTATTATAAGTATTGATTTTTGCGTTTTCCTTTTCATCAATTATATGTAATCAAAACTTCTATCTTGATTTGAAAACTCTACAATTCTAATATTTTTTTCATGTTCCATTATCTTGGGGCAAAAAAAGAGTCGAACATATGTATTTATAGAATCCAGCACGTGTATATATAGAGTCGGATAAAAGGTTGAACATGCCAACAGGGGGCTTGTTCAAAAGAAAATGGTCTTTATTTGCAAATCATCGATCTCAAATTTGAACTCCCATGACATCTTCACAATATGTGTTTTAGAAACTTTCTTCCCTCTTGTAGTTTAGATAATCACTTGTATTAAAAACATAAATTGAACATATGCATTTTAATTCGAATAAAGCGAGTCATTTCAAGACATTCCTCTTCCAAATTTGTGAACTTTACCATTTTCTTCTGCATCTTGTTAACCCAAAATACTAGAACGTGGAATGTGAGTGAAAAAATCACCATCCAATTCACGGACTTTAAAATCACATGGCATTGTCAAGCGACAAGGTGAGAATTCATCTTTGATAAAGCACTAGACTCATAGGTTGCGGCAAATCAAATCAAACAGCCCATAACCGTGCATCAACGAGAGCCTTTTCCCCTTGGGATTTTGTCTTTTTGTTTTCCCCGCAGGACAAGAAATGTTCATAATATATATATTTTTTGAGCGGTGATTTTTTCACTTTAATTTTATCAACTTATATTTTATTTTATAATTAAAAAAAATATAAATGAATAAAATTGGAGTGAGAAAATCATTACTCTATTTTTTTAAATAAATTACATATGCATTTGGTGTTTAGTTAGATTCCGAATTCTTAACTTTTATTGTGTCTCTGTTTCTTTGCTTTTCCTCCCTTCTTAAGCTCCGGTCCCTTCATGTTCTTCCAACCAACAGTCATGAGTATAGCCAGTTTTTAATAGCAAAATTTGTACAAAAGCAAAAATAAAAATAAAAAAACGTACGTATTGGGGTTTCGTGAATTTATTAGATCGAAAATTTTTCTGTAACTGTAAATGTTCAGATGATTAGATCTTCACTTTGGCGTAGGGTTTTTCTTGTTTGACCGACACACATTTTGACATGTTCTTGCTCTTTAAAAGGCATAAGAGTACGTGGAAATTCATTCTTAATTTCCTGAAATAAACTTAATCATATACAACAGTTTTCTTGTCAGAAAATCAAAATGACAAAATTATATATATGTTATAATGTTGTTGTGTGAGGGTGAGGCCCCATATGAATATTATAACTATTTCAATTCCACGTTGCACCCTCAATTTACCCCTCTCCTTGGCCCGTCTACTCCTGTCCTTCCTTGGGAACTTACTTTCACGTGATTCTGAGCTTTCCAGTCCGACACCTGCTACCCCTGCGCTCCTCTTACATCCTTTTGTCACCTTCTGCAGTTCCTTGCTCTTCTTTCTTCTCATATTTTTATGTTCTCTGTAAAACACAAAACAGAGCACCCTCTGTTTCTTCAGTTCAACAATGCTCAAGAAATGGCAACCCCTTCTTTTGTCGACCATTGTTCTGCTCTCACTCTGCGCCTCCACAGTTTCTTCTTTCAGGCCTGCACTCACTCAATCACCCTCTGTCTCAGACGATGATGTTGTTACTCTCCTTGCATTCAAATCCAAAGCAGATTTACACAACGCTCTTCCCTTCTCGTCAAACACCACCACCCTCCAGCTCTGCCGCTCGACAGGTGTCCAATGCGCCAAGTCCAAAATAGTCCGCCTCATAATCCAGTCTCAGAATCTCGGTGGCATTTTAGCACCCAACACCCTGACTCGCTTAGACCAACTCAGAGTCCTGAGTCTGCAGAACAACTCGCTCACTGGACCCATTCCCGACCTCTCCGGCCTCACCAACCTCAAAACCCTCTTCCTCGACCGCAACTCCTTCGTGGGTTCTCTTCCGCCTTCGCTCTCGTCCCTCCACCGCCTCCGAACCCTCGACTTATCCTTCAACAACCTCACCGGTCCATTGCCCGCCTTTCTCATCACCGGTCTAGACCGGCTATACTATCTCCGGCTCGACTGGAACCGGTTCACCGGACCGGTTCCGGCTCTGAACCAGTCCTCTCTCCGAACCTTCAATGTCTCCGGAAACAACCTCACCGGGGTAATCCCCGTCACTCCGACCCTTCTACGCTTCGGGCCGACTGCGTTTTCATGGAACCCAGGTCTCTGCGGCGAGCTTGTAAACAAAGAATGCCACCCAGCTGCACCTTTTTTCGGTCCAACCCAAGCTCATGAAGCTCCACCTCCCACAAAAGCACTCGGGCAGAGCACTGCACAGGAAGTCCAGGGGTTGAGTTGACTCAGCCGAGTCGAAAAAGGCACAGAAGAATCGCCGTCATTATTGGGTTCTCTTCAGGCGTCTTCGTCTTGATCTGTTCTCTTCTCTTCTTCGTAATGGCTTTGAAGAAACAGAGGAAACCTCAAACCCACCGGAAGACCGACATTGCGAGTCCGGCAGGCTCCGATGCGCATGCGGCGGTAGTGGTGCAACTAGAGGAGGAGTTAGAGCAGAAGGTGAAGAGGGTACAGGGGATTCAAGTGGTGAAGAGCGGGAGCTTAATGTTCTGCGCCGGCGAGTCGCAGCTGTACTCGCTGGACCAACTGATGAGGGCCTCGGCGGAGCTGTTGGGGAAAGGCACCATCGGGACGACGTACAAGGCGGTGCTGGACAACCGTCTGATTGTGAGCGTGAAGAGGCTGGACGCCGGGAAGTTGGGCGGGACTAGCAGAGAGGTGTTCGAGAGGCACATGGAGGCGGTGGGCGGGCTTAGACATCCCAACTTGGTTCCTCTCAGAGCTTATTTTCAGGCCAAGGATGAGCGGCTACTCGTCTACGATTATCAGCCCAATGGCAGCCTCTTCTCTCTCATTCACGGTAAATGCTCTGTTTTGCTCTGCTTCAATCTTCATTTTGCTTACTCGGTTGTGTTAACTCAGTTTGAGTTTGACCAATGTTTGATGCTTTGACTATTTTGTGAAAAGAATTTGGAAAACCCAATAGGAAATGGACACGTAAGCTTTTTGGGTTATCATTAGGAGAATTGGATTATTAGGACATTGTGGTGATGACATTAGATTTGGTTGTTTCTTGAGGTACCTTTTTCTCAATCAACGCCGAGAATCTTTGCTTTTGATTAAGACGACGACGTCGTTGGGAATTGACATGAATAGTAGTATATTGACCATATCGTTGGCTTCCTTGCCCAATTCACATTACTTGCTTGACCTTTAATTCATCAAAAAATTGACAGATTTTGGATTTTCTCATTCTTTTTCTTTCCCCTCTTGGCTGGTTCCCGTGATTCCATATACATATGATAAGGAAAAACTGACTGCTTAATTTGATCTGACTGGCCTTTTGTTTATATTTTCAATCCACCAACCCCTCAATCTATGTCATCAACACTGTTTGATTCGATAAATTTTGTATGCGTACGTAACATGGCCACGTCTGTTTGTCTCATGTAGCGTATATGCTTAATAAATATACACGTATTATAATATGAGTAGATTAGGTGGTGTTACCGCCACACTGAAAAAATTGACTATGTTTTCTTTGTTTTGAGTATGGTAATTTCTACATTAAAAATGTCAGTGGTGTTTTTCAGAGGGAGGGATTATTGGCATACATTACGTCCATTTCCAAGTTATTGCTAATTAGCATCCTTAAATTAAGTTCCTTATAATGAATGTGCTACACGGGCACGTCCAAAATTGAACTGCAGGAACAAAATCCACAAGGGCAAAGCCGCTGCACTGGACATCATGCTTGAAAATAGCAGAGGACGTAGCACAAGGCCTCTCCTACATTCACCAAGCATGGAGGCTTGTCCACGGCAATCTCAAGTCCTCCAATGTCCTCCTTGGGCCCGACTTCGAGGCATGTCTCACCGACTACTGCCTCTCTGTTCTTGCCACCACCACCCCAACATCCGAGGAGGAGCCAGATTCTGCTGCTTACAAAGCCCCCGAGATTCGCATAAACTCATTGAACGATCACGATGATCATCAACAAAAGCACCAACCAACTTCAAAGTCTGATGTCTATGCATTTGGGATTTTGTTGGTGGAGCTTATCACAGGGAAGCCTCCATCACATCACCTAGTTCTGGCGCCCAGCTGATATGGTGGAATGGGTCATGTCTATGAGGGAAGATGATCAGCATGATCAAGATGGGGAAGGCAATAGCAGGATGGGGATGTTGGTAGAGGTGGCCATAGCTTGTGGCTCAACATCGCCTGAGCAGAGGCCAACAATGTGGCAGGTGTTGAAGATGTTACAGGAGATTAAAGAGAGTGCATCCATGGAAGATGACAATGAATTAATGGACCCCCAGATTGTGACTGGTGTGCCCTAGCTAGTTAGGGTTACCGCTGTACCAAACTAGGAGTATTAATTAATTAGTTTATAGAAAAGAAAATACATGGAGCACACATGCTAGCTATATTATTAATTCTTACTTTTTTCTGCAGCATTGTTTGTGATCTTTACCTTTCATATGCATGGTGGATGGAGGCACGTGTTTCTCCTTGCCCATTTGTTTTTGCTGCATTGTATATGTATATATGGTCAGTCTGTTAAGGACCACTCCTCATTCAGCTCTTGTCTGCAAGAAAAATGCCCTCACTGATAAGATACTGCACACTTCTGTGCTTACCCAATTTGAGTGGCATGTATTTGTAGCGTTTCATCGTAATTTGAGGACCTTTTTTTGTTTTATTTATTTATTTATTTATAAAACATGACAACTGCTTTTGGAAACTCAGCTTGCTCCTCGGTTTTAGGTGTGTCTAGGAAGTTAGATTTCATAAACTAAGGAAATAAAATGCATATAAACTGAAGCCACAAGGAATGGGCATATGCATATGATTGCTTCTAATTTATAAACTAAATGATAAGGAGCCTATCAAGTTATAAATTCAATTGATGAAGGTAGGTGTACATGAATGCATTACATGACTGTTTCGTAATGGGCTTGTAGTATGAGTGGTTTAGAATGTCCTTCATGCATTTGAAATCATGTGTTCGATTCTCATCTTGCACTGTGTTTAATTATATTATTTCCCTGATATCGCTAGTATTATATATAATGAAAAAAGAAAATGGGCATTTTGGAAAAAGCCAAAGGAGAGAAAAATATTTTGAAAAGAAGTCCAAATGGACAAAAATACCCTTATTTATTTTTGAATTTCATAAAGAATCCCTTACATTTACATATTTTTGTTTGAAAGTTGAGGGGTTTTTAAAGAAAGAAAACTGAATCTACATATGATTGTTGAAAAATGTGCAGTGGACTGGAAGCTGTTATATGGGTCATCCAAGGAAAGAAGCCCAAAATGTAAAGAGGCCTGGAAAAGAATATGCTGAACTGAAGCCCATAGCATCAAAACATCAATCACTGAGACATGGCGATGAAGCCTACCGTAACTTGAAGAATTTGCTAGAATCGTCCAATTTTCAGAGGTTCTTCATTTTTTACCAAAAATATATCAAAAAGAAAATCAGCAGTCGGCGTACAAATATCATTCTCTTTTTTTTTTGGTCAAGTATCATTCAGAGAACAGAGAATGCCAACATGAACATGGACCGTACGGACACGGAGATGATGGAGATGGAGACGATGGCGTCCGACGCCTGCCAAGGCGACGTCTTAAGGGACTTTCTCGCATTGGCTCGCCAGCTCCTCAATCAAGGCAAGCCATCACAGGCCCTCCAAGCGGTAATCTTTAACTAAATCAAGTTTTTTATTTATTTTATCTTCTCCTTCATCACCTTCAATTTTTCTTCGGTTTGATTTGTATTGTCCATAGAAATTGAATGGCATTGATTTAATTTTTAATTTTGTGAGTTTTTAGCATCTAAAATCACTGAAGTGCTACTCTTTATTGAGAAAGAATCTCTTTCTTTTGGTTGGTCTTCTTAGGGTTTGTACTGTTTTGCTAAAAGTGACTAGTTGTTGACAACATTGGTTCTTCCTATTGGATTTTCAAAGCTCAACACGAGTGGTTGCCTTAAATGGTTGGATAGGAAACGAGAATTATCTTACTTCTTATTTCCAGTGCCTAACCATCCATCCCTATAGTGCTGAACAACTGGCAAAATGGTAGTGTTGGAAACTAGGATAGTTATGGAGTTTGGAGGTTGTCCTCCCAATTCCCAAATGTGAGACCAACCCTAAATTTAATGTTGCATTTGTAGTCATGCATTTGGAAGAAAAGATTTGGATTGGAGCTTTTATAGTAAATTAATTGCGCAGAATTTGAACACTTTTTACTGATGAAAACCAATTGTGAAATTGAAATTTTTTTCTAAGAAGCTCAATCTTTGGTCCAAAACCCCTCTAAGGTGCTTGGCGCTCTCCGAAGGTTCTCCTGAGAGTTTAGGGTTATCATTTGCTTATTCAACTAATCTTGCGTGGGGCTTTGGTCTGGTAAAGCCCTGTCCAGATGTGATCCTTGGGTACTTTTGTTGTGTGCCTATATGGAGACACTTCTGCATTCATAATAAAGCATTGAGCTGCTATGAGGAGATGACATATGTACATTGTTGGAAGCCTTAAGAATCAAGAGGAACCTGTCCATGGAGAACCTTCATCACATACTAATTTAGTATTTGGAGCAGGTTGTAATGGCAATGAGAACAAGAGGTGGGGATGAGGCTGTATTTGAGTCCTTGCATCGTGCTCGTGAGCTGTACAGAAGTAGATTGCAAGAAAGCTCTGCTGTTGATCAACTAGCTTCTTTGTTTGCTGAGTGTGCAATTGCTGAAGCCCATCCTTCCAAAACTGAACCAGCAGCAGGTGACGAGGGTGGCCCATCAGTTGGACTTGGACCTGATGCTCAAGGAACTTCTATACTAGCGGAAAGTGGCAGGATGCAGATTGTATTGGATGCATTTTCAGATGGGAGTAGCTTCATTTGTTTACAGTGTGGAGGTCTTGTTAGTAATCATCGCAAAGACGAGCACTATGCATACTGGTGTGGCCAAACTTAATGTGCACATGCATGGAGTGAATATAAGCCCTCTTCTGCGATGCTCCTCTAGATGCATATGATATGTGCCTCTGTTGATATGCATCTGCGATGCTCCTCTAGATGCAGATTCTAGTTGCTCTTGATTCCAGCTTCTCTAATGGCCGCATTGTTAGATATTGACTCTTAGGAAGCAGAACATATGAATATTTTGGTTTAGGATATGAAGATCTTGTTTCAGTTGGATTGGAGTATATTGATAAAATTTGTTCCCTTGTATGATTAGTTTGGAATCATGTAATACTTGTAGTAATCACACATTTTCACAAGGAAATAGTTAATGAACAAATTGGACAGATGATGCTGCAAACTTCTGTTTTCTTTTTGTATATAAATGGTGTTCTAATCAAGGCCGCCAAAGTATGATTGCATGCATGTGTCGAGAATATAAATGAAAAGGAAAAGAAAATTAAGAAATTGGCAGAGGAGCCTCAAGTTCGATTCAATACCTTTGTTTTATTACAAATAGGCATACAAGAAGCAATCTTTCCAATAGAATGACTATAATGCTTGCACAAAGAAAAACAGAAAAAAAGAATCTACAAAAGAATTTCCCTTTTGTCGAAAACTGTGATGCGACAGAAAATGCTACATGGTGTCAAATGTTGTGCGTACACACAATAAACATTCTAAAGGCTTAGCCCAAAAAGTTACAAATTTGTCCTGGAAAAGAAAAAAAAACGCAGAGACCCCTTTATACATATTTCTGTAACTTTAAGGATATCCTCTCATGTTGTGTTGTTATTAACAGAAATGTACTATAACATCAGATGGCTCGATTTCTTATTTCACCAGTATACCACCACTTGCAGTTTTGCACCGTCGGTGTCGTCTTCTAGCTAGACAGTATATCATCGGCAGCATCAACACAGCTTTACAAGATGCTCCGAGTGCAGTAACCATTGCAAAATTTTCGATAACAAACCTATGCTTTCCAAAATAAACTCATCCATGACAGTAGCAAAGATCCTCAACAGCTACTTATAGCACACTGCATTATTTTAAAAGTCAAAGTAGGTCAATCACTGTGCTGAGCTCTCCTGTTGAACGAACTGATCCGCAGTCATGTACTTGGCACTTACGAGATTCTCGAAGTGCCAAGTACACTTCAGAGATCCTACTGCTACAAAGTACATATTTCTACATTTTTTTCAGTTGTGCAACTGGAAATATTATTTGGATACATATGAGATTTTTAATCGTAATTTTATGGTACCTGCACTTGATTCTCTGTTTTCCCATGCCATGCGTTGGGATGATACTTAGGTCAAAGATGAAATTTGGGCAACAATAGGCTGGTGACTGCAGAACATCAAATCACATCTGACCGAGCTTGTAAACGAGGTTTGGCCCTCATGATTGTTTCATCACTGTGCCTAATCCATTCTGAGAGTCTCCAAGGCTTCTGCCATTTCCATTTGAATTGTACTAACCACTGGTGATGACTCCTCTTCCACCTCCATAGCTTCCCAGCCTGTCCTATAACTGCTAGTTTTTTTGTTGGCAACTGCCCGATGGGTACCATCTGCACTAACAGCAAATCCCGTTTTCTTTAGTTTTCTTAGCTGAAAACAGAAAACAGGGCCCAATTCTATAATTGAAAGGAGGATGAAATTGACCTTTCGTGTCTGATCTATGAAAGCTATCGATTCTCTGACAGGGCCGTTAACAATTCCTGCTGTATATTTCAGCTGTTTTTGTGCTGGCACAGAGATTGGGGACAAGGGACCACTCGTGTCATCAGCACAGTGTTTCAGTGAATTGTGTGAGTTCCCCTGATGGTGGTCAGCCTAAAAGACATAAAGACATAAAAACAATCCTTCACATACTTGAGCCAAGCTTAAGAAGATTATGAGAAGAAGCATTAGAAGAAATATCACATAATGACTAATATTCTCACCGAGGCTGATGTTGCCAATGCAGATGCAACAGCTTGCTCTCTCAATTTTAGTTCCTTCTCAACTTCCTTTCTTCGTGTCTCACTCTGCCGCAACAAACCTACGAGTTCTTTGAGATGCTCTTTCATTTCATCCATTTCCATTTCTTTCTCCCATAATTGGCACCTGTCAGCATGTGAAATGATACTTAGAATTTCAACTGCAGAATTTAGATATCACTCACATGATAATTTGCAAGCAATATGCAACGTGGTAGTAAGATCTATTAAGTTGTGAATTTTCTAAAGTATACTTAAATATGACAGCATGATCAATTTATTTGACAAATTGGGTAGTAATATATAGTGATAGTGGATCTATGGTTTATGTTCGGGGTGGTGGTCCCGCTTATGGGGTCAAATCAATACGTTCTAAGAGCACGGTTTGGGGAGGGGTTTTTTCCCTATTTTATTTAAAATTTTCTAATCAAGGAAATTATCTACTCCATCCGACTAGTTCCGGGTTCGACTATGTAATGTACTTTATCTGCTGGATTACGGGTGGGCATTTTACCAGAGGTGACAAAACCCTATACTTTTCATTACAAAACCAATAAACCTGAAAAAGATGGATTATTTTGTGAAAGAATGGATAACATAGCGATTTTATTTTTTATATGGATCCATTAGATTCGTCTGATTCGTTAATTAATAAGCTAACTAATTTTGCAATACAACTGACATTCCTTGTAGAGAATGCTATCCCTTTTATTTAATGTTCACCATATAAATATTATTTTTTGGAAATTAAATTATTTGTTGGAGATTAAAAAATTTATGATCTCTATCAGAGAGGCAATGAGCAGGTAAAAGTATGGATTATGAGGAACAGATACACACCTCTCCTACTGTGGTCTATCATCTACCCTTCTAAATCCAGTCCTATATGCTTCCAAGTTATTTTTACCAATTACATGCTAATATTTCTTTTTCCTTTTTACATAAAAGAGAGACGCCATAATATGTTGCAGACCTCCTAACTTGACATTTCTAAACCTTTTTCTAGTTTATCATAAAAAATAAAAAATAAATGTTGAACAATGCCAGACTAATGTGTAGATATTCACATTGCACTTTTCACAACCATCATAAAACACCATAACAAAAATAAATAAAATAAAAAAATCATTCAGAACACTAGGTCAAAAAAACACCTTGTATCTGCAAGAGAATTGAACATATATTGAAGCAAGTTCTTTGCATCTGCCATTGAGCGCAATTGGTTCCAACGTCCACGGTTGGTAAAGGCACGCTCCCGTTCTTCTGCCTCTGAAAGTTGCGATGCCATCGCTACAAGTGAGTTTGATGATATGCTAAGCATGTTCTCAAGTGAAGATATTCTGGCCATTCTTGCATTTGGTGACATGGAGGACACCCTGAACAAACAAAATACAGAAATAAACCACCAGAGAGAGAGAGAGAGAGAGAGAGAGAAATATTTACGTTATACTATTCCATCTGTTTCATGCTAACCTTTTCATCAAATTCCAAACTATAAAACGGGGAAGAAGACAGAATTATGCAGATATAAGTGTTTAATACGAAACATACCTGGCAAAGCCATTCTTTCCTCTTGGAGGACTAAGGCCCTTTGAAGCGAATTCATTTAATTGCTTCAGCATGGCCAACTCTTCTGCCAGTGCAGCTCGTCTGCATATTACAGCTTTTAATTAATAAACTCTCCAATACTATATACAATTCAGTTTAAATGAACATATATTTATGCATACACTTGACTTTGTTTCTCATATTCATGACGAACTTCATGCACATTCACCATGACTTCAAGCTCGTGATCAAGCCACCGTTGTAAGGATTTCTCATTGCTCTAGTGGTGGAACTTGAGTTAGAAAGATTCAAAATTCAAAGGGAAGAACATAAAACATATGGAAAGAAGAGGAAGCAAAGAGCATTACCTGTAAATACGTCCCATTTCCATTGGCAACAGCTGGTAAAAGTTTACACAATTAGAAAGTATAAATATTAAAGGAGAAGGCCCATGCTGTGAAGTGTGAAGACCCTATGTTATAAAGAAGACATTTCTTCTCAATTGAGGTAATTTTAGAAATTTGGTGATTACATATGAAAGTGAATTTAATCTTTCAATTACCTCATCTGAGAGAACCAATGCATTTATGAATGCAATGCATTTAGAAATTTGGTGATTACATATGAAAGTGAATTTAATCTTTCAATTACCTCATCTGAGAGAACCAATGCATTTATGAATGCAATGGGTGTCCAGAAGTGCAGCCTTCAAACATTATAATATTATAATAGAAAACAAAGCATACCTGAGCTGTCACGAGCAGAAGATTTACGAGCTTCTAGCAATTCTTTCAGCCTCTTGGTAGCCATTGCAGCCTCTTCAGTCTTTCTTTGAAGAACCTGAAAGAAAGGACAGTATTCACTTCAACTACCATTATATTATGTTGCAATCATGGTTTTAGTGAATTTGTCCCACTTTCTCTGTTTATTAAGATATATCAAGTAGAGGAAATCAACTCTGCATACTAAGATGCCACAACTCTAGGGCCCATGTAGCTTGAAAACTCTCCAATATTATACTGTAACTCTCTCATTAAAGAGAAGCACCCATAACTTCTTGAAGATAGCAATTCAGATAATTTTCCCAAATTAGATTTGATCTTAATAAGGGAAAGTAACACATCACAGGTTGGAATCTCAGAAGTTTATAATCAGAAAATTACATTGCTGGCCAAACTTAGCATTGAGATCTTTGAAAGGACAACTAAATAAATAGGCAACTGAGATATACTCACCATTTTCTGGCGTTGATTTAATGCTTGCAGCTTATGCCTTTCATATTCATTTCTCCTGCCCTCTTTCCGTAACTATTAAAGTGAAAGTAAAACCAAAGTAGGGAGCATGAATTAATACAGGAAATCAAATTCAGTTCAGATGAGAAAGTAATTAAGACGTGGAGATGCTCATTTCGATCCTCTACTGTTATAGCATTGATACATAAATACATAAAGTGTTAACACTTCATAAAAATTTAAATATGCATATACTACTAAATATAAAGGTGATCGGTCTCTGTTTCCTATTACAATGGCCAATAGCTCTCACTCCTGCTAAAGATTAATAAATCATAATAAATCATAAAAGATATGTTTCCTTTTAATTGAAAATCCACTGCACTATATTTATTTAATTTTATGTAAAATGACATGAAACAATGGCAGGAGCTTCAGACTTTTGGACTTCCATATAACTTCAAAAGTTAGCAGGACAAGGAAACAAAGGAAAAAAGTAAATACCTGCAGCAATTCCTTCTCTCGAGAGGCTTTCCACTGCCGAAATTGTTCTGCTTCTTGTTTTATCCTATGTTGCAGTTGAACCTGGAATTTAAAAAAATATTAAATAATAGCAGTAGATGCAGAGAAAATATTATCCTTATTAGGAAAAAACTATGAAGATATTTTAACAGTGTGATGAGTCTAAACCTTTTGTGCCTTTATTGACTGGATTTCATCTTGCAGTCGCTTTGCTGCTTCATCACTTTTTTGTTTTTGCTTCAGTAGCTGAACCTGGCTCTCTTGTTTCTTCTTAAGATCCAGAATCTGATATGTAAACATTGTAAAAGATGAAACATTTGGATTACAAGCCCCCTGCTTATCCAAAGTGAAACAGCTTTCTAGTAGAAAAGTATGGTACCTGTGCCTCAAGTGCCTTTAACTTCTGGGAATGGACATCTTGCGATTTTTGTGCTTGTCCATCACTATTAGCAAGATTTTCAACTTCACCCAGCAACCGGTCCCTCTCTTGCTGCAGTATGAAACAAGTAAAGAACAACAAGTGAATATCAGTTCTCCCAAGAAAAACACCATCGAGTTCAAAGGCTTTAAGTTAACCTGCACAGTTCTTTTCTCATCTTCAAGTTCCATGATTTTCTTTCCAAAGTGCTGCTTGAGCGCCACAGTGTCAGAACCTTCAATAAACTTCATTTCCGACTGCACAGACGTCAAACGTAAAGTCACACATAATACCTGAGAAGACACTAATGTGGTTTTCATGTGATCCCAAACAATATACACACTCAGACCATACCTCCTTCTGCTGTAGACGTTTATTCAATTCATGCAACTCTTTGTCCATAGTATTTTGCAGAATGTTGTGCTCCCACTCTTTTGCTACTTCCTCATCAATTTCCTGGGAATCACCTGCTACAATATGACATCCTACACTATATGAATTTCCCCAACACTAAAGATGCATATAGCTTATAGGTGCTCACATAGCTGCAGCTGATTTTATTGAGAAAATAAAATGTTGTCAAAAGTCCTAAACAGAGATAAGTGATACCTGTTATTGCTTCACCCATTTGGTAGTCAGCTGATTCTATACTTTGCAAACCCCTTTTAAGGCCATCACTTTTTACAGAGCACGTACTACCAACCTGAAAATGAGGTTTTAGATTAACAAATGTACCTGTCTAGCTGATTATATATGCCGAGTCCTACTTTAACGATAATTCACAACCAAAAAATATATAGATTACAAAGTGAAATAAGAAACGAAAACAAGTTACAAGACAAAGTCATATATTAGTACTGGAAAGAAATAAGATAAAAGAACAGCGTGAATCTGTACTAGAGCGTGTGACACATACGTGACCATCTCTTTCACACTGCTCTACACCAGTGCATTTACTACGGTATTCATGAAGTTCCCGACAAAGATCCTCATTAGCAGCTTCGAGCCAAGTAATCCTTTCCTTGAGAACCTACAGAATTAGTGAAATCGCTTAGAAAATGAAATAAATATATTAAAGAAAATAATAATTGAATCTATTCTTCTAGTACTAAAGAATTAATTGCAGTTTTATCATTTATTCCTTTTTTTATATATAAAATATCACCATACTGGCCACACAATGATGCAACTGGGGTAAGTCTGACCCTTGATGGAAGAATTCCGACACAACGATTCACAGAAGAGTAATATTAATATACCTGTATTTCATCAGAAGAAGATCCTCCTCCACGTGAACAAAGTTCAGCTTGCAAATACTCTAGTTGTTGGCGCATCTTCAGCATCTCACTGGACATGGGATCTCGGTTTACCTGTTACAATAAATCAGAAAAGCTACATAAATGACAATGGAACAAAGGCAGAAATCTGTACCTACAGTGGTAAAAACTAAGAAAACTATGAATAAGAACTTATTCTGAACAACTTACAATAGGCTTATTTTGGATATTGCGAGCACGATTTGCATACTTTAATGTGTTTAGGGTTTCCTCAGCATTGATATCAGCAGGACTGATGCAGGCTGTATGACATAAGGAAAATCATGATAGTATCAAGTGGACAGACAGATCATGCAATCAGCAGATAGGGTTCTTGTAACATCCCTTCTGCTGTCATTAAACAAAATTGAACTTTCTACATTACACAACGGTTTTCAACAGCACGTGAGATGAATGAGTGGCAAGATGAGAAAGGAAAATTGAATTGACAATCAGATGTGAGAACTTAGATATATAGGACCAAATGAGAAAAACAAAGATTTGATAATCCTCAGATTTACCACATTGCTTGCACAAACTATAAAATATTGGGAAGAAAAGAAGAATAAGGTTTTAAGCCTATGGATGTAGGTACATACAAATCGTTTCTTTCAAAAAAAAAAACAAACAAACAAACGGCCTAAGGGATATTAGTAAGATCACATTCAGGTGACTTCTAAAAAAGAGATACATTCCATGGGGCATACCAAAACAAAATCATATATGCCTAGAGCAAGCACCAATTTTTTTAACACGGGAAAAAGAAATTTAATAACATTACCTATCATAACAGTTCGGCTGTTACCACCAAGTGAGTCCTGCAAAAATGAACAGACACCAAACCACAATTAAACAACAAACCCTGCTAAACATTTTCACATGATTTTGTCAAGAACATTTGTCACACGTTCTACCACAAGGTTAGAAATTTTTTAATGGAATCAAACCTGCAAAAGCCGAGTAAGTTTACTATCTCGATAAGGAACATGAACACCTTCTTTGCGCTTCTTCTCATCACCAAGTGCACTGATAACATTACCAAGTGCAAGAAGACCCTTATTAATATGAACTCCTGTTTAAGAAAAAAAGAAAATCCACATGAAAATGAATTACAGAAATGCGCTTTAGACACAAAAAGTAACAAACAATGGTATTTACCTTCCTTAAAACGCAAACCATCAGAACCTGTCCTCTTTGCGCGCTCAGACCCAGCAAGATCTACCAAATGCAACTTGGCACATAGATATTCTTCGTTCATACTCTCGCTAACCCCGTTGTTGCCAGAACATGTCGGGTTGACCTTATGCATTTGCTCTAACGTGATGGTGAAGATGGCATGTGAACGGCTATAGACATAAGCATAAAAGGAACAAGTCATTAAACCCAGGGGACTTAATGCAGAACCCATCTTGATAGACAATTGAATCTCAGGAAGATTTTAACAAAACAAGTCAAAAGAAATTGAGAAAGGATTTTGGAAAGGACCAATTATTTCTCAAGCATTAAAAGGCATATAGCACATACATTGTCTTTCCACATTTTACAAAAATTCCGGAAGAAATAAGTCTTTTCACCTATGCAAATAAATATTACCAGTTTGTATACGTTCCATAATTAAGGAAAAATACACATAACTTAAAGGAAAAGGAAGGCCCATAAGTTACCTTGATTGATTGTTCATATTTGTACTCCCTGTTGCCCTGCTCAAAGATCCTTGTTCCAGGCAAGCAGCCATTTCTTTTAGTGTACTAACACTGAGTTCAGTGGATCCTGCCAGTGTAATAACACCATTTGATGATTCTCGAATTTGTATTGGTGGCTTTCCAGGGATTGCTACTTTGCCCACATGCCCGTTTGCACCTTCTGGTTTGCTCAAAAAACTAGGATCCAGCAAATCCTGTACTTCTTCTTTGAGAATCTTTGCATCAAAATATCCTAGTTAGATTTCACTAATGCAACGCGGTACATAAAACATGGAGAATGGAACTTTTACAACAAAATTAAGAATAAAACACCATAACAAACCTCAATAAAAGAAACATGCAACTGGAATTCAGTTTGATGCTTTAGAGTTTCAATTTTGCTAAATAATACATTCATAACTTGAGGGATAATTCCAGTCTGGCAACCATCTCTGAAACCAGTGCCCATGGTGTATGTTTTCCCAGAACCTGTCTGCAGTAGAATAAAAATGTTAACCCTTAGGACACTAAATTGCAAAAAGGCTTAACAAAAGACGGTAAACTGCAAGACATGCAACCTCAGCTCTCCATGGAAAATATAAGTACCTGACCATAAGCTAGGACAGTAGCATTATATCCATGAAACAAGCCATCGACCAGCGGAGCAACACATTCTTCAAACATTGCAGATGACGGCGAACTGGTACTCCCGTAGACATTGTCGAAAGTAAATGAATGTGTGCCAATTTGTACCTGCACCATTGTCACAATCAGCACGTAGATTAAACATAAATACGCCCCATGGGTCCAAATTTGGTCCGTAGCACAAGTCAGCATTGCTCTCAAGTGAGTTCAGAACCTTAGAATTTGATGAAATATGTAAGAACGCAAAATTGAAAACCAATGAATGTGATAGGCACCACATATTGCAGATACCAAATGAGAAATGTCACCAACAATAAATAAATAAATTAAGATAAAAAAAATTTCCTTTTTTATTAATTATAATCCAAAACCATTTCTTTCCTTTCATTAGGACCGGACGGTGCTATGCCGAACAGAAAATCTGTCACCGGTCAAAATCTACGGCGTAAATTCGAGACCAAATAATTCCCCATATCAGCCAATCAATAATTCCCAATTATGGAACTGAACAAATTACATGAATTTAAGGTGCTAATGTGAATCCTGATCCAAAATCAAATTGCCAAGTGAAGCATGCAATCCTGAGGCTTACTCAGTAAGCACATTTGGATCCAGATCTCCCAAAAGTTTGATTCTTTTTACTCAGTCAGCTAAAACTAGAGCTGGGTTAGCTCTAGATTAAAGCAAACAAGGAGAGAGAGAGAATGCACCAGAATGGCCATGGAGAAAAAAGTAAGACTTTTTTTTAGAGTGAGGTACCTGAGGCTTGCCGGGGACGACAGTGACGCAATCTTTACAGCCTTGGAGCTTCTCATCTCCGATGAGCGGCCGGATGTGGACCGCTACTTTCACACAGCAATCTTCCCCTGCTTCCATGGCCACAGCTACAGGGGAAGACAGCGAGCGAGAGGGAGAAAAAAAGAAAGATTCAATTCTGAGGAGATGAGTGTGTATTTCAGATTTGAGAGATCAAACCGTTCTCATTGTCTGTGAATTTAGTGAGAGAATTGCAGACAGGGAAAGTGATGGAACAACAACAGCAACCAGAAAAGAAAGAATGAAGGAAGAGAGAGAAAGAGGCTCAGCTCAACTCAGCTCTCATTGGGATTTTCATTCAGAGTCATACTGTTTTTTGTGCTGTGAAGTGAAGAGTCTTGAGAGAGAGAGAGAGAGAGAGAGAGTAAAAATAGAAAGGAAAGGGAAGGGTAGTTGGGGGAATGAGCGGGTAACTGCTGGGACAACAACCACTATCATTTTCCTTGCGCTTCACTGCACCACAACACACACATTTCCCTTCTCTAAACTTTTATGTCACTCTTTCCCAAAATGCCCCTTCCTCCTTTCACAACGGTCTCTCACCCTGCCTCCCCCCGTAAAGGAAGTTGTCCAGCTGTGATTTGCCCACCTCACCCCTGCTTGTGCCCGCGTTATTACAAAGCTTGCCCTTTTCTGTTCTTTTGTGTTGTTGCGGCGTCGGACGGTGCCGTTTTGGCGCGGGAATTTGGTAAGGAAAAGCGACGGACATAGCCCACCAAGCCACCCTGCCACGTGACATAGAGTGTTGTAACTTTTATTAATTGGGGTTTCGTAAAAGGAAGGAGAGTTATGATTCAATCAGTCGCCTATAGTTTGATCAACTGTTGCAAAATATTTAATAAAAAGAGAAATGCTAAGGACAAGTCACTCTGGCGTAAACAACTCTTGTTAGAATAATGTTTTGGAGAAATTGTTAGTGCTTTGGAAGCACTAGGTGAAATGTCAATGCAGCGTTAAGAATTCATCCAAATCATAATACATGTATAATTATTAATACATACATTCTAAATGTTAAAAAAATAAACCCTCATCTAATATAACATATCAAATTTTGTGTGAACTCGTAACACCACGTCACGTTAGGACCACGAAATATAGGGCAAATGGGCAAAACACGGCAAGTGCATCCAGAGAAAATTAGGGAAGGGGGGCGATCTAGTGTTGAACAGTGATGGTAGAGAGGTATTAGGGAGGAAGGACCCGAAGGAGTAAAGCGAGTGGACGGAAATACCAGTCCCACAAATTAGACAGTGCCAGCTGGTGGTCTCCCACATCACATGGCCTTTTAGTGTCCATAAGCCGCTGGGCCCCACCCTTACTCTGGGGTCAGAAGAAGACTCAGACACAACACACACTCAGACTCCGATGATGATGGCCCCACGATTTTGCAGAATTTGTAGCAGTTTTTTTTAAAAAAAACCTCATCTTTTTAGTTTGCTGCTTTAAGGATCATGCTCTGGTGTGACTTCTTGAAAAATCACCCAAAGTCTTGTTAAATTTCTTTGAAAGAAATGGGTCTCTCTCCACCTAAATTTTTTCCCCTTTGTATGCTATTGATTACAACTATTGTAAATGGTAGGCAAAGCCCTTGTGGTGGTTGCATTATTTATTAATTATTTATTTATAGGATTTAAAAACAACTGTTAAGAGTAGATGAGCAAGAGCCATCAATGACATCAAAAGTGAGAGTAATTGAAGGTTTGCGTTTCAATTTCAGATGGTAGATGCTGATACTTGTTTTTTTTAAATCAAAATTCACAAGGGTGAAACCACATCTGGAATTGGGATCCAAATATCCAATCCATATATAGAAGAAGAAAGAAAAAAAGATCTTAAAAAACAAAAATAATGTAGACAAGGAGGTCAGCTAGATTATCATACTCAGAAAGCCAAACAATTTTTTTTTTTTTTTCTGGTGGGCCAAAGTTGGGATATATAATTTCATGTTTCCAGTTTTGTAGGAAGTTGCAGTACCAAAGTTTTGACACAAATGAGTACATTGCATAATGTGGACAAATATTTCTGGTAAATTTCCAGCATGCCAAGATATCATATATACATGTTATATACACTTAGACTGAACTAGGCCCAAATCCAGAGATTTCATTATTATTTTTCCACACACACTGCCGTATTGATATGGGAGTTCAAATATGAGAGTATTCATCTGCAAGTCAAGGCAGCCAGAACTTCCATTATTAAGAACTCTGTTGTGGGGATTGCAATCCCTTTGATGCAGCAAAGGAATGGGAAAATGATTCCTGGGTTTTTGGGGGGTTATTTTATTATTATCTTTTTCTGAAGTGGTAGACTGCAAGTTAAGCAAGCTGCTTCACACACCAATTGTTTCTGCAGAAGTCCTTTATTCAGAATGAAGGGAAGCAAAGGAAAGGGAAAGCTGAAAAAATGATCACCAACACCAAGCTTCCTCTCTGTTCCAAACCTAACTTCCCATCTATTGAATTTTCTGAATTCGACCGTTAGCTTGGATGCAGACCAAGCAACTAGAATGAGGCCCCACTTTATATCTATATTGTATTTCATTTGTTTGTTTGTTGTGGAAGGCTTAAGTTTGTTGATTAACTGTGTAGTTATCATAATCTCAATATTTATGTACCTGCAAGATGATCTTCATTGACATCAAGAAATTAATGTTAGGCTTAACCAAATCACCTTTAAGGAATTTGAAGTTTTAAACAACATTTGCTTTATTGAATGATGACACTTTGACTACTAAAGCTGGAATTTGAGGCAACAAAAGCTTAAACCTTTTCCATTTAAATTAACTGCCAATATGGAAACAGCTCTGTATCTGATGTGTTCCCTGCAACCAAATCACCATGGCACTGTGTGTGCTGCACTGTACACTATTTTGTTTCTTATGATTCTGTATTAAACAAGGCACCAACTTGAGTTTTTTTATTGGGTTCATTTTAGTTTGATATCCGAAAGTTGGACCAGTAAGTAAGGCATGTTTCTTTTCCTTTTCTTCTGCAATGCTGAAGAAAAGATTTTAGCTTTGGGCCATCCAAATACCCTGCTCATAAAAAATGAAAAATAACTGTAACCCAATACTAAGCTCTCATTAGACCACATGATTTTGGGTTTTATTTATTTATTATTATTTTAAATAGTTTTTCATCAATGCTTCAGACAGAGGGCGCTTGCTGCTGCATATGTTGCAGTGTGTTTCTTTATTATATTCCCATCCCTTTTCCTTGTGCTTTCTACCGTGTGGAGCTTTGCATCACATGCTTCCACCACCTTTACATCACACCATTATTCCCACACCTCCTTTTGATCCCAAGCTCCCCAATTTTTTCTCTCTTCCCTTTTGTTCATTGATCATCATCACAAGCAATCCTATCTTGTTTTGCAGAATGATTAGTACTATAATTAAACAGATTTTGGACTATCTTACAGTCCAATCAGCCACTTCTTAGTCACTGAGCAGTGAGCAGTGACGTTGTTTAAGTACATTTGTTGAATTATGGTTTCATAGGAGAGAGAGATATGATTCCAAATTGCACAATTATTAAAGTGGCCCTCTTGTCTATTTCAAAGTGAATATGCAATCTAATTGTGCTTTCTTTTTAACAGTTGCTTGCAATCCATCATATCTTGTCTTGGATAAACTTTGCAATATTATGCCTCTAAAGCTCTCTCTCTGCATCTCCATATTCTAGCTCTGAGTGTAAAAAGCATTGAGAGTGGAGCAGACACAGCATGTGCAAGCTCTGAAAATTTTCATCATTAGCTTCCATCAAAATTTGGTCTTAATTAGTACTTCCATGATGGGTTTTTTTTCTTTCTAAATGGTCTTAATACTAGAGCACTGTGCCTGGCTTTAGGTGGGTTTTGGGATTATGTTATGAGTTAGGATGGGCAAACCCACACCTTTTTTGGGCAAACCCACACCTTACTGACTGGTATCCATTCACATTAAAATGTTAAATGATTGGTGAAGCAAATTTGTTGCTTTTTTTTCCTTTTTCTTTCGGTGGGACAGAGAAATTGCACAACTGGAATGTGCTCTTCTAATTTGTAAGCCAATGAGTCATTTTATAGTGAGGGTCTTATATATGACTCTTAAGTGAGGTCATATCTCTTAATCATTAAATCAGATTAATTAATTTGATCCAACGGCTGACCAATTTAATCCAACAATTAAGAGCCTGACCCCGATGGAATTCTTGGTAAGGCAATAGCAATTTTGGTCCTCCTCAAATCTTCTTCAAGACATGACTTTTCAAGTTTAATCACTTTAATTGGTGCCAAGGTCCTGGCTTTTGCCCCAATGAGGTTCAGCATGCAATGGTGGTTCCACCAAGCCTGGACAAAGAAGGCAGAGGCTGCATGGATCTAAAGTTGCCCAAAAGATTTTCAGTTTAGGCTTGGTGGACGATCTGTTCTCCATAGGGTCATTTTGGGCCAACTTTTTTGGTGTTGTGGAGGCCCAAATATCAAATGGCAAAACCAACTAAACGGGAACAGCCCAACATATCCACCTTATACAGGCTTGGAATATAAAACGAGGAGAGTGGATAGCATGTTCATGTATTCCATATCCAAGAAGGGGATCAAATTAGCCTAACCATCGGCAAATAAATATGCTTGATTCTTGAAAGGCCTAAAATCTGTTTTTATAACCCATAAAATACTCATAACTTCTGCAACCAAAAAAAAAAAAAAAAACTTATAACTTTTCATGCTAAGTGTAGTGGTCTTTTTGTTCAAGCAACCTGACAAATGGGCTTGGGTTGCTATAAGAAGAAAAACGAACAAAATTCCCCCAGTGCTTGAGTTCAAGAACCAGGCTCTCTAAAAGAGTTTTTGAAAAGTTTGATGAAATTTTATAAAAACACTTTTATGTTCCTTTCACCAATAGCCAAATAAACATAATAAATTGATGAGTGACTTAGCTTGAGAAGTTTGTGGCATAGGAGTTAAGCTTTCATAAGTTTAGCAATTTGAGAGAGAGAGAGAGAGAAGCATAAGTTTCTCACAGAGAACAAAAGTTTCAAGTGGGGCAGAGGAAAATTAGAAAGATTTATATCTTAGGGAAAGAAGACAACAACCGAATAATAAGATTGGGTGGCTTGAGTAAATTTTCAGTTGCTTAACAAAGCTTGGTCAGACTTTGAATGATGGATGTTACTAGGTAGAGGAAGCTCCATTTTATAGGCACAAAAACCATAATTTTATCTAACCTCCTTCTTCCTTTTTCTTTGCTTCTTCCCATTCGATCTTAGTTGGTTAAATTTTCCTATCAAATGCGCATGGGTAAGGAGCCATTTGGGGTTCCAAGGATTTTGTGTGGCTAGACCTCCCCATGAGGGTAAGGCGCCACCTGCTTTCCTTCATGATTTTCAAAATGGAGCTTACAAAGGAAAATAAAATGGGTAGAATTACTTGTCCAATGGGTATTCTTCCTATATACATGGATTTCCTTTGGTATCTGTCATGTCTCCTCCTTGACCATCTTGGAGTTCTGACAAGGGTGAAGCACAATGCCAGATTTTTACAAGTCGCTGGGTTGGGTTTGTGTGTATAGTATTGGGTTATTAGCATATTATTTCCAGCGTCTAATGGGTTTTCGTCAAGCTGCTGAAAATAGCTTATTTAATTGGGGCATTTTATCGATGTGGGCTTGTCTAAATGTTATAGTAGACTACTAGATGTTCTCCTAAGGCATTGGATCACCTTTCCCCCTATCTCATGCTAACTCATGTGTTTGAGCCCGAGAAACGTGTTTGAGTTTTAATGCCCCTAAGTGGCCTACAACTTTCGTTCATCGAACCCTTAATGGGCCTTGTGATTGCTTGTTCTATTTCATACCACAACCTTCTTAGCAAACCCCTGGTATTTATGTGGCTTGGACCCACTTAAACTTGTAGCATGACTTGGTATTACAATGGCATCGCGTGTTTATTTAACATGCTTGTGCTTGAGCTTTATTGTACCGCAATAAGCTATGATCGGGCTAAATAGCAACGGGTAGGTTAGTGAACAAGAATTTATAGAGCCAGTGCATTTTTGGCCTTTTTGCGTATGCTTGCGTGCGTGACGCATGGTCCATGGCTTATGTAGGTGTGTTCCACAATTTCTCTTTTGTCCCAATTGGGTTTTGTTTGCAATCAATTTATTTGTACTGGGCAAAAAATAAACCCGGGTCTAGTTCTTAGATTTTTGGGCCTCAGCACTAAGGTTATCCAAAAATACTATCAAAATGACCTTACTGAATCGAACAATATGTGAAACTGTTAAAGATATATACTGGGTCATGAATTATATAAGCAACAATACATAGTCCACTTTCATTTTTACGAAGGGAATTCTTGTTTGACACTTCAAAATAGTAATCATACACCCATACAATTGCAATTTCATGTTTCATTTTTGTACAAGTCATAGAGCTCACCCTCAATGACTTGCCCGCATCCCAAATTCCTTGTAAATTCCTACATTCAACCCCATTCTCATTTCAAATCACTAACTTCGCCTCTAATAGCACCCTATATCACCCTGCTTACCAACATGAATGGAAAGAAAAGACCAACATTATGATGTTGGATTTTATTAGGAATAATTTAGTGTCACAGCACTTTCATTCACATGATATGGACCTCACTTTTTTTTATTAAGTTTACGAGGACCATGGTGGAGTGGCATCTTTATATTTATAGACGTACCATGTATACGATGAAATAACACTGTCCTTTTAAAAAAAATATTTAATTGTCTGCCAAAAACTATAATAATAATTTAGAAAAAATTAAAATTAAAATTTGTCTGCCAGACGAAAAATCAACGTGGTTGACCCTGTCCCTCATTTTCATCTGAATCTGAGAGAAGCGAAGGGCCGGGAAGAAGAATCACAATCCTCTTCCGTTTGCTCCGTTGCAGCGTCGCCCTCAACTCCTGCCATCTCCGCCCTCTCAATTGTCAGGTACTTTCAGTCGTCTCCTCACTGTCTCTCTGTATTTATCTTATACTTATAACGATGAAGAATCGAATTTTTGGTTAATTTCTTTTTGGAGGCAAGTGACTTTAGGGTTTTGTTAGCTTTTGGATCTCATTGATAAATCACCATGCTTTCCTGCGAGTCTTTTGGACGATATTACGATATATATATATGTGTATATATATGTGTGTATATATATGTGTGTGTGTGTGTGTGTGTGTGTGTGTGTGTGTGTGTGTGTGCAGAATAGATTTGCATGCAGAATTTCGAATCTACTCTACTAGTTTTAGCTCATAATAATTGGAAAGCTTGATGGGCTTACTTTGAAGAACTCTTGTTGTGGCTTGCCTCATCTTAGTGAGCTGAACTATTGTACAATACAATTGTGGAATGACCTTGTGATTCTGTAAGTTTTTGTTACTGAATAAGTAATTAGTGAATAACGGTATTCACTGCAGGGAAAAGGTCTCTCTGCTGCCTATGGAAGTGCATGAGTTTCTACACAAGTGATGCTTGAAGCCTCTTTGCTAATTGAATTGAGATATCGAGTAAAATGGCATCAAGTTTTCTGAACATAGTGAATGCTACTTTAGATTGGGTGACAGCGACTTTGGATGCTCCCTCTTCTCGAGCTATTGTTTTTGGAGTTCCTATTGGCGGTACTAGCTTCTCCAGATCCTAATAACTGCTTATTGCTTACCAACGAAAAATAATGTTTGTGCTGAACAAAGTTTTGTTTATTTGGCCTTTTTCTTGCAGGACATTTATTTGTAGAAGTTCTTCTTTTCTTAGTCATTGTTTTTCTACTTTCCCAGAAAAGTTACAAACCACCCAAGCGGCCTTTAACAGAGAAGGTTTGTATGAGAGATTGCAACCCTATTGTCTCCTTGAATAGTTATCTCTTTGCCTGCACCCCTTATTTTATTTTTCAATTTTCCAAATGTATGGTTTCAGTTTCTTAGTTACTTAACAAAGTAAGGATGGGAGAAGTGCTGAGGCATTGTTATGACTAGATTATATCCCTAGTGGGGTTTTTATGAAAAAAATATGCGTGCGGACAGATTAAGTGTTAACCTTTTGTCTCATTGAATGGAATTTGTAGTGATGCCACTTTACATGTTTTGTGCTTGTCACATTTTAACTTCCCCTTGAAAAGGTTTAGTATGGTATGCTTCTGATTTTTATCTGAGGGGTATCCTGGTTTCTTAATTGAACTTGACCTATCTGATATCTGTAGGAAATAGATGAGCTATGTGAGGAATGGGTTCCTGAATCTCTTATTCCTCCTATCACTGAAGAGATGCAGTATGAACCCCCAGTGCTGGAAAGGTGAGTGAGATTAGTCCTAATCTCGTCATAAAATGATCTCCATATTTTTGTGGTCAAAATATATGCTTTGATTTGTATGTACCTTTTTCCAAATTTCTTGAAGATAGAGTGAGATGAGTTCCTTTAACAATAGTGTGTGTTTTTCCCACACAAAATGGTCCTGGATCTTTTTCTACATATTTTATCCTGGTGTCTAATAATTTTTTTCCCATGTGAGGAAGTTTTGGTGTTCCTTGTGTAAGCAAAGCATTTTAGTGGATTTCCTACAAGTCATATTCTAAGGTTTTGGGTGAAAATTGAACAATGTCTTCATTGTTCTAAAGATTTCTGCTAATGAGTGGAATTTTTTCAGTGCTGCAGGGCCACATGCAATAATCAATGGTAAAGAAGTCGTGAACTTTGCTGCAGCAAATTATCTTGGATTGATAGGACATGAGAAATTACTTGTAAGGGATAGCTTTTCAAATTACTGATATACTTTTTCTTCATGAATAATTGCTTAAATAGAGCATTTATAGCAGTGTCTAATCTCAGGAGTCATGTACCTCTGCATTGGAGAAATATGGTGTTGGTTCCTGTGGTCCTCGTGGGTTTTATGGAACAATTGGTATGCCTCAATTACCATGAGATAAAGTATTGATGTTTTTTTTTTCTTTTCATATATTTAATATTAGTCTTCTTTTTTTTAAAGGTAGACAACTCGCAGTCTATTTTATAATTTTTATTTCATTTTATTTTGTATCAGATGTTCACCTTGATTGTGAGGCAAGAATAGCAAAGTTTTTGGGAACTCCTGACTCAATTGTCTATTCGTATGGACTGTCTACCATGTTCAGTGCAATTCCCGCATTTTGCAAGAAAGGAGATATTATTGTTGTGTGAGTATGCATAATATTGTTCATTTTAAGTATTCCAGTCTCTCTTTTTTTTTTCTTTTTTGTGTTGTAGAACTTGTTTTGTTCAGTTGAAGAGTTTGTCATGAAAGTAAAAAATATGGATAACATGGAAAATGTGTTATACTTTAAGCAAATGCTTGAATCTTTTAATTGTTATTATGGTTCAAGATTAAGGCCGCTAAAATTACTGAAGAGTTACTCATGAACTTTATGATTTTACTCTAGCCTGCATTGATTACTTGTTTTCCTCTGTTTCTTTGCTTGGTTTAAGAACTTTTATTGAAATATGATGCCCACTGGTTTTTATTGTATGACTTTGTCTAGATACATGGAGTTCAATATACTTAAGCTTTGTTTTCATATTTTTGAAGTACTATGTATGTATGAACTTTCTGGTGCTGTACTTTCCTGCTCCTAGCATTCATGGAGCTTATGCTGCTAAAAAGCTTTCTTGAAAATTTCTGTTTAAATATGAATTTACATGTAAAGCGGTTTATGTTTCTCCTTTTCTAGGGATGAAGGAGTCCATTGGGGAATTCAAAATGGTCTATATCTTTCTAGAAGTACAATTGTGTACTTCAAGCACAATGACATGGAATCTTTAAGAAATACTCTGGAGAAAATCACTTTGAAGAATCAGCGGGCTAAGAAATTGCGGCGCTACATCGTGGTTGAAGCTGTGTACCAGGTATCTCAGTCCATTAAGTGTATCAAATTTCATTTAATTAATTATTGTTTTTATACTAGCGGCAAGACGAAAATGCAATTTAAAATTAAGGGCTATTTTAGAAATTGAACAAAGTGTCTTCTTAGCGATGAATGTTGCCATTGGCATGTTAGCATTTTGTCTCGAGTTTTCCTGAGAATTGAAGTAGCTGGTGCAATTATAAGTATGCTGATTCCTATTTGGAATTATGTTGACTTTTATGTATTTATTATTCTAATCTAAAATTTGCAGAATTCTGGCCAAATAGCCCCCTTGGACGAGATTGTTAAATTGAAGGAGAAATACAGGTTTCGTGTTGTATTGGATGAGAGCAACTCATTTGGTGTGCTTGGAAAAGCTGGAAGAGGTCTCACTGAATTCTGTGGGGTTCCGGTATTTTTCAGAAATCCTTTTTTTTTTCCTATCTCCCTTAACTGTTGATCTGTTATGTGTTTGTGATTTCTGGTGGTGTGATATTGCAGGTAGAAAAAATTGATATTATTACTGCTGCAATGGGACACGCATTAGCCACAGAAGGAGGATTCTGCACTGGAAGTGCTAGAGTCACTGATCACCAAGTATGGTCATTGAAATTTATGAAACTGAATTTTGGTTACTGGATTTTATACTACTAACCAGTTAGTAGATCATCATTGTGCTGGTAGATGCCACACTTGTATGTACATGCAGACACACACACACTTTATTAAATTTTTTTCTCTTCCATAATCTCCAAAACAATAAAATTTTGGGGTATGGTCTTTGGCAGCGATTGAGCAGTTCTGGGTACGTCTTTTCTGCTTCTTTGCCCCCATATCTTGCAAGTGGTGCCATTACTGCCATTGATGTCCTTGAGGAAAACCCTGATCTGATAACAAAGCTGAAGAAAAACATTGCTGTATTATGGAAAGGTCTGTTCTTGATCTCCTCTTCACATGCATAGTTTGTTGCTTTGTATTCCCTATCTGGATAGTTTTCATCACTGTGGTTTACTCATCGATGATCAATTGCCTTGGCATCCCTGTTACTTTGGTAGATCATTTACCACCTGCCTTACACTGTGATGCTCTTGATTGAGAAATGTGCTGTGATGTGCAGGTTTGTCAGGTATACTTGGCCTCTCATTAGCGAGCAATCCTGAATCACCCATTGTTTTTCTTAGACTAGAGAAGTCAACAGGTTCCGTGAAGAGTGACCTACAACTCCTTGAAGATATTTCTGACCGTGTAAGTAAATGGTTGTATCTTAATTACACTTAGCTGCATAAATTTCTGCTACTCTTATTTCTTATTCACAATGGTTGTGGTTCTGCAGTTGTTGAAGGAATATTCCATTTTTGTGGTGACCTCCAAAAGGTCGACCCTTGATAAATGCCGTCTGCCCGTAGGAATTAGATTGTTTGTTTCTGCTGCCCATTTGGAATCTGATCTGCTCAAGGCATCAGAATCGCTAAAAAGGGTTGCAGATTTGGTGCTGAAGGATCATATTTGACTGGTGGACGCCTGATTTCTCTCGCTCACACATGCACTTGGACAGGATCTGGATGCAGGAGCACACCCAGTGTCTTTGTGAAGATGCCCTTCGATGGTTGAATAGTTTTGTAATGCAGACTAACAAAGAAAGGCCTTTTGAGTGTGGATAATTTATGCGATAGAGATATGATTAAATTAAAATTGCAGTGTTTTTTGTCCCTTTTTTGACATGTGAACGAAATTAGCATAAAGTCAGTCTAGAACACAGGTGCATTTTTTATTTGTTCGCAATGCTGTGGAAATTTTCATGTCACTCGTGTACATTTGTTGTTCTTGGTGTTGTCTTATGAATTCTTTACCCTTTTAGTGGGAATGAAGGAAATGGTAATCGGTTGACCAAAAAAGAAGAAGGAAATGGTAAATCATTCTACCTTTTGGATATTCGAATGTGTTTAAGGAATTAAAATCTGGGACTCTGTTACACGTGAATTGAATGTCCTGATATCCTACCTCTTACTCCCCTCGGATGTCTTATGAACTGAGGTACGAAGCCGAAAAATTACTTGAGTGTGACGGTCAAACTAGTATAGCACAGTGACTATCACCTATAAGTTATAACCTATTTTTTTGATAAAATAATATTCTAAATTATTATAATGTTCTTACTTGGCCAGCCCACATCTGCGTATTTTCGTTTTACTTTAAAAGGAAAATAAAAATTAAAAGAAAAAAATCCCACACACCCGCGCTTTTGGACCGACAAAAGGAGCAGAATCCGCGTAAGAATGACTCTATGGTGGTACGGTACGGGTCTTACTGCTCTGGCGCATGGAAGTTTCTCGAATTGTTGTACTTTACTCAATCTATAACTTCGTGGATTATCATTGAAATTTGACAACGTAGAAGAAAGAGAGAGAAACTACATTTGATTGATTGTTTCCTAGCCAGAACAGAACAGGTCTTGTTTGCTTCTTCCTCGCTCCACACACACAACACAACACAGAGAGAGAAAGAGAGAGAATGTCCGGAGGGATCGCGCGCGGTCGTCTCGCCGAGGAGCGAAAAGCCTGGCGTAAGAATCACCCCCATGTCCGTACTTACAACCATCACCTAATTTTCCATTTTTATTCTTATCAAATTATTTTAAAATTTCAATTTCAACGCCTTACCCTTTTTTTATGCTTTAAAATTAGGGCTTTGTGGCGAAGCCAGAGACTGGTCCAGATGGCGCCATCAATTTGATGATCTGGCAGTGCATCATCCCTGGCAAGAGCTCTGTGAGTCCTCTTCTTCTATTTCCTCTGAGAATTTTGCAGGACAATCAAAGATATAGCTAAAGTTGGGGCCTTTTGAGATTTTAATTTAGAATTTGTTGTGTTACATTAGATCAGGTTTCAAATTTTATGGGTTTTCTGATACGTATGATCAAAGCCGTCAGAGATTTTATTCTACTTATTCTAGTAGAGTATCTGAAAACTATATAAGAGGGTCTAATAATAATTGAATGAATACTGGAGGTGGGAGGAGTGTTAATTTAATTATAGCAACTTATTGAACACATTCTACCGAAGATAAGTTCACATCTTTTGCTTCATAGAGACTGACGTTGGGAAAGTTTATTTTCATAATAGTGGTTACTGGTTGCTGGTGTAACATTCATATCAGAAATTTTCTTAATATCTTTTTTATTTTTGTTTTTTGTTTTGGTATTGATCTTGTTGCTATTGCAGACTGATTGGGAAGGTGGCTACTTTCCACTTACACTTCACTTCAGTGAGGATTACCCCAGCAAGCCCCCCAAGTGCAAGTTCCCACAGGGTTTTTTCCACCCCAATGTCTATCCTTCTGGAACTGTTTGCCTTTCGATTCTCAACGAGGACAGTGTAAGTAATCAGCACTGCTCTAACCAGTCGATGGAGATTGTGGTAGTTGGTGAATTCATTTTAGTGTGAAACATATTTTTCAGGGGTGGAGGCCAGCCATTACAGTGAAGCAAATCCTAGTAGGCATTCAGGATTTGCTAGATCAACCCAACCCTGCTGATCCAGCACAAACTGATGGTTATCAGCTCTTCATCCAGGTTTATACTTCACATTGAATTCTAGTTGCCGCTTATTCTCTGTTGTGACAGCTTGTGAAACTTGACCTATGTTTGAGCAATTTGATCCCAATGTGCAGGAACCGGCTGAGTACAAGCGAAGAGTGCGGCAGCAGGCAAAGCAATATCCACCTGTTCTTTGATGTGTGCTTTTACTATATATGATTATCCACTCATTGATTAGTTCAAGAAATTCATGCCCACCGCTCTCTGCAAGACTTGATCAACCTTATAAGTGGGTTCTCAGTTGACTTGCAATTTGCAAATATCACTTGATAGTTTTTTTAATATAAATATTTATGGTCGTTGCTGTTTTGGCAGTGGACGTGCTGCCATCGTATGTAGCATGGTTATTCCTCATTGTAATATGTGAAAGAACAAAAAAAATTCGTGGACAGTTGAAGCTCTTATGCACCTTAAAACTTCAAAACTCAGTTTTTGATGTAGCGATGATATTGACTAATGTCCTTCTGATGATTGTTTATTGTTGCCATTGTTATTTGGAAAATCATATTCGGCGGAGTTTTCGAATCAGAACAGGGGGAATGGGTTTGTGGCCTCTTTCTGTGAGCAAAGATTGGAATGGAATGCATAATGCGATCCAATTCCTTTGAATGCGTAATGCAATCCAATTCCTTTGAATGTCATTCATTTGAATAAGAAAACAGAGGGATTTTCACTTTGCTGTTTAGGTAGATTTACCTTAAGAAAGCACAAGTTGAGTGTCATATGTGCCATGAGTGTATGCTATGATCTCACTTCTTGAAGAAGACTCGGCAAGAAGCCCAAATTACTGTTACAATTGGAGCACACCAGTTTTTAATTTTATTTTATAAAATCGATAGTAACTACTCTTATTATTTTATACAATCGATAGTAACTACTCTAATGTAGAGGAGAGAATAACGAACTTGAATGGATCACATCTGCCCTTGGTCAACTGACATAAATCAATCTGGCCTTAGTCAACTGACTTGATCAACAGAAATGGGATTTGGACTTTTTATTCATACTCTTTTCTAGAGAAATTTTATTGGTCCTGTTTCATAAAATTCATTTCTTTTGTTTCTTTCCCCACTTCTGTCAACCTCATTCATCAAATTGTCAGCTACGTTGCAGCAAGTCTACAATGCACTCCAAGCCCCACCTCCTTCCTATCTCATGTCCTTTCTCTCACTTGCACATTTTTTATTTTATCGAATTCTCTCACTCGCACTTTTGTCGAGCATTTGAACATCCTTAAGAATCATCAGGCATCCATTTCAACCCCCTGTCAATGTCACTAAATTTGCACGTAGTCTGCCATGATTTCTTTAATTTTGTTTCTGTCTTGTGGGCAAGTTGATCTTACAATCAATGAGTATGCAACCCAACATGTAAATTCCTGTCAGGGTTTAGGAATCGAGCTGACTGGTTTTGCAGAAAGCATGGCAATGTCAATGTGAAACTTTTTTATTATCAAGCAAATTCCAACCATTGATTGATGTACAAGTGATTGCCAATGAATATCATGTGGCTTCTGTAATACAATCCAAGGCGTATCAAAGCTCAGTTACAACTTGAATAAAAGATTGAGTTTTGGAATATATTATATATACAAAGGGGAAGAAAAGAAAATGTTCTCCTGCAGAAAGCAAAAAGATACAGAACAACAAAATCCAAAGGAGAGAAAAAAATAATAAGATTTTCGGTGTATGAACCTATTTCTATCTATATATTTTCATGACGAGCAAGCTAACGCAGAATCTACAGATGTAAATCACAGACAGGACAGCAAATCCATCTCGCTCCCACAAGCATTGCATATAGCCGATTGCCAAAATCAGAGGAAAAAATCTATCCTTGCTGATACTTCTGGCACTGGTTAGTGATATTTGTATGTATATATCTTTGTTTCTATGATACTATGTGTGGGGATCTACCACAACTCTCCAGGACAATCTCAAATAAATCAGCCTCAGATTCCTCATCAAACTCCAGTTCATGGTTTGCAGCACTTGGGTTTTGGCTGCCTTTGGTTGTACATCTGTTGAGCCACTGAGAGTCAATTCTTTCCATTGAGAAGAGCTCCATGCTGTCTTCATAAAAAGCAGCAGCTGAGGATCTCACAAGAGGGCCAACAAAGCAAGGATTGGGTGTCCTTTGGGCATTGGCTGGTGCATACTTGAAGACACTTTGTCCCAAATTGACCAAGACTGTCATGTCAGTGTTTGCTGCAAGAATTGGATAGAGGGGAGTGCTAAATTCCTCTGACTTGCAATGGATCACATGGACCAGCTCTGATTCTACAGTGAAGTATACTTTCTTTTGTCTAGGATCAAACCCACACCCAATAACTTTGTCTGTTCTTCCCCATGTTGCTTTTTCTGATTCAAAGACAAGTTTAATCCCTGAAAGAAAAAGAACCCATGTTAAAAGTAATTGTAATGTTCATAAAAATAGGAGTAAACTACACCTACTAATATTCTACCTTTTATTTTTTTGGTTAAAAGTTTTATCAACAACTCCAAACCTACTTCAGATACAACCAAGGATGGCACCATGCACTGGGTCCATACTAACATTAATTTCCATTATAATCCATGACATCCTGCTGTGCTGTCAGAGATTCTTTAGGTGAGAGATTTATTTCATTTTGGTGGTTTGCCACTCTCTCTTTTGTTTCTTTTTGGGCCAAAATAAACCCAAAACTAGAAAACTATCATACTCAGCTGTCCAGAGACAATGCACATTGCAAAGAACACAGTGTCATCTGTTCATCATCATCATCTTGGGTAAAATTCAATGCAAGAGATAAGGGAAATTTAAATTACCATCAAGATGGACTGAACCATTGGAGCCGAATCCGATGCTTCCGGGGTAGCTGCCTGGAAGTTTGAGAGGAAGAGAGCCTCCTACAGTGAGCCCAACTGACAACAAAATAGCCTCACCTTTGCCATGATTATGATGATCCTCTTTAACACTAAGCTTCAATTCCTCAATTCTGCTGATTCTTTGACTGCTAGTGACATGAACCAAAGAATCTGAACCTGGGTTTTCTTCTTTAGTCTCTTGAATGAGTTTAGTCTTCTCACCTTCCTTCACCTTCCCATTTGACTCGCTCAATTCATCCCCACGAGAATACAAAATTGTGATCTCAAAATAAGTTTCTTGCGGGAAAGAGTTGTTTCCCAAGGCAGGGCCTGGCAAAGGCAGAGCTGTCCTGATCACAGAGGCAGCAGCCGTAGAATTAGAACTGCCTAAATTCAACACCTTTTTCAACCCAGAATTTAGCCTAATCTTCTGCATGAAATCAGCTGAACCTTGACACACTTCCCAGCTTATCTCCGGCTCTGTCTCCCTTATTCTCTGATCACCAACCGCGCACAAACCCAAAAGCCTTGATTTTGTTGAAGGGGATGACATGAAACTTGTGAAAGCGAATCGAGACCATCCATTTTCTACAGCATCAGTGATGGACGTTGGATGATTAGCCCAACTAAACAGAGGCTTCCCTGAAACCCCACGTCGATAGTAATCGTTTCCTGTTGGTCTCTTGCTTTCTAAACCAGCTGGCTGATGATGATGAAGCTTTGCAATCCCAGCTTGCAAGCCCTCAGGTCTAGTATTTTCCGTTCTGCCACCAACACTTTGTCTATTTTTCCTGTAACAATTCCATCGCCATGAAACGAGACCAACAATGACTGCAACAATTGGTATGCACACCAGCACCACCACACCATGTACCAATCCAAACATCTTTTGAATCTCCACCCAAATGGGCTAATCAAAGTTATGTTCTTTTTTGTGAAACGAATCAAAAAATGAAAAGAAAAGGCAAAGGTTGGTTCTGATAAGAGCAGAGAAATTACAAGGAGAAACCCAGAAAGGCAGGCGTGGACTAGGACTGGTTCAAGAAAGGCAGGAAGGAAGAGGGTGGTCTAAGACTCTAAGCAAACAAAACAGAGGCACATGATAATAAGAAGAAAGAGAAAACATTAAAACATGGCAATGGCAATGGCAAAGGCAAATTGTGGCATGGCACATCTTATGTGAGTCCTGTCCTGATAGATGGGCTCAACGTTTTTCAAGGGCAGAGACTTTTAATTTCTTTAATTAATTTATGAGAACCGACAGTCTTTCGTCATTAAAAAAAAAACGCGTTGATTTTTTATTCATTATGGTTTTTCTTTTTTTTACTCAAAAGAGGTAGAGACAGAGGGATGCTTAAGAATCAGGATATGTTTTGTGTTTTTATTTGGCATGCACTTCTAGAAAGCCAAAAGGTCAAAAAATAAAAAAAAAAAATTACTGAGAGGGTAAATATTCTTTTCTTTTGGGCTATTTTTTTCTTGTCTGGTATTCGGATAATGAGAGGGGACATTGAGAGGTTTTGGGTGCATGCATGATGCAGGGATGGGGGATGTTAAAATAAAATAAAATTACAAAAAGGTGAAAGAAACTGCAGAATTTTATAGCAGTTGGTAGTTACTTGTCGAATGGCAGTTAGTTTCATTTTGCTACCTTTATGCTTATGGGAGCTAAGTATGCTTATCCGCAAAATGAAAAGTCAGTAAGTCATCTTAAAAAGGCTTCAACCACAATGCCAAAAGGTGATTTGAGATTACAAGAACAGACAGAGGCCGTAAGATCAGGGATATAGGTGAAGGTAATCTATGGAAATCAAACCTTTTTTTCTTTGTTACAGTGATTGGACTCAAAAATATGGTAGGTCTCAATTTTCATGAAATATTTTTCCATGGTTGGATTATGTAGTACTATCTACTCTGTTTTGGAACCAAATCCACTCATTAATTTCCTTTCTACCTTAGGAGATACACTATATGGGAAAAGGGATGACAAGAAATGAACTTTTACTCCGCATTTGAATAAGAGAAATGAATTTACGGGTAAATATTTATAAATTTCACATCCAAACGTAAAGTTATAATATAGTTTATTTGTCTCATTTGGGTTTTATCTAGCTAGTGTTTTGGTCAAGCATACTGGTACTGGGTGGAATAGATGGTGGTGGTGCATTCAACATGCATAGCACTAAACTGTATTTATAGTAGTGACCCTCCTTCCTTTCTTTCTTTAATGGTGGTCAACTAAATATATTCATGGAGATAACCCTAATTCTTCCATTCAAAACCACTAAAACTTTTATGTGCAATGTCGATGGCACACTACTACACTAGTACATCATCAGCTGCCCACTTACTACCATATTTTATTATAATTGTCTCAAAAGGGACGTTTGAAAATTCAAACCAAAATCCTTGCTTTGATCTTGATGTGGTGAGGTGACTCTAACAGCTGCTGCTGCCATTCCAAGCCAAAAGGAAGAGATTCAAGTTTTAAGGATGAAAGCTAAAGTGAAAGTTAGTAACATGCAAAGCTTCTAACTAAAGACTTAAAAAAACTTTTCTTGATATATATTTGCTTGGTACTAAACAGGATTTTATCTTTACTTACTATAAAACCAAGCTTTGGGGTCTACATAATTAAGTATTGGGACCGTACTAGCTAATTTCATTATTCAGGTATGTTAATGCAAACCGGGATTGGTAGCTACTCAACTACAGAAGACCCACCAAAGTTGTTCACTTAATTCCTTATCATTCATCGGCAAAATTTAAATAAGAGACATAATAAATAATTAGTTATCATCTTGTGACTAATCATCTCAATTATATTATATAATTGCCTTGCTTTTGGGGGCTGGTAATCGTTGAGGATAAAGACTGTATTAATAATAATTCTGAAGAAAACTGCCATGAATCAAGGAGGAAATAATCAAGGATATCCTTACTGCCCGTAGAACAATCTTGAAGGACTCACCAAATTATACATATTCGAGTCTATAATTTTATAATAAATCTTTATTTGGATGACAAAACTTACTATTGGGATATAGCTCAGTTGGTTGAGTTCTTTCATTTCCACTCATGTGGACAGAGATTCGAAACCTCAAGACACCCCATGATTATTTGTATATAAACCCCCCCTTCGCTATCACTTGTACTAAGAGAAATTACAAAAACCCATGTTCAAAATAAGTTCTGTATAAACCATTTAAACACATAAAATAAAGTAATTTGTGATGGAAAGATTGTTATGGACGATATGAAGCAATTCTCTCTTCTTCTTCTTTTCTGAGCTTGAAAATGGCAAAAGAACCTTTCAAAAAAGGAAAAGAGAAAGTGTATACTGATAAAGAGCAAGAAAAAGAATGAAAGCCACCATTGAGGATAATGACCTGAAAATAGTAAAGCCTTTTCATGGCACAACATTTCCAAGCAAAACCATCTAAGTAAGAGCTCATCCATTTCATTTGTCTCTCTTCTCACAGACAGAGTTGCCACTAGCTATGATTGGCTAGGGTTTCTTAGGAGGATAATCTAGGACTCGGGAAACCAAACCAAATGACATTCCACTAGACGTCAAAACTACATCATCATATAATGAGTAAACATTTTTAGCAAAAACCACTAGATTCATGATCAATGAGTAAAAGGGAAATTGTCGACAACTACTATAATTTGTCAGTCAATAAATAGGATTAATGTTAAGAAAATTGAGTTAAAAAGCGAAATTTTTCGAACGCATTTCGTCTTAAAGAATTGTACAATGCTAAATGAAATTTCAAATATGAGTGTATAAAGGAGTTCAATTCAGCCATCTAATCATAACGTTTTTATTTATTAAACGGCTATTAAGGAATCCTTCACTATAAACCCTCGTTATAACACATCACTATTAGCCTCACGGTTAACATTGGCAACTAAGAAAGCCCATTTCATATAACTGTGCGCTTAATTTTTCAGACTAAAATTGTCAAGAAGGCCCATTGTTGAAATCCCAATGGATCAATTCGGATATACCCATGTAATATCCCAAACGGATAACAGAGTTGCAGAAAGCAACCAAAATAACCAAGCAACAAGACGAAGGCGCGCTCTCACTTACAGTGACAGAGTGACCGCCATAAATGAACCATGAACCTCCTCTGCAACCCAATACACACCTTCCCCTATAAACCCTTCCCTCTAATTTCCCTCCATTCCTCCCGCTCTCCTTCTTCAACTCAAAACGCTCGTTTCAACCCCAACCCATCACCACCTTAAGCATAAGGACTCGGAGCTATGTTGCTATCAAGGCAGCAGCAAACTCCGAAATTGACATGGTGCAGAACAAGCAAGGCATATACACGCCGAAGCAGAAGAAGGTGGTGATCTTATGGGACTTGGACAACAAACCCCCTCGCGGGCCGCCGTACCAGGCAGCAATGGCCCTGAAACAGGTGGCCCAGCGCTTCGGTGAGGTCGTAGAGTCGTCAGCGTACGCCAACCGTCACGCGTTCGATCATTTGCCTCAGTGGGTCATCGAACAACGCCGCGAGCGCAAACAATTAGACATATTGGAGCGCAAGGGTTTAGTCGTTCCTTCTGAGCCTTACATTTGTGGAGTATGTGGTCGAAAGTGCAAGTCCAATTTGGATTTGAAAAAGCACTTCAAGCAGCTGCACGAGAGGGAGAGACAGAAGAAGCTGAATCGAATGAGGTCTCTGAAAGGGAAGAAACGGCAGCGTTTTAAGGAGAGGTTTGTATCTGGGAACCACAAGTACAATGAGGCTGCGAGGTCTTTGATCAAGCCCAAGGTCGGGTATGGGTTGGCCTCGGAGTTAAGAAGAGCGGGTGTTTTTGTGAAGACTGTGGAGGACAAGCCTCAGGCTGCTGATTGGGCATTGAAGAGGCAAATGCAGCATTCTATGAGCCGTGGGATTGACTGGTTGTTCTTGGTTTCGGACGATTCAGATTTTTCGGAGATGTTGAGGAAGGCTAGAGAGGCCAACTTGGGGACTGTGGTGGTGGGGGATTTTGACGGAGCTTTGGGAAGGCACGCGGATGTTTGGATGCCTTGGATTGGGGTCGAAAATGGGGAGGTTTCAGAGAAGGATTTGGTACCCAAAAGGAGGAGAAGTGAGTTCTTTGATGAGGATGATGATGATAAGGGTGATGGGTTGTTTTCGCATTCAGTTTTCGATGGTGGCAGTGAATTGGACAATGTGGTTGATGAACTTGTTGTTACTAGGTCCCCGTCTAGTGGAATGAGGATTTCGGCGTTTTCGGAAGGGGAATTGGAAGAAGGAGATTGGGTGGAAGACGATAGGGATAGTGGAGATAGTGAGGACTATTTGCTGGATAGTGAGGATGAGGAAGATGGATTTTTTTGATATGGCAAACTTAGTTGGTTGTTGGATCAGGCATGTGATTGAACTGATACTTTGAGGCCATTTTGATTCAATTGTGGCACTGGTTTAGTTTTTTTCTGAGGTTGAGCAAATATGCATTGGGGGTGTATAGGAATATACAAGGAGATGAGGAAGGAATGGCTATTCTAATTGGTTATTCATGGCAAGGATGCACTTGGTTTTTTTCACCATGTAAAGTGTTTATAGTTTCTCCATTTAAGAATTCACAGGATATGTATGGCCAGAATTTCCTTCTTCATCATACACAATTTGAAGGTTCCAAATTTCTTTCGTTTACATTTCCTTTAGCTTAGTATGAAATGAATACTACTGCTTATGGTTCTGCCCTAACAATTAGTAATCCACTAACTAAATTCTATCACAATTAGCTATCTATGTTTATTATAACATTGCATTTCTTTTGTTGTTTGAGCTTTTGAATCATGCTTATTCTTAGACATGCCATTTTGTGGGTTATGTATACGTAGAAATATACAATTGCAATAGATGGTTGATCAGTTGCATTTTACCAACTGCAGGCATTTCCATTTCCCCTCAATCCCAAAGGTTTTTTTTTTTTTTCACTGAAGTTTCTTTTGCTAATTAGATAAAGATAAATATTGTTGGGATGATGTTGTCAAATGCTTTGTATGTACAGGTTTCAAATGTTGTTCCTTCTCCATATCTGGAATCACTTGGAAGTACATACATACAATTGTTGTAATAACTAAAACCTGGAATTATTATAATTTTGCTGGGACAGAAATTGGATACCTAATCACATTACGCTTTGATAGATCGTATACTTTGTAAGAGCCTACATGCATATACAACAATTACTTTCTCTTCGTAGAAGCTTCACTCAACATTATAGATTGAAAGACCCTACATCTATATAGTTTGAGTTTTAACTTGTTTTTGTTGTTAGGGGCAACTCTAGTGTAGCAGCCAAATGGCATTTCTATATTTCAAGTATGAAATTTTGATACTGATATGCAAACACTGATAGTTCCTTCCTACAATTTGGTTCACCCAGCATTAATTGTGTGGTGTGCCAAAACAATGTCATGGAATTCTATCATCATGAAGGCTTGGTGATCGTAGATAGGCGCAACGGGCGCCAATGTTGGGGTTGCAGTTGGCTTTCTATGAATCTTCTTTACAGGTATTCATCATTCCTGAGTAGCAGAAGGCCTTATCAGCCTGGTGGAGGTTTCTGGCCATATAAGCTTCTGGTTCCTAATACAGAGGTCAGATGAGTTAATCAGCAATTTATTTGGAACAAGCGTAAAGATTTTCGATACTATAGTTTGTGTTGTAAATTGACTCTGTAATTAGTAGCCATTTCATTTGGAATAATAATAATACAAAGGTCATGCTCCCCATGAACGCATAAACTCTTTGGCGCAAATGTGCATTTTTTTGTTAATTTTGTTAGTGATTGAATGTTAGAATAGTTGTAAGTATGATTATGATATGCTTAAATGACACGCAAGATATTCCTGTCCATGACAGAAACTGATATGCAGGCAGAGACAACCTGAAGAAACCCCAACGAGACAACAACTATTACAATCATTTACTTATTATTTAAATAATATTTTATGGTGTTTTCATGTTATTATTGTTTTGTGAAGGAAGGCAATATCCCTTGTTTTTTTCCCATTAGTTTCTTTGCTGCCGACTGAAGTCTGAATCCCCCGAGTTGGCGAGCCCCACGTCCCACTATATATACAATCTCTCTCAAATAAAAAATAAATAAAAAGTAGGCAAACTTGTCCACGTCGCCCGATGAGTTTCATTTCTAAATGCCAACAACTTGTCGACAGCCAAAAAAATAGAATTTAAAATAAGAAGAAGATTGTAAAAAATAACATATGCGTCTTGATGTCCATTTAGGCCAAAGCTTAAACTTGAAGTTTTCCATGTTTCTCGTCGTTTGCTCTGCTTTTCCAACCACCAAAACGAAAGCGATAATGAATGAATGGATGGATGCAAGGAAATGAAATGTCATTTCATCTTATAAAATTAACTTCGGCATCCCATGGAACCTCGTCCTCCGTTGGTTGTATGGCGGGTGTCCAAGAAAAAACATCGTCCCATGTCCCATGGGCCATGATATCTTTATATTTAATTTGTTTTTTTTCCTAATGACACAATAATCCAATTTTGTTCTCAGCTGGTGGTGGGGCACTTGCGTATGGCCCATTTCAACGGTTAAGATTCGTCGCACTCTATGGGCTTCTACAATAGGGCCTAGAACAACCCAAACAAAATATTTATTTATTTATTTATTAAAATCTTTTATTTTTTAAGAAGACTTTTTAATATATATATATATGGCATAGTCTAAATTATATGGAGAGATAAGTTTTTTGCACACACTATCAATAAGTTATAGAAATTCGAATCTGAAATCACTATTCTGCAAGTTAAGACTATTTTCTAATTGACTAGATCCCCTTTGCTTTTCGAGAAAACTTCAGTATCTAAAACTTGAAATAAAAATAAATAAAAAGGAGGTCTACAGGTTGGAATTTGGCAAAGCGTCGTGGTGCCTTCTCCAACTCCAAATATGAGATATGAATGAGCGACAGAGAATACCTCATTCCACTGCTGTTCGATTATATTTTATTGTTTTATTTGGTAAGGCGGTGCCATTGCACCCCAAACCTTTTTCATGGCGTTGAAGTCAATATTCAATTTGACCACCCAGCAATAATTATCCACAAACCCACTGCACAGCTGACACGTATCTAAAAATCATTTCTTTTCAGGTGGCCCCTGCCATTAGCTAGCCTATAATATTATAAAACAAATTTTTGTGGAGGCAGTATTTTGGAAATTAAAAAAAAAGGAATTTTAATAATCCATCAATTATCATTAATACAGGAAACATTACCATATAAAAAACAAGTGACAGGTCTTCGGGGGAAATAACTTGAACCGAACTGATTTTATAGTTATCAACTCTATCTTTTTCCTATTTTCTACAATTCCACTTGTTGATGTTGCCATCTGTCTATGTCCATCACCGACCTCTATGCCCACCTCTTTCATGGTCCTGATTGTTACTTTTAATCGCAAGTGGCAACAAACAAGTTGAAAAAGGAAAAAACATAAAGCAAAACCAAGCGTGAAGAAAAAAGAACAAGGATCTTTTAGCCTTCATAAAAATAAAAATAAAAACAGTAATTTTTAGTTAAAAGTAGTTAAGGGTATTTATCTCTGCATCTTGAGGTTTTAAGTTCGATTTCTCATTCTCTCAATATCGATTCTAAATAAAAGAACCGTGCGAAGACATAGAAAGCTTGTTAAGATATAGTATGTTCACTCCTTTACATCCGAGTTCAATCTTATTTCCGTATATTAGATAGAGTAATTAGAATATAAAAAAAGAGTGAAGAAGAAAAAGCTTTTTTTAAAACTTATGTTAGATGCCAATGGGCCAAAAGTGACTTTTGCCTAAAAAAAGAGTTTAAAAAATTTGATAGAAATTGAGAATTGTTCTTGAATTACTTTAAATTGAAATCTTTAAGGAAAAAAATTGACAAAATTAAAACGAAAAGGATCAAAATAGTAAAAATAATAAACTACCAAGACTAAAAGAGACTTTTTAAAAAGTGAAAAAAAAAAAAAATAGTGAAGAAGAAAGATACAAAAACAACATGAGTATGGCCCAGTTATTTAAGTTTGACAAACAAAACCTGAGCTCACAAAATAATGTAAATTTGTAATTTGGGCTAAGTGGATTGCGTACAAGAGGTGTAAACATCCATCCACGTCGGCTCTCACATGCCCACAAAACCGCTTACGTGGGCCCCAGTTTTGCATAAAAATAAACTACAAAATGGCTTTTCGTACTCACTAAAGGAGAAACAGAAGAGAAAAACGATAGGAGAAAGACGAGAGAGAAGATGGTATAAAACGTAGCGTTTTAGACAGAGAGCTGAGTGAGAAGGGGAGAGAGAGAGAGAGAGAGAAGGGGTGGGAGCTGATGGAATATGTCGGCCATTTTTGGATTTATCTTCAAGATACATCAACGTGGCGGCCGTGCCCGGACGACAGACTAGCAGCCAAGTACGAAACTAATCTATCTTTATGCCCAGTATCTGTTTGTATATATTTCCCTGTGAATATAATATAACCTTTGCTCTCAGGAATTGCAAGTGTTTTCTGATTATTTTTATTTGGTTTTTTTCGTTTTTGTGTTTTGGGATTATTTAGTTAGTTTCTAAAGCATCCACAACAACAAGAACATCAGCAGATTAAAAGGGTTTTGATTAATATTAGGTAGCTTCTAACTTTTCTCGGGATGGAAGGAGAATATTGTTGTTCTTCATCTTCTTCGTCTTCAACAACCACAACAACAAGCATAGAGAAGCGCAAGCAGAGGCAAAACCAGCAGCAACAGCAACAAGTAGGAGGCAACCATGATCATCGTCATCAAGAAAAGCAATACAGAGGGATAAGGATGAGGAAGTGGGGGAAGTGGGTGGCTGAGATTAGAGAACCCAACAAGAGGTCTCGAATCTGGCTTGGTTCTTACACGACGCCGGTTGCCGCAGCCCGAGCATACGACACCGCCGTTTTCTACCTCAGAGGCCCTTCTGCGCGCCTCAACTTCCCGGAACTTGTGTTCCAAGAAGACGGCCAGCAGCTACACGACATGTCGGCCGCTTCGATACGAAAGAAGGCTACGGAGGTTGGGGCAAAGGTCGACGCCGTCGAAACTGCTCACCGCTCACCAATATCGCAGTCGAAAACGACGTCGAGCCTGGTGAATTCCCAGAAGCCTGATTTAAATAAGTATCCCGACCCAGAAAACTCTGATGAAAATTAATTGAAAAAAGGAGGTCTTTAGAGAGATATGAGGCTGATCGATCACCAACTGTTTATATTATTTTCTTAATTTCTAGCTCTCTTTTTTTTCTTTTTTCTTTTGAGTTTTTATATTTATATATTTATATTCATGATCTTAGTTGATCATCACTAAGCTAGTCTACGTGTGAAATAAGTGAAAATATAGAGAAAATAGAGAGACGAGAAAGGTATTTTTGGGTCTGTTCAGAGAACAGAATCAAAAGGGTTCTGTTTGATTGGTATAGTTTCTCTCTCTCTTCAATTGTAACATCAACAACAAACCAGCTGAAGAGCAAAAGTTCTTAGTTACTGGTCATCAAGGATGACAAGGAGTTCAAATTCATTTCAGTATTTGCTTTCTTGAATTTTTCCACTCTTGATTTTTATGGTTTGCGCAATCAAGTTATTTTGATATGTTATCTTACCCATAAGACAACGTGGTGTTACTGTCTTTTGATATGTCCTCTTACCCAGGAGACAACGTGGTGATACTGTCACACGCCATAATTTTTCGTTCTCATTTGGGTTTAGAGAAGAAATTTGTTAGGTGTGGATACGGTGGCTAGGCCTAGAAGGTCATTGGCTTGATGCTAGCGCAGCTTGCTTTGCTAGGGCAATTGGGGTTTGGGGCCCCCCCAAATTTTACCAAGAGAAACAAAACAGAGAGAAAGAAAGCAACATTGGTGTGGCCTACGTTTGGTTACAGTGCTGGTACGATCTTGTTGAGTTGCCAAACAAAAAACACAAGTAGATAAGGAGATAAGGAGGAGTTGGGGCACCAAGAAGAAGAGCTGCTTGGTGATGACGTGCTTGTGGTGTGAAGTATGATGAAGGAGAAAGCAAGATGGTCCTCCTCAATCAAATAGGTTGTCCCTGTCATTAGACTCACACACTCCATATTTTGGTGGAAGCTTACGACACTTTTTTTTTTTTTTTTTCCTGATGATGATGATGGATGATGGACGGTGGACGGTGAGCCCTTTCTTTTTTTCTTGTTTTGTATTAGAGGTGATTAATGAATAATTAGTAATATATTAATCTTGGGCTGTGGTCTGTATGGAGACCAAATTAAAACCGAGTTTATGATACGTGTGGGACGATTCTATTTTCTCTTTTGGTGCCAAAATCTGCGGCTGCCCAACTGTCTTGTAATCAAAATTTGACTTTGTCTCTTTGTTTTAATTTCTTATTGGAATAAAATTGATCTACGGTATTTATGGATCTTGCAGGGCTTGTTATAGTTTCCCTTCATCTTGATTATAAATCTGCTTAGATTGTCGATTAAATCGTACTTACAATATTAAACCTTAAATATAAATCTCATGAAGCGTATGACTTCCAAGAAATCTTCGTAACCTTCAACATTCTTTCTTTGTAGTTAACATATGACTTATTAAAATCAAAGTTCACTAGTTTTTTAATCCACAGATGCTTTTATGGCTAATTATCCATTGGCGGTGGGATGTCTTAGTCAAAAGATTTGACAGAAATATTACTATCAAAAGTTCATGAGCTCTAAACTAGCGTAATTTTCGCTTCAAGTAACCCGATGAAGTGGTGGGGAAATTTTCATATTATATCGTCGAATTCTCAATCTAAATTATTGATTAGATGAATTATTGTCTTAACACGTAATGTTAGATTGGCGGGGCATGTAAAATTACCAAAAATTAGTTCCTGCAAGAATATTTTTAAACTGGTAAGGCCAAGTTCTGCTTAAACCTGATTATATATAGTATGTCTTTAAGCCTATGTCTTTTATAATATCTTATCTTTCCTTCTCCATTCGAAATGCCTCACCACATAACTTGACTTTATAGAAAAGGAGCATTTCGGTGGCGTGTGTAGCCAGATGACAGGGTCTCCTTTACAGATAAACATGCACTTTTTGATTCATAAAACCACATTTCTATATAGAAAAGCTCAGTTTGCTTCTCAATCAAAACAACACCACTGTGTCCAAAACAAATATCTTTAAAACCATGACAGAATGATTTAAGAATATCTTCAAACCCTAATCACTCTGGAATTTCTGGTTTATTAACTCAAGACATGAACCTTGCTTCACAAGTAAAAGCCAAATCCAATCGAATCCCAAAGATATTGAGATCTTTTGTTAGATGAAGTACTTCAGCTATGTGGCAAAAAGAAGATGGTGCTTTCCCACCAACAAAAGCTAAGACTAAGAGAGGATCATATAATTTTTATTTTTATTTTTATTTTTATTTTTTTTGGGTAACAAAGAGGGCTAAGAGGATCATATAATAATATTCATTTGGCCTTCAACAAGTCTAGACTTGTCCGAAGTCCAAACAAAAGCTCACAGCCTTATGTCCAATCCAATCCAAGGATTAAGTGATTGAGAGATAAGTGTGTTTCCTATCTGTGGTGTTGGATATCATTTTTAACTGTCACAAGGAAAAGTGAAAAAGAAAGCTGCAAGTTGCAATTTATTCAAAAATGTTGCAGTCAAAATATAGCCTCCTCATCACCTGAAATATACAAAGGGCCAGTTTTTGAGCATTGACTCTTTTTTTTATTTATTTAAATAAAATGTCACAGCAACCCATTCCTCACAATAATGCAAGCTACCAAGCTACAAGACAGAAGTTAAGAAGCAGCAGAAAGATCTGAATACAGAAAATGACCCCCAAGAGAGTGACAGAAACTTAGTGCCAAACCTTGAACACACTAGAACTCGAAAGAATCAGCATATGCCTGTTCCTATCAACTTCTCCTTAACATCCAAGGCAATCAATACACAACAAACTGACAAAACCAAGTATAAGGACACACCATCTGTTTGAGGTATTTTCATCTTCAAGATTTCATGGTGGAGCTTTGCCCAAGAGCGGTTCAAAATTCCATGGGTGCATGAAAACATTAATTACTTACAAGGACTTTTCTATAAGAAAGGACCATTTTTTGATTTATGCGTGTCATCCTTGCGTAGGGACCATGCTAATCTTTTTTGTATCGTTCCAATTTTATTAGAAGTACCTGGAGGGAACTTCTATAAGATAATATTAAACGGGCCCTAAAGAAGTAAAGATGAAAATGGCAAAAAAAAAAAAAAAAAAAGATGGTGGAAAGCAATTAGCCATTGGCTGTGAACTGATGAGCAGTGTCCACGGCAGAATCAGAATATCATATAAATTCGGTGTTGTTTTTTCTTTTTTTTGAAGCCTCAATTGTTGTTTGCCACTCAAATGTGTGTCCGGATAGATAGTGGATGGTGAATCAAAGAATCCTAAGACAAGACAAGGCACCTTGTCATCCTAGCTGACCAAATTTTGTGAATTTACAGAAAACTTTGACATGATCTTTAAATCACGGAGAGCCAAGCCATTATTTTATTTCATGTTCAACATATAAAACGGAAAAATCAAGATTATCGTGGAAATATTAGCTAGGGTGCACATGATTCAATTCAATTCAATTCAATTCCCAAAAGTAAAATGCAGAAACAATGCATGTGTGCCATAATTTATAGTAGCAGTCAATGTACCGTACGTAACAAATTTAAACACCATGAATTTGTCTACAGCCAACAAAATTAGACTATGAAATATATATATACCATAAACCGATCATCATCACACGGCTCTAGTTCACGTGTTGGTTGAATGAAAAGCATTAGATACCATTAAATTATTACAGCAAAAAATAAATAAATAATTGAAAACGGGTGTAGGCCTGGAGGCTATCGACCCAACAAAACAACTGAGAATATTTGATGCCCAAATGAACTCCAACACCGTATCCAACATTCAAGTATTTCATGATTTGGGCCTTGCATTGGTTCTTCATTAATTCCATCTTAAGACAAGTCCTTGCAAACCTCAACATACTGTATGCCTACTACTGTAACTAAACGAAGTTTCTTATGGAAAAGACTATTGCTGGTGCAAGTGAGCAGCTCCATTCATGCGAAATTCATTCAACTAATGGACGAGGGGCACGTGGCATTTGTAGGGCGCCTAATTGGACATTGATTTCAGACGCTTTAAGAAAAGAGTGTGACAGCTGCACAGTCGCGTATGGAGTCTCCAAGGAGAAGAAGAAGATGACAGAGAAAGAGACTTTTTACAAGACACAGAGAGAGAGAGAGAGAGAGCTGTCAAAATATTAACTCTTCGAGAGTTTGTGCAAAACACCAACACCGCAAAGCTAGCAGAGAAAAAGAAAGAGAAAGAAAGAGAGGTTAAAAAACAAACCCGATGGAAGAAAAAGAAAAAGGGAGAGGGAAAAAAAGAATATATGAAGAAAAGTTTGTACAGTGAGGATCTTTCAGTGCCATCAATTCAATTAATTGTGTTTGGACTGTCATCCATTTACTTCTCCCTCCCCCATACAAAACTCACTTTCCCTACACATTTGCACCCACTTTCCCTTACATGGCACGACCGTTCTCACCATGCGATCATGTTCTTCATCCCACCCCCCTCAACTTTCTTTCTTCTTTCTCTCTTGAGATAAAAATTTATATAATATATATATATATATATTGAAAAAGATAAAGGAGTATGCAAAAGAAACACTGCAGATCCATAAAGTCATGAGCTCAGTGTGTATAAAGATGCCCCATCTAAATCTAGTTGGGAATATATTTCAATCCCAACAATGATGGCTTCTCCAATTCTCACTTTATTTGGCATAATAAAGATAGAGAGAGAGAGTGGAAGGTTTAGTCAGTGACATTTGCATCGATCACAACAATCCCTTTCCATCAATTTCCAAGTTAAAAAGGCTTCCAACCCTAGATGAGGAATAGAAAATCTAAAAGTCATTAAGCACAAAAGTAGCTGACACATGACCTTTATCTATCACTACTCTACAACTCCATGTACATATAATTTGAAGATAACAAAGATAAAAAAAAAGGAAAGGGTATAAACAAAAAACATGTCGCAATAACTAGTTAGTAATGCCTTCCTCTAAAGGTTAAGGGAAATAGTCTACGAGTGCATGACAAGCTTACTGATACATATTGATGTATATGCACTAATGTATAAATAGCTATCAACTGTTGATGCATTCGTTCGTCACAACCCTTTGATAGAAGAGTCAAAATAGGGAGGAAAGAGTTTTGATTTTAAAGCTACAGTTTGGTTTTTAGTGTGAGAGTAGAGGGAGTGAGAAATAAACAAGAGATTGATGGGAGTTGAATGTGGTCCATTGACACGTGCAAATGATGGCATTGTCTTGGCTAATGATGGATTCCCACCGCTTCTTCCACTGCGTGGGTTCCCACTCCTATCATGGCACCCAACTTCATCACCCCAATTTGTTTGCATCTCCTCTTTTTCTTTGACCGACAAAATAACCCTTCAAATCAAATTATTTATATGAATCTTGTGCTACTTAATTAATTAGCAAAGTCATCATCCTCTTCCTATTCCTATGGCCATCTGATCTGATCTCTGATCTGATCAGTATATGTTTTCATGAATTGGGATGTCCGCAGATAATAATAATAATAATAATAATAATAGTAATAATGCTTGATTGGATGTGACATTTTTGGCCAATATCAATGAGCATCATGCATCCTGCTGGCCCTTCATTTGGTAATTCAAAGAAAAGCTTTCGAGATAGTCGTTAAAAATAAGGCCAATCGTTTGTATGTTGGGAAACATTATCTCTGCAATGTGTTCAATTTCTTTGCTTCTTCAAACGTAAGGCCCACAAATAATTCAAATTATTAGCTTGACAAGTTTGAAGGGGAAATGTCCTAATCCTGTGTTAACTAATTGCTTAGCTTAAAATATCTGCAGCAGGAGGGTAAAATTAAAAAGGTCTAATGAGTGGTCCTTGTTACTTGCATGCATGTAATTATCTAAAGTAACCTTAAAAATAGTAATTTTTGGTTTTATGGATCGACATAGAACGGGTTAGGTGCAGAATGATGGACACCTACCTAAGTAGGAAGTAGGAGCAGATTTATGTTAAGTGAGGAAATTATTTATGCTGTCGTGATTGAAGGGAGCTGATAGGATGTAATGATACAAGAAATTTATATATATTTATGCTTACGTGTGACTCATGTGTAGCTAATAGCCATTAGCTATTAGATTATTAGCTCATAATCTTTTAATTAATTTCAACGATGGTATGATTATCGCACGCATATACGTCAAAGTAGAATGACAAGTGTCCAATGAAATTACAAGTAATTGGTCACCTCACCTTTCAAAAACGATCTTCCACTTGTGGGAGTATCCAATTTTCATTTTTCACCATGCAAAAGTACACGCAAACTTACCTCTTCTGTCACTCTTATTTTAGCCACCACATAGTACAAGTAAATATTCCTACCTTGCTTACATAATTCAATTTTGTTTTCATCAAATCAAAGACGAGAGGGTCAAGAGGGTCAGGCTCACTGTCCCCTGATAAGGGCTAATTACAACTAGTCCCTAAATAAATCTTTTTTTTTAATTTTTTTTTTTTTTTTTAAAAACCCAGTACATCTTGATTTTTCACATAACTTACTAATTATAGTCAGTACTGCCAAAATATTTTCAAGGTAATGCCATTCCAGATTGCTAATGTATCATTAAAGATAAAGTCATTCAATCATATATATTATATTGATGTTGATTATAATATTATACTTAAACATGAATCTTTCCACCCGTCCCATGTATATCGGATGGTACACCTTAAACAGGGTGTTTGCTTTCATGCAGCGGGATATTACTTTTTGCTATCCCTTACCAATAATACGCGAGATAACTTTTCCACATGCTATAGTATTATTGATCGGAAATAGTAAAACAATGATATTTTCGTTGCAAGTAAGTTTTTCTGCTTAAACAATTCCATTTTTTATTATCTACCTAGAAACACTTCCATAAAAAGAAATACGATTTCTTGAGCAATTATATTGTCTTTGTTGTATCTGAAGGAATCTAAGCTATCTTAATCCTAACATATGTATATATCTGGCAATTTCTACCTAGCACGACTTTGAGGAGCGATAAGAAATTTAATAATAAAACAATTAGTTCATGTAATGAAACTGTCGTATGTTGGAGAATGGCTAAAGTGCAGATTTGGTTGAGATTTGTTGTCCATGTTAAAGTCCACCACGAGTTCACAACAACGAAATTAGCTGGTCCGCAAACTAAACCGAACATGTGGTAGCTTAAAGTTTTTTTGATAATCTTGTAGTAACTATTAAAGTTAATTTGTCCATATTTATAACCCAGAAACAAAATGTCACACGTATAGATAAAGCACAGTAAAACAAGTGTTGCATTACTCACAGGAAATGTGAATGTGAACGTTAAAACTACAGAAATTTCATGCTGTTTTGAGTTTTGCAGTTAAATTTTGTTTCAGTTTTAGTGTTGCTTTTGAATTGCACATAATGATGCAGCTTTTGGCAAATAGAAGCTGGGTAATTACCATAAGGGGGAAATCAGCTTAACTAATTCCCTCCAAGCTGATTCATCCAAGACTTTTACTTCAAATTTTTTATAAAAAAAAAAAAACAGAAAGAAAATTCTTCACATATAATCTAATTAAGGTTGGGAGATAAGGGAAGAGTGTCACATCATGCAACCGATCTTGGCACATGAACCCTAATTTATAGGGGATTAAGAAAGATTTTGTCGACATCGGTGCATAAAATTAAGATAATATTATTTGTCATGCCTCATTGTGATTGCCTTTAATTTCAATTATATATATCCACATTCACATTTGGTATTGTTTCTAATACCAGCTTAGCTTAAGGGTACGAACTGACTTTTACTAACCTAATTCCGTGAACAATAGTGTTTTTTTGTTTTCGTTTTTGTTTTTTTATGAACAAGAGTTAAATATTCTCTGCAGTTGTTGTGCTTTTGCAGAGCAGTGACACTGACACAGTTCATGGTAAATCTTTTTTCTGGAGAAAAATGGCTTCCACGACGTACGCGTGTTGTTCCAAATCCGCATAATTAAAGCACTGCAAATTATGTCTCTGAAGCATATTCATTCATACAAGAAAGAAACTAGATTTCATTCACAAACTCCGTACTTTTTGGGCCCTCATGCAACATCAAATTAATGGAACTTCGTCTCAACCGCATGCACACGCAGGTGTCTGTGATCATGATTCTTGACTGTACACGTGTAATGTGTTCCTAGTTGAATCAAGTATATCTCTGCCCAATCGACCACACGTGTAATGCTCAATTACCTACTCTCCAACAATTAACTGTGTGCCTGATTGACCGCAGTAATTAACTAGACCCCCCCTGCTTGTAAAGCCAGTTAATCAATTTTACCCTAAACTCATCATTCTATGCTGGACTGGGAATTTTATAGTTCATCACACATCCATGCGTTTATAAAATCGTATATACACATATATATATATATACTTAAGATATATATCATAAGAGAGGTCTATGCGTAAAAAGTATAAGTTATTGGTTAATCCGGCAACCGAACCCTTATGTATAGAGATACTTAATCTTCTAGATATTGTTCTTTCATCAATAAAATTTTATCGCTTTGATTATTAAAAACAAATCGTATAGATATATAAATATATTTATACAGGAAATGTTGCTCCCTCCTATTGGCTTTGGCGGTGTCAAGGTATTGGCAAACAAAAATTGAATTTGGGCAGAAAGTGGGGGTGGGAACTTGTGAGGGTTTTTTTATTTATACAATTTGGGAAAATGGAACTACGTACAGTTCCCAAAAGAAAGAGCCAGAAGGATATATTGGCTATTTGGCTGTGGCTTGGCATGCAGTGAGTCAGATAGGGATAAGATAAGTTAGGTTGGAGTTGTGTGTAAGTTTTTTCAACGTTGTATACGACTAAAAGAGTGAAAATTAAGACTTAGATACGACGGCATTCATTCATATTGAGTTCAGTTGTTTTGGTTATATTTGTTTATATGATATGTCGTATCTTGAAATTTGAAAAGCAAAGGGCATGCAAATGGCAAAAGGGCAAATGGCAAAAAGGCAAAGGCTAGTTCCCATTTTCAAGTTTTGGGATTGGAGGAATCTTTTTTCTTTATATTATTATTCTCCTCCCTCTTATGAGCCCCCTCGCTTTATAGTGAAAAAAAGCTGGAGAGAGAGCCAAAGAGGCCACCGAAAAGCATGGACACCTTATCATGAAAGCAAGAAAAAAACGACCCGATTTGACGGGCCAACCCAAACGCACATACACAGCTTAGCTACACACCCACACGCTCATAGCTAGCTAACCCTTCACATACTCATACTCTCATCTCTCATACATATTGTTGCTTTGCTTGCCCTATTAATTATTGTCTCTCTCTCTTTCTCTCTCTGCTCTCTCTTTTTCATATTTTTTTAGTGTGGAAAATCCCAAGTCAACCGCACCTCATCATTTGGTCTCGCTTGTTCCAAGCACCACCTCATTTCCCACTTTGTCACCTTTAATTCTCTGATATCATGAGCTTCTGTGTCTGTGTTCGGCCCTCCCTATATAATTGCTGCTTTACCTCTATCATTCAGCCCACCACCACCCACCACATATGGGAATAAGCAGCATGAAGGTGCACCAGTTCGCACGTGGACTCTGGGAACACGAACCCTCCCTCACTCTTGGCTGCACCAAACGCCTACGCCCTCTCGCTCCCAAACTGGCCAACACCACCGCAGGCGACACCACTACCACTGCCCTTGCTCCTTTCGACCTCAAGAGCTTCATCAGACCTGAAAGTGGCCCTAGAAAACTAGGATCCTCTGATCATCAGGAGAAGAAAGATTCCCCCCACCCCCAGGTATGCTAAATTTTTCTTGCAAGCATACAGTACTTCCATGTCCACAACACTTATAACCAAACATCTAATTGTCGTACTGTAAATTTGGCGAACGCATTTGAACAATTATCAATACTTTTGATATATAGTCTGACAACATAGTACATCTCTCTAACGTTAATACTTATAATTATAACATGTGTCAAGTACGATGGACATTATTAAACAAAAAATATAAATGGTTTCAAAGAATAATTATTAAGAAGAAGTGTTGACGGTGCAGGTAGAGACGCACCCAGGAGGGACGCGTTGGAACCCAACGCAAGAACAGATAGGAATACTAGAAATGCTGTATAGGGGAGGCATGCGCACTCCTAATGCACAGCAGATAGAACAAATAACAGCTCAGCTTGGCAAGTACGGCAAGATAGAAGGCAAGAATGTGTTTTACTGGTTCCAAAACCACAAAGCACGCGAGAGGCAGAAGCAAAAACGCAACAGCCTCGGCCTCAGCCATTCTCCCAGAACACCAACTCCTGTAATTACCAACGTAAGTTACACTATACTTAGCTACAAAGTTAAGCCGGTTTTCTTCTTCTTTTACTTGGTTTTTTTTTTTGTTTCTAAATTTTGTACATATATTTTTGTTGCAGCTGGGAGAAGTAGTAGGGGAAAGAGAGGAAGATAGTCCGTACAAGAGAAAGTGTAGGAGCTGGGGATTTGATTGCTCTGTAGAAGATAGTGTAGTTTGTAAGGCGGACGAAGTCGTGGAGGGAGGTAGAGGTAGAACTTTGGAGCTCTTCCCATTACATCCGGAAGGGAGATGAGAGGAGAGATGATCATGGATCGATGTGCTTACTTTGACATTATATCATGTGCTTTCCTTTAGGTTTAATTCCTTCTTCTTTTTCTTATTGGTTTCGGGAAAGAAGAAAGGCAAGCAAGTGTCTCTTTGTACTGATCTATCTCTCTCCCTCTCTAGATCTATGCTACCACTAGATGCCTTTTGGAGCCAAAAGGGTTTGTCAATTGTCACTAAGTGCTCTTTATTTCAAGCTCTCTTTCTCTATCTCTGGCGATGGTGGGTGTCACTGTTTTGACCACAGGGACTTGAAATGTTGAATCGAAGCTTTTTTAGGTTAAAAGTGCGCGGGAAGCTAGATATGGACACTGAAGTCCACGCACCTTCTTCTTCTTCTTTTTTAACCTACTAAGAAGACTATCAACACTTCGTTTTGATCTTGCATTTCAAAATTGGAAAAGAGAAACGTCCTCTAGCGCCAATGTCAAAAAATTATAATGTTATAAAATTCGCCACTTATATGACTTTCACATAAAGTACCCTATCATTATCATTGCTTATTACGAGAGACGTGCGTTACTACTGGTTTTTCATCATTGCTTTCCCTTTTTCTTTTAAGTTTTTTAAAACTCCTTGCTAGTGGAATTTGATGGGATCATGGTCATTAGCTAAACTGTAGTCTGTGAGATTAAACGGACACGCATTAAGTACACGGATGTTAGGATTTCGAACTCAAAACTTTTCTTGAAGAGTCCTTTACATGAATGCTAATTTTAAACTCGTAGTTAATTAGGTTCTTAAAATCGATATTAATTATTATGGAGTTCGAGGACCACATCCAAACATTCATGGCAGGTGATGATAGTAATCAATCGTACGTTCCCAATCCTAGAATGAAAGTTTGTCTTATGCATGCATGCAACAGCTTTTGAATACATATGGTGGAGGGAGAGCTAATTAGATATATATTAATTGCAACTGATTAACTATAATACAATCGAGTAGATTACCTTAGATGTCCGCTAACACAATATATTGCAACTGGTTTGTACAACTATACGCAAGATCTTGATGGGCCATGCATATATTATGGCAATCATGGCAATTCCCACAAGTTGACTCTGCCAATCAACCTTTTTTTCGGTGTACCAATAAACTTTGTTTATGCATGCATCAAAAGAGTATAAGAAGGGGCCTGGTCTATCAAAATCCCAAACTTCAAAAAAGAAGGCCTATATTGGTCAACAAGACGCCCAAGTTTTCCAGACATGAAATTAAATCCCAACAATTTCTGTCAGCTATATGAATGTGGTAATGTTTTAATGCGGCGATTCTTCCAATCATATGACCGCATAAATTGACTTGTCATACATCGATTAGAGAGGACCGATCAAACCTGCTTCTTTCATGGACCAAAATTTGTGACGACAAGTATCTGTACTACTATGTATGTATCTTTGGAACTAAAAGAAAGTTAAAATATTTACAAATTATTTTTATAACGGGCCAATATTTGTAAAGCTACCTAACGCAATAGAGCTATTCATATTTAAGTGTTCGGCTCATCACAAATATATATCATTAGACCAAATGCTAGTTGGTATTCAATACAAGAATTCTTTAGTGAGAGTGATGCCTTATGTCTTAATCATTGGATCAAATTGGTTAAACTGATCCAACAGTTAAGAGATAAGATCTCACCTAAAAGCCATATATAAGGCCCTCACTATAGAATGACTCGTATTCAATATAATTCAAACTGTACTGTTTTTGGGCGATCGACAAGAGCATGAAAATGCAAGGTGAAAAAAAGAAAAGAAGTTTGAAGCGTTCTTGGTCCAACCCAAATGCATCAGACCCAACTGCCATACAAACCCCCACAAGGGTCAAAAAGCCCATTAGTTTTGCAAGTTGGGCTTTTTTCTTAGTTATGGGCCAAGCTTAATACATCACGTGAACTCAAACATTTCATATTCTTACCTAATCAATTTCGTGGGCCTAGCGCATCACATGTTCTATCACTACGTCATCATACAGATCCCGCCTGACCGTTGCAGCCGTTAAAAATCCGAAACACTGATCTGACGGCCCATGTTTAGTTTCCAAAATCAAATTAGGGTTTCCCCAAGCCCACAGGCGCGCCGACTCACATATATAAGCTATGCAGTTAACTCCTCAGCCGGTGCGGTGCAGTTTTTTACTCTGCCCTCCTCACCCCAAAAACCCAAAAAAAATAATTTTCAGTTTTCCCGTTCGTTTTATATTTCCGTCGTACCGGTTCGAATTTCGGACCGTCTTATCCCCGATTTTTGCCCCCTCTTCTCTGTATCCTCAGAAAAAAACCAAAAAATCTGCCAGATTATCACTTCCGGTCCTTAGGTTTTTTTCAACTTTATCGCCGCCGGTCCATTGAACTTTCGTTTCTCGTTGTCTGTTATCTCTAGGGTTTATTATAACCCGAACTGAAAAATCTTAAAAAGAGAACCAATTTGAAGTGAGGGTTTTGTGATTTTGGTGTGATGGCTCAGATTCAAGTTCAGCATCAGCCTCCGGTGACCGGACCGAACGGCGTCGCCGCCAACGCCGGTGGCGCTCCTGGCCAGTTCGTATCGACGTCGCTGTACGTTGGGGATCTGGACCAGAATGTGACCGACTCGCAGCTTTACGATCTGTTCAACCAGGTCGGCCAGGTCGTGTCGGTGAGGGTCTGCAGAGACCTGAGTACTCGCCGATCTCTCGGCTATGGCTACGTCAACTATAGCAACCCTCAAGATGGTTAGTCTTTCGCAAAAATTTCATTTTAATTTTTAGTTGATTATTGCAATATTGTTGGCCTAAGTGCTTTTATTAGCCTAAGTTGTTCGCTATGCATGCTAAATCTTGCGTTATTGATATGAATACTGGACGAAATGAAAAATTATTGGTTGTTTATGGTTTGATTAGTGGAAATGAATTATTGAATTCGACATTAGATAATTTACATTGGTTGAACTTGGCAGTTCGAAGCTTTATGTCGACGAGTTTGATAAGTCGCACATTTAGGTGATGTTAATATTTTGGAAATTGTCTTCTGTTATTTTTCCCATGGGATAGGTTACTTTGTGTATTGATTATGCTGGAGGGGTTTGTGTGGTGGCTTTTATTTGGAACTTAGACAAAATTTTATCTTTTTTTAAAATTTATTTTATGTGTAACTTCACTAATGCATAAAGGGTCACTGCTCCTGTCCCCTGCTGCCCATCGGTTATTGTTTATGCTGTATTTGATTTGATTTCTCTAACTATGCAGCTGCGAGGGCACTGGATGTTCTGAACTTCACTCCCCTGAACAACAAATCCATCAGGATTATGTATTCTCACCGGGACCCTAGTATTAGAAAGAGTGGAACCGGAAATATATTTATCAAGGTATCTATGTTTTCTTGTGTAATGACTCAGATTCCTTTCCCTCCAATGAAGTTTGATGTTGTTATGTCTATTTTGGTCTTATGCCTACTTTGTTCTTTTACATGAGTGCAGAATCTGGACAAGGCAATTGACCACAAAGCATTGCATGATACCTTTTCTTCTTTCGGAAATATTCTTTCTTGCAAGATAGCCACTGATGGCACCGGCCAATCGAAGGGCTATGGTTTTGTGCAGTTTGATAGTGAAGAAGCTGCTCAGAGTGCAATAGATAAGTTAAATGGCATGCTGATTAATGATAAGCCAGTATTTGTGGGACACTTTCTTCGCAAGCAGGAGAGAGATGGCGCTTGGAATAAGACAAAATTCAATAATGTCTATGTGAAAAATATATCAGAATCTACAACAGAAGATGATTTGAAGAAAATTTTTGGTGAGCATGGACAAATTACCAGTGTTGTAGTGATGAGGGATGGGGATGGCAAGTCAAGGTGTTTTGGTTTTGTCAACTTTGAGGATCCAGATGCAGCTGCGAAGGCTGTTGACAATCTGAATGGAAAGAAATTCGATGAGAAGGAGTGGTATGTTGGGAAAGCCCAGAAAAAGTATGAGAGAGAACTTGAACTGAAGGAGAGATTTGAGCAGAGTATGAAGGAAGCTAGTGATAAATTTCAAGGGGTCAATTTGTATATCAAAAACTTGGACGATAGCATTAGTGATGAAAAACTGAAGGAATTATTCTCAGAGTATGGTACAGTTTCTTCATGCAAGGTCCGTGAACCTCTTTCTATTTCAGAGTTCCATTTAAAAATGTGGTGGCAGTGACCTGGAATAACATGGTTTTCTTCTCCTGATTTCACAGGTTATGCGGGATCCTGATGGAAATAGTAGAGGTTCTGGTTTTGTTGCCTTTTCAACTACTGAAGAAGCATCTCGAGCTGTATGTCTTTTAACTCAGTTGTTTTAAAATAATAAAATCAGAAAAATATGTCATCAGAAATTACAATTTATCTACCTCAACTGTGTACTTCCAGCTTGCTGAGATGAATGGCAAAATGGTTGTTAGCAAACCTCTGTATGTTGCACTTGCCCAAAGGAAAGAAGAGAGAAGAGCAAGATTGCAGGTATGGTCTGCTGGGAGTGTTCCCAAATTTCGATTGAACTTTGTGGTGTTCTTTCTTTCTTTTTATCCTTATGTTTGTATTTAATTTTTGACAGGCTCAGTTTTCTCAAATGAGGCCAGTTGCAATGGCACCTTCAGTGGCACCTCGTATGCCAATGTACCCTCCTGGTGCTCCAGGTCTAGGACAACAATTTTTGTATGGGCAGGCACCTCCATCGATAATTCCTCCACAGGTAATTATTTATTGCATTGTCTTTTTAATATGGTTGATTTTCTTTATCAATTTTGATGAGTGTCTCAATATTTTTGTTTTTAATCATGTAGGCTGGATTTGGTTACCAACAGCAACTTGTGCCTGGAATAAGGCCTGGTGGTGCTCCAATGCCAAACTTCTTTGTTCCAATGGTCCAGCAGGGTCCTCAGGGCCAACGCCCAGGAGGTCGACGTGGGGCCGGTCCTGTGCAACAAAACCAGCAGCCAGTCCCAATGATGCAGCAGCATGTCAGTCGAAACATACGAGTTTCTTCTTGATGTTTATATGTGATTTTCTTTTATTACATTTATTTATGTTCGCCTTTCTCTGTGTTTCAGATGCTTCCTAGGGGACGCGTGTATCGCTATCCACCTGGTCGCAACATGCAGGAAGTTCCATTTTCGGGAGTTCCCAGTGGTATGCTTTCAGTACCATATGACATGGGTGGCATCCCAATGCGAGATGCTGCAGGAGGGCAGGGTGTTCCAGCCTTGGCCACAGCCCTTGCAAATGCTTCAACTGAGCAGCAGAGGACGGTAAGCACATTTCCTTTTTTTCTTGATACTTGAGGCGATGTTTTGATCTACACCAGCCTTTCCTGAGAAACGAAGTCATAGGCATGTAGGTTTAGTAAAAGGTGCTTTAGATGCACGTGGTTCCCAAGTGAATGCCAGATAAAAAAGATTTTGGTTATAGCCCCTCACTAACGGAGTATAAATAGCACACTGGATGGATCGTTCAATGCACTTAGTGATTTGATTTATCTGTTATTGGGTGGGCAGATGCTTGGTGAGGCTTTATATCCCCTAGTTGACCAGTTGGAGCACGAGTCAGCAGCTAAGGTGACAGGCATGCTTTTGGAGATGGACCAGACTGAAGTTTTGCATTTGCTCGAGTCACCGGAGGCTTTGAAGGCAAAAGTGGCCGAGGCCATGGAGGTCCTGAGAAATGTTGCCCAACAGCAGGCTAACAGCAGCGCTGATCAACTATCTTCATTGTCTCTGAATGACAACCTTGTCTCATAAATGAGATTGTGGCATCTGGTGTTTCCTCGCTATGTGGGGAAGTCTTTGGCAGAAGTTTTCGTTTGATGTTGGGAGTGATTGTAGCTTTTTCAAAATTAGAACCTAGACTTAATTTCCTCCTGCAATTTTTGTTTTGTTTTTGGTTTTTGGTTGTGTAGGATTTTTACCGTTGCTACATTTGGCTTGCATCATGGATTCATGGTTTTGGTTAATTTAATGACTTTAGACATTTTCTTAAATTTTTTTGTAGTCTTTTCTTATTTTAATCGTTTTGTTTTCAAATTTAAATTTTCCCCTGGATTCTTTTTAGCTTTTCACTATTTATCAGATTCATTCTGGTAATATTCCGAATTCTGTCACGACTTGTGGAATGGGTGGGTCTAAAGTAATGGAAATGAATTGGCGAGTCGAAGGGAACTTGGAGGTGTTTCTTTGCCCGGAAACAAAAGCGCTCTTTGAATGCGACAAGGAATTCTGATTCTTTGCTAGTCTTTTATCCTCATTACTGACCAATTTGTAGAATAAAGTGTTGCAAATTCTTGGATGTTGCCGTTGTCCACAAATCTCTAAACCATATCCGATATGACATGTGGCATATCGGAGACTTTTCTGGCATGTTGATTTTACGATACTTTTCCATATTCGATATGACATGTGGCGTATCGGAGACTTTTATGGCATGTTGACTTTACGATACTTTTCCGGCATGGCTTGTTGACTTCACGATACGGCTCCGAGAGGCTAGCAATTGAGACAGAATAAAGAGCCTGCCTCTGTCGAGAGGCTAGCTAGGTCTTTTGGGCGATTTAGACAGCAACCAAAAAAGAAAAAGAAGGAAGAGAGAGAACTCACCAGCAATCGCCCGTCGCACCCATCGCCATCTCAGATTCATGGGTTGGGTGGGTTTCTTACGCAGCTCAAGGTTTTCTTCTTATTCTTTTAATAAGCTGCTGTGTTGTTAATTAGATAATAGTTATATGGGTAATATTGGGGTGGGAATGGCTGTATATATTCCTTAATAAGCTGTTGTGTGGTTAATTTGTGAAGGATAGACGATACGTATATTAGTTGGTAGTTGGTAATATGTTCAGAGTTGGTGAATCAGTGTTCTCATCTTTGCATATACTACTGGGGCAAATTAACATTGGCACTAAACAATTATATATCCAGGAACTGCAGCCCACGTCTGCAACTTCATATAAAACCAGAGTAGCTAAGCAGAGATGGAAATATCAAGAAATTGAAACAGCTCACTGCGAGTGAGTTTTTTTCCTTTCTGTAAAATGAATTCCCCTAGTGTCAAATACATTTCAGAATGCTTTGTCCAGCCACACCATGCCTCAGAAGAATCAAAGCAGCCCTTCTACTTGACCCCCGGTGATCTGGCCATGCTCTCTGTGCACTACATTCAAAAGGGCCTTCTCTTTTCCAAACCACCAGAAGCAAAACTGGGACAGGAGGGTTTCACGAATTCTCTGTTGGAAAGGCTCAAACACTCTCTTTCCATTGCACTTGTTCGTTTCTACCCATTGGCAGGTCGCTTTGTGACCAAGAAGAACGAAGACCCGCCTTTGTATTTGGTATATGTAGATTGCAACAACAGCCCTGGAGCCAAATTCATATATGCAACTATGGACATGTCAATTTCTGACATTCTTTCACCAACTGATGTGCCTTTGGTGGTTCAATCGTTTTTTGATCATGACAGGGCGGTCAACCATGATGGGCACACCATGTCCTTGCTAACCATTCAGGTCACAGAGCTGGTAGATGGCATTTTCATAGGGCTTTCCATGAATCACTGTCTTGGTGATGGAACCTCTTACTGGCATTTCTTCAACATTTGGTCTGAGATCTTTCAAGCACAAGCACAAGGAGATCATAATAATTTTGTACCCAATATCTCAAGACCACCAGTCCTCAAGCGCTGGTTTCCAGATGGTCATGGCCCAATTATCAATCTCCCTTTCAAACACTCAGATGAGTTCATTGGCAGATATGAAGCTCCCAAACTCAGGGAGAGAATGTTTCACTTCTCCTCGGAATCCATAGCCAAACTCAAAGCAAAGGCCAATGCAGAATCTAATACCACCAAAATCTCTTCCTTCCAGTCCTTGTCTGCCCTGATGTGGAGGTCTATTACTCACGCGCGTGGTTTACCCCAAGATCAAGGAACCAGCTGCAGGCATGTTTCCTTCAATACATTCCACTCAGAAGAATTCCCAAATAGTTTTCTGTTTCTTGATATTTTCATTAACATCGATATTTAATACCTTGGTTGCAGGTTGGCTGCGAATAACAGAGGAAGATTAGAGCCACCATTGTCTGGAGATTATTTTGGGAACTCAATTCACCCGATTAGATCAGAAATTGTCCCAGCTGGTGAGTTGCTTGAACACGGGCTTGGATGGGCAGCGTGGAAGTTGCACGAAGCTGTAGTTAACCACAATGACAAGTTGATAAGGGAACATGTTGATGGCTGGCTGAAGTCTCCAGCTGTTTACCAACTGAGTTTCTTCGATCCATTCAGTGTGATGATGGGGAGTTCACCAAGGTTCAACTTGTATGGAAATCAGTTTGGAATGGGAAAAGCACTAGCGCCTAGAAGTGGTTATGCAAATAAGTTTAGTGGGAAAGTGTCATCGTACGAAGGCCGCGAAGAAGGAAGCATAGACTTGGAGGTGTGTCTTCCACCTGATGCAATGAGTGTTCTTGAATGTGACCGTGAGTTCATGGAAGCTGCCTCTGTACCCCTTTATTAGTGACAAGTGATCATATGAATAAGGATCATGCAATCTGCACAATGTTTAAGTAGAGTTGAGAATAATATGAATATGAATATGCTTAATTTGGTAGTGGAATGATAGAAAGGTGTGTGGAAGGAAGAGTGAGAAAAAATGGAACAGAAAAAGAATATTCCATTAATAAGCACTTAGTTCAAAAGATATGAACTAAGGTGGACAGATGCTTGGTGAGGCTTTATATCCCCTAGTGACCAGTTGGAGCACGAGTCAGCAGCTAAGGTGACAGTCATGCTTCTGGAGATGGACCTGACTGAAGTTTTGCATTTGCTCGAGTCACCGGAGGCTTTGAAGGCAAAAGTGGCAGAGGCCATGGAGGTCCTGAGAAATGTTGCCCAACAGCAGGCTAACAGCAGCGCTGATCAACTATCTTCATTTTCTGAATGACAACCTTGTCTCATAAATGAGAAGTGTGGCATCTGGTGTTTCCTCGCTATGTGGGGGAGTCTTTGGCAGAAGTTTTCGTTTGATGTTGGAGTGATTGTAGCTTTTTCAAAATTAGAACCTAGACTTAATTTCCTCCTGCTCCTGCAATTTTTGTTTTGTTTTTGGTCTTTGGTTGTGTAGGATTTTTACCGTTGCTACATTTGGCTTTGCATCATGGATTCATGGTTTTGGTTAATTTAATGACTTTAGACATTTTCTTTTTTTTTTTTTTTTTTTTTTGGCAGTCTTTTCTTATTTTAGTCCCTTTTTTTTTTTCAAAGTTAAATTTTCCCCTAGATTCTTTTTAGCCTTTCACTATTTATCAGATTCATTCTGGTAATATTCCGAATTCTATTACGACTTGTGGAATGGATGACTCAAAAATAATGGAAATGAATTGGCGAGTCGAAGGGATTCTGCTTCTTTGTCCGGAAACAATAAGCGCTCTTTGAATGTGACAAGGAATTCCGCTTCTTTGTCTCTTAACCACATTATTAACCAATTTGTAGAATAAAGTGCTCCAAATTCTTGGATGTTGCCATTGTCCACAAATCTCTGTTGCATAGATAAGGCAGTTTTTTGGGTACAAATTTAGTTATATATTCAATTTAGACATAGTCTTATAAAGAAACCATATACCATTTAAAAACTATAAACACACCAAAAAAAAAAAACCCAAAAATCGCAGCTGTCAATTTTTTTAAAATTAAATAGCTATTTTTTAGTTTATTTGTGTGTGTAAAATACCTATATTGCCCTTGTACTATGGATTTGAGAGAGAAAAATCAAATCTGCCTAGATATGCCAAAAAACAGATCTGTCCAGATCTGCCAAAAAAACCAAATCTGCTAAAAAAAATCAAATCTGCCAAAAAACCAAATCAGATTTTATTTTCTCCTTTCTTGCTGGTGTTTTATCGATGTTGGAGCAAGAGGAGCTTCAATGTCCAGCTATATTCTTCATCTCTCATCTACAATTTTCAATATTTCATCTTCGATTTCTTGTTCTAAAATCTTGCTTATATTGATTTTTTTCCCGGATTGTTTGGAACCTTGAACGAACCTCGATCAGATGTTCTTAGCTCTACTCCTCATCTTCAAGTTCTACTCCTCTTTCACCATGTCATTGTCGTCGTCATCATCATCATCATCTTTATTGTCGTCGTCATCGTCGTTTGGTTTGGACTTGAGATTTTTTATATTTTGCTTCAATTATGTGTTTCTCTTCAGATTTTAGTTGATTTTCGAAATGTATTCTAAGCTTTGATGATTGATTTATCTATTTTTACTATTTCAGTTATGGATCTCATTTTTGTTTAACAATGTACTTCTATGACAGAGTATTAACAATGTACTTCTATGACATAGTATTAACAATGTCCTTTTATGACGTAATAGTATTAACAATATGAGCTCGGCTTAGTGGACATGTATTAGAAATAGCAACAAGAAAAACATTAATCAACATGACAGTGAACTAGCAGTGTTATTACCTTAGACTGGAACATTACAGAGGTAGATATGCATTAGTAATAGGATATCATAGGAAATTAGCAGTGTTATTACTCTAGACTGAAACATTACATGGATAGACATGCATTAGAAATAGGGTGTCATAGGAAACTAGTAGTGTTATTACCCTACACTAGAACATTACACGGGGTAGACATGCATTAGAAATAAGATCTCATATGAAACTAACAGTGTTATTACTCTAGACTGGAACATTACAACTATTAATACACATGACAGTAAACCATTAATTAACATGACAATAAACTAGAAATGTTATTACCCTGGACTAGAACATTACAAAATAGTAGTGTTATTACCATATACTAGAACATTACATGGGTAGACATGCATTAGAAATAGCATGTCATAGAAAACTACCAGTGGTATTACCTTAAACTGAAACATTACAGGGGTAAATATGAATTAGAAATAGGATATCATAGGAAACTAGTAGTGTTATTACCCTAGACTAGAACATTATATGGGTAGACATGCATTAGAAATAAGATCCCATTGAAAACTAGCAGTGTTATTACCATAGACTAGAACATTACAACCATTAATCAACATGACAATAAACTGGAAGTGTTATTACCATAGACTGTAACATTACAACCATTAATCAATATGACACGTTAATAAAGCTACGGTTTTCAAGACATTTTGTTTGTAATGAATTGTTTGGGTTTTTTTATAAAATTGGGCTGGGCTTGTTTTGGGTGCTATTTAAGTTGTTTTTGTTGGGCTTCTTTTAAGTTGATCAACGATACAGTCATGTAATTTATAGGAACTTCAACACCAATTTCTTATGTAGTAAATGAATTTTGGGTGTGTTTCTAAAGTGCATTTCATGTGGATTTTTTAAATATAATTTCATTTTATATTTTGGGTATATTAGTGAAGCTCCCTTTTTTGGGGGTATGCTATGATATGTATCTTATATGCCACGTGGCGTATCGTAGACTTTTTTGGCCTGTTAACTTTATGATACAGCTCCAAGAGGCTAGCTATTGAATATTTTGGTGTTAAAATGTAGACTTCAAACTTAGAATGAAGACTCTGCCTCTGTCGAGAGGCTAGCTAGGTCTTTTGGGCCATTCGGACGGCAATCGAAAAAGAAGGAAGAGGAGGAAGAAGGAAGAGAGAGAACCCACCAGCAATCGCCATCACCATCTCAGATTCATTTGGTGGGGTGGGTTTCTTACGCAGCTTCAGGTTTTCTTCTCATTCTTTTAATAAGCTTGCTGTGTTGTTAATTAGATAATAGTTATATGGGTAATATTAGGGTGGGGATGCCTAGTGGCTAGTAGCCTACTAATTGTTCTGTGTATGTATTAAATTATTAATTGTTTTTATTTTTATTTTTATCAAACTTCATTTGATTCACAGGAAATGAATAGTGTGGGTAATAGCTCTAGCTTCAAGTAATGGGAATATTAGTAATAATAATGGGGAGAATGAGGATGAAATATCAATTTTTCTATTTATATTATTAATTTTTTTTAATCGCTGTATCGGCGTCATACCCGTATCTTAGATTTTGGAGATTTGCCGTATCGGTGTATCGTATCGTATCGTATAATCATACCCATATCTTAGTTTTTGGAGATTTATCGTATCAGTGCACAATGTTCAATTACAGTCAACACTATTGAATTTGATGAACAGTTCCATGGCATTTGTCATGTTGGTAAGATTAGAATTTTAATTACAAATGGGAAATTTTGATTGATGAGGTTATATTAAGGTGAATGGGAAATAAAACAATTATTAAAATATTAAAGAATACAAATTCAATTCAACATAGTTTTATTAGCCAAACCCGGTCAAGTTTTGATTAATTCTATTTTCAATGTAATAGATTGTTAACTAATGAGATATACTGGATGGATGGTTGCAACAAAGGGCGGAGTAAGTCAACTATGAAAATAGGGTAATTAAAAGCAAGAAAGCTATGAATTTGTCCTTTTGTAGTTTTGTTGTTTGGTTTGGTAAAAGGAAGGGAGCAGGAAAGAGCATATACGTAATAAAAACAAAAACAATCTTATATTCAAATTCTTACCTACCCACCTTTCCTACCCTAGACCAATATGTTCAAAGTTGGTGGCTGAGTCTTCTCATCCTTGCGGACACTGGTGGGGAAAATTAACACTTGCATTGAACAATTATATATCCAGGAACTGCAGCCTGCAACGTACCCTTGATCACCACGTCTTCAACTGCATATAAAACCAGAGTAGCTAAGCAGAGTTGGAAATATCAAGAAATTGAAACAGCTCACTGCGAGTGAGTTTGTTTGTTTTTGTTTTTCTGTAAAATGAATTCCCCAAGTGTCAAATACATTTCAGAATGCTTTGTCCAGCCACACCATGCCTCAGAAGAATCAAAGCAGCCCTTCTACTTGACCCCCGGTGATCTGGCCATGCTCTCTGTGCACTACATTCAAAAGGGCCTTCTCTTTTCCAAACCACCAGAAGCAAAACTGGGACAGGAGGATTTCACCAATTCTCTGTTGGAAAGGCTCAAACACTCTCTTTCCATTGCACTTGTTCATTTCTACCCATTGGCAGGTCGCTTTGTGACCGAGAAGAACGAAGACCCGCCTTTGTATTTGGTATATGTAGATTGCAACAACAGCCCTGGAGCCAAATTCATATATGCAACTCTGGACATGTCAATTTCTGACATTCTTTCACCAACTGATGTGCCTTTGGTGGTTCAATCGTTTTTTGATCATGACAGGGCGGTCAACCATGATGGGCACACTATGTCCTTGCTAACCATTCAGGTCACAGAGCTGGTAGATGGCATTTTCATAGGGCTTTCCATGAATCACTGTCTTGGTGATGGAACCTCTTACTGGCATTTCTTCAACATTTGGTCTGAGATCTTTCAAGCACAAGCACAAGGAGATCATAATAATTTTGTACCCAATATCTCAAGACCACCAGTCCTCAAGCGCTGGTTTCCAGATGGTCATGGCCCAATTATCAATCTCCCTTTCAAACACTCAGATGAGTTCATTGGCAGATATGAAGCTCCCAAACTCAGGGAGAGAATGTTTCACTTCTCCTCGGAATCCATAGCCAAACTCAAAGCAAAGGCCAATGCAGAGTCTAATACCACCAAAATCTCTTCCTTCCAGTCCTTGTCTGCCCTGATGTGGAGGTCTATTACTCGTGTGCGTGGTTTACCCCAAGATCAAGGAACCAGCTGCAGGCATGTTTCCTTCAATACATTCCACTCAGAAGAATTCCCAAATAGTTTTCTGTTTCTTGATATTTTCATTAACATCGATATTTAATACCTTGGTTGCAGGTTGGCTGCGAATAACAGAGGAAGATTAGAGCCACCATTGTCTGGAGATTATTTTGGGAACTCAATTCACCCGATTAGATCAGAAATTGTCCCAGCTGGTGAGTTGCTTGATCACGGGCTTGGATGGGCAGCGTGGAAGTTGCACGAAGCTGTAGTTAACCACAATAACAAGTGGATAAGGGAACATGTTGATGGCTGGCTGAATTCTCCAGCTGTGTACCAAGTGAGTTTCTTTGATCCACTGAGTGTGATGATGGGGAGTTCCCCAAGGTTCAACATGTATGGAAATCAGTTTGGAATGGGAAAAGCACTGGCGCTTAGAAGTGGTTATGCACATAAGTTTAGCGGCAAAGTGTCATCGTACGAAGGCCGTGAAGAAGGAAGCATAGACTTGGAGGTTTGTCTTCCACCTGATGCAATGAGTGCTCTTGAATGTGACACTGAGTTCATGGAAGCTGCCTCTGTACCTCGTTATTAGTAACAAGTGATTATATGAATAAGGATCACGCAATTTGCACAATGTTTAAGTAGAGTTAAGAATGATAGAAAGGTGTGTGGAAGGAAGAGAGAAAAAATGAAACAGAAAAAAAATATTTCATTAATAAGCACTTATTTCAAAAGATATGAATAAGGTGTACATGGAATTACATATATAACCAAATCCTTAGCCGTTCAGCCAAAATCAATCAAATTAGAGCATCTCCAACCGATATGTCAAAAGTGCTATATTGACATTTAACGGCTAGAAATAATATCTCACATCACTCTAACCGAATTGTCAAAGTTGATATGGAATGAAGGCTGGAGGTTCAGCTGTTACTTTTGACATCTCAAAAGCAAGATGTCAAATGAATATTTTATTATTTTTTAAAGATAGCTGGCTGTTTCTTTTTATTATTATTATTATTATTATTATTATTATTATTATTATTATTATTTTATTATTTTATTATTTTGAATGATTTGACTGCTACAATAATTATTTATTTAATATATCGAGTGGAGTGTAAAACTGTGTAAATGTCAAATTGCCACATAAATTATCAAATTTAAATTTGATATTTGGTATTTGACATCTCCTTGGAGATGCTCTTACTGCTATTTTAAACATAAAAGTATTGTTATGAGCAACTAGGTACAATGGATGATTATGTCACATTTTTTTTCTTCATAATTATAGAAAATTAGTTAAATACTCATTCCTAGACATAATTCTATAAAGAAACCCTATATCATTCAATGTATATAAACACACCCAAAATAAACTCAAAAGTTGACAACTGTCGATTTCTTAAATCCAACAACAATGTTTGATTACTGTTTTGCCCTTTGGCTTTGACAATTAATCAACTTAATCTTCATCAACCAGAATCTCGAACTTTCTTTTTCTTCTTCAACAATGGCGAGGTTCATCGAGCTCTGCTTCTGGCTTTTCTCCTAGTCCAATTCTCCATTGTATTTTCGTCGTCTCCTCTCAACTCCATCGCTCTAGTCAACTCCATCGCTGCAACTTGCCACCGATTCACCTTCGCCCAAAACTCCATCCCCAATTGCCCTTCCTCCATCTCTGTCAGACACTCCAGTTAATGCACCACATCCTTCTTCACCTCCAGCTCCATTGCAATCATCTCCGTCTCAATCTCCGTCGGCAGACGACAAGCCTCTAGTTCCTTCACCAACGCCATTGAATCTGAGTGACGTCAACCACAACAACCTCGGATGAAGATGGAGCTAAGAACTCTTATGGAGGAATGAGCCATGCAAAGAAAGCATATATTGTACTTGAGATGATCGTTGGATAACATTTGTTGATCTCAGTACGGAGACGTCGCCATGAGAGAATTTCTCTAAAGAACTAATCATGGCCTTGCATGTGCAAAAACTCTTGAAGGTTACTGTGAAAATTTTAATTGATCGTATTTTTTGTTGTTGTTAATTTTTGTGTTTGCTTATTGTATGATTGAATTGAGGTTTTGGCAATGGTGATATGGTGATTCAATTTTAGGATGAGTTCTTGGCGTAAAATACTTAATTAGTCAATATGAATCATTGATGTTTTGCTTTTTCTATTTTAGAATGATATAATAATTGGAATTAGTGAATTAGAATTCATTATGCTTGTTTTTCTCACTGTTGTTGACTTGTTTGGCTTTACCTGTGTATACTATCTAATGTTTGTGAGCAAATTTCTATCTAAGTTCAATTTTGTGTAACCTGATTCTATAGGCTTATGGGGCAGATTTCAGCATCTCTTGATGCATCACATGTCATTTCTTGTCCTTAAAAAAATTGTGATATTTGTTTAAGGCAATGCTCATTTTGCAGCTACCTGATTGCTTCAATGGGTCTGCAAGTCATTTGGAGTTTAGTGTTGGCATTGCTAGATGCATATTCTTTGGTGAAAAAGAAGGTCCTCCACAACCCTATATTGTTTAGCCTCTTTGTAATTAGAGACTGGGTCAGGGTCTACAAATCCTTGACTTCCTTAGTGTAGGAGTCTTTTTATTCCAGCAACTTGACGAATGAGCTTGAGCTGCCGAAAAGAGAAACATGTGAAATTACCCCTTGTGCCTGAATTCAAAAATCAGGCCCCAAGAATGCTTTGAAATGGTAGTGAAGCTTTAGGAAACACTCTGGTCACCTTTACCAACAAAAATAATGGCTGCTTACAGGTAGATTCTTAGCTTGGCATGAGAAGTTTGTGGCATGGGAGCAAAACTATCATGAGTTTAGCATAAACAGAGAGAGAGCTGTGAGTTCTTATGAAAAACAGGGGTTTTAAAAGAATGGGGAATGGATTCTAAGAGGGTTTGTTGAAGATGGAGAGAGATGGGGGTATGATGGGTGTGTTGAGTAGTTTCCAGCAGCTTGACGAAAAATTTGTCAAGCTCCGGAACTTTTTAACAGAAGAGAAAAAAAGAGGAGATGGAGGAATATGGCACGAAATTGCAGAGTTTTGGAAGTAAGAAAGAAAGCTTGCTCTCTAGATGTGGTTTGAGTGAATTTCCAGTTGCTTGACAAAGTTTGGTCGCACTCTGGATGATAATTTTTGCTGGGTAGAGGAAGCTCCATGTTATAGGCACTTAGAACCCTAATTCTATCAATCCTCCATTCCCACTTTTTCTTTGCTTCTTTCCATTCACTCCTTTTTGGTGAAATTTCTTTAACCAAAGCGGATAGGTCACAAGCTCTTTGGGGTTCCAAGGTTTTTTGTGAGGCTGGACATTCCTAAAGGGATGAGGCGCCACCTGCTTGTCTTCTTGGTTTCCCTATTAAAGCTTGCAGAGGAAAGGAGAATGGATAAAGATTTTGCCTAATGGGTATTCCTCATACACGTATGAATTCCCTTTGGTTTTTCTGATGGCTTGCGTTGGGTTTGTCTTTGGTCATGTGTTGAAGTCTCCCAGCAGCCTGAGCGTACAAATACCTCCTGGTTTTCTATCGTGGTTTCATCTCAAACCATGTGTTGGAGATTTTTTGGATATTTTCTAAGCCACTTGGGCTATTTGGGCCTTCCTAAGGTGATGGGTTAGCCCATTAAGAGAATTGGCTAATTTCCTAAAGTTATAGGCTATCTTATTAAGGTAATGAGCCAATTTTTCTAGAGTAGTGGGCTAATTCTTCTATCTTTTATGTTTACCCACATATTTGGGCTCAAGAAATGAGCTTGAGTTTTGGGGCTCCCAAGCAGCCCAAAACTTCCATTTCTCGGCCACCAATGAGCTTCATGAAAGCTCGTTACCATCCATACCACAACCCACTCAAGCAAGCCCTGGGAATTTACGTGGCTTGGGCCCACTTAAGCTTGGAACGTGGCGAGGTGTAATAATAATGATTTTCCGCTTGGCATTGCATGTCGCTTGGTGTGCTTGAATTTTGTCGCTTTGAAGAAGGATATGACGCATGATGGGATAATTAGCTTGGGCTCATAAAGCCAGTGCTTATTTCAACTTTTAGCGTGACATATTGCATATTTATTTGGCATGGCATATGGGTCATGACTTGTGCGAGCATGAATGACGAACTTTCGCATGCTCAAAATCTGATCTTTTCTTAATAAGGCATTGCATTAGGCCGATAATTTATTTGGGCCAAATCCTGAATTTTTGGGCCTCAACACTTGGATGAAAATCCTGTGTGTCCATATAGTGCTTGCCATTTAATAGCTCTTTTCCTTTTCTAACAGCTTACATCAACATTGTCTTTTGCAGCAACTTCTGCCTCATCCGCATAATTGTGTTGTACTTTAGTGACTTGAGCCACTGCAATTTTGGAGAGGAATGCCAAAAATACCAGATGGCAGTTGCATTGGCGTACCTGAGCTGGGTAACAATTGCAATTTCTTCTCTAATTATGCGTAGGCTATTGGCAACATGTTAGACCACTTGTTTGTATGGCCATAGGATTTGTTTTATCCAACATGTTAGACCACTTGTTTGTCTGGCCATAGGATTTGTTTCATCTCATTGTAGCCCTTCTGTGTCATATATATTTCATATATTTTTTTCCTTCAGTACATAAATAAGAAATTGCAGCGTTAATAAAAAAAGGAAACAAATTGGATAGAACATAGCAATACAATATTAAAAACTTACTCTCATTATGTTGTCTTTTCACTGGAAGAAGTGGGATTAGAGTTAGGAAACAATTGCATCAAAATGGAATTATAAAATGGATATAGATTTACTTGTAAAGTTGAAGGATTAGGAAAAGGAATTACTTCTGTTGAATTTCTCCAAATTGATGATGATGTGAATTGGTTAGTGGCCTGAATATTATTAAGGAAAAAGGCAGAGTGTGTATGCTTGTTTCCTTCCAGTTTTCCACTAGGAGTTAGCTAACAATGATTTTGCATACAAGAACTTAAACTACATATCTGTATTGTTGGTGTGGCATCTTGCCACTACATCTTCATTTTCTTTTCTAATACAAATTGAACAAAAGAAGAGAAATTTGATAATTACTGTTCTTAGATTTAGATTCTCAGTCATCTAGGTTCTTTATAATTTTAATGTGCAAAACATTGTTTAGTGTTGACTTGGGTTTGACGTTTGGTACTGTTTGGATTCTTCATGTTATCTATTATGCAAATGAAATGATGTAGTTGTTAACTTCCAATAAGTGTACCCTGCAGCTGAGTTGATTTCTATGACATAGTATTAACAGTATACTTCTATGACATAGTATTAACAGATTTTGAGTAACAAAGCATGCTCTATATTTTACTCTATATATAGCTACGCACTTGAAGTTTATGATATGCATAAAGTGACTTTTGCCTGGAAGATAGTTCTATGACATAGTATTAACAATGTACTTTTTTTTCTTTCTTGTAGAGATATTTCCTTTTGCCTTTGCGATTGTTTCTAGTGAAATTGTGGACAATTGGAGGTGGTTTCTACAAAGGATATCAGATGTCTTGCTGGGGTTTTTTAGGTTTTTATTTGAGTTTTTTGTATGAAATGATATTAACAATGTACTTTTATGACATGGTATTAACAATGTAATTTATGATATGATATTAACAATGTACTTCGGGTTTGCTGGGCTTGTTTTGGGTTTTTTTTTTTTTTGAGTGTTTTGTGTTGGACTTGTTTTAAGTTAATCAATGGCAGTTATGTAATTTATAGGAACTTCAACATTTATTTCGTATGTAGTAAATGATTTTTGGGTATATTTCTAAAGTGCATTCTATGTGGGGTTTTATTTATTTATTTATTTATTTATAATTTCAGCCCCTATTTTGAGTATACTACTAAAGCTCCCTTCTAATTATCCACATAATAATAATATAGAGGCAAAAGCCAAAGTGGCAAGCATGTGGTTGCCTTGGCATGAGAACAAGCTTAAAACGCTATGTTAACCTACCTTGCGTGATGGACTTTTCATTTAACCCTTGACTGAGCCGTCATCGATGACAAATTAACATAGAAACTACACAATCATAAACTCTGGATAGAGAACCTGCATATAAACCCAGAGCAGCTGCTAAGCAAAGAGGAAATACAAAGAAAATCCACTCAGGCAAATCAGACAATGAGTTCCCAGAGTGTAAAACACATCTCAGAGTGCTTTGTCCAGCCACAGCATGCTTCAGATGAATCAAAGCAGCCCTTATACTTGGCACCCACCGATCTTCCCATGCTCTCTGCCCACTATATCCAAAAAGGTCTTCTTTTTGCCAAGCCCCCAGAAGCCATGAATGATCACAAGAAGGCAGATTTCATTAATGCTTTGCTGGAAAAGCTCAAGCACTCTCTCTCCCTGGCCCTTGTTCATTTCTACCCACTTGCAGGTCGCCTTGCAACAAAGAAAGAAGAAAACCCACCTCTCTATTTGGTTTATATAGATTGCAACAACAGCCCTGGAGCTAAATTCATCCATGCAACTCTAGACATGTCCATCTCTGACATCCTTTCACCAACTGATGTGCCTTTGGTTGTTCAGTCGTTTTTTGACCATGACAGAGCAGTCAACCATGACGGGCACACCATGTCTTAGCTAACAGCTCAGGTCACGGAGCTGGTGGATGGCATCTTCATAGGGCTTTCCATGAACCACTGCCTTGCTGATGGTACCTCTTACTGGCATTTCTTCAACACTTGGTCTGAAATCTTTCAGGCACAAACACAAACACATGGCAGTCAAAACAATAATATCATACTGAATATCTCAAGACCGCCGGTCCTCAAGCGGTGGTTTCCAGAAGGTCACGATCCAATCATCAGCCTCCCTTACACGCACCCAGATGAGTTCATTGGCAGATTTGAAGCTCCCAAACTCAGAGAGAGAATGTTTCACTTCTCCTCAGAAGCCTTAGCCAAACTCAAAGCAAAGGCCAATGTAGAGGCTAACACAACCAAAATCTCTTCCTTTCAGTCCTTGTCTGCCCTTCTCTGGCGCTGCATTACCCGAGTGCGGCGTCTACCTCCGAGCCAGTCAACCAGCTGCAGGTATGGTCTTATTCTCCAAATTATAATACATTTCACTTCGAATTTCCATCAATATTTGTTAATATTGATATTTAACACATACATTACAGGTTGGCTGCGAATAACAGAGCAAGATTAAACCCACCATTGTCTGGAGATTACTTTGGGAACTCAATTCACCCAATCAAATCAGAAGTTGTGACCGCAGGTGAATTGATTGAACATGGGCTTGGATGGGCAGCGTGGAAGTTGCATGAGGCTGTCGTTAACCTCGATGACAAGTCGATACGAGAGTTCATTGATGCTTGGTTGCAGTCTCGAATGGTGTACCAAATAGGCCAGTTTTTCGATCCGCACAGTGTGATGATGGGAAGCTCCCCATGGTTCAACATGTACGGAAACGAATTTGGAATGGGAAAAGCATTGGCCCTTCGAAGTGGATATGCAAATAAGTTTAGCGGCAAAGTGTCATCTTACCCGGGAGGCGAAAGAGGAAGCATAGACTTGGAGGTTTGTCTTGTACCTGATGCAATGGGTGCTATTGAATGTGACCATGAGTTCATGGAAGCTGCCTCTGTAACCCATTATTAGTTTCAAATTGTTGTATGAAAATCTTGCGTAGAGGAGAAGCAACACCTATCGACTCAAAACCTCAAAGTATAGCCTTCAATTTCATGATGTCAATTTTTTGGTAAATTTGAGGTTTAGGTTTTTCTTTTTCTTTGAGAAGCAACATTTATCGATGTTGTTTCAGTCAATCTTTTGTTCATTTTTTAAAATATTGTTTCGTGAACTGCGTGAGCACACTCACGACGGCGAATAGCTTATGTGACAGTCATATAGCGACGACAATATAGCTTATGTGACAGGCATATAACTTGCAAAGAATCCGCTATTTGAAACACTCTTGTGACTAACGAGATATACTGTATAATCTATATATAAAAATCAAAAGGGAGATAATGATGAAACATTCAAAATACCAGAATGATGAAACATTCAACATACCAGAAAATGCCTTTGGTTAATGCAACTATTAGAAATTGAAATTATTAATTAAATGAGGATAATATAGTAAATTCACACTTTTTCATATTAAAAAAATAAAAAATAAAACAAAAATAAGATAATGGATTCTATTTTTATGGAACACAACTATCGTTGAAGAATACACGAGTCCCACATCTGAAACTTAACAAAATAGAAAGTCTCATATAATAAATGGTTCCACTCCTAATAACATCGAGGCCTTTTGTATAAAACCTCACACCTGCTAAACAGGTAGTTAAGTTGAGGATAATATTGATGTTGCTAGTGGTGGGCCAATTGTCCGTCCCTTTGAAATCTTAACATGGTATCTGACTGGGCTGATTAAACCCAAATCAAACAAAAACCCCAAATTGAATCAAAATCAAACAAACCCCAAATTAAAAATTAAAAAAAAAAAAAAAGTGACTGATGTGGAATTTATTGCACTTGTGGCCCACTAAAAAGTGGTCTCACGTGAGGAGGAGTGTTGAAGAATACACGAGTCCTACATCTGAAACTTAACAAAATAGAAAGTCTCATATAATAAATAGTTCCACTCTTAATAACACCGATACCTTTTGTATAAAACCTCACATCTGCTAAACAGGTGGTTAAGTTGGGGACAATATCGATGTTAAATAAAAATTTAAATTAAAAAAAACCTCTCACATGTGCGAAAACGCATGTGAAAAGGCTAACATTCCAGTATATCAATGGTTTTTGTTTCCTTGCGCCAATCTATATCAGAGCTGGACCCTTAAAATCAGATAATATTCCACAAGAAGCTTATCTCCATTGGGAGAAGACAACTAGAAATATTGACAAAAGGATCACTGCCTCGCATGTGGTGTTTTGATATGACGACGACAAGATTTAAATTGAGGTAACTAACATATGTGCTCATTATTCATTTTAATTGAGGTAACATACTTCAGGCAAGCCTTTAACCTTCAATTTCCACATCACTGTGGAGACGAAGTTTTATGAAAGCCCTGCTGGCCCATTGTCTAGACTCCAGCCCAACCATAAAAATTAAAAATCTAGATGTCAGCCCATAACAACTTAATCCAATTTATACGCACAAAGGGAGTTTCACTAAAACACTCAAAATGGTGGCTGAAATTATAAAAAAAACCCAATACCCAAAACACTTTATAAACACACCTAAAACCCATCATTACACACACTCAAAACTTATTTATAAACACACCCAAAAAATATACAATTGTTGATTTTGCGGTTAATTTTGGGTGTGTTTCTATGTTTAAATAGTGTTTGAGTTTTTTTATAAATACATGTCTAAAATTGGGTTTATTTATAAATTTGTATATTAATTATAGGGTTGATAATGAGTCGTGTTGTGTAAGGATTATATGTGTTGAGAATGTTCAATTCAAATTCGATCTGTTTAATAAACGTGTCTAGTTGGGTTGATCCTCTAATTGTCCGTGTTAGTTTTGAGTCGTGTATTGGGTTGACACACTAAGTGGTAGCAACTAAAATACATAAAAGAAAAAGAAAAAGAAAAATAAAAAAAGAAATGAATTAGTGGGTTAGAGGGTTACATTCGTATTTTAGCAGGTTGGTAGGTTGACCCGCTTTGACCCATTTTGTTAAACGGGTTACATAGATATTTTAGCGGATTGACCCAAAATTCACTCATTCATTTAATGAGTCATGATGAATTGACTCGAAAATGATCCTAAAATTTTATCGTGCGGTTTGACACTCTAATTTTTCATGTAGATTGACCCGCTAATTTTTCATGCGAATTTCAAGTCATGTATTGAGTCGTGCCGAAAATTGTCAACCATCTTAATTCCTAACATTCGTAAATACACCCACATATATTAGGAAGCGAACACCCACAAACTGCTGTATTTTATTTTGAATTATATATCAGGAAGTGTAGAAAATTATATTAATAAATTAAATATTTTAATACTTCCTTCCTTCGAAAACAAGTGGCAAGTTGACTGACTTTATAAGAAAGCCAAGAATCACTTTTCTTTTCAGCCTCCCAAAATACTTGCTCTTTCCTACCCTTGCTGGATTTTGACCAACACGTGGCCGACGTGCAAATTATGTCACCTCGTACGAGTCCGACCCAACCCAATAATTAAACTTCGTATTTGGAATTTTCAATGTTTTTTCGTTTCTTTTTTAGGCATGTAATTTATGACATCGAATCCAAGATCCGAACACAAACGAAATGTCGACTTACCCTGGCTTACGACAAGTCGTTTCATTTTCAACGTACACGTAATCCTCAATGAAAATGCGGCGCCATCTGACGGTTGAAATAGGCGGGAGCACGTACACCGGAGTTGTAGGCGATCACCACACTGGCGAAGAGTAACGAGAAAGCTTCGAGGGTACGCTACTTGCGCTCTCTCCTCGCCTTCATAAACCCCTCACAGCCCAATTTCATAAACCCCTTCACAGTCCCAGATTCATAAACCTCACAGCCTGAACCGGTAAAAAACCGAAAAAACCTAAACAAGCTGACGATCTCCATTTACGCATGGGAGATCCTAAAGCGACGTCGTTGCGTTCGCTCCCTCCCGGTTGCCGATTCTACCCCTCCGAAGAGCAGCTCCTCTGCTGCTACCTCTCGAACAAGAACGACGCCGACCCGGCCCAATCCGGCGGCTACGATTTGATCAGAGAGCTCGACTTGTACGACCACGATCCATTTGACTTACCTGACAGCGCTTGCTATGCGTACGGTCACGCGGGGAGGAAGAGGCACTGGTTTTGCTACACGGTTAGGGTTTTGAAGGAGAGGAGAGCGAAGAGCGGGTATTGGAGGAGGAAAGGGAGGGATAGGGACGTGGTGGGCCGTGGAGGGAAGGCGGTGTTGGGGAGGAGGACGAGCTTTGTATTTTATTTGGGGAATTCGCCCAACACTGCTGTACGGACTGATTGGGTTCTCTATCAGTATGCTCAGGTCGATCATGTAAAGGTACTTTTTTTTCCCTATAATTATCGTTTTTTTTTCCCTATAATTATCGTTTTTTTTTCCTCAAATTTAATCTGGATCAATGAGCATTGACTTATTGGCATTCGAGATTTTTATCGAAATTATTAATATTTGCTTTCGTGTTGGTTAATTTGGTTATTGATTTATATCATATATATGCTGAATATTAATTAAGAAAATGTCACCTTCATTTTATTTATTTATTTCATTGCTGAATTTTTGATTTGAACGACTAATTTTCCATGTCTGATGAGTTGTGAAGAATTTTAGGTTTCTTTGCTTAGTAGATTAGTTATCGAAATTGCCTCATTAGAAACCAAGAGGCTGTTTAACGGTGAAGAATTTGTTTGCATTGTTGAGACACAATTAGAAGTGTAGGTATTGAAACTCTCTGTTGCAAATATATTCTTCATGATGTTCAACCACATGGTCTAGCGGAGCTCTATTGTTATTAAGCATTGTGCCTTATGCTATACAATTTATTTCAGTGCTAAATAATGGCGTGTGTGCACATGAGTAACGTGTCCTATGTCTGTCCATGTGCAGGCTTCTTTTGTCCTGTGCCGAGTATTTGTCAGATCTCGTCGTGGAAATAGACTATCATATAATTGGGTAAGTTCTTGTGCTGAAGAAAGTGCTTGCACAGTTCGTCACATTGGAATTCAGCATGATGGATTTCATACTCCCAATATTGTTGAAACTGAAGTACATGGTGACAATTCTGCGCATAGGAAGAATGAGATGTTAAGTTTTCCAATGAGACTGGACTGTGAGATAAATGACCGAGTCAAGAATGGGCCAGTTTCTATATCAAGACTTCAGCCTAATGGACAGGTAATCTATTCTAAGCAAACTCTCTTGTTATTACTTTAAATTTGGCTACTATCACCATTTACATGCTTGATAAACTATCCTTCAACAACATCAGAGTCATATCCGTTTACATGCTTGGACTAATAGATGTTCAATAAATTTCATCATTGGTGCTTGCTATATTATAGGTGGTGTCAATAAATGGCTTGAAAAAAAGTTGTGAAATTCATATCTTGATATGTATAACTTGTCCAAAGTTGAAGTTGAGTGATTAATTTTCTTAGCGTCAGACATTTTTCTGATGCTTGTTTTATCATTGAAGGTTTGCCGTCTGAAATATCCACATGATTCCAAACAGATGAAAAGCATCAACCTATGGTTGGAGTCTTAACAATCTCAAAACTGTCATTTTTTAAATTCTTATAAATTGTCCAGTTATTTATAAACTCCATGTCCCAAAAATATTGTATTAGTCAGTGTCTGACCTTGGCAAGACAAGGTGGCTTTTGAGATTCTAGCACTGGAGTAATACTAGTATATACATGTTAGATATCCTGCAATATTACATGCTTAATCTTCTCCTGTTTTTAATTTCAGTCTTATTTCCCCTAAATTATTTAGATTGCTTTCTGTTGTATCTCGTGGCTGGTGTGCAGGTCCCGTCATCTGTGCTTGGTGGTAGTAATCCAATATTTCTTGATGATTTGGCAACTGAGCATTTACTTTCCATTGTAGAGGGTGATTTCATAGAGTTGGATGATCTCAATGATTGATCATCTAATTTAGATGTTAAAGCAATTGGATCGTCCTTATTAAACAGAGTCTTAAAGACTGACTCTCATAGTGGTGGATGTTTACCTTAATTTTAAGGCTAAATTATCAGCTGAAGCAACTATTCTGAGGAGCTAAATTGTCACTTGAAACAATTTTCCTGATACTGTGTTTAGATACGGTACAAAGGATGAGAAGGGTCTAAGTACTGAAAACCCTTTACGAAACATTAAATGATGAAACATGCTGTTGGTTGTGAAGTTGAGAAGGATGAATGGCATGTCAACGCCTGTATAGGTAATTGTTACATTTGCTTTTCTGTATTTTATTTTCAGTCAATGCAAGGAAATATTCATTTTGCTTTGGTTTGGGGATGCAGATTTGCTCTTTGCCCAAAAAGAGGCAAGGGCTTCACTGGAACAAGAAAGACTAAAATATGTCTGATGATGGTATATTCAATATCGAAGCTATTACTATTAGTATCAGCTGCTTCACTGGGTTTCAAACCTGCTGCCTTGTACCCTCCTGTGGATACTTTGAACTTACGGGAAAATTAGATTTTTCCATCGTCTAGCGCCTTCCCTTCGCAAGGCCTGCTTTGCACTCTAAACTACTGGTTTTTATTTATTTGATTCTCTTTCAGTACAAAGATTGAGTAATTTTGACATAATGATGACATTCATTTGATATATTGTCCTTTTACTATGCAATCTCTTGATGCATAGTTGTGGGAAGTTGTCTATGGTTTAGTTGATCTGGATTCTAGTTTTTGTTAGTAAGTTCGTTTGCATAATACTTACAATGTCGCATTTTCAGATGCTCAGGTAGTCTAAAATACAGTTTAAACAACTACATTTTCAGAGGCAAGGGCCGCAAGTATGCTTGTACAAATTGCCCCCTAACTTCATCTTCTCTTCTCCAACATGCTTGGGTTTCTAAAATTTTGTTGCCTATTTAAGGTTCCCTGGTTTCAGCCTTTTGTGCCTAGCTGTTAGGTTTTGTTGCCATGTACATGTTTCTTTCTGTGTTCACCCTCGGCCAAGGCTTTGCTCTGGGCTTTGCTCTCCTGTTAACAGCACCTGTTTATTGGGGTCTGCAACGAAAATATAATCTTGGGAACACTGTTCGTCTCCCCAGAACAAATGGTGCTCCAAAGTCAAACAAATTGAGGCCTGCTTATTGAAAGTCGCATAAAATTGAGCCTATGTAGCGTTTTAGTTTGTCCTTTCCTTTCAATATTTTTTACTGCACTCTCCTTTTTTGCCGAATTCTTGGTAGCTATGATATGTGAAATCATGGGGGTCTAAATGTGTTTGCTTTTTTTGAACGGGTCTGTCTCTTCTAGAACTAACACATGCGCTCATGATCTAGACACTATTCAGTGTTGACCTTTTGGTTAAGCCAAAATGTAGCTATCTATATATGTATCCCCTCTAGTTTAGAAATTTTGTGATTGAGAAAAAAATTTAGCCAAATTAATTATTGTGTTTCCATAACTTCACAATTTATAGACATTTTGTTAAGTGCAGTTTTTATTTTTATTTTTTATGAAATGCATTCAATTTTCCTCCTTTAACTCAACAAGTTAGGGTATATTTGTATTATTAGGGTTTAACAAATTGGGAGAAATCTTGGAGTTGAAATCGGAATTGTGAGGTATAAGGTCACGAATTGGATGCTATATTGAAGCCTGAATTGATTGAGTGAGAACCATATTGTGACTTTGGATAGAAATGAGACATTATCAAGGTGACATAACACCAACCAAAATATATTGGTAAGTTATTGATTTCATTTTCATTTGGTTTGGCTTTTTATTTTTCTCATACACAATTTCAATTTCAACTAAAGATTTCTCCAAATTTGTTAAATCCTAATAGCATAAAGGAAGAAAACTGAAGGTGCTTCCTAAAAAATATAAAAATAAAAACTGCCTTTAACTGTAGAAAATGGAATATTTATAAATTATAAAGTTAAGAAAATGCGGTGACTAATTTGGTTAATTTTTTTTTTCTTAATGATCAAATTAAATTTTAATGTAAAATTTAATGAAAACATAGGTCTACTTTATACTGTGAGATCCAAAAACTGGGGGTTGTTTGGTCTGCATTGATTGCGATTTAAGAAATTGAACACGATTGCTAATTCCACTATCGTTTCTGATCAACTTTAGAAGTTGTTCAAGCTAAAAGCTGACAAATGTGTACGACGAATTAATTTGCAATTTATTCAAATTGCAGGATGCCATGTATATGATAATTTAACCTCACTAGTCAAAATTGGTGATTGCTTCTTCTGACCCTGTAAATTTGCGAGTGGACCTGCGTCGATGTTGATGCACCTCTAATTTCTAGATGTGTCCATTTTCGCATCTACCCCCAGCACTGACATCCCTCTATAGCAACATCTCCGTTTTATTGTCTCTCTTTATCTCTCTCCTTCTCGGATAAATGACACAAAAAGAGAGAAAAACAAATAAAGTGAGATAGACGTTGAAACCAGGATTCTCCAAGCCCTTTGTTTTGTTCATGCCATTAGTTTACCATGTGCATCTGTGCGGTGCCCATTTATGTGGTAATTTGGAGCAATTTTCATCATCTTGTCATGAGAAATTTATTTCTATGAGAATTCATTGCCTTGCTTTGAGGCAATCTTGCTCCCTCAAAGCTACTTTGCCTCTTCATGTGTCCATATACAAAACTGAGACCCAAACTTCTCCCATGTGCGTTATCATTAAGTCATAAGGGTCATGGGTTTTGTTCCCTTGGACTTAGAGAATTCATTTTGATTCAATAACTACACCACCCACCTTTCAGGAAAAAAAGAAAAGATTTAAGGGTGTAATTGCAGAGATTAGGTCCCATTCTCAGCCAACCACCACCACAACCCTTCCCAATTCAACTGGCCGTCTGTCTATATCTCACCACATAACCCCACTACTAGCCTCAAGTAATTTTGTTTAATTGCAAGTGTCAAATTGCACAAAACCCATTATGCCTTGTCTTGAATTTTTGATGCATAATTGAACCTAATTTTTTCATAGACTATTCAAAAATATATATATATATATTCTTCTGGGCTCGGCTTAATCTTAGTCCCCTTGGCGTGTTCCGTAGCTAGAGTTTTAGCCTGTCAAATTTTCTCCATCGTCTAAAAAGCACCAAATTTCTAATGTTCTCTTTGGTGGAGGAATCGTCAAGCTTATCTCATTAGTAAATAAGATATGTATTAATTAATATTAATAATAATAATGGTTTTCAAAAGAGCCATTGCGCTTATTTTCGTGGCCTCAAATTAAAACACACACACACACACAATAAAATAAAATAAAATAAAGAAAACTATACCAAGATTAAAAAGCAAGCAGCTTTGAAAGGTAAGAGAGAATAGAAAAACAAAAGCACAAATGAGACCAAAACAAACGTAAAATAAAGAGGCCCACGATTGAGATATGAACGGTAGGCAAGGCGATTTACAAAAACAAGTTGAAGAAGAGAACCTGCTTGGATACTTGTTAATAGGGACGCATACACACATTTGAAGGTCTTTCTTCCATTCACACCTCTTTTTAACCAAAGTTAACACACACAAAGACTCATCTTCTCACCTCCTCCTATTGTCTCTTAAAGGCGAAAAGGAAATTTTTTTAATGTTAATTTAAAGCTCTTGCTGTCTCCAAAATGATCGAGGCATTGATCGAGGCATCAAGAACAACCATACCCATTTGGCACTAAAATTGTACCGACAGAATAATTAAAATGACCCATATGGGTAAAATTCTGTTTTGGGATCCCACTATTATTGCTTCTTACCCAAAAGATAATTGATTTTGGGGTTTTTTTTATAAAAAAAATCTTCCAACCATGTAAATGGGAAACAGAGTGCCGAGAATAGTTGGTCAAAATTTTTTAGTCCTACATAAAAGCACACCAAGCCAGATCCTTAGGAAGGTGAGCATAATCCAAAGTCATCCAGAGGAGTTGGGACCCATGATATCATAGCATGCCACGTGTGCTCATACGAATTCACTATTTTTTTTCTTCGTGAAAGTATATTTTTTTTAAATTAAGGAGAAAAAAAAAAACTAAAATTTTGTGTGGGGCAACTCTCAAACACAGCTCAATGCCCTCTCACAAAGTCAGAAAGGGCTCCTCAAGAAAAATGCAAAGGGAAAAGGGAGAAGCAGCAGCTGCCAGCAGCAGAGCAGGGCATGTGAAAGTGTGATGGTGAGGCGTGAGAGGGTGTGTGATAATATTGATATGAGAGGGCAACAGGTGCTTGGCGTGAAAGAGCGAGTTGTGGGGCTGCAAATGGGACGCCAATTGGTCTTTTTATTTGTTGGGTTTTAGAGAGAGAGAGAGAGAGAGAGAGAAAGAGAGAGAGTATAACTCAAACTAAAACCAAAACTAAAAACCCAAAGTTATAAGCTTTCAAAGTTCAACACCAAAAAAGAAAGAAATCAGGACAACCTGCGTGAGCCATTTGGTAAGCGGCCCCCCAACTCCAAGTCTCCAACATATCGCACCTTTAGAAACCCTCCCCGCAACACAACACCTAGTAGGTGATGTTGTTCGTTTTTATTTTATTTTATTTTGAAATTTAAAATTTAAAATTTTTATGTTTATTCATTACTTTGTTAGGAAACTGCTCTGTATGACCATTACTCTCCTTGGTTCTCTCTCTCTCTATCTCTCTCTTTGGGTTATTTCGTAAATTAAAGATTACCGTCCTCTTTAATCTCTCTTTCCTTCTCCTTTTCTCTTTCTACATTTCATTTCATCCACCCAAAGGGCCAAAGCCTCTCCCTTTCTCTCAACCCCATTGCTCTCAGTGGGTTTTGTTTTGTTTTGTTTTCTCACCTATTTATTTTTCTCCAGAGAAATAAAGAAAAGAGAGGTCTTTTCATCATCTACCCGGAATCTCCGGGCTGCTTCTTTGGTTTTCTGCTCCATATTCTTTACATAGATCGGTTTCTTCATCTGGGTATGTATGGTTTTTAGATTTATTCCTTTACTTTGTGGTTTCAATCGATCGGTTGCTGATAAGACTGGATTTGAGAGACTTCATATTTGGCTTATGGGTTTTCAGCTTTGTTTTGTTCTTTCTGTGCTTGTTATGTTTAATCCACGGAGCTGAAAATATAAAGGCAAGGGTATGTATGAAGCCCTTATACCTTTCCTAACAACCCCAAAGATTCTTACTTTCTTATCGGTTTTTTTTCTTCTGTGTCCTTAATATTTGATATCTGTTTCTGGGTCGTCATTTGTTTAATTAGGTGAATCACTTTTCATATCAGCTGCTTTGAAATGAGATTTTGGAATATGGTTTTCCGGCCATCCATATTTGACCTTGTCAGTGGGGGAAACCGATCTTGAAATTTTACCAGTAAATGGGTTTGATCAATCCATCTCTAATTATTCTGACGATTATTCATCATGTGCTGTGTGTGTGGTCAGTTGCCTGTTTGAAAGCTTGCACCTTTCAATTATATGACCTAGTTGTGCTTTCAACTTTGATCTTTTGACTGGTGGGTGCCTAGTTTTTTTGTGAATTCAATTGCCTGGTAAGGGTTTAATAAGCGGGTTTTGTGATATTTGGAAATGTGTCTTGTGTTTATGCATTTTGGGATGCTTGTTGCACATTCGGTCATTCACTCCTTTTACTGATGCAACATGATAAAGAACATTTTATCCTGGTGTTCAACAACTGCTACCAGGTCAGGATAGCACAGGTTGATTAGTCATTACCTCATCATTAATCAAAGCTCACTGTGGGTCTTCCCATTTGGTCAAGTAGGTGTTCTAGTGGCAGTGCAAATACAGATAGTAGTTTTCATCTATCACCCTAAAGCATCAGTAGCCAGTAATGGAGGATATGATATTTTCAAGTAGGGGTTGTACTTTCCGTACCTATGTGGTTTCATGCATATTCTGGTATTTCTTGGGTTTAAGTAAAACAAGAACATTAGCAAGGGGTTAAAAGAAATAAGAAGTAAAAAAGGCATTGCTCACACTCTAGCCTCTTCCTCCAATTATGCATTCATTTTTACGCCTCCACATAGGCCCGTGTAGAAGATTTATGCTTCACTTACCAATGAAAAAGAGAAAAAGAAAAGATAGCTTACTCTTATAACATAATTGTGTACCTCTAACTTACTCTAAAGCTCTTCAATGTTTATAACCTTTCTTCTACTTTGTTGTGCCAGGTCCGCCAAGGTGCACATAACGTATTGTTTGTACTGAAGATATCTTCAAGTTCTTTACATATATTTTACAAGGAGATTCATATTAGCCCTAATGCAAGGGCAGAGGGGTACAATTGGTTCCTTGCCTGAAATGCTAGATTTTGACCATGGAAGTACATCAAGTGATGCTATAGATCAGCAGATTTGCTGGAATAGCACACGGAATCCTGCAGAAAATCGGATGCCAGACTATGTTCAATCGCCCGGTGATATGAATGTCGGGTTTGTGAATTCTATGGGACATGAACGACAGCACTTGAGCAGATGGTGCTTAGGTGAACCTAGTTCTAGCAACTCACAGACTGAGGTAAGCCGTGATGAGCGGAAACCAGAACTTGGATGGTCTTCTTCAGTGGATCCAAGTGCTGAAGCCGCTTCAAGGTTAGAGGAGCGGCGTTATGAACCAACTAATAACCTTTCACTGGACAACAATGTGAATACTATTTTTGCACAAAGTTCCAGTTCTGATGCAATTCCACAGAATCTGAACTTGAATGCAGGTTTTGCGGGTCATGGTGGTGATAGTAGTCAAGTCATGGAATGTCCGAATACATACAAGTATAATGTATCAGAAAATGAGCAAATTCGACCTCCTAGTAGTTCTGATCCTTTTATGCTTCCTTCTGGAAGTGCTGGATTTTTAGTTGGAGAGAATGATGGCAGACCAGGTTGTTCATTGGAGGGTCGTCGTGTATCTTGTAAAAGAAAGGCTATTGAGGGAAATATAGGACAGTCTTCTATAAGTGGAAGTTGTAGTTATTTTCAGCATACAGAAAGTGGTGGAAGGCCTTCTATTCCTGCTCACTATAATGCAGGCGGCAGCCTAAGCATATCTGCCCCTGCAGAACAGGGGAATCCAAGACTTGGGGCAGGAGGGAGAGAGCTCACTTCTGACAGCCTTCCTGATTCAAATGCTGGAAGAAGTTCAGAAGGCTCTCATAGGAACTTCCGTGTGAGAATCAACCCTTCAAATCAACAAAATTCTATACCCGCTGCTAGGTTCTCAACAGGGAGGGCTGTTAGGCATTCTGGTGTCTCGTCTTCCCAGCATTCACCAAGTCTTCTTCCAGTTGATCATAATATGGACCTGAGACCAGCACCAGCACTAGATAATATGAGTTCACAGAACCAGCCAGTTGTCATCCATGTTCCTGCTTTGCCACAAAATGTGCAATCATTAAGATGGAGTGGAGGAGGTTCTAGCTCAAGAACTGGCAGCTTATCCAATTCTGTGGCTTTTGGAGACAGGGATGCTCCACCGCGTGAAGAAGTGAACTCAAGAAGCATGGCAAGACACATTTTGGATCATCCTATTTTTGTACCAGCAACTGAATTGAGAAATTCCGCTCGGCATCCTGCAGGTGCATCCAATAGAAATTTAACCGGTGGAAATGCAAGTATTCCTGGAAATGTTGCTTCTTCATCCCGGACTGGCTCAAGTTCAAGTGTTCATCCAGCATCTGCACCTACGTGGGTTCCTCATCACAATTCGCATCCACAATTTCCTCGAAGATTATCTGAATATGTTCGTCGATCATTGTTTTCTGCTACTGGTAATGAGTCTGGGAGCCAGGGCACCAATTATTTGCCACTGCGTTCGGCTCCTGCATCATCAGCTGAGATAGGTAATTCATCTGGTGCTGGTAACCAGGGTCATCATCATTCTCACCCAAGGTCATCATCTTGGATGGAGAGACATGGTGATGGTGGACTTGGGGTTCCGTATTCGTTACGGACTTTGGCTGGTGCTGGCGAAGGAAGTAACAGGCTTGTATCTGAGGTATGTTTTAGAACTCTCTTTCTCTGGCCGTGAGTTTTTTCTTTCGAAATATATGTGTGTGTGTGTGTGTGTGTGTATTTATACATTATTTAAAGCATTCTGATGAATATCAGGAGTACTCACAATTGTTCTAATCACCTGTTGATTCTGTTACCATCAAATGTCTGATTATAATTATGACAGCAATGATGCATGGATTAAATAATCACCTGTTTGCCCCTAGTCATCAGTTTTCCCCCAGTCTTATCAAAATATTACTTGGTTCTGATATTGAATGTTATCAGATGGTGAAGATATATGCTTTTTCAACTTATTCAATTTGTTCAAGTTTTAGAAATCATAATATGGGGCATCAAGTTATTGAGAAATGTAAGTTCGTAGAACGGGACCTTCTTTCAACTGTTTCACATATAAGCTCAAAGCAATATAATATACATTCATATGGATTGTATCTCTTTTCAGGCAGATACATACGTGTCTGCATGTTTAGTCTCTTCATGAGTATTCATAATAAATGTAAATTTCTAATGTTCTTTTATCCAAGTCTTTTTGTTAGTCTAATACTTTGAAGTTCATATTATTTCACTAGTTATGGATCTAGAACTTATGAAGTTTTTCTTCTCTTTTCAGCAAATTTGCAATGTCTTGGGTCTCATGCGTAGGGGTGAGAGCTTGCGATTTGAGGTTAGAATTTTATTTGTGTATACATCAGTGTAATTACAGTGTAGATTTATTCTCTACACAGGTTTTGGAAGTTTAAGGGAATATATGTCTTGTCCTTGTGAATTTGGGAACTCAATGTATCTATTCTCTTGTATAAGAATATTATAACTAAATGCTGTTAACAGATGTGATAATTTCTTTTTGGGTGTTCTGACATTTGACTTATGCTTCTTTATATCAGGATGTTATGATTCTTGATCAGTCAGTTCTTTTTGGGGTGGCTGATATTCATGACCGGCATAGGGATATGCGACTTGATGTTGATAATATGTCTTACGAGGTAACTGATACTCCCCCACACAAAGAAAAAAAAAACATTTGGTTCGGCATTGGTATAAATGAGATTACTAAGACAAAACAAACTTTATGATTAATGTAGGAGTTATTGGCTCTGGAAGAGCGCATCGGAAATGTGAGCACGGGATTAAGTGAAGAAACCATATCATTTCGCTTGAAACATAAGAAGTATATTGCAGTAGGATCTCAGGCAGAGACAGAGCCATGTTGTGTATGTCAGGTAATGACCGCACGTTGCTGCATCCTGTGTTACATTACATGATGTTTTATATTGCTCGACTTATTTATACTGTTATATGCAGGAGGAATATAATGACGGAGAAGATCTTGGAATGCTTGAATGCGGACATGATTTCCACAGCGACTGCATAAAACAATGGCTGAAGCACAAGAATTTGTGCCCCATCTGTAAAACTACAGCCCTCGCAACATGAGTCGACGACATCAATGTTTTTGCAGGCTAGTTTTTCTTCAAATTAGGTTAAAAGAGGGGTTGCTTACGGAATCGGGCTGCCCATATGTTGGCTCACCGAGACCCAATGCCTCAATGCCTCCCCGTTCCGTGGTTGTCAAATTGAAGTTAGTCCAAAGAACTACTTCACCAAGAGTCGAAGCGGAAAATTGCTATTATTTTTTATTTTTATTTAAAACCAGGCCTCTTATTGGAGGCAGCAAATTTCAAAGTTGGAAAAGCAAAACTGGCACTGACTTTTCATTTTATCAATGAATGATTAGGTTTTTATGTTTTGTAATGGTTTGACACCATTTGTGCTGCAGATTTTTTCGTTACATCTCTCTAAGATTTCAAAATCTCATAGCCGTATTTGGAGGGCTTGATAGAAAACAAACTAGTATCAACATCTATGCTTCTCTTCTGAGCCTTTTCTTTGCAACTTCATGGTGCTGAAGCATATGATTGTTCCAAGTTTCTGTTCAAACTACGCAATGCAATAAGGTCTTTGATCAGTCTTCACTTCTAGGGTCCCCATTTTGATGTTTTACAGAAAATGTCAATGAAGCTCATCTTTTTGTCCTGCACTTGATGCATGAAGCTTCTTAGCTTTGAACAACTAAGGTAGCCAAAGCAGACCATGAAGCAAGGCAGAAGCTTCAAACAAGTTCATGAATCAAAATGCTCATATCAGTCAATCAGTGGAAATTCTTCTCTGTTTCCTTTGTTAGTTTCTTGGGTCACTTTTAGGGTTGGAGGGTAGATTTCCTGTAAAGGAAAAAAGACGAGGCACAAGACGGAGACAGAAGAAGTAGGCCTTTGAAAATGAAATCGCGTGATGCAGAGCTAGTAGGAACACAATAACACGCCACCAAAAGGGCACCTCGGGAATTGCACTTTTTGTTCCCCTTCATAAATTCTTCCTTGGTTGGATAAGACGGTGATGAACGACATGATATGATGTGTTTGACTTTTAGCCCATTAGGACGCTGAACAACGTACATTTATTTATTTATTTTTATTGCAACTTGCAAGTAACAAAAATTATGAAATGCACACACGAAAAAAGTTTATTTGAATTTTTCCTATTGGGTTTTTTGTTTTTTTGACAAATTAACTGTAACAAGTTAACAGCTCAGAGGGACCTAACTGAAATTTCCTAGAAAAACGTCGACAACAAAAAAATAGTTTGTTTGGCCATCCAGCTATAGCTCTTAAATTCGAGAAGAGATAACGTGTTGTGAGTCGTAATTACTAGTTATTAAATATCTTATCTTCCAATTTATTTATATTATTTTTATAGATTTCAAAAAAATAATTTAAATTTCATGAATGAATATCTCCAATAATCTTTATATTTTCATGTTCTTATATTTCATGATTATGATTTTGAAAATTCTTATCAGAAAATGAGTTCAATAATCGTTGAATGTACAAGTTTGCCCTACCTTAATAATAGTTTAGAATAAAGATCATGATTGGTGGGTCACACAACAATTTATTACGAAATCGATCCATTATGGTAAATAACAAAAAATAAAGGACGCAATCTGCAATATACCATAAACAATGGGAGCTTAAAAACAAAAGTAAATAAAACAATTAAATAAATGGGAATTTCTGAACAAGATACTGTATCTGAGAAATTGACAATTAGCGCGGGAGAATAATCAAATTGCGAGCTTTAGATGTTTAAAACCTTTGTTAAAGATTTAAGGACTGACTGCACAGAAAAAGAGAGAGAAAGAGAGAGAAGCCAAAGCCATCAAGAAAAAGTGGAGAGAAAGCAAAGGAGCGATGACGAAGCTAACAAACTAAGAACCTCCCCTCCTTCCTCCAGCTGAGTATCGATGACTGCACTTTGTTGAATTTCTCGTCCTCTTAGGTTTTTTCAACTATGGCGGATCTGTACGGGACAGCTCCAGACTCCGAAGAAATCTCGAACATTCTCAGCCAACTCCTCCACGGCCACGGCTCCTCCGCTTCCTCTTCCTCGTCTTGCATGCCCTTTAAGCCCACTTACACGCATCTACTGCATTCCTCAGTGGCGCCGCACCACGTTACGACGTCGTCCGAGGTCTTGATTTCGGAGACTAGGCACGAAGATTATCACCGGTTCGCCCGATCGGAGGACCGGCGAGTCGTGGACGGGAACTCCGCTGCTGCGGTTGTCGAGTCTTCATCCGGTTTCGATTTCACCGATTCCGGTGGCTATTTCCAGGCAGAGGTAAAAGAAGGTATGGAGTCTGATGCGAACACGTCCTTGAAGGGGAGGAGGATTTCGTCTGAGAATGATCTCGGTGACTTTAGCTATGATAGTGAGGTATTTCTTTGTTTTTTTCTTCTTTCTAAATTCTGTTTGGTTGCTAAGTAAATTAGGTAGAACATTTAAAGGAAGCAACTTTTGAATTCTGTTGCCGCACTTCTTTTTTGGCCCAATTCCAAAGACAGTAAAAAGAGACAAAGATGGCATTTTTGTTGTCTTAGCTCTATTTGTATCAGTTTGTTCAACCTTAATTGGTGGAAATTTGAAACCTTTGGGGGCTTTTGGTGGAATTAGAAGGGTCAAGACCGGTCAGAGGTGCCGTTGAACCCAGTTCCGCCACGTAGTTTATCCAAGAGAAGCAGAGCTGCAGAGGTCCATAATATGTCGGAAAAGGTTGGGTCTTTTCTCCTTGTGTAAAGGTTTAAGATTTGAGCATGTGACAAATGAAATTTTGATTGGTGGACAGAGAAGGAGGAGTAGGATCAATGAGAAAATGAAAGCCTTGCAGAACCTGATTCCAAATTCGAACAAGGTAACTCTTAAAAAAAAACTTCTACAGCCTTTTTTGTGCTTTATTTTTCAAATAATTTCATTGCTGTCTTGTTTTTGTTAGACGGATAAGGCTTCAATGCTGGATGAAGCAATTGAATATTTGAAGCAGCTCCAACTTCAAGTACAGGTGAGATCGTTTTCACTGTTTTGGGAATATAATTGTGATTAAGATTATCAGCAATTGGGATCTTTTGATATACCGCTGTCTAAATGCTGTCTAAATTCAAATATAAAATGGATTTTACTGATTGCTACTTTTGCTGCTTGGTGTGGCAATAAGATGCGACACAATTAAAGACAGAACTTTGCTCTGAAGTGGAACTGAGTGACAATTGGTTTGATTCTAGCTGACTTGGTTTAAAATGAACTAAAGTTTAAATTACTCTTGGTGAAGCACTTAATGTAAACCTGATTAAACTGTGCTGCTGCAGTAATTCTTAATAAACAGCAAATGTCCCAACGTTTCTTGTCTGGAAACTTGGTAGACTTCTCAAACTCAATGAAAAATTACATAAAATGTAGCTACATGTGGCGGGGGTTGCCGAAATAATCATATAAAATCTTGAGTAAAATAGATCAGGACCCTGTATAATATGCTATGTGGTATGCATTGTTATATTAACATTGTTCTGGCATCTTCGTTTGACAACATAAAGTGTTGCTTTCATCCACTGAAGAACCCATTATACTCATCTTCCGACCCATGATGAGCACCTATGTTCTCTGATGATGCACAATTTTATTTTCTACGTGAGGATGACAAAGTTTTTTAGTTGACATCTGACAGTAATTGGGATTCCTTTGGAAGATTTCTGGGATGCACAGCTAAATTAGGTTGTCTTGTGTATGAGACTGTTGCATGAAATGTTGTTTCTTTAAAATTTCCTTCATCACTCCCTCTTTCATAATGCTGAAAGAGTCTTGGAAGGAAATTTATTTAGTATTCTAAAGCTGATATACTTTTTGCTTCTGATTATATTTGCAGATGTTAACAATGAAAAATGGATTGAGCTTGCATCCAATGTGCTTACCAGGAGTCATGCAGCCTATGCAGTTGCCTCATATGGGATTAGGCCTTGAAGAAGGAAGTAATAAATTTCCAAAATCTAGCAGAGGAATAAGTCCATTTTATGAGAATGAAGAGAATCTGATGCAATCTGCGTTTAATATTTCCCCTGGATGCGCAATCTCAAACCAGCCAATGGTCTTACCTTCAGTTGCAAATGTCCCCACTTCGGAAGCCACATTTGGGTTTGAACCATCGATTCAAGCTCTCTACAGGCCCTTCAGTGTCCCCTCATCTTCTAAGGTAACTCTAGCATGAATGGCAGAAGTAATATATTAGAATTTGGGGAACTAACACTGTTCGTTTTCTTGCCATGTGAAGGAACTCTTCAGAGACGGTGAACCACGAGCAAAATTAGATACCAGCGAGACTGGGAAGAACTCTTCATCACATGTCGACATATTGTCCACAAAGCGGCCGGATGTATGACATTGCGGCCTGTTTTCATACAGTTCTTTTCTTCAACCAAGAAACAACCATGGTCCTTCAAACTGCTGACTTTTTCAAACTTGATCAGGTTACATATTTCATATTTTTCTAGTGTAACAGATCGACACAATTGTGGGATTTGTACTGTTGATTCTTCTTAACTTGTATAAAAATACTCACCAGTCTTGGTATTTGCCATTTATAAAGCCATGGTCTTTTGTAGCTTTGGATGGATATCTCAAATCTCAATTGCTGTCCTTCGTGATTTTTATTTTCTTTTTTCCAAAAAACCTTAATTATATACGGTGGCATATGACCTATTATCAGAAATGCCAGTGTTTGAGAATTCGGGTAATGCATCAAATGGGGACAAGGCTGATGAGTAGCGATAGCGTTACAGGTAAAGAAGAAAGCGTTTTCTATGGAAGATCAGAAGAGTTTGTCTCATTCTCTGCAATGAGACAATATATGAGAAGGATGGGATGCTTTTCTTTGGCTGCAGTTTTGGTGTCAGAATTTTCCACCCTTTTGATACACCTATGACCTATATGTCATAACGGCCGTTTCATGCCAACTGCAATTTATTCGTCCTCCAACTTCATCGCAATTTACCAACATGCCACTGGGGGAGATGGTTCATGTCTTCTATTTTTATTTTCTCAAATACCTTGTTGAGTTTTCACTCATGTGAGCTTAGGCAGATTATGATAATAACATTGAAGTTGCAAGTGTCCATTAAATTTTGTAACGAAGTGAATTACATGATTATAGGTAATCTTATATTAGTATTTCTCTTTCTAATGTTAAAAGAGGTTCAAAGTTCAAATTCATCATTTTTCATTGATCCAGAAAACGAATAAAATACTAATCAAGACCTAACTCATGAATTATGTTTTAATCTGAAATGTCTAAAGAATAGTATTGCCTTAAATAATGAATTGTGTTTATTTTAATTGGGAAGTTGATATCTAACCTAATTGAAATGCTTGAAACCGGAAAAAAGAAAAATATATTGATTATAGCCTTTTATTAGTCCTATTCTACACTGGACTTCCATTGTCTGTCAACTTCTATTCTATAAAAATGTACAAAATTAGCACCAAAAAAATATAACTCTCTAAAATAGTCTAATAGGCAAACCATTGATCTATGATTAGGATTTCATTATATTTTTTAATTGGCAACCGAAAAAAAATTGATGTACCCGCTGAGACTTTGAGAGTGAGACACTAACCAAAAAAAAGGAAACGAGGAGGGAGGGATGGTGATTCGGTAATAAAAGGCGGGAAGGAGGGTGAATAAGTAAATTAAAGTGAAGGCCGGAGGGCCCGGCTTAAGAACAAGTCTCTAAAATTAGCTTCCGTTTTTTGTTTGGACGCCAAAATAACGGCATTCGTCTCTCGATTGTATTTTGTTGTGTAGCCCAAAATCCTAATCATAATCCTCAAAGCTCAACAAAAAGCCTACCATCTCCACCTTTGTCACCTTCCACCTGTTTGTGAAAACGTCCCATTCAACTTTTAAACAAAGTCCTTTATATATTTTCTCAATTCTGAAACTGCCACCTTTTCCCCCTATCTATAAGATCATTTAGCCAATACCCAATGTCTTGCTTACAGCAAAACTCTGTTTTGGGATCTCCCATTTCCAATTTAGGCACTTGTGGTGGTGGAGAGTTGTTGAAGCTAGAAAAGATGGGGGTGAATGTGAACTCATATCTTAATTCAATCTCTGCATTAATGGAGAAAGGAATGATCAAAGAAAGTGGTGGCAAGGCTGCAAGTGGTGGTGGTAATGAATCAGAGCATGGCATGCACACTTGGACTGAGAGGGAAAGAAGGAAGAAGATGAGGGACATGTTCTCTAGCCTTACATGCTCTGCTTCCTCAGCTTCCAGCTAAGGCATGTAATCTTCAAACTCAAAGTTTCTTTTAGATCATATAAATGCAAGTCTAAATATATATGTTATGTTTCAATGATGTGTATGCAGGCAGATAAGTCCACCATTGTTGATGAGGCAGTGAGATATATCAAGTCCCTGGAAAAAACTCTTCAAACAAAACAAAAACAAAAGCTTGACAAACTCCAGAGGCAGAGCACTAGTGCATTGATAGCATCAAACACAGAGCTAGCTGGTGAGACAAGGGAAGCGTTTTTGGCTGATCATCTACATCCATCAAAGAACTTGATGGTCACAAATGCATTCCCACCTTCTCTTTCTCCCGCTTGCTTCGAGACGTGGTTTTCGCCAACTGTTGTCGTGAACATTTGCGGCCCTGATGCTCAGTTCAGTGTTTGTTCGCCGAGAAAGCCAGGGCTCTTGACAACCATCTTGTACATTCTAGAGAAGCATGAACTGGATGTAGTCTCTGCTCACATCTCCTCGGATCAATATCGTTGCATGTACATGATCCATGCTCATGTAAGTCTAAGAATTCATGCTTAATTAGTAACCCAAAATATTACTTTTAATTATAATGATCACTTGATTAATTAATCTGCTGGCTTTATACTCTTCTTTCTGAATCAGGCTGGTGGAACTTGTGATCATTTCCCTGAGGCATTATCAGTGGAGGACACATTCAAACTAGCAGCAGGTGAAATAAATTTGTGGCTCTTGTCCTGTTGAACATACTTGATATATATTGTAGAAAATTGCTTTCACTTGTGTACCTTTGGTCAACTGTTCTGAATGATCATGCTGGTGTTTTTGGACCATGAGCCGTGTGTATAAGCCCAATGGGCTAGTTGTTCTGTTTGTTTTGGGCCTTGTGACCTCTCTCCATTATCAAAAAATTGAGTTTACTCGATGAACCCAATTAGCTCAAATTAAGTCTGTTTAGTGCAGAGATTGGGACTAAATCTAATCCACCTCAGAAACTCATACGTGTCCCTACTATATGACTGCTGGCAGCAGCTGCCACTAGACTTCCCCTTGAACAAATGGCACATTCACATGGATGCTACACTGTTTAGTCACATCAACATGTTCATTTTTTGGTTTTTTGTTTTCCAATCAAGGATGGGGAAAAAAAAAAAAACGTGCGCACACGCTCGCTTTAGAATGAGATGGCAATGGCATCAAACTTAAGATGTGCCACTCACCAAAAACAGAAAAGAAAAAAAAAAGTGCCAATCATTTACTTCCAAACCTAACTTTGATGACTTATGGTGAATGAAAAATGTTGACAAATGCTAAACAACGACCTCAGAGAATGACAGAAAATATTAACATTGCGAAAATATTTTGGAAAAAATTGATTTAAAAAGCATGTCTGTAATTCACTTAACTTCTTCATTTTTTACCACTTAACAGTAGAGGGAGTCGAATATGCAATGGGGAATCATAATTCTTACCAATTACCCTAACCCTAAACCTAACCCATTCACATTTCTAACCTCACTCCCTTCCAACAGAAAAAGAAAAAGAAAAGAACAAAATCTCAAATTCTTGTGGGAAAATTGAGATTCTCTAACACAAGAGCAAGATCTTCCGCCAGCTACCGGCCTCTTTGGTCTTCGAGTCCACTTTACACAACACTAGTGTCCAGATAAGAGATGGAAAACAATGCAATCCTAATCCCAATGACACATAACTCAGGCTCAATTAAAATATAATTAAGTAAAAACTTAATTTAAAAGGTCTCTTATTTATAATATCCTGCACGGCCAGCCAGAGTCAAACACAAAATCCAACATTGGAAGAAAAGCAACTAAAAGCTTGAATTTAATAGTAAGGAATCAAATTCTGCCGTCCCTTAAATTTATAAAGCACCACCTCTCATCCTTTCTTTCAATAATCATTTTCTTCCCTGGCCACGGATTTCCTAATTCTTTCCTCAAGCATTATAAGAAGGATCGTATACCAGACAAGACTTAAGGCCCCATTAACAAAACTAGAATCTTTGGATAGAAAACCAGTCAGCACCATATCCAAAGAGCAATAAGTCGACAGCCCACAACAAAATAATTATAAGTCATTGGGAATTAAAAAATCATAGTTAATAGAGTATCCCAACTTTGTTAGAATAACTAAACAAATTCTATAGTCGAAGCATATGGTACAACTACAACTAGTTTATTTACCTTTTAAATTGACGAGTTTAGAATGAATCTGTGTGCATAAGATATAGTGTTTTTTTCTAGTAATTTATAATCATGAATACATGTTGATCTTGTAAAAAAGGCCGCATAATATTTAGGGAGACTTTGTAAAAAAACAAAGGAGAGAAATTTTTTAAAAAAAGTCAAAATAGACAAAATTGTCCTTATTTATTACAACAGACTGCCGATAGCTAGGTACATTGTTATGCTAACACGTTACATGTTTTGGATGAAGTCAAAATAGGATAAAAATGGAGAGCACAATAGTTAATACAAGTTAGACCAGAAATAGATACCATTATTACGCGCACAGAGATTTACACTTGTACATGAGCATAAGAAGAAGGTTAGTGGAGGTGGAGTATTCTCATCATGATTTGTGCTGGCTCCTCTCTCCTCTCTCTCTCTCAACCCCACTCAGTCTGAGCTCAGCAGCCCAATTTCTCAATTTCTCAATTTCTCTCATGTATAAAGTCCCCACTGTCACTTGAATACTCTCTCTTTGTCTGACTCTCTGTCTCCATTCTAAGCATTCTTCTTTTTTCCTTTTTTCTCATTCTTCTTCTTACTTTTTCTCCTTCTTCATGCGAAGAAGAAGAAGTGACTAGTACAATGTCTGGGTACTCATTTCTGAACGACCAGCTCTCAAAGCGGACCTCCATTTTCGGTTTGCACTTGTGGGTTGTTTTGGGAATTTGTGTAGGAGCAGCCATTGTTCTGGTTCTCTTCCTCATATCACTCTGGTTCACTTCACGGCGCAACAGTAGTTCCTCGAAAGCCAAGACCTTTAATCAGAATTCAACCATCCCGAACGTCTCTAAGGAGATCCAAGAAATCCGAATCGACCATGCTCGGAACCCAGTACCCGACCCGAATCCCATCCAGCACCAGAACCACCCCGACCCGGTTGCTGACTCGGAGCCCTTGGCCAGAGCCCAAGCCCTGCTTCTTCAGCCGGAGGATCATGAGAGCCCCGCTGGGGGTGGTGGCCGACAAAGAATTCACATTGAGATTGGGAAGGACCATCGGATTTCGTACCCGGAGAAGGGAGGCGGGTCCTCGCATGGAAGTGGTGAGGCTCGTTCTGGGGACCAGGGGCTGATGGCTGTGCCTGAAGTTTCGCATTTGGGTTGGGGCCATTGGTACACTCTCAGAGAGCTTGAGGATGCTACTAATGGGTTTGCTGATGAGAATGTGATTGGTGAAGGTGGCTATGGAATTGTGTACCGTGGTATCTTTGAGGATAATCATATGGTTGCTGTCAAGAATTTGCTCAATAACAAGTATGTAAATTTCGCTTCTTTATGGTGTAGTTAGTGTTTTGCAGAGTTTATTTTGAACTTTTGCTATGGATTGTACTAGTTCTAGGTAATTCGAGATTAGTATCATGTTCACCGTGAACCCAATTGGGAAATTTGAGACCTTAGCTTGGGCAGTGAACTAAATTTGTTAGATTTTCATGCATTTGGGCAAAATATACTATTTATGTTCCAGCTGCTGCATGACCTTTGTATTGGGGAGTTGGCCATGAGAAAGCTTAATGGCTTAGTTGGCTTGGTTCAGGGGACAAGCTGAGAAGGAGTTTAAGGTCGAAGTTGAAGCAATTGGCCGTGTTCGCCATAAGAATTTAGTAAGGTTGCTTGGTTATTGTGCTGAAGGAGCTCATAGGTAATTTTACCTTCATTGTTATAAAGTATATTCTTTCCATCTTTTGTTTAATGCAAGACCTTCTGTTGATGGCTAATTTGTTAAAAATCTTTCTGATGATTTCTTCTTTATGGATTAAGTATAATATGATTTCCTGAAATGATTGCGCTAATAAACGTGAGTTTTTATAGGATGCTTGTATATGAGTATGTTGACAATGGAAATTTGGAACAATGGCTTCATGGAGACGTTGGGCCAACCAGCCCTCTTACGTGGGAAATTCGTATGAATATAATACTTGGGACAGCGAAAGGGTATTCCTTGAGTTGAATGACCTCAGTTGTTTTTGAATCTTTGTTGTTTATTGTAACTAAAACTTTGCGAACATTATAGGTTGACATACTTGCATGAGGGGCTTGAGCCCAAGGTCGTTCACCGTGATATAAAGTCTAGCAACATCTTACTTGATAAGCAGTGGAATTCAAAAGTATCTGACTTTGGCTTAGCAAAGCTCCTGGGCTCAGAAAGGAGTTATGTGACAACTCGTGTGATGGGAACATTCGGGTGAGTTTAACCTCCCTACTTGCCTATTACTTGCTTCGTATCTGGGGAGTCATGATCTTGTTCTTGCAAAACTGAATCACATCTTTGGTTTTGTTTTGTAGATATGTAGCTCCAGAATATGCTAGTACTGGTATGTTGAATGAAAGAAGTGATGTTTATAGTTTCGGAATTCTCATAATGGAGATAATTTCTGGGAGAAACCCAGTGGACTATAGCCGCCCTCAAGGAGAGGTTTGTTTTCATGATCAAGATTACTTGATAACATTGGCTTCCAACCAGAATAACTGGTACTGATTGGTGATCAAACTTCAGGTGAACCTAGTTGAGTGGCTTAAAGCAATGGTTACAAATCGAACTGCTGAGGGAGTTTTGGATCCTAGGTTACCAGAGAAACCTTCTTCAAGGGCACTGAAGCGTGCTCTTTTGGTTGCCTTGCGTTGTGTGGACCCAAATGCTCAAAAGAGGCCAAAAATGGGGCATGTGGTACATATGCTTGAAGCCGATGAGTTCCCTTTCCGAGATGTAAGTTTGCATTCATTTCTTCCCCAAATTAATCTTGCCAGCTAGATGTCTATTTCCTAGCTGATTTATGAAGCGGAACCTTGTTTGAAACTGCTGTCTAAGTGTTTCGTTATTTGTCTTCATGGACTTGCATTCTGCAACTACCAACAACCTTTTATCTATTTCTTTAGCTAAAAATACAAGCATTTCTATATGATTAAGGATTGGCATGGAATTTAGATTTCACATTAGTTGCATGGGTGCTGCATTTCTTTTACCTAGATCCAGTGTTTTAAGAAATTGTCGATTTGATATAATGTGCAAATCTTTGAGATAAATAATTGGAGTCCCCTAGATCTTGTTATCGCAAATGCGCCAAAAATATATATGGTTTCATCTTAAATTTTGGTTTGTGCTTTGTGTGTAAGCAACTCATGTTACATAAGATTATTACGAATTGATAGGTCTATAGTCTCCACGTGAGATTTTTTACTGTTAATTGATCTAATTGTATTTAAAGAACTTTTATAGAAGAATGAGGTTTGCCCTATTCTTATTTTTCACATGAAAGCATGTAAAACAAAGTTTAACTGCATGGATTTTATTTCTCATCCATGATTAATTTTTCTGCGAATAATTTCAGGACCGCAGGGCTGGAAGAGAATATGGACGGTCACCGCATGATGCTTCAAGGATGGACAAGCGCGTGATTGAATCAGGTGATAGTAGTGGGTATGAGAGTGGTGCCCAAACTAACCAGTCATTATGGAGAAAGCGAGAATTGGAAGAAGAGCATTAGCCTCACCAGTCACCAGTTTCACAAGTAAGGTGAATTGACTCACCTTGTTTTGCCCCTATGCTTCTGTCTAGGGATAGGTTAAATTATGTAGCTGTTAATTACTTCCCCTGTATAGCCATTCATGTCAATATGAGCTTGCACTTCGGTGGATTCTCTAGCATTTCGTTCCTTCCTCTCAATGTAATTGAAATAAACCAGATTAGTGTTTTTCACTCCACCGGCTCTTCTATGGTAATTCGGTCCTAAGGGGATTTTCATAAATAGTAATTCTCGAATCATCGCAATCCTATGGCCTTAAATTTGTTTGATATTTTAACATGAACCGAATTTTTCATTGAATAGGTAAGTTGTAAATTCTGATTATTGAAGATTTTGACTGACAAAGAACAACATGCAGGCATTGTTACTAAGGTATTTCAGTTAAGAGGCAATATCAACAGCATTCATGCTAGGTTTAGGTTTACTTAGAATAACTTAGGTCCTACAAATTCACAAGAGTTTGTATTGCGTTCTGTCACAGGCTTTAAGGGTGTGGGGTTTGTTTTTGCTGCAGAAGAAACCTTGACAGCTATGAATGTTGTATGCATAAATCATAAAGGTGTACACCCTCTGGACCCCATAATTATGCTTTATGCCGGTTTGGTTTGGTGTTAATGTAAAAGTCATCAGAGGGACCTTCTCTTTCTGTTTTTTTTTCTGAAGGGGGCTTTTTGTTCTTTGTTCAGTAGGCCCCACACCAAAAGCGTTGTTGGTGGTTTTGCATTTTGTTTTCTTTTTGTTTCGCTTTTAGACTGAAAATCTGTGGTATTTGACGTGTCGCTTAAACAGAAAAATGCAGATAGTAAAGAGAAACAGCGCATTAAAAAAAAGGACTTGTCTTCCATGGGGCTCTACCGCTCGCAGCTGTACATTGTCGCCTGGTAACCAATTTTTGATGAAATGACATATGTGCCCATATGCCAACGCCTTCCTAAGTTTTGGAAAATTTCATAATATTTTTGTTTATAAATTATAATTAATATTTGTTGATTTTATGAATTTTCAGGTTTTTTCTTTTTACTGAAAAGAATAATTTAATATAGTATCATTAGCTCGCATGATTTATGCGTTTGACTGTCAGAGACCACCGACACGGCAAATCGGGGAGAAAGTAACTAAAGGCAACGACTGCCCGCGAAGGTTGAATGTCTCTGAACGAAACATCGTATGACAAAAAAGGGCAAGCCTTGCCCTTAATTATAGGCTACTGTTACTTTAGAAAAGGAAAAGATTGAAGCTTTTTCATGGTATTATTCAAGAAGAAAAAAGATATTCTACAAGAATATAATTTCTCTTCCTTCTTTGGATGGATCAACAAAAGAAAAACAAAGAAGCTGAATAATTGATATGCTCTTCGTATATTTAGAATCTAACTACCCAGAAATCTTGTGTTCGCACCACTTTATTCAAAGGATAAATAAGAATAGAAATGAGTCAGGAAACAATATGAGATTCCACATTTTTCTTCTCTATATTTATCTTGACTACTCTCTGTTTCTCTTCGTTCAAAGACTGCGAAATAGTAGCAGTTTAACAACTGGAAGATGTAATGAAGTTCAATTGTTTTTCCTTCTATGTATGAATATGCTGATAGTATCATGAACTCTAGTAATTAATGACCACTACAGGGCTTGACACTATGTGGTTCTGTTGATCAATCCATTTGAGATAACCATAGGTTACCTTAGGAGCATTGTTATCGATTTCAACCCTCAAAACAAAACCTTGCTCCTGATTTTTCCCATTGAATGTTAGACTACTAGGCTCTACTGCAATCTTCATTCCACTAGGAACTTCCAAAAATGCTTTGTAAATCGATGTGCCGTCTCCCACGTTTGTCACAACCCTGCTAAAGTTTTTGGCTTTCGGAGAACTGTCTGTGCCATTAAAGATGGCTATAAAAGAAGGGTAGTTCAGTTCAGTAGGCTGTTGGCGGCAGCTCCATTGACTTCGCCTGATAACAGCACTCATTTGCTTAGCAGTGTATCCAAGACCACATAGAAACTCAATGTAATCTTGCACATCCATGTCATAGACGAGTCCAGGGTTCATGGCTTTGTTTGGGTTGATGTGGCCTGCACCAAATTCCAAAGGTGTGGCTGGAAGACCACCCCATTGGTCTTTTATGGTGGTCTTAGTATTGTCGAGGGAGTATGCTGTGGTCATGATCGCTGATCGAATGGCTGCTGGGCTCCATTCGCGGTGAACAGCCTTTAGAAGAGCAGCCACTCCAGCAACATGGGGTGCTGCCATTGATGTCCCTGACATCAGTTGATAATCTGACGCCAGATTATAGTTGTTTACTTCTATGAACAACCTGTTAGGTGCAACTGCAGCCAGCACGTCAACCCCTGGAGCAAGAATGTCTGGTTTTAGAATGCCTGGAGTGATCGGGTCCGGTCCTCTTGAAGAGAAGACTGCTACTTGTGGTGCTGGTTTTATCCCCAAATTGGTGTGCACAAAGGTCAAGGTCTTAACTTTTGTTGTATTGGCCTGGGTTGCATACTCTCTAATCAAAGCCCCAGTAGAAACTGGCACAATTAGAGCAGGAAAGACATAGTCTTGTGGGTCTAAAAGTGACATATCTGTCATGAAGATTCCAGCATAAGCACCTGCACTCCGAACCTCTTCCATTTGTCCATCAACATCTGTCTTCATGGTGTTATCACAGAGGACTACCTTTCCAGCAACTTCTTTAGGATCCAATGCCCCATAGTAGCATATTGCTTTGCTTGCATTGTCTTTCCCGTAGTACAATGGTTTATCAGAAATGTAAACGCTTTCTGGGAAGTATGATTCTCCTTCCACTGTCAAGCCGTTGTCTAGAGTCAATGTTGCAGTGAAACTACGATCAAGCGTGCCAGCTCCTACTGTTGTGATCCAGGGTGCTCCATTGTATGTTGAATTTTCAGCCCAACCATCATTCCCAGCTGAGCAGACAACAACAATCCCCTTCTCAATTGCTGAAAGAGCACCAATGGCGATGATATCATTGTAGTAAGGAAGGAAGTCAAAGCCAAGAGACAGTGACATGATATCAACCCCATCAGAAATTGCCTGGTCCATCCCAGCAAGCACATCACTAGCTGCACTCTTTTCTGAATCTGATGCCCACAAGGCCTTGTACATGGCAACATGTGAGCGCGGTGCCACCCCTCGTGCTGTGCCTTTTGCATATCCAAAATGACTTGCACTGAGTACATGATTGCCTGCAGCTGTTGATGATGTGTGGGTTCCATGACCAAGGAAGTCTCTTGGCGAGTCATAGTCATATTCTTTGGAGATGCTTATTCCTGCAGCTTCAAGCCCTTTGCTAAAAGATCGAGCGCCAATGAGTTTCTTGTTGCAGAGAGATGGGGTGAATGCTGTTCCGTTTTCACACGCGCCTTTCCATCTTTCTGGCACTTCTGACATTCCCTTGTCACCAAAACTTTCACTCTCTGGCCAAATTCCTGAATCAATGATCCCTATGATCACATCTTGGCCATATGAGGCAGCAGGCCATAAGCCAAGATTTTGTCTGAGTCCAAGAAACTTGGGGCTGTGTGTTGTGAACATCTTGCCAAAAGATTCCGGATATGTGGCAACATGAGCTGAAGAACTCTCCAATTTAGACAGCTGAGAGGGTGTGAGCCTGGCACTGAATCCATGCATGACATGGCTGTATGAGTAGAGCAACATTTCACTGTCGTCACGATCTGCAGGAGATGTCGACGACAATGATTTTAAGGTGGACCTGTGCCATGCCTCGTGCGTCAAGAAATATGCAGGCTTGTGAGAATGGTCCATATGAATTATGTATGTCTGGTATTCCTCAGCATTTGATGCTGCATTGGTTATTTGCAGCAACATTAACAGTAAAATACTGATCACATTGTACAAACCCATCTTTCTAGTTATGAGTCTTATGGCAGAGGAGATGGAGGGATTTTTGAGCTTTATAGGACCCATGTTGTGTTGCTTGTTGGATGATGTTGACATTCTTTGTTTAATTGCAGAGAACGTTATGTTCAATGTCCATGTTTAATTAATAAAACTTTCTGGTCGATTTTCCATATGTCAAGTTCTTGACTGTGAATGATATTGGATTTTGTTTGGTTTCTTGTGTTTGCATTGAAAGGGTAAATAGTCCACTGCATTAGCCGAAACAAAACGCGCACTATAGGTTGCTATTTAGATAAATTGGATTGTCCTCCTTGTCTGGCTTCTTGTTGGCCTGGATTTTCGTCCTCCTTGTCTGGCTTCTTGTTGGCCTGGATTTTCTTTTCTGACTTTTTCCTATCTTTGAACTCTAATCTTTAGGAGTTCTCATCACTCTGTTAAAAGTTAAAACCAATCTGCATGCCAAGTCAAGCCACCCAGAAGTTGTTCTTTTTTATGCCTTTTGTTTTCATTTCAGATATCCATTCACAATACCAAAGTGGTATATGTCGCCTAAAAATAACTTATTTTGTAGATTACGGGTCCAGATGACATTAACTGGGTTTGCAGGCATGCTCCAGCTTTTTCACATTGAATATGTAAAATTTCAAATGCAACCAAAAGCTGAAATTTACTAGTAAGTTCTTATCCCTTTACTATTATTCTAGGTTCAAAGTTCATGATCCAAAACATAAAAGAGTTGTGCCTTGCAATTGGGCAATGCCTTTATTGGATTCATATCCATCGGGTTAACTAAGACAAGGAGGAAGACAGAGAGAGCATGAAAAACAAACATGCTTGCTTTGAGGTTGGCAAGCAACTGAAACTTGATTTCTGATGGTAAAATTTATTTAAAGAATTTATCACTTACACGTACGCACGTATCTTTCAATAATACATCCGTATTCTGTACACGTCTTAAAGACTTTGTAAAATTCACATTTTAAAAAAAAAAAAAACAAAAACAAAAAAAAACAAGCAAACGTACAATACGTACATTTTGAAATAGTATACGGTCTTTTTTTTATAATTTAATAAATAGTATAGCCGAACGGCTATACCTTAATTTCGTTTAAAAATAGTATAGCCGGACGGCTGTACCGTGATTTTTAATTTTTTAATAATAGTATAGCCGAGCGGCTATACTGTTTATTTACATAATGGCATCCTTTTTTTCTTTTAAATTTTTTCCCCAATTTTCGTTAATCGTTGAGAGTAATTTAGAGCATTATCTAAGTCTCTATTGTACCATTTTGATTTTTTAATTTTTCATAGTTATTACCAGTATAAAGAATTTATCATTGTCACGTTTAATATTGTATTATACACATATGCATGTATTTTTCAATAATACATTCGTGTTCTGTACACAACTTAAAGACTCAGTAAAATTCACGTACAATACTTGTGTTGTACATATATGTAAATATTTTTTTTGTTTAATACACATATTTTATATATATATAATTTTCAATAATACATATAAAATTCAAGTATTATACACATAGGGTATGTTTGATAGGTCTCACTAGACTGAACTGGCATTAAAAAGCACTTGAAAACCATATTTAGTAAGAAGGAGGACTATCTTAAATGGAATTGTAGATTCCAACAGTTAAAAAAAAACCTCACTCGCTCTTCCCATTTAGCGAGGCTGAAACGTGTTTCGCAAATTAGCGAGTTCGCTAAATAGAACACGGCGAGTCCTCCAACACCAACAACCTTCAACGCCTCTCTCTCGTTTCGTTCAACATCGACTCCTGCTCTTCTTCCAAGCTATACTCAGGTAAGTTTTTTTGGTCTCTCCCTTTGCATTACAATTGAGGTAGGCTTGCGGTTGCAGAGAAATAGAGAAAGAGGTGAACCAAAATATATTATTGGGTTAGGGCCTTTCAGCGACAACTATATCTTTTGGGTGGCTTCAGGCTCTGCCATCGCCGTAGAGATTGAAAGGAGGTTTGGGTAAGTATTTGGTTCTAGCTATCAGCTAAATGAATTTGAATTTTGAGTCTTAGCCCCAAGATATTGGGGCTCATTTGTATCTGCCATTGCAAGAGCCATGTCAAAATCAGGTCTTGCGATACCAAATCCGTGGAATGCCAAATCTTCTTCTGTTAATTATTGGTGTACATTAGTTTGATTATGGGGTTTCCAGGTGTGGCTAGACGATGTGGGTGGCAACACTTGGATGTGCCTGCTTGGTTTGGTAATCTAGGTGGCAACACTTGGCTATCATTTTACAAATTTCATTTTGGAGCAGAGGTATGGGAAAAGGCCTGAAGATGAGCTGCCAAGTCCTGTAATTTTCTGCCTTCTTCTCTTTGTGGGTTGTTTGTAATTGAATGATTTTTCGTCAAATTGCATGCTGATTTTGTTTTTTTTAAACATGTATGTATTGATGATTGTTCTGCACTCTAAGATTAGGAAGCTCAATCGTCTATGGCACCCATGGGAGAGAGAAAAGGTTGAGTATTTCACATTGAGTGATCTCTGGAAATTTTATGACGAATGGAGTGCATAAGGTGGAGTTTCGCATGCAATTCTCCTTTTGGTTTTTACTTATATATGAGGTCGAATTACATTTGTAGTATCTGTGCCGCTTGGTTTGCTAATCTGATTGTGGGGTGATCAAATTTGTAAAATGTTGGTTTTGATTGGCTCAAAGCCAATATGGCATCATTCAAGTTTGTTATCTGTGCAGGCTATCTGGTGGTGTTTTTTGATTCGTTACACCATTGAAATGGTTTGATTCAGATATGGTTTCCCAGAAATGGTCAAATACAGGTAAACTCACCTTAAGTAGCCGGGTTTAGGACGTTAATTTGATCGTGATGAATCTAGACTCCATTTGATTTTATTTGGTGAAACAGTCAACTTGTGGCATGAAAAGAGTTGCATCTTTATCTTTGCTTGAATTCTCTCTCTCTCTCTCTCTCTCTCTCTCTCTCTCTCTCTGTCTTTGAAGCGGGTGGTGCTTTGCTTTGATGATTTAAAAGTGGCGGAAGCTCGCACGCATTGTCAACGTTGATTGGTTGGAAGGGGAAGGGGTTGGCAGGGGGGGTTGGGTTGGGTTTGAGCGCCGCGCTATACAAAACCAGTATAGCCGAACGGCTATATTTATTTGACGTATAGCCGCGCGGCTATACTATGGATTTTTTTATTTTAAAACAGTATAGCCGAGCGGCTACTTGACGTATAGCCGCACGGCTATACTCTGTTTCTTTAATTTTTTCAAAATAGTATACACAAACGGCTGTACGAGGCTTTTTTATAATTTTTGTAATATATAGTATAGCCGGGCGCCCATACTACGGTTGTACACTTTCGCTAGGATGGTCTTTTTTAATTTTTGTTATTTTATAATAGTCTAGCCGGTCGGCTATACCTGCTTTTTAAATTTTTTTTTAAAAAATAGTATAACCGCTCTACTGTATGGGGGCTTTTTTTTTTTTTTTGAATGAATATTATAGCCGACCGGCTATACCCCTTGATTTTTTTAATTTTTTTAAAAACCGTATAGCCGGACGGCTTTACGGGGCTCTTTTTTTATTATAAATTTTTAAATAAATAGTGTAGCTGATCGGCTATACTATTTATCTTTTATCTTTTTTTTTTTATAAAAATGTATAACTCTTGGGCTTTACTGGGCATTTTTTATGATAATATTTTTTTAATATATAGTATAGCCGGGCGGCTATACTGTTATTGATACGTGGACACCTAGAGCTAAGGCCAGTCCTCTATTTTGTATATATTTTTTTCATAAATAGTATAGCGGATCGGCTATACTCTGCTTTAAAATTGTTTTTTAAATAGTATAGCCGTACGGCGGTATTAGGCTTTTTAACTTTTTGAAAATAGAGTATAGCCGAACGGCTATACGACGGTTTATATTTTGTTGACATGTGGGCATTTAGGCGCTATGCTGGCCTTTTTTTTCTTCTTTTTTTTTTTCTGTCTTTTTTTAGGTAATTTGATCACTATGCAGGCTACGCCCAATCAATTCAAGACATCCACAATATGTTATCTAACTGCAGCAAGTGTACTGCTACCATTTGGATAACATTCTTTAGTCTGTTTCAACCCCAAAATTTGTTATAATTCATAAGCTAGCAAGGGGAGCAAGTCAAATTCAATTTTTTTTGGTAAATTTGGTCTCTAAATACGGGCCGTTGAAAGGAGGGAAAATTAATGTGATTTTCTTAGATATTATCTATATAACCATGGTAATTATCTTTAAAAAATTATTGGAAAATTTTATGGCATTTTAATTATTCAAATATATTTCATGCTTGGAAATCAAGAAAAATCAGATAATTTATCTGGAGGGAGTGATGCAATCGGGTGATTTAAGGAGAAAGTTATTGTGCAAATATAATGGGTTGGATATTTTACCTAGTATTTTACTGTCATGTGTCCTGGGTTTGAACTCAATTGGGCCTTACCAATTATGGGTATCCAAGTGCTAATTCTAGAATCTGAGGAGGCCTAAGCGGATCATCCCAAAATCTCTTGTTTGTAAAATAAGAAACAAAACAGTTAGTAAATCGAAATTGTTTGAAATAGTAAATATAGGTTAGGTCAGTTGGTAAATACCCCTATGTTTGCCTCATTTCACTCGAGTTCAAACTCCATTTCCCATCTAATAAAATAGTTCAAGAATATCGTATTTGTCAAAACAAAAATAACAAAAAATTTGAAATGTAGTTTGTTTTGGTAAGATGGGGAAAGAAATTGCACTGCAACTTTTGCTTTAACCTTTTTTTTTTTATAGTAGTTTTGATGCTCGAAATGAAAATGGGCACAACAAGAATGAGCCGACGTGTAACTAACAACCAACCAGTTGACTCTGGAATTTGGCAATGTCATGATCAAAATGCACCGCCCATTTTCATAAGGTTGCTTTTTCCTCCTGTAGAATACCTTCTATGCTTTGCTCGGTTGCACTTTGGCCGTACAAAAGGAAAAACCTAGAGTGGCGGTCCATTACAATTGTGCACTATAAAAACCATATTCCCTTAGGCACAAGCAACTGCTCTCAGCCTCTGGTTTGGTCTGAGTGAAACTGAAACATCAAGCTCACGCTTCATTTGGAAGGATGAAACCTTTCGGCTGTACAAATGGAAAATCCTAGGGTGGCGGTCCATTACAATTGTGCTTTATAAAAACAACCATATTCCCTTAGACACAAGCAACTGCTCTCATCCTCTGGTTTGGTCTGAGTGAAACTAAAACATCAAGCTCACCCTTCACTTGGAAGGATGAAACCATGCAAAATTTCCACAAAAAAAATTTTATATTATTTTTAAACCCAGATAAGTGATCTTATATATAAGATTATGATGCATGTGGTCAGAGGTGGCCTTGAGGGTGTACAAGTGGTGCCACCGCACAGGGCCCCTGATTTTTAGGGGCCTCGATTTTTTTTATGTGTATAATATATGTTTAACAAATGTTATATATATATATATATATATACCGAGTGAGCAAATTGTTGACACACAGACGTTTCAAGTTGTGTTGGTTTGCAGGGTCTCAACTCTATTCAGGGCGCGACTTCAAAACCCCGCTTGTGTTAAAGACTTGTCCGATGTCAACACCAACATTCAATATCCCAGCTATTTTCACAACCACAAACTGAAATAATAAATACCCGATCACAAGGAATTAGTCAGTAATTATGCTCAGATATTCAATTTTGCAAAAATAATGCATCCAACTAACTCAACCAAAATAATTGCATTGAATTAATGATGACAAAGACTATTGATACAAAATAAATTAGGTGTTAAAAAATATTTAATATCTGAATATGATCTATGATGACAAAGACTCATTGTCACAATCATAGTGATTATTCAAAAGGTGTAACATCCCTGACCCAATTTAATCGATTTAATCCAATTTAATTCTTTTGTAAAATTTCAATTTTGTCCTTGGGAGTAGGGGTACTTTGGTCACTTTAAGAAAAAACATTTATTGTATCATTACATTGAGGCCCTAATTTAATTCGTACAGGACCACTCAAAATCTCAAGACCGGCCCTGCATGTGGTTTATTATCTGGCCTACTTGTACATGAAAATAACCAATAATGTAATTGGTAACGTGCCATCATGAGAAAGGAACATAATGGTGTGCCAAAGTGACTAAATTTTATGTCAACTTTTTTTGAAAGGAACATCTGAACCAGCATGAGAAAAAAAACCAAAAATGCTCAGGAAATTTCTCTCTCTCTCTTTTTTTTTTTTTTTTTTTTGGTGAAAGTGATAGAAACATGATGGGTTCACTCTATTTTTGTTAATCATATTGATATTTACGTCCACTGGCTGCCTTAGGCATGCGGTGGCTACCCAATTCACCATATTCCCCTGTTTTTGTGGCGGTCCATCCATATAATGACAATGTTGTCATATAGCAGTTTACGCCCACTTGCTGTCAACCCATTAAATTAACTAAAACATGAAAATAAAAATGAAATATTAAATATTGCAAGGCACCAAAACCAAAATTGAACTGAATATTAATTATCAACAAATTCTACGACTTAGAGAGTAGATGCCCTAATTTAATTCATTTTACTCTTCCCAACTCTCACACTGCAACTCTTCTTTTTATTTATTTATTATGGTTTGAACCTGTGTTTTCCTTTTCCCAATGCAAAACCATTCTAATATTCTTTTATCTTTCAGTAAGTCTTTCTCACTCTCCTTCATCAAAATAAATTCCATCAAATTTTGGATTGTAAAAACCCAAGCTTTAGCCATTTCCCCAAAATCACAGTTCTTTTCTCCATCCCTTATTCACATGAGAATTCACCAAGCATTGAAATTGGAAAATCAATTTATCAGCTCAGTGATTTGGAAGGGTGATTGAAGAAATTTTTCTGGGAAGCTCTTTCCAAATGTGTTCTTCCCGTGTCAGAAATTTTTGTTTCTATATGAATTTTTTTTTCCTACTTGTATATATAGGGTCTCAACATCCATATTTGCACAGGGCTGTGTGAGAAAACCCCCTCCTTTTTTCTTAAGCAACAAAAATCAATCTCATGATGCAACTTACACTGTTCATTAACTCAACTTATGGCGCATCCAATCCTTATCCCATTTTCTTTCCCTTTCTTTCCTTTTCTTCTCATTTTCCTACCTAAAGATCGAAATTACATTTCTACACTGTTTGTTACTTCAATTGGACCAAGTATTGAGGCCCAAAAATCCAGGGTTGGGCCCAAATAAATTCTCGGCCCAACATAATGCCTTATTAAGAAAAAGACTCGGTTCGGAGCATGCAAAATTCCTCATTCATGCTTGCACAAGCCACGACCACATGCCATGCCAAATAAATATGCAACTAAGAGTTGAAATAAGCGTGTCCATTGATGAGCCAAAATGAAAGTTCTAAGCATGGGCTAGCATTCCTGTGGGAAAAGAGTACTCTACAAAATATCTAGCAAGCGTGTTCAGCCTTTGCCTAAAGTTCTATGACAGAGTCAACATGAGCCAACGTAAAACCAAAGGAAATTCATACGAGCAAGAAGGATACCCATCGGACAAAAAGCTCTACCCATCTTCTTTTCCATTACAAGCTTGGAAAACTAAGGAGGAAAGCAAGCGGCGCCTCACCCTCATGGGGAGATCCATGCGTCAAACCCTTGGAACCACAAAGGGTTCCTTACCCATGCACCTTGGATAGAAGAATTTCACCAAATTAGATCAAGTAAGAAGAAACGATGAAAAGGGAAAGGAAAAGTTAGACGAAATTAGGGTTCTTCAAGCCTATAAAAGAGAGTTTCTTCTACTCAGAAAATCATCCTCCAGATGACCAAGCTTTGTCAAGCAAATTGGAAATTTTACTCAAGCCACTCAATCTTCTTCCTCGTTTGTTTTCTCCTTTCTCTAAGGAAGAAATCTGTCTAATCTTCCTCTGTTTCACTTTAACCATTTGTTCACTGTAAGAAACTCACGCTTATTTCTCTCTGTTCATGCTAAACTCATGACAGTTTTGCTCTCATGCCACAAGCTCCTCATGCTAAGCCATTAATCAATCTATCATGTTTATTTGGCTATTGGTGAAAAGGACCTGAGAGTGTTTTTCTAGAGTCGCATCAAGCTCTTCAAAAACTCTTTTGGGATTTCTGAACTCTGATACTTGGGAATTTTTGTTACTCATCCCAAACTCAATTGGACCAGGTCCTAGTATGAGTTTAGGAACATGTTTCTTTCCCTTTCATATATTCATTGTTTCTTGAGTTGTGTTATAACTAATTGCTTGTTTAGGTAATCATACGACACTCATAATGTATCAAATGTTATAAATCACACATACGCATATTTGATTTGCTAGTAAGTTATTTTTTGAACATAAAAGATAGAATAATCTACTTTAAATTAATCTAATTTAAATTTAAAATGAGAATGATTCGAATTTTGGTGCAAAAGAATGAACTTACTATTTTGGCCTCAACTAAACTAATCCCCGTTCCTAAAAATAAGTCTTCGTTGTTTAGTATTGTATTGTCATTCAGGCTCATATGCACTACTTACCAACAGTAGGAAAAAAAAAAAACAAATTACATGACTTACTGACCATCATTTTGGAGTGAAGATGAAGAGTGAAAACTTGAAACCAGAAACTGGTGCCGCTCGAAATTAAAAGACAGAAAAGCACGCCAAACTGATACCCAAACTCGGGACACGTGACGTGGCTGAATGTCCCGCCCTCAACTCAAAAGTAAACAAAAAATTGACAACTTGCCAACTCTCCGCTCCTCTCCTCTCCTCTCCTCTCCTCTCCTCCTCTCCTGCTCCCATCCGTGTTATATTGGCTGTCGACCTTCTTTTTCCTTTATTTATTTTCTATTTATTGATTGGTTCCCATGCTCCTTAGAAACTCTCTATAAAAATTACGAACTGTACAAATTCAATATTATGTTCTGAATTCTTCTCTTCCTCCCTTCCCTTGTGCTCAATTTCAATGGCTATTGGTCATCATGTTCGCTTGTGTTTTTGGCTTGCCATTGCCATTATCTCTACCACTTTGGCTCAACCCAACAATTATATCATCCACATGGACGCAACCATGATGCCAAAAGCCTTTGCTGATCACCATTCATGGTACTTGGCCACAGTAAACTCTGCACTGAGCAAGTTTAGGCCAAACACCACCACAACCTCCTCTTCTTCTGCCCTCTCTTCTAAACTTATTTACAGTTATACTCATGTCATAAATGGGTTCAGTGCAAGTCTCTCTCTTTCTGAGCTCGAGGCCATAAAAACCTCTCCAGGCTACATTTCTTCAGTCAAAGACTTGCCAGTAAAACCAGACACAACTCACTCCTTTCAGTTTCTTGGCCTCAGTTCCAAATCTGGAGCTTGGCCGGTTGCAGATTATGGCAAAGATGTCATAATTGGAGTGGTGGACACTGGTGTTTGGCCAGAAAGTGAGAGCTTTAGTGACGATGGAATGTCAGAAATCCCACCAAGATGGAAAGGTGAATGTGAGAGCGGCACCCAATTCAACTCCTCTTTGTGCAACAAAAAGTTGATTGGGGCAAGGTTCTTTAACAAAGGGCTCATTGCCCAAAACCCCAACTTGACCATTTCTGTGAATTCAACAAGGGACACAGATGGGCATGGGACCCACACCTCATCCACAGCAGCTGGAAATTATGTGCCCGGGGCATCTTATTTTGGTTATGCACCGGGCACAGCTAGTGGCATGGCTCCGAAGGCTCACGTGGCCATGTACAAGGCTCTTTGGGAAGAGGGCGCTTTGTCTTCTGATATAATTGCTGCCATTGAGCAAGCGATTATAGACGGTGTGGATGTTTTGTCCTTGTCACTTGGGCTTGATGGGGTTGCTTTGTATGAGGACCCTGTTGCCATAGCCACATTTTCAGCCTTGGAGAAAGGTGTCTTTGTGTCCACATCTGCAGGAAATGAGGGCCCTTTCTTTGGCACCTTGCACAATGGCATCCCATGGGTTCTCACCGTTGCCGCCGGCACAATCGACCGTGATTTTGAAGGAACTGCGCATTTTGGCAACGGAGGCTCCGTCACGGGGTCTACTCTTTTTCCGGGGAATTCATCTTCAACCCAATTCCCACTTGTTTTCCTTGATGCATGTGACAGTCGGAAAAAATTGAAACAGGTGGGGAAGAAGATAGTTGTGTGCCAGGACAGAAATGATTCGTTAGGCAAACAAGTTTATAATGTTTACAACGCAACTGTTGCCGGAGGCCTTTTTATTACCGACAAAACTGACTTGAAGAAGTTCCTCCGAAGCCCATTTCCCACAATCTTTCTCAGTCCAAAGGAAGGCGAATCGATCAAAGATTACATCAACAGCAACTCTCAGCCAACAGCAAGCTTGGAATTTCAAAAGACACTTCTTGGTGCCAAACCAGCACCAGTTACAAGCAGCTACACCTCCAGAGGGCCATCCCCAAGCTTCCCATTTACCTTGAAGCCAGACATTCTGGCTCCAGGGTCATTAATCCTAGCTGCATGGCCTCAAAATACAGCGGTAGCCGTGGTGAACAAAAAATACTTGTTCAGTAATTTTAATCTCTTGTCCGGGACATCCATGGCGTGCCCGCATGCAGCCGGTCTAGCAGCTCTTCTAAAAGCTGCATATCCAAAATGGAGCCCTGCTGCTATTAGATCGGCCATGATGACGACATCAGACACATTGGATAACACTCTCAGCCCCATTAAAGACATTGGTGATGGTTACCAGCCAGCCAGTCCTCTAGCCATGGGGGCAGGTCATGTCAATCCCAACAAAGCCCTTGACCCGGGGCTCATATACGACGCGGACATAGAAGATTACATAAATCTCCTTTGTGCACTGAACTACACCAACAAGCAAATCCAAACCATCACCAAATCAGCCTCGAACAATTGCTCAACTCCTTCCTTGGATCTTAACTATCCTTCTTTCATTGCATTCTTCAACGCAAACGATTCGAAGCCGGATGTACAAACCACTCAAGAATTCCGGAGGACAGTGACCTACATAGGAAAGGGACAGTCGACCTACGTTGCAAGCGTTACACCCTTAAAAGGGTTTGAGGTTGCAGTGGTTCCGAACACATTGAAGTTCAAGGAGGAGGGTGAGAAGCTGAGCTTTGTGCTGAGTATAAAAGGTCCAAGACGAACGAAGGAGACTGTGGCTTTTGGCTATCTAACTTGGGCGGAGAGTGGAGGTGAACATGTGGTGAGAAGCCCCGTCGTGGCCACAAACCTCAGCTCAGAGACGGTGTCGCGGCAGAGCTAACTTGCATGCTCTAGCAAGCATGGGATCATTCCCCTTTGCTATAAATAAATTAAAGTTTATAGTTTATAAATCACATCAGGATCAGGCTAGCTAACAGCAGGTTGGTGTTGTTGTTACTCAAATTAAAGCTGGCAGCTAGCAATTTAAGATTGTTGGGAAAGGTTTTGTGTGGTTGTTAGTCGATGGTAAGCAGCTTTGTTTAATCATACATGATTAATGTACCATATTGAAACTTAGAGCATCCACAATGGGCTTCCTAAACCACCTCGTTAGACAAATTTTAGGGCGGAATTATAAAAATGCAACTCCAACTATGCTCCCTATCTCCCTCCTAAAATAGGGAGTCCTCTAGGAGCTCCTAAATCAAGAGAGAGAAAGAACTCTTAGTGGCTCCTATAATTTAAGAGTAATGAAACTAGTATTTTACATGATGTGGTATATACACATCACATCAGCCGCCACATCATGTGGTATAAAATTGTGGTATAAAAAATGTGGTAAGACTAGTATTATTCATAATTTAATGCTGCTTTATTTAATGAGTATTTCAAACCTTTATTTAATGCTAACTATTTTTTATTTTATTTTTTAATAGAGATTGACCAATCAAAAAAAAAGTTATAGCATTTATGACTCTCCAAATTATGGAGTATGGTTGGAGTTGAAATTTTTTAGAGAGCTCCTAAAATAGCTTTCTTATATTTTTAGCTAAATTTTAGCTAAGAAATAAAGAGCATCATTGTAGATGCTCATTATTTGGAGATTGTCGTATTTATAAAAATAAAAATAAACAGCTCAACTTTATTTGTTTATTTTGGCCGGACACACTATTTAAATGATTAATCATCTAAAAATTAACGTGAATAAGGTTACATGATTATTATCCACAGGACTTGGACAAAAAGTAGTCCTTCTTTTATATAATACAACAATTATTATCAGTACAACTTACAAAAACAAAACTACATAAATTAGCTACAGTGTCTTTGGGTCCGTCTCCATCACATCCCTATAGATCTCTACCGTTAAAATCGGTGCTTCATGAGCTTCTAGTAGTGTTTACTTGGAATTTTAGAAAAACTTGGGGCTATGTGTTGTGTACAACTGTCCAAAAGACTCCGGGTGCGTGGCAACATGAGCCGGAGATTTCTCCAGTTCAGAAAGCTAAGAGGGTGTGAGCCTGGTGCTGAAGCCGGGCATGACATGGTTGTATGAGTACATCAACATTTCACTGTCATCTTGATCTGCTTGAGGTGATGGTAGTGATTTTAGGATGGACCTGTGCCATGACTCATGGGTTAAGAAAGATGCAGGTTTGTGGGAGTTGTTCATGTGGATAATATATGTCTTGTATTCTTCAGCAGTGTTTATTTGCAGCAGCATTGAGAGTAGCAGAGGCAAGATCATGTAGCACAAACCCATCTTTGTAGTTAGGCCTCTTATGGCAGAGGAGATGTGGGAGATGCAAATAACAGAAGGGTTTTGGGAGCTTTATAAATATTTTTTAAAAACATGTTGTTTATTACGGTATATGGTTTAATTAGAAGGTCATGTTCAAGTACATGCACGTGTAATTAATTGGCTTAGGATTTTGGATCAAAGATTTTTACAAAACTCTTTTCTTAAAGTGATTTGGAGATATTCTCTATTATTGAATGGAAATGAAAGACATAACATAAACGTGAAACCTTTCATAATTTTTCTATAATGAGCAATAAACAAAAGTGAGGATTTGGTGATATTCACAATAATTCTTTTCCATAGAACCACATTGTGGGAAAGAGAAGTCGAACACCAGTCCTCGAGTGGCTCTTAACAACTTAAGCTATAAACCCCTTAGATTCTCTATAAATCTTTGTGTTAAGACTCTAACCCTTTAGTTTTTTTTTTCTTTTTATCTGTCTTTTGTTAGGTAATTTGATCACTACGCAGGCTACGCCCAATCAGTTCAAGACATCCACAATATGTTATCTTACTGCCACTACTACATTTTTCAATTTGCTGACGAAGAGAATTTTCGCGCAAAATACATTATAGTCGCACAAATTTTAGCGCGACAGAAACTTCGTCAGATTCCGTCGCGCAAAGATCGTGGAGAAAGACTTTCGTCGCGCAAAGAGACTTTGCGCGAAAATATTGGTCGCTCAAAGTGACTTTGCGACGAAACATATTGGTCGCGCAAAGTGACTTTGCGCGAAAAACTTTATAAATAAAAAATTCCGCTTCCCATTTTTGGTACCTCCCAAATTTTTAGAGTTTTTGACGAATATTAATGTCGCGCAAATATTTGCACGACGAAATATTTTGGTTTTTGACTTTTTGTTTTATTATTTCTTTAATATTAATTTAATTATATTAATTATTTCGAATTTTTAATTTTTAAATTTAATTTAATTGTATGATTTTTTTCGTTACTTTAATTTAAATTGATATTAATTTAATTATATTAATTTAATTCAAATGTTTACTTTTTAAATTTAATTTAATTACTTTAATTTAAATTGACATATTCAAAATAAAATTACATATGAAAAATAGTGATCAAATTATCCAATAAATATATATATATATATACAATATTCAAAATGTACACATAAATTAACAAAGTACAATAAAAAAAAAGGGATAATCTCCCCTAAAATTGTTATACCACAAATCCAACCCAAACTCCAATCCTTCCCCTTTACTCAACCCCAAACCCCACACAAACTCAAAACTAACTCCAAAAACACATATTAATGAAAAAAAATTAAAATTTGGAGAGAATCTACCTTTTGGCAAGATTGAGAGTGAGTGAGAATGAGAGAGAGAAATGAGTGTGAGAGAATTAGAGAAGATAGTGATAGAGAGATGAGAGAGTGAGAGAGAGAGAGAGAGAGAGAGAGAGAGAGAGAGAGAGAGAGAGAGAGATAGTAAAAAGAGAGATGAGAGAGTGAGTGAGAGTGAGAGATAGTGAAGAGAGAGATGATGAGAGATTAAGTGAAAGGAGTGAGTGTGAGAGAAATGGTGGGATTTGGGGAGAGGGAAAGAGAGAGGAGAGGAAAGAGTAGAGAAAGACATTGAGAAAATGGTGGATGAGTTATTTTCATTTTAAAAACCGTATCACTTTGCGCAACGAACGACATTGTTGGTCGCGCAAAGTTTTGCGCGACGAAAAATATTAAAGTATTGGTCGCGCAAAGTTTTGCGCGACGAATATTAGTATATTGGTCTCGCAAAGTCAGAAAAAAATCCCGCCTCCCATTTTTGGTACCCGCCCAAATTTTGAAATTTTTGCACGACGAATATTAGTATATTGGTCGCGCAAAGTCAAAAAAAATCCCGCCTCTCATTTTGGTACCCAAATTTTGAAATTTTTGCACGACGTAAAATACATATTGGTCACGCAAAGTCTAAAAAATTATATAAAAAATTCCCTGTCCCATTTTTGGTACCCACCAAATTTTTTGCGAAAATATATATTGGTCGCGCCAAGTCTAAAAAATATTTTTTTCATCCCGCATCCCATTTTGGTACCCAAATTTTTAGAGTTTTGCGTGACGAATTGTTGGTTGCGCAAACTTTTGAGAGACGAAAAATTGGTTCGTAGCACGATATTTATAAAAATAATTGTTATGAATAATAATTTTTTTTTTTTTACGATTTAAAATATACATAAGGTTAAAGCTACTTAATAAATGTATATACCAATTTCTTAATAAGGAAATAAATAATATATATATATATACACACACCATTCAACGATCCAACCGTCAGACTTGTTTGTATATACTTCAAGATCGTATACCCCAAAAATTGTAAAAAATAAACATTCGGAGACCTAGTAACAGGACAAAAAATTTCAACGGTTCTTAATGAAAAATCATGATTTAACGGTTATTTTAACTCCGATTTTGATGATTTTTTACAGCTACACTCCTTGACCCTATATGAATACAATGAACTAATTCGATCGTCAATTTAAAATATTTACACTAGTGGATACCACAAAATCTTATGTTATATTTAACAAAAGTATAAATAAACTCTTAATTGTTAGTGAATATAATGTTTTGATGGCATACGCATTCAAAAAACTAGTTTCAACGATCCAACCGTCAAACTTATTTGTTTATACTTCGAGATCATATACGCCAAAAATCGCAAAAAATAAACATTCAGAGATCAAGTAACGGGACAAAACTTTTCGACGGTTATAAATGAAAAATCTTGATTCAACGGTTATTTTAACTCCGATTTTGATGATTTTTTACCGCTACACTCCTTTACCCTATATGAATACAATGACTGAATTTGATCTTCAATTTAAAATATTTACACTAGTGGATACCACAAAATCTTATGTTATATTTAACAAAAGTATAAATAAACTCTTAATTGTTAGTGAATATATTGTTTTGATGGCATACGCATTCTACGAAATTAGTTTGAACGATCCAACCGTCAAACTTGTTTGTTTATATATCGAGATCATATACGCCAAAAATCGCAAAAAATAAACATTCAGAGATCAAGTAACGGGACAAAACTTTTCGACGGTTATAAATGAAAAATCATGATTCAACGGTTATTTTAACTCCGATTTTGATGATTTTTTACCGCTACACTCCTTTACTCTATATGAATACAATGACTGAATTTGATCTTCAATTTAAAATATTTACACTAGTGGATACCACAAAATCTTATGTTATATTTAACAAAAGTATAAATAAACTCTTAATTGTTAGTGAATATATTGTTTTGATGGCATACGCATTCTACGAAACTAGTTTGAACAATCCAACCGTCAAACTTGTTTGTTTATACTTCGAGATCATATACGCCAAAAATCGGAAAAAATAAACATTCAGAGATCAAGTAATGGGACAAAACTTTTCGACGGTTATAAATGAAAAATCACGATTTAACGGTTATTTTAACTCCGATTTTGATGATTTTTTATAGCTACACTCTTTGACCCTATATGAATACAATGAACTAATTCGATCGTCAATTTAAAAAATATATTTTCTAATAAAAACCCAATCCAAACAACAATAATATATTTTTCTAACAAAGATTTTAAAAAATAAATTTTTTATTTTATTTATTTTTATAAGGACTTTGCGCGACGAAGTTAATTGTTTCGTCGCGCAAAGTAGCTTTGCGTGACGAATTGTTTTTCGTCGCACAAAGTAGCTTTGCGTGACAATTATTTTTCGTCGCGCAAAGTTACTTAGAGCGACGAATTTTTCTTCGTCGCGCAAAGTTACTTTGAGCGACGAATTATTTTTCGTTGCGCAAAATTTGGTCACGCAAGACTTTGAGCGACGACGTATTGTCGTCACGCAAAAGTTGGTCACACAAAGTCACTTTGAGCGACGAATTATTTTTCGTCGCGCAAAAGTTGGTCGCGCAAGGTTTTTCGCGACGAAGTTTTGAGTTTCGTCGCGCAAAATGTGTTTGCACGACGAATAATTTTTCGTCGCGCAAAATTTGGTCGCGCAAGGGTTATTTTGTAGTAGTGTGCAGCAGTGTATTGCTACCATTTGGTAACATTCTTTAGTAGTCTGTTTCAACCCCAAAATTTGCCATCATTCATAAGCTAGCAAGGGGAACAAGTCAAAATCACTTTTTCGGTAAATTTGGTCTCTAAAAATGGGCCGTTGAAAGGAGGGAAAATGAAGGTGATTTTGTTAGATATTATCTAAATAACCATGGTAATTATCTTAAAAAAATTATTGGAAATTTTATGGCATTTTAATTATTCGAATATATTTCATGCTTGGAAATCAAGAAAAATCAGATAATTTACCTGGAGGGAGTGATGCAATCGGGTGATTTAAGGAGAAAGTTATTGTGCAAATATCATGGGTTGTATGTTTTACCTAGTATTTTACTGTCATGTGTCTTGGGTTTGAACTCAATTGGGCCTTACCAATTATGGGTAGCCAAGTGCTAATTCTAGAATTTGAGGAGGCTTAGCGGATCATCCCAAAATGTCTTGTTTGTAAAATAGAAAAACAAAGTTAGTAAACCGAAATTGTTTGAAATATTAAATATGGGTTAGGTCCGTTGGTAAATACTCTATGTTTTCCTCATTTCACTCGGGTTTAAACTCCATTTCCCATTCAATAAAATAGTTTAGAATGTCGTATTTGTCAAAATAAAAATAACAAAAAATTTGAAATGTGGTTTGGTTTGGTAAGATGGGGAAAGAAATTGCACTGCAACTTTTGCTTTAACCTTTTTTTTGTAGTAGTTTTGATGCTCGAAATGAAATGGGCACAACAAGAATGAGCCGACGTGTAACTAACAACCAACCAGTTGACTCTGGAATTTGGCAATGTCATGATCAAACTGCACCGCCCATTTTCATAAGGTTGCTTTTTCCTTCTGTAAAATATCTTCTATGCTTTGCTCGGTTGAACTTTGGCCGTACAAAAGGAAAATCCTAGAGTGGCGGTCCATTACTATCAAGCTCACCCTTCACTTGGAAGGATGAAACCAATTGGAGAAGCATGCAAAATTTCCAAAAATATATATTTTTTAAACCCAGATAAGTGATCATATATATAAGATTATGATGCATGTGGTTTATTATCTGGCCTTTCTTATATTTAAAACTTGTACATGAAAATAACCAATAATGTAATTGGTGTGCCATAACGTGCCAAATGGCATAAAGTGACTAAATTTTATGTCAACTTTTTTTGAAAGGAACATCTGAACCAGCATGAGGAAAAAACCAAAATGCTCAGGAAATTTCTCCTTTTTTTTTTTTTTTTTTTAAGTGATAGGAACATGATGGGTTCACTCTATTTTTGTTAATCATACTGATATTTACGTCCACTTGCTGCCTTACGCATGCGGTGGTTACCCAATTCACCATATTCCCCCTGTTTTTGCGGGCGGTCCATCCATATAATGATGATGCAGTCATAGAGCAGCCAGCAAGCAACCAAAGAGCAATGCTAACTGGGTCTACTCGCATTAACTTGTAGACTAGTGATCTTATGTTCGAACCCTCATGATACTTTAGTAGCATATGAATGAGAAAACCCCCTCCCTTTAGCGCATCAACATAAAAAACAACCGCAGAGCATCATCAAGATGGCCTTGCCAAACGAAGGATCCTGATCTAGTGACTGAAATGTTAAGGATCACAATGATTAGAATCCGTAAGTTAGGGGAATGTGTATATTTTGAAGTCAAGCCATCCATTATCCATCAAATCCATAAATGTATGGACAATTGGGGCATCAATCATGTATGGAGATGATGAGATCAAGGGTCCCCTACAAATTATAAGATACCAAATGGACAAGTTGGAATAAATCAGATGGTGGTGAGGAATATCTTGATTGGTTCCCATGCTCCTTAAAACTCTCTATAAAAATTAAGAACTGTACAAATTCAATATCGTGTTCTGAATTTTCTCTTCCTCCGTCCCTTGTGCTCAATTTCAATGGCTATTGGTCATCATGGTCGCTTGTGTTTTTGGCTTTCCATTGCCATTATCTCTACCACTTTGGCTCAACCCAACAATTATATCATCCACATGGACTCAACCATGATGCCAAAAGCCTTTGCTGATCACCATTCATGGTACTTGGCCACAGTAATCTCTGCACTGAGCAAGTTTAGGCCAAACACCACCACAACCTCCTCTTCTTCTGCCCTCTCCTCTAAACTTATTTACAGTTATACTCATGTCATAACTGGGTTCAGTGCAAGTCTCTCTCTTTCTGAGCTCGAGGCCTTAAAAACCTCTCCAGGCTACATTTCTTCAGTCAAAGACTTGCCAGTAAAACCAGACACAACTCACTCCTCTCAGTTTCTTGGCCTCAGTTACAAATCTGGAGCTTGGCCGGTTGCAGATTATGGCAAAGATGTCATAATTGGAGTGGTGGACACTGGTGTTTGGCCAGAAAGTGAGAGCTTTAGTGACGATGGAATGTCAGAAATCCCACCAAGATGGAAAGGTGAATGTGAGAGCGGCACCCAATTCAACTCCTCTTTGTGCAACAAAAAGTTGATTGGGGCAAGGTTCTTTAACAAAGGGCTCATTGCGCAGAACCCCAACTTGACCATTTCTGTGAATTCAACAAGGGACACAGATGGGCATGGGACCCACACCTCATCCACAGCAGCTGGAAATTATGTGCCCGGGGCATCTTATTTTGGTTATGCACCGGGCACAGCTAGTGGCATGGCTCCGAAGGCTCACGTGGCCATGTACAAGGCTCTTTGGGAAGAGGGCGCTTTGTCTTCTGATATAATTGCTGCCATTGAGCAAGCGATTATAGACGGTGTGGATGTTTTGTCCTTGTCATTTGGGCTTAATGGGGTTGCTTTGTATGAGGACCCTGTTGCCATAGCCACATTTTCAGCCTTGGAGAAAGGTGTCTTTGTGTCCACATCTGCAGGAAATGAGGGCCCTTTCTTTGGCACCTTGCACAATGGCATCCCATGGGTTCTCACCGTTGCCGCCGGCACAATCGACCGTGATTTTGAAGGAACTGCGCATTTTGGCAACGGAGGCTCCGTCACGGGGTCTACTCTTTTTCCGGGGAATTCATCTTCAACCCAATTCCCAATTGTTTTCCTTGATGCATGTGACAGTTTAAAAAAATTGAAACAGGTGGGGAAGAAGATAGTTGTGTGCCAGGACAGAAATGATTCGTTAGGCAAACAAGTTTATAATGTTAACAACGCAACTGTTGCCGGAGGCCTTTTTATTACCAACAACAATGACTTGGAGCTGTTCCTCCAAAGCTCATTTCCCACAATCTTTCTCAGTCCAAAGGAAGGCGAAGCGATCAAAGATTACATCAACAGCAACTCTCAGCCAACAGCAAGCTTGGAATTTCAAAAGACACTTCTTGGTGCCAAACCAGCACCAGTTACAACAAGCTACACCTCTAGAGGGCCATCCCCCAGCTTCCCATTTACCCTGAAGCCAGACATTCTGGCTCCAGGGTCATTAATCCTAGCTGCATGGCCTCAAAATAACACAATAGCCGTGGTGAACAAAGAAAACTTGTTTGGTAATTTTAATCTATTGTCGGGGACATCCATGGCGTGCCCTCATGCAGCCGGTCTAGCCGCTCTTCTAAAAGCTGCATATCCAAAATGGAGCCCTGCTGCTATTAGATCGGCCATGATGACGACATCAGACACATTGGATAACACTCTCAGCCCCATTAAAGACATTGGTGATGGTTACCAGCCAGCCAGTCCTCTAGCCATGGGAGCAGGTCATGTCAATCCCAACAAAGCCCTCGACCCGGGGCTCATATACGACGTGGACATAGAAGATTACATAAATCTCCTTTGTGCACTGAACTACACCAACAAGCAAATCCAAACCATCACCAAATCAGCCTCGAACAATTGCTCAACTCCTTCCTTGGATCTTAACTATCCTTCTTTCATTGCATTCTTCAACACAAACGATTCGAAGCCGGATGTACAAACCACTCAAGAATTCCGGAGGACAGTGACCTACATAGGAAAGGGACAGTCGACCTACGTTGCAAGCGTTACACCCTTAAAAGGGTTTGAGGTTGCAGTGGTTCCAAACACATTGAAGTTCAAGAAGGAGGGTGAGAAGCTGAGCTTTGTGCTGATTATAAAAGGTCCAAGACGAACGAAGGAGACTATGTCTTTTGGCTATCTAACTTGGGCGGAGAGTGGAGGTGAACATGTGGTGAGAAGCCCCGTCGTGGCCACAAACCTCAGCTCAGAGACGGTGTCGCGGCAGAGCTAACTTGCATGCTCTAGCAAGCATGGGATCATTCCCCTTTGCTATAAATAAATTAAAGTTTATAGTTTATAAATCACATCAGGATCAAGCTAGCTAACAGCACGTTGGTGTTGTTGTTACTCAAATTAAAGCTGGCAGCCAGCAATTTAAGATTGTTGGGAAAGGTTTTGTGTGGTTGATAGTCGATGGTAAGCAGCTTTGTTTAATCATACATGATTAACGTACCATATTGGAACTTGGAAGACATTATTTAGAGATTGTCGTATTGATAAAAATAAAAATAAAAATAAACAGCTCAACTTTATTTGTTTATTTTGGCCAGACACACTATTTAAATGATTAATCATCTAAAAATTAACGTGAATAAGGTTACATGATTATTATCCACAGGACTTGGACAAAAAGTTGTCCTTTTATATAATTCAACAATTATTATCAGTACAACTTACAAAAACAAAATTACATAAATTAGCTACAGTGTCTTTGGGTCCGTCTCCATCACATCCCTATAGATCTCTACCGTTAAAATCGGTGCTTCATGAGCTTCTAGTAGTGTTTACTTGGAATTTTAAAAAAATTCATTTTTCGCAATTAAAAATAGGTCGATGAAAGTGAAATACTACTAAACCAAAGACTAATTAATTAGTAAAAGCATGCATAAGTCTGTATAAACATGTGAAGCTGCCTTTAGCAAAAGGCAGAAGGATAATGTTGGATTGGAAGTGGGTGAAGAATAGAACCTCTTTTTAACATCAAAATTTTTTATTTGAAATGACATGAAAATCATTATGACACCCTTGTATCTTTTCTGGATAACATTTTACTTCGGGTAGATTTTTTTTTTAACCCCTTTTTTTCCCATCTAAAGTTGGGGAAATTTTCAGCCAGGAGGAATATGTAAGTCGTCTGTCATATTAATTCCAGGCTGGGAAATGACTTTTTTTCACTTTTCTTTTTTCAGGGAGTGTTTCCAATAATTGGAGTTGGAACTTGGAAGCAAAGAAAAGATGGGAATGAGAAAGTGACACGACCCATTAGCAACAAGCAAACTCACATGGGATGGGAGTGGGGATTGTCCCAATTTATCTTCATATATCTTTTCTATCTTTTCTTCACTTCGGCTATATATTTACCGCACTATAATTAAAATTGCAGGCTGCGTGAACAAAATTGAACTTTTCAAACCCTTATGAATACATAAGATTTAGTGGATGCATACAAGGGATTTGTAGCTCAAGTCATTAATTAAGATCTCAGTTATCTCTTCACTCGATGTTCTAAGTTTGATTCCCACTTTCTCATAATATTGCTCGTATCAAAAAGATTTGTGGACATAATTCAACGATCGATAGCTTAGCTGTCATATAAATTAAACTGAAAATATAGCCATGCATTTTGCGAACTGGTGGCGACTCAATTTTCAACTGCATCAAATATTTAGAAGGGTTGTTTTTCTTTTTGGAACTTGCCAGGCACCTCTTTTTTGATTGAACAGTTGTAGCTCCATGAAATGCATGCAGTGCTCCAAAGTCATGAAAAAGAGTGCAGCAAATCGAGCCACTATTATTATTATGTAAGAATATGTGGATATCTCTATGGATTTGGATCAGGGGAATCTGTCATGCCGGACAGAATATCCAATCAAATGGCCTATAATGTCCTGAAAATTTCCTTCGCGTTTTTGGGTCCACAAAATTGCATGAGAAAACAAAACCTCTCACAGCTGCGTAGTACTAATACATTTTAAAAGTCTGGAACTTTTGATCCATCATTTTTGTCAGTTATGGCGATAAGTCTCTGCAACCTCTTCCCAAAATTTTAAATTCCAATTAAGTCAACATGATGATCGAACCATATCTCACATCCTGTGGCTGCCCGTTGAAAATGGAAACATGAATGGGCCATGATTTCAAGGACATGTTAGAACGGATGAATGTTGCAATAATGGAGTAATTCAAATATCAGTACAATTATCGCTAGTATAAAATTAAATTTTTAAAAAATATCTTAGTATAAATTACAAATAAAATGAGAAATTATATAATAATACGGAATATGGTCATGTGTTATATCTTGTACACGTGTTATAATATTAGTGAACGATATAGTTTATTTTCTCCCTTTTAAGGAATAGTATCAATAAATATCCACTTATAACACGTGTACAAGAAATACCATATTATCGTACTACCGTAATATTCTATAATTACTCAACAAAAACAATTTTGAAATTTTGCAGTACTTAAATATTTTAACATGGATTTTTTTTGTATCCTTTTTTCACGTATGTTTTGGGGGCTCTGGAAGGAAACCAACCAAGCCAGCATTAATGATTTAGCCCATTGGCAAGTTCATTCAGCCCATGGGTCAAACTCAACCCACATTTATTATTTGGACCTGTTGAACTGGCATGCCCAACAACAACGCGTAGCGGATTGTACAGCCCACGGGCTTTTCTTTTCCTTTCAATTCTGGTCTTAAAATCCTTTGTGGCCTAACATGGTGTGATGTTTTGCCACATTTAAAGATTATCTCTACAAAAATGATATCATTTGATCATTCAATTGAGTTATTGAAATTTTAGTACTTTCTTACTGTGTTCATTGATTTTGTAGGACACAATTGGATGTCAAACAGTTTCAAATTGTCTAATTTTTGTAAGGATGATCTATAAATGAAGACCTAAAAATAGATGGTTTTGATCATTAAAAAACAAATAAAATTATTTGAGGTGTGCTATGGATTGTATTTCACTAATCCAAACCGTCTATTTTGTAGATACTCATTCAAATATCATCTCTACAAAAATCACTTGAATCCGATATCATTTGACCACTCAATTGAATTATTGAAATTTTAGTACTTTCTTTGTTCATTGATTTTGTAAGACACAATTGGATGTCGAAACGATTTCGATTTGTCTAATTTTTTGTAAGGATGATCTATGAATGAAGACCAATCAAATAAAATTATTTGAGGATCCTTTGTATATATATATATATATATATATTTGTGATACAAGCGATGCAATATTGGGGGGAAGGGAATGAATTGAACCTAAGAACTCGAGTGCAAGAGTAAATACTCTTATGATGTGTTTACTAATCAGGAATTGAATTCCACCTACGGAGGATTCCAACATTTACTTTACATCAATGAATTGAAAAGTAGGTGGGCCCACACAAAATTAAGAATTGAATTCCTGATTTTGGAGGAATTCAATTCTTGGGTGGGAGGTGGTATTCTAATTCTTGGAAAACGAACCCATTAAGAATTCATCTTTTTTACCCATTATATCCTCACACAATTTTTAAAATTCTAAATTTGTCATTTACTTTAACCTAACAACGAGGACATTTTAGTACTTAGTAACACTCCTACCTCAATTTCATATGATTTAGTAAACAACTTCAATATGAATCCAAAATCTAACTCCACTCAATCCATATAGTTTAGTAAACAACTTCAATAGGAATCCATCTAATTCTCCTTAATTATTCATCCTCAATTCAATTCCTCTTCATTCAATTACAGATTAGTAAACATGTCATTAATCACTTGAGCTACAAGGACATGATGTTTTGTAATCTTTAACACACTTCTTCTCTCAAAAAAATCATATTTACTTAAACTCATTTTTTACCCCAAAAAATAAGAAGGAAAAAAAAAACTCACACTCCACCTTGCTATCCCAAAAAAGAAAGAACTACAACAAAATACAAACATTCTATTTTTGGTACTAAAACACTTTTCTATTAGTTGAAGGCACCAAAACACACCCGAAAGGCCCAGGCCTTTATGGGCCTTCTCATTTTTCGAGCTGGATTGGGCCGAGGTTTCAAAGCAATCAACTCGAGCATAAGTGGGCTTTTCGGGCCGGGGCACCTATTGCTTTTTGTTATTATTTTATTTTATATTTTGTCTTATTTCCATTCTAAACATTGAAGTAAATGTCTTGTCTTTTTACTTTAATTTATTTTTATATTACTTCATTTACTTAAGTTTACAATGTAAATAAGGAAGTACCCCCTGTTTGGATTCAATAAATAATACTAGAAAATCAAATTCCCAACAAATCAAAAAATGAAAATCCAGTTTAGTATAAGATAAAGTTTATACATATATTGATACCTTAATAAGTCAATGTATACTTTGTATTAAAATCTCATAAAATCGTGTTTGATTATTTAAGTTGTAAGGAATATAACGACCAAAAATATCATTGAAAACATTAGTATTTCAAAAGTTTATTTTTCATACTTATTCAAATTTTGATTAAAACTGTTTTTCAAGTATGATATGTAGTAATATATAAAAAAATTAAAGTAAAAAAATAAGACATTTACTTAAATGTTTAGAATGGAAATAAGGTAATATAAGGGGAAACAGAAAACAACAAGGCAATAAGCGGACTTACTCGGATCGAGCCAAACCAAGTCATGGGTAGGCCTTGTCAGGTCGGGCCGAAGACGGCCTGAAGGGTTCAAAACCTAAGCCCAAGTCTTACCCAACCTTAGAACGGACTGGGCTAAATGGACCTAATCATCAGGTCGGACCAAATTTTAATCCATCAAACTTGATGACCCCTAAATGCATCTCTCTATTTTAGGAAAGTTATTTTGATTCCTTTTTTTCCCTCTTATGCATGTTGGATAGGTAAAATTTTAGAGGTAAATTTGAAATTCATAAATTTGAGGATTTCTAAATATCATTCATTTTGAGAAACTGAGGACTTGGAAATGAAGTCTACAAAAAGCAAAAAGAAGGGGATCCTTATATGAAAATTAAGGAATAACAATGATATGAAAATACTTTCATACAAAGGGAGAAAGTTTAGGATTTGGTGAAATAAAACAAACAAACAAACAAACAAAATTAAGAAAAAGAAAAGTACTGCAATTTACACCACATATAAAAAGACAATCTTTCTTTGTTATGCTTACTATAGCCTTTAATTTTATTTTTCTTCATTATTTGACTACCCTTTCGACATGAACACGCACATATAAAAAGAGTTCCGATTTTATATTTGAAAACACGATAAAGCATTTATAAAAGAAGAAAATGATGAATCTATCAAAGTATTATTCTATATTTGATCTTTTTATGTTCTATATATAGTGCCGAAAAAGAAATCTACTTTAAAGTGGTTTAGGTTCCCCCTAACACACAGCACCTCCTACCAATACAATTCTTGCAATCGTCTCGTGTGTACTTGTTAATTTGCCAATAAAATATCACACTATTATTTTCTTCACTTGTGAAAAAAGTGTGACATACCAAAAGAGAGAGGAAGAAAAATGTCAACAAAGTGTATGCAAAAAAGACTTCAAACGTAGCAACATTTTCCTTTTTGCCCTTTTTAAGCTTTCAAGAACACCCAACCCAATGGCCAATTTCGTGGTCCAATAAATCCCTCAAATTCCTTAAAGCATCTTTTACCCGGGTGATCCGTATCCACTTTTGCAGCCCATCACCCCCCTTTACTCTTTAAGCCTCTTACTATTGGACCAAAAGCATGCTACTGAAAACTTCTATTTCTTCTTCTATTCTATACGCACGTGACACACAGCACGTTCATATTTCCAGTCACGTGCGACGACCGATAAAGGACAACAGCTTAGAAGGGGGCATAATGGTGGTGACTTGTGTCAATCTAGGGTTAGGGTTTTTATTTTTGCTATAAGACGAAAACTAAAAACCAAAACCATTTTACAAGTGCGACAAAGATATTCTACTTCTGATTGATTCTATATTAATTTCTCCTCACTTAACTTTTCCAGACTCTTGAAATAGATCTCCATCTCGCACACTCACACAGTTTTTAATGGTCCCAAATTGCGAATACATTAACAAACGAAGGGTCAAAAAAAGGCCATACGTGTAGCCTGTGGGTTCGGAAATTATGTTTGGTCAAACTTTTATCAAGGCCAAAGAACAGAAGGGGTGAGAGAGAGAGAGAGAGGAGCATGCAATAAATGAAAGAAGGGGAAGGAGAAAGATATAGAAGGGAAGATTCAAAGAAGGGTTTGAAGAAGTTGAAGAGAGAGATACTTAAAGTGGGAAAAGGCAAAGGTTTCTGGTCCAAAGAAGAAGAAGAAGAAGAAGAAGAAGCATAGAAGCATTGATAGAAGCATTGATAGAAACATTTCAAACCCACATTTTTCAGTCAGTTTCTCTAACATTTCGCTTTCATCGAAAACCCCACTTCTTTTTTTTGGTTGTTTGTTTTCATTTTCTTTTTTACTACAACAACACGTCTGTATTTGTATGTTTGTATGTATTTGTTTTTTCCTGCGTGAGCACTGACAGTTTCATGGAAACGAGAAATAGAGATTATAACCTTGATCCAACGACATGATGGCTTTCTTTTCAGTAAATCATAGTATACTTTCTTCTTTCACAATTATAGAGTGCGAGTGAGGACTGATGAGAGATAATAATAATAATTATTACACTGATCATAGTTTGATTTTGAACAACGAATTGTCATGCTGTGTCTGTCAACTGCTTTTTCATTTTTAACCATTATTTACTTACCCTTCATTTTCCTCCTCCTTCTTTTTTTTTTTTTTTTTTTCTTTTTTTTTAAGCCAAGTATTTTAAGGGTCACAGACTCACAGTTGTACGTATGACCCATTAATGGATGGGCTAATCAGAGAAAGCCCTAGAGAAAATTGTCAATGAACCAGACTGTATATCCTCAGCCTTTCTTTCAATGGCAAGAAGCTATCAATACCCTCTCTATCTCTCTCTCTCTCTCTCTCTCTCTCTCTGAGTCTGAGGCATTAATGTAACTGAAACATTCTGGGATAAAGCTCAGAAACTGCAGAGAAGAAGAAGAAGAAAGAAAGGAGAAAAAAGAGATGCGATAATCGAGATCAGTAATAAATTGCACCACCTGAATATCAAGAGATCAGCTAAAACAAAAACATGGCCATTTTTAACTTCAACTTCAAATTTAACATCTTCACTAAAGTTATATATACAGATCAGAGTAGTAGTAGCCGTCGATCACAAACACCCAAACGCACGCACACACATAATACTTTTGATCATCAACAATATCGATCATCTGACTCCATCCCATCAGACCCAAAATACAATCAACCAAGAAAAACTAGAAGGAAAAAAATGTAAAATATCAAAAAGATATAACCTTTCAAAGTTTTGAATGTGGGATTTGATGAGTGAGGAGGAAAGCAAACTAATAATAAGTAGCTCAGCTAACATGCGGAGGGAGGCATGAGATGGAGACCTAAGTCATCTTTTTCCAAAATCAGACGAGCCTTGCTGGCCTCCATCATGCTGGTCCCATGGTTCGAGCCATACTCCTCCGGGTGCAACCGCTTCTTCGAGTGAAGCAGCGGCACCCCAAACAGCTTGGTATTTTTGCACCCATTGCTACTGGGTTGTTGCTGGTCTTCAAGAATAGTCACTGAGCTGCTCTTGGACGTGGTGTTGCTCGGGCTGGAAGAGTTCATAACATGATGGTGGATCGTCGTAGACATGTGAGGGGTTTGCTTAGCATTTGTAGCAGGAGCTGGATAGTACCCAAGAAGCTGGTTGAAATTACTAGGCTTAGTAGCAGTAGCAGCTGGAGCCATGGAATTCGGAGGAGGGTTAGAGAGAAGCAAAGAAGAAGGGTAGGAATTGCTTGGAGCCACAGGCTTGACATGGTTCTGAACAAAGTAGATGATGTCGTTGTAGAGTTTTCTCATGTGGGCTAGCTCTGACATCAGCACGGAGTTGCTCCGCCGCAGCCTCTCATTGTCCTCCGCCAAGCCCGTCACCGACGCATTATTAATATTCATAAAATTATTATTGTTGTTGTTGTGATTGTTAATACCTCCGGTTGGGGATGGGAGAGGTGGTGAGTCCGAGTCACACCAGTTGGGCGGCTCGTCCGAGTCGGAGGGGGAGATGCTGCCACTACTCGGGAAGGGGAAGAAGCTCGGATGATGGTGGCCGTTGATGCCGAGTGGCGAATGCGGGTTGTGGTGGTGGTGGTGGTGGTGGTGGCTGAAACCCACCTGATGAGGCTGAGCTGTCTTTCTTCTATGGATCTCACAGAGCAAATGCTTCTCTCCTTTCTTGAAGAACTCGTTCGCAAACTCCCATCTGTCCGGTACAATCTTCCTAAAACCCTAGAAACCCCAATAACAACAAAACGACTCCGTCAGTGAAAATCAAATAAAACACAGGAACAAAACCAAAAAAAATTGTGTGATGAATTTTATGTATGTTATCACGTACGTAGGTGTTGAGCTGGCGGACGAAGCTGGAGAAGTTGTTGTGCTTGAAGTAGTTGGGGAGGAGGTCCCTGGCGAACTCGGGAGGGCGCCAAACGACGAAGGTGGCGTCGTCCTCTCCCCACGAGACGATGTGGTCGGTGGCTGGATCATCCACGAGCTGGTACGTTTTGGTCAGGAAGGGAGCCGGCACCGACTTGTGCGAGTCCAGGGAAAGCAATATGCCCTCACAATTGTCCATCATGAGAGCCATTGATTTGACAAGAGAAAGAGATCTGAGCTCAGAAGAAGAAATGGAGCTTCTTGTGAGAGAGAGAGTGAGAGAGAGAGAATGAATGTTTGTGTGAGAAAGTTGGGGGATAAAAATGTTGGAGAAAAAGGGGTGGTTTGTGGTGTACTAGTAGTAGCTAGTAGTGTGTTGTGTTTATTTGTTTATTTGTTTTTGTTTCTGTGTTTTTTTTTTTTTGGTTTTTTTAATGAAATAAACTGGGGATATGATATGATATATGATAATATTAAAATTTTGTTTCCCTCCTCGGTTATGTAGTGAGAGAGAATATGTGTCTGTCTGTCTAGGACTGTGAAATAAGGGCCTTTCAAGACAAACCCGTGACCTCTTCTTTCTTTCTCTCTCTCTCTCTCTCTCTCTCTCTCACATACATACTGTCTTTTGTACTGACAATCGATCCCGCGCACACCCACTTAAAAATCACGCACAGGAGGAGGATGGTGCAGTGTCTGTGTACCCTCCCGTCCCATTGTGTGTTGTGAAATGACCATGGTGCCCCTCCCTCCACCTTCCTCTTTTTTTTTCCTTTCATTTATTGATTTTTGTACTCAATAGACACAGTAAAAAACTTGGTCTGGTTGGTTACTTAGAAGCTATACATGTCTATAATTCCTTTTCCTTTTGCTAGGCCTGGACCTGTTTAGAGCCGCCTGTGGTATATACAGTTGTGCAGCTTCTGCTACTGAGCTTCTTCTGCTTCTGAGCTTGTGCTTTGATGTTAGTGGTTTTGTACCATCCCATTTAATGCAACCCAGCCCTCGACAAATAGCATAGCTTTGCATGTAAATGTACAGATCATGTCTAATCATATATTTCGACAAGTGATGTTTTCAGTGTAACCCAAAAGTATGCCCTAAAAAAATAAACTGGGAATATTATGTATTAATTACTCGTGAAACGCTAGGGTATATATGTTGTTCGAAAAAATGCATGGTTATTTGAAGAGAATCTTGGAGGAGAAGCCTAGAAGGGTATGTTGGTCAAAGGAAACATTATATTATTAGTTGGGTTGAGGGCAATGTGAAAAGAAAAAAAAGATTGGAAGAAGAAAGGAAAGGTTTGGGTTGGGGTTCACGTCAAACGAGTGTCCTCTTTTCGATTTGTAAGTTAGCTTTTGTTGTTTATTAAGTCTGAGGCACCAAACCAAAAACACAGTCTCCAATTTCTAATCCCCCATCATTTTCTACTTCTACTATTACTTACTTACTTGTATCTCTCTCCTCTCTCTCTCTAGAGTGCTGGAAGATATAAGGTAAAGGATACATCGAACTACGTGATGGGATTTAAAGCCTGTTTCTTTCTTCTTCATGACGACATTTTCTTCTCCTTCTTCTTCTTCTATTTGGCTTGCTTCTCTCTCTCTCTCTCTCTCTCTCTACCTTTCTTTCTTCTTCTTCTTCTTCTTCTTCTGCTTCTTTTTTTTTTTTTTTTTTTTGGCTGCCCATAATATTCCAATCTTCAATATACCATCAGGGCTAAAGAGACCTAGACATGCTCTATCTGGCCACTACAACCTTTACTCACTAGCTTACAATTCTTCTACCTCTCTCTCTCTCTCCCTCCCTGTGCCAGCCAGCTGCTTTCGTAGTTTGGCTCTTGCTCACTCTCGGCTCGGCTTCTCTGCTGACGTGTCCAGGTGATCCATTGAATTATTGACCCTAAAAGTTTCCATGAATCAACAACTGAAAAGAAAAATAAAATTAATATTTACAGCTTTTCCTCCCTCTATCTCTTTTGTAATGCCCCAAGAAATATTCTTTCTTTTTACACACACTACTCTCTCTCTCTCTTTCTCTCTCTCTCTCTGCACAGACTCTGTGAAAAGGAGTAGGATGGAGGAGGCAAGGCAAAACATATGTTTAATTTTCATCCCATTGAGAATCAAACAATAATGACCTCTGCCACACAACCAAAGTGATTCACTTTTCATTTTCAAAAAAAGAAAAGAAAAAAAAAAGCGCTTATAAATTGATGTGATCTAGATTCTAAAGCCATGTTTTATTTTTTGAATTTTTGAAGTGTGACAATTTAATGTGGGAATTTTGAAGAAGCTAGCTAGATTGCATGAAATTCAATGTAATAATGAAGTGGGCACTAGCAGGAAAAAAAAACACAGAGGTAAAGGATATGGGATTTATTTTGTGATAAGTGAAAGCCTGACTGCAAGGAAGTAGAGGGGTAGGGAGGGAGGGAGTAGGGACACAATCAGATGTTCCAGGGTGCAAAGTGAAAACAATAGGAAAATGATGGCTAATTATTTCACAAAGATACTCAACTGATTATTTTCATTATGGCCTATCATTCTCATTATTGGAAAAACAAAGTTAAACTCATCAAACTGTCCCAACTTCACTTCCCCAACCCCCCTATAATTTCTCACTTTTTACAGTTTTCTCGGCGCTCCCCTCATTTGAAATCGGTGCAAATTTATATTCATCACCATATCATTAATCCTTTTTTTACTTTCAAGATTTTTTTAAAATTTTTAAAACTTAAATTATACAAGTAATATTAAAGGAGGGAGAAAATGGAGAAATACATACTTCTATGTGAAAGCATTACTTTCCAATAACCTCCCTTTCGTTTTCTTTTCTTTTCTTTTCTTTTTAATACAAGCAATATTGAAGGAGGGGGAAATCAAACCTAAAACCTCGAGTGCATAAATAAATACTTTTAACCACTTTAACTAAAAGCCCCTTACATTTGTTTTTAGTTTTGTGGTAATCTCTATTTTGGGCTAGAATGGGCAAGTACCTATGAAAAAAAAAAAAAATCAGTTTTATTAACAAAATATCAAGTATATAAAAAGGCAAATAGACTGGATAGAGAAGGAAAACATCCCTAACGAATATGTAGGTATTAGAAATTAATATTTGCATGTGACACTGGCACACTGCAGAAGTTTATATAATTAAACAAAAAAAAAGGGGGGGAAATTAATATATATAGAAAATAGCATGAAGAAGCAGTGTCCGGCTTCAAGTCCCGATATTCAATAAAAATGGGAAAATTTTAATGGTTTTTTCTCCCTAGCATGAGAAGAAGAACACATCTTCTACTACGTTCTTGGTCCTGCCCTTCTCTTCTCTTCTCTCTCCCAGCTCGGCCCACACATACATCTTAAACCCTGCACTCTTCTGTGAAGACAGCAGAGATCTCTGCACCGTTTCAGCGGCTGACATGGAGAGACAGAAGCAGCTAGCTAGTCCTTTTTATTTTGAAGGGCTTCTGCTTCTGTAGGTGTAACCGCTCTCGTGATTCTTGTTTTGTTTTTTCCTTTGCATAACATATAATTATTACCACCACCCTTTTCCCTTGTTCATGTTACATGCACATTTTTGGGAATTTACCGCATGTGTGTACACATTACCCATCTCTAGCCTCTAGTTTTGCTCCCACCAACCGACCATCAACCCCAACGTACACATTTGATTAATCTCCTACTCATTTTTTCTTTTTTTTTTAAAAATAATTTTTTTTATACAATTGATCTGAACACATGATGTCGTGTGAATGGATAATTGCTCTTAACAACTCGAACTATAAGCCCTTGCAAATTACCCATGCCTAATTAAACTCAATGTGCAAGAAATCATGGGCATGCATGCATGCAGAATCGGCCTAATCCATTAACAAACGTAATTATGTGACCATGATGAAGCGTATAGATTGTTTGTTGATTGAGTAATTAATCAAGCGTGGTAGCAAGGTGAAGTAAAATTAATTATGAAGCAATTTTACCCTTTGTTTGAACAATATAAGACATATATGAGATGAGTTGAGAGGATTGAGAAGGGATGGGTCCACAGAGAGTATGGAAATCTAGAAAAACAAAGGCTGATTTCTTTCACAAGTTGTCAGCAATTCTGGACATGAATCCTTATACGAGCCCACCACCACCATCACTACCAAAATCACACCCACAACCATCCTCTCCTAAACTACAACTCATACCCCCCCAATCTCTCTCTCTCTCTCTCTCTCTCTAGATAGCAATGTGCTGAAGAGCAAGAAGATTCTATTCTAATTTCTAAAACGCTGTGAAAGTGAAACCAAACCCCACCTCCTCTCACATGACCACCGCCGATACCAAACAAAAGAAGAAACTATATAAATTAATTAGTAGGTTAAAAAACACACAGCTTTTTTAATTTTATTAATGAGAGTCTAATTATGATATTTTTATCCAAATACGAGAATTCCAATGCGAGACAACTTAAAACACAGAGCGAATACGGATAAAAACCCACCATATTTAAAATGCCTAAGTGAGTGATTGATACTCATGGGTTCCCTACCCATATACTTTTAACTATTATATTCTTCTTAGAAAACCCTTTCTCCTTCTTTCTAAACTGAAAAACTCAAAGAAAAAGAATCAAAATCTGTATTCTTTTCTATACGACGACAAGCCTACAAGGTTCTTTCTTCTGTCTCTTCTCAATCTCGCACTCTCTTTTGTCTTTCTTTCTGACCCCTTCCCTCCTCCTCTACCTCAATTAACCTTATTTTTTATTATTATATATATAATATGGTTTGTATTGTATGGCATGGATTTGAATTGGGGTCAAAGTAAAAGTGCTCTAGGGTTCGAATCTGCAGGTGCTTGGGGGGCTAGACAGAAACAAAATCAAAGGTCACGAGGGGATTTATATACCACGAGGAAATGGGCATGCCATTTTTCTGAGATCATTAAAGATCAGACAAGATACCCGTTTGTCGTTGGTTCTAGCATGTCCTCATGTTAATTATATGTTTTTTTTTTCTTTTTTGGTTCAATTGACCTTTCTATCCTTAATTCTGGGCTGCTTCTACTTCTAGATCACACATCCTTCTCTTCAGTCACACGGTGCAACCTTCTTCCATAAATGCATGCAGAAAAATGAGGCATGTCTTATTTGTGAATAGTTATTATAGTCCATGAATATATTAATGAAATAATTTACTGCTGAGACTGAGGGATGTGAAATTTGACAAGTGTTAAAACTCATTTTGCTTTAAGGAGGAGCTCCTCCTCAATTTTAAGGAACTAAACTTTTTTTACGAGTAAAATGTCTCGATTGACATTAATTAAGGATGAATAATCCTAGTGATAAAGCAGCAATCAATAGCCCTTATCCTCTTTATATAGTTTCCCTAAAGCTTGTTATCACTTTAGGTGGTACTGACTTTGTGTAAAGGAATTTCATTGTCAAATGAATTCGGTTTGATTTGTTCATGTCCCTAAAATTAATCGCTTAGAACTTCGCACTAAACGATTTCGAATTACCTTAATAAAAATTAGGTTTTGATCCCCAATCTTTGTGCATGAGAAAGTCATATCTATTGGACCCAAATGAAATAATTGAATAGAAGAAGTACTAGTTCTATATGTGTGTATGTCTCTCTCTCTCTCTATATATATACACACACAGACGGATGAAAGGTTAAAAGAATAGTTTAGAGCAATAATTTAGATTTAGTTTCCATGCAAAAGGTTCAATTCTTGAAAAAAGACGTTAAAAAGCAGCTCTACCCAAAGGTTTAAAAAAATGTATAGACTTGCATGGCCTCCATTTTCTTTTTCAACGAATAAAAAAGTTAATTTTAACTCACTTTAGAATTACATTAAAAGGAGAGAAGAACAAGAGTTGTCTTTCATCCACTATCTTTCTCCCTTTCCTTTCCTTTTTTTCTTATCTCTTTTTTCCTTTCCCCTCTTTTCTTTTTTTCTTTCTTTGTTAAAGACGTTCATTCATCTTCTACGTTAAAAAGAGATCCTTCTATAAACGTGTGAGAGGGACTTTATTCAAATAGTCATACATAAATAAGAGTATTTGATAGTATATTCTAAACACACACACACATATATATACACTCTACAAACTCTTGCACATCAAGGTGTTCTTTTAATTTTTTATACAAACCATACTCTAAACATATCTGAATTCTATGGACATGAAGATTCGAACTTGGGTGTAAGGAGACGATGAATTAATCAACTGGCATAATAACTAGCATTTGTTCTTGCTTAGCAAGTTAAAGACAATATAAACATTGATGATGGTGATGTTTCTACATGCATGATATGATATTTGGAGCCTAAGATTCCACTAATAACATACTTTTGAATCGGTGCCATATTATCAACCATGGCCGACCTCGCATGTCTTATAAAGATGGGACCCCAATTAAATAAGTTATAGTACAATCTAATCTATGTATGACCTAAACATGATTAGCCAAAAAAGTATGAGTCACCGAATGTCAAAAAAGAAAGACATATACCACATCATAATATGCACAGAAGAAAAGGGAATGTTAGAATGGTTGGTTTTTTTGTGTGATTTGCAAGTTAGAATAGAATAGAAAGAAAGAAAGAAAGAATTACAAGTAGAGGGGAACATAAAGGCTGTTGGATCACATGCACATCACATTCCTTTTTCATCTTCTCTTCTCTTCTTTTTATACTGTGGTGGCTCATGAACGTTCCTTCATAAAGAAAAGGTCTTTGAAAATTTTGGGCCCCGCAGGGCTCTCAAGGCTGCTGCTGCAAATTACGAATTAATTTTGCTTAAATATATACTTCCTCAATCCAAGGGATTCCCATGAGATGATGAATTAAGCTCATGTGGGGCCCTCCATCATCCTCACCATCATTTCATGCATATACAATAACAAGACCCACTCTCTCTCTCTCTCTCTCTCTCTCTCTCTCTCAGAGTCTCACGTCCATTTACTTACACAAAGCAAAGTGCTTAAAGTGGCATTTTTTCTGCTTCTGATGCCAGCCAATAATGCATCATATAAAAATGGTAAGCCCCCCCACCCCCTTCTCATCATCGAAATCCGGTGAAATTTAATTATTTATATTCAAAATAGCCATATCCATATCCATATCGTAATCGATCATATGGATTCCTCATTGATCGATTGATTATTATGAAGCCATCACAAATTGATCATTGCTTGGCATTTGCATGTGCTAATTTTGTTTCATACAATTTTCTTTTACTTTCTTTTAATTACTACATATATATATTTCCATAATCATACAAATATTATTGCCAACTAATTATCCACTAAGGAAACCCTTTTTTGGCTGCTCAATCATGTCATCAGACATAAAGTTTCTAAACGATCTGATACACAAATCATATTATATCGTGACATAATATATATGTTACACCTAACTTATTGTCATATTATGTCCAATGGTCACCCTCATTTATAACATAAAATTGGAAAGATTAGCTTAGTTTTCTTTGTCGTTAATATTACAACCTTTCTTTGTGGTATGGAGATCTTCCCGATATCATTCAAGATGTTTTGCTAACAGATAGTACTGTATAATTCGAAAAAGAAAAAAAGGAAGATAAGGCAAGGCATGCACAAAATGTGGTTATATTGATTGATTCACCATGCAAATCACACGCCTCAAGTTCAACGCATTGAAGAAGATAAATTAATGTTGATGAGCACTAGAGGTTCTAAGTAGGATCTGAAGAGCTTATGGACAGGGACGTGAAGTTAAGGTGGGTTTCTTCTATTTCTAGGACCACCAACATGTATATTATAAGCTACTGTTTGCCAAAAGTTGAAACCAACATTGGAACAACCTATGTCCATGTGACACACTCAAATTTGGCTTTTATTTGCAGAGAAGGGTGAAATTGTCTCACGTCCCTCCAAACACCATGGGATACGTACAAATATATGAGACAATCTCCTAATGCTTGTGGAACTTTGAACTGTAAAGTGTTCTATTTGGATGACTGATCGAATTGGACGTTGTCTTTTTTTTTTTTTCCTTCTTTCTTTTTCTAAAAAACAAAAAAATATTGAACAACTTTTCTTTCTTTTGGGGGTCTTGGCGGGGGCCATGCATGCACTCATATATTATTTGAAATTATATAGCATTCAACAATTTGGAGGAGAAGAAGAAGAAGAAGAAGAAGAAGTGTTTCTTACGCAGGAGATATGCGAACCTCTTTTTCCCTTGTGCAATTATCTGTCTCATTGGCATTGGGTGTATCGTATCTAGATAACGTTTGATTTAGACGGACCACAATGATCTAATAATGAAACTCAATTGTTAAACCTACTACTTTCTTCATAATTATTACCTTGTTTGAATTCTTTGCTGAAAACAAATTCCAACTCCAAATTTATAAAATCTCACACACCCAAATACAATGGCAAAAAAGGAAAGAAAAAAAAAAGAAGAAGAAAAAAGAAGGATATTATGTATTGAAGATATATATGGCGATCAGAAAAGCTCATGGATTCACTTTAGAATGAAATGGGATCGATGGAATAACTTTTGACTGTGAGAGAATATAAAGCTGGAGCCCCAAATATACTTTCACTAACATACGAACGTCTGGTGAAAAGAAGGCAAAGAGATACAAAGTGGAATGAAGCCATGAAAAGGCTGGGCAAAGTCCCCACAATAGAAACAAGAAATAAAAGAAAGTGAACCAAAATAAAATCCACAGCTTTATAGGGAATAAGGAGGAGGAGGGGTTGGAATGATTGAACTGATCAGGTAAAGTTTCAATCTTGATACTCTTCCTCAATTCAATAAATAAATAAATATGGAAATTAATTCATATGTAATAAACCCATCTAGGCTAATTCATTCATTCATTCACGGACTTTTAGGAAATTAAAAGAGAGAGAGAAAGAGAGAGAGAGGTCATGTTGATGTAGTTAATTAGGGAGAAAGAAAAAAAAGGCAAAAAAAAAAGTGCATGAGCTTGAGTATGACAGGACTTATAGTTCGGCTGGGGTTTGCGGTGGTGGAAGTGGAGGTGGAAATAATAATGATAATAGAAATAATAATAGCAATAATAATGGAGTTGCTAGTTGCAATTTGGTAGAGAGAGAGAGAGAGAGAGAGAGAGAGAGAGAGAGAGATAATAGTTTTACAATCATGGGGGAAGCATATTCACTTTCCTCTTTGTCATCACTTTCTAAGGCATGATTAGAAAAAAGTTGATCAATCTTCTCCCTCCCTCCACCAAAAGCAACTTCAATTTCCCTCCCTTCACTTTTCTCTAACACCAACCCAAAACTATTACCTTCCTCCCCAAGATTGATACCATATTATAATATTCGGGTGGAAAATTGTATTCATTGAATTTAAAGGTAAATTATTAGATCATGGGCTACTTTTCTTAGGCTAACTGGCTTGGCTCAGCTACTTTTCTTAATCTCCTTGTGGGTTGCGTATCATAGAAATCCAGCTACAAGGTTTCTTGGCCCTGTTTGGAGGGCTGGAAAGAAAAGAAATTAACAAGAAAATGGGCCAGACGTTATCATGTCCCATTGCAGGCCAGTTCAGTTGCTTTAATAGGCCCATGAACATGCTCTCCTCTAGCTCTTAACGGGTCGCCGTGTCAAACCAGTTCATACAACATTTTTTCAGTTCTCACCCACAAATGCGTTTAGCAGGTGGAGTATACAAGAGAGGTGTTAGAGCCTTGCACGTTACATACTGTATTGTTCAGCAAACATAGCTAATTGCTTGTACAAGAAAGCAACATAACAATTATCTCAACTCTCAAGTCATTGTGTCACAAGCAATAATTGACCAATCAAATGCAGCTACGTAATACAATCCTGCTCATACGGTTCATGAATCATGAATGGTTCACTTCACAGTTGGCTAACCACTCTCCAACTTTTCGAGTTCCTAAATTTGACACCCCATACAAGTTATTGCACCAAAGAAGACACAAATCAAATTACGTAACAATCTCAGACTCAAATCAAATCATATATAGAAATGGCATGTCGCCAATTTACATTATGAAGAAAACTAGTATGCTTTAAACATCAGCAGCTACAGAATATCTAAGATTTAGGTTCAAAGGAGCCCTTTTGGGAGGTTCAAAAGGAAGGTTCAATTGATTGATGTTCGTTCAGTAAGTCGAAACAAAGTATTTCAGAATTCATATAGAAATAAACATATATAAGAGTATAAGAATATTTAGAATCATGCTACTATTCACAAAACGGCTAATGCCAATGCAGCTCTTTGCTCTTAAGCCCCATTTTTGGATGGCCAAATAATGGCAGTCTTGTGCTCAAGCGAGCAATCATCAGATGACAACAACAATGCATATGACTTAAGACATATGACTTCGACATGAAAATAAGAACTTTGACGCATAATGCGTTACAAATATACCTCCATGCCGATAAACTTAGAGGACTGACACAGAGGACAAAGGCTAAGCTTACTTTCACAATCTTTACACAGGCAAAGATGCTTACAAGGTAATAGAAGCATGCAGACTTCATTGACTCTGCAGGCCTTGCAAGTCATCATCTCTTTCACGTCATTGTTCTCCTTGCAAAACATATCAAAATTGAGGGTACGGCCATTGCAGCAAGAAGCTGTATCATCTACCTCACTGTCACCACATCCTTCTTTACTATCTCTACTTTGAGCATATACATGCTGAAGACTGAACCTTAGAGATGATATCATGTTTTCGTTGCGCCTGGCTAGTTGTTGCCAAGCACCTGCTTCAACAGTCAACTGTTCCATTCGTTCTTCAAGCTCCATATTCTTCTTGTTAATGCTCTCCACTTCTGCTTCTTTCTCTCGCAGCTTCTGAAGGACTTTTTCTTCTACAACCGAGAGAGTCTGAAGTTGGGTAGCTTGGACCTTCTCCAGGATATTTTGCCGCAATCGGTCACCCTATAAATAGGAAAAAAGATATTTAAATTTAGTTCAGAAGAATTATAAAAATGTTGTCGTTCCTAGTAAGTAAACACGTGCACATGAAAAGCAACCACCAGAAAGCAATGGTGACCCACAGCAAGCCAAAAGTGAAAGGGCCAACACAGAAATCCCAGAGAGATTCCTTAAGGAAAAAAGAAGTTGCAAGATTTACTAGAATAAGAAAACTACATCTTTATCCATTTCAATAACTTATTTCTTGCCAAAACAACAGCTGTCAACCCTCAAGCATCGAGAAGTAAAAAAGAAACATACATCCAAACTCTCTGGGAGTATCTCCTACACAAGCAACATAAATATAGCATAACGTAGTTCCCAAACCATCCTAAAAGATGGCATCGAAGTGAGACAGACAAAACCCCCCACAAGGAATCTAACAAGCAAAAGAGGACTTAACGATGAACATACAGAACTAAACTTTCCTTCACACCATCACATCTTCTACGTCCATAAGCACCATTGGCAACAAATCATCTTTGAAGGACTCACCAGTATAAATAGACATTAACCACAAGGATCCTCCATCAAAATGGAATACTTGCAATATTAGACAAATATCAGGTTTTTGCAAAATCTAGCTCAGTTTAATTAATTCAGCCTCCCATTGTTAAATTAATGATTCCAATTTATTCAATACAGTTCACAGTTGGATTGTATCTACATCGGTGCAAAGGAAGAATCAAAATTGTCAAACTACGGTTGGGCAAAGATATTTATTATTAAAAGATCTGCCATAAATTTAGTAACACATGGCAGATCTTTTGGTTATATATATCGTGACGAACATCATACTCCAAATGGACACAAACATTATCCGTGATGTTCAACCGTCAAATGTATTTGATAAGTTGGATAATCTTTTGAGTAGCATCTTGAATTGAATTACATGACACAGACTCTAATCATAATGACCTTAAATGTAAAAAGACATTCCATAACTGCAGATTAGATTATTATGCTACACCTATATGCTTTGGGTTTTGAACACTGTTGAAATATTACTTAGCCAATAGGATTTAGATTAAACTTAACAACGTATCACACCATACATATCATTAATTGAAAATCAATCCATGCTTTTAAAGAATGAAATCATTCGAAACGAAATCCGTGAAACTGCGATAAAAACTTTAGATGTTCAAACCAACACATAACCCAACAAACATGACATGATCAGGCAAACAATGACACAATCCCACTATAAACATATATGAAACTGGGAGACCAGTTATGAGCAGATTTAGTAAACCATGCTCTTATAAACACTAAATAGTAAATCCTTTTGCAACCATGTAAATCAGTTCCTACAATATATTCAACAAAGCACCAAGATAAGGTCTTTGCAAAAGAAACCAGACCTGAGCCTTGAGGAACCTATCAATCTCAGCATCCTGTCGTTGTAGCTCATGATCCAGGTCATCCCCGATGAGTGACAGCAATGCCGAGTCCCCGGTAGAAGCCATTCTAGTATTGTCAAGGGACAAACCCAAGCCCGTGGAGACTGATCTCGGTTGCAGTAACTCAACAGACGATATCTGTGAGTTGTTCTCCAAGAAATCCTGTTCCTTGAGTTTTTTCCTTTTGGATTCGAAGCCATATTGCCATTGCAAATCAGCTCCATTATCACTGCCGTCTGTTGCAGCGACTGGACCGGGTGCAAACCCTACTACATGAACTAAAAAAATTCCGCTAATTTTAGGTAATGTTGCACAAGCTGAAGGTTAAAGAAAAGATATAAGGCCCTTGCTAAGACAATTAGGGAAAGATAAGAAAAATAAAGCCTTAATTAATTAAAGTCTCGCGCTTTCTGCAGTTTAGTTCCTAAAAGATGATAAATTTAGCTCAAATTCGCAGCAAGAAGATCACTTTTTCAATGAATTTTCAATTTCTGAGCTATAGTTTGTTACAAATTCTCGGCAGCCAAACGGAGAATATAATAAAAAGAAAAAAAGAAAAAAGAAAAGAGGAGGAAAGAGAAATTACAGGGTGGAACATAAGGGGGATGCTGCGAGTGATCTTGTAAAGTGCTGGGGTCGTAATAGGCCATCGCCGGCGTCATATGACCGTCGATTGTGTACAAATTTCTACAACAAAAATGTGAAGAAAAAAAAAAGAAGCTTAAAAAAAAAAGAAATGAAAAAATTATTATTAGAGGAATTTGAAGAAGAAGAAGAAAATTACCTGAAAGACTTAGAAGATTGTTGTTGTTGTTGGGGTTGGTAGTGCTGTTGAAAGTGGTGTTGAGGAAGAGCCATAACTCATGAAGCTGAGAGAGTCTGAGACACGCACAAATTTCAGAATTAAATTGATCCTCCTGAGGCAGAGAGAGAGAGAGAGAGAGAGAGAAGGGGAGGGAGGGGGTTACTTGTGTCATATGCACAACTGGCGAGCTGGCCGTGGGAAGATTCCATCTTTAATTTTTATCGCTTGTCCTCATTAATATTTTTATTATTTATCATCAATTTGCAATTCGTGGGCAACTTCGTAAATTTAGCACATTTTACCAGCGAGGGGAAGGACCTTTCGCGGTAGTTGACTTGACTCCTACATTAGTTGGACCTCTGTACCGGGCTGGCGGTCCAATATGGGCGACTCATTCATGGGCCTGATAATCGTTTTCCAGCCCGGTCCATGTTTTGCACCCACAAAAGGTATAAAACTTAGTTCTATTCTATAAATTATCATTATTTTTTAATGAAATTTGATTTAGTGAGACGGGATTGTAGCTCAAGTGATTAAGAATAGTTATCCATGCACTTGAGGTTATGTATTCGAATCCCCTTCCCCCAATGTCGGTGTGATAGTAAAAAATCAAAATTTTCTCTTGGGAATGGGCATGGACAATGTCTATTGCAATGACTAGTTTCATCATGGATTTTATCCCATTTTTGACTTAATTTGTCAAACACATGATTTCATAAATAAATGTGGTAGATCAGTATTCAGCGGATAGAAAATGCTGGCCAGTTTTCGGTGCCAAAATTCGGCATACCATCATCACCACATGGTGGAGATGCTTTTGAAACCCTTTGCACTTGCTATAAATCTTATTATATATTTCATTATATAAAAGTTTAAAACAAAACAATTATCTAATCACAATTACAGAACCACCTAACCCTAATGAATGAGATTTGCATTATTGAGAATAAATATATAATTTCTTACTTTTACAAAAGAAAAAAAAAAGAAAAGAAAAAGAAAAAGAAAAGAAAGATAAATAAACAAGAGACAAGGTAATATGACTACCCAATATCGTAAAAATACAACCTGTAATCAACACTCTCCGGGCACTCGGGCAGCACAAAAGGCCCAAAACCGCGTTTTCTCACTCTCTGCCCGGTATGCCCGTACAACTCTGGAACTTGCCCGCTGAGTTGGCCACTACTTGTTGTTTTCTTTCAGTCTTCAACGAAAAGAAACAAAGAAAGAATAAAAAATTATAATTTATGTGCGCCTCCTCCTTTTCTGTCAATCAACTAGTGGTGCAATTCTTGAGCGAGATTGGAACGTTGAGCTTTTTGGGATCGAAAGTTACAGAACACTGAATTCGCCTGTTGAATTTTGGCTTCACCAGCTTGCCCAACACGTAGGCTCGAGATCGAATCACGAAGTTCAATTGCAGAGGCACTGGCAGCGCCGTCGTCCCTGTTGAGGTGCTCATGCTCGCGCCACTGCCATACAGCGGAATTTTATTGCCGATCACTGACACAGAGATCGATCTCTGGCTCTTTCTCGACTGATAAAACTTTTTAATCTGCAGAACCCAATTGAGATTAACAATGCAATTGATGAAAGTTCAAAACGTTTTTGCTTTTAGCGATGGAAACTGAGAGTCGATGGACTTACAGTTCCAGAGGCTATGGTGATTTGGGAGTAGGATAGATCTAGGGGTTTTGGCGAGACGTGCATTCCGAAGAATGTGCCAGTGTTGCGAAATGTGAACTTCACTGTCGAATTGACTGAGATCATATCAGTGGCCACACCAGTAGCATCCGAGCCAGCTTGAATCTTGAACTGTTCGAACGTAACACTCTGCAATTAAACAAAATTAACGCGAATTAGTAACGATCCAGAAATTCAATTATCGAAATGGAGCTTCAGGACGAGATAATCCAACCAACCTTCATGGTGATCTTGGGTTTCATGGGCTTACTGGCACCCCAGAGAATCAGAGAGAACATAGAGAACAAGAGGAAGAAGCCGAGGACGAAAGCGGGAAAATAGCAGCGGCGAGGAAAGCCCTTGGACCCCTCTTCGCCTTCCAGAAGGCCTTCCTCTTCGATCACGGCCTGCTCCTTCCACGGCTTCTGACCCTTCCGGTGTTGGCGCGACCCGTCGTTGGGGTTGATCTTTCTGGATCCGGGTTTCAGGGACCCGGAGAAGCGGGTGGAGGAGGACTCGCGGGAGTGGCGGCCGACGGAGGAGTGAGAGTGGGGCGGGGAGCCGACGGGGCTGAGCACGGGGGTGGACTGAAACGACGTCGTGGTCTTCTCGCCGTCGTGCGAGTCACGTGAGGGGCTCTGGACGTAGTAGACTGGGCGGCGCGGAGATCTGGTGGGGGACGACGCCGCGAGGCTCGTGACCTCCGAGTCGGTCTTGGCGTGCATTGTGTTTGTTTGGGTCGTCGTCTTCAATTGCCGTGCTGTAATGGAGGGGGGTGCTCTGAAAAAGGAGAGTGTAGATGGGGGTGGTATGATTAGGATTTAAGAACGGGGGGTTTGAGTTAAGGTGGGGAGTTGGAGTAATATTATACCTTACTGAAATGGAGAGGAAGACAAAAGTGCTGATTTTAATTTTTAATTAGTGGGTAAATGTTTGTGCTTGTGTTTGGTGGGTGTGTGTGGGAGAAAAGTTTTGGGTAGACGAAACAGCGAGGAACTTAATTAACTGACAGACATATCACAGTTGGCACCGCGCGCCTATGATGCCAAATTAAATATTAAGTCTATGTTATTATAAATCGATAAATTAAAATAAATATAAATATATGTAATTAATATCTAACCCACATTTACAATGCTCTTAACCAACCCGTCTATCCTTTGTTAAATTGAGAAGTCTTATGTAGTTGGTGTTATTTATGTGAAAGCTTTGTTAAACAGAAAATTAGAATGTAAATGTGGGCTCCATATAAACATGTGAATCCATGTGAAGAAAAACAAGTCCTGGTGCATATATATTTGTTATAATATGATCAAGAGATGTAATGCGTCCGCGGTAGCTAACAAAGGTGATCTAATCCATGCGTTATATTTGTTATTTATTGAGTTATTGTTTGTATGGGAAATTTAATTTAGACTTGAAAAATGTTTCAACGTATAATAAAGGACCATTTGGTTCGCGAATTAAATTTTGTGGAAGTGAACTTCTCATGTTTAATTCAACGAGAAGGGAATGAAGGATGTAATCCTATTTAACAGTTATGTTTAATAGGCCATCTTTAAGACTATCTCCAACTAAGGCCCAATATCCAATTGAGATTTAATCGGGCTTAACATTTAGAAAACCTACACACATAAATATAATAGAAATTTAGTTATATACTCAATTTTAGACATAGTCTTATAAAGAAACCATATACTATTTAAAAACTATAAACATACCCAAAAAAAACCCCAAAATTGACAGTTGTTAATTTTTTTTTTTTAATTTAATAGCTGTTTTTTAGTTTATTTGTGTGTGTTAAATACCTATATTGTCATTGTATTATGGATTTGAGAGAGAAAAATCTGATCTGCCCAGATCTGCTAAAAAAATATATCTGCACAGATCTGCCAAAAACCCAGATCTGCAAAAAAACCAAATCTGCCAAAAAACCCAAATTAGATTTATTTTCTCTTTTCTTATTGGTGCTTTCTCTACAAGATAAGCTTCTATTAAAGCTCAATCTCAGGTCCAACTATATTCTTCATCTTTAATATACAATTTTCAATATTTCACCTTTGATTTCTTATTCTAAATTCATGCTTCTATTGATATTTTTTTTTTCTTCGGATTGTTCAAGACCTCGAACGAACATTGATCAAATGCTCTTAGCTCTACTCCTCTTCGTCATGTTGTCGTCGTCGTTGTTGTCATCATTGTCGTCGTCATTGTTTGATTTGGACTTGAGATTTTTGATCTTTTGCTTCAATTATTTGTTTCTCTTCGGATTTTAGTTGAATTTCAAAATGAATTTTAAGATTTGATGATCGATTTATCTTTTATTACTATTTCAGTTATGAATCTTATTTTTGTTTAACAATGTACTTCTATGACAGAGTATTAACAATGTATTTCTATTACAGAGTATTAATAACGTACTTCTATGACATAATAGTATTAACAATTTGGGCTCAACTTGTTTTGAGTTGGTCTGATTTGTTCTTTTTCATCTTTTCTTTGTTGGACATGTATTAGAAATAGCAACATAACAAGCATTAATCAACATGATAACAAACTAGCAGTGTTATTACCCTAGACTGGAACTTTACAGGGTTAGACATGCATTAGAAATAGGATGTTATAAGAAACTAGCAGTGTTATTATCCTAAACTGGAACATTACATGGGGTAAACATGCATTAGAAATAGGATTTCATAAGAAACTAACAATGTTATCACCCTAAACTGGAACATTACAGGGGGTAGACATGCATTATAAATAGGATTTTATAGGAAACTAGCAGTATTATTACCCTAGACTGGAACATTACAGCAATTAATCAACATAACAGTAAATTAGCAATGTTATTACCCTATTATTACCTTAGACTGGAACATTACAGCTATTAATCAACATGACAGTAAACTAGCAATGTTATTACCTTAGACTAAAACATTATAAAGGTATACATGCATTAGAAATAAAATGTCATAGGAAATTAGAAGTGTTATTACCATAGACTGGAACATTACAGGGGTAGACATACATTAGAAATAGGATGTCATAGGAAAATAGTAGTGTTATTACCGTTGGAATATTACAGTCATTAATCAACATGACAACAAACTAGCAGTGTTATTACCCTAGACCAGAGGCGAAGCCACATTGGGACCAGTGTGGTCACGGACCCCCACTCAAGTTTTTATATATTTTAAAAGTAATATACTGTTATTTATTTCTATATGCATATTATTTCAAATACTTAACGTTTTGATATGTACCCACATGTATTGTGGCGGATCTATTAAGGCACAATGAGGTGCTTCAAATTGCTTCTTTGCTCAGTTGGTGGGGGTACACTCCAACTGTATAGATTACCTTATTTCAATTTTTAGCATTTAAATAAATGTCTTTGTCTTATTACTTTCATTTATTTTTATATTGCTCAATTTACTTAAGTTTACAATGTAAATAAGGAAGTACTCCATATTTGATTCAAATAAAAATACTAGAAAATTAAATTCCCACCAAATCAAAACATGAAAAATCGGTTTTAGTACAAAATATGATTTATGCTAAAAATGATGGTTCATTAAGTTAATATATACTTTATACTAAAATCCCATAAAATCAAGTTTTCTTATTTGATGTGTAAGGTATAAAAGCCGCCAAAAATTATCTTCAGAAAATGATTATTTCGAAAAACCATTTTTCATACTTAGTCAATATTTTTACATAAAACATTTTTTCATGTATGATATGAATGTATGAAGGGACCTAAGGTTTTTTTTTAGTTTGTGAAATTTTGATTTTTTCTTTCTATTGGGTTTAATGGGGGAAAAAAGGTTTAAAGATATTTGCTAAATCGCTACTCTTACAATTTTTCTTGCTTAAAAAATATTTGTCTATCCCTTTGTCGAGGACAATTATGATTGCAACTAATAAACAATATAATTCTTGACATATGTAATATATATATACTATTTTTCGTATGTATTGTGAGTTCGAACTTTTGATTCTTTATAATTTGTAAGAAACCCCCACACACATGAAATCCTGGCTTTGCCATTGCCCTAGACTGGAACATTACAACCATTAATCAACATGACAGTAAAGGTGTGGAATATTACAGTCATTAATCAACATGACACATTAATGAAGCTATGGTTTTCAAGATGTTTTGTTTGTACTTTGTAATTAATTGTTTGGTTTTTTTATAAAATTGGGCTGGGTTTGTTTTGGGCGCGATTTAAATTTTTTGCGTTTGACTTCTTGTTTTAAGTTGATCAATGGCAATTACGTAATTTATAAAAACTTAAACACCAATTTCTTATGTAGTAAATGAGTTTCACGTGTGTTTCTAAAGTGCATTCCATGTGAGGTTTTTTTTAAATAATTTCAACCCCTATTTTGGGTATATTAGTGAAGCTCCCTAAATATAATTGAGAACTAATTATGTCTAATAGGCCATCTTTAAGACTATCTCCAACTACGGCCCAAGATCCAATTGAGATTTAGTCAGGCTTAACATTTAGGAAACCTACAAGGATGCTTTTTCACATGCAAAATCCATTTTATTCAACCCGAAAACAAAACCCCATTTTAAGAAAGTTATAAAAATTGGAACAGTTTCGGGACTTGAAAGATGGTGAACCATGTATAATACATGAGTGAGACGAAGCTAGAGAAAACTATGGTGGAGGCCCGCAACAATACCGAAGTGCAAATTGTTCGTATGACTTGGGTATAAGGGTGAAAGACTAATCGAATCGTCTACTAGTTGGTTCCCTCCTAAGCTTCCCTCAAGATAGCTAGAGTCTGAGAACAAGTTTTATCGGATAAAATTAATGATTAGAGGCATCGAGGGCCCTCGACTGAATCTTAAACTTTAAATCAGTATGATGACGCTACTTCTTTGTTGAGCCGAGCCGAACTATGAAATGGAGATCTACAAATGGGCCATTTTTGGTAAGCATATATTGGAATTAGTTTCATTAAGGAAAAAAAAAAGGAATTAATTTTTTTTTTCTTTCGCTTGGAAATAGGAATTAGTTCATATTGGGACAACAATTAGAAACTTAACGCATGCCAACGACGTCGTTTTTAGAATCTTCCCGGCTTTTGTTTCTGACCATGTGCCAAGTGGTGGAGGTGATGTCATTTTTTAAAATGAATGATGGTATTTTGGGAATTAATTTTTATTTATTAAAGGTTCATATCTGCTTCTTTTGAAAGAACCTAGAGTTTGCTTTTAAAAGCTGTTGTCAAAAGCGCTATCGCTTTTAAAATAATCGGGATATTTTATTTTTACTAAACACCTTAAACTGCTTAACCTTAAAGTGAAACAGATTTTTGGTCAAAAAAAAAATTCCCAATTGGGACCTAAAACCCTAGCAAAATCTCATAGCGTTACGCCATCAAAGTTGTGCGTTTCGGTTAAGCTGTCCGGGATATACCAAAACGCCAGTAGCGATCTCTTTGCCAAAATTCCAATCTAACCCATCGGCATTCTCAATGGATGTGGTGGTGGCTTCGTCGTCGATCGAAGCAGGCATCGGCTGCTGGGACCTGCACACCGGTGCCGAGCAGCTCCGCTACAAGCTCTGCGCCTCTCCGCCTCACGGCCTTGTCTGCGTCGGTCAACGGTTCCTCGCCTCGTCTCAGCTCCGCGAGCCCTCCGCCTCCGGCTCTGTCCACTACTGGTCTTGGTCTAAGGTCCTTCCTTTCTTATGCATCCAAGCTATTCAATGAATTGCCTCTGTTAATAGCTAGCATTGTTGTTAAAACTTTGAAATTTGGATATGCAGCCTCAAGTTGATGTTAAGAGCTTCCCAGCAGAGCAAATCAAGCCGCTCGCTGCTAACAGTGAGGGCACGTATATTGTTGGCGGAGGTTTATCTGGGAATATCTATTTGTGGGAGGTTAATTTTCTTAAGCTTTCTAATTTCTCTTTTTCAGAACAATTTTAGTTCAATTTTGTTTTTGTTTTTTTGCCTTCGAATGCTTATAGGCATCGTTTTTGTCCGTTTTAGGTTGCTAGTGGTAGACTGCTTAAGAAATGGCATGCTCACTACAGAGCTGTCAGTTGCTTGGTATTTTCAGATGATGACTCTCTTCTAATTTCGGGGTCGGAGGATGGAGGCATTAGAGTTTGGTCCCTTTTATTGTAATCACTTCTTATCTTCACCTTTTTATGTACTTATACAATGTCAGTTGTTAATTGTGCACTGAAAATGGCTATATATCTTTTTATTGAATCTTTTTTTTTTCCAGAATATTCGATGATTTTCGAAGGCAACAGCGAAGCCAACTATATGAGCATAATTTTAAAGAGCACACTCTATGTGTAACAGATGTCGTCACAGGATATGGTGGAGGCAATGCCATTATCGTGTCTGCGTCACTGGATCGCACATGTAATGTAGGGCATGCTCTTTAGTAATTTATAACCTGTATTTGGTATACTAATAATGTTTTGTCAAAACAGAATGATTGTATGCTCAACAATGATGGCTAAGGAAATTAAAATGGGGTCTGGGTAACTATAAGAGAATGATTCACGAATTCACCATTCATGTGTGGATTGTTTCTCTTGATACATTGATTTTCTACTTTTTCAAATGCTTAGGATTATTGTGTTGGTTTTTTGTAGTATGTACTTCTTATAAGTCCCACAATATCCTTTTCATGTCTTGTGCATATTATCGTAATGATGCATTCTTCTTCATCCCCCAAAAACAAAAAGTCATGCATTCTTGTAAATACTATATTTGACATTTTTCTCCATCTATTGTGTTTGATTTTGATTTGGATGTACATTTTCTTAGGTTTGGAGTATATCGAAAGAGAAACTCTTGAGAAAGATTGTTTTCCCCACAATAGTTGATGCAATTGCACTGGATCCTGGTGAACATGTCTTCTTTGCCGGTGGTAGAGATGGCAAGATATACGTAGCTGCACTTAATGCTGAAAGCACATCTGACAGCAAGTATGGGTTGCATATCATCAATTGTTTCTCAAATCACAGGTTCCTCTCTTTTCCTATAGTGAACCATTTCATGCACTTACGGATATCCCAATACGTAGTTTTCTTTTATTCCTATGATTTTTCTTCAATTACACGCCTCTTAACTTTTTACTGTGTTATTTTCCTTTTTCAAAGTATGGTATACCTGCCAAATATTGCTACATTTTTTCTAAGAATCCTGCATTCATTCATTCAGTTGTGACAGGCTTTGCATTTCTGGTAATATCAGCGTACTATAAATTAGAGCGAGGAACTTTTTAAAAAATATATTTGTAATGAGCTAACCTCCTTTATCTCACAACTTTATATTTTAATTTTTCAACAGCAATACTGTAACTTGCTTAGTGTACAGTATTTCTGGAAATTGTTTAATTTCTGGATCGGAGGATGGTGTGATTCGAGTTTGGGATGCTAAATCTCATAACATTGTCCGTGTGTTCAAACATGCAAAAGGTAATCTCAATGCTATGCTAATTATTGCTTTCTTGCTTGCATTAGGGTTTTTTTTTTCGGTAAAGCTTGCATTAGCTTTACTATGTTTCATTTTACACGTTTTATTATGACTTTTAAATCACTGTTGTCTGTATTTATGCCATGTCCTAACAATTTGAGTTGCCTAATGAACTATGGCATCACACACCATCTTTGTTTTTAACCCATAGCGAATATGTAGTCTTTTAATTTTTTTTAGCTTGAATATTCTCTCCTAGTACATTTGAAATTTGACTTTCTTAGTTATTTATGTTCAATCTACCAGTTTTTCTTTATTTTTTTAGTATATTTGCATGAAATTTTCACTGTATAATGCAGGTCCAGTGAACAATATTCTAGTCATTAGACAGCAACTTTCTCAGATGAATTTGCAATCTTCCTCCAGAAGGCAGGGTTCATCATTGCCGCCTCCACTGGAAAAGTATCCAATAGTTGAAGACCCAACAGACCTTAAGGCTGTCATTGGTCGCCAGGCTACATGCAGTAATTCTACAGAAGCATTGTACCTCAGGTCTGATGTGATTAATGGCCAAATCAAAGAGCTTCAGGTATTTTATGGCTTCATAAATATTCTTAATACACTTTTTATAGGCATTTCTAAAGTGTGGGGGTGCTTATGCGTGGGTACACGCACCATATTTCTAACAATGTTTCTTAATCATTCAACCACTGGAATTGAATGACATATCTTCATGGATGTCAAACCTTAACTTGAACCTTTTTTTTTTGCCTTCATTTTCAGCAACAAGGTTCTGCCTCAGCCGAAATGGAGATCGAGAGACTCAAGCATGATTATGAAAGATCAATACAAACGGTTCAGCAGTGGAAGAAAATGTACGACAACTTGCATCAGTTCTGTGTAAATGAGCTTTTGGATGGTGATCAAGTAGGAATCCCAAATGGAAATGCCGCCTGAAAATAGGTACCCGATAGCTTCCAATCCGTAATTGGTTACAAGATGCACCACCGTTTGTTCTTGTTTTGTCTTTGTGATCAGTTTCCATATTCTTAAATTTTTGTCTCTCTTTTCCTTTTTCCTCCTTCTTGGTTGACTAAACAAATTATTCTGTGAAAGGTTAGTTAAGAGATGAGATTGCATATCCTTTTGAGTTCTGATTCATATTCCTTGTATCAGTAAGAGAACTGTTAAGTGGTAACTTTTACTTATGAATTGTTGAGTTCTGATTCAAATGAAAGACGAGTATCTCTTTACAGGTAAGGATGCAATCAGTATTCTTATGTATTGTGAAAAAACCCAAACTCATTTGATTTGTGTTTAATGCAAAAAAATAAAAATAAAAAATTAAAAAATCATGATTGATGTCATCTGAAGAAGCCAATAAATTTGAGTGTTGCTATTTCTTACCTCGTCCTATTTCCTCCACACACCTTATCTTCCCATGGACACGGGGACACGGAAACGCAACATGGCAACACAAAATCTCAAAAAACTAGGACATTTACACGGCAATTAAAATAGTAATAAATTCTAATAAAATTCTAATAGTATATACTTATATATATTTTAAAAAAATTCATGCTCAGTATTTTAATGTCATAATACCATAAAAATAAATTCATACTCATTTGAGTTAACTTAGCATTACTCATCTTTCCCTAAACAAAATAAAGAATGATACACATATTCATGATTCATCATAATTCAAATTTCACACAGTTTTCGTATGTCTATCATCTTCAAAATAAGAAAATCAATTTCCCACTTCATAAAATAAGAATCTAGTTTGCATAAATAAATAAATAAATAAATATATAAAAGAAACAAAGTGAATGAATTATCCACTCAAAAAGATGCTTTTCCCACGACCAAATTGCTATCAATGTCCTTAATCAACTAAAAATATCAGCTCAACATATTTAAAAAATATATTGTTTACATTTTAAGCCTACTTTTTAAAAATATTTTAAATATGTCCTCATATTTTCAATAATTATGTTTTGACCCCAGTTGTTATTTTATAATTTTCAAAATGATCCCTGCCGTGTCTTGACTTCAGTTAACTGTGTCTAAAAGTGTCTTGATCGTGTCCAAAACGTGTTTGATTTACAGACCTTAGAAAAGCTAGGCTTAATTTTAATTTTAATTTTAGTGAAAACTGCTTTGAGAAATAAATAAAATAAAATAAGTGGGTTACGTAAGTAGAAGGTTTTTCCCTAAGTTCTTATATGTTATTTTACAAAAAGATAAATTTGTCCTTAAATTTTGAAGATAAAGTAGGTAGAAAAATAGAACATTTGGTGGAAATAACAGTACTCATAAATTTAGAGGGATATTATAACACAAACTCCGATGCGTGCAAAGTCCAATACTTGGTGTTTTTGACAGAAACCAGCCCGTGAGATCACCAAGCGTGTCATGACGCAGAGACCTCCAAAGATGCAAAACCTTGAGCAACAGTAAATTAAGTCTGCTCTGCCTCCGCTGGACCAAAGTCCTTCTCCACCCCCTTTTCCTTCAAAAGACTGAGTGGCCACCATTTTGAAAATGAAGAGACACCAAACTTGGAACCCAAACAAGCGCACAAGATGCTCTTTGACTGTCTGATTTGCCCAATTGGTGCTGCCACAAAACTGCAAAACCATCCAATCTGAAATAATGAAAATTATGAAAATCATGCAGAGAGAGAGAGAGAGAGAGAGAGATGAAATAGGGGACCATTTCTCATTAAATTAATATAATTTTTTATTCATTTATAATATGCAATAAGTTATTTTTCTTCTCCTCACAGTGTCTGCTCGCGATTCCCAATGGAGGAAGGAAGGTAAAGGCTAAAGAAAGTGGGAGAAGCAAAGAAGAATTATTGGGAAAAATATGTCTGTTTGCTTGCTGGGTTTGGTGGTATTATAATATCGCTAGCTAGGTACAAGTATTATAAATGTGGCTGTGGGGAAGAAGATAAGGAACCAGTGATAATGCGAAGTTAAAAATCCCACCCAACAGCAAGATCTCTCTCCTTTAGATCCCCTTCTTTTTATCCAATCCGAACCTCTTCTTACACACAACATGTCTCTTTATTCATGTCTCTTGCCAAAAAAATAACTATTATTATATTCCTATTAATGGCGGTACCAGTTTTCATCATCTCCTACTACCAATTAGTCGTACGTGTTCACGCGTTACTGATCGTAACAAAACCTTTTATTCATTGCTTATGTGCTCACGCGCGACTGACTGTCACTGACCGAGCGAAATACAAGCATTTACATTCCTCTTGATGATCATCCCATGGTAGTAGAGGGTGCATGGTAAGTTCGTTAGCACATGAACCAGGTGGTTGGCATCAGAAAAACCTGATCCGTCTCGAAAAGCGTACCAAGCAATAAGAGAAGAGAAGACGAGTTTTAGGCTGGACCGCACCACACAATAATATTGAGCCTTAATGATATCATATCATTATCATATCGTATCGTATACATGATATGAGCTAAATATTTATCTAGGACTCTCCAATTGGACCATTGGCAGAGGCCAGAGGGCCACAACCACCATCATCAAAACGGCATCGTATTCCACCGCCAGCCAGGAAAGGAAAGGAAAGGAAAGGGAAGGAATGTATCTGTCATTTCTAGGGGTCTGGTGAGATTTCTGACACCTGTCATGTGATTGTGGGGGCTTCAGCCTTCTTAAAAGACAGTGAATTTTATTTATTTTTATATTATAACAAAAAATAAAATAAAAAAATGATTCATGCACCACCAAAAGCACTTATTGTACTAGCGCTTCTTCAAACCGTCCGTGGATCTGAACCCTTCACATTCACTTGTCGATTTTGGTGTATGGAAAACCTGTGAAATGGTGAGAATCACTGAAATTAAAACGACCGACTTCTGCATTTGAGTGCTAGCTTTGGCCCACTTGTTAATTTAAAGGTCCAGATAGAAATGATAGGCAGCATGCTCCAGTGTGATGCTCTTCCAAATCCAGGTAGCAATAATCATACACGAATTTTTTTTAACTTTTTTGTTTTGTTTTAATCTCTACCGAAAGAAGAGATTGTTTCCCAATAAAGAAATGAACCAAAATTCAAGGCAAGAAAAGGAAAAAGATCAACAGCTTTGTCATTATAAAAGATTGACCACAAAATTACAGTTGCAACATATACAATGTTAGTATTTTATATGACCTGTGTTTTGTAAAAGGAATTGAGGGGAGGACTTGGATTGCTGCTCCTGTTTTCGGGTTTAAGGATTTGTATTACAATCACGTGAATAGAGAGATAGAGACAACGAATATGAACTTAATTAGTATAGCTAAAAATTTGAAGTAACAATAACCACACTCTAATTTAACTTCATTTTGTAAGTTCGTAAGGATTATAAAAATATTCAATTTCGCAAGTCCAAGAAACTAAAATTGGAGTGTATTTATAGTGCTCCCATAGGACTGGTGGTCTGCTCCGGATATCACTATTTTATTGAATTGTTTTCTTCCTTCTTCTTTCCAAACCTTTGTGTGCATTACTTCTGATAAAACCCCACTCTTTTATTTTCTTCCCCATCCCTCTGCACCTCCATCAACACTGCTTTCCGTCAGCCTTCAAGCCTACTTCCCCTTCCCTTTCTTCTCTCAAAACTCTTATTAAACTTCTCTGTTCTCGGATTCTTCTACTTCAAAATATATTATAATAAGCTCAAAATATACAAGCTTAAGCTTAACTAGCCTATATTTAGCAATATGGATATTGTCCAGTTAAAATCAGAGGAGCAGATGGAGATGATGATGATGATGCAAATGGACAAAATCTCAGAGCTCTGCGGAGCCTACAACGACGTCTCAGACCTTCCCCCATCTGATCACACTTTCTCTACCATCACCACCACAACAAGTCCCAATAGCATCACTTCTAACACCTCCATGCCCCATTACACCGACCAACAAAACCCACAAAACATCCCCTCGCCAAATTCCCAGTCCTTTCTAAACCTCCCAACAATCCCATCAACCATCTCCTTCTCCAACACCACAAACCTAACTGACCAAACATCCAATTCCTCAAATGGGTTCCTACCATCTTCCCAAAAACGCACCTCCATGGCAGCCATGAGAGAAATGATATTCAGAATTGCAGCCATGCAGCCAATCCACATCGACCCAGAATCCGTGAAGCCACCAAAGAGAAGAAACGTCAAGATTTCTAAGGACCCTCAGAGCGTGGCGGCTCGCCACAGGAGGGAGAGGATCAGCGAGAGAATCAGAATTCTGCAGAGACTTGTGCCTGGCGGGACGAAAATGGACACGGCCTCCATGTTAGACGAGGCCATTCACTATGTCAAATTCTTGAAGTCTCAGTTCAAACGCTGGAGAGAGCCTGCGGCTGATAGGCCTACTGGGATTGGGTTCCCTGTGGCCATGTCTAGCGGGAGCTATGGCCTCCATTCAGTGGCTAAAGCTTACCAGGCTTCTTGCCATGAGAATGTGCAGCATTTTGGAGATGCTTGAATTTGATTTAAATTAGTGTAGTGACTGTTGATTAATTGTTTGATTACGGGGTTGTAAATTAGGAGCATGCATGGCTAATATGATCTTAATTTTAAGCTTAATTAATGTAATCCCATGTTTCTATTGCTATTAATTAAATAATCATCACATGATCCCTTGAAGATTTTTTTTTTTTTTTACTTTTAAAAATATGTACTTGGCATATGGTCCTTTGGGAACATAGGAAAACGTACTATAATGTAATCTTCGTGCGTTGACAGGCCTAGGAAGAAACTATGTATCTTTTGTGTGCCTGCCCAGGAAAAAATATATATCTCAGCTCAGCTGGTTCATAATAAATTAATAACAAGGGAAATAATGTTGATGGAGCTGCGTGTGCAATAAAATGGTTGGGTGGGGACAAAATATTGTTGGCACGCGAAAGTTCAATGCCTTTGCATTTTCGTGGCGACACCTGTTCATACATATATATATATATATATATATATATATATATTCCTAGCAAAATAAAACTATTTTTTTGTATCATCTTAATATATCATATCTCCTATTATATTATTATGCGAATATCTTCCATCAAAGTTATGGAAAGGCGTCAAGACTAATATTAGTACATCCTTATTCCTCAGAGAGGACTAGAGCAAGAATAATACTACTCTTACCACATTTATATACTATATCTCTATATTATCTTATGTGGCAGTTGAGGTTGACAACCACATCAATTAAAATTATTTAATATTTTCTTTTCTTTTATGATTTATTCTAGTATTTATTTTTCTAATTATCTTAATTAAAATACACTTCATTGATTTAATTGATGTAGCATATAATATGAGCATGCCACATCATGTGGTATAAAAATGTGAAATAAAAATGTGGTAAGTGTAGTATTACTCTTAGACTAATATGGATGTTGTTATCTAACTTGGATAATGAAGGAATATTCATAAAAAGTTGATGACTAATACTCATCCCTCATAATTCCACTATTTTCAAGATCTATGTGATATGAATGTCATTTTAATCATATCTTAAACAAATTATATAGATTAATAGTCTTAAGTTCGAATCCTCATAACACTATGGTAATGTGTTTGAAACCTCACTTTCCCTGTAATTTAGACTATTACTCGTACTTTAAAAAAATTAAAAAACTCCTAAATCCTAATCTTGGAATTTTTGTGAAAAAATTACCTAATCTTGGAATTTTTGTGAAAAAATTATCTCCGAGTCGTGATGATAGAGATTGCATGAGAAGTCCACGTGAAGGTCTCTGACATAACGGTGGTGGGTATAGGTATAGCTTTTACGATTAGGCAAAGTGATAATGTTGTTGTTTTCGCTACCGCCACCTCACCACCTCCCAACCCTTCTCTCTCCTGGCTAACACGTGAACCCTATCCCACCTGGCACTACACCGTGGATCTTACTGCCAACAGTGCATTCTTTTCTTTACTTTTTTACATTTTTTTTCCCTTCTCCTTGTCGTGTATCATCATAATGATGATCAATTCAAAACTCTATTGTTTTGCTGCTTGCATTTGGACATACATACACGACACCTGGACTGGAGGCCTCCTAGGGCTATGAACTGTATTCTGGGAACTTCTACACCGTTCTAATTATAGAGTTGTTATCTTTCTGTTTTTTTGGTATGAGACGTGCCGTAAGGATCAACCTCAAGGTTTGTCTCTTAATTTCTTGAAAGAATTCAACCCAAAATATAAACAAAACAAAAATATATTCAATGGTTAAAGATGGCGATGACAGCAAAGTTGAGATTTGAGAGGTGGTGGAAAAAACCAGAGGCATCGAATGTCGATCGCTTTGTTTATTGTTGCATATTTGAAGGGGTAGGTTTGCTTCCCAAATGAGGATCTAATGAGAGAAGTGCTAATGTCTCAAGGATCAAAACCCATTTATTCCTTACATCCCCAAACCAAATCTAATGCAAAATATCTAAGAGAAATACAAAACAACAACGAGAGAAAGAAGCTAGATATAAGATAGACATGGTAACCAATATAATAAATAAGAATGGTCAAACAAACAATCATCAGAAGACCCATGTGAGACATATGGCCAAGGTCCCAACATATCCTCATCATCAAGGTCTTCTTCAATGGGTTAAGAGGTGTGTCCCCTTGTCCTCTGAATCCAGAGCACATACCGTTCCAAACGCACAAGTTCTTTGCATCTCTTCACGCTTACTTCACACAACCAGACAACAATGACGACTCTTGGTTCTATTTATAACCCCTTACAAGCAAAAACGTGAATCTCGTTTCAATTTCATTTATAGTCGGATTGTGATCCTTCGCTGATGATCAATTTATTTAAACAACACATCTCACTGAAAAGTTTCCGGCTCAAGATTGATTGCTTGTTTTTGGGTTTGATCTTTGATGTGATGTGAAGGGGTGGATTGGGTTGTTAATTGTTATTATTAAGTCGTGTTAACGTTGGGGGTGAGCTTAGATAAATTAATGGAGTGAAGAGTGTAGAATAATAAGATAGGGTAAGGCCAACCAAATGAGTAAAGGCTAATGGCTAGACGACAAGAAATGGGATTAAGACATGTTGGTTGGTCGGATTAGATTTTGTAGGAGGCCGTCTAGGACAGTGACGGAGGGTCACACACAAATCCCTTGGCCCAATATTCTACCGTCTGTCCTTTTTTATGGGTGGGATGTATTTTCCAACACAAAACACCACATCGAATTTTAGCAACTTTCCTATCAAATTTTGTCCCAGTTCTGCTTCTAGAAGCATGGATAGTCCCCCCACCTCACTCCACCCCTTCATTTATTATTGGCATTTGCTAGACCGACATCAATTGCAAGGTCAAAGAAGGGTCAAAAGAGCTTCACATGTAAATGTTTGTGGGCGCAATTTCAAATCAGAATGATTTAGCAATGAGTCATACTATAATATATGACTCTTAAGTGAGATTTTATCTCTTAATTGTCAGATTAAGCTAACCAATTTGATTCAACAGTTAATATATAGTACTTCATCTAAAGACTATATATAAGGCCGTCATGATAGAATTCTTGTATAGTATCGTGTTATTAGTTGCATTTAGAATATACTTTTGGATTGGGCTGACCCAATAAAGGCCCAATGTGTTTTTTAGGGAAATGAAAGACCACAGCCTTCTATTTTGATTTTATGGGCTTCTTCTTGTCAGTCTTCAAAAACAAAATTCATAGAAAAATCCATAATTTAAAAATGAAAAATATCTCTCTCTAGAAGACTCTAGTTCAAAGTCAAGATTCCCTAAATTCGGAACGTTGTCAATTTTAATAGGTTGGAAAATCTTATAAGAGTAGTATTTTATTTTGTGACAAACAATCCTTCAGAAAATAGACATTTAATGGTAATTGAAAGAGTTCTGATAATATAATTTTCTCTGAATCTAAAATAGAATACGCCTACAAAAGACGCACGTTTAGCCGTGGACTAATCCAATTGACCAGCTAAGCTAAGTTGGGTTTGCTTAATATTTTCTAAACTTAGACATGAATTAAGGTCTAATAATTCTCATCTCCAACTCATGTATTGCAGGGTCTAAATACCAATCCAGGCAATAAGTCGGGATATATTCCGTCTGTTGTTTTGCCTCCACTGAAACGAGTGGAGCCCACGGAAAGAGGAAAAAGCAGCCCACGTGAGGAGAGATAATGTTGGACCCGCCACTTGTGTAATTCCAAGCCACATGTTTTGTTTTTGACAGAGGTGATGTTCTGGCGTTTGAAATCCAATGGCAAGAATTTGTTTGCGTTCAATTTTTTTATAATCTATACTTTGCCGCCACCTCTCATCAAGCAGCCATGGTTTTTTGTTTTTTGTTTTCTGACTAAATCTTACTTTAAAACAAAATTCAACGGTCAAAATATTAATTAATCTAACCCAAATATCATATATCCACTTATTTGTTTATATTTATGAATTTAAATTTTGTTTTCGAAACTTGAATTTTTTTAGATTAGAATGTTCAGAAAAATAAATCATGATGTTATAAACAAAATTCACATTAGGAAAATTAATGACAATAATAATAATTAATTAAGGGTTAATCATTCTTAAACCATTTAACAAAGTTGCATACTCAAATTTTGAGTTTGACTGATTGGAGAAAAAAATTGTTTGAGTCCGAATAATATATGAATATTTGTATTTTGAAGGAGAAAAATTTAGATTTAGCCTCATTTGGGTTGGAGGTGGCCTTAGAAGGGCCACATGTCATTACTATAAATATAATTCTTTGATTTCTAAATTTAATTAATTAGGGTCAAGATCAAGCGTACGCATGCAATGATCAATGATTTGGTTTGACCTTTTATTTTATACTAGCATCTCTGCTAGAGGTTTAAAAAAAAAATTATTTTAGAATTAAAAAAGATTATGGGTAGTTGTGTTCCATAAAAATATGATTCATTATATGTTTTTTTCTTTTAAATTTAATATATAAAAAAGTGTGAATTTACCATAGTATCCTCATTTAATTAATAATTTCAATTCTTAATGTTTGCATTAACCAATGACATTTTCTGGTATTTTGAATGTTTTATCATTCTCTGCATTTTGCTTTATATATACATATACTACTATTTTGTAATGGCCTATTATTTTAAAATTAAAAAAGATAATTGGTAGTTGTGTTCCATAAAAATAAGATCCATTATCTAATTTTTCTTTTAATTTTAAATTTTTTTAATATAAAAAAATGTGAATTTACCATAGTATCATCATTTAATTAATAATTTCAATTCTTGATGCTAGATCATTCTGTTATTGTAATGGCCTATTATGACTAGTAAATTTTTTTGGCTGAATTATGAATGCAATTTCAAAATTTATCCAAAAAAAAAAAAAACCCAAATGCATACATGGCTTAGTGGCATCTTCTATCCATATCATTTATTTTATTTTAAGGAAAATGCTTGTCTTCGGGAAGTAGGAACTCCGACTTTCTTGCCAATTATAGTTTGATATATATGTAGAATTTTTTTTATTTTTTGATAAATTATTTTTGTATGTGTGATGTGCAAGAAATAGGAATGCCTCATTTTAGGGAAATAGGGAAGCAATGTCCTTATTTTAAGAATAATGCTATTTCCACCTCCTGTCCATATTTTCTCACCCACCTTATCTTCTCACCCACCATGTAAATTTGAAAGAACACAAACTTATCTTTCCACCCACCATTATTCCTAAAATACCCTTTAATTATTAATTTTAGTAAATTCTCTTTGCTAATCATTAGTAATTTTATTTATATAAAAAAAACAGTAATTGTATTTTCATATTTTCCATTACAATTAAAAAATTCTTCAATTTGCCCATCCCCACTTAAGTCTCAACCTCCCCCCGCGACCCAAACCTCTCTTCCTTAAAAAATATAAACCCTCAAAACCCAAATAGAACCCATTGTATTTTGATTCCCATGATCATGAATGGTTCCTTTGCTTCTCTCTCTGATATTCAAAATAAACTGTTAATTTTATCTCATTTCCAATTATTTCTCTCAATCAGGAATTCCTTTTTATCTTTTGAGTTCTGACACCTATAGACATGGTTGAAGGTTCTATTGTTTTTGGAAGAATGAAGTATATTAGGTCTGATTTGAAAACAAATTAGCCAAGTAGAAAAAACTAAAGATTCTGAATTCTAGTTCGGAAGGAAAAAGAAAAGGGATTAGATTTCAATATGGCATGAAACTAGACAATAAAAATGGATATTTGAGTTTCAGAGTTTGGGCGGGTTCTTTTCATCTTTTCTGAAGAAAGAAGCGGGACATTAGGTTCCCTTTGTTTTATTTTCCTCAAGTAAAAGTGGACAGGTGTCCTTCTTTTCTAACCCTTAGATTGAATTTTAATGATGTGTCAAGCTTATATTAATAAATAGAGAGTTTTAAATTTGTCCTTAAAAGTCATTTTGTAAAGGGAAAAATTTATTTTTAAAATTTTGAAAATAAAGTGGATGGAAAAATAGAATAGGTGGATGAAATTATAAAACAAGCACCCTATCATTTAATTATCCGTCAACGAATTCTTTAAATCGCGTAATATTTCATAGTCATTTGGTCTGCTATCAAGGGTCCACGTACAGGCTGCAGTGCGCTCACTCCAGCCCATTTCAAGATTTAAAGTGACTAGACTTTGGTGCAAATTTTACAAAGTTGTCCCTACTCCCACAAATGTTTTAGCACATGTTGTCTGTTGGGTTGCTTTTTGTCTTTTAATCTAATAAACCAATCAAATTTTGCTACTTCTACGTCTTTTGCCTTCTCTTTTTCTCTTTTTCGACCTTTTCTCTTCTACTTATTTTCTCTTGTGCTGCATTTCTCTTCATTTTTTTTGTTTCTCTCTGCTTTATTTCTCTATTTTTTTCTTGTTCTTTGTATTTGGCTTATTTTCTCTTTTGCTTCGTTCTCTTCTTTTCTTTGTGTGAATCATTGTTTGTCCCCCTCTATCTCTCTTACTCTTACCGCTCCTTCTCTCACTAACTCTCTCAACTTTACCTTTCCTGACCCTCCCTCTCTCTCAACTCTCACGGCCACTCTCTCTCTCTCTCTCTCTCTCCATGTGTTTTAACATTTAAGTTCTGGTTGTTAAATTTTAATTGTTAGGGTTATTTAGGGTTTGGTTGTTAAATTTTTGGAATTTTTTCTTATGCTATTTGAAAGAAAAGTTGCTTCTCCGCTTGAGGTTCCACTCAAAACATCAGGGTGAGGTTCTCTACTTCTCAAGGTCAGAAAGGGGAGAGAAAAGGAGAAAGGGTTTGTATTATTTATAAAAAAATATGATGATTTTTAGTTTTTAAATATTTTAAAAGATGTTATGTTATTATTATTATTTTTTTACTTGGAGTCCCAAAGCCAAGAAAAATATTAGCCTACCCCTGACAAAATTTCTAGGTCTAACCATTGTCTGCTATTCTCCTAATTAATTATGTAAAAAATTAAGGTGTTTTTAATTTGAATCTGGTACTTAACTACAATCTGATGACCTGGACAAACCTTGCACCTTGCAAACGTTTGATACTTAACTATAATCAGGCCATAAAAAGTGATCCATGCAGAATGATAAAGATAAGAAATCTTTTTTTATCAGCCATATTACGGTAAGATATAAATGTAATTTCTAAGTCATCAATTAATCTAGGTCTACCAGTTCCAAATCAGCCCAGCTAAGCTTTATACCATGAAACCGCAACGACAATAACTATTAGTTTTTTTTTAATATATATAAAAAGCTTGTTAATTACTCCAAATTTCCAATATGCCACCCATTAAAGCAACTTACCATCCTCTCACCTACATAATTTTTATTTTTATTTGTTCCAATGGTTGGCAGATTGTTATATGATATATGCATCATTGGACAAGCATATATATAATTTCCTACATTTGTATTGTTTGTAGTTGAGACATCGACATAACGCAGCGAGCAGCTCATCATTTCTCCTTTGCTTCCAAGCCATATTACTACATGGAGGATCCCAAGGAAACTGTCTGTCAAAGCTACTTTTTTCTGAAGCCTGAAGAAGCAAGTTTCCTTGAGCTCCTTTACCTCCTATGTTCATCTGATGTAGGAAAAAGAAGATTCATCGAGATCGAGTGCTCGGAAGAGGACGTGCACAAGGTCACAGAGGTTAGGCGCAGGTGGGTAATCTTCATCTCTGTTGTGCTGCAATGGAGCTTGCTTTTCTTCAGAGACCCCTTGGCTCGGATTGGGGACGTGTTCGACAAGTGGCTAAATGTTATATCAGCCAACGGTGGATTGCTCATGTTCTTCATAAACCGGCTAAAAGGTAATTAAGCTCTAATTAATTTTCTTATAATAATATTAATATCCTTAATTCTTTGTATCAGTCACCAGCTATCTATATGGGTGGATCATGGATAGAATATGTTTATGATGCTTAATGACAGTTTGTGCATGCATGCGGGAGGTTTGTAATTGTTTTTCTGAAAAAAGAAAAACGGACATCATTAAAACCTTTCCGTTTTTAGCTACAAGGGTTTTTACTTGACTTGATGGGAGCTTCATTGTGGACTAAACTTCCCTCAGTTGATTCAAAGGATGATTAAAATGGTTAAGAGTAGTTATTCTTAGGTCATGTGTTCGAATCTCCCTCCTTCAGTATCAAAGGATGATTAAAATGGTTAAGAGTAGTTATTCTTAAGTCATATGTTTGAATCTCCCTCTTTCAGTATCATATGACCACACACAAAAAAAAAAAAAAAGACCATTGAGAGATTTTTACTGGTCAGTAATACAGCCAAAATGGTGAATGACCATATAGCTCAAGAATTAAAACACACAACAAAACATTAATTTAATTATGACAACCAGACCAGATAGAGGGAATTAATTATGTGATTATGTTGCTAATTCTGCTGTTTAATTTATAATTAAATGAGTAAAACGGGCGGGAGTGCAGGAAAGGTGGTGAAGCCAGATTCATTAACATCCGAATTATCGGTGGTGGGAAATGTCGATTGGCGAATTGAATTGGACGTCAACATCAAACCTGAGGATGCAAGATACAAAGGGGCACTGTCCATGATGGCTGCTAAATGGTCGTACGAGAATGAAGACCTCATTAAAACAGTTGTCAACGATCACTGGAAGGTATGTCTTCACTGGCATTCCACAATAATGCTCAATTCACCGAATTAATTCAGTGCTCTCTCTATTCTTAAAAGGATTGACAAAAATTGTTCTTCGTTCCTTTTGATGACGATGAAATTGTTTTTTAAAAGATTAATTAATTCTTTGGAGTGCGCAGATGAAATTCTTGCGGTTTTACAACTGTTGGAATGGTAAGTAAGGAAGCAGCAAACCCTTGCATTTTCTTTACACAATTTATATGGTTGTTTTATTTTATTTTTTCCTGAGCAAGACAATATAGGCTTTCAAAATGTTATGCAGATTACCTGGGACGACATTCAACACAAGCTTTCCTGTTCCAAGACACAACATCTGACCCCAACTTGATCGTGGTGGCATTTAGAGGCACCGAACCATTCGATGCCGATGAATGGAGCACAGATGTCGACATCTCATGGTGCGAGTTCTCTGAAGTCGGCAAGGCACACAGCGGCTTCATGAAAGCTCTCGGCATGCAACCAAACTACACCTGGCCCCTTGAGCTCAAAACAGAGCAAGTCAACGTTGACCAACCTCATCGGTTTGCTTACTACACAATCAGGAAAAAGCTGATAGATTTGTTGCAGGAGAACAAGAGTGCCAAGTTTATATTGACAGGCCACAGCTTGGGCGGGGCATTGGCTGTGATGTTTGTTGCTGTCCTGGCAATGCATGGCTATGAGAGAGAATATGAGTTGTTGATGGAGAGGTTGGAGGGGGTGTACACTTTTGGACAGCCTAGGGTGGGGGATGCGAAATTTGGGGGGTATATGAAGGAGAAGCTACAAAAGTATGGTGTGAGGTATATGAGGTATGTTTACTCCAATGACTTGGTGCCTAGGATACCTTATGATGATAAAACTCTCTTCTTTAAGCACTTTGGACCCAGCCTCTATTTCAACAGCTGCTATCAAGGAAAGGTTACTCTCTCTCTCTCTCTCTCTCTCTCTCTCTCTCTCACACACACACACAATAACGTGATCTGTACGAGTTATTGTGAGGTAAATGATGTATATATATGTTGTATGCAAGAAGTTTGTGAGAAAAACATTAGGCTTAATATCACAAAACATCATCGGGTTTACTAAACCAGATTGCATCTTTAATGTTTTTTTTTTTTTTTGGTCATTCGTGGTCCTCAAGGTTAGTATGTGTGATCACAAATGGTCATTGTCATTAAGTTTGGTCAAAAACTCCGTTAGTTTGTTGACGTGACATATATAAATATATAGATATCCCTAAAGTTTACGCACCTATCACAAATGGTCCATGTGAAATTTTTTAATTTAAAATTCATAAAATTTCTGTTTTCTTTTTTAAAATTTAAATTATTTAAATATATATATTGTATTTTAAATACACGTGACACTATATTATTGGAGATATGTGGACTCCACATATATGCCACATCAACAAATTAATGGAGTTTTTAAAAAATAATTTCAAATTCATAAAACTTAAAAATGAAAAAACCAAGGGTTTAGGGTTCATAAATGGCCCTCAAGGTTAAAATCCTTCAATAAATGGGTTTTTCATTTTTAAATTCTATGACTTTTAAATTACATAAAAAAACATTAAGAATGCAATTATGCAATATAATAGTTTCGTAAACTTTAAAGACGTTTTGTGATATTGAGCCAAAACATTATATACATCTTTACACTACTTATATGACTAACAATGCTAATTAAACATTTTGGTTCGAGCTAGGTTTTGGAGGAGGAACCCAACAAGAACTACTTTAATCCGTTGTGGGTCATACCAAAGAGCCTAAATGCAGTGTGGGAGCTGATTAGGAGTTTCATACTTCCTTTGCGAAGAGGCTCGGAGTACAATGAAGCATGGTTTATGAGAGCCCTTAGGGTTGTTGGTCTAATACTTCCGGGATTGGTAGCTCATGCTCCTCAAGATTATGTCAATCTTACACGATTGGGATCCCTTCCATCACTCGCAAACCCTAATAATATTATTCCTCAAGAAAATTCTAAGGTCGATTGATATGCAAAGATTTATAATAGAATTGTACGTGATGCTCAAGTAGATGATTGTAGTTCCATTTGTGCACAAGCTTTCATGGTGTGTGAAAAACAAGAAAAAAATTTAACGTAGTATATAATCTGAAGTCTTTGATTTACATACACACACAAGCATTATTAATCGCTGAATCCGCAACAATTGCTTACTAGGGTCCTAGTTATCTAAAAGACTGAACCTGAGGTTTTGGTGCTTCATGCCACTGGAAAGCTACGTTGACACTGATTTAGCGTGGAAATAGTAGCTGCTAACTGCTATACACCATTCATTTATGTTCTGGATCCTCCGTTGTTCATTTACTTAACCTGGAAAGATATGCAAATGGCTGTTCGTGAGCATCAGAACACAGCATAAGAATCAGAATCACAAAAGGTTTCATATATATAGTTCATTAGGCAGATGCCTTCCCACCCAAGGACGTGCTTGTAAATTATATCAGAGGCTGTCATTTCCAGTTAAACTGCATCAGCAGCTAGTTTCATTGATCCCAACAGTTATATTATACGTGGTACAGATGAGAAGTTCCACAATTTTCGAAAACTTTCTTACTTCTATGGTACAGACAAATTACCTTGTTGTATAGCCAAGTGGAGCAACAGGTGGCTGGCTGAGGAGTCAGAAAGTATGGCATGTAAAACAACCACTCAAAGAACCCATCTGACGAGTTCTACGAATTGATACAGTTCTATGTGAGGTCCCTGCAACTCGTGCTTGGTCGGTTAACACGGAGCTTCTCATGTCTTGAGCCTTCTTCTGAGCCGATCTCAACTTGTTCATGATTTTATCCATGGATGATGATCTCTTCTTTTCCAGCTTCATCTGAAACAGATTAAAGTAAGGGTCAATATTTGCAGAACATATATACAAGAATGGAAGTCTAGAGAGAGAGACAGAAACCTCTAGTTTCCGTATTGCTGCCTCAGCTTTCGCCTTCTGCAGGTTCTCCCAAGCAGTGATTTTGGCTTCCTCTCTTTTACTCTGAAGAAAGACAACAGGTTGACATTTCGATATTAGTATAGATATGTATCAGTCCACATTTTAAAATATCACATCATTTAATGATATTGATCATAAATCTCTATATTTTGGACTAGTGACAATTAGGCAGGAAATTTGACCAAACAAAAGGCCAACCAATCAATATTTATTGAGATCACAATGTACTTTTAGTGTATGGAAAAGATAGGAATTTACTCTATGGTTATGGCATTTTCTTCAGAGTTCAAATGAATCAATTTTCCATACAAAGTTTTTGAACTCTCAATGTATTTTTCTTTCATCTTCTCAGAAATAAACAATGCACAATGGTAAAATTGTGTGGCAAACATACTTTGAAATGTTCTTCGATGAGTCAGAAAGATCCCAAGCAGCAGACCGAGAGTCTGCATCTTTCTTTTTCCAATTATCAATAATATCAGAGCCCTTCCCAGGTACTCGGGCTTTATGTTTCTTGGACCACCTTGTCACAGTGACACGGTCATCTACCTGCACATCCCTGACTTCCAACTTCAAAGAAGGGGCACTCTGCACTTCCACAATAGGCAGGCCCGAGGAACTGGAGGCAGAGTAAGAAGGCCCTCCTGTGGGAGATGAGTGAGTGCTATCATCTGGGCTCATCTGCGTTGCCATGTCCCTTCTTGAAACTGCACGAGATACATTGGTAGCCGCATCCTTGACCCCATCAGGTCCATCAAACTTTTCATCTGGTGTACATGTAAACAGACCAAAGACCATCCAGAAATGAGTACAATAGTTCTAGCAACTGTTACACCAAAGACATGAGTTCATTGTTCAGGAAGTATATACACATGCTTAACATATTTCTAACACGGTAATTAAATCAGCTATGCTAATTATACATTCATGTAACGAATCCAGTTACTATGACTACGAGAATCCATTGGTGATTTACTTGGCTCAATTAAGAAAGTAATGTCTAGTGGAAACAAATATAACACTAACCTTGAGAGCCAGGCAGTGAAGACTGCTGGTCCAGCACCTCAGAGCAACCATGCACACTAACCGAACGGGCAATGCAAGGTTCAGCCCGGGTTGTAAAGGCTCCATTTTGGGCACCGGAGTGGAATGCCAATCCATCAGCTGATATAACACCAGCTGAAAACGGAGATGCAGCCATGAAATTGCTCACATTGGTCCCATCAAACATGGGCATTGCTGGCGAGTACAATGAGTAATACGCAACCCCAGGAGGCCCAAGTGGACCACTCTTCGATTTTGGCCTCCTCTGGGTCTGCTGACACGACGGCCTCACCACACCATCACCCTGAACCGGACTGAAAATCCACCTCTCGGCATCTTCCCATTTCGACGGCAATGTCCTCCCGTTATTAAACGGCAACATTGAAGCCGTCGTATTCTTCCGACCCACGTTGGTAGGCGCCGGAACTCGCTCGGAGCTCCAACCCTTCTGAACTCCGAGACTCGTGTTCCGGTAACTCGGTGTACCGGGACTCGGGAAATTCCCCGATTTCCGAGACGCCATGGAACTCTTCTTTATGTTGCCCAGTCTCGGCGAGGAGACAGAGGCATTGTTCAAATCCAAAGAAGCGGGTCTCGGCCTGTCTAGCTTCTTCGAGAAAGCTTCAGATCTGGAGCGCCGGTCCTGGCATTCTATAGAAAGACGAAAAAACCCAAAAGGGTGAAGCTGAGAGCTCAATCTGGTTAGATTGGACTAAAATGGGTTTTTACCTTTGATGGCCAGAGAGAAAGAGCTCCTAGCCGAATCGAGAACTAAATCCGAGTCAGTGTCTTCCTTTTGAACTGCATAAGCTCGAAGTCAAAAACAGTGAGCAAGTGAGAGTTTGAAAATTGAAAAACTGAGCAAAAGCGGAGAGGAAAGCGACGTCGTATGGTTTCTGAGCTGTACCTTTGGCCTTTTCTGCTTTTGTGGAGAGACGAGAGTGCTTGATGCTGCTGGTGTGGAAAGTTAGGCGTCTGCTCGGATCTGGATCGCGATCTGTACCGCTCGAGCTTTCTTCAACGTGGTGCTCATGTGCAGCCGAGTTCTACATCAGTCAAATCATACATCATCAATCCATGTGCATTCATCATCATCATCAACATCAATTTTTACAGAAGAAAGCAATTAAGCATGCAAATCGGAAACTTGAAAGGCCGATTCGGCCGGTACCGGAGAGATCTCGGAGTCGTGGTCAAGGGCGTCGGAGGCGAAAGAGCAGCGGTCAACGCTAGCGGAGGCTGAAGAGAAGAGACTGAAGTTTGACTCGAGGGTGAAGATGACCGAGTCGGGGCTCGCGTCTCGGACTCCGACCCGATCTCTGCTCCGGCATTTTCACTTACATATCGCAGAGAAGAAGAAACAGAGAGAATCTGAGAGTGTGAAATGGCGGGTATTAGAAGTAAGGGAAGGGAGAGTTGTTTATTTATGGGATTAATCAAGGCAAATCACGTTTAAGAGATTTTGTTTAACGAATCTAAAACACAAAGATTAATTAATTAAGGTTGGATTTTGATTAATTATGCGACTTTGTTTTTGTTCATCATTCATTTCATCCAAATAGATATAAGCTTATCCAAGTGTCGGCTCACTGGGTTTGCTTTGCGCCTTTTAATGCTTGGGTCGTCGTCCTCAGTACGTTTGACTACATGAAAATGAGAGTGGGCCCACGTGTCATATGTCAGGAACTGGGTCAAGGTTTGGAGCCGGGTGTGGGGTAACATGGACTTCCGGTGTGTAACTTTTGAGTGACATGGATTTTGAATTGTAATGATACAATTGACAAATCAATGATGTTCTTTTCGGTGAATGAATTTCACAATTGATTTTAATTTTCCCGCCCTTGATAATGTTGTCTGATGTGAGTAAATTCCACATTCAGAGAATGTTTAAGGCTTGCGTTATATTGCATAATAGTAATTTATGTGTTGTGATTTTTTATGTAATTGTTATTTGATTTTAGATTGGACGATATGTGTGATAATTATTAGTCTAAAAAATTTAAGCTGTCAGAGAATGAGCCAACAATGTATATTGCTTACACCCTTCTTTACGTGCATGCTCATCTACACATAAAGAGACATACCAATAAAAATAGAGACTCAATTCAAGAGGCTTATTTTTTTACTGCCCAAAACAAAACAAAAAAACCTAGCTCATCCAATTTAAATAACCTAGCCTCATTTAATTCTCCTCATTAAACAGCACGTAATCAATAAAAATATAAGAAGAAAAAAAAACTCACACACAACACAACATGTAGAGAAAAAAAAAGAGGGAGAAAGAAAAAAGAACTCACATACAACACGTAGAAAAAAGAAAAGAAAAGAAAAGAAGAAGCACCCTACACTTGCACGTAGAGAAATAAAAAAGAACGTTCTTGTTGCTGCTGCACTCACCTTCAAGACTCAATTCAAGTGAACCAAGTTCATATATTCGTCAGGTAAGTTTCTCTCAATTTGTTGATGTTTTAATTTGAGGAATTTTTTTGAAGTTTATGAAGTATCAATTAGGATTTGCAATTGAAACTTATGAATTATAAATTAGGGATTCGCAATTGGGGGTTATCAGTTTCAGTTTATGAATTATGAATTATCAAATAGGATTTGTAATTGATTTTATTGTTCTTGCTTATTAAATAGGTTTTTTTTTTGTTATCAATGAAATTATATGGTACTATTGAGTTTTCTATCTACTTAGTACCTTTAGTTTCAATTTATGAATTATCAAATAGGATTTGTAATTGATTTTATTGTTTTTGCTTATTAAATAGGTTTTTTTTTTTTTTTTGGTTATCAATGAAATTATATGGCACTGTTGAGTTTTCTATCTACTGAGTATATTTGTATGTAAAGTAAATGTAGCCCACCCCATTTTGAAATCCTGATTCCGTCCCTAATGAAAATGATTTGATTTCTCCTCATTTGGTTACAAATCCAAGGTCAGTGGAGGTCATTATCGTTGAAATTATAGGAAAGTTTATGTAAACCAAGCAATACAATAATACAGACAATCCAATATCAGAGATTCACAGGAAGAAGAAGTAGGAAACTGTTTGCTTCTTGTTTATTATTTGTCACAACAAAAGGCAGCCACGGGTTGGCACTTGGCAACTATATCCAATATCTGTATGTCCGCATCACCATCCAAGGTGACCCATATTTTATAGGTTTATTTACTATAATGACCCTTGAAACTTCGGTCAAATCTCACTTTGACTCTCAAAGTTAAAATGGCTCACTTAACCCTATTTCCTGTGATTTCGTGTTCCACTTTACTCCCACCTTTATCTCCATTAATAATTATGTCAGTTTTAATGATGTGTTATAGCTATTCTAGTTTTTTTTTACCACAAGTAATGATGTGTCACGTGAAGGGCCCACTTTTTTTTTTTTGGTTTAAATTAAATTAAATAAAAATATAATTACTTGTTTAATTATATATATATAATAGAAAAATTAACAAATAAAAATCTTTCTTCTTTATGCCTCACTCTCTCTCTCTCTCTCTCCCCTCAAAACTAACCCAGGCTTTCCAACAATTCTCTCCAATCAAATCATCTCAAAACCCCAACCTTTAATCTTTATAGTCAAACCCAAAATTCCCTCGTTCTAGACCTAAATTGAAACATTTTTACTCAAAATCAAATGGACGGACCCTAAATCACTAGCTTTTCAAACAATAATTCAAAACAAAAGACAAAAACCCTGTGGACCAAGTACTCCGATGTCATTTTGTCAATCCAGCCCACGATGACAACTCCGTCGTCGCCAGCGTTAAGGGGTTAGTATACATTGGGTCGGTGGATGAGGTAGTCAAACTGTCACACCCCGATAGGCTCTCCCGTAGCACGATATTGTCGCTTTGGGCCCCTCCTGCCTTCACGGTTTTGTTTCTAAGAACTCACGAGCAACTTCCCAGTGGGTCACCCATCCTATGATTGCTCTAACCTAAACTCGCTTAACTTCGAAGTTCCAATGACTCCAAAGCTAGTGAGCTCCCAAAAGGTCTAATGTTAGATGAAGGTGGGCATGTATATATAAGAAACATCATCCCCTCTCTATTGGTCGACATGGGATGTTACAATCTACCCCCCTTATGGGCCTGACGTCCTCGTCGGCACAATCAGACCACATGGTAGAGTGGCTTTAATACCATTCTATCACACCCTGGATTGTTTCCGCCGTAGCACGATATTATCCGATTTGGCCCCCTTTGTCCTCACAGTTTTATTTCTGGGAACTCACGAGCAACTTCCCAGTGGGTCATCCATCTTGAGATTACTCTAGCCCAAACTTGTTTAACTTCAAATTCTCATGACTCCGAAGCCAGTGAACTCCTAAAAGACCTTGTGCTAGATGAAGGTGAACATGTACATATAAGGCACATCACCCCATCTCCGTTGGTCGATGTGAGATGTTACACAAAGTGTGGAAGAGAGAGCAGACATTGCTGAAGAAAGAGGACGCGGTGACAGACTCACCACAAAGTCTTAGGCTCAATCGTGTATTGTGTGTCCTCTAACAGTATGGCTAGTGGTGGGTTTGGATGGTTATAGATGATGGTGTAGTGGTTGGTTGCAGAGAAAGGAGAAATGAGGAAAGAGGAAAGATTAGGCCGTTCTTTGGGGATAAAGATTGATCTTTTATTTTCTTTTTTATGTTTTGGAAATTGGAAGGAAGAAGCATGGAGGAGTGCAGTAGCGAACCCAGGATTTCATGTGTCTAGGGGCCTTTCACAAAATATAAATAATAAAAACTTCAAACTTACAAGACATCAAAACATCAAAACATCAAAACATCAAAAATCATATTGTTTATATTGTCTATTCATTACAATTATAATTATCCTCGATGAGTTTTCATATTTCGAAATCGTTGCACAACAACATCGTAATCTATACTATTAAAAATGTCTTTCTCAATATATGCAACCAAGCAATCATTCATCCACAAATTCCCCATTCGATTGCGTAACCAATTCTTCACAGTATTCATAGCAGAAAATACTCGCTACATTTGCAGTCGCAACAAGTATGATTAGTGCTAGTGTCATAAGCAAGTACACTAAAGGGTAAATATGATCTTCTTTTGTCTCAACTATCTTTTGCGCAAAGATCAGTAACCGATTCTTCACAATATTCATAGCATCAAATATCTCCAAAGCCTTTTCCCTTTGGTAATCTACACATAAATTGAAAGACCCATTGAAATCAATAGAAATAAAAAACTTGATAATATAATTAGATTTTGAGAAGAAAAAAAAAAACTCACAAGTAATTGGTTGGTCTGATTGTGTTTATGACCCAAGAAAAGAAAAAAAGGCTTAGGTTTATTGATTTATATAAAAAGGCAACATATATTATAATAATAATTCTAATCCTTTTAGGAATAGGGAGCGTATAGTTGTAGGAAATTTGGCTGGTTAGTAGGGCCCACATGGTAATGTAGTTTTGGTTGAATATGGCCCATATGGTAAATGACTTTTATCTTAGAGCAAATTGGGCTGCATACTAGTACTTTATTATTATTATTTTTTAAAATTTCAGTGGGGGCCAGCGACTGCACTAGTCCCCATGCGCCTCCGCCATTAAAGGAGTGGAGAGGGGTTGGGGAAGCTGCTTAGGCAGGTGTTGCAAGGTAGAGTTGGATCTGGGTAGGATTTATTTATTTATTTTTATTTTTAAAGCATAGAGAATAAATTTATTTTTTCATATATATATATATATATTAAAGAATTAATTACATTATTTTATTTTATATTTAATTCAATTTGAAGAAAAAAAAAGTGGGCCCTTCACATGACACATCATCACTTGTGGTAAAAAGATTAAAATAGTCATGTCACATCATCAAAACTTATAGTTATTAATAGAGATAATGGTGGGGGTCAAGTGGAACACAAAATCATGGTCAAGGGGATTAAGTGGGTCACTTTAGCTTGAGGAGTAAAGTGAAATTTGACTGAATTTTTGGGGGACACTATAGTAAATAAGCCTATTTTATATGCCAGAATTTGTCTTTGTCATCTCCAAGGGAATATGTAAATGAAGTAGGCAAAATTATACTATAACAACCTAGGTAAGCATCTTGCCTACCCATTTGCCTTATGAAAAAAGTTGGTCACTCACTCCAAAGAACTAGGCAATGCAAGTTTACAAATCATTATTATATTATTTATTTTTATATTTTATATTTACTATTATATTTTATAGAAAGTAAGGTGAGAGAATATAGAAGATATTTTATTATAAAAAGTAAGTGAGGCCCAGTATACCTCTTCACTTTGAAGTAGACAATATTGTTTTGTTGGGAAGAATAGATATATTTTGCCTATCCATTTGGCTATTCCCTTGGAGCATGAAAATGCTAATGCGGCAAGACAAATGAGGTTTGCCTACTATTTTGCCTCTCCCCTTGGAGATGCTCAAACCTTTTCAATTTTTTAATTTTTTTTTTTTGGGAATTGCTTTGCTTCTTTCTCTAGAATTCTTGTAAATCACGATTTAACACATGTGTAAAAATACTTTATCAAAAAAACTTCTACATACATGTCATACTGTCATTGACAAGAATATAGGAGTTGCTATTTTTCATCACACAATCACAATTAGGACAAGACAAATGGATATAATTTGGTTGGTTTATATATAATTTGCTAGGATGGTTTGCGGGGGTGGGTAATTCAATGTTTATGAGAAAATTGAGCCATAAAAGGGGGGAATATTTTGACTCTCGAGAAAGAAGTCGAGCCATTATTATGTCCAAACCCACGCCCATGGGCCATGGCAGCTACACAAACCTGAATTCGTGCCGCTCAAACCGGATTCATGCAGCGTCACAACATGTTACAAAATCCGCATATGCTCCTCCACTGTTTTTAATGGGAAGTTTCTAAATCTGACTGAAAAAGGTTTATCAACAACAAACCTCAAGAACAAGTAAATCTGAACTATGTCTATAATCAAGTCCGAGGGTAAAAAAAAGTTTTCTTGCAGTAAAAGTTATGTACATATTTCAATCAGAACACAGCTCATTGATACATGACTGTTGCTTTTACAACATGACTAGAATTGCATCACACTAGCTTAGATGACTGTACAATAATACAGAGCTGAAACTTTTCATCTCACCAATTATAGTTGTAGAGTGAAAAAAGTTCAATTGCATGAGGCTCCGGCCAACACAAGGCAAATGGTTTCTGCGATTCAAAATCAAAACTGCAACTACCAAACCACTTATGGTGAGTAACAACGTTGCATTAACGTGCACCCTTGAAAGCTGCTCAATATTCATCTCTTATGAATAAAGCTAAAACTATCATTGTCTCCCAGTCATGTCACTGAAGTAAGCAGTTATTCCCTTCAACTTGCCAGTTAAAAAATTTTTCTCGACCTGAAACCAAATACCCCGACACTCAGATTAGAATGCCATACTCTATTTGGTCATAGATTACAGAAAAGAAATTAACAATATTCGTGGCCTAACAATTACAGCAAATGAAAACATGAAATTGTTATTCTAGATCGATGGGTCTCTCCAGGCACCACTATCCAGTGGTGGAGAGTGGGGACTACCTAATGTCAAGAGCTCATCCCCAAGTTCAAGCCTCAATGCCATGTTGCTTTGCCAACTAATAAACATGTACCCAATGATCTACCTCTTTTCTTTCTTGGTATGCAGTGATTTTCCTTTTGTCCTTTTAGTTATGATCTCTTTCAGATCTCTGAAGGATTTCATTGTCTTTAGTTTGAAAATGGCTCCACAATCTTTTTATTAACACAACTACTATTCAGCCATGTGATAAGAGGGGTGGTAGGGGCCAATAAACTTGAAGGCACTTTGAATTTGAAAAAGAAAAAGAAAAGAAAGTACCTCTAATGACCATGGTCGACTCCCTGATAAAGCCAACTCTGCTAATTGGTTGAGATCAACATTTCTCGGAAGAAACATGACAATCCTAGAAGCAACTTCTTTTGCAGTGTTAAAGAGAAAATATCTGCACAATGAGTAATAAAGGATGAGAAAAATTAATATGATTTCAACTCAGGAATTTAAAAGAATAACAACAAAAAAGGAAAAAAGGGGGAGGAAAACGCACCCATCATGTGGCTTAAGCATCCTAAGGTCATATGTCTTTACTTTTGCATAATCAGGTCCTCCCCACGGAGGTGACAAAAAGACTGTGTCTGCCTGCAGTAAAAGGAATATTGATAACTGAAGAAATTCAAAAAAGCTAAAAATAAAAAGTCAAGTATATAATTTGTTTACTAAAAATCTAATGACTTCAAGTATAATTATGGGGCATATTAGGCACCTATTACATAAACCAGCAGAGATAAGACTAAAAATTATTCAACAAAACTATGATAGTGTCAAAAACTACAGCAATTCAGAATTGCCACCACCTAGCATTGGGTAATCCATAGCAAAACAACAGAAATGCCAAAAACCTGCTGAACAAAATATTGTCAAAGGTACTCCTCTACAAATACAATCGAGGAAATCTACCAAAACACAAGGTCTAGTAAAGCATAACAGAAAGCATTTTGCAATCCGAAATATACACAAGACAACATTGAAAATTGTTTTAGTACCTTCAGCTTTGGTGCCAATTCGAAAAAGTCCCCCTTTATGAAATCTATCCTGTCATCAACCCCATAGATGGCAGCATTATGGTGCGCATAATCAATCTTCTTTGGATCAATATCAATTGCTATCACATGTTTGCTTCTGCAGTATCACATGTATATGAAAAACTAAATAAATAAAAAAGCAGCAGCCTGGGTCCTGCCTAAAATCTTAGACATCGGTTCATCAATTTTAAAGGTACTCAAATTATTCTTTATCAGTCAACTAATTAATAAAATAAATAACGAAAGAGTACTGGATTTGCCAATTGAACTGAAAATATTATATTGTAAAACAGGTGGTCAAACTAGCATACAATTAGCGTTATGCAATATATCCATTAAAAACATATGTTCTTCATCAACATGAACCACTATTATGCATCATAACATGTCTCAATCTGTTTAATGTCAACAGTATGAACGGAGAAAGTAACCTACTGGGAATTTTGAAATGATAATGTCAGTGAGATGAAAGAACATCAGTCAAGGGATGAAAGTCAGTGATAATGTCAGCTAGACCTAAACCTTTCAAGGGATGAAAGAACATCATCAACTATTAATCATCTGTTTTGATGGTGCCTCCCCTAACTGCAACGTCAGAATCAGACGCTTACTTGAATGCTTGATTAGGCCAGAAGTTTTTACTACCAAATATACATCAGTACATGCATAGACACACTAAAATGCATGCAGGCACATAAATTTGCTTGTGTGCCTGTATTATCTACCTGGTCTTCTTTGATAACTGAACTGTACTTAAAAAGTTATCATTCAAAATATATTTTTGGAATTAGTAGTTTCTAGTCTTAGGATCCCAAGATCAGACCCACTGTACAAGATAACACTTTCCAACAAGTTTTTTCCTTACCATAAGATTCATCAGGTTTACCAGGAGGAACTTTGGAATAACAACAGAAAATTGTAAGACATTCACTGTATTACTCACATATGTGCAAATTGGATGGAATTCCCACCAACTCCAGTAAAACAGTCAATGATGATGCCACTTCCACAACGTTCTGCATGATGCCTAGCTAGAGGCTCTGGAGTAACAGAGAACCATCCTTCCTCGTCCATTTTTATACCATCATCGTATCTGGAGAATAATAGGTATCTCTGACACCAATATTTGCCAATATCAGCAGAAAACTCTTTGAATAACCCTTGAAATAGAAGTTCTGCAATACGAGAATGGTTCATCAGAAAGGATGCAAATGCAGAGAAAAAAATAATAAATAAATGCACTAATAGTAGCAAAAAAGTTAATTCACTAACCTTCATTCTCATTAGATAATTTCCTCTGAATTTTCATTCTTCTCACTTTCTTTTTCCGTTTTACTACAGAAAGGTCATGATGCATTTCCATCTCATTTATTGCAGGAACTCCAGTTCCTGAATGCATATTAAAATCTTCAGAAACTTCTTCAGTGTATGTATTGGACAAGCTGCAAACAAAAAAGTAGTAGACAAAACTTCATACAGGTTTCAGGAAAACAAAACAAGCTGAAACAGCGCCAATCAAAGCCGTTATTTTGAATTCTACCTGCTCATATCTAATATTTGAAAGGCGTCATCACCTTCAAAATCTTCAAGAGTTTCCTCACAAGAGTTAATTTTACTAGGTTCATTATAGAGATCAATAGTATTTGGTTCATCAGTTTTTTCTGCAAGAATTGGTTCCAAATCATTTTTGTAGACCTCATTGGCAACCAACTGCTTGGTTTTGTTTCTGAAACTGTGAGCACCATCCAATGAAAAGTCTCAGGGTCGACATTTAGTAACATTATCAATCAGAAAAATGAATTTCAATGGGAGAAGAAGCAGATATAAGAAGATAATATACCTAGCAAGGTCCTGGAAATTTGATGACAAGTATGATGCGTTTCCATCATTACCGGTGTTATTGCTTTCATTAAGTTCAACTGAATGTTCCAGACATCTGCTTAGACTGACAGTTGGCAAAGTTGTATCGGACATAGAATTGTCAACAGTGAGTTCAAGGCCCCCCGAGAGCTCACAATATGGCTGTCCCTGTGAAACATCATCACTGATTACTTCTTCAAATGATTCAGTTTTACTCAAACCACATAAATCTGTTGTCTCTAAATCAGTTGTAACATTCATATCAATTACTTGAGCAGTCATTTCATTTGACTTATATGTAGTGTCAACAGTTGCTAAATGTTCCATGCCTTGGGGTGGGTGCCATGTCGAAGTACGTGTTCTGATATTATAGAAGTAATTTCTCATGTAGTAAGAATCCCAATAGACCATCCAGTCTCCAACATCACCGTTGTCCTGGCTGTCAGTTCCATCATGGTCAAGCACTTCTGAACATGTGGAATATGAAACTGATTCAGAAACACATGGTTTCTCGGGGACATAATCCTCGCAAATCTTGGCACCTTCTGCTTCATGCAAAGTCATCAATGAACACTCTAAGTGATCATGCTCCATTAATCTTTCACCTGGTTCCTGGCTAATAGCAGCATCTGTTGAGCAGCTTCCTGAGAAAATTCCATCATTTAAATCAGTAGTGCTCGCTGAAATTTTCATTGTGTCATTGACCACAGCACTGCTGTGTAAAGAATCACAATCCTGGCCATCATTACAAACAACACCCAATATTCCATCACGATCATTTTCCTTGGATGCATGGCTAGTAATCTCAGTTGAACTTGTTGGATTATCTCCTTCAACAGAGAGGCACTGAAATTTAATGGCATCCGCTGCAACATCAGAGGAAGATGATTCACTTTGACCCATCATTGACATACAACACAAAGAACTGCCTGTGTTACCATCAAAATTAACGGGAGATACAATCTCCCCACACTCACTTTGGAGGACTCCAGTGCTTCCACCACATAGCCTTGAGAAGTGACTGGATGCTTCAAGCGCATACCCTTTCTTTTGCCTTCCGCCTTTCTGTTCCTCTTCTGCAAATGGGTACCGTTATCAAATCAACAGACCAAAAATTATCACTTGTCCTTCTGGTAGTAGATGTGAATGCGGTTTAAGCAGTATTTTATCTTCAATTGAAATGACATAGTTCTACATAGAAATGTTAACTTACTTCCTTATTTGTGAGGAATGAGACTGGAAGCCCCAATGCATTCATCTGTTTAGTAAGCTCTATATCCTCTGGCAAAGTTCCACACTCTGAAACCCAGAAATTCCCACTAAAACGTATAAAACCAATTGAGAGTTGAGACGAATAACTTAATTATAGCGTTAAATGAAAGTGAATAACTAGCCTGAATCCAGAAGGTTTGAGCCTTCACCACTACAATCACGAGCTGGTTTCTGAAATTACAGGGCGAGATTCAAAGCATTCAACAGAAAGTCTCAAGCTTTCAAAAAGAAAACTGCAATTGAGCTAAAAAAAACCAAAGACTTACAGTTTGTCCCATGGAAAAGGACCCGTCTTTCGTCTCCTTCAAACCATCGTCCCTGCCAAAGCATACGCGGACTTAGAAAACCGAGTAATCACAGTACACAGGGAGTAAAGGCAAAGCCCTAATATTTGGTCAGAGAGAAACAGAGGCAAAGAGACGAACCAGAGAAAGACTTCGGTGAGCTTCAAGAGAGAGCCGAGAGCTGTCATGGCAGGACCTTGCTCTTCAAGTTCTACCATAGTCACTGTAGCCGCAGAACAGCTTCAAATTACTCGGCGTCCTGCCTTCTATAGCACCGCCGCAATATTAAACGACGCCATTTCTCGTGGGAGGGAAATAAAAAAAGAAAAATATTTATAAAGCAATTTCTTTCTTTCTTTCTTCATTTGTATTATTATTATTATTTTTTTTAAAGGCAAAAGACAAAGCGAAGAAACAGACACACAGCGAAAGCAATTGAGGAGAAACATGGAAGACGATGAGATAGAGGAGGGGATGCTGGTGGAGGAAGAAGCTGTTCAGACGCAGAAGAAACCAGAGAAGTCGCCGTACGAAATGCTTCAAGAGAGCAAGTCCTCAGTTGAGGAGATAGTGACGAAGATGCTCGCCATTAAACAAGAAAACAAACCTAAATCGGAGCTCCGCGAGCTCGTCACTCAAATGTTCCTCAATTTCGTCACCCTCCGCCAGGTTCTGAAACTGTCTTAGGGTTTCCCATTATTCAAATTTTAGGGTTTTAGGGTTTTTGTTGAATTTTGCGTTTTGTTTGATTGAATTTGCAGGCGAATCGTTCGATCTTGCTCGATGAAGACCGAGTGAAAGCCGAGACGGAAAGCGCGAAGGCACCGGTGGACTTGACGACGCTGCAGCTCCATAATCTGATGTACGAGAAGAGTCACTACGTTAAAGCCATTAAAGCTTGCAAAGACTTCAAGTCCAAGTACCCAGACATCGAGCTCGTGCCTGAAGAAGAGTTCTTTCGCGACGCCCCTGGCCATATCAAAGCGCCGACATTGTCAAACGACGTCGCGCACGACCTTATGATGAAGAGGCTCAATTTTGAGCTGTTTCAGCGGAAAGAGCTCTGCAAGCTTCATCAGAAGCTGGAGATACATAAGAAGGGTCTGTTGGAGACGATTGCGAATCGGAAGAAGTTCCTGTCGAGTCTTCCTTCGCATCTGAAGTCGCTGAAGAAGGCGTCGTTGCCGGTGCAGAATCAGTTAGGGCTTCAGCATACCAAGAAGCTCAAGCAGCACCACTCGGCCGAGTTGCTTCCGCCGCCTTTATATGTAGTTTACTCTCAGTTCATGGCGCAGAAAGAAGCGTTTGATGAGCAAATTGAGTTGGAGATAGTGGGAAGTGTGAAGGATGCTCAAGCTTTTGCTCACCAGCAAGCAAATAAGGATACTGGTAACTAATGCTCGACTCTTAATATGTAGTTATGAACATAAATTTGGATGCTTTCAATGGGCATAAACTTGCCCAGATGAAATTAATCAATTTATGAGTGCTGTGGTTTTTGTTTTTGGATCTGGTTTTCAGTCTGCTCAGTCTAAAAATAAAAGAAGAAAAAAATAGTTAAATACTAATGTTATGTAATGGAACAGGCGTTTCAACCAATGCAGAGGCTAGTAGGCTGGAGGATGATGCACCAGATGAGGAAGATGATGGGCAGAGAAGGAGAAAGCGGCCGAAGAGGGTTCCAGTCAAGCAGAACCTTGAGCAATCAGGGGTATATCAAGTTCATCCGCTGAAAATCATTCTTCATATTCATGATGATGAGGCTTCTGATCCAAAGTCTTCAAAACTTATGACCCTCAAGTTTGAGTATCTGTTGAAGTTAAATGTTGTATGTGTTGGAATTGATGGATCCCATGAGGCAGCGGAGAATAACATCTTATGCAACCTATTCCCAGACGACACTGGCCTTGAGCTTCCCCATCAGGTAGTAATGTTTTCTTCTTTTGTTTTCTTGGTGGTATTTGGTTATCTATGTGTCGGTTTAAGTCTTATCCCTCTCCATCCTCTTTGTCTCTCATTCTGCCTATTCTATTAACAGTTCATATAGTGCTCATATTTATTTTGTACTTATTGATGCAGTCAGCCAAGCTCATTGTTGGTGATGCTCCTGCCTTTGATGAAAGGAGAACTTCCCGTCCATATAAGTGGGCTCAACATTTGGCCGGAATTGATTTCTTGCCTGAGGTGTCACCTTTGCTTGCTGCCCCTGAAACTCCAAGTGGTGATACAGCTAAACATGATGTTATATCTGGTCTGTCACTTTATCGCCAGCAGAATCGAATACAGACAGTTGTACGAAGAATTCGCTCCAGGAAAAAAGCTCAGATGGCTCTTGTGTGAGTCACTGCTCAGTATATTTAGCATCTTGTATCATCAAGAACATTCTAGAAAATCTGTAGGATAAGGATAATACAATGTGATCAAATCAGAGTGTTAGCTCTAGTGGTTTTGTTCTACTTGGTTGTGACTGCTATTGGCACTTCTTTTGGTATAAAGTAGCTAGTTTTTGTGTTGTGTGTGTGTGTGTGTGTGTTTTATTTTATTTATATTTTTAATTCCTTGCCCGTTTCTTTGGAACTTAAATCTGCCCTATCTGTCTATAACTTTTATGCGTATTTGACGGTTTTTCTTTCTATTGGAAGTCTCTTAGTGTCTTATTTGTGAGTGTGGTAAGGTATGCCCTATGTTGAGAAGTTGGCATTCTTTGATTGGCTTACAGGGAACAGATTGAATCACTTATGAAGCTTAAATGGCCTGCTTTGTCTTGTGAAAGTGTTCCATGGGTTTTGCATACCCCTTTGTGCAAATTGCATGGTTTTTCACCTCTAGGACCTCCACCTAATCCGGCATCATCTTTGTCTGTCATAGATAAGGAGCAGGGTCAGGAACCTATGGATGTTGATTTGGTTGGACATTCTGGTTCTTCAAAGGAAGAGCTGGAGAGTATGAGGGAAGATGGGGAACTTCCGTCTTTGGTTCCAGTTGCATCAGTTTCCAGTGATAATAAACTTGCTCACCAAAAAGGAGCTAATCTTGACCGCTCCAGGCGGCTGGCTTTACTTTCAAAAAGTCCTCCTATCAGCAAGGCAAAATCGCTAAGTTATAAGAAACATGATGAAGCTTCAGATCTTTTGCTGGATATTGAGAGTGATCTTGACGAACCAGCACATGTTGTGCCAGAGGAAGAAAATGGAGTGCCTATTGAATGCTTTGAGGTTGCTGGAAACTCATGGATGGATTTTGGGGTCAGAGAATTTTGTCTTGTTTTAACCAGGAGTATAGACACGGATAAGAGGAAAGCAAAGTTAGAAGCCAAGGTAGCTTATAATTCATCCAATCATATTTTGTCATACTTTGCGCCAAATTTTCCGTTATTTCTTATCATTTCTGTTATGGCAGATTAAGATCAGCATGGAGTATCCTTTGAGGCCTCCTTTTTTTGCATTGAGTCTTTGCAGTATATCTGGAGACAACCACAAAGAGAGCAATGACTCTGAGTGCTATAATGAACTCCGTGCAATGGAAGCAGAGGTAAGCAGTTGACGTAGCTATCATTTGTAAATCAGTAGGGGGTGGCATTTTGTTCTGGGCTCTGGGTTCTTCAGAACATAAGAGAAATGGGCGTAGTAGTTTTCTGTACTCTATTTGCTCCCACTTAAAAATTTTTAAACGCAAATCAAGATTAAGCATTTTCTGCTGAGTTGCTTTCGGTGAAAGCATATTAACATCTAGTTTATGAATTATTGTTCCTATTGTCTCAATCTGTAGTTCAATTCCTGCACTTTCACTAGTTAACCATCTAGGCTGTATTTATTTTATCTGCATCGCAGCAGTATGATGACCTTTTCCTTGTTTGTGGTGTATTGCTTAGGACTACATATTTTGCTTCTCTCCTGAATGAGCACTGTAAATTGGCAATTTCCTTTTGCGTCTTGCAGGTCAATCTGCACATAGTGAAGATGTTACCTCAAAGTGAAGAAAATAATATCTTAGCTCATCAGGTTTGTTGTCTGGCAATGTTGTTCGACTATTACATGGATGAGGCATCCCCGTCTTCTGAAAAGAGACTGAGCACTTCTGTGGTTGATGTTGGTTTGTGTAAGCCTGTTATTGGTCAGCTTGTTGCCAGATCTTTTAGAGGAAGGGATCGCAGGAAGATGATATCCTGGAAGGACATGGAATGCACTCCTGGCTATCCTTACTAGACTGAGTCTCGGTATCTGAATATGAAAAAACCTGTTGCTGCTGGACCTCTGGAGCAGCCTATCAGCCAGGTGCTCGAAGAAACTATCGGAGGATATTTATTTGATCAATTCAATGGCAAAGAACTTTTCTTGCTCATTCAAAATGTTATTCACCTGTTCAGTATTATTTCACAACTAATCATGCAAGGCTGACACGACCATAATTTTCTGGGATCATCAAAATGTATCTCCTATAACTGATGAGTGTGGAGTTTATGAAGAGAGCATCAGTGACCTTTGGGTCCACTGGCACAGCATCTTTTCGGAAATAGATTGAGCAACATTTGGGTGGCACCGTTGATGCGGACATCTGTGACAAACCTTTTAAGGTTTACCAAAGAAGGAAGAAACGATCAGCCAATCCAACATTATCATTATGGTTGGGGTGAAATCTTAGTTTCTAGATTTCAATAGGAAAACTATTTTTTTCCAGATTCCAGATTTCACTAGGATTTATAGATTTTCCAGATTTTACCAAGTTTTAGTTTCCAGTTTTTAGTAGGATTTGATTTAAGTTTCCTAGTTTGTTTGGATTGGTTCCTTTGTGGATTAGGATTCCTTTTTAGTAAGGGATTTTTATCCTATTGTCTCTAGGTTTAGTTTGCTATAAATACTCCCTATGTAGTTCTTAAAATGGAGATTTGAGATATTAAGAAAAGTTTACTTTCCAGAGATTGGAGACTCCTTGGTGTGAAGCCAAACTCTTTTGGTGTGAAGCCAAGGCATCTTTTACCACCTATTTTCTGTTTTTTCATTGTTTTCGCTTCCTGCTAAATTACTAAATACTCAACACACCAATATACTACATCAACCGTGCTCAACGGGTAACTATTTCTTGTTTGAAGAGAGATCTTCTGTTCAATTTGCAGCGTGAAAATTAAGCTGTCTTGGTGATCTCAAAGCTAAAATCATATTTGCCTTGTCATCTTTAAACTTGTAAAACACTCATGACTGTAACAAAGAGATTGAAGATTGAGGATTGATTGTTTATGTTATTTTGATTATTGTGCATACTTCTCTTGAATATTCACTGGATAGCATCCTTCCAAACGGAGATCAGTGACATGAGTTCTAGTATCTTTTACGGCATCACTTCACAGAACTGTTTTCTGGATGCACAGACTACAGTTTTGTATGCCTTTAACAAGTTTGTTTAACTCAAACCATGCCCCAGGAAGTGAAGACCTCATAAGAAAATAGTTTGTCCCAGTGAACTCGAGCTTATGGAGCAACAGTATTGAGAACATCTTTGAATCTTGATTATTTCACAACTTTATTGTCCAAAAATTAAAACAATAACATTTAATATATAAAAAAAGAGATAACAAACCAAAAATACCACAAATGGTTTGAGGTACCACACAAGATATGCTGTTAAAATATTTGTTTGACTAATGTAGGAAACTAAACATGCTCTGAAATATGGACCAAAGGATATCTCCTAACTGACCATATTTTGCTTCCCCTCCCTACCTACTCTACTCATAATATTCAAAGGAGAAAGCATATGAAGAAAAATATAGATGTAAGTTCATCCTACAGCACACTAAACCTCTCAAATCTACAGCAGAGACATGCTCCTGAAATATGTACAGCCCATCTAATCAGAATCCTCTTCCCTCTGCACTTTACCATGGACCGGTCTGCGTTCTTCTCAAGCATCGCTTCTTACCTCGTTGAAGATTTATAATCTCCATATCCTGTGAAGTGACCAAGTTCCAAAAATTGACCAATTATAAAGTATCAATGTAGCCTCATTCATGATCTTCTTTAAATAAATAGTTAATCTGAGGACCTCATTTGTGTGTGTGTGTGTGTGCGCATGTGTTGGTGTAACTCATTGTTATCTCATAGCCTTCCTATAAGCAACATGCTACCATGCAATTAAAAATTCTTCAATACCCCACAACTGCATGTTTGAGAAATACGACTATGGCAACTGGTTACATCAGATTGCAGAAAAGTCTATAAATGTTGTTCTGATAGTAGAAATACTGCAACAGAGATAGAAAATATTTTAGATTGTACTTTTGGCAGATTGCTGATGCTCCAGCTAGTTTTAATGCATGGAAACATGGAAATAAAAGCTGGGACTTATTCTTTCACACTTGCTCATGAATGGTTCATGTACATATGAAACCCAATTCCAGAGGAAAGGATTGGCAGATTCCATGCTAGACTGCTAGTAGGCGAATACCATTCCCAAGTTAAGATTTGAAAATTTTCTCTACAGGTTTCGACTAAACATACTTAACCCAACTACTAGGTATGCTTTTTGGGCGAAGCAACAATGCAACCATCATTCCTGAATTCATTTCAATTTTTTATTTAAGAGAAAGATCAAAGTACCTGATTCTTCTGCATTTCCATCATTTCAGCCTGCATCAACCAATGAACAGTAAATAAGGGTCAAACACTGTAAGTTTATCACATCCGTTAATTCGTGTTTCCAACAACTATGTGACACAACAACAAAACAAACCTGTTTCTTCTGCAACTCTTGGTTCTCCTCCTTTAGTTTTGCAACTTCGGCTTCCAACTCCATTGTGTAAGCCTGACAGAAGCACAAGAAAGAATATATAAGAAACATTAAGAAATTGTGAGATGGTATATCTCAATTTTTCAAAGTAGGTGTAGCATCCTTCAAAGCAGAACTAAGATCAAAAGGTATGGAACTTATTCAACTTTTTAATGATTTTGACATCATACACCCGACTTTATGTCATGCTCCTTAAACAAGTGTTCCATTACCTTGCAATAAACCGGATCCTTAAAACTTCTCATGACTGTAACTTCTCAAACTTTCATCTCTTGTCATGTCGAATCGCTATCACATTACCATTCTCCCGCATGAATCTTTCATGAAGTTTTGGGATAGAAAAAGTCATTAGATGAGAAATGCAGAAGGTCAATGTCTAGCAAAATTGATAATGCGACAACAAGATGAACTTGTTTAATCTTGATGTCATTATATATTAGTTCCTCTTTAACCTTCTCCAGAATAATTATTTCTAGAAAATACTAAACACAGGAAAAGAGAACGGTACATAATTTCTCTTATAACAAGAGACTAATATATTAAGCACTGGGTTCCCCCTCATGTGGTGAAAGTGTATTTCACACGATTCTCGACATTCTTGGAACTTCAGTCACTCAATTTTCATCCACCATAAGTTTTCCTCTATAACTCAAAACTGTCAAGTTATTAAACTGATTATAACAGATGCTACACCTGATCTTAGCCAAAGGCCGAGAAATGTATAACTGTTAAGAGTCAGCAATACTTTTCGATTCTAAACGCTGCATACATAAGGGTCTTTGCCCACGACTAAAGGACCTGGCAGCATGTTGGAATCAACTTATAGTCTTCTACTGGGAGGTGGTAATTATATTGATTTGAATCCAATCACATATGTTGGCTTAACACAGAGTCCACAAATCTTAAACAGTCAAGATGGCAGCTACGATTGTTTTGTGTCTAGAGGCCAACTCATACAAACATAGCCCTTCATTCAAGCATGATGAGTAAATTGATAACATTTCACACTTCCATTTAAAAATTTATCTTTTTATTTATTACATTTCACAATTCTGGTAACTCTGTTTTCTAAAAAGCAATAGCTTTAATTTACTATAAGCTGAAACCATATGCCTATCAAAGCAGTAAATAATCAAAGACATATTCACCTGCTTGCGAGCTCGGGACCTGGCAGCTGATTCTCTGTTTTTAATCATTCTCCTCTGTCTTCTCTCCACAACCTTCTCCACGGGGCCACCACCTTTCCTCCCCCTAAAGCCACCATTAAACACATAAGGCACCGGTGACACAGACGACGTATCAGTACCATTACTCTTCCCAATTCCATCAGATGACAACTGGTTCGCAGGCGACCCCGTGGCCACTCGAACAGCCCCTGCAGCTCCTAACCCAACCATTCCCATCCCTGAACTCTGAACCAGAGTACCATTCAGACCCTGATCACCAATTCCCATAATCCCACCCCTCATTCCAGGACTACCCAGTTGAGCATTTGGTCCCATAGGCAATGGAGAAGTGTTGTAAGTGACAGGTTGCTGCTTGGGAAATATTTGCTGCTGCTGTGGTAACTGTTGTTGTTGCTGATTTGATCTAACCCCATTAGCATTCAATGGCAAATTGGAGGCCTGATTAGGAACTTGACTATTGGTCTCAGAAACTCTATTCCCCATAACCCCGACACCACGATTCGTTTGCTGAAACTCAAAGTCCAAATTACCGCCAGTATTACCAAAACGAGATAAGTCACCAAAAAAACCAGCACCATTATTAGCTGGCTTTGGAGCTAATTGAGCCTCTTCTCTAACAACCCCAGCTTTGACCAGAAACTCCTCCAAAGTCATCTCTCCCAAGGTCTGTTGCCTCTGAGGCATATTAGACCCACCAGCACCAGTCCCTTCTTTTGAGATGTTCTTCCAGACCTCATCAACAGTTTTCTGGCTCAGCGTTCTGGGCAGGGTCAGCGAGCCCTGTCTCTGCAGTGACCCGCCACCGAGGCCAAGCCCATTCTGACCACCAGCTCCACCACCAGATGGAGCCATAATCTGAGTCTCTTCAGCCGTCCATATGCTCTTCAAGAGCTCGTCCATGTTCATGGACCCAAAGTCCTTGCCTGAGCCTCCAATGGTGTTCTGCAACTCCTCAAACGTCAGCGAATAGATCGAAGACTGCCTCGCTAATGGGTTGATTCCTGGTGGCTCGTTCCCAAATCCCTTGAAGTTCATGTTGGTACCCATTTTTGTAAAATCTGAGTGAAACAGACCAAAAAAAAAAAAAAGAAAAAAAAAAGTTGAGAACTTCAGATTTCGTCAAATTTGTTTTTCCTACGACTGTTTACTAAAAGAGCTTCCTTCGAGTTCACGGAACTTAACATTGTCAACTTTCAGCCAAACAAAGACTCAATTTCAGCTAACCCCTAATCAATTTCCAGGTCACAGTGTTTTCGTTGAGCAACCAGAGCTCAAAATTTTCAGGCAAAACAAAAAAACCACTCAAAAAGACTGAAACTTGTCAAAACAAAACAACAGATCAACAGATCAAGAAGCAGATGAACAAGAAGCAAAGACAGAAACTTGAAGAATGATATCAACCCAAAATGCAAAAAACGCAAAAAATTCTACTTGAAGATGCTGTGTGTTTTTACCTTCTTTCTATATCGAGCAATTTTGAAAAAAAATGTTGGTGGTGGTCTGGTGGCTGCGGTTCCTCCTGCTTCTTAGGGCTCTGGTGGATGCGCCAAGTGTCTGTTGTCCCTTTGCCCTCCTTTGCCTTTTAAGACAACGAGGAGTGGGGAAGGTCGGGGCTTATCATTGTTTAATACAGAAATTAGTATAATAATGGGCGGCGTGGACCAATCAGGATGGGGTAGAGAGGATTTGATGTGACATTTGACCAATCATGTTAGGCGATGTGGGAGAATCCTGGCCGTCCACGTCGCTCGCAATGAAGGGTTGGATGGGGTCGTTTGAATTATAGTGGTGGGGATGGGGATAAGAACTAGCGATTGTAGTACGCTCACACAAAAAGGGCATGGTCCCACTCGCGTTAGGTGCGATTGGATCGGAGCAAGTCCGGGGTAATATCGTCCATAAAAATATTTATTTATTTATTTAAGATTTATTTTTCTTTTTTTGGGTCTAAAAAGTTATTTTCTTGTCTGGTGCACGTGAAAGAAAGCTATGAGTCGACAAAAGTCAGGCTCAGCGCAAAACGTTCAGATATTTTCACACCAGCACAAGTATATTCTAAACTTGTCCGGTTGGACAATAATGCCCTTCTCATTGTTCTTAATCAACTCACTAATTATTATTATATGTAATTTTATTGAACGCCTAAGAATTAGTAAACCGTGGATTTTAGGTAGAGATAAATGGAGGAGCGAGATGCAACAATAGCTCCCAGCGCAGTGGGCCGTGGACTATGATGGGGCAAGGGCAAGACCGTCAGTCCATAAAGCTTTTACAAAATAAATAATCGAATTAAAGTTTTCCTTTAAAAATAATAATAATAAAATAAAAAGTTAGGTAGGGATCTTTTTAAAAGTTTTGGACCGAGTACAAGAGCCGGCCGTTGATCTACCAAAAATAGGCCGAATGGCCTGTCGACACACCAATAAAAAGAAATTTACATCACTAATTAAGTTGAGGTTTCAAATGGCAATATTTATTTACTTTCAGCCACATTTAAGTGTTTATTTTGTTAAAAAACCGGGTTCGAATATCATGAATTCTTTAAAAAAAGTATATATGGGTTTAACTAAGTTGGTTATAGCTGATGTGCTTCCCCGTTCTACACTTAAGTTCAAATCTTCTTTCTTATAGTTTAAATTAGATTAAAGTATATTTTTATTTTTATTAAAAAATTAAAAAAAAAACAAATGTTGAAATAGAACTTGTTTAGTACGGACATGTGAGGGTAGGGTTGAAAAGTCAGTGTGATCCAAAGACTGAACAAGATTAATATTGAAAGTCAGCTAAGTAATTGATGTTATGAAACACTAATTGAGATAAAATAATTTGATCGGAACACTGTAGCACACGCAATTATGAAAAGTTGTATGGCTATAATTGGTTGATGGAGGCCCTCTCATGTTATTATATTTGAGCAAAAGAAGAAAGTAAGAAGCCAATAGAAGCTGTTGATATTGACAATCTAGTCTCATTATCTGCTCACACAAACCTATAATTTATCCATGGACGGTGTGAATGCTTAGACTTGATTGCCCGTCTGATCACACACAACCTCATTTTTTTAATTTAAAAAAAGGAATTATTATTATTATTATTTTAGTGAGAAACGTTATTCAATTTTCAATCCATTGACATATACGATCTTAGTTATTTTCAACTTAAGGTCAAAAAGGCCAGGAAAAGTGAGAAGAAAAAATTTGCAAATTATTTTGTCTTATAAGGTGGAGTTTTCAAGGGAAGATGTGGATGAGGATGCAGGGTTTTGCTTGTGGACTAATTTAGGCCATTTTTGCAAAGGACAATCAGTATATAGCCATCTTCGCATTCAAAGCCACATGCATTATGATTGTTTTGGATATGAAGTGACGATATTATGTCAAAGTTAAGAAAGGAGAGGGGGGAAACTAACACACACGAGTACTATGAGAGCTTGAATTCCAGACCATTTGAAAAGATCAGGTCAATCCAACTAACACAACACTCATCCATTAGAATTGACAATATTAAGAGAAGGCACATGACGGGTTTAGAAAATGGAGAATTGAAATTTATTCCATAATGGCATAGTTGCTGCTGGCAATCTGAGATTGGAAGCGAAGAAAATGGAAAAGGCTGTCAAGCATGCGCCTTTCCTTGTGCTAAAATATTGCCTTAAGTGAACCCTTTGCTATAGTGCCTGCTTACGTAAATTTTCCTCTTTTGGATTGGAATTTTATCCTTGTGAAAGCGAATGCCAAGATAATGTGCAAGTAAAGGAACACAACCCGACAAATTCGTCATGTACTATTCTATTCCTTGTTATTCACTCACTCGTACATTGAATTCAGATATTTACTCAAAGTCTTGGTGAAAGAATAAAAGGGTTCTTCGAGCAATAAAGAGCGAGTTTTCCGTCCTTTTAAAATGCAAATAACATCTCTCTTACAAATGTCAAAACAACTTGCAAACTTGGACTTGTTGTCGTCACTCATCCGTCATGTATCTCCCTATCGCATTCAAAAGAACCCTCTAGGTCCTGTTTATTTTAATTAGCAACCTTCAAATTACTGGTAGCAGTTGTAATTTGGGAAGCTTTTCAGGCGTGGTTGGGGAAAAAGTTGGGGTTTTTATAGCAATTATGTTTTGTAGTATTTTGTTCGTGACATGGTGCCAACGTTCTTCTAAATGAACCCACAATTTTGAAAGGAAAAATATAAACATTCTCATTTCTCTGGTGCTAGTGCTCTCTTTTTTTTAGGTGTGATGTGAGTGCATACTTGCATAATGAATACGTGTTTCATATCAGACGCTTCAACACAAATGGGTGTCTATGAAGCCTCATCCCATCCGAGAAAAAAGCCTCGCATTAAGTCGATTGATGTGCCATTACAAAGGGGTCCGTGTTTATAAGTGCAGGAAGCGGATTTTCAACGAGCTTTGTTTGCTTGGCACTTGGCAGTGATGAAGTCACAAGAGACTGAAAATCTAGGAGATTGAATGCCTTCTGGGTCCTCTAATTCAGAAAAACTTACTTGCAACGGGAATTGCTATTCTTGATTAATAACATGTGAAAAAATTATTCCGCGTATCATTGCGTTATTGGCAAATGAATCAAAAAGTGTATCCCTGTTGCATGAAATTGTTTCTCCCTCTAATTGCATGCTTGATCCCCTTGTCGCCAAATGATCATTTAGAGAGAGAGAGAGAGAGAGAGAGAGAGAGAGAGAGAGAGAGAATACCACCCACTCCATTTCATTTAAGAGAATATATCAAAGGCCAAATACAGTTTTTGTGCCACAGCATTTGTTACCGTAGTTTCATTGTAACAGGTGCATCTCTACCTTGAAAGAATTTTCAATATCTACTACTGCTACTTTCTTGACCTTTAATCTGACAATTAAAACTGGCATATAACAAGCAATATGGAGGCAACAAAAATTTTCTTTTAACATACAGGTTATACAAAGTCAGATGGTTTGATTATCTGGCTTCATAAACCACGTCTGCGCTTTCGGAAATGTCTGAGGATGAAGCTGTCTGCGTATAGAGGATAGTTCTTCCTTATCAGCCCCTTTATGCACTTCCAGTATGAAAAGTCGACCAATGTTCCATCCTTTTGAACAATGAACAAACATCTTGAACTTTCAAAATCAGGATGATAACCAACCTGTCAACACCCAAAAAGAGAAATTTGCATCATTTTAGGAAATCCAATTCACTTGTAAAACACTAATATCAGATATTTAAGAAAACTAAAACTTGCTCATGTTTGACAAGGTATCAAATGCAGAAGAAGATTTCCATATTTGGTTTTAGAATTCAAACATGACCGCCCGATGTCAAGTGCCACCATTTTGGAAGCATGTTGTTGAGATCACAGAACCTACTTTTCAACATTTCAGGATTCTAGCAGTGGATTAAAATGTCTTCGGTCAACTAACTGTTCATTATATGTGTTCTGAACACCAGAAAGTAACAAGTAACAATTCTTACTTATCATTCACTGGTGAAGCTCATACCAGAAACAATACAGGTAACTATATATCTAAAGGGAAGTAGAGTGAATGAGCCCAACCCCATTCCGCACTGGAGTGATGGAGCGTAAACACTCCCACACCAGAGTGCCAGAGTGCCAGAGTTCAATGGGGAAGCATTAGTAAAATGCATATCTGATGATGGAGGACAAACATTACATGCATAAGCTAACATAAGCCCCAAGTTCCTATAGACCAGTTGTTAGAAGGAAAAAAGAAAAAGATGGAGGATGAGCCAGAGTTGAATGATTCATACAAGATAAGAGTTGTAGAAATTCAAAAGCAATGCAGTCTGATCAATGGCAAAACAGAAATGATTGATATACACAGTTTAATTACAAAAGTAACAGGCATATCCAAATAGATAATAACTCATGTTTTTCAAAATTCTCAGTTGCCCAAATTTTCTTACTCATACCCTCTTCTATGGAAAACTACATTTATATTTAACAAATAAAAAATGGGCAATCAGGCAATCCAAACTGAGACCTATATGGAAATATCCAATTATTAAATTTAGCACAAAAAAATTCATACCCAGAAGAGTAAAAGAAGCTAAATTAGAGAGAATTGAATAAAGGAAGAGACTTTACTGTGATATAATCAATCCCAGAACCGATCTTCTTCTGAGCTTCAGGGTGAAATGGAAGCAACCTCTCAAGAACAGTCTTCTCATGCTCAGGGCTCAATCTATCTCCGCTCTCGTATTTCCCAGAATGAAGTATCATCCTCACGAACCCAACCAGAGGAACCGTGTCTTCCAAAATCTTATCTTCCCAATCGACCCATTTCCCGTCTTCTCCTTCATCTTCATCAGAAATTCCATCCATGTCCTTCCCGGACGACACCACCGGCTTCCGAAGCAATCCCGGGTCGGGTCCCTGCGTTCCTGGCCTCCCGGTTCTGCTGCCCCCGTCCGCTCCGGTCTTCAGGGCACAGAGACGGGCCTGGAGCGCCGTCGTTTTGAGGAAAGGGAAGGATAGAGTTACGGGGCACGGGTTGAGAGTGAGGGAGTTTATCTGGTGGTGGACTAGTGGCGGTGATCTAGAGAGAGATGCCATGGCTGTGCCCTAGCTTCTACTAGCTTAAGCTCTGCTGTAAGTAACTCTGCTCTTTTAGTTATCAATTCTCATACTTCTTCGAACGTTGAAGCCTTGAAGATCCATTATCAGTCACAGCCAGCGCCTGTAGATGCTTTAGCAGATAAAGAAGCAAAACGCCCGCTCGGTTCTCCACTCTCCACCTCTACCTCCAATCCTTTGGGCCAGCCTGGGTTTGCTACCAGAAGCCCAAAGCCCAAAACCCAATTCTGAATTTTGGCTTGGGTCAACGGTCAATTGTTTGACCCTCCATCAGTGCCTAGGGATTACAATTTCGGAGACGACTTTAAAAAAACAAGAAATAATCGAGTATAATACCTATAACATGATAATATAGGTATAAATTACTTAAACATTACTTAAAACTTCATAGTATATATGATCCTTGAAGATTAGTTTTAGAGAAAATGATTTGTAAACGGATTGTGTGTGTTATTTTGTATCACATATGTAATATTAATAATCGTGTCGTGTTTGTGTTGACCCTAATGCAACATGAACATGAATTTAACAACCCAACAGTCCCTCTGATTCACTATTCAACTCAGAAATTGAGCACCACCAAGCTTTCCCATCTCTTCCTTCTCCTCCCGACTCAAAATGTCTTTGTCGAAGAAGAGATTAAGAAGTTGAGGAGCAAGAGCAACAGGGTCTTCATAGATTAGACTATCTGTCACACACACACATATATATATATATATATATATATACTCATCTATATACCAATTTCTGAGAATCTGCAAGACTGCAAATATAGTTCTGAGAGGCAATGCAGAAAGTTGTCAGATATAAACAAGGCCCTCACTTGTTTGTATGCATAGCTTTTTTGCATGACCATTCTGAGATGCATTTTGTTTGACTTTGATATGCATATAGGGCAGTACTTAATAAAGAAGCAAGACCAAGCTTGGTTGGTTGACTTCAATTCAAGACCTCAAACCAGTTGGGAGCTCATTTCTCATTCCTCTATTTCTTGCCCTCATGCTGTACAGCTTGTTACCTGAGAATTGAAATTTTCTTTCCTATTTAACAATTATCATGTCTCTATCACATATTCATCTACAAATCTATTTCTGAGAATCTACCTATATTCTTCTCAGAGGTAATGCAGGAAGTTGTCTTAATAAACAAGCAAAACCAAGCTACCAGAAAAACAATGATATGTTGACTTTCATAAAATATTGCACCCAATAATAAATCAGGGAACCCAAATTTCAACTAGAAAGAATTAGCTACAGCACGCTAACAGCCAGGGGAATGCAGAACCCAGTACAATCATTTTGAAGTGTCATGGAAACAATGACAATAAAAAATTTCAGCTTTGAATCTTTCTTGATTGCCCGCTACCAAAAGTCAACTCATTCAAGCTCTCAATAAGATACATGATACTATATATTTCCATTATTCTCCAAAGGAATAGCATTAAAAAGCAATATGTCTGGTGGTCTTTCTTTCTTCTTGGTATTGCTATCGTTGGTGAGTTCAGTCAAACCTGATGGCAGTCAGGACAAATGTCAAATAACCCAACAGATAACTGCAAGAGTTGGTTGTGTCATTGATCACAGCTCTCGAGTGGGAAAAGAACAGAAAGTAGCCATGGAAATGGCTATCCAAGATCTTTCTAAGTCAATCTGCGCTAGAGTGGATTTACACCTGAAAGATTCACAAGGGAACTCAGCTCGAGCAACAGCTGCAGGTAAAGTTGTATCTACACTTCTAAACTGTTATATTTGCACGCCAATTTCAGCAAACTTTGGTTACTTCTCTCTGAAATGAAAAAGTATTTTTGTTTTGCAGCAATCAGTCTCCTCAGTAGCAAACAAGTTGTAGCCATCATCGGAACACTGACTATGCAAGAAGCAGCTCTACTCTCTGAGATCGAAAATAGTTTTCCCATCATATCCCTTACTTCCACCGCCACGAGCCCACCATCAGAGTCACTTCAATGGCCAATTTCCATCCAAATAGCTAACAACATTGCCTTCCATATGCAATGCGTTGCGGCCTTAGTTGGTCATTTCCAATGGCGAAAGGTGACTGCAGTTTACGAGCACAATAATGAATTTTCCTCTCATTTAGGGATCATAACTCTCCTCTCTGATTCACTTAGATTAGTCAACTCAGATATTGAACACTACCAAGCTTTCCCATTCTTGCCTTCTGTCTCACACCCGGAGGCCATTGTTGAAGAAGAGCTTAAGAAGTTGAGAAGCAAGAGCAATAGGGTCTTCATAGTGATGCAGTTCTCTTTGCAGTCAGCTGTCATTTTCTTTGAAAAGGCAAAGCAGCTGGGCATGATGGACAAAGGCTATGTGTGGATTGTCACAGATGAGATTGCAAACCTTCTTGATTCTGTTGACACTTCTGTCAAGTATAACATGCAAGGTGTCATTGGTATTAAAATTCACTTTGCAGAAACCTCATTCAAGCAGTTCAAAACCAGATTTCGCAGGATGTATGGATTACGGTACCCTGAAGAAGAAGAATATTCTAGTCCTAGTATCTTCGCTCTCCGAGCTTATGATTCAATTTGGGCCACTGGTCGAGCCATTAAAATATTGCAACAGGGGAATGTTACCTCAAAAGAACTGTCTCAAAAAATCCTGTCGACTGCTTTCCAAGGTCTAAGTGGCATGATAGAATTCAAAAATGGAATGCTATCACAACCACCAACCTTTCAAATCATTAATGTGATTGGCAGAAGCTACAGAGAGGTGGCATTCTGGTCACCAAGATACGGTTTCTCAGAGAACTTGATGAAACATACTGATATGAATGCTTTTGCTGAAGTTTTGGGTCCAATCTATTGGCCTGGTAGATTACAGATAACCCCAAAGGGATGGACACCTGTTGATGTGGATAGACCCTTAAAGATAGGGGTTCCTGCGATGGGTGCATTCACGCAGTTTGTGAAAGTAAGATATGACCCGGACACGAATGAGACAGACATCTCAGGATTTTCAATTGATGTGTTTGAAGCAGCTGTCAAACATCTCCCTTATCAATTGCCTTACGAGTTTGTGCCCTTCAATGGCTCATATGATAAGATGGTGGAACTGGTCTCCAATAAGGTAGAGATTCTTTTTCTTCTGCACTAATTCCACTCCTAAGATGACCACCATTTGCAACATTGAAGTGTCTTGGCTTTGTGTACTAATGCTGTTTATGCAGCGCTCAATTCTATATATACTGATGACCATTTTACTCTATGTAAAAAATAGAGCTTGGATGCAGCTGTTGGTGATATAGAAGTCATAGCAGATCGGTACCGTTATGTTGAATTCACACAGCCATACATAAGCTCTGGGCTGGAGATGGTAGTCACTGTGAAGCCAGAGGAGCTGAAGGAAACAGAGATGTTGGTGTGGCCTTTCACCAGAGAAATGTGGTTCCTCCTGTTTGTTACACACCTTTCTGTATGCTTGGTCGCCTGCTTAATGGAAATTGTACATGGACGTAGCTTAGAGGACATTGGAGCCTTTTGGTTCTGCGTTGATGTCCTGTTATTTGCGCCAAGTAAGTACTCATAAAAACTAAAGAAATCATACTTATATTACTTGTCACCTTACTGGCACCCTCTATAACATACAGCCTCATATGATCTCCTACATTTGTACAATATGCAGGAGAACAATTTAAGAACCCTTGGGCTCGGTTGCTAATGGCTCCATGGCTATTGGCGATTGTAGTTGTAACAGCTACTTTCACTGCAAGCCTCTCCTCCATGATGACCATCTCTCGGGTCCAACCATCTGTGCTTGATATTGAAACACTAAAGATGACAAATGCAACTGTTGGTTGCAATGGAAACTCTTTTATTGTGAGGTACTTGATTAATGTCTTAGAGTTTAGACCAGAAAATATCAAGAGTATTGCCTCCATAAGTGACTACCCAGAGGCCTTTGAGAGGAAGGATATTACAGCAGCTTTCTTTGTTTCTCCCCATGCTAAAGTCTTCCTTGCAAAATACTGCAACGCTGGCTTTACCAAAACAGGATCAGTGTACAAGCCTAGCGGTTTTGGATTTGTAAGTTTCACCCCTTCCTCTGCATTTCTTTTGTTTACTTTGTTTATTTTGTTTACAAGATAATGTTGCATTTCTCATCTCTGCTGCAGGTTTTTCAAAAGGGTTCGCCTCTGGCTATTGACATCTCAGAGGCAATGTTAGAGGCAACTGAGAGTGGACAAGTGGAAAAGTTAGAAAAACAAATGCTCTCCTCTTATAATTGCTCCTCTCCAATCAACTCAAACAACGGTTCAATAGGTCCTGGACCTTTCTCTGGCCTATTTCTAATAGCAGGTTTGGCTTGTGCATTGGCATTTTTGGTAACAATTGTGCGTTTAGTGCGCGAGCATTGGAGGAATTTTCTTCCTGGAAACGTGCTTGAGGAAGTTGAGCTGCAACCCAACCCTGTTAACTAACACAAGGGTTTGGAGATGGAATTTTACATAGCTGTGTGCTGTGAGAATAATCACTTTTAGTATTGTCGTGAGAATTGTCACTCCTAGTAGCTCTGTGAAGAAAAGCAGTTAAAGTATTTGAAAAATTGTATTTAAATGTGCCATAAGTATATGAGAAGTTGAGCATTGGATAATTTCAATTTCCAAAGGGTTGTGGCAGTGTATGAAGGCTAAAATGAACATTATACTTGAAAAAAATCTTGCATCCGTAAAGAAAACAAATTATACAACCCTTATTTTATTTTTCTAAAACATAAAAACAGGCTAAACAAATTGCTTTGGTGAGGAACAACTAAACAAATCCAAGGAATTGAATTATTTTTTTTCTTCATTCAAATCCAAATTCAAGCCAAGCTTCCTAACTGGTCGTATGACATGTCTCTATCACGAATAGTAAACATCTACTCATCTACATATATATTTTCAGAAGTATGCAGGAAGTTGTCTGATACAGAGACAGAGGCCACAATTTGCGTTGAATTCTTGGTTCTGACCTGAACTGAAGACCTCAAAAAAGTCTGGAGCTATTTACATTTGGGGGAGGCTTTTTCGACGGGCCAACCTACAAAGTCCGCACCGGGCCAATTTTTCAACTCAGCTAGCTTCGAGAAAAACAAAGATATGTTTGGTGCTGACTTAAATTAAATATATAATGTGTTAAATTTCAGAGAGACTGGCCAACCTACAAAGTCCAAAAACAGAGAAGCATTCTTTAATTAGTGAATAAATGTCTAGCAGTCTCTCTTTCTACTGCCAACCTAAGCAAAATGTCTAGCAGTCTCTCTTTCTACTTGGTTTTGCTGTTGTTGGTGGGTTCAGCCAAGGCTAGTGGAAAAGGGAATAAATGTCAAATAACTCAACAGACAATTGCAGGAATAGGTGTTGTTGTTGATTACAGCTCTCGTGTGGGCAAGGAACAGAAAATAGCCATGAAAATGGCTATCCAAGACCTTTTCCACTCAACCTGTGCTAGATTGGATTTGCACCTCAAAGATTCACAAGGCAATTCAGCTGGAGCAATAGCTGGTGGTAAAGTTATATACTTAATGTCACAAACTGATATAAACGTTAGTCGTTTAATGCTCTTGAATTTGCATGCCAATATCATCAAAATTTGGTTAGTTGGGTCTAAATATGGACATGTATGTTTGTTTTGCAGCAATCAATCTGCTCAATAGCAAACAAGTTGTGGCCATAATTGGAACACTGACCATGCAGGAAGCAGCTCTAGTTTCTGAGATTGATCATAATACCACCAAAATGTTTCCCATCATATCACTTCCTTCCACTACCATAAGCCCACCAACTGAGTCTCGTCAATGGCCAAATTTCTTCCAATTAGCTAACGATATCCTCTTCCATAAGCAATGCGTTGCAGCCTTAGTTGGTCATTTCCAATGGCGAAAGGTGACTGTAATTTACGAGCACAAAAATGAACTTTCCTCCGCTTCTGCAATCATGATTAGTATCCTCTCTGATTCACTTAGATTAGTCAACTCAGAGATTGAGCACTACAGAGCTTTCCCATCCCTTTCTTCTCTCCCTGACCCGGATGGCTTCATTGACAAGGAACTTAAGAAGTTGAGAAGCAAGAGCAACCGGGTTTTTATAGTCATGCAGTTTTCTTTACAGTCAGCTGTCCTTCTCTTTGAAAAGGCAAAGCAATTGGGCATGATGGACAAAGGCCATGTATGGATTGTAACAGATGAGACTGCAAGCCTTCTTGATTCTGTTGATTCTTCTATCAAATACAACATGCAGGGTGTTGTTGGTATTAAAACCAACTTCATAGAAACTACAAGGACTTTCAGACGGTTCAAAACCAGATTTCGCAGAATATACGGACTACAATACCTTGAAGAAGAAGAAAATTCTAGTCCTAGTATCTTTGCTCTTCGAGCTTATGACACAATTTGGGCGATTGCTGGAGCCATGAAAAATGTTACTACAAAAGAATTGTCTCAAAAAATTGAGTCCACTTCTTTCCAAGGTCTAAGTGGCAAGATAGAATTCAAAAATGGCATGCTATCACAACCACCAACCTTTCAAATCATTAATGTTGTTGGCAAAAGCTACAGAGAGATAGCATTCTGGTCACCAAGATTTGGTTTCTCAGAGAACTTGATCAAGCACAGTGACATGAAAGAGAGGATTGAGAATGGTTCTATTCAAGTTTTGGGTCCAATCTATTGGCCTGGTGGCTTGCTAGCAACCCCCAAGGGGTGGATACCAGTTGAAGGGGAAAGACCCTTAAAGATTGGGATCCCTGCAAGGGGTGCGTTCAATCAATTTGTGAAAGTAAGCTACGATCAGGAGAGGAATGAGACACAAATATCTGGATTTTCAATTGATGTTTTTGAAGCAGCAGTCAAACATCTCCCTTATCAATTGCCTTATGTGTTTGTTCCCTTCAATGGCTCATATGATGAATTGGTGCAACAGGTCTACTACAAGGTAGAAATTCTTCTTCTTTTGAACTGTATTTGACCTTATTATAGCATGACAATTTGATTCTTTGTACAATAGGGCTTGGATGCAGCTGTTGGTGATATAGAAGTCGTAGCGGATCGGTATCGTTTTGTTGAATTCTCACAGCCATATGTGAGCTCTGGACTTGTGATGGTAGTCACTGTTAAGCCAGATAAGCTGAAGGAAAAATGGATGTTCATGAAGACCTTCACCAAAAGCATGTGGTTCCTCATGATTGTGGCACACCTTTCTGTATGCTTTGTCGTCTGGTTAATTGAAAATGAACATGGAGACAACCTTGAACTAAAGGGCATTGGGGCCATCCTTTGGTTCTCTGTCACTGTCCTGTTCTTTGCACAGAGTAAGTACTGAATCCCAAAAGCTTACGCTGTTTGAAAATGGACGGACAATGTATATCAAGCTAAAATCCTAGATGTCGATCTAAAATATGCAGGAGAACGAGTTCAGAGCAATTGGGCTCGGTTGGTGCTGGCTCCATGGTTAGTGGTGATTCTAGTTGTGACAGCTACTTTCACTGCAAGCCTCACCTCCATGATGACCGTCTCTCGAGTTCAGCCGTCTGCTCTTGATGTTGAAACACTTAAGAGAACAAATGCAACTGTTGGGTGTAATGGTAATTCTTTTATTGTTAGATACTTGATTAATGTTTTAGAATTCAAACCAGAAAATATCAAAAGCATTGCCTCAATAAGTGACTACCCAAATGCCTTTGAGAGGAAAGATATTGCCGCAGCTTTCTTTGTTGCCCCCCATGCTAAAGTCTTCCTTGCAAAGTACTGCAAGGGATATATCAATTCAGGACCAGTTTACAAGCCTAGCGGCTTTGCATTTGTGAGTATCGCTCCTTCCTTATGTTTAATTTGTTAACCAATCTTTAATACATAAAACTATTGTAAGGTTGATATACATTGTTGACTCCTCTTTTGATAACCTCTCCACACGCAAAATGTACTTGCACATGAATTCCATCTACGTGAGATATGCAATCCATAATACGATCAATAAATACGATACACGCGTAGACTGAGAATCATTTATGTCAAGATGTCATATTTGTTTACAAAACATTACTCATTTTCAATCACCTCTAAACTTATCTAATTCCTGCATTTTTCCTTAAATGTTTCAGGTTTTTCCGAAGGGTTCTCCTTTGGCTTTTGACATGTCAGAGGCAATCCTAGAGACCAATGAGAGAGGACAAGTGGAACAACTAGAAAAACAAATGCTCTCCTCTTATAACTGCTCCTCTTCAATCAAGTTGGAGAACGAAGATTCCATAGGTCCTGGGCCTTTCTCTGGCCTCTTCTTAATTTCGGGTTTCATTTGTGCATCTGCATTTTTCGTCACAGTTGTGCGTATAGCGGGTAGGCATATGCAGAACTTGAGCTGCATACGATCAATGTTGATCAACACAAGAATTTGGAGATGGGCTTCGATATCCTCAGCCATGAGCTGCAGAAAATCTAAAAGCCAGTGTTCCACAAGAAGCTCGATGGTGAAGCCAAACAGCCAAGGAGAAAAGCTTGATGAGCTAGAACACAATTCAATGAGTACCGGAATGGTAATTATTACTCAACACTGAAATTAGTTTAACAATTTGTATGTTGCAAAATCAAATTCTTCCATGAAGAATTGTAAATACAAAAACTTAACTTGTATACTAGAAGATTCAATGAAGGTTGTGTATAGTTTTAACCTTTCTGATGCAATTCAATTTTTCTCAGCAATTATTATTATTATTCAAGTCCTAATAATTGACCACACTTTTGGAGTTTACGTTTAATTGTGTAACGATGAAATCTTGCAATTTTTTTTAAGAATAGGATTCCAACTTAGAACCTCTTGCAATATTAAGATGAGAAAATTGCAAAGAAAATCATATGGATTTTCTAAGGTTTCCTTAGGGCTGTTGGGCCTTTTTGCAACAATAATAAAAGAATTTTCTAAGTGATCAAAGGGCAATGTAATGGCTAAAAATGGCAAAGTTGGTGCATGCACTATTTTTTATGAGTGATAAACTATAGACTACCTTTCAAGGAACTTTTCTCTTTTATAATTACCCAATGGGCATACAGGGTGAGAATTCTTTGCACTTTGAGGAGGAAGGAAAAAAAAAAACAAAAAAGAATTGAGTGGCTGGCTCTAACAATTAGAATCATGATTAAATGCACAAAATGGTAATGATTTTTTTAATTCCTAAACAGTCCAATCATAATCCTACGGTCATGATCAAACCAATCAGACTCCCCCACACGATCCCCTCGTGACGCACACGTTTCAGCGCCTTGACCCCGGGACCACGAAAAGTTGATCAAAACCACGGGTCACCTAAATCCAAATCCCAAAACGCAGACCGGCACAAACTAACACGACACGGTCCCAGCAAGTCCAGGCTTGAAACGTAAGTCTCACGCACCGGATCGAAACCCGTACAGTACAGCCAATTTAGATTCACAACCCTCTTTGCTTGTTAAATTTGCAATGTATAGATCTCCGCCGACACAGCCATCCACCAATACAGTGTCCTTTTTTGTCTCTCCATCTCTCTCTCCTCTTTCTTTCTCTCTCTAAAAAGTCAGAAATGAAAAATAATTAAATAAAAAAATTGCCTCCGAGATTCCAGTTCATGCGAGGAAAACGATGGCGTCGATTGCACTCCATTCCCTAGAAAGCCAAAAACAAAAACAAAAGCAAAACAGATTAACATTTTTAATTTTCCATTTTATATTATCCAGCCAAGCATATAAATAGAGATTTTATTTACATGTACTACGCATATGCCAGTGCATACTTCCGAGTATCCTTTTGCTTGCACTCTTACTCTGTCATTTTCGCAAACACTTGGCTCGCCAGATCTCTCCTCGAATTCTTGCAGCCGAAGCTTCTTCATTTCGTCGCTGAAATGCTTCACGGATTGAGGTTTTGATCTGGCTTTGTGGCTCCTCGGGGTTGATTTGATCGGGTTTGTTGTTGGAGAAATGGACGGCGGCGATGGGACGATGAGGCTCGGCGCTCTCAACTTGAAGCCGGATCGGGTCGGCGGCATCGATTCGGGTCCCGACGTGTCGGTTTCGTCGCCGGTGACGAGGCAGAAGGCGGCGGCGGCGAAGCAGTTCATTGAGAATCACTACAAGAACTATCTACAAGGACTACAGGATCGCAAAGAAAGGTAGTTTCTGATTCGTTTCCAAGTTTTCGATTTAGTTTGGGTCAAATTGTGATCGAATTTTGAAGTGACAGCTTGTTTAGCACTTTAACTTTGTGCGTTTATCATTTGTGTCCATTTGAAGGTTGGTACATAGAGTTCTGCTACTTTATACGCATTGTGTTGTGTTATATGTGCTGCATTTGTGTCCATGCTCAATTTTAAATTCCTTCCATTTTTCCTTTTAATCACAGCTTCCTTTTTTCTTTGCTATTTACGGTTTCTGTTTGGTAATTAGGAAACTTCAGCTGTGAACTTTAATTTTCATTGTTCTCATTTATGGTTCGGTTCCAGTAAATAGCTAAGTGCAATAATATATTGAGCAATGTTGCTGTGAGTGCTGTGAGAAAGACTATTTAGCTTGGGCAGACCTTTCTTGTAATTTGGACAACAAGAATAATTTTGTAACTCAACTCAATTACATATTTCTCTGTTTTAGACGCCGAGCACTTCAAAGGAAAGCACAAGAAGATCAGATACCAACTGAGGAGCAAGAAGAGATGATGAGGATGTTGGAACGCAGAGAAACAGAATACATGAGGCTGCAAAGACGTAAAATCGGAATTGATGATTTTGAGCAATTAACTGTCATTGGTAAAGGGGCATTTGGTGAGGTACGTAAAAACATCGAGTTACTTTTCTTCACAGAGCTTTTTGGTTTTCCCTTATAAACACACGTACATGGTATTTTTCTGTCCAGTTTTCATTACAAAAGGTTTTATATTCAGTTCAGATGCCTCTTGTATTAGCTTTATGGACCATGTGAAGCCCCTTGACGTAGCTTTGATAGTATTATGTATATTATAGAATTATGGTTTTAGTTCTGTTGATCATATAGATATAGAAATGGGATGTACGTTGTTACATATAAAATATCACACTCATCTCTTAAGTGTTTAACAAACGCAGGTAAGGTTATGTCGTGCTAAAGGTACAGGAGAGATTTATGCCATGAAGAAATTGAAGAAATCTGAGATGCTTAGCCGAGGACAGGTGACAATATTCTAATTTAAAGAACTTTAGGTTATGTCCTGATACTGCACCATGTACCATATCATTGTGCATCATGATATATTGTTAATAATTCTAATACATTTTATTTCCACCTTTTAGGTTGAGCATGTGCGTTCTGAGAGAAACTTGCTTGCGGAGGTTGATAGCCGGTGCATTGTAAAACTTCATTATTCATTTCAAGATTCTGATTTCTTATACCTAATCATGGAGTACTTACCTGGTGGTGATATTATGACATTATTGATGAGAGAAGATACTCTTTCCGAAGATGTTGCACGTTTTTACATAGCAGAGAGTATTCTGGCTATTCACTCAATCCATCAACACAACTACATTCATAGGTATGGCAATTGTGCACCAATTCAGTTTTTTTATTTTTTTATGAATAGCAACAAATTTTATTTTCTTTCCTTTTTATTTTATTTTATAAATGAATAGTATCTTTTACTTCAATATAAAGATGATTTGGATGTTGTACACATTTGAGTTTCCTTGCTGGTTCTTCTCGAAAAACATATTCATAGACACAAAAGGCGCGTACGCACACCCACACACACGAAAACATGTGTAATTTTGAAAATGTATTTGTTTCGAAGTAAAAGGATGTAAACTTATATGTGCTGTGACTGGGTTCTTCTTACAGGGACATAAAACCAGATAACCTGATACTGGATAAAAATGGCCATTTGAAGCTTTCAGATTTTGGCTTGTGTAAACCTCTGGATGACAAGTATTCTACACTGTTACTGGAAAATGATGATTTAACCTCCCAGGAATCCATATCTGAAACTGAAGGGCAATCTGGCTGTGATAAGGTTCCTTGGTTGATGCCAAAAGAACAATTACAACAATGGAAACGTAATCGTCGTGCCCTGGTAATTTTTATCCCATTTTCTTATCAACTCTTCCTCAAATCTTCAAATCTTCAAATCCTCATCCAAAATATTAGATTTAGAATCCATGCATATCAAGCAGTGATGTCCTTTTTTACCTAGATTATTGGAAATTTGAAATTTCGAACTTCTTAATTTTGTAGTTGTTGAGTGATTAATTTGTACATGTTGTGAGTTACAAAGACCATCCATTTTGTTCAGGCTTATTCAACCGTTGGAACTCTTGACTATATGGCACCTGAGGTGTTGCTCAAGAAAGGATATGGAATAGAGTGCGATTGGTGGTCCCTAGGGGCAATCATGTATGAGATGCTTGTAGGCTATCCTCCCTTCTGCTCTGATGACCCAAGGATCACATGCCGCAAGGTAATATCATCATGGTTGTCTCTCGTAGATGTTTGACGCAATCCTTTATAATTGCAGAGTAGATAACATTACCCTTTTTTTTTCTTTTTTTTTCTTTTTTTTTTTTGTAGATAATCAATTGGAGAACATGCCTGAAATTTCCTGACGAACCAAAAATTTCGGATGAGGCAAAGGATCTGATCCGTCACTTGTTATGTGACGTTGAATCAAGGCTTGGGACACATGGAGCAGAAGAAATTAAGGTATCCAGGTTTCAAAGAATTAATGATGTTCTTTACAAGTATGTTAAAACTTCAGAAAACTACTGTTTTTGTGATAGTAGTGACTGTACATAAGAAATTAAAGTAATGACTTGGTGGGTGTGTTGAAATAGTTATGGTACTATGCATTAGTAAAGTTCCAGATAACCATCTGGTTCTTCTACTATTAAAGTTCCAGATAACCATATGCTTCTTCTTAAAAAAAATTTAACTCATACATGTTAGCAGTTAGCACAATGTTGTAATATATCCTTGTTTGATGTTTGTTCACTTAAAAGCTAATGTTTTCTCAGGCCCATCCATGGTTCAGATGTGTTCAGTGGGACAGGCTGTATGAAATCGAAGCTGCATATAAACCTACAGTAATTGGAGACTTGGACACGCAGAATTTTGAAAAGTTTCCTGAAGTGAGTTCATTGAAAATCAATGAGTTGGAATCTGCTATCTTTTTTAGTGGGACATGATTTATTCGAATGAAAAAGGCTGATATTCTCGCAAATTGTATTTTTTTAATAGGCCTTGGTACTATCTTTTTGGGTCTGCACTTCTATCTTTAAGCATATTTTTCGCTAAATCAAAGCCAAATCATATTGATAGTAGTTGCCATCTTATTTTTAATTTTTTTACCCCTTTTTTCCCTATTATAGGTAGAGGGCCCACCATCTACAATGCCAACAGTGGGACCTTGGCGGAAGGTAATGACTTCATGTTCTCTCCTATTTATTTATGTTTATGTGTGAAGCTTGTGCAATTGTTCTAATATTAGATCTAATGTGATATATTTTGCTTGTTTGGTATTGCAGATGTTAACGTCGAAAGATACCAATTTCATTGGATACACTTTTAAGAAATCAGATGTCCTCAGATCACTTGAAAGTTCAGGTCTGCTGCTTCTACAGTTAGATAGCTTTCCTTTATCAATTTTGATGCTAATTCTCATTTCACGTCTGACCATATTGGCATATGATCTGAAATTACAAATGAAGAGAGCTCTATACAAGAAAGAATTCGGACTAGAGCATGGATCATATCTTATGAAGATGTCACATTATTCTTCACGCCTCTTGCAAATATTGTTCCTAGACTTAAAATTTGGGCATGCATTGTAGGTACAGACATGAGATCAAATGGTTCGGCAAAGGCCCCTTCTCTGATTTCCTTATTAGGTACGTTTATTAATTTTTTACAAGCACAAGCTGGCAACCAGCAGCTGGCTTCCTTTTCCCTTACCTTTTCTGCTTCCTGCTAATGCAGGTAGAATTGACTTGCAAGATACTGCGATACCAGAGGGAGATCAGAAGCAGGAAATTTAAGTATTGTCAGGGACCGAGAATTATTATTTTCCTCTGGCGCGTAATCTGCAACAGAAGCTGTTGATGCTAAAGCTATGCAAGATTTGTTGTAAACATGAAGACATGAATAAAGAGGTCAGCACAAAGTTGATATGATCTTGGGTGGTATTCTTTATCACTCCACCCAAAATACGCCTTGATGTATTACTGCTGCTGTAAAAACCATCATTCTTAAATTCAACCTTACCCTCCCTCCTATGTTTCCTGAGTTTTTTGTTATAACATATGTATTCCCTTATTTTTAGTACAAGGAAAATTTGTACATTAATTATACCAACATCTTATTCAGTTTTGTCTATCAGAGTGGATACATCATCGAAATATCTATTACATTATGGATGCTATGGATTTGAATTTTGTTTTTCTTTCTTTTGTCCTGAATTTGAATTTGAATTTACAAAGTGGCTGAGAAGAAAAAACGAATGTACTTATATCCACTTGTTCTAGCCAAAAAAGCCATCACTTTATCTACTTGTTCACCAATTGTTATACTACACGTGGCACCAACAAACTTTGATACATGCATGCATCTCCGAATTTACTTCTACTCGAGTTTTCGTGTTCCATTTCCCCTCCTCCAATGTTATCAAAAGTGGTGACGAAACCAAGTATGCTTTTAATTGTAATGATGTAAAGCAGAAGTTCTCATCCAATAAATATACTAGAATGCAGAATTAGGATAGATATTCATTACATACAGTGATCTGACTCTGACTAGCCCGATTATCTCCCAAATTATTTTGTTTGATCAAGATAGCAGCTCAATTATGTGGACCCACTCAAAGATATTTTCTTAGCCGATCTACATCTTTCACATTTTTTAAATTCCTATTGTTCTTTCTTTATATTTCGTCTATAATTTGTTTTATGATATTATCTTCAATATTCTACACCTAAAGAACACTTATGATAAATTATAGAATGGTATTGTAGTACGGTCATGTGGTAGTTTGTACATGTGTTATAATATGGGTGACAACATAATGGATATTTTCTTATTTTAAAAAATAATATCAATAAATATCCACTTATATTATAACATGTGGTCGTACTACTACTGTACTACACTATAATTACTCAACACAAAGAATCAATTTTAAAATGTTTTTCTTTTGCCAATAAGATATATAATTTAGTTGGTTAAGCGCTTCCACCTCTAACCATGTTTAAAATCCCAAATATCCATTAAATATTAGGAGTTTCACTAAAACACCCAAAATGGGAGTTGAAATTATAAAAAAACCCAAGCACTATTTAAACATATAAACACACCCAAAATTCATCATTCACACACACTCAAAACTTATTTATAAACACACCCAAAAAGTTAACTTTGTGGTTGATTTTGAGTGTGATTATATGTTTAAATAGTGCTTGAATTTTTTTATAAATACATGTCTAGGATTGAGTTTATTTATAAATTTGTATTAAATATTTCCGTAAACCACCCTAAACAAAAAAAAGTTTTTCTTTCCTTTTCCTTAAACGAACAAAAAAAGAAAAAGGAATTGATTATTCGGTGAGGTAGAACTATCAATAAAGTGACAACATCTCTTTATCTCGACAGGTCCTTTTCTTCTATATTTCGAAATCTTTAATAAATCACAGTGATTTCATTGGACCTCACCAAATTCAGATACTTGAATATTTAAAAAATTGTTTTTATTAACTAATATCTTGTACCTCTAAACTGAAATTACAAGGAAGAAAAGAAATATCAAAGACGAAAACGGCACGAAAGGGGTCGGGCCAACAACCCGACCCGAAAGTGAAAAGAGCGCGAAAAGAGGCGACGCAGGTGACAGTTAAAGGGCGGTGCCACGTAACCCAAAGCCGAAGGCAAAAGGCAGGAGATATTTTGGAGGCTCCAATAAATATCTTGGCATCGCCACAGCGCCCATCAAACCTGGGAGTGACGTGGCAGCGCCATGGCCCCATGACACGTGTAAAAGGCGTGACAACTGTACCGTTCTTTTGTTCCCATCACCGCTTCCAAAGCCTTCATTCCCTTTCGTTTCAATTCCAACCATCTTCTTCTTCTTAGATCACCTGAATTCTAGACCTTTGAAAAACCATAGAGTTTCGAGAGCTGGGTTTTCGTTGTAATTTATGGATAATTTCAGGGCGAGAGAGTTGCAGATTTCTCAGTTAACCCTTGAGAGGCCAAGCCAGTTTGCTGCGCCGGACGAGGACCCTCCATCAGACCTGGTACTTTTCTGCTCTATATTTGCAGAAAAATCCGTACTTTGATCTTTTGGTTCGTTTCTCTTTTCTTTCTTTTGAAAATTGGAACATGGTTTCTCCTTGTCCCTTCCCAAAAAAACCCAATTGACGCTTACTTTGTGTGATTTATTTTCATATTTGGGTTGGGATCTAATGGAAATTGGAAGGGATGGGGTTGGCTTATTGACAAGCTTTTTTGTAACGATCAAAATGGAAAAGTCGTCTTTTATTAATTTGAAATTATGGGTTTTTATCTTCTTTCTTTTCATGAAAATAATGTCTGATATTTGTTATACCGTTGCTCATTTGGTAAGGAATAATTGAAATATAGGAATGACAATGCTTCCCTTTGCACTATTATGGAAGTAATATTGTGTGTATGAAATGGTTTGTGTTTCAAAATCTGAGAGGATGGTGTTGTCTAAATTATTATTTTTTTTCTCTAGTGACAACTTTTAACCTCTTTTTTACTGGCAACAAAGGAAGGGGAGATGTTTTCTGCAAAGACATGCATATGTACATGTATGTGTATGTGTGTATGTGTGTATTTGTGTGTAGTCTGATTTAAAGATTTCTGATCATAGTACATAACTCTATCAGGGTACTCCGGCCGCAACAGAAACTATGTCTACAGAATGGACGGATGAGAAACACAGTATGTACCTTAAATCTATGGAAGCATCATTTGTTAACCAGTTGTATAGTTCCATGGATTCGCGTGGTTGGCACTCACAAAAGGGGAGTTTATTGCATCCCAAATCATCAAGGCAACCCCAGTTCAATTCTCGTGCCCCTTCTGGCCAGGTTTGAGTCTGATCTATTTCTCGTCATGGCTATTCGATTGTATTATATAAATCTGTGAATTAATTGGAACTTAATTGTTTGTTGCAGTTTAAGGTACTTCGAGGTGGCTGCTGGCAGAAAATCAATTTTGTAAGAGCTGAAGCAGATGGATCTTGTGGTGATCTTCTGGCAAATCCGTGGGTGCTGCACTTCAGATCTTCTTGCAAGACCAAAGGAGTTGAATCTCCCATTGTCCAAGAAGCAGTTGCATCTGTAAGTGAGGAAGTTGATTCAATTGGGAAGAAGGAAATGCCCTGTGCACCAGCTACTTGTTCAAAGCATTTTCGTGCATCTCACTCTCAGTTGTGCCATCAGGATATGGTTGGAGGCAACACAGGTGCTCTCAGCTATATTTTGGTGTGTTTGCTGAAAGATTTTGCCTAACTGTGTCTCGCAATGATTTTTTCCTCTCCCGCTATTGATTATGTGTTTTAGCGTGCTTGTCTTGCGTTATATGCTCTCTGTTGACACAATCTTTACTACACAGAAGAAACAAATACTTTCACCTGACATGGATTTTGATTGAATGGAGTTTCAAATGCTTAAATTGATTAGTGAAATATCCTGCCTCATTCATCCAGTATTGTTTCTTTTATCCTACCCTTCAACTCCATTCTGTCATCTAGAGTAATTTATGGAAATTTGGAATTTGAAAGGATAAGATGTAACCTTATAAACAAAATGACAGATGAAGATGTTGGATGTGGATGGCACAGACATAGTTTTTACTGTTATGTCAATCAATGGTTGAGAATATGGAAGCCTGTTATGTGGTTGGATTTCTTTTATGCATTTTTGTACGTGAGATTTATTCTCAGTGTTGCAAAACAAGAATATATTCTATTCTGTTGAGGCTAAATAGATCATAATTTGTACTTGCACTCTAAAATTGTCTGAAATAAGACTTCTAAATATATCTTCTAGCTGCCAAAAATTCATAAATCCTACTTTTATGCTTGCAGAAGTGTCAGACCAGAACTTTGTTGATGAAGATATCAAAGAAGAAAAAACTCTTGTTTCATGTGATGCTAAGAGGATGAAAGCTCTTATACTCGATGTTGCAAATAACGATCAGGTAATGTACAATGCATTATGCGTGCCTAAGACCAAGTTTAGGTTGTTCTCCATCATGTGGCACTGGAGTCTTAATTTTGTTCTCTCTTATCTGCACTTTTAGGTTGTTCCACTGCGCAAGCCTGCTGATACCTGAAGATGTAACTAAGAATAATATTTCTAGAGCTAGATGAAAGGAGACCCTGTAAGAGACAATGGATGCATTGTATGATTACGTTCTAACCTATGAATAATGGATGGAGACTGCATATTGACACTAGGGACCAAGTTTTAAAGTGTTGTTGTGTAGAGGCATACCTGCACATGTATGTCAGAGAGGGATAGAGATAGAGAAAGATTAATCAAGGCATTTATTCATATGTTTTGAACATTAGTACGAGTGGCATCAGTGCGACAAGAGTAGGAACTGGGCGGCAGAACGTGCTGTTATTATGCCTGTACAGATTTTGTTCTCCCATTTTAGTCATTATTGTTAGTACCATTGCTAAGCTCTAGCACTGCTGTACTGGTGGAATGTAGTGTCTCATTTTTTTCTTTTCTTTGGCGAGGCAGAAACCCACAGTTTAGACATGCTGATTCTACTGCAGATCGGGACTTTCTGCACTGCAATGAATTTTGTACTAAGCCATGATGAATGTGTACAGTTGTATTGATTTTGCAAATGGGTCACAAACACATGTACATTGTGTGGGGGATAACAGAATTCATCTGTTCAAGAAATTATTGTTCATGTAATTGATGTTGGGGTGACATCCAAGATTGATATGAGGTTTTAACAGTTTAACTGATGCAATTGTGACGGACAACATGTGGGAAGTGGACAAATGTGGTAAGAACGTGTATGGAGAATGGAATATGAATGATGGTTTGTGTAATTCTAGAGTGACAAAAGATTACAAATTAAGGACGAGAAAAATTTTGAATCACGAGGTATGTGAGATGTCGAATGTGAAAAAGAGTTTCGATAATGCATCAGAAGCAGCAATAGTATGAATAAACCTAAAATAATAAAAATGTATCAACAATAACAATCTCTTTCATGATAAGTAAGTTATTTTCATTAGGTGCAAAACTTACGTGTGACATGTGGTTAACATTATCGCCTAATCATGTGTGCTAATATTTGGAGAAAGAAGAGTGTATACACCACCAATACATGCACGTTTTCCTCCAGTCAAACACTCGACCAAAACCCTCCCAATTGATCACGGCAACTTCTTTGATATCTAGGGTCACGTAATTTTTCTTTTTTGGGACCAAGGTCATGGATGGATATTTCAATATTTTGATGTCGAGCATTTTCAAGAGAGAGAGACTTTCATGCAATTGGTATATCACTTTTTGCTATTTTCCAAGTAATACAACGACATGTGGAATAACTTTTTCACATATCATTGCATTATTAGGAATAGCAAAACACTGTATTTATGTTACAAAAAGTTTTTTTGATTTCCAAAGAATGAGGCAAAAAGAGTAGGCAAACCATATCTGCCTTGCCACATATGCATTTTCATGTTTCAAAGAAATTGGTAAATGTTGAAGAATATGAGTCCCACATCGGAAACTTGACTAAAAAAAATAAAAAATATAATGAATGGTTCTACTACTAATAATACCGAAACCTTTTGTGATAAAACCCCACATTTATTGGGCTTTGTAGGTGGTTAAGTTGGGGACAATATCGGTATTGTTAGTAGTGGGTCACTGGCCGTCTCTCGAATTTGACATGGTATCGAGTGGGTTGATTGACCTGAATTGAGCCTCTACTCAATACGTGGTGCTCACGTGTTGGGCTTGAATGATTGACTTCGATGTGACTTGGCTCCACTTGTGATGGCGTGTTGAAGAATATGAGTCCCACATCTAAACTTGACTAAATAAAATACAAAATATAATGAATGGTTCTACTATTTATAATACCGAGGCTTTTTGTGATAAAACCCTACACCTACTAGGCTTTGTAGGTGGTTAAGTTAACAAGATCGGTGTTGTTAGTACCGTCTCTCTGAATTTGACAGTAAATAGGTATGCAAAATATACCCCGTCTCCCCAATAAAGCAATGTTGCCTACTTCAAAATAAAGAGGTATATTGAACCCCACTTATTTTTTATGATAAAATATTATCTCCACTCTTTCACCTATTTTCTATAAAATAGAATAATAAATATTATAATAATAATTTTTATAATTGCATTGGCTAGTTGCTTGAAGTAATCAACCTTTTTCAGAAGGTAAATATACCACCTAGATTTCATTTGCATATTTCTTAGGAGATGCTCTATGAAACATAAAATAAATTCACAAGATCAATTAACCCAAAAATAAAAAACGAACCCTGACGAAAAGCCGAAAACGCATGCGTATCATTCGATTTTGTTCCAGTTCCCGAGTCTAATCCCTTGCCGTCTGAGACTTTCGCGGTAAGTCAATTCGCCGCCTTCCTTTTCTCACGTAAATCCCTAGCCCCTTGGATTTCGATTTTCAAAAAATTCCTCAGCTTCCTTCGTCTCAAGCTTTCCAAAAGTTTGGGGCTTTCAATTAGGGTTTCCCAATCGTTAAAAGTCACAATGCCGCCATTCTGGTCCAGCACGACCTCGAAGGCGGTGGGGTCCTTACTGTCCCGTAGAATCGGCCCGAGGCATCTGATCCGGTCCGGCCGGAAATACGACCCGGTTCGATGCTTTAGTAGCATTGCGGGCATAGAAACCCCATCGTCGATCCACAAGTGGACTGGAGATTCCCGACTGGATTATAATTATAGGTCACGGAGGCAATTTCTCGGCTGCGGCGACGGCGAAGAAGGCGGTGTTTTATCCAGAGTTTATGAGGAGAAGCGCGTCTTGGGGTAATTTAGATTCAACTTCACTCTTTTCTTGCGTTCTGATCATTCCCAATTTCAGCTACTTCATATGCTTTTTCTTGTATTTAGAATTCGTTGTTGCAATCCAATGGCAATGGAGTTCCTGATATGCTTTGGAATATTACAATTTTTTACATTGGCTTACTTCATAAGCTAATTGCTCACCAGGAAAGAAAAATTGGGTCTTGAATGCCCTGTTTCATTTTTGCATTATTTTGCTCTTTTTCCCGTTTTGATTACTATATGGGAGAGGCATGGCCTGATGCACCATCGGATTCTAGGTATTCTCCAGAGCAATTGTTCGATGTGGTTGCTGCTGTAGACTTGTATCATGGTTTTGTCCCCTGGTGTGAGCGGTCCGACATAATCAAAACCTTTCCGGATGGATCATTTGATGCTGAGCTGGAGATTGGTTTTAAATTTCTGGTCGAAAGTTACGTTTCCCATGTCGAATTAGAGAGAGCAAAGCGTATAAAGGCAATCATTTTCCTTCAAGTTTCATATGATTCTTTCTATAAGTTTTCTTCAGCATTGGTTTGCTCACTTTTCTACTTGCTGACAGATAATCTATTGTATTGCAATGGCTCACAAGTGATCTTTTCTGATCTGTATAACTTTGAAATTAAAATACCCGAGTCTTACAAGTGTGACCGTATGTGACACCAAGTGTTTGGCGTCGCCCATGCGTGGTAGACATTAGGTTTTAATGGGGAGTGTGAGGATTTTCTTTGGATTAGTTTAAGGAGTTTGGGTTGGGTTTTATATTGCTAAAACACTTAGAGGCTTGGAGACATTGTGCATTTGGCAGTGTTGGGTTTTAGAGAATGAAGACCATGTACCTACTGAAGGTGCACACTTGAAGTTTTTAAGTTGAGCACTAACGTGGCATGTAAATGGATATTGTGCTTCCTAAAAGTTACTTTTTACTTTCGGTTAAACCTTGATAAATATGAACAATAATAGGTTGCTGGTGGTGGTGGTGTTAAAGAAAAACTTCGGTACTGTCTCTTTTGTGAGTCATTGGGTGGCCTAATTTTGATTTTCACTAGTATCTTGTATCATTTATTGATGTTATTTTTCTAACTATACATTTTTTTGAAAATGGTTCTTACTGATTTATTACCATGAATTTGTTTCTTTACATTGTTATTATTGTTTTTGGTTTTGTTTTCTGATTCCTATTTATGACAATCTTTTTTTCTTGTTTTATTCTAGACCACTGTGTCAAATAGTTCCCTTTTCGATCATCTGATAAACATCTGGGAATTCAATCCGGGACCTGTTCCTGGATCTTGCAACCTTTATTTCTTGGTGGATTTCAAGTTCCAATCGCCAATTTACCGACAGGTGAGATCCTTTTTTCAATCTTTAACTGTGTTCTGTGGCAATTATTCAATCACTTCTCAGCCATAAGATGGACCACATATTAATTATCTGAAGCCTGCATGGTCTGAAATTTGGGGATTGGAATTTAAAATCATGATGAACTGCTGATCGAGCATTTTGATGTTGCAATGATTTTTGTCTCAGGTGGCATCTGTGTTCTTTAAGGAGGTGGTCTCTAAGCTTGTTGGTTCATTTAATGAGCGATGCCGTTTGATATACGGACCAGGAGTTCCAATTCATGAACATACATATGGACAAAGGGCATGATAGTTGATCATTTTTACTCATTAAAACAAGGTGTTGAATGAGCTTCTGTGGAGTGCAGTCCGCAATACAACCGAATTCAGATTAACGGTTCCCCATTCCCCCCTGGGTAGTTTTTGTTCCATACGCTGCCCAGAGTCTCATTGATCATGTCTCACTGCTGAAGCCACATGGCGCAGAGGATTTCTTCTCTTATATCCCAAATTTCCATACGCTGTACTCAATGGGATGAAGTTTAACATTTTAGCAGCATCTCGAAATAGTAAAATTATGTTGCAGTGGTAAAACTATCTTATAAGCTAGCTTTTCTTGTGTGAACAATGATCTAACCATTTATGCATTTGTTCTATAAGATTGGAAAAAGCTATTGTCTTTTGTCCATTTTTGTTTGCCACGACCCATGTATGGATCAGCAGCTATTACATTACATACCTGTGATTCTTGCCAGGCATTGGTGTATTTTTGTAATGGGTCTGTAAAGTCGACAGAAACTTTCTTCATTTTAGTTCATGCTTGCTTAGCAATATCACAGAAATGTGCATGGAACTCGTTGTGTGGTGAAAAAACCAACACGGATCCAAAAAAAAGAATCCAATGAAGCAGACAATGGTGGTGATCTCATGGATGACGAGAAATACTTACCGTGCCCTGTTTCACTGCCGCCCCTCTCTTTATCTATCTCCTCTTCTAATAGGTGACATGAGAAGAGAGAGAGAGAGAGAGAGAGAGAGAGAGGGGGCAATAAAACGGGCATGACAGACCAAACACAGTGAAGACGAAATTGAGATAACAACCAAAAGTAGAGAATGGCCGCAAAGGAGAAAATGAAAGGTTAAGAAGGGGTTCTTTTCTATGGTGAATTATTGTTAGCAAAACTTTCAAGAATATGCTTGAAAATTAATTTGAAGGAAAACCACATGAACCTAATGATTAGGAATTATGAGGCACTTGGGGTCTGAGAAATCTGGATATTTGAACCGACATTGGCCTGTCTGGTTGTAGCACACTTTGATATTGTGATGACCCACAGAGATCGAAAAGATCATGGAAGAAATTTGGTGATGTTGTTGAGCCCACTTTGACTGTGCAAAATTCAAGTATTTGATTTGATCCATCAATTTTACCAAGAACAAGAATAATAGTGGAGGGAGTAAAGAGTTGTCACAGTCCAACCAAAGCCCCATAGAGACTGTAGATTCCTAAATACCTCAAAAATTAACCAATAATTCAAGCACTTCTGGAGATTCGCCAGCTGGAATTGTGACGTGGCATGTTGAGACTTTGATTTGGGTCCCACTGGGATCGTCTTATAATTGGTTGAGGAGCTATGAATTTGTGCTCTGTACCACAAATTCATTTACATGGCCAAAAAGAAAAAAAGAAAAGAAAAAAAAGAATTGGACTACCTGGAAACATGAACACAGCTGGCTACATAGAATATCTTTTATCTACTCGACCGCCGATTGATTGATGGTTGCTCAACAGATAGCATCTCCCGTGTGTTAGCAAAATTAAAGCATCCAATGATCCTACTTTCTTTTCTATCTTTTTTTTTATTTCTATCTTTTTCTTCATTATCAATAATTGTACAATGATGCAGTTTTCAATTCTTGCCAAAAAGGTGTTTCACAAATGGAGAAGATTTATCTGTGGGTAATCAATCATAACTTTATTTATTTTATTAATTTAAACCATCATTCATCAGTCATTTTGTAACGTATAAACATAACAAACACGTACACGCATATATACACATAAGTTGCTGCAGATGGTACGAAGAATCAGAAACTTTATTTGTTGCTATTAATCTGTTTGTTGCATTATGATTTTCGAAGAGATTGAAGAAGATAGGGTTGCCGACTTGTGTTGGATAGAAGATGATGTAGATAAGCATAATGGGAAAGATACGTACGTATATAACATATAGAGCTAAAGGTCAAACCAAAAAAGATGCAAAAGCTGCAGATTTAGTTAGTCGTTACCACAATATATATATATATATATTTCTTTCTTTCTTTCTTTTTTTATTTCAGGTAAACAAAATACTTTTCTTCTTGTACAAGTGGTTTGCAACTGAATTTCGTTCATGAAAATACGACATAATTCCATTGTATAGTATAGTCCACGCATTCCATGATTCTTTTCAAAAAAAGGTCAAGAAAAAGTCTGGATGTTCCTTGTGGGCTGCAACATTATTATATTCGAGTTCAATTAAATAATAATCACCCACAGTTCAGGTACATGGTGTAATATTCATATATACAATAGAGTGCATGCATGCCTACATAGGCTAGCTAGCTAGAGGTGTGAATTTTTGGGGCGGCTATCTCTCTCTCTCTCTCTCTCTCTGTGTCTGCTGCAGGTATGCATGGATGCAGATACATAAATAGATGCAATGCAACCCAAGAAGCGACCGAGTGACAGGGAAAATATATTTATGATGATGTTGGATGAAGAAGATCTCAAAATCTTCATCGTTTTGCATGCAATGCATAGAGCAAATCTATAGTCCTTATCTGATATCTATGGCCCCAACTTTTGCTCAAGGCACACACCATAATGCCTCCTATGAATTTCTGTCTGAGTATATCTTTCTTCAGCCTTACCTGGATTCGACTAGATCTCCTACAATAGATAACAATGTCGTAATTATGCTGCTCTCAGATCACGCTCGATATTATTTATGCAGGAAAATTGAAAGTCCTTTTTACGGCTGAGTAATTTGAATAAAAAGCATACTCAAGCTTTTTTTTTTTGTGGACGAAAAAGCATACTCATATATAGTGTGTGTGTGCATGAACATCCTTCTAGCGCCACCATCTAGTACATGGTGAATAAGCTAGCTAGGGTAGTGGGTGATTGTTAAAAACACAATCTTTGTTCCCCACACAGAAGTCAGTCTTAGGAGCCATGAGGATAACTCTTCAAAAAGTCATTTCCTAGCCACACATGTGCATGGTAATGAGTGTGGTAGCTAATCCATCAACCTAGCACGTCCTCCACACATTCACCTTTTTCATCAACTAATATTATCTTGTGAGATTGTTGTTGTCGGATTTGAGTCTTATATATATCTTGATTCTTGTTAGAAAGTGTTTATTTATACAATTCACATTCATGATTTGATAACATGATATATGTCTGGCAAGATAATCTTATCCAAAAGATAGCTATAAGTACGATATAACATTTTGGATTTTTTGAAATCTCAGCCATATCTAATGCACTACATGAAATCGAAAACGCATTATACCCTTTCAAGTTAAGGCCAAGTAAGGTGTACTCTCTAGCTACAGTGTTCAATATTACCTGATTAAAGCACCCATACAAATCAAGTTTTGATTATATTGGCACCACTATTTTCATCACCAAACTTGTGCTTAGAATATATGCAATAAGTGGCATGAGAAGTAGACCACAAAAGGAAAAGTAGAAACAGCTTAATTTAGTTTCTAATTAATGCTTAAAACTTGTTTTCTTTCCTATTTCTTCAACGCATCACATAAGTAGCATTGCTTCCCACTGCCTAAAATGCAATGCTAGGTGGGTGGTTCGCATTCATCGTGCCTCTAAGCAATGCCTTTGAAGATTTTGCTGCAATATTGCATGTTGGATTTTGTTCATGCCAGAAGAAGCAGACACCTGCCCCATATTATTTTGAGAACCCTACTAGTATCTCCACCAAGATCTTCTCCCACGAACTACCAATCAGCATCAAACACCTACCAACCTCTGAAAAAGGCAGGGTTATGGAGGAGCTGACACGTGTACATGTTTTACCATCAGTATACATCCTCCCATGCATTATAGCCACGTTGAAGGTTTTTGCCAAACATTTCCCTAAAAAGACCAGGCAAAAGACTTTGGAGCAAGCCAAGGTTGCTGGCTGGCTGGTATTTCAAAATCAATTGTTGAGCATGTGAAGACTTGAAAGTGACAGAGACCAACTCTCAGTCGACGTCGTTTTGATTTGGACATAATGTTTCCGTGCATTGAGGTGCATATATTCGAGTCCTGTCGGAGAAGGCGACAGTACGTACGATCGAACTTGTGTTCAGATAAATACATAATCAAGCTACAGCAGCCCTACTTACACGTGCACGTGGTCAGGGTTTGAACCCAAAAACGTGGGAAACACATTCTGGATTAAGATACTCATCATGGGTTATTTAGGAAAAACACTTACACGAAATAAGAATAATACTATTTTGTTATCTTCTGTCCAATTACTGTATACCACGTATAATAATTTTTCTACATGGCAGACTATGATTCCCCATTTCATACAAGTTTTTCTAGTTATTTATGGCTGGTTCATTCTATCAAAATTACTTATGGGGAGAAGCACATAATCACTTGAAGTGATTTTAAGCGATTTTGGAGGAGAAACGTCTTTCATATGATTCTCCATAAAATTACTTAAAACTACTTAAATGATTATATGGAGAGGTGATTCTTTGATCAATCCAGAATCACTCCCAAATGAGCCCATTAGTTAATGTTATGTCATTATCCACATCCTACTTACAATAACACGTTTGATTTGGTTCAGTTTTGACAAAGTCCACGGAGGAAACCAAACTAAACTAATTTAAGACGGTTGGGACTTAAGCCCAATTCCTTTTTTCTTTTGCAATTTTTAAACATTATTAGGCCAATTACAAAATAAAAATAAAAATCATAACTTACTACATATTTTTATTATTTTCTACCGTATCAAACCATCCTAAATTCAATATAACATAAAACTACGAATTCAACTTCCATATCTAGTTTTGATCCAATGGGAGGATTACACGTTTAAAATAATATATATATATATATATATAGATGGTCTAATTCGGTTTAAGTTGATTACAAAAGTTCAAAACTAAACCAAACCAAACTATTTACGGTTCAGTTTGATTTTGAAACCATTTGATTTTTTCTTCATCAAAACTAAATCAAATTGACTAATTACGATTCAGATCGACGAATTGATGCCTACCCCTAATTCTTTATGTGAGAGTTCTTCTTTTGTTTACATAATTGGTATTGTAATCTATTATAAGGTTGATATTGGTTGCTAACAATTGGATTTAGCACTTTTCAACAAAGCCTAATGCACTCGTCACGTGTGCTTGCTTAAAGAAGTGTATTGATAAACTTATTTTAGAGTGCAAATAACGTTAATAAATAAGTCATCTTATTCATTTTCCGAAGGAACATTTGAATTTTGATCCCTCAATAACATGCTCTTCCTTTACTAAACTGATGAAGTGTCAAATTAGATTTAGATTTAGATCTATATTATAGACATAGGTGCATACAATGAACCTGAACAAATATACATTAATTCTTGAATATATTATGTACTAATAATTAACAAAAGTGTTGAAGAATATAAGTCTCACATTGGAAATAATGAATGGTTTCCACTACTAATATCACCGATACCTTTTGTGATAAAACCTCACACCTATTGGGCTTTATAGATAGTTAAATTGGGGATAATATCGGTTTTTTAGTAGTTGGTCAATGGCCCGTCTCTTTGAAATTTAACATGATATTAGAGTGGATTGATTGATTGGCCTTGAATTGGGCCTTTACCTTTACCTAATGTGTGGTGTTCACATGTTAGGCTTGAATGTTTACTCATACCCCTTACCCAATACTTGGTGTTCACGTGTTGGACTTAAATGCTTGACTCGATGTGGACTTGGCTCCACGTGTGGCCCACATGAAGGGGCATGTTGAATAATATAAGTCTCACATCTAAACTTGACTAAATAAAATAAAATATATAATGAATGGTGCCCTACTAATATCACCGAGTTCTTTTATGATAAAATCCCACACATCTAGGCTTTATAGGTGGTTAAGTTAAAAACAATATCGGTGTTGCTAGTATTGGACCAATGACCCGTCTCTCAGAAATTTAACAACAACAAAAAAGACCAAAATTAAAATATGATTTTAACATTAAAAAGAGGCATTTTATTTAAGAATGACAATCTAATTTTATGTTTTTATAAAACTTGAAATACAATTCATACTAAAAGAAATAAGGTGAGAATACTGCGCCCATTGTATGAACAAAGTTTGACACTAGTCATATATACTACTGAAAGGAAATGAAGGTCGTATGCTATTTTGGAGAGAGCGAATCTTTCGTGTGTCCCTTCGAAATGATTGAAATTATGTACTCACATATGGCCTACCCATGTCCTCTTCTTTATCGTGCCAAGTTTTTATAGGTCCATAGCCTCATTTTGGCTGGTACTTGCTAATCGTACATTGCAGCTTAATTATTATGTCAATGAGATTCACGCTGTAAAAACCACCTTAATCCATTCAGACTTCCACATGCGCACCTCAAATAAAATTTATTCTTTTAATTTCTTATTATTTTTTCTTTGCCGATCGAACTCACCTTTCTTTGCTGTTGAAGAAAACAAATTGTCTAAACTATAAAAGGGAGAGAATATCTCACGCATGCACACTACGAAAATATCATGAGAATTTGAACATAATATCACTGTTTTATAAATTAATATCCTTTTTAATTAGACTAAACCGTTGGTATTATTCTACACTCTTGAATTCAAAAGCTCACAAAATGTGTAAATCCAAAATTTCATTAACAAGTGTACTTACTAGAGTTTCTTCAAACAAAATATTGTTTTCTTGCATCCAACTAATTATAATCCTACCTCATTTTTCCACCGTCTATCTTTCAGTTTTTTTATTTATCTTTAACATAGAAAGAAAGGTGCCTTAAAAAATCTCACGCAAGATGTGAGCCCCAGGAGAATCCAGGAGGACCACGAGACTGGTCTGATCTGGAAGGTTATAGATGATTAGAATTTTAGAAAAAAAGATGAGCTGGATGCCACTACGGCTATTCATCTCTTCTGTCCCCACCAAAGATTATTGATTATTCCCTCTCCCCCTCTCTCACTACTTTCTATTCATACTTCGACGGTCACCAGAAAACATTCATTAATTTTAAGAGTGGTGATTTTCCTATTCCTTTTTCTCTATTTTATCCACTTACATTCCTTTTTTATAACTAAAAAAGGAGTGTAAGTGAATAAAATAGGAGTGGGAAAATCATTGCCCAATTTTAAATGGACAAAACATTTTATCCAAACTAATATTGGTTTACTCTCTTTTGGTTTTCATATGTCTTTGTAAATCTCTTGAGAAAAGCATATGTTAGTTATAAACCTGTTCAACAGGGTAATGAGTCCAATTTTTTACACTCAATTTCGAATTCATTTTTTTGTAAATTAAATTAATTTAGAGTAATTTAAACTATTGTTTGTATTTAAAAATAAAAAATAAAACTCTCTTAATTGTAATTAATGTGACCACTCTCTCTGTCTTTTGTGATTAATAAATCAAGTAATGCAGCCAAGGCACTGTTTTTTTTTTGGACCTTTCATATTAAGAGGAGCAATAGTATACTAAACTTACACACACTACACGGATACTAGGACTTGAACCCAAGACCTTGCTTGAGGGAGTAAATACTCCAAACTACTATACAAGTGACAGTAGCGGAGCTAGAAATTCTATCAAAGAGGGTCAACTTTAAATAGCTTTATAATTACAGTAAACTTAGTTTTGTCTTCAATTTTGATTTGCCTCCATTTCTAGTAATATCAAGATAGCTTTAATTAATAAGGCCAAGTAAGGCATGCCACTCGTTTTCTATGTTTATGGTAAATTTATTCTTTAGTCAAGTATCTTTACCAAGTTCGTAATTTTAGGAATCAAAATTTGTATTTTTGTGGGAAATAAAAGGAAGAAATACAAGGATCTTGATGATTCATTGAACCTAGTTTAGGAGAAATTTTAGAATAGTTTAGTTCACATTGACAAAAAGAAGAAGTTTTGTTCAGATTCATAGTACTACATTGAATTATTTACTATGAATCTATATGGTTATTTCAAATTCATTGTATTTACTATTGTTAAGTTTTTCTATTGAATGTATGGTTAAAATGTAAAGCTATTCTCTTAAAACCCCTTTATCTAAATAGTCTTTAGTTTGCAGATATGGACTTAGTCAAATTGAGTATAGCATATGTGTTTCCATTGTGCATTGCATCTCCCAGTAGTTTAGATTAGATTAAATTAGAATATCGTTTGTATAAACTAAATAAAAATATATTTAGTTTGTATTATTATTTTTCCTCAATTTTATAAATGTTTTGGACAATGCCATATGTGTTGTATTCAATTGAGTTTACTATCAGATTCATTGTCGAGTTAGAATGAGATCCAATACATTCAAGTTTGGAGTAACTTGGGTTGTTCTATCTTTGTGTCCTTCTTTTCCTTTTTGGCTATTTTGTTTTTCATATGATATTCCTTTCAAGTTCGTTAATTTGCTTGAGCATATCCAAGAAATCAAAGTAGATAGATATGTATGGTGGGAGAAAATTAATCGAGAAAGGTAAAAAAAATGGTTTGAACAGAAAAACAAACCATGTAAGGTGAAAAAAAAAACACATTATGTGTGGAAAGAGTGAATGTCGTGTTACTGTTGTTAAAGATTTATGTACTTTGTTACCCCATGCAACTGGCACACCAAATCTCTAATTGACACTTGTCCTTAATTTTGTCGTGTGTGTCTGTCTCCTCTCTCTCCAATGCTGCTTATATAAGTGCCTCTTTCCCCCTCTCCCCCCAGTGGCTCAAAATTAGCAAAGCATACAAGTCCTCTCTGGTTTTACTACAAAAAGCCACTGACCATTTAACATTCTCACTAGAGAGAGAGAGAGAGAGAGAGAGAGAGAGAGATGGATGCAATTTTCACATACGTTTTCATCTTCCTCCTAACCCTTCTCTCATTTTTAATTTTCATGAAAAGGGACAAGAGAGAGGAGCCCCAGAAAAGGGCTAAGCTCCCTCCAGGGTCATTGGGTTGGCCTTATGTGGGAGAAACTCTTCAGCTCTATTCTCAGGACCCAAACACTTTCTTTTCGACCAAACAAAAAAGGTTAGGTCTCGCTTTCTCTCATGTTCATATGTTTTTATTTTTATTTTTATGATTACATTGAAAGGAATCGAACCTTGAACGTTTTTATTTTATTTACTCTCAGGTACGGGGAAATTTTCAAGACGCATATCCTCGGGTGTCCATGTGTCATGCTGGCAAGCCCCGAGGCCGCCAAGTTTGTATTGGTGACTGAGGCTCACTTGTTCAAACCCACATACCCCAAAAGCAAAGAACTTTTGATTGGTCCTTCAGCACTGTTTTTTCACCAAGGAGACTACCATATTAGGCTGAGGAAATTAGTCCAAGGATCTCTCTCCCTTGACATTATCCGAAATTTGGTGCCTCATATTGAGGCCATAGCTGTGTCTGGCTCAGACTCCTGGGGCGCTGGCCAAGTCATCAACACCTTCCATGAAATGAAGAAGGTGAGCTTATTCCTTATTATTAATGCAAACACAAAATTATATTTGGATCATCAATTCATAAAGCTTAGGTATCTAAAAAGTTTTGTTCATATTTCTTTATTTATTTGTATGATAAAGTTTCTTATCTTTGCCTATGCTTTTTATGTTGACCGACTTATTTTATATTTCTTGAGTGATTCTAGTATTCTTTCCAAGTGGGCATACTTGCAACTTTTGGCCATTTGGAGGCACATTACAAACAAGAACTCAGCAACAACTACACCATCGTGGACAAAGGCTACAATTCCTTTCCCACAAACATTCCGGGAACATCATACAAAAAGGCTTTATTGGTAGGGATTTTTTGTTTTTATTATAAATATTTTATTATTTAATGTGTTTGATACACTAATTAATTGTTCATATAATAGGCAAGGAAGAGGCTAAGAGAGATTCTTGGCGACATTATCAGTGAGAGGAAGGAGAAGAGGCTACTTGAAAAAGATCTATTGGGTTGCTTGTTAAACTCTAAAGATAAAAAAGGTGAAGTCTTAACTGATGACCAAATTGCAGACAACATTTTGGGCGTGCTTTTTGCTGCTCAAGACACCACAGCTAGCGTTATGACATGGATTCTCAAGTACCTCCACGATGAGCCCAAACTTCTAGAGGCGGTAAAGGTATATATTACAATGCTAAAATCAGTCACTTACGCATGAATGATTCATCACCATTAATAAATGTAGTAGGACCACGCTCCACTAATGGTCAGGAATCAACAAGCACACGTTTGGACAAAGTGAAAATCCTATATATATATATATATGTATATGACAAGTTATATACAGCTATAGCCATACCATCATGATTTACTCTTAGCTCTAGAACAACTCACTTTCACTTCATATCTTGTCTTTATCTTTGAAAATAAATTGCAACATGTATATTAATTATGAACTTGCCTAATTTGCAGGCCGAACATAATGCAATTCGTGAATCAAATGAAGAAGGCAACCAACCATTGAGCTGGGCACAGACTAGAAACATGCCAATAAGTTCCAAGGTATGGAATATACATGCACTGTCTCACGGGACAATGTATATTTTGCCAGCAATTCATGGAATGATAGAGTAATAACTTTGTTGCTAACTATAGGGAATTGCGTATCTTCTTTCTCAGGTTGTGTTGGAGAGTTTGAGAATGGCGAGCATTATATCTTTTGCCTTTAGAGAGGCAGTGGTTGATGTGGAATATAAAGGTAATTATAGGACTACATAATATTTTTTATTAAAAAATTTCCACACAATATATCATGCGATCATCGTTTTCCCTACTTTATGAGTGACACATATATACAATAGACTTCGTGTCACTACGATGTAATCATAGGTTACCATTGCTCATTTAAGTGTAAACGCTTCTATATCTAAAGAAACATGTCTCAATAAAACAAATAGAAGACAGTGAAATGTTATTGACCTCAAAAAAAGTGGTCACACTGACTAATGCAAACATAATACTATCTAGCTAAATAACAAGATTATCTATCTAGCTTTATGAAACTAAGGTTATCTTGATTAATGACAACCCCAATACTAATGATCACCACAAACCCTAGTTTCAAGTAAGCATATGTGAATAAATTTGTCCAGCTAGAAAATGATGTGTATGTATTGTTGGTAAATGATTGACTTTTGGAATGTGTGACAGGGTACTTGATTCCAAAAGGTTGGAAGGTGATGCCTTTGTTCAGGAACATTCATCACAATCCTGATTTTTTTGCCGACCCTCACAAATTCGATCCTTCTAGATTGGATGTATGGACGGTGACTACTGTTTCTATTTCCATTATATTCTCCCTCTCATTCTACACCTTTTAATTGAAATTATATCAAAATTTATTTTCGAGTTATATTCCCCAGGTTGCACCAAAGCCGAATACATTTATGCCATTTGGCAGTGGAGTGCATGCCTGTCCAGGAAATGAGCTTGCCAAGCTAGAATTGCTGATTATGATGCACCATTTGGTTACCAAGTTCAGGTATAATAGAAATTCATGTTCAATTCAGACTTTCAGTACCCTCCTAATCGGTTAATAAGTTGATAAGACGCTAACCACTTGTTTTTTATCAGTTAATAAGTTGATACGACACTAAACACTCCTTTTTTTTTTTTTTTGGCAGATGGGAAGTAGTAGGATCCCAAAATGAGATTCAATATAGCCCATTCCCAGTGCCTATCCATGGACTCCCAGCCAAATTTTGGAAAAAATCTACCTGCTAGCTGAGCTGTCATACTCTCCCCAAAATTAACTTTTTCTCATATTCTATGTTTTGGGCTAAGGCACTTTTTTTCTTTTGGTTTTCCTCACTCTAATACTGTTATTAATTTTTGTCATTCAACAAATGTACTCTATGGTTGCGTTTGTTACACCGGATTTGCAAGCATTCCAGGATAGGACTAATTTGGGCCAGTCCCGGTTGTATCAAACACGATTCTATTTAAGAACCAGACTATGGAGGACTGGATTAGAGCCTTTTTAAGTTTCGTTATTTTGTCCGGTGCCAAGGCATGGGCTTAAATAAGCCCCGCCTCTGTTCTTGTTCTTTCTTATGACTGCTGTTATGTGTTCTGGTCTATGGCTGCTCTGCTCACACATGTTACTATACATTACTTCTTTATATAATAACACTATAATTTTATAGTATCGTATTTCTTGGGAACTTTGATCTTAAATACGAAACTTAACATTCTCTTTACTTTAAATACCACCAAAGTTTTTAGATTAGTGACCAATTGAAAATTCAAATGAAAAACTAATATGAATGTTATTAAAATCCAATATGTTTACATTATTTATCACCATACATATTACAATGACAAAAATCTATGCCAAAAAAAAATAAAAATAAAAATAAAATTCACATTTTTCCTTTCGGAAAGGAAAGATTAGGAGAATCCTATTGATTGTAGCTTTCTCCGAACCTCCGAGAAAAGTATAAAAAAAGTTTTGAATGGTACGATCCCTACGTCACCTCTCTCTCGGTAATCTATTATTAATAACTTCTTCCCAAATCTTTTTGCCGTAAGGGAAATACACAACTTGTCTCAAGCTTTCATGGGATCTTTTATTTCGGTCCGAGGAGAAATTACCAAACGTCTAGCGTTCCCTCACACTTGCCGCCAATAAGATTTTGACATCATTTATATACGCTATATATTAGATAAAGTAATGAAATCTCATCCAACATATTACAATCCACACATTAGTCCATAGCACTTATCTTATAACCTATATATATGTTGAGGGACTGGATTGCTATAACTAATGTAGCTCAAGCATCATCTTCTTCAGATGCCGGCGATGTGTATTTACTAATGGCTGCATTAATCCTCTCTTTGTCTCTGGTTGGGAACGCCTCCAAGAGAATCCCATCTTTGTAAAAATGGAAGAGGGGCACCGTCTGCATAATTTCATCCCATCCTAATCAATTTAGAAATGGCACACAAAGACAACCTTGTAGAGTTGATCAAAGAAAGTTACCTTAATTCTAAGTCGCTCTGCAACCTCGGATTGTTCATCGTACTCATCAATTACCTGCAACAAATAGTAGTAGGGCTTTTAGGATTATGTCTTGAGTTGGTAAATGAAAAACTCAGAGCACAATACTCACATTATGCTTTAAGAAGATCACTCCGGTTTCTCCATTGCCAGCTCCCTTGCACAACTTTGAAAACCCCTGCTCTATGTACTTGCAGCTTCCACATGATGTGCGATAAAAATCTACAACGACTAAAGAACCGGTTTTTTTGGCCGTTTCGAGAATTCTGAACAATTCCTCGTCAGTCTTAAATTCTCTAACGCATTCAACTGGACACAGATCATCATCTTCATCAGTCATTTCTGCTTGGTTTACGCTTCTTTCGAATGCGTGGCAACGTGGAATTTTGGCCCTAATAAGACATGATCTAACATGTGTTATCCCAGGAATTGAGGTGGGAAATTCAGAGGGACTCGTTGAACCAAGTTTTGTGTATAGTTTTGTTTCAAAATTGAATGATGCTCTGGCCTTGCCATATAGAATAGTATGACTTTGCATCGGAACGAAACACAAGCTTAATCTAATTTGCAGGATGAGCTATTGATCTTCAGTACATTCTTAAATTTCTATTGTCTTCCACTGGTTGAGTGTGAAAACATCAGGGCCTTTTCTTCAGAAAATTACATTCAACCTGTGACATTTACATACAGAAATGGTGGAAAACTGATATGAAAAGAGAAAAAAGAATGGAAAAAAAAAAACCATGAAACAAATAGCTCCAAAATTCTGATCTATCTCAAGGATATGGTTCTGCAATCTTGAATTGAAAAAAAAATTGCATATAAACTGAAATCAAAGAGATGAATGAGTTGAGTTGAGAGGCTTGCCTCTGGCAGTTGATGAGAAGTGAGGCTCCAATTGCCATATCTGAATTCCGAATTATGCTACGAATGAGAAGAAGACACGACATCATTAACCATATCAGCTCATGTTTTGGGCTTTCAATCATGGCCCTGAAGCCCAGTATGGGCGTTTTCGTATCTTACATGGGCTTAATGGGCTCCTTCGTAATTTTCATGGGCTGAGAGTGAATCCAAACTCTACCCAGAACCAGAAAGAGCGTGTAGGATTATATTTTCGTACGCCCGACCGATTTCCAACTAGCGGAAATATAATCCAATTTATGACGTCATCAAGACCAATTACAACAAACAATGTTATGGGAATGCGTGCCTTGTCCGTCATCTGATCTCTGCCAAATTTGCCAATGCCAATGCCAATGCCATGCTAGCGACTGTGAGGCCCGGTTTGTTCGCGCGTGATCTGAATCTGATGATAATTAAATTCTCAAACCAAACCAACCAAACCAACAAACCAGACCAAATTATTTAATATCTCTCTGGAATTGAATGATAAAAACGACGTAGTTGCGAGGGCACAAGGTAATCGGATAGAGAGAGAGAGAAGCTATGGGGAGCAGCGATCAGCTGAAGTCGGAGAGTTTGCTGGAGCTGATGAAAGAGCACCTGACCACTGATGCCGGCAAACAAATCACAAAGAAGATCGGCCTCGTCTATCAGATCAACATCGCCCCCAAGGTAGGCCCCACCAATCTTCCCTCCCTTCCCTTCCCCAAAATGCCTAAAACTCCATTTCACTGCTTATTTCTCACAATTTCTGAATTGAACCGCAGAAAATTGGGTTTGATGAGGTGATTTTCACCGTTGATCTCAAAAAGGGGGAGGTCAAGAAAGGTTAGGGTTTCTGATTTTGATTAGCTCGGTTTAACTTGAGCTTAATTACTGAAACTATATATCTTGAATTTCAGGGCCATATGAAGGAGGGAAGCCAGATGCAACTTTTTCCTTCAAGGATGACGATTTTGTGAAGGTTGCGCTGGGCAAGATGAACCCACAAGTTGCTTTCATGAGGGGTGCCATGAAGATCAAGGGCAGTCTGAGTGCAGCCACGAAATTTACTCCTGACATATTCCCCAAGCCTGCCAAGATGTGAGGCTTCCGAGTCAGAGGCCGCCAGAGATAAAGTTTGCATTTTTAGGCGTAGACTTGTTTGCTTTGGTTGCCTCAAATGAATTTCTGAAATACTAGGGAACTTGAACTGGAATTTTAGCTTTCCGTTGAGAGAAACTAGAAATCAATTAAAGCTTGTACCCTTTTGATATATGTATGATCATTTCGTACTTAATGCAATAAGCTGCCAATAACAAGCTTCAATCAAAGATTCTGAGGATCTTTCTGTTATGTTATCCATTTTCCTGTGCTCTGTATATTGGTCATTTGCGTTGCTTATTGCCATGGCTTGGGATTTTTCTAGGCTGCCAAAAGTCACCCTTTTTATTTATTTATTTATTCTTGACTATAAATTTGAAATCCTGGTGAGTTGGATACTAGGTTGGAAGCCTCGGTGTGGTACAGTTAGAAGAACTGTAAAAATTCCCAGACGTGACAATTGATTTGACATTGTTTAGGCTCGTGAGAATAAACAACCATTAAAAGTACTCTGTAAGCGTGGCGTTTTTATACTGTGACATGAATGTGCCTCACGCAGTACCTACACGCACCCATTATGACCGAGAGATGCCTGGTAGTGCCTTTGCACATTGAATTTCATCATCCCCTCTCCAGTCTATCCCTTTCTTCCCCATCATAAAATATAAAAAAAAACCCTTCACCCTCTGTCCCGTTAACCTCCAGCCACCGCCTCGGCACCTCACCTCAAGATCTCCTCGGCTCAACGCCAGAAAACAGATATGCACTGTTTTTTTTCTTGATTTACCAAACGCCTTTTCATTCAGAATTTTGAAAAGAAAGTGCTTCTTTTAAGATCACCGCAACCCCAAACTGAGCCTTAATGTGCGGAGTGACGACGGTTAGTTCTTGTCCGATGTCCTAAATGCATTGACTCCAATTCAGTTGCTTGTCACTTTTCATAAACTTTGCCTAACATTTAGAAAGCTGATTGCACTTGGAGGAGTGTATACTTTGTTTGCCCAACACCTACAGCATGACGCGTTGAATTTTTTGCTTCAGTGTATATCTTGTTCCGTCGTCTTTCTAGGACTTGTCCATCAGCATTCGTCTCCCTTGACTCTTCTCTGCTATCTCCTCCATGGTATCTCGTGGTTCAATCTCAGCCAGTCATTTTAGACTGTGTTGCATTTCTAGAACCATGAAGCATCCAAATTGTGTGCCATTTGGTAAATTCAACTCAACCAGATATGAATATAAGATGCCGTCCAACCCATCCCATTGCACATACAACTTCAAAAGGCAATATGAATTTTCTCCTTTCATTCTGCTTTTGCCTCTGCGTTTCTCGTTTGCCATCCTTTGCAACTCCAGCTGTGTTATTTCAGGTAATTAAGCCATGCTCTCTCTCTCTCTCTCCCCTATATTTCATATGCCCACGTGTTTATATGCGTACATGATTATACATGGTTCTAAGTGTTGATTCAAGAACTTGATGATATCATATGACTATGGTAGGGGTTCAATTGGGATTCAAGTAAAAAAGGAGGATGGTACAATTCCCTCAAGACCACCATTCCCGAACTCGCTAGCTCTGGAATTACCCATGTCTGGCTTCCTCCTCCTTCTCACTCTAATGCAACTGAGGGTACTTGCTTCTACTAATCTATTTACTTAATTAACGGAAAATGCCACAGATTCCAACTTTTGTGCGAAATTAATGTGACACTATACGATCAGGATACGACCCGGGAAGGCTATACGATCTCGATGCATCAAGCTATGGAAATAAGGACGAATTGAAGTCCCTGATTGCTACAATGCATGAGAAGGGAATCAAAGCCATCGCTGACATTGTGTTAAACCACAGATCAGCTGTCAAACAAGACGAGAATGGAATATGGAGCATCTTTGAAGGTGGAACGGAAGACGGACGTCTTGACTTCAATGCCTCATTGATCTGCAGAGATGACAATGACCATCCTTTTGGAACTGGAAATCCAGACACAGGGGACAACTTTCCTTACACTGCTGATGTGGACCACACCAATCCAAGGCTACAAACCGAGCTCTCTGATTGGTTGAATTGGTTGAAAACTGATATAGGGTTTGATGGATGGAGGTTGGATTATGTGATTGGATATGGCTCCAGCTTCACCAAGCTCTACATGGAAAAGACTTCACCAGAATTTGCAGTTGCTGAGTATTGGCGTTGGAACATATCAAAAGGGCAGGATGGCAAACTTGACAAGAACCAAGATGCACATAGGAATGAAATAGTGAATTGGATCGAGGCTGCTGGTGGCGTTGTCACGGCGTTCGATTTGACAACCAAGTACATCTTGAATGTTGCTGTGGAGGGTGAGCTATGGAGGCTCAAGGATTCTAATGGAAAACCACCAGGGTTGATTGGGATCAAACCAGAAAGTGCTGTAACATTTATTGACAATCATGACACTTGGTCTCAGGGACTTTTGCCTTTCCCAGATGACAAAGTCCTGCTTGGATATGCTTACATTTTCACCCATCCTGGGACCCCAAGCATAGTAAGTAATACATATCAGTCATATCATCTTACTGAATAGGGAAATGTTGTCTCGTCAGATCGTCTAACAACACACGTAGGTTATATATGTTGTCAGATTATGAATTTAGATAACAGGTTTCATAAATGCATGTATATCTTGAATCTGGTTGATATTTCATTTATAAACCATTTGTTTGGATGCAGTTCTATGATCACTTCTTTGACTGGGGGTGGCCAAAGGAGCCTATACGCAATTTGACTGCAATTAGGGCAAGGAATGGAATAAATTCCGGGAGCAGTGTGACTATTTTAGCTGCAGAGGCTGATCTATATATGGCCAACATTGATGACAAGATTATCATGAAGATAGGGCCAAGATCGGACCTTGGAGACCTTGATCCCACAAAGTCAAACTTCCATGTTGCCACCAGTGGACAAGACTTCGCTGTTTGGGAGAAAAATTGAACTAGAAAGAAGAAAGCTTGTTTCGCTTATGCATTAGAATAAGCCCTATTCAGGATATTGTAACTTAAATAAACAGTTAACGGGGTCTAGTCCATTGTAAAAGGGGTTTGATTTGCAGATCAGTGGTCTCAAGTTTAAACTATAATGACACCTTGATAGTGAGTGCAAGAAACCCACTTAAATAAACAAATTTGTATTAATAAACCAATCTAAATTTAAAGGGATTTACAATTGAATTATCGAATTCAAGTGAGAATCAAATTATCTAAAACTTCTTTATATCCTACCAAAAAATAACTAAGTTTTATATTCGTGGTCAGAAAAATATGTTACATATAATTGTGTTTATTTTTATAAAATTGTGCTTTTTTTTTTATTTGGGGCTTTGATTGAATACAAGTCAAGAAGGTTGACCAACTTATAAGCAAAATTATAAAAGAAGCTGTGCACGCTAACTGTAAAGTCTGGCGCCAAACAGCAGAATATGAACTTGGCCTCTTCTGTTGGTCTCTCTACGAAGCCTAGCCTTCCCCGTTTGCACTCTCTGTTAAACTCCTACATTGAAAGCAGAAATCGAAAGCAAGCACTGCTTCTCTTTCGCCAGTTGTTGGAGTACAATGTGAAGCCCAATGACCTCACTTTCTCTTTGCTCCTGAAAGCCTGTACTTCGTCGTCTTCTTCTTCCTCCTCCTCCTCCTCCTCCTCAGCTTTAAATTCCGTGAATGTTAACAGAGAAGCAAATCAGATTCATACCCATTTGCTAAAATCGGGTGTTGACCGATTCATGTATGTGAGTACTGCTCTTCTTGATCTCTATATGAAACTGGGACGTGTTAGAAATGCTCATAGGCTGTTTGATGATATGCCTGACAGAGACGTTGTCTCTTGGAATGCGTTGATTTGTGGGTTTTCGCGAAATGGGTGTGATTTTGAAGCGTTGAAACTCTTTGTTCAAATGTGTAAAGAGGGATTTTTTCCTCATCAGACGACTTTGGTTAGTTTGGTTCCATCTTGCTGTAGGCAAGAGTTAGTTTCTCAAGGGAAATCTATTCATGGGTTTGGAATTAAGGCGGGCCTTGATTCAGATTCTCATGTGAAGAATTCTCTTACCTCAATGTATGCTAAATGTGCAGATTTGGAGGCGGCAGAGCACTTGTTTGAGGAGATAGTTGAGAAGAGTGTAGTTTCTTGGAATACTATGATTGGTGCTTATGGACAAAATGGCTTCTTTGATGAGGCAATGCTTGCCTTTAAACGAATGCAAGAGGAAAATGTTCCAGCCAATCTGGTGACCATGGTAAGCCTTCTGTCAGCAAATGCCGATCCAGAGTCTACCCATTGTCATGCCACTAAAACTGGTCTTGTCAATGATGCTTCTGTTATTACTTCATTAATTTGCCAATATGCAACACGCGGGAACACAGAATCCGGCGAACTTCTTTACAAGTCCTTGCCTCAGAAGAACTTGGTTTCCCTAACTGCACTTATGTCAAGCTATACTGAGAAAGGTAACCTGTTTCAGGTGATGTCGTGTTTTGCTCACTTGCAGCGGTTAGAAATGAAGCTTGACGCAGTTGCTATGGTTTGCATCCTCCATGGGATGAAAGATCCCATGGACTTTGGTCTTGGACTTGCTTTTCATGCTTATGGGCTAAAGAGTGGGTTGAGTGCTGATTCTTTGGTTGCAAATGGATTGATAAGCCTGTACTCGAGGTTTGACAAGATAGAAACTGCTTTCTCTTTACTTTCTGAGATACATGGGAAAACATTGATTAGTTGGAATTCTTTGATATCGGGCTGTGTACAAGCTGGAAGGCCAAGTGATGCCCTAGAGGTTTTTTTCCAAATGAAAATGTCTGGACACAGTCCAGATGCCATTACCATCTCTAGCTTACTATCTGGTTGTTGCCAGCTTGGGTACTTGCAATTTGGGGAGAGGCTTCATAACTATGTCCTAAGAAACAATCTCGAAGTGGAAGATTTTGTTGGAACTGCTCTTATAGACATGTACATCAAGTGTGGAAGAATAGAGCATGCTGAAAGGGTGTTTAAGAGCATCAAAGAACCGTGCTTGGCAACATGGAATTCAATGATCTCGGGTTATAGCTTATATGGGTTAGAACATGAAGCTCTTGCTTGCTTCTCAGAAATGCAAAAGCAGGGGATAAAGCCTGATAAAATAACTTTTTTGGGAGTTTTAGCTGCTTGTACTCATGGAGGTCTTGTTCAGGAGGGAAGAAAACATTTCCAAATCATGAGGGAACAGTTCAACGTGGTGCCAGATTTGCAACACTATGCTTGCATGGTTGGTCTCTTTGGTCGTGCAGGCTTGTTCGAGGAGGCATTAATGTTCATCAAAAATATGGAAATGGAGCCCGATTTCGCAGTTTGGGCAACCTTGCTGAGTGCGTGTTGCATCCATCAAGAGGTGAAGCTTGGGGAATATGTTGCCAAAAAGTTGTTTTTCTTGGACAGTAACAATGGTGGGTTCTTTGTGTCGATGTCAAATCTTTATGCGGTTAAAGGAATGTGGGATGAAGTAGCTAGGGTGAGGGAGATGATGAGAGAGACTGGAGGGGATGGCTGTTCAGGAATTAGTGTTATTGAGATGACTTTATTGGAAGACATGAATGTAAACTTAAGCTCGAGCAAGTCTAGTTTGAATGCAAATGCTTGGCAACCTCTACTCTCTCTATATTAATCGCTAGTCCTGACTCCTGATTACGGTCGTTTCCATATTTTCAAAATGAAAATTACTCCGATATAAATATTGTGGACTTCATTAAAAGTAACATTTATTGTGTGAATATTAACATTACATCGACATCTCACGTTATGTTACAATTATAACATAATAATTTTTCTTGAATAAGACTTAGAAAATATAGATTTCATATCGATTCATCTTAACCTTCATTCAAAATGTTCCTTCAGGAGACATAACAATATAGATTGTCTTCGAGAGGACTTCAATTCATTAACTAGACCACAGATGGTTCAATAGTCGTTAAACCTTCCTTCGGTTCTCATTAATTTATTTGAAAATGCATTCTGCACATATTACTTATGATTAAAAATGGAATGCGTGACATGAAAAAATTGGTTTTATAATCTAATTTTAAAAACTTTATTTGGATAAAGCCCAAATAGACCAAGATCCGACCCATTTAGAAATTATCCGTTCTGCCCAATCGCCCTTTCAAACCTTTCACTTTCAGAAACCCTAAAAACTGCAAAGCGCTCCCATTTCAAATTTCAAATTTCAAATTTGAACCTCAAAATACCATCTCTGTTGACTGTTGAGAGTTGGGACGCCAAAAAACTTTCCGCCTTTGCATACATGTTCCAGTTCTTACCTTTCACAAAAGGCAAAGCTACGACAATGGGTGGGGCTCCCAGCCGCGAAGATCCTCAGCTTTCAGATTCTGACGAAGAGCAGAGTGAAGAGGAAGAGATCTACGAGGACGTAGAAGAAAGTGTCGAGGAAAAGCGTCGGAGATCGGCGGAGCGTGGGCCCAAAACCCCGTCGTCGGTGGACGAAGTAGACGCCATGCTCAAGGCTTTGAAGCTCAAGTACAACCCAAATGTCAAAAATCCGGTCAAGCTCTACCATTTTGTCGCTGGAGACACCCCTCAAGCCAAAGGAAAATGGGTAACCTCCGAAAAGCTCACCTCTTACTCTTTTAGAAAGACCTCTAGAATGGAAATTGATAATGACGAAGATGGTGAGGAAGAAGACGAATCTGATGAGGAAGGCGGGGATTCCTGGTGGATTTTGAGTGTTGGTGACCCTGACAAGATTCGGGCTAAAGTTAAGGTCTCGGACGAAATGCAGTTGAATGGCGATCAACGTCGTGTTGATTTTATTGCCTGCGCACCAACGCGAGGTGTGTGGGCAATGAAGTTTTATACTGATGAGGACTATAGGGCGTTTGTTGCAAAATACAAAGATTGTTTGTTCGAGAACACGTATAGGTATGAGGCCACAGATGAGAACAGGGTTAAGGTTTATGGGAAAGATTTTATTGGGTGGGCAAAGCCGGAAGTGGCTGATGATTCGGTGTGGGAAGATGCAGAGGATAGTTTATCGAAGAGCCCAGGCTCCGTAACACCATTGAGAGCAAATGAAGACTTGAGAGAGGAGTTTGAGGAGGCTTCCAATGGTGGTATACAGAGCTTGGCATTGGGTGCATTGGACAACAGTTTCTTGGTGGGGGAGTCTGGCATTCAGGTTGTTAAGAATTTTAGTCATGGAATTCAGGGGAAAGGTGTTTATGTTAATTTTGATGATGGAGGTTATAGAGGTGGTTCAAGTTTGGCACGGTCGACACCTAGGAAGGCTCTGCTAATGAAGGCCGAGACCAACATGCTCCTTATGAGTCCTATGAATGAAGGGAAGCCTCATACAACAGGTCTCCATCAGTTTGATATTGAAACTGGGAAGGTTGTTACAGAGTGGAAGTTTGGGAAAGATGGGACTGATGTTACAATGAGGGATATAACAAATGACAGTAAGGGAGCACAGTTGGACCCTTCGGGATCAACATTTTTGGGATTGGATGATAACAGGCTTTGCCGGTGGGATATGCGTGATAGGAAAGGGATGGTTCAGGACCTTGCAGCTGCTAGTGGCCCTGTTCTCAATTGGAACCAAGGGCATCAGTTCTCCAGAGGGACTAATTTTCAGTGCTTTGCTAGCACTGGTGATGGCTCAATTGCTGTTGGGTCCCTTGATGGAAAGATCCGGTTGTATTCGAGCAGTTCGATGAGGCAGGCGAAAACAGCTTTTCCAGGCCTTGGCTCGCCTATTACTCATGTGGATGTTACCTTTGATGGGAAGTGGATTTTGGGAACAACTGACACCTATTTGATCCTCATCTGCACCATCTTTACTGATAAGGATGGGAGGACAAAGACTGGTTTTGGTGGGCGTATGGGAAATAGAATTTCAGCTCCAAGACTGTTAAAGCTGAGTGCTGTGGATTCACATTTAGCTGGTGTTAATAATAAGTTTCGTAATGCTCAGTTTTCGTGGGTAAGTATACATTTTGAGTCTATTAGAAATACTATATGTTTTGTGTGGGAGTTTGTATGTATTTGTTGGTTCTTTTCTTGGTGGTGCTGAATTTTTTTGAATCTATCTACTTTAATCTGCATGATTTAGTGGACTGGGTACAAATAGCAATAATAGAAAGTACATGTGGTCTACGAGTTAGGGTGCCAAAGTATTCTGACTCTGGTACTGATCATTCTGCTCCCTTGTTTTTTTTCCTTTCGTTTTCATGAGTTAGTATGTACGTGGACAGTCCGCTTGAGATGTGAATCTTGGCATCATTTTTTATTTAGTATATGATTTATTGTTTAATTACTTAAGAGGGAGGCTGGGATTGGTTTTACTTAGCAGGTTTCTCCAGGTAGTCCTCTGATGGATTTGAACTAATTTTTCTGGCCCTTTTTGCCTTTTATTGCCCTAGTAGTTTGTAGATCAAGAACTCTGATTGCTCTTCTGTTGATTTAACTAAATCTCAATCAGGATCTTTTCCATAGTAATGGGATGGATATAACTTCTAATAATGCCCAATTTTATTTGCTTCTAATGACTTTTGGAAGATTTGAGAACAAGTGTGTCCAAGATCGTTGTCTTGCATGACTTTTTGAAGGATTTCTGTACTTTGATGATGTTAGGACTGATTTTGGTTGATTGGAACATTGTCCTTGCATAACATGTCATTCCTTTATTAAGATAATGAGTTGTGGGTGGGTGGGGGTTCACCAAATGAAGTTGAGCGTAGGTCTGTTTATTTATGTATTTTCATTTAATAATACGCGCAATACATCTTTTTGTGAACTCAGCTTGCCTTTTCTTGTAGTTTGGTGATGATCTTGTTTAACATTATTGTTTAGGTCACTGAGAATGGGAAGCAGGAGCGTCATTTAGTTGCAACTGTGGGCAAGTTTAGTGTGATTTGGAACTTTCAACAGGTGAAGGATGGTTCACATGAGTGCTACCGTCACCAGGAGGGCTTGAAGAGCTGCTATTGCTACAAGATAGTCCTTAAGGATGATTCCATTGTTGACAGTCGCTTCATGCATGACAAATTTGCAGTTACCGACTCACCTGAGGCGCCACTTGTGATTGCAACCCCGATGAAAGTTAGCTCCTTCAGCATATCCAGTAGGCGATTATTTTCAGAGACATGAATGACCCTTCATCTGCTTTCAGCTTTCTTTGCTGCATTGATGAAGTTTCAAATACTTTGTTTAGAGCTTCCAAATTGTATTTTATGTTCTTCGATTAGGTATGCTTCTGTAATGAATTATGTCTAATTGTACTCACTTTTCGAACAATGTGTAATCATGACTTGTGATATTCAGTATCTAATGGAATATGTTGTTGATCTAACGATTTGCAAGTGGTTCCATGTTCTTTAGATGTAATTCTTAATGAAGCATGATTTGCCCTGTTTCAATACATAGAGAAACCAAAACCCCCTCAAACTAATTGACTGTGAAAATCAAATCCGCCTCAAACCCTCCCTGGTAATTTAAAGTCCATTACACTACAGCCTCTAATAGCTAGGTGCAGGAACCCAGCATTTTCCCTTTCTCAGGGGTGTTTTTGTAATCAATCCTTAATTGCTAAATGTTATGTTTGTGTGGACCCTCTTTTTATTTTTTATTTTTACGTAGTTATATATACATGAAAATTTGTGGACCTGGTGTTCCAGTAAAGTAGCTGGAGATAAAAAGATAGAAGCAGAGAAATGGCAGCTGCAGTGGGGGGGAGAGGTTTCCTTGTGCAGCCATGCTCTTTATCCTTTGTTTCTAATAAGAACGTACTGAAGCACTCATTTGGTGCAGCAAACACTTGCTGGCATGTCAAACCAGCAAAACCTCAAGGTTTCGCCCGACACGTGGCGCATGCCCAGCTGCGCCCTACATGGCTCCCTGGGCTCGACCCCCCACCCTACCTTGATGGAAGGTAAGTCCCTCAAGAAGCTGTTCATGTTGGTTTCATTTTTATTGCTTTTTTCCCCCTTGTTTAGCTTCACCCTCTGTCTCTCTCTGGAGGGGAATTTCGTCTTTTCAATTAGCTTGGCTGGGGATTTTGGGTTTGACCCGCTTGGGCTTGGGGAGGACCCGGAAAGCTTGAGGTGGTATGTGCAGGCAGAGCTGGTTCATGCTCGCTTTGCAATGCTTGGAGTTGCAGGAATTCTTCTAACAGATGTCAGTAGTTTCAAACCTCTTGTCTTTCAATAGCTTCATTCTTTTTGGCTTTGAAATCAATAGAAACGTCCACATAAATTTCAATTATTTGACGTTAATGTCTACCACATATTGTAGATAAAAAGTTTGAGGCCAATGTGTAGGATATATATATATGGAGTTGAAACATAGCAATCATTGTGGATAAAATAGAAAAAACAACCCTCTTTTTTCTAAACTCTAGATCAATTTGTCATGTTTTTGCAATGTTGATGATCATTTTAATACTTTGCTGCAGTTATTGCGTGTAACAGGGCTTCTCAGTATACCAGTTTGGTACAAAGCAGGTGCAGTAAAATTTGGCTTTGCCAATACAGAGACTCTGTTCCTTGTCCAACTAATCTTGATGGGGTAAATTCTCTACCCAGTTTTAACCATTGCCTTGATGATTTACTGAAACTTTTTCTTTCATCAAGTCAAGAGGGCAAGTCATAATGCAGAAAACAATTAATGATTCACATTTTACCATTAAAGAGAGTTCTCTATCTTCTCTTGTGATTTCATGCATGCAGCTCTACTTATGTTCTGTTTTCCTCCTGATCTGTTTAGATTTGTTGAAACTAAAAGATACATGGATTTCAAAAGTCCAGGATCTCAAGCCCAAGACGGTTCCTTCTTCGGATTGGAAGCTGCACTAGAAGGTTTAGAACCTGGGTAATCTTATTTGACTCAGAACAAAGTTACCATCTTCAGTTTTAAGATAGTAAATCCATGATCTTAGCAAGAACATGTTGGTTCCACTTCCACCAAAAGAAAAAAGGTATTTAAAGTTAACATGGATTTATGTGTCTTATAAATTATCAGATATCCTGGTGGGCCTTTGTTAAATCCTCTTGGTCTGGCAAAAGATATCAAGAATGCTCATGAATCGAAGCTTAAAGAGATTAAGAATGGTACAATGTGTTTCTGTGTTTTTATTATTATAAAATAATAAATCTCTGCAATTTCATGAGTTTTCTTGTTTTCCAGTTTGACTGTTGTTAAATTCTCTTTGTTGCAGGGCGCCTTGCAATGGTAGCCATGCTTGGCATCTTTGTGCAAGCTTCTATTACTCATGTAGGACCAATTGATAATCTTATGGAGCACCTATCCAACCCATGGCACAGAACCATTGTTCAGACTCTTGCTAACTCTGCTTCTTAAATGTAAATCCAAGTTGGTTTTCCGCATCAGATATAATATGATGAAATGAAATGCACATCCATTTATAAGTCCCTTCGGCTTTCCCTTCCACTTTTGAAGAAAGATTAAACATTGGTTTTTGTGCCAATGATATTGTATTGTTTTAAAACCAGCATCATCTTTGGTCTTGTGTTGATTGTGCATGTTGGACATGGATCACAATGTCTAAACATAGAGAAGCACAACTGAAATATTTTGAGCACGTCCATAATATCGCCACATATTACTAATCCACATGTGTAAATAAGGATAGACGACGTGGTCATGTTTTAGAAAATAATATCAATAAATAAAATATATTATAATATAGGTAAATTCTAAACGCTAAATCCTAACCACCGTTTGGAGGAGGGAAAAAAATAATGCGGAATTGAGCTAAAAGTCGGGAATATAAGAGAAAAAATTGACAATTCCCAAATTTGGCAGCTTAAGCTCAGAATTTATTAAATTAGGCATGGAAAAAATTATGGAAATTGAGGCATCAAATTCTTGAGTTTAATTTCCACCAAAATATGAGTCATTTCACAATTTCTATAGTGCAATTTAAAAATTCGACGTACATAAATCCAAACACTGAAATCTTTAATTGCTAGAAATTGAAATGTTGGAAATTAAATTCCGTCAGTTTACAATTCTATGTAATTTTCAATTTCTTCATCCAAACGAAGGTTATTTGTCGATGTTACAGGCACACTCAAGAATCTCCAACAGATTCTTAGAAAAAAAAAAACAAAGAATCTCGAACTGTTGGGCTCAAATATATTTCGCTGCTGTGTCAGGTTCTGGGTCTTAAAGCTAGGCCCATATCTGACTCTAGGTCTGGTTAAGCCAAAGTTAGGCCCAACGGGCCAAATGAAAAAACCTAACGGTTGGCCTGCGTCGGTTTCACGCAAATAACCAGACGTTCAAAATTCAAATCTCAGCTGTGGTCTTTAAAGAAGGAAAGAAAGATTGATTTGAGTTTCACATTCAATCTTCAGACAAGCCAGACTGCGCAGAAGTTTCCCATCCAAAAATCGAACTCAGGTTAGTATTGTTTTTTTGTTCCTTATGGTAATATTCTGCAGAAGTTTTGGGTTTTGATTTGGGGTTTTAGGGTTTTCTAGGGTCTTTGATTTGTGTTTCCTTTGGGTTCTAGGGTTTTCTATTTCCTAGCTCCATTGGGAAACGATGCTTTAAATGATTTTGTATTTGGATTAGGTTTTATTCTGTATATAAAGCGATGAATGTTTTGATTTTGAGATAAACTGCTCTTCGGGTGCCTTTTCAGATTTTGGCTTTCCATTATATATTCGATATATAAGTTTCAAGTTAGGTCATTGATTGCTCTGATATTGTTCTGGAAATTATTTCGCAAAATTGTACAAGAGCTTGGTTTGTCTATTTATTCGATTGTGTTCTCATCTCAAGACTACGAACCCCTAACCCTAGGTCCCTAGCTCTGATTTTTTATATTTGTCTGTGTCTCTTTGTAGAATACAATGAGGAAAGGAGCTAAGAGGAAGGTCAGCCAGAGAGAAGACAACAAGGAAAACTCGACCAAGCCAGACAACCACAAAGAACATCCCAGCAAGGCCAGCACTCGATCAAAGCGGGTCAAGGCCTCCCACCCTGAATCCGAGCCAGAGTACTTGGAGGAGCCCCGCAACTTGGAAGATCTCTGGAAGGCTGCTTTTCCTGTTGGGACAGAATGGGATCAATTGGACGCGGTGTACCGGTTCAAGTGGGATTTCTCAAATCTGGAACAAGCATTTGAAGAGGGGGGCAAGCTGTATGGGATTGGGAACAACAAAGTCTATCTCTTTGGTGGTACAGAGCCCCAACAAGTTCCTTTCAAGGGTAAATTGGAAATTGTTTACATACCTATTGTGGTGGCTGTTGTATCTCCTTGCCCACCTTCTGATAAAATTGGGATCAAGTCAGTTCAGAGAGAGACTGAAGAAATAGTTCCAATGAAAGAGATGAAGATGGACTGGGTTCCATATATTCCTCTGGACAAGAGAGACCGCCAAGTTGTGGAATATGGGCGAAAATCTCCTCAAATATTTGTGTTGGGATGCACTCAGAGAAGGGCTGCTCTGAAGCACATGAAGATAGACCGTCTAAAGAAATTTGATTACTGCTTGCCATATTTGATGCCGATCAAGGAAGAGGAGCTTGAGCTGAGCACTGAGGTGGACATACTTTTCCCAGCAGAACCAAATCCACCGGTTTACTGCGTATTTGATTGGCAGTTTGATGAAGTTGAGGAGTTTGCTGATGATCGGATAAAAGAAGAGGAACTATCGGCTGATCAAAAGGATGCCTTCATGGAGTTTGTCAAGGAGAAAGTACGCCAGCAAAAGAGAGAGAATCGAGAGAAAAAGGAAGCCCGCAGACAAGCCTTTGAGAAAATGAGTGTGGAAGCTAAAGCAGCATTCGAAAATTTGAAGTATTATAAGTTCTATCCGGTGCAAACAGCGGATACTCCTGACATATCAGCTGTTAAGGCTTCATATATCAATAGGTACTACAACAAGGCTCATGAGGTTCTCTGATTTCACCAAGATCCTTGTTTGGCCTGTGCCTCCTACTGTTGCTGCAGTAATTGAACCTTTAGGCTCATGAGGTTCTCTAATTAGTCCAAATTTTTGTAATCTTTTTGTTATTTGTACTCATCGGAAATTATATGAACACAAGGTTTTATTTCCTCATTTAAGTTGGACTACTTATTGTTACGATCTCCTTTGCTAATAAGAACTACATAAAACCCAACTTCACTTGGGTGCTTCTCCATTGCAATCTTGAGTGCTTGCTATTTCCCATATTCAATTGTTCTTCCAACTTGCCCGTGCTTTTCAGCTCAGACTCCTCAATTTGGGAATTTGCTGCTGCAAATCTCGTGTGAGCAAATCATCAACTAACACCCCATTGGTAGTAGCCCATATTCATTGACTTGATGATTTGTTGAATCTTTTCCCCATCAAGTTAAGACTAAACCTGACACAGATGTGTTCCTGTCATTTTCGTTCCATTTGAGATTATGATCAATTCAAACTCGACACGTTAACTTGTCATACTCAAGTATATAAACCGAAACACATTCGCAAATTTTGCATATCATGTCGTGTTTCACCCATTCTTCTCCCCTCTCCTTTCTTTGTATCGAACCACCCAAGTATGAAGTGTTAAATTTCAAATAATATCTAGTCCAATTGTGATTTGGTGTAAAAATATTCATGTTCCTGACTGATTAATTTTAATATTTCAGTGTTTGTGTGTGTATGTATATATAATGAGCTTCGATTGAGAGATTCTTCAAATAAGTTTATTTGAGAGACACCCTTATAGGGCCCACCATATATTGTATTTCATTAATCAAAATCGTCTATCTTGTAAATATTCATTTGAAGATCATCTCTACGAAAAATCACTTGAATCCGATATCATTTGACCACTCAATTGAGTTATTGAAATTTTAGTACTTTCTTAAAGCACCGTGTTCATTGATTTTTGTAGGACACAACTGGATATCGAAATGGTTTTTAATTTGTCTAATTTTTTGCCAGGATAATCTATGAATGTAGACTTAAAAAAAGATAGTTTGGATCATTGAAAAAAAATTCTTAGGAGATATTAAAAGGTGTCCCTCAAATAAAATTATTTGAGAGATTCCTCAAAAAATTCAAATAAAATTATATATATCAAGGTTGCAGTAAAACTATGAGATTGATTCTTGCATTGTTTCCTTTTCCCTCAAATGGGAATATCACCAACCTAATGAGTTCACAAGGCCTCATAATGAGAAAACTCGCACAATAGCTTGAATTGAAACTCTCATTAATTTAACATCATTATACCACATGATGGTCACTTACCTTTTTTTTTTAAAAAAAAATTTTAAAAAAACCTTTTTTCTTAGAGACACTTACCTTTTTTTTGGAAGAAGAAAACGTGGTCGCTTACGTTTTATTTTTGTAATAAAGATGACTTTTATTAATTCAATAAAGAAAGTACGAAAAGAAGAAACAAGTGAAACAATAAATTGAACATATGCCAGATAGAAAAGTAATTTGAGAAATGTAATTACAATTATAAAAATAAAAATAAAAATATAGAAAGAACCTTATATTAACATAAATACAGGTTTGTATTAATACCCATGATTTGTCGGGCTTGCGTTAATTTTACGCGGGAGCTGATTTCAAATCTCAGCCGTGGGATAAACTCAACGGTTGTGATCTAATATGTGACCAAGACTTGAAGATAGACCGGGTCATGAAATTTCAGCACTCGTTGCCTTATTTGAGGCAGATTGTGGAAGATGAGGAGGAGCAGAGCACTGAGGTTGATACACTTTTTCCACAAGACCCAAATCCGCCGATTCTCTATGGGTTTGATAAAGTTAAGGAGGTGGCCGGTAAGCTGATAGAAAATGAGGAATTGTCTAAAGATCTAAAGGATGTCTCCATGGAGTTTGTGAGGGAGAAAGAGAGAAAAGAGGAGACATAATCGAGAGAGAAACGAAGCCCGGAGAAGAATAATGGAAGAAAATGAGCCAGCAAGAGATGAAGATATGAGGATTTACAACTTCTACCCCATACAAACACCACAAACCCCTCCCATAACTCTCAGGACTCGATACATTAACATATATTACAGAAGTGCTCATGAGGTTCGCTGATCTCAAGAAATGAAGATATGGAATCCCAAGCCTTGTTTGGCTGCTGAATTTGTTTACATTTTTAAGGAACCATAATATAAAATTCTTGTTTTGTCTTTTGGTGCCTGTGCAAAATCTTCCATTGAATTCGGTTTTGTCTATCTGAGTACAAGTTATATACGTACATGTATGTGTTATATATCATCAATGTAGAACTCAGTTTTAGTTTCAGCATTAGTGGCACCAGCCCTTGATGAGTTTAGAACCATTTCAGTTTTAAGGGTTTATTTCTTAGGGAATTACCATTGAAGATGATAGATGTTTTAAGGGTGCGTGAGTCATGTATACAATTATGCATCAATCATGCAAGAAGCGCAAACCCAAATTCTTTCATTACAGCAAACGCGAATCACTTGTTTTACAAGAGGTCTGACTTCAACATTTCAAGCCTCGTACACAATATACAGAATCCTCCTATTCTCTCTCTCAATTTACCAGGCACCAACTATATAACCTTATTGCTCCAAAACCAACCCAGCAGCCCTTACAATGAGCAAAACTTTATCATACAATAAATAATTACCAATATCAACATGTACACTCAAGTAAACATATGTCAGATCGGATCCGGCATTTACTGTCACTCCCCAAGAGAAATCACCCTGTAAAAAATGAAGAGTTACGTTGACTTGTTTTGATGCGCCTTTCTTCTGGCCAAAAACATAAAAATCCGTGGGAAGAAGGACTTCTTTTTCTTCTTTCCATGCTTTGCTTCTGGCGCATTAGTTTCAATGGGGCTTCCAAGTCCATACTTGGGGCTTGAAGACACAGCAGAAGACGCCCGATCAAAGTTCTTTGATTCTTTCCTTTCCTCAAAACTAGCCCTTGGGCTTTTAGTGGGATTTACTGCTGCCTGGCCAGATTCACCAAGCTTTCTTTGTTGCTCATGGTCAGCCCTCCAACTTCTCAGCTCCTGTTCAACACCCAACTTCCCTTCCTTGGCCTTCTCAGCCTTCTCCATTGCGATCTTGAGTGCTTCTTTTCTCGCAGCCATTTCCCGAATCACTTCATCCAACTTTTCCAAGCTTCTCAGCTCAGACTCCTTGGCCACTTCGATTTGGGAATTTGCAGCTGCAACTCTTGTGTTTGCCTGTTCTTCTGCCTCATGGGCCCGTTTGCTGAGCTCATAATACTCCCCTATAGAAAGCGTTACCCCAATGGGTGAATCATTGCTGCTTCTAGCTTGTTCACTCTCTTGCAAAGCTTTAATTGCTGCTAACGCCAACTTTTCCGAAGCCCTTGCCGCTTCTATTTCCTTTTGTGCTGCAAGTAATCTACTTTCCATAGTACTCGCTCCAGCCTTTGCTTGCTCTGCTTCTTCCCTTGCCTTGCGAAGCTCTTCAACAGCCGTTTCAGCAAGTACCTTTGCCTGGTCAGCCTCTTGTGCTGCTTGCTGTAATTCTTTGGGTAGCTCCACCATCTTCTCTCTGGCTTCTTTCTCCTTCATCTGAACAACAGCTATTTCAGACCTAGTCTTCTCCAGGTCAGCTTCAAGAGATGCAACAGCCACCGATGCCATTCCTTCTCTCTGCCCAATGGTGGCAAGAGCTGATTTCTCACTTTCAAGTTCCGATTTTAATGATGTGGCAGCCACCTTCAAGCAATTTACTTCAGCAACTGCTTTCTCTATGTTGAGCTTCACTTCCTCAAGCTCCTTCTTTGCAGAAGCAACTGCTGCTTGTATATCAGTATGAGTTTTCATCCCTGGTTCCTGTAGCTCATCTTTCAAGTGTCCTCCATCACTTTCCACCTTCAATCTTGATTCCATATATGCAGATAATTCAGATTTTAAATCAAGTAGCAAGGCTGAGGCTGTGTCTAGTTTTGACTTGAGATCCTTAGCTGACAGAATTTGGTGGCTAATTTTCTGAAGCTCCTCTTCTGCCTGCTTCAACTCCTTCTCCCAGTGAAGAGAATCTTGTTCCTTGGCCATGACTGCTCCAATCCTTTGCTCCTCTGCTTCCAAATGGGCAGCATGCGCAGCCTCTAATGACTCCTTTGTGGCAATCAGCTCAATAGTCAGTTCTTCCACAGTTTTCTCGACTTCCTTGGATGCAGAAATGGCCTCTTCAGCTTTTTTAATAGCCATGTCCTTCTCAGTCACTAAAGAAGCATATTCCTTGTGCAGTGCTTCCAGCTCCTCTTTAACAGATTTCAGCTCTGTCACTGCAGCCGTATGCCTCGCCTTAGCAACCTCAAGCTGTGCCTTGGCTGCAACACTAGCTTCATCAGCAATACCTTGTTCCATCTCTTCCACCCTTAGTTTGGCAAGTTCTGAGTCTTGTTTTGCCTGTTGTTCTTCTGTTTGTGCTCTCTCCAGGTTGAGCTTCAATTCTTCCACGAATCTCTTAGTGCTGTCCAGCTCCTTCAATACTTGAACCTTTGCTTTTTCAGCAGCCTCTGATTGTTTCCTATACTCAGGAATCTCCTCCTGTGCTTTCTCAAGTTCTTGCTCCACAATCTTGCGTCTCTGCACAGCCAAGGAAGAAACTAAGGTTTATTTTTTAAAACAAAGGCAAGGTTTCTGATTTCAATGTGAAATTTAAAAGCGAATTTGGGAGAACATCAAATCACAGCTCCATTATGGATTCCCTCCACACACAAAAAAAAAAACAGGGGTCACTTTTAACACCAAGAAATGGCAAAAATAAGGTAATAAACAAGAAAAGAAAAGAAAAGGAAACACGGTATAATGAAAACAAACCAAACATACCTCCACAGTTTGGATCCTATGGGCTTTCCAATCAACAATTCCTCCAAATTTGGAAACAGCTTCTTTAACGGATTCAAAAGGAGCAGTTGTATCAATAAGACCTCTGCTCTTAGCACTCTTAGGAGAATCAATGGCTCCTGATTTTCTCGCTGAAAAGCTAGCGAACTTAACATTGGGTGATGACACTACATTGTTCACATAAGCCAGCTTCGCACTCTTAGGAGAATAACTGGCTTCAGATTTTGTAACAGTATTTCTGGTAACCTTTATATTGGGCAGAGAACGCGTAGTGGACGTCACAACATTGTTCCCTTCCTTAGGACCAGAATTTTCCACCACAGTATCCAGAGTATCTGTCTCTGTTTTATTGACTGTAGTTATTGAAGCTGATGATGAAGTATCTGGTGGAAGAAGATGATTTTGGTCTAGAGATGGGCTATTTGAATCATGGCCGACATTTCTGGGACCAGAATCTGCCACCGGTGTATCCTGAGTATCTTTCTCTGTTTTATTCACTGTAATCATTGAGGTTGAGGCTGGGGTATCTGTTGGAAGAAGTTGATTTTGTTCCAGAGAGGAGCCACTTGAAGCAGGTTCTGCAATTGGTAATTTACCATTTGCTATTGTTGATGAGCTAGAAGCTGGGTTATCTGCCAGAACTAGTTGATTTTGTTCCACAGATGCGCTATCAGAAGAACTTTGTGTAGTTTCTAATTTAGAGTTGTCGGTCGTTGACAAATGACTCTCACTTCCAACTCTGTCATGCTTTACTGGATTTGTAGGAGCATCCCCACCAGAGTGTTTATCATGGTGGGAGGATGAAGAAGATTCTGGAGAAGCCATTACTTCCGCAGTTTTCACAACCTCCATTCCAGGAAAGAAAGTGGAAAGGACTGCCAGGTACGAATCTACAATCCAAGTATATAAAATAAAATGGATCAGCAAAACAGAGAGACTAACAATAGATGAAAAATCATATGAAAATCAATCAATCAATCGTGAAATCTTCAGTTCCATTAATGCCTAAAAGCTAAGAAAATCATAGTCTCTAACATAAAGGAGCTTATATATAATATATTGCAATCTTTTAACATATTACAGTCACACATATAATCAATCTTTTTTTTTGTTGTAAAATATTCTAATGGTCAATATCATGTTCTATGAAACTAGGAGGGATGCAAATTTAATCAAATAGTATTGATATAATTTATACAATTTCAATCCAGAACCAACCAATTTGAATCTGCCACATCTACGCATAGCGTATTTGTGCTAAGAAATTACTATTCAGAATTTCCTGGTGTTGTTTTGACTTTCAATTATCGAATTCTTAGGAAAGAAATTAAATTTGAAAAAATAAATTCTACCAGTTGCCAGGTATATAAGGAACATAAACAATTGAAATGCAAGCTGAAATCTTCATATAGAAATAACAACAAAGAACATCACATACTCACTTAAATCATCTATTTCAACATAAATTCAAATTCTAATCCAAAACCCAGCTGAGAATTCAAAGATAAGTGTAACCAGAGCTGTTTGCACATAATAAAGCTTCAAGCTTGAAGAAAAAAAAATTAATTAAAACAAAAAATATATATATGAAAAAATAAAGAAACTCAGAACAAAAAAGGTAAAGAAGGAGCAGAGGAACGTACCGGAATGACCAGGAGCGATGGGAGGAAAGTGGGATTGGAGAGACGATATTAAAGATTGCTGGAAATAGCCAAAAAAATACAGAAACGATTAAAATTAGCAAAATTGTGTGTAGAAGCAGCGAAGAAATCGCAGCTAAAAATAGTGAAGAGAAAAATAGTAGCGGGGAGAGCAGAGATGAGTGGAGCCTACCTCGTCACACGGACTAGATCCATCTGTACGCTCTGTCTTCCAATCTCAGATTTTTCGAATTTAATTTTTTTTAATTTTGGGAATTTAATTTCTGTATTTTCGTGGCGAGCTCAGGCTGTGGTTTCCATGAACTTCATAATTAATTCTTCTTGTTTTTTCGGGTTTTGACCAAAATCGGAAAGCCAGGGAGGCTTTGAACGTTCATTGGATGGTTCGGCTCAGCTCACCTCAGCGCAGCTTAGCAGCCCCTTCCCTTTGTATCCAGCTCACCACCCCTCAAATAAAAAGAAAAAGATAAAAAGGTATATTTTCCACTATTTATAGTATTAAATTATTAATATATGAGACCACTTCTTTTTTTAGTGTTATGTTACTGAAATTTATTAGCTAATTTCCTAAAAACAAAATTAAGACAGGTTTATTCTAATATTTCTTTGAGAAAAGCGTACGTGAGTTAAGTCAATGAGTGAAAATAGTGTGTTCGTCCCTTTACATTCGAGTTTGATTTCCTTCTATTATAAATTTATATTAGGATAGCTTAGAATATTACCCTTATCAAAAGATTTTAATACATATATAATAAGTATTTATCATTGTGTTTGCTTTGTCTATGGTTGTGGGTCGCCACTAGAGACATGTATTAGTTAGAGAAATTATTCATATGATTAGGTTGAAATTCCCTTTTGATTTTCATTAACGCAAAAGAAAATTAAAGTCAATGCAAGAAAATTGCATATTATCTAAAATTTTGAATTTCCTTACATTGCATTGGGTGAAGACTTGGATTGGAGCACGCACACACGCGCTGTTTGCAGCAATTTAAGGATAAGATATAAAAATAAATAAAGACACCGCCTGCCTACCGTGGATTATGTCTTCACCTGCCTGGTAGAGTGTGGAGATACTCTTTTTCAAAATGACTATTTAGCCCATGCAACGTTTTCTTTTGGAGGTCAAATAGTGACACACTAGTAGTTTTATCTATTTTTAATTGCTTTTTATAATTCAACAAATGTCAATGACAACAATTTCAAATATCATAACTATTGTAGCAAATTTCTCAAATATAATTATTATGCATAATCCCCGAATGTCGGTATCATTTTCATATTCTACAGATACTGTCGATATTACCTCCTTATTTTGATAATAAATAGTCTTTATATTACATAAAGAAAATATCAAATTTCTGTCAAAATTCTCGACTTTCTCTGTGAATGATGAATAGCGTGAGTGTGTGTGTGTTAACTTTGTATTAGTAGAAATAATTTTGAAAAATAAAAGAAAGGTTTCGTGAAGATGGGCAAATAGGTAAATAGGCTAGAGGTGTTGTGTTAAATGGGCGGTTGCGGTTGCGGTTGCATCGCATGTGTGCAGCATGCAAAGTAAATGTGGACGCGGCCCAACGGTCCGAAATCCAAAACCCTCGTTTCGTTTGGGCAAATTAACTGGGACCAATGAGTCCTTCGGCTTCCAGGATTTGAATCTCGCAAGTTTGGCGTCGTGTTGGGTAGGAATGACATTCCTAATCAAGTCCAACAAAAAAGAAAGAGAATCAACCAAACCACTAGTTTCTTTTTTGTTTTGTTTTCTTCCTCTAGGTGTAGCCCAAATGCATGTGGTTGTCCATGGAGTTTCTTCTACATTGTTTCAGCCCATCAACTTGTGTGGTAAATTCAATTGCCCAATAAAAGTTCCGGCTAAGGTAACTCTATTCACACCCAAAATATCATTCATTACACCAACTTAAATTCATAATACCATTTTTAATCCTCATTTGTCCAATTTCTTTCCTCTTCCTTCCCCAAAATGCTTCATGATTATGTTGAGCTGGTTTTAGTAAGAGTGATTTACACTAACACCTCCTATGATTTTTGGTATTTTTCAAAAAATTTCCTCAAGTTTTAAAAATTATACAAACATCCTTTTAGGTCTTAAATTGTTTTCACAAAATTCCTTTTCATTGATTTTTCGTCTAAAAAGTAATAATTTTATATACAAAATTTCTTCAAATGACAAAGTTAGCTTTTAAGATTAGATTGCACATACATTCGTTGAGATTAATTTTGTTATTTGCAAAAGTTTTTATGTATGAAATCATCAAATTTTTGGATGTAGAATCAATGAAAATGGATTTTATGAAAACAAATTGAAATCTCATGGAGTATTCGGTAATTTTTAAAATCTTATGGCGTTTTGTAAAAACACCAAAAACCTCAGGAAGTGTTTGTATAAATAACTCTTTTAGTAATAGCAACCCATAACTTCCCAAATGGAATAAAAAAAGTAGATGGCCGCTCAACTGATTCTATCCATTATTTTTGTAATGGGAGTATACTATATTATAATAACATTTCTACCTACTCCCAAAGATTCTTTTCCTTTGCTGATCATATCAGATTCATATGGATTTTAATTATACACTTAATGCTATTTAATTAAACTAATAAACCACAATTTGGCTCTTCTAGTTGGTTTGTTTTTTTCTTCTTCGGACATTACACGTGTGTTTTCTAAGCATACATATACCATATATGATACTTTAGTTGGTGCACCTAAACAGTTTTGTTCAACCAAATCTTTCACCATCCGATCCTTTCCCTATCACCCCCTAATCCACCATCGATCCTTGCCTTCCATTACACCCTTAAGTTGCTCCTCTTAATCTTAATGATTTTTGGTGGCCAAGCCAACTAACAAACTATTGAATTTCGCGGCAGAGTTCGTTAGCACAGTTACAAAAGTCAATCGGCAATTTTTTAAAAACATTCAGATAAAAAATTGCACAAAATAACCCATAATGATTGGTAGCTTTCTTCCATAGTATAATGTAACCAACATGTTTGTTCAAGTGTGATACTGAGTACGTTCAAATTTTATGTGAAAAATATGAGCTTTTTTTTTCATGAACAAATATGCGCTATTTCTATCGTGTTCATATATTATTACGTGTTATGAATAAATATGCGCTCTTTTGATCGTGTACATATATTATTAACACATAAGTTACAAGTTAAAAACAAAGACATTATCTCAAAACATATGAGAATGTGCATATACATGACATATATTTCTACAAAAACCAAAAAAAAAAAAAAGGACAAAAAAAAAAATATGGGCCAAGAAAAAAAAAATACAGATTCTTCTATGCCACCAAATGCTTCCGTCTAGGATCAGTGACATTGATCTTCCAATGCTCATCAGGAAACCCAAATTTCCTCGCCTTTCTCCGTTCCCAGTCCAAATAAGTCCTTCTCACCTTGGTCAGCCCACAAAACCTCTGCAACCTCCCGTCCATGGCGTCGTGCACCCTCCACCACCGCTCGTGCGCAACGTCACTGGCGTAGACGCGCTGGTCCGCCACGTCCCAGTTACAGTCATAATCCCTGTAACAGAGCCACGGCTTCCACCCCAAGTAATGTATGGCGTAAAGCTTTGGTGGGTCCGCCCCGAACAGCTCGTTCTTCACGCTGGCCTCGATTGTCGTATTCGCCCAGAAATTCTTCAGGAAATTGACCCGCCGCGGCAGCCGGTGCCACCACACAAAGACCTCGTTGAGGTAGCCCTGGTCGCCGCCGTTGTACGAAACGATGTCTTCGCGGTGGTCCATGAGGAACTTGAACGTGCAGTTGGAGGGCTCGATGACCATGATGCCGGAGTTGAAGAGGTACACGTCGTTGCCGGTGGCCGACATTTGGGGGAAGTGGAAGAGGAGGTCGAGGTTGCGGAGGACGATGATGTCGGCGTCGATGAAGATGACTTTGTTGTATTCGGTGAGCTGCCAGAGGCGGAACTTGCTGTAGTTGTATTCGTTGTAGGTGCCGTTTTCGGCTCTCGGGTTTCGGATCCTTTGGATGAACCGGAGCTTCCACCCGGCGGCGGAGAGAGCGGCGCGTTTGGAAGCGGGGATAGAGTTGTCCAGGAGGAGGATAAGGTCGCGTTTCGGGTTCCGGTTTGGAGGAGGCTCCTTGCCAGGGTTATGGCGCCGCAAACGTAGGAAGCGGAGGAGTGGAGAACTGTGACGTAGGCTTCTCGTTTGGGTTTGTTTGTTGTGCTTTGGATTTTAGTCAGATCATACACTTGATCAATTCCTATAACAAATTAAGCATTCCTCATCAATTCTGAGTTTTTTCCTATCACATTATTTGTGTTCAATGATCTAAATTCTTATTTGTTCAGGTTGATGAGAAAAATAAACACATTTACAGAGACATAAAAGACTAATGAAAGAGAGCATACCTTGCTGTCCCCATATAGGCAAAGCCAAATTGCAAGAGCCAATAGGCAATGACATCTTTTGCTGCAACCTAGCCATATCTGGCTCAAACAACCACCAATTCCCTTCCTGTCTCACCAAGTCATTGCACCCAAATATTTCCAACATTGGTCTACACTTGCTCCATAGCACCACTTTAGCTGCCTTCCTATTCCAATCCCTCTTTCCTTTCTTCAGCCAGATTTGCCGCTATGAGATGAACTTGGAGCCTAAACACCTCCCTCCTCCACCCTTCTTCCGGATACTTGCATGGCAATTTTGCCACCACCATGTCCATCTTTTCGTAGATTCGAAAATCGGGCATTGGTATCTCCGGGCAAGTTGGGACATCACTCTCTTCCTCTTCATCGATCCACTCGGGAAATAAATCATCCCATTTGAATAAATCCGATACCCGGTCGAAAAGGATGGGTATGGTCTGCCCTAGCCTATTCCACTGACTCACATCATCTTCTTCCATATTAACCATACCAATTTTCATCATCCCCTTCCCCATAACCCCATTCAAAAAGCTTGGTACCTCTATCTTGCTCATATTTCTCTTAGGCCTCGGTATGTTGACTTTGGTCTCCTCCAATACTTGCTTCATGATCTTGACTCCATTATCCATCTATCCATACACAACAGCGAAAACCAATTAAGGAACATAGTTAATTAATCACTTATCAAAATGATTAATGATCAAATTAAGAAAGGGCCCGCCTCACCTTACCTTGTGATGGCACTCTCGCAACGAGCACCTAATGAGAGAAGCTGCGTTCTCATAATAGATGGAGGAAGACGGCTGGAGAAGAACGGCAGCATAGACAACGAAAAAGAAAGCAAGGAAAACCAAGTTGATTCGGATGACCAAAGCAGCTTTAGAAGGAGTGGCCTTCATAATCTTTTGAAGGCCAACATGTCCTTCAATCATCTTCAAAAGCTATCTGGCCAGGTGGGTTGCCTCAATAGGGGATCCTATATATATATATACCTAACTATGCTCTCTGTGATTAGGTTTAATTAACGCAAGTTAATCACGAGGATTAGAATATATAATATGTTTGTGAAGGAATTAGCTGCAGTGGTTAGAGAACTCAGACAATGAAATTAGAGTAAATCTCAAAGAAAGCAAAACCATTTAATACGCTCCAAGTGTCGGTTTCCTTCTTTTGGACTTCCTTCCTCTAGCAGACAACAACAAAGGTCGGAGAATAGAAAGCTTTGCTTCTTCCGCGTAATTATTCACCTGACAGTAGTACTATTATGTCCTTTATATATGTGGACAATTTCTTTCTTTTTTTATATATTATATTATTTATTTTTAGTTCCTTACCTGAGTTTGCCTCCACTCTCTACTCTTGTCCATTTACAACTTATCTTTACATTTTATAACTTCATCAACATGTTTGAATTTCCGATGATAGTTCAAGTTCTGATAACATAACATAACAGATATCTAAGAAGAGATTGTGTTTATCAGTTCATTATGTCAAGAAGCATTTTTTAGCGCATGCATAACAAATCCCAACAAATGAAAATGAAAAACACGGTCTCTTCTTAGGCGGTAGATCTCTAAGGAGAGACTCTGTTTATTATCTTATATCATATCTATTTTTATTATGAAATTTGTCTTGTCTTCCCGTTAAATAAAAGCAAAGGGATATTAGTAAGTAAGGCAGGGTGAGAAATAGTAACATGGGTACTTTAAAGTGAACATAAAGGTACCCCAAAGCTAGAAATCTTCAAAGAGGGACAGCCGTCCCTCTAACTCCAACAACTAATGGTTGGGCGGTCATCTTCCTGCATGTAATGCAATGTCGCTTTTAACCCTAACGAAATAGTGAGGCCTCACCAATATTCCCATTTCTCTAATAATTTTCCCCCCCGTTATAATTGTTATTCATTTTATGCTTGTTTTAGGTTAGACATCATCATATCAGAACATCACGGTTAATAAAATAATTACAGGACATGTTTTGCACGATCTATCTGTCGTGTGGTAAACAATCACCATTTTTATTTAATGTTGACATACTTGATTTAGGACCAACTGATGATGGGGGACCTCAAGTGTTGTTAGCCTATGAATTTTAATCAATGTAATACTTCTAACTCCTTTTAATTTCTTGTACTAATTTTTTTTTTGGGGGTACGTAAGAGGTTTGCAACAAAATTTATTTGTACACGTAGTATCGCTTGTGTTAAAGAAAAAAAAACATAATTTATGGTTTGAAAACTTTATTAAAGACAATTTAATCTTAATAAAATGGCAAATTAATGCAAACGGAGTCTATCCTAATAGAAAATGACATTAACTTGTAGACCTGTGATCCCATGTTCAAACCTCCATAGCACCTTAATTGTGTGTGTGTGTAAGAAATCTCTCCTACCCTTTTGAGCTTGTATTCAGAAGGACAAATTAAACATTTATTTCCTTCCCAACCCTCTACTCTAGAAACTTCACCCAATATCCACACCCTTCATTTTCCCAGTACCTAAAATGACTAAAGCAGCAAAAATTCAACGCATCACCAAATACGTAGAATCATACAAAACCCAAACACCAAATTCTCATATAATATTACACCGGAAGCGAAATTTCCTTGTGGCAAACTAATTTCCCATAGCAGGTTAAGCAAGCTTTGCATAAGTTGGTTTGGGGGTTGGGGGTTGGGGGTTGACATTTCTTTGCGGCAAACTTTTTTTTTCTTCATGTTCATGGACAATCAAGCTTAACATTATTACTTCTTAATATAAAAAACAAAAACAAAAACATGCGTGGATAAATTTTTTGGACATTTGGTTATCAAGTTTGGGCCCATTTCCACAACAATCCTTAAAGTAGCACCCAAACACCGTCGTTTTACCAGACACTAAACTAGTTGAAGACTTTCAACATGGTGTTACACAGGGGTCGAAAAGCAACTTGATGTTTTAAGTAGTTGAAGACTCTAACCTCTATGAAATTAGAAACTTTAATACACTCCCTAGAGAACAATGATATCAAATTTATAAAGCTGTACAAGTACAGTTTGGCAATTCGCCAACCTCCACCTCCGTCCACTGTTGGCAATTCGCCGAACTCCAACGAAACATATTCAGGTTGTTCCATTTTTCTATTGTCTCTTCCAACCTCAGCTTCCCTTTGCATATCATTGACCAACTACAAGCCTCTAGCTCTGACCTGCTTTATTATGAACCTCTGGAGACATGCTATTGAGCTCACTGCCCAGTCAAATCCTTGTATGGTTAGTTGAAGATGGACTTTGTAGGCTTCAGGCTTTAACCACATCCTGAATGTGTTGGGAGTAGCTTTTTCCAGGTGGAATGAAAATCAGATCTTCCCAGCCTGAATTCTTTTCACTTAACTGCATCACATTAAAAATAAATAAATAAATAAATCAGCAAAGATACTAGAAAGTAGGAATGCAAGAACATGTAATTCTTGCCGTAACGAGACTGTTTACCTCCATTTTTCTCAAAACATCTTCCAAACTACCAACCTGTAGACACATTTTAATGAGATGATGAGAACGCAATAATGTAATGAGAAGACTTATCAAATATCTAAAGAAGTTTCTTTATTTTATATAATACCATAATATGTTGAGAAACCCCTGGTCCTCTGGACGCTCTAGAGACCTTTGACAATTCTTTTTCAATATCTTCCTGCATAGTGGAAACAAAATTTAGCTTTGGCTAAATCAATCTCCTAAATGCTATTTACTTAACAAAGTAACACATCAACAAGAGCTCAAGGCCTGAAATTCAAACCCACCTTGGTGAAATATATTGGGCAGTAACGCTTGTTTTTCTTCTTCATAATCAGGAGGTCCGACTGTAAACACAAATTACTCATAAGATGCATTGCCATATTCACACACAAGCAAGCACCATGACAATCAATTCTACTGCATGAGGATCACCCAAATAATGCCCAAAAATTGCACTAGATTTGAAGACAACAATGTATGCCTGGGCACTCACATTAAACTTATATTTTTTCAACATACAATGCAAATGCACTACTCATTTGTGTTCTACAGTCATCAATATTATGCGTTACAAAGTTGGAGGTGTTCATTTCCTGGATCATCCTACCCAATAGTTGCATGTTTTGAAGTACTCCTGCAATCAAATAAGGCCATTGTAATCAACAAGTAGACTAGACTAGCCTACCTGAAAAACAGGAACTCCATCAAAAGCACTCCTGTCAGCGGATTTGAGCTACAAAACAGAAAATAGCTTGTTTCAGAAATGAAATAATTAAGTCAGGAAATAAATATCCAGTTTGAATTGTTTTAGCAGATACAGTCAATTTTTACAGGACAAGCAGTCGATTTTCTGTCACAACACAGTTTAACATCTTGCATCTGACATATCCATTTTATCAAAGCTCCTCATTACCACTACACACTTGAACATCAACACTAAAAAATGTTTATATGCAGGCCTCTATGACATCAATTCCTAAATTTTCTTCTAAATACTATTTATAACGCAAAAGGATTTCCTGTATAGTGTATAGCACACACGGCTATTTGGGATGATAAGACCATAAGAATTAAATAAAAAGGTCAATAGTTTCACATAAGAAGCAAATACAAAATGAAAAAGATGCCAACAGACAGTCAACCAAAATATTGTAAATGCTATACTAAGTGAACAGATGGGGCACTGACATGGCTTAGCATGAGACACAGCCAAGGACATTCTTGAAGTAGATACATTAGAGAAACGAACCTCGAGTGCATTCCTTATTTGAACTGGATCGGGCAAAAACCGGAACGCAATTCCTTCAACCTTCAGCATGTATACCTACAAGATGAAGAGTGAGCAAGTTCACAGGCAAACTCATAATATGAAAACTAAGTTCCCATCTGATAATAGTTCCAATATCAACTCAGTACGCAATTAACCAGCATTATCAATTTAGAACTACCACTACAAAGATTTCAGGCAGCTGAGCTCCGAAAAGTCACCTGGTCGAGAGTAATCGGGACAACCTTAGCCGCACTTCGTAATTCTCTCCTCGACCGAACCTGAAAATCCAAACCACAAAATAACACAAGCATACTTCGAATCAATAACTTCTCAACAGTCCCAATTTACTCAACACTTTTTTTTTCTTTGGTTGAAAAACTAAAAAAGCATCTCAATTACACTAAAATTAACCTAAATGCAACTAACTGCTCCATCTTATTAAGCTCTAAAAGCAACTAATTGTTCCACATTAATAAGCTCTCCCTCCGAAAAAAAAGAAGAAAAAAAGAGAGAAAAAAACTAACTTGAGCTAGGAAGGCTTCGGCATCTTCGTGGCGAAAGCAGAGGAGGCCAATGGACTTGGCTTCATTGGGATCAGAGATAAGCACGAACTCATTGTTCGAATTGCTAACCGTATACACCGCCGTGCCGGCTAGGCTTTTCGCCACGTGGTCCGAGCTGATGGTCGCGGCCAAGGCGTGATTGCTCTGAGACAGCCACGCGAAGGGCGGAGCAGCGGGAGCCGAGCGCATACGCCTGCTCGCCGCGGGCACCAAGTTTCCGGCGAGGGTTCCGGCGAACCGCTTGGTGTCTTCGAGACGGCTGGAGAGCTCGGCGCCGAGCTGGAGGCAGTTCTGGTGTATGAAAGTGGACAGTGAGAGCAGAGGGTTTGAGCGCCCGTAGGGCTTTGGGGACTCCATTGTCTTGTCTCAGTATACCATGTGAGAGAGAAGCAGAGCAAAATGACGTTTTGATAAGGCTGATTTTGACGAAACACGTTTATAGAAGTAGCGGTTTCAGGAGAGGGCTTCCTTGGTTGCGTTGCGCTGCGTCTTGTGAGAACCGCTATCAAGCCAAACGAGTCTGTAGTTTTTTTAAAAAAAACCCTATCCGAAAAATAATGTTTTCTTGGGCTAAATATTCCAACCCATGGGCCATGGCCCAATCTACCATCAACCCATACAGTTCAGAAGCTTAGTTAATCCAACCTCTGCAGCCCAACAGCCACAATTCTGGCTCCGTATATTTTGGAATTCAAGTAGAAAGATTAATTTCTGATTATAAAAAATATAATATGTTATTAGCACTTAATTATACTGATTACACTATAGTACCAATAATGTCCCTTTTAACCCTTTCAAGAGGCTTCACAAACCAAAAGTTGAATTCTTCCCTTCAATCACTGCCACTATTGGCAGATGAAGCATTTTACTGTTATGAACTTTTGGTATTTGGAGCAATAAATATGCTTATCCTTTTGACCATTTTCAAACAAGCATCTCTAAGGAAAGGAAGGCATGCATTATTTAGCATTTCTTTCTTGAGAAAGCATCTACAAGAGCTTTTGTAGTTAAAGTGATTAAGAGTGTTTATACATGTATTTGACATCTTGTGTTCGATTCATTTATTCCTTTATCTATTGATTTTTGGGATTTAATTGTTCAATTATTTGTAATTCCACTTATCTATGAATGCATTTGAATAAAGTGATGTTAAATTTTAGAGGGACGAGCCAACGCCCCCCATTACTAGCAATACCAATATTATATCCAACTTGACTACTTACAAAACTCAGTAAATGTGAGTTTTTATTACAAAATGCATCGGTGATATTAGTAATAGAACCATTCATTATATATTATATTTTATTTGTAAAATTTCCGATGTGAAATTTATATTCTTCAACAAGTGATGTTATGGTGAAACAAAATTTTAGTGTGTGTAGTACTTAGCAGTAGAATATATGCAAGGTGGAACATAACAAACGTGGACATACAAGGGGGCCAGACGGAGAGGCCTATATAAATCAGCCAACAAGGCTAAGCTAACAAGGCTAAGCTATAAGCCTTTCTTCTAGTGTCCAGAACAATTAATTTCAAGTAAATATATTATGATTAGGGGCATGGTTCCTCAGGTTTCCATTAGGGAAGAGGTTATGTTTAAGGAGGCTCATGTTCCATGGCGCAGGGAGATGGTGGTGGAAGTGTTCAAAAGTTTTGCCAAGGACGGGCAGCTTTCCAAGCATGAGTTGAAGGCAGCCTTCGACAAACTTGGGTCGCGTTGGAGCACTTTCAGGGCTTGGAGAGCTTTAAGCTATGCGGATGCCAATCAGGACGGCCTCATTTCTAATGATCACGAGTTCAAAGCCCTTGTCAACTATGCCTTAGAATGTGGCTATGAACTCTAAATTATTTTCTACAGTCTACCGGCCTTGGTTTACTTCTTCTACTCATGTTAGGAAAAAAAAAAAAAAGGTTTGTGTAGTAGAGTAGTGAAGGAATGAGGCGACCGTATCCTTTTTTGTCGATAAATTATTGTACGGTACTGAAATAATTTCAGTATAAATGAATATTGTGATGATCTATATGATGTTTATCTGATTTTTCAATAACTAAGACCATATATACCATTTGTGGTGTCCATAGTATAAAATATCGATAATATCGACGAAATATCGAGGATATTATCGTTTAAGTCACAAATATTTCTGAATGTATCTATACACATATCGTATAAATATCGATAATATCGAAAAATATTGATGTCAATAATTTCGCTCACACTTTAGCAATATTTTGTCAAAATATCGCTATAATATCGGTATAATATCAAAAATATCTGGGGGTTTATCATTTGATAACTACTCTTCACAATATACTTACTCAACACATAAAGATGATGAAGATAGTGAAAAATTTGAACCTCATAATAACTCTGTGTGGTACTAGGTCACTCATGTATCATACCATGCAATGTATATATAAAGTGTAAAATATTGTAGTAAATCATAATATATAAATGATTATGGTGTGTTTAATCTTCTTCATTAATTACTACATATTTTCTACACTCACATTGTTTGTTAGCTTGCTATATAATCAACTTAAATCAGTTAACCCATCATGCAATGCATTTCATTCCAATTTTTGGTGATAAACTAATAGATAATTGACTGAATAAACATCCTCTAAAGTTTCAATAAAAATTTCCAAGTTTTCTCACAATTTCCGTGGTTTTTATTCAATTTTTATCGATATCGATAATATCCCGATATTTCCATCGAAATTTTCGTGTTTTTGGACTACCGATATTTCCGATACCATCGATATTTTAGACCTTGGTGGTGTCCAATAACATTTCCTCAAAACCCTTGCTCTGAATATGGCAATTAGGCGTGTATACTCTCATACATTTGTAAAGAATGGTTTTGTTCTTATTTATTCAACTGTTAAAATTAATAATCCGTTAAATTAGGACACGTAAGTCTAACTTAAAACTGATTATTAGTAATAGTGAGTGCCAACTGGTTCTACTATAGTGAAAAATGGCATTGATCTACAGATTAAAGATCTCAGGTTCGAACTCCTATGACATCTTAGTTGTGTGCGTTTGTGTAAGAAACCCCCCCTCTCTATAATTTAGATTGTACTAAAAAAAAAAAAAACCAGTTAGTGAGCAAGTTCACAGGTAATGTCATAATTATGGAAACTGGCGCATATTCTCCAACCCATACCAGCAGTGGCGGAGCCATTCCTAGACCTGGAGTGGCCCTGGCCCCCCCATATTTTTATCCCTTCTCTATTATATTATATATAATATATAAAATTTGTAATAAATAATTTATTAATTAAGTTAAAATTTTCTCTAAAACAAATTAGACATGACTCAATTAGAAATATTTAGTTCTAAATATGTAATTATTGAATACTTAGGTGTGTTGTATACTTGTATTTTTAACTTCGGCCCCCCCAATTTTACAATTCTAGCTCCGCCCCTGCATACCAGCTTAAGTCCAATCTTCAACTCAGAAGTCAGTACCCAATTAGCCAGCATAATCCAGAAAAAAATAAAAAATAAAAAAATTCTTGAGCTAAATAAATTTCCACTTTCAATTGTAATTAGTGGTCCACTCCACCATCAATCCATACAGTTCATGAGTAGCCCAGTTAGAAAGATTAGTTATTGTTATTTCCAAATTTATATTTGAACTTTTGTTCCTCATATGGTACTTTTTTTATTTTTTTTATTTTTATAGTAGTTTATCATGATCTAATATTCGGTCACAATATATATCTTACTTTATAGATTGTATTGAATAAATTAAAGATGATTGAGGTCCCCCCACACCCCACCACCTGTTTGGGTGATGGGAGTTGAGTACTTTTGGTTTCACATCCACAACTCTTATCCATTTGGCATCTAATTTCTAACCTATCCATAGACTAAAAATCCCACATTTGAACCTTGATTCTTGATTATCAATGGAAAAATAAAATTAAGAAATCAAACTAACTTGTAACTTGTACGTCAAGGATAACCAAAAGCTCATACGTACATATGATATTACATATACATCCTTCACTTTTATTCGATGTGAGATCTTTTGAGGATTCGATGTGAGATCTTTTGAGGCAATACCAAACCAAACTTGGCTTTATTCTTACAAGGACAACAACATGTGCCATACTCTAGTTCTTGTTTGTATGTTTTGAGCATTTCAAATCTAAAGATTTTATTTTCAATATGAATTTAGTTGGTATTCAAATACATTAAGATCCAAAATGTATTCATGTACAATATATAATGCATTTCTTTAGAAAATTTGCACAAATAAGACCATATGATTGAATTAATCATGAATGTTAAGTTCAGTATCCATTAAAAGACTATCGCTTGTATTAAAAAAAAAAAATACTCATTTACAGAATATATGACTGTAACTTGTCACATATAAATTGGTGATCACCAATGGAGTCGGTGGGACAGGGGGTTTGAAAAATTGGAATGTTGTCAAGATCAAAAGAAGGAAAAACTTTGGTTAGATAATAATAGGGACCAGAATATTCCATATAAATGCCATGCATATTTGGAGATATAGAAACATAAAACCAGCTTCATATTTATCAACCTTATGCCTTCCGCACTTCCAAGATCGTAGGGCCTTACAAACTATTATTCTACAAGATTTTTCATGAGATATACACTGTTGTAAAAGCTTTCATGCCAATGAATGATCGTGAAAATATCTTGGGTTGGAATCTTTATTATGCAATAATTGCTCGATCATTATCCTAATTATATTATTTAAAGAAGGTCGATCATGAATTGTTCCATCGCTTCTCCCCACTCTTCTTTTTTATTTTTACTAAGAAAGATTGTTTTAAGCCTTTCGATTCTGATTCTCATATATCCCAATTATTAGTTCCACATATTACTAAAGATAGAAACATACATGTACAAGATATATCACGTGACTTTGCTCGCTACCATAGTATTCTATAATTTTTTTTCTTTTCAAAATAGGCCTACAAGACTAAGCTTACTTAATTCACTTCATCTGCATATTGTGAGTGAACCTTTTAAAGAGGCTTCACGAACCCAAAAGTTGAATTGTTCCCTTCAAATCACTGCAGATAAAAAAGTTGGCAGATGAAGCATTTCACTGTTACAAACTTTTGGAACTTGTGGTAATAAATAAATAAAAACCTTCTTGACCAAGAAGCATCTCTTTACACTCTCTCTTTGAAAAGTTCCATGCTTCATGTGCACGCAGAAAATTAAGATATTTATAAGCCTCTATATTTTTGGGATTTGATTATTTATTGATATAATTGGGGGCATCCATTTCATTCATCTACGAGATTCAATTGTTCATAATTTATAATGGAAAATATTCAGACTCCTTACATGTAATTTATAAAAGGTCTTTCTTTCTTACTCATCGATAAATTATAATTCAACATATGTGCACAAATTTTTCTTTCTAAGTTTCAATAAATCACTTCGGTAGAAGGAAGTTGAGGTTCCACTCCAAAACCAATTGGCAATGGGAGGAGTAGCTCAACTCTTTATAAGCCCTTATTAGGTTTATCAACTTTCCAATGTGAGACTTTTTACCTTCACATTCTCACACGCCCCGCACGTGTGGCGAGTTTTCAAGTCTAACACGTGGACAACACATTTTGGGTGATGTGGAGTGTGTGTGGCCGTTGGGCTTACACGTGGGCTAACCCGCTCTGATACCATAAAGGAAGTTGAGGTTCCACCCTAAAACCAATTGGCAATGGAGAGAGTAGCTCAACTCCTTATAAGCCCTTGCTAGGTTTCTTAACTCTCCAATGTGGAACTTTTTACATTCACATTCTCACATGTTATTTTGTGATTTTTGAATTAGAATTTTTACAAGGTCGGGCCACGAGTTGTGCATACATAGGGCGAGAGAGGAGAGCCCTATATAAATCAACTTTGAGCTCCATTAAGTATAATTGACCATCTAAATCAAGTCCCGCGGCAAAGCGAAGCCTTTCTTATCTATATCATGGTTAGATACGTCCCTGCTTCTCGTCCTCCGCAGATGATGGTGAAAGAGGCGTATGTCGTATGGAGTAGGAAGCAGGTAGAGGATTTGTTGAAAAGTTTTGACATGGACGAAGACGGCAAGCTTTCCAGGCAGGAGTTGCAGGCAGCTCTCAATAAACTTGGGTCGCGTTGTGGCTTCTTAAGAGTTTTGAGAGCTCTACGCCATGCAGATTCCAACAAGGACGGGTTGATATCTATAGAGGATCACCTTGTCAACTATCTCTTTGAGTGCCGGTATAAGCTATAAGTTGTTGATTGCTAAGTACAAGATTAATTAGTCTTATATAGCTCTTTTTATATATACGATTATGTGTAGTAGCGAAGGAAGGAGGTGACCTGTGTTGCCCCTATTTGCCAGTGTACATGTATTAGAACCCTGGTTATATATATATGTGATATTTATCTAATTGAAGTGATCATGACATGAAAATCCATAACATAAAAGTAAAAGAAAACCATATTGATATATGAGTGAAGCAATTCCTTTGCTATAATGACTATCAATGGAGATGAAAGCCTTTCACAATGAGTTTAAAAAACTAGGATCTCTCCACTTATTGTCAATTAGCATTATTAGGTTGGATGTGTGCGTTCATTCTAACATGGTATAAAAAATCATGCTTTCCATGTCCCATGCCACTCAAATAAAAATTGCTCACGTGAAATTAGGGGCAAAAAAACATGCTATATACAAAAGAGAGTGAAAATATCTCACATTAAGATTGTCTGATAAAAATTACAGTAAAAAGGAGAGTAACATTGGCACAACGAGATATAGAGGAATAGAGAGATCGAACGATAACCCTAAAGTAAAACTCAAAGGTATTTGATTGATAATAAGATAGATAATTTAGGATGCTCCAACACATTCCTTTATACAAGAGAAACCCTAGAATTGCATGGAAAGCTAATGAGAAACCCTAGACTTGCTAGGAAAGCTAATTAGAAAACAAAAAGGAAAATAATGAAAGTTTCCCAAAATATTCTAAAATTTTTAAACGCTGTAAAGTCAAAGTAAACGATAGAATTTGATAAAATAGCCCATACGTTATCTTCTAAATGATAGGTCATAAGCCTGATTATGAGTTCGAAGCCCATACTTGCACATATTGGACATTGTTGCCGCGACGGCGTGCACGCCTGTCTAGCTGTTCCTTGATCAACTCGGTCATGTGTTCTATATCAAGCATGATATGAGAAACAGAAAAAGATGAAACGATGGATAGAAACTGAGATGACTCATAATAAGCTTTGTTTTCAAGTCATTTATCAAAATTATTTTTAACGTACGTATAGTAGGGGAGCCGGCCGATATACTCGACAACTTTCCATATATCCAGCATCTGACAAAAGGCTTACTATAATAGAGTGGTAACGATGTGGCGGGTTAGGACTGAAGTTTGGTATCTCTAAGATTCTTGATATCTATATTTTACCAAACTATTTTGGCATAAAATTGTGGATTCTATGGGTGAGGACCAGAAGAAGAGGCCGGAGAAAAGAATCCCATTCATCAGATCGATGCCTATCTTTTTTCTCAGGCCCCCTGTGGTCACATTGCTTGATTCTAATTCTCACCGATCCAAGACATACATGCATATATGTAACGACTGGCTATGGTAAATTAGCACTTTCAAAACAACGCATTTGACCAAGTCAAACAAGAATCTATAAAGAGTAATGCTACTCTGTACACACACCCAACATTATTTTAGAGAATAAATTAAAGGAAAATGCTAGGGAGATCAACTTTAGATACCAACTTGTGTACCATCTCTCTAATAGAGTGTGAGATCCATTGTATTGGTGGGCTCTACCTCTATTAGAGAGATGGTACACAAGTTGGTATTTAAAGTTTGTCTTCCTAGCATAACCCTAAATTAAATGATACACATCTACAAATATTATGATTATTTATTGAGTGAACCATGTATAGAAATTATTATATTATCATTCTCATGGGATGGGAATAATTAAATATTATTTAATTCAATAACATAATTAAATATTACTTAAATTATACTTCAGTGGTATATAATAAGCCTCTAACCCCTTTTGTAAACAAGCATCTTGCTACATCTTTCTTTCTTGTAGTGCGTTGCGTTGGAATTAAGATCAATATGGTAAGAGATCTCCTTGTTCCGGGGTGTATTAATATCACAGAGCAGAAGGGCAGGGTCCAAATTTTCTGGTCTGAGGAGCAATTATTGGTTTTCTTCAAAGGTTATGACAAGGATGGAGATGGCAGACTTACCAAAGATGAGTCCAAGGCAGCCTTCGATAAACTTGGGTCGCGTTGCAGCACTTTCAGAACTTGGAGAGCACGATGCCATGCAGATACCAACAGCAAAGACAGGTCCATCCTCAACGTCAACGACCTTGTCAAATATGCCCTAAAACGTGGCTATAAACTCTGATTAACTCAGAAGCACATGAGGGGTTTTAGTCAACTAATTAACATAATATATATGTGTATATGTGTGTATGTATAAGAGTATTTAATTACTTATCTGAGAGTTCCAGCCGTATATACATATATGTGTGTATGCTAGCGAAGGAAGGAGGTGAGCTTTTGTTTCCCCCTCTTTTGCAGGGTTTGATGAATCAGAATTATGATTTGTGTGGAAACTTTTGTAGTTGTTTTTGTTTTTCGGCTCATTTCGCAATGTGATTTAATAATTAAAATTGCTTATATTTTAGATATCCCTTATTAAGTATCACCGATTTAATATAATTTTATAATCCACACCAACTAGCCTTTAATTTAGTAATAATTGTCTCCACTTAATTGAATAAAGTCGTCTTAGATCCGATTCATATGAATACAACATAACCTGCTTTGTAAACATCGTATGTATAGTTTGAAGAGGAAAAGAATTATCATCCATACCAAATATAGAAAAACCAAATTATATATATTACATGAGTTAGTAGTTACAAAGTCAATAATTTATAGAGTGTAGGTGATTGACCCCAACCTTTTTGGATGTTGGGCATATATAGCTAGCTGTCGCGTACGTTGAAGTGGTTTTGGTTTCAGAGCGACACTCTTATCTTATCCATACATTATGTCGGTGTGCCGATGAAAGAATCTATTGATTTGTCCTTGCAATGCAAGTGAAGGATAAACGGCAAACTGTGTGAATGTTTTTACTGTGATCAGTATGGTTGTAGAAACCAAAGCGAAGACCTAGCTAGTTGACCCAAGTCAAGCAAAAGAATCTATTATCTCTGCAATAAAGTTCCATGCTTTCCGTGCACGCACAAAATTAATGGATATATGCTATTGGTTTTTTGAATGAACCGTAATCTTCCAAATTCATGGACGGATGGGAATTGTTAACTTTTATTTCATTCAAAACAGATAGCTAAGGGGGCCCCTAGCAAGCACAATATTGCTATATAAGCAGCCTCTCTAACCTATCTTACACTGCAAGTCCAAACCTTCTCTCTTGCAGTGTTTAAGGCACCCTTTCTTGTAGTGTTTTTTTTTCAAGGAAACCCTTTTCTTGTGGTGTTTCTTTTACCGGTCTTTCGATCCAAGCCCGGAAAATTTGGTTTTTATTAGGTTTAAGTAACCCAAGTTTTTCACAGAAGCTAGAATTTGAAGATAAATATGGTTAGGGAGGCCCTTGTTCCGGTGTGGAACAACATGGAGGACGCGGTTGTTTATAGGAAGGTCCAAATTCCATGGACAAAGGAGCAGGTAATGGCTGAGTTCAAAAGATTGGACAAAGATGGAGATGGCAGGATTTCCAAGGAAGAGCTGAAGGCAGCCTTCGACAAGTTCGGGTCGCGTTGGAGTTCTTTCAGAGCTTGGAGAGCCCTCTGCCACGCAGATGCCAACAAGGACGGGTACATTTCTAAGGAGGAGTTCACCGATATCGTCAACTATGCCTTGAAATGTGGGTATAAACTATGAAGAATTAGAATTCTTCATGTAGGACGTACGGCAGGCTTAGTTTTTGTGCTTGCTTACTGAGTAGTCTGTGATCATGTAATATAATGTCTCTGTGTCTGTACATATATGCGTATGTTAATGAATTAATGACCAGTGAGCAGCCATAGCTTTGTTTCATAAAATGGATAAGCACAAAAATTAGCAAATATGCGAAGGGCATTAGTTAATGGTTATGTTGGTTTCTTGTTAATGTCTAATCTATATTTCAGTGATACCATGTGATACTAATATTCAATCTGGATGTGGATAGAAATAGACATATCTTAATTTCTTCTTTATTCAAGTTAAGTATAATTTACGAAGCACAAAAAAGAAAAGGAGAGTATAACTAACGAGTTCTTATATCCCTAATGCTACTCTTACCACATCTTTTATACCACAATTATATACCACCTTATGTGGCAACTTAGGTGTTATTCTCGTGCCAATTAAATAGCCAGCTATACTAAAATTTCTTTCTATTTTTCAAAATGTAATTACGTTACTAAAAAATTATCACCTCTTCTTACTCACCCTCTCTCTCCCACCAACCCATCCATCCATCGGAGGAAATTTTCAGATCTAGAATAGAGGGAAGAGAAGATCTGAACTAGAGAAGTTGAGAATTCAGATGGAAACAATAGAAGGTAACACCCAAAAGATTTTTCCTTGGTGATGTAAGAGGCTGGCGGCTGGCTTCAAGGTAGGGTATCATTGTTTTGAATGGAGCCCTTTGACACTTCCAAGGAGTTGTCCCCTTTACTTTGGTTCATAACAGTAGATTGATAAAATTTGTTTAGATCTCTTTTGGTTCAATATATTGAGATTTGGATTGTTGTTTGTGCCGAAGATGGAGGGAGTGGAGTGTAGGGGCATTTTCTCGGTAGTTTTTGTTTTTGTTTTTAAATTTTTTGTTAATTAAAAATAATTCAAAACACTTTAAATGATGTGGATGTCCACATCAGCTGCCATACAAACGCGTTATCACATCTTCATCTTCTATGTTACCTATTATTAGACTCAACCCCTACACTCAACTTCATAATTTTTGAGTGATGCTAGTGTAAATAACTCTTCCATTTAAAACCAGCAGCCAAAGAGGGGGAAAAAATTATGAAGCAATTTTCTTTCCAATGGTGATTGTGAATTGAGACGAGTGAGAGAGAAAGACTTAAGAGGCTGAAAGAATTGACAAAAGCTCGTGAATCATCTGCTCGACATTGGCGCTGGCTGGTTTTCATGTAAATTTGCAGTATGCAAGTTCTGTTACAATCACCCTTTTCATTTTCTTTTATGGTAAAAAAAAAATTGAAACCAAATGAGTTTGATTCACAAGAATTGCATAAGGGGTATATGATTGTTGCAAGTTATTTGTTGAAGTGTTTCTCATATGATATTATGAAGCAAAACCTGACTTACCAGACAAACCAGCATCCAAGGAGCGAAAAAATTTATCGAACTAGATACAGAGGCTGAGTTTTGTATGGCAGAGATGATGCAATGGTTGAGTCTGATGATACGTAGGGTAGAAGATGAAGAGGCGAGAGAACATGTTTGTGTTAAACGCGTATTTTAGTAATTTTTTTTAAAGAAAAATAAATGGGTTAAAGAATTTATAGAGTTAAAATATTGTTAAATGGTGTGCCACATGTCACAAAACCAATGAAAAAATAAAAAGGCACCAGGAATTTGATAAGATGAAAATTGGACTCGTAAGAGTAACACCAAGTGTTTTTGGTTTCGGAGCGACAAACTTATCCATATGGCATCTACAACACCGATCAGGGAATCTTTTGACTCCTTTTCTTTTCATAATTTACAGAAAAATTACACCATCCACCCCCACCCGCACACAAAGGATATTGCTTTCGAGTTTTCATATCCACAACGGATATTGCTGTGTGTTATCCTAGCATCTGTGTAGTTGAATTATCCCTTACAAACCGAAAACTTGGGCACCTTTTCGAAAGAAAAGAAAGAGAAAAAAAAAAAAGGTTTCACAAACCGAAAAGTTGAATTATTCCTTTTAACAATTGGCAAATGAGGCATTTTTCTGTTATCAACTTTACTACCAAAGAAAAGATCACAAACCGTTTTTGACCAAACAATTAAGCATCTATGATCACTACTTGCAAAGTTCCATGCTTTATGTGCACGCAAAATCTAGTCCATATTGTTGGAAGTTTGAATTAAATTCAAGAACCTTTGTCCCACATTGATAGAAAGTAGAAAGAGTGAGGTCTTATAAGTGTGGAAGTCACTTAGTAAATGGAAAGTAAGTGGAAGCGATTTGAGCTTCAAAATCGATTTGGGCTTTGAATATTATATAAAATATATAATATTTAATAGTCAAAAAGATGGGCACTTTGATTTAAAATTACTTTTGGTTTGAATTAATAATTTTTATTAATTCGGATTAGTTTTATTAACTGTTTTCTATGATTGTGACTCTTCGATAAGGTTTGAAGTTTATTTAAATCAAATAAGGCCTCATACGTTGAACACAGAAAAAGCATTCTACAAGCATTTCATATTGTCTGAGAGGAAAACAAACAACGTTCGCAGATTCTAAGTCCAAGTCTAGGGCTTAGAATACAGATAGTTGAATCCTGGAGGCACACTGTAGAACTTCAAGCAGAAGGGTGAAATTACTGTCTTTAGGACATTGCATCAAATGCAGCCTCTATCTCAAATTCAAGTCAGTTTTATTTATTCAGACATATATCGTATTACAGTAATGATTGTTATAAATTCTGTTTATATAATTGTTTTAATCAGTCATTGATAATTGTTTTTTCTAACACATATATGTTACTCGACTGTTTGTAATAATCAACTGTAGTTTAGCAATTTCATCTGCGGAAATTACATACAATACAAACTAGAAAATGAATTACAACAGGCAACACTTAGAACAAGAGAAACCTAACTCAAAAACAAGAAGAACAAGAATTTGTTTGATATTTCATCCATTGGAATCAAGTATTATTTTTAAGGAGAGTGATCGGGATCGGCTCGATGCCAAACTATAGTATGTATATAGCAACAAAATAACAGACTGGAGTATCAAAAAAATATTGAATAAATTATTGATAATGTATCATATACTGTAAATATATTGGTACCCGATACCAAAGGGTCTTTCAGAAAATAGAGATCCTTGAGGCATGTGACTTGAAGAATATTAGAATACTTTTGTAGGTCCAACATGCGCGCAGGGGACCAGGCAGAGCCATGCATATATAAATGGGCTCTTCATAGTGTGCAAGTCACCCAATTCAAGCCTTAGTTAATTCCTTGGTAGTTTTTGCAGTTCATAAATTAGTAGAAGATGGGTTATCACAGTAATCTTGATAAGGTCCATAATAAGAGGGCCAAGGTTCCCTACACAAAGGAGCAGATAAGGAACGTCTTCAAACGTCATGACAAGAATGGAGATGGTCAACTTTCCAAAAATGAGCTGGACGCAGCCTTCAAAGAACTTGGCTCGATATGGCCTCCTGCTAGAGCTTGGTTTGCTCAACGGTATGCAGATGAAGACGGCGATGGCTTCATTTCTATAGACAAGGAGCTCAGCAAGCTCGTCCAGTATGCCCTAGAATTGAAGTATACACTTCAGTAATTATAGTATTAGTGGGTAACTGGTTCTTGTATGTGTTTGCTATAGATATATTCTCAGCAAGCTTGTTGACTATGCCCTCAATTGAAGCTCTCTATATATGTAATTGTAGTGGTGGAGCTAAACTTGGTGTCTTAGTGACCACTACCACTTCAAGTTTATATGTAACTCCGTCCGTGTGTAAGTGTCTTTAATTACTTGTAAGCAGCCGTAGTACCTATATATGTGTGCAAGGTTGAGGGAACGAAAGAGGTGACCTTTTGTTTCCCCTCGTGACCTGGGAAGATGAATTTGAACCGTGATTATGTATAATATATAGTGATTAACAAGAATAAAGTAACAAACTTTGTATTGATATATATATATTACGTATATATGTGTACGTAGGTGTGTCTATACATTTATGTATGTACATATATATTGTATTACATACGTATACATGCACAACTTACACTGATAAAGACTCCATGTTATAGAGATTACTACAATCCACTCAACACCAGATGTGGAAACATGGACATGACCAGAGCAACTTAATATGATTCCATATCAATATCTTGCCTTTTGCTTTGGTACGTTCTGATGTTTGGGGCATTGCTCCAGTTACTACTACTTCTCGCTTCCGTTGATTTGTTATTTTTGTGGATGATTGCACCCGTATGTCATGGTTGTACCTGATGAAAAATAAGAGTGATGTTTTAGCTTGCTTTTAGACTTTTCACCAGATGATTAAAACTCAATTTTCTGCTACTTTAAAGGTGCTTTGTTCAGATAATGGTGGTGAATATGTCAATCAAGTCTTACACAGTTAGTTTCAGGAACATGGAATTCTACATGAGACTACTTGTCCCTACACATCTCAGCAGAATGGTGTGGATGAAAGGAAGAATCACCAAAATTTTGAAATTACTCATGCTAGTCTTATAGGTGCCCACATGACCCCACAGTTCTGGGAGGAGGCAATCACCTCTGCAGTTTATCTTCTTAGTCGTGTTCTTGCTAGTGTCCTATAGTTTAAGACACCATTGGACAAATTAGAGGCTTATGTTTCCCTCCCATCTCATCTCACTCTTCTACCTCGTGTTTTTGGGTGCATTGCTTTTGTGCACTTGCACAAACACCAACGTATGAAATTCAATCCGTGTGCTATGAAGTGTGTGCTTATTGGTTATCACCCCCATCAGAAGGGTTATCGGTACTTTCATCCACCGAGTCGACATTTTTATGTTACTATGAATGTTACGCTTTCCGAGTATGAGATGTATTTTGCTCACCCAGTATCCCATTCTTCTCTCATAGGGGAGAGTAGAGTTGAAGAGTTGAAATGGATGGAGTTATTTCAGGATAATAGTGGAGTTAATTGGCTAGCTATGCATGACTTGACAGCTAGTAACGAACCAACCTTCACAGTACCGGCTAGTACCACACCTGTGACTGAACCTACATGCACCGCCGCACTCTCTGTTGATAACATCTGTGCTGCCCCTCTCTTTACTACCTTTCTAGTACCCGGCCCTGAGTCTCCTCATGCTGACATTCTTGAGGTAAGTATAGAATCTTTGATTAATACTAAAAATGATTGTGAAATTATTGAGCGTAGTGTCTATCGGTAACCACCAATGAGTAATCATCGGAAGCCACCATATGGATATTCACCAGAGCTTGCGACAAAGGTAAAGTACCTTATTTCTCATTATATGTCTACTCACAGATTATTTGAAGCTTGTCAGACATTTGTAAATCAAATGTCTACTGTGGCTATTTCTAGTAAAGTACAAGATGCATTATTTGATTCAAAATGGGCCAGTGCTATGAGTGAAGAGATCCAAACTCTTTAGAAAAATAAAACCTAGGAATTGGTGCAACAGCCAGAAGGGAATAAACCAGTTGGTTGCAGATGTGTTATACCATAAAACTTAAACCGGATGGTTCTATTAACAAGTATAAAGCCAGACTTGTTGCCTGAGGTTTTACCCAGACTTATGGCATTGATTATCAAGAGACATTTACACCAGTGGCCAAGATCAATACCATTCGAATTATATTATCTTTAGCTGCAAACTTTAACTGATCATTGCAGCATTATGTTGTAAAAAATGTCTTTTTACATGAAGACTTATAGGAGGAAGTCTACATAATTGCCGCCAGGTTATAATGCTCTTACTGATGCCAGTGTTATGTGTAAATTGAAGAATGCACTGTATGGATTGAAGCAGTCTCTGCGACCTTGGTTTAGGAGATTGCGTCGTGCCATGAAAAATATAGTTATGAGCAGAGCAATGCTCATCATACTTTATTTCTTAAAAGGAAGAATGCTAAGTTAACAGCTTTTATTATTTATGCGGATGATATGATCTTGACTAGTGATCATCTTGATGAAATTGACAAATTAAAAGGCTATTTAGCTTCTAAGTTCGATATGAAGGATCTTAGTGGATTAAAATGTTTTTTGGGTATTGAGGCAACTCGTTCTGAACATGGAATTTTCTTGTCACAAAGAAAATATGTTCTTGATTTGCTAAAGGAAATAGGTATGCTTGGGTGTGAACCGATTGGTACTCCTATAGAACAAAATCATGGTTTGGAAGAATATCCAGATCAAGTTCCAACTAATAAGGGACGATGTCAAAGGTTGGTTGGTCGTTTGATTTATTTGTCGCACACTAGACTTGATATTGCATATGCAGTAAGTGTTGTAAGTAGGTTCATGCATAATCCAAGTCTATGATATATGGATGCAGTAGTCCGAATTTGGGGGTATTTGAAGTCTGCACCAGGAAAAGGTATGATGTTCTTAAAGCATGGGCATGTAAAGGTTGTGGGGTATACGACCTCAAATCGGGCAGGAAAGGGGGATAAGAGGAGGTCGACATCTGGTTATTTCACGTTTGTTTAGGTGGTAACTTGGTTACTTGGAGGAGTAAAAAGCTGAAGGTTGTCTATTTGTTGAGTGCAGATGCCGAGTATCGGGCTATGGTAAAAGGTGTTTGTGAAGTGCTATGGTTAAAAAGCCTTATGGGGGAGTTGAGTTTTCCTACTAAGGATTGTATGAAGTTGTATTGTGATAATCAGTCAGCAATTAAGATTGCTGAAAATCCAATTCAACATGATAAAATGAAACATGTAGAGATTGATCGAAACTTTATTTATGAGGAATTGGAAGAGAAGATTATTGAAGTTCCGTATGTTGAGACTATTGAACAATTGGAGGATATGTTGACCATGGCTGTATCAAATCGGGCCTTTACAGATTCACTTATCAAGCTGGGTATCTGCGACATCTATGCACCATCTTGAGGGGAATGTTGGCGTGAATCACAATAGGAATTATAGACAATCGCCTTTATTATAATTGATTTGTAATTATAGGAATACCGGTTTGACCTGGATTGTATTTATTTCCTTTTTCCTTATTATAATTACTTATTAGATAGACTTGTATTTGTATCACTATAAATACCTCATTGTGAGAAGAATACAAACATACTGAATTATTCTTCACCCTAAATTCTATTTGAGTGGTGTTAGTGTAAATATCTCTTTCATATAAAACCAGTAGCCAAAAATGGAAAAAAATTCTGAAGCAATTTTCCTTCCAGTGGTGATTGTGAATTGAGAGGAGTGAGAGAGAAAGACTTAAGAGGCTAAAAGAATTGACAAAAGCCCGTGAATCATCTGCTCAGCATTAGCACTGGCTGGTTTTCATGTAAATTTGCAGTATGCAAGTTATTGAGGCCTAAAAAATTCAAGGTTGGACCCAAATAAATTCTCGGCCTAGTGCGACACCTTATTAAGAAAAGACTCTGTTCGGAGCACTCGAAATTCGTCATGCATGCTTGCACAAGCCACGACCATGTGCCATGCCAAATAAATATGTAATCTGTCACGCTAAGAATTGAAATGAGTCTATAAAAGACATTGGCTCTACAAAGCTCATGCTAATTATCCCGTCAAGCATCATATCCCTTTTCAAAGACGATAAAATTCAAGCACACCAATCGACATGCAATGCCAAGTGAAAAATTATTATTTTTACACCTAGCCACACTACAAGCTTAAGTGGGCCCAAGCCACGCAAATGCTCGGGGCTTGCTAAGTGGGTTGTGGTATAAATGGTAACTAGTATTCATGAGGCCCATTGATGAGCCGAGAAATGGAAGTTTTGGGCTGCTTGGGAGCTCCAAAACTCGAGCTCATTTCTTGAGCCCAAATATGTGGGTAATCATAAGGAGAGAAATAGGAAGCCCATTACTTTAGAAAATTAGCCTATTACCCTAATAAAAATGGTCCATCACTTTAGGAGGTTGGCACATTCCTTTGTACACTAACCCATCACCTTAGGAAGGCCCAAATGACCAAGAAAATATCTTAAAGTCTCCAGCACATGGCTAGAGACAAAACAACGACAGAAGCCAAAAGCCACTCACGAAGGTGGACTGCTGGGAGTCTCCAGCACATGGCCAAGAAACAAACCCAAGGTAAACCACTCGAAGAACCAAAGGATATTAGCGCACGTAGCACCCTTCAAACCAACTCTGTTATCCATCTCTTTCTCCTACCAACTCTTGCCATGAATATGGGAGGAAAGAAAGAGATATGGTAACCAAAGATAGGAGATTGCCACTGGAACAGCTGCGGGATGGCTCTAGAGCATCCAAAAATCTTGTCTTTGAGTACTTGGACTAAGGAAGATTTCACAAAATATGGATGAATCAAAGGAAGAGAAGAGAAAGAGAGGGAGAGACTTGGCAGATTGGCTAGGAACTATTTAAGGTTTCTTGGGAAAAAGGAGCTTCCAACGCCTATAGAAAGAGGCATTTCCTACCCATAATCTCACAACACAGATCCAGAGAGCAAGCTTCATCTCTCATCCCTAAAATATCTGCAATTTCGATCCTCATTCCTCTATCTCCTCCCATTTTCGTCAAGCTGCCAGAAACTACTCAACATACTCATTGTTATTCCCCCATATCTCTCTCTTCAACGAACCCTCTTAGAACCCCTTCCTCCTTGCCTTAAACCCCCTGTTTCTCATAAGAACTCACAACCCTTTCTCTCTTTAATGCTAAACTCATGACTGCTTTGCTTCCATGCCACAAGCTTCTCATGCCAAGCTAAGAATCTATCTGTAAGCGGCTGTTGTTTTTGTTGGTGAAGATAATCAGGGTGCTTCCTAAGGCTTCACTACCATTTCGAAACATTCTTAGGGTCTAATTCTTGAACTCAGACACAGGGGGTAATTTCACCCATTTGCTCTTTACGGCACCCCAACCCTTTTGTAGCTGCTGAACGAAAAGGCCCCACACAAGTTCTATTGAAATCACAATTTTCATTTTCTTTTATGGAAAGAAAAAAAAATTGAAACCAAATGAGTTTGACTCACATGAATTGCATAATGGGTATATGATTGTCGCAAGTTATTTGTTGAAGTGTTTCTCATACGATGGCTCCAAAACCAGAAGCCAAAGAAGGGGAGAAAAATTATGAAGTAGAACCTAGCTTACCCAACGAAAGCTTCGAATGAGCGAAAAAATTTATCGAACAGATACAGGGGCTGAGTTTTGCATGGCAGAGATGATGCAAGGGTTGAGTCTAATGATACGTAGGATAGAAGATGAAGAGGCGAGAGAACATGTTTGTGTCAAACGTATATTTTAATAATTTTTTTTAAAATAAAAAAGAAATGTGTTGAAGAGTTAATAGAGTTAAAATGTTGTTAAATAGTGTGCCATGTGTCACAAAACCAATGAAGAAATAAAGAGGCACAAGGGATTGGTAAGAGGAAAATTGGACTCGTAAGAGTAACACCAATTTATAGAGTAGGTGATTGACCCCAAGCTTTTTGGATGTTAGGCATATATAGCTAGCTATCGCGTTGAAGTACTTTTGGTTTCAGAGCGACCCTCTTATCCATATGGCATCTACAACACAACATACAGCATATGTCGGTGTGCCGATCAAAGAATCTATTGATTCCTTTCCTTTCAACAACTAGTGGGAATTATCGATCGGCAGATATTATAAAGCATTTTACTGTGATCCATTATACGCTTTCGGCACGTGTAGTGATCAATATATTGTTGGATATTGCTATTGGTTTTGGTTTTTTGAATGAACCACGATCTTCCAATCTCATGCATATAGCAAGTCCAAACCTATCTTAATCTTTATCTGCAAGTCCAAACCTTCTCTCTTGTAGTGTTCTTGTGGTGGTTCTGTTCAAAATGTTGTCCACCCTAAACCTTTGCATAATTTACAGAAAAATTACCCCACATATCGGATATTGCTTTCCAGTTTCATATCCACCACGCTGTGTGTTATCCATATGGCATCTACAATGGGGATGCTTGTCCCAATAGTCATAGCCCAAATCTCACATAATGAATCTCGATCCAACTTAAAGAATATAAGATGGAGATCTCAAGTACTCTGAGTCTGAGAATTATATTTCCAACATGAATTGGGTTTTAATACTTATGATTAATTTATAGTTAAAATGATTTTATATGTTATATTAAAACACCACGTGCAAAGGATCCACTAGTATAGTGGTTTAGAGCAATTGCTCTCTCAGACAACGTCATGATGAGTTTGAGTTCTAGCATCTGTGTAGTTGAATTATTCATTTCAACAACCGAAAAGTTGGGCACCCTTTAGAAAGAAAAAAGGTTTCACAAACCGAAAAGTTGAATTATTCCTTTCAACAGTTGGCAGATGAAGCATTTTACTGTTATCAACTTTACTACCAAAGAAAAGCTCACAAACCGTTTTAGACCAAACAATTTAGCATCTATTATCACTATTTGCAAAGTTCCATGCTTTATGTGCATGCAAAATCTAGTCCATATATGTTACCCGATTTTTTTTAATAATCAACTGTAGTTTACCAATTTCATCTGCGGAAATTACAAACAATACAAACTAGAAAATGAACCACAACAGGCAACACTTAGAACAAGAGAAACCTAACTCAAAAACAAGAAGAACAAGAATTTGTTTGATATCTCATCCATTGGAATCAAGTATTATTTTTAAGGACAGTGATCGGGATCGGCTCGATGCCAAACTATAGTATGTATATAGCAACAAAATAACAGACTGGAGTATCAAAAAAATATTGAATAAATTATCGATAATGTATCATATACTGTAAATATATTGGTACCCGATACCAAAGGGTCTTTCAGAAAATAGAGATCCTTGAGGCATGTGACTTGAAGAATATTAGAATACTTTTGTAGGTCCAACATGCGCGCAGGGGACCAGGCAGAGCCATGCATATATAAATGGGCTCTTCATAGTGTGCAAGTCACCCAATTCAAGCCTTAGTTAATTCCTTGGTAGTTTTTGCAGTTCATAAATTAGTAGAAGATGGTTTGGGAAACAAATAGGTATAAGACCCCGAGCAAGGTTCCCTACACAAAGGAGCAGATAAGGGACGTCTTCAAACGTCATGAGACGAATGGAGATGGTCAACTTTCCAAAGAAGAGCTGGACGCAGCCTTCGACGAACTTGGCGCAAAATGGCCTCCTTTTAGAGCTTGGTTTGCTCGACAGTATGCAGATGACAACGGCGATGGCTTCATTTCTATAGAGAAGGAGCTCAGCAAGCTCGTCGAGTATGCCCTAGAATTGAAGTATACTCTTCATTAATTATAGTATTAATTAGTGGGTAACTAGTTCTTGTATGTGCTTGCTATAGATATATTCTCAGCAAGCTTATTGACTATACCCTCAATTAAAGCTCTCTATATATGTAATCGTAGTGGTGGAGCTAGACTTGGTATCTTAGTGGCCACAACCACTTCAAGTTTATATGTAACTCCGTCAGTGTGTAAGCGTCTTTAATTACTTGTAAGCAACTGTAGTACCTATATATGTGTGCAAGGTTGAGGGAACGAAAGAGGTGACCTTTTGTTTCCCCTCTCACTACAAAATAGAATGCCTTTAGTGAGGGTATTTTGTGGTCGCAAAAAGCCTTTTGCCGTCGGAAATTCGCTTTTTCGACGGCAAAGGTTCGTCGGAAGTCGTCGCTAAAACGCCGGTTGGAAATACTTTTTTTCCGACCATTCCGTCGGAAATAATGTATTTTCGACACCCATATTTCGTCGATATTGCTAATTTTTTTTATCAGAAATAGATTTTCAAAACGACCATACAAATTCATTTCCAACAATAAATGTGGTCGCAAATACTTGCGAACCTATCGGAAATAATTTTTTATCGAGATCTTTTGTTCTTGCCATACTATTTTTTCGACCAATGACTATTTGTCGAAAATAGTATTTCCGACCCTAGATTACTATTTGTGATAAATATAATTCGTTGGAATTGTGCTTTTTTGACATGGAAGCTTGTCGAAAAAAAGTTTTTCCGACTACATTTATAAGCATTAAACGTACAAATATTTTGTCAAAAAATATAAATAATATTTCAATTGAGAAATTGTTGTTCGAAGAATAGTATATATCATCATTAATAAAAGACAAATGTAATAAATTACAAATATTCATTACAATCCTAAGCTATGTCCTATATCACTAGTCCCAAAGTCTACTTCCAATCGAACATTAAAGAGTTCGAATGCATGCTTCATAGCTTCCTTTGAATCTTCACTAATGCTGGGCTGCTGCTACTTCCCATTAATAATAACATTGTTTGTTTATCCTGCCAAAACAAGAACAGAGCTAGTTCTGTTTCCAAAACAAAGTTTTAGTCAATGTGTTAAATCAAATATATCAAGAAGGCAATACATGACAGACAGTAATGAAATAAGAACAGAAAAATAGATACAAGCACGGTAGGTGCCTAGGCGAACCTCCTTTGCAAATACAAAATCCTGAAGAGACACCCTTCCAGATAGAATCCGCTTCCATTGACGCTGTAAGTATGCTCTAACCTGTGTAAAAAAAACAAAGGTCATCATCTAACCGTGGAAATCAAGTCAACCACCAGTAAAAGCTATATTAAGGAAAAAAAACTCAGGGCAAATACAAGATATCTATGAAACTAAAGAGGTAACATGGGAACATGGATTGACTTACAACCAATGGACGTCCTATCTTTTGCTCTTCACCCTTGATTTTATCAAACCAGTTCAAGTACAATCAAAAGGAATAGCACATGCTTTTGTACCTCATACATATCCTGATGTTCAAAAAAAAGTCTCAAAGACTGCTCCATTGTCTTGGCAACAGCCCCACATGTATCCCTGCGAACTGTCATGGGCAATCTGTTCAGGGCTTTCATAACTGTAACCAACATAACGCTTCTTAATAAGGAGGAAGCACGGGCTATAAACTTTTTCCATCTTCCAAACAATTGGATTTGGTTTCATAGCAGTAATTTCAGATGCAATCTCATGTCCAATCTGAAAAGAATCTTCAATGCTGTGTAAACACAAAAGAAAGTTAATTTGCCCCATTTACATATGAGAGAAAGAGAGAAAAAAAGTGATGGAACAATCTCCATTGACCCACAGGCAATTGACATAAATAGACCACATACAACAGTCTAAACTCATGATATGTCATTATGCCTAATCAAACACACAGTAATGAAAAAGAACAAATCAGAAGAATTTACTGTATCCTATTATTACCTTATAGGATGACCATGTACAATTTGACTATTATTAACTTGTAGGATGACCATGTATGCTTCTATTCTATGTTTTGGTCTCTTTTTCTAATCTTATTATTTCTATAAAATCTTTTATGTTCTCTGTTTTTTATCTCTCTTTTTTTTTTTATTGTCTATAACTCAAAATCAACCAATAGACCCAAATGAAAATGAAAAATCAAATATATAAAGACTATATAATGTTCTCTGCAAACACGGCTATAATGTTCTCTGCAGCACTCCTCTCTAAATAGTTGATGAAGCATTCAGACCCAATTCCTCTTCTCAAATATAGACCAAAATTACAAGATACAGAGTGATGACAAATATACAGAAGGAACCAAAGATGAGGTCTGGTTCCCACCATGTATAATCTGAAATCATAAATTGCTATATAAAAAAATTAAAATAAAGAGCAAGGATAGGTTGAGATTATTACCTTGATTGGAAGAGCAAACAACCTTGTAAGATTGAAAGGCAGGGAGGAGCGAGAATCTGAAAACCAAAGATGAGGTCTGGTTTCATCAGATCAAAAAGATTACTAAACCAAAAGGCAGACATGGAAAACCCATCAGTATTATCAAGGAAATATAATGGAAACCAAAGAAGAGACCAATTCCAGAAATTACCCTAATAAAAATCTTCCTTCTACCTATCATGGAACTCATGATCCCACAATACCATATGATGGCGGATCTACCTAGATCTTCCTTCTACCTTTCATAAATTTGTATCTAAATAACTGAGGTGAGATGAGACGAGATGGAACTTACCTGAAATTGAGATAGAGGCAGCGGCGACGAGATGATGAGAGGAGACGGCGATGGCGAGTGACTCCTTCGATTGGAGCAACGACGGCAAAAATGGAGCGATGGTGGGTGTGGGTTCAACTCAAAGTGATATTTGTGAGAACTGGAGAGTTTGTAGATGAGAAGGAGGAAGTGAGGGTTTGGGTCAGAAAAAGCTTGAGATAGAGCGAGTTAGAGTTTTTTTTGTGTTTCTTTGGTTTTTTTTTTTAGGCAAAGTGTTAGGCACAAAATTTAAATGGAGCCAAAAAAAAGGGCGGCAGGAGAAAAAATTTGGGGGAAAGCGAGCGCAAAACTTAAATTTACTAATTTATTACCGAGGGTATTTGGCGTCCCTCGGAAAAACGTCGTCGCAATCGCAAATATGTTTTTTTTTATATAGTTAATTAACTTTTAATTTCATAACAAATAAATTGAAAAATAAGAAAAATACACTAAAAAATCCTATGAACTCCTTGTGACATCCTCTTCACCTTAAAACTCTAAAAATCTAATTTTTGAATTATAAAAATACAAAGTAATAACAAAACTCAACTTTATTCATAAACAAATCAAAACATTCTGTCACGTAACACTCTTGTTTATTGGATCCAATGATTCTCATTAACTGAAACATGTGGAATCAATGGTGGAACCAAGAATTTATTTAGGGCCTGACTATATTCTTTTTTCTTGGCTTCTTCTATAATATAATATAAAATGATTCAAATTGTCTATAAATTTATTTTTTGATAAGGACGCTAAAGCCCGAAAATAGCATAACTAAACGCGAACGAGGACTATAGTTTAGTTAAATTTAGAAATTTGTTTTCCAAACACTACACAAATAAGTACAACCAAACCCAAAAAAACACAAATCAATAGAACTAAAAATTGGAGCCAATTAATTAGCAAACAAACAACCATTGAATAAAGATCAGAAACTTGAGAAATAAAGGTGAGGTAATAACCTTAGATTGTATGCAAATTGGGGAAGATTCGGAGCTTAGTACCATTGATTTAATGATGTTCTAATATATTGATGTTGTATTTGAGTTTGACCAACCACAAACAATAATGGAGCATGAAAATAAGTGTAAGTTGTGTTATTTTAATGTCATAATGTTTTACTGTTCCTTTTTAAAATCTTTTTGTAAGTTGTGTTTGTTTGATCTTGTCCCTTTCTGTTGGCTGAGAATTTAAAAAAAAAGTGATATATGTGGCTATGAGATAGTAGGCTAAAGATAAAAGAGTTTGTAGCAATTTTCGGTGCATTTTTACTATTTTTATTTAATTTTTTTTATTAATTGTTTAAGATAAAAACAATAAATAGTCAGAAAATAACACATGTCGCCATATTATAGGCCTCCTATCAGAAACACTGACATAGTTCCTTTAAGAGGCTAACACATGTCAATCCATTCTATTTCATAGTATTTCTTTAAGATTTAACTTTTATGATTCATAATAAATAAATTTAAAATAAAAAAATATACCGAAAATTCCTAGAAACTCCTTGTGACATTCTCTTAGCCTTAAAGCTCAAAAAATCTAATTTTGAATTATAAAATACAAAGTAATAACAAAAACTCAATTTTGTTTATAGACAAATCCGACGGAATGAGAAGCCTCTAAAAAAATAGTCGAACAATTCCGACCGAATGAGAAGTTGCTCAGAAATAGTCAAACAATTCCGAGGGAATAAGAAGCTCCTAGGAAATAGGCAAACAATTCCGACGGAATGAGAAACCCCTCGGAAATAATCGTCTTATTTCCGACAAAAATAGTTTTTGTCGTTAATAAAATTGGCGCCAAGTTTTCCCTCCAAATAAATTACATTTCCGACGACCTTATAGACTTTTTCCGAGGGTAGTTCCTTTGTCGGAAATAAATTTCAGCCCCATGAAATATTTCCAACGGATAACATTTTTTGGTCGGAAAAAACACTTTTACCGAGGGAGTTTCGGGACCCTCGGAAAAAGTTGGTCGATAATGACACTTTTTTTTGTAGTGTCTTACCAGGGAAGATGAATTTGAACCCTGATTATGTATAATATATAGTGATTAACAAGAATAAAGTAACTTACTTTGTGTATTGATATCTATTTATGTGTACGTAAGTGTGTCTATATATTTATGTATGTACATATATATTGTATTACATCAGTATACATACACAACTTACGCTGATAAAGGCTCCATGTTATAGAGATTAATTACTAAAATCCACTCAACACCACATGTGGAAGCATGGACATGAGCAGAGCAACTAAATATGATTCCATATCAATATCTTGTTCAAGTGGCATGGAGATTTAAATTTAAAATCTTCATATAAGTATATCAAAAAAGAAAAAGAAAAAAAGAAAGAACTCTCACACAACTTTTGATTGTTATAACTCTTTTCTATAGAACTATTTCCTAGGGGTGTACATTGGTTCCAAACCAATATAATTTCACAAATCCACATTTGATCTAATATAGATCGGATTATAATTTTCTAATCCAATCCGATCACATTAGAGAGGTATAAATCCAATCCGATTTGATCCAATTTATATTGGATATTAGACTAGATTGGATGATCGATTTTCATAATGAAAAAAGATAATAACGAAAAATATGAAACATTCATCTTCAATTTTAATATAATCAAACACTTTAATAGAATGTAAATTTAAAGTATCAATGAAATGCTAGAGAGAATTATTTTGATTTTATAATATATATTAAACATAACTTCAACAAATTACTTAAAATATTTATAACTTTCTAAATGAAAATTGCCTAATAAAAAAATGAGCATGAAACTAACTAGATTGGATTGGATTGAATTTGATTGGATTCTCACAAGCAAATCCGTCATCCGATCCAATCATATGTCGGTTTTGAAAATTAGGAATCCAATCCACTCCACAAAATCATCGAAACATATTAAAATTGGATTGGATTGTTCAGTTTAGGGGAATTAAATTGGATCTTGCACACCCCTACTGTTTCCTTTGGTGAGCATTTACATTATACGTCACGATCTCTTAAAACATAGCACAACTAAATGCATAAATTTTTTTCAATAAAACATAGAAATATTCATGAGGATAATCAAATGCTCAAAGGATTTCAAATTTGTTGATTTTCTTAAATCGAGATTGAAAAATTAGACAGTTCATAGCCTTAAACCACATGTGGAAGTGCCCAAAAAAGTAATTATTTCATGCATATAATCTACAAAAGAGTTCAATTTGTAAATAAATTTCAATTTTTTATACAAGTGATGTCTGAATTATTCTAAATTAATTAAATTTACGGGAAGGGAGGTTTGAACTTAGGTGTAAGAAGGCGGGCTCACTTTACTGGCCAATTTGCATAATCCACATCTACAAATCATTCTTATTAATAAATTAAATAAAAGAGCATAAACAAAATATGAGACAAAAAAATTAGAAAGAATTATGGTATATATGTATACACATATATACATGTCGCTTAACGAACAAATGAAAGGGATGAAAAATGTTACTCTTTTTTTTTCTTTAATGAAGAAAAATGTTACAATTTATAAATGGATAAAGTCACACACACACCAAATACCAAGTCACATAAGTTAGGGGCAAAAAGGCAGACATTTCAACTGGCATGGAGGTCCCGATATTACACTTATGTTTATTTATTAATATTATACTCTAGATTCATAAAATATCAATTATATTGTTCATCTATATATATGACAAAAACGATGTTCTAAATTACTCCAACCTACAGATAGGCAGGTTCGAATTCGAGTTCAGATTAAAGTTTCTCCACCCATATTAATAGCATATCAAGACACTGTACACCCAAAACCTTTTCATAATTTACAAGAAAATCACACCCCTCCCCCCACCTATTTGGATGAAGGCTATCGCTGTCGAGTTTGATATCCATGCTGGTTATCCATATGGTATCTATCCATAATGGGGTCACTACCAAAAAAAAAATAGCAACAGCCACTATTATTATAGTAATTGTTGCTTTTTTGATTTCCCAATAGTCATAGGCCAAATCTCACATATAATTGTTCTCAATAGTCTTCGGTTTGATTCTTATAAGGACAAACCTGTGACCTTCGTGTTTGTATATATGCCTTTGGTCTGAGGATTCTATTTCCAACATGAATTTAGGGATTTTAATTCTTATTGTTAAAAAATGATTCACCACGTTGGCCAGCGGAAAAGTTGAATTATAGATGGAATAAAAACACAAACGGAAAAGTTGAATTATTCCTTTCGATCACTGTCCATAACAACACTGGCAGATGAAGCATTTTTACTATCATCACTTGCAAAATTCCATGCTTTATTTGCACGCACAAATCTGGTCCATGTATATTAGTATTATCGATTGTTTGACTCAACTGTAGTTAGATGAAATTATTCTGAGTTTGCAATCTTAGTTGGGATGCCTATGCTAGAGTTTATTCGATCCTGCGTGATCGTTAGTGGAGGTGCACCAGATTGTCTTAATTTTGTTGTTTGACCGCTCCGTTATTGTAATCGCCCTTTGTGACTAGTTTGTTTTGGCCTTGTGGCTAATGACTTTTTTTGAATTATGAATGCAATCCTAGAATTTCTCAACAACCAAAAAAAAAAAAAAAGAACAAGAGAAACATAACTCAAAAACAAAAAGAACAAGGATTTGTTAGATATTTCATCCATCGGAATCAAGTATTATTTTTAAGGAGAGTGATCTGCTCAATGCCAAACTATATATCAACAAATTATTAGCTAAAGTATTGACAATGTACCATATACTGTAGACATGTTAGTTCTCGATACCAACAAATTCTTTTCTAGAATAAAGACCCCTGAGGCATGTGACTTGAAGAATATTAGAATATATTTTTAAGGGCCAACACGTGCGCATTGGACCAGACAGAGCCCTGTATAAATGGGATTGAATTCATAGTGCAAGTCATTCAAGCCCTAGTTAATTCCTTATCCTTGGTAGTTTTGCAGTTAATAAATTAGAAGAAGATGGTTTTCGATACAAATCATAAGGTCGCGACCAACGTTCCCTACACCGAGGAGCAGATAATGAAAGTCTTCAAAAGTCATGACAAGAATGGAGATGGTCAACTTTCCAAAGAGGAGCTGAAAGAAGCCTTCAAAGAACTTGGCTCGAAATCTCCTCCTTTAAGAGCTTGGTTTGCTAAAAATTATGCAGATGACGACCGCGATGGCTTCATTTCTATAGACAAGGAGCTCAGCAAGCTCGTCAAGTATGTCCTAAAATTGAACTATACACTTCATTAATTATAGTATTAGTGGGTAACTAGTTCTCGTACGTGCTTGTTATAGATATTATATATATATATATAGGATAACTAATTCTCAGCAAGCTTGTTGACTATGCTGTGAACTGAAGCTCTATATATGTGTGTGGATATATAACGTAGTGGCGGAGCTAGACTTGGTATCTTCGGGGGTCACAATCACTTCAGGCTTATATATGACTTCGTTCGTGTGTAAGCATATGTAGTTACTTGTAATTCATATTACCTATGTTACTATGTATGTGTACAGGGTAGAGGAAACGAAGAAGGTGACCTTTCTGTGCCTCTCGTTTCCTGGAAAGATGAATTTGAACCCTGATTATGTATAATATGTAGTGATTAACAAAAATAAAGTAACAAACTTTGTGTAGTGACATCTATTAGGTATATGTATGTGTGTCTATATATTTATGTATGTTATATATATATATATACATATATGTATATATATATATATGTTGTAGTACATACTTATATACATACACAACTCACACTGATAAAGTTCCATGTTATGGAGATTATTACAATCCACTCACCACCACATGTGGAAAGATTGTGATATGAGCAGATCTAGAGCAATTTCACATGCATCCATCCATATCAATATCTTGCTCAAGTAGCATAGAGATTTAATGCATGGGAAAGCTGACCTAATGTTAACGTCAATAACCAATTTAAATAACAAAAAAAATAAATAAATAAAAGGGAAAAAAAACCAAAAAATTTAGATTTTTTTAAATAAATAAATACCTAGCCATATTCTTCACTTTCCACACTAAAATTCTATACAAATTCTTCTCTTCATATTTCATGTGAATAGTGGTTGTCCTTGGGTTGCCATGGTAATGGGTGGAAAACCAACAAAAAAATTGCTAGGGCTGGCATTTTTCATGTGAATAGTAACATCCCTTACCTTTTGCCATGACAAATGGGGAAAATGCTCTTAAATGATGATTCTTAAATAGTGATCTAAAAACTAGACATTTCATATCCTTGAACCACATTTTAAAGTGCCCAAAAAAGTCTAATGTAATTATTGCATTCATATTATTTACAAAATATAGTTGGATTTATAAATAAATTTAATTTTTTAAATACTTACGATAGTCTAAATTAATCTAAATTATAAGAATGTGGTTTGAACTTAGGTACAAGAAGACGGAATTAGGGATCCCCAACCCTAATGAGGGGAGTTTTCGGGGAAATTTGGGGGTAGGTACAAGGATCCCCGAATTTTAAAAATCTCCTATTGGATATGGGGCGGGGATGGTATTGTTATCCCTATTTCTGAACCCGGCCCGATAAGTAATAAATTTATTTTAAATTAAAATAAATAAATATATAATATACTATAACAATTAACTTCTTTTCATTTCTTTCCTCTAAGATACTTGTTGTATTAAGTCTTGAACGGATAATCAATTATAAATCTGCTATTCCAAAAGAAAATGTGTTTTCTTTGTGGTAAATACCAAATTGAAATGTTGCACCTCACTGACTTTTAAGTTTTAACTTGGGCAAGGATACAGTGATAACAAGGTTGTTTTTGGTATTGATTACTTTCGCACTGGGACTTTCCTTCAAGTTCAATAAAAATCATACATTTTTGTACCTTGGATATGACTTGGTTACAATTGATTTTGCCTAAATGGGATTATAGTATTAGGGGGTCATATTCTTTCTTTTTTGTATATGGCATTCAATTTAATTTCATGCCCATCTCTTACTTTCAAAATAAAAATTGTAAGTTGCATAGGATACCTTAATACCACAATAATGATCGACATCCAACCAATTTGTTAGGCTGCATTTTGTTTGTATCGATAGAGGTTTTTAATTACCGAACCAACATTAAGAAAATATTCAATGTGTGTATATGTGTTGGTTATTTTATAAAGAAATTGGGGATTTAGGGCGGGTTTGGGAGACATTTTTCCAACGGGAATGAGGACAAGGATTCTCGAAAATTTCTTATCGGGGATGATGTTGCCATGCACAACTCCTAACTGGCCCGTTGCCATCCTTAGACATAAATACTGTATATGTATATAACAAAGGAAAGGGGTGAAAAATGTTACTCTTATTTTTTCGTTAATGAAGAAAAATACACTTTATAAATGGATAAAGTCACACACACATACACACACCAAATACCAAGTTAGGAGGAAAAGGCCAGACATTCTTTTATACTGTCATGGAGGTCCCAACGTGTACCACATCCACATGCCAACATATGCCATATGCCACCTACACAACACAGCCGAAAGTGCATGGAATCTGTGTCTTTTTAAAAGGAATCTCTTTTTAATGTGGGAAAGAGATTATTAGGTCGCAACAACACTAATTTTCTTTCTTTTCATTCGGAAATAGATTTATAAATACCAAATTATTCTAGCTAATTAACTTTTGGTTTAGTGGTAATTATCTTTATTTAACTCGAAGAAAAAAATTTGACTAATCCAAATAGGCAGACTGTATATATTTGTGGTGAGTTGAATACACATAATTCATTTTATTTAAAAAAAACACAATTATTCTAATTATTTTGCCTCCACCCACAGTTTCAGCTATTTATCTTAGTATAAACATCTCTCACTCTTAATTAGCAATGTAGAGAGAGAGCAGCAACGATTTTTTTTTTTCTATTTTCTATTTTCTTTTAGTAACCATTCTAGAAGGTATTAAAATTGAAGGCGCATAAGCCATACGTCAAAACTTTCCACAAAGTTCATGTTTATTTCATGATTACTCAGAATCTAATACCCTAAGAAAAGACTAAACTAAGAAGAAAGAGTGAGAGTGAATACAAGGACAGGTTATAAATATATGAATGAGAAGTGGAAGATTTTCAGGCTTTCACAAACAAAAAATGGTTATCATAATATGGCGATTAAAAGTCGATGCATCACCAGCGATGGCAAGCATGTTATGACAACCGAGGAGTTGAAACAGTGACTAAAGAAATTTGATATGGACAAAGATGGCCGTATCAGCAAAGAAGAACTCCGCCAGGCTATCCGCACCACTAGAGGAGGCTTCGCCATGTTCAAGAGTAGGCTTGGGTTACGGTCTGCAGACGCGGATCGCAATGGCTTCATTGATGAGGATGAACTCAACAACCTTGTAGATTTGCACAGAAGCATTTGGGTGTCAAGATCATACACTTCTGATCACCTCTATCTAATCTAGTGTACATGCACTCTATAGAGTGAATTCATAAATAAAAGGCTTATTTACTATAGTACCCCCTAAAACTAGGGTCAAATCTCACTTTACCCTTTGAAAGTTAAGTGATCCACTTTACCCCTTTGACCAATGTCTTGCATATCAATTTACCAACCACCATAAGTCAGTCAAAAATTCTGTTAAAAATGCCGACGTGGCACAAATAAGACCCACATGTTGGTTGAATTAGATGCCACCTAGGTGAGATGTGTAAAATAAATAAATAAAATAAAGATTTTCTTTTAAAAAACTTAACTCAATTATTAATAATAATATTTATTTATAATTAAAAAAAAATTTCCAATCCCCTCCTACAAAGTTACAAACCCAGTTAGGCATACCCAACCTCTTTGTATCCCAAAATATGCCCCCATCATCCTTTCTCCTCCCTTTGCAACCAACAACCACCCCACCATCATACATAACCACCCAAACCCACCACAAGCCATGCCCCTATCATCTTTCCCTCTGCAACCACCACCACCCCACCATCATCCATAACCACCCAAACCCACCACAAGTCATACCCACCGCCAAAAAAAAAAGCAATACAAGAACAACGAATACATTTGCGGCTGGGATGGGTTTGTGGGTTGCGGGGGCAAAAAGCTTGGTGAAGAAGATGGTGGCGTGGCCTTGGTCTTCAAGGGTTCGATCTGGTATTGTGGTTAGATTCAATCTGTGAAAGATCTAGGATGGTGATTGGGTTGAGTCCTCGGTGAATCTGGAGTATCTGGCTCGTTCGATCTGAGAGAGAGAGAGAGAGAGAGAGAGAGAGAGAGAGGTTGTCTTGGGGTGGGGAGACGTTGGGATGGAGGTCCCTCCTCTCAGCCGAGCCTGTTACACTAGTATCCTCCTCACCATCATCAAAATCACAACAATCGTGGGCAATATTTTAAGGCAATTCTTTATTACAAAGAGATCACATTTTATAGATATGATTTTATATAAACTGGATTTATAAAATAAATAAATAAAAAAATTAAAAAAAAAAAAAAGGGGTTGGCTAGGTACGAAGGGTGGGGGTGGGGTGAGGGAGGAGATTTGTTAGTGGCGATGGTGGAGGGGTGTGGGGAAGACGGTGTTGCTGGTTTTTTAAATTTCCTGTTAATTTTTTCTTTTTCTTTTTTCTGTATTTTTATGGTTATTTTTCTTTTCTTTTTTTATTAATAATTGAGTTAAGTTTTTTTAAAATAACATCTTTATTTTTTCTATTTTTACACATGGTATCCAATTCAACAAACTTGTGAGTCTCATACATGCCATGTCAACTTTTTAACAGAGTTTTTGACTGACTGGGGTATAAATTGAGATGCAAAATATGTAAATAAGCTTAAATAAAAGAAAGGTGCTGGTGACGTGGATATGGTAGCTCTTGACATATAAATGCCATTTGTGTAGCTCCAGTTGTGTCATCATTTTCCTTTTTTTTGAAGCGTTATTGGGATACAAGTGAAATCAAACATAGGACCTCGGGTGTATTGATGCTTACTTGGAACCCATGTGAGAAAATGATATTACATTCGGAAACAAAAACCTTCCACACCAAATATGCGTGCCCATTTTACCCATGCGACTTCCAATAAGACTTACAGATTGAAGTGTTCATGGGCAAACTATACAAAATTGGATTTAACAGGAGGTGAGACAGATTATCCAACTCTTCCTTGCATATCTTCCATATATTGTTTCAGGTCGCCAATAGATAAGCCAGCCCAGCAATAACGCAACAAAGAAGACATTTAGCCATTAGTTCCAAGCTACATACGACCTGTGAGATTTGCCACCAAAATGTCTTCATAAAGCATTGTCATTCTACAACTCAAAATCACATGCAGAGTTTCTGACAGATTATAAGAAAATGAGAAATCAGGATTTACCTCACTAATTTTAGAACTAACCATATGACAAAAGTCATCTGTCTCCATATCTAGAGAGGGATAGAGAAAGCAATGAACTCTCTTCAACACCTCAAACATCGATATTAGGCGGTGGGAGTTTCCAGAAATTCCACGAATTATAGTCCTCCTGTAATGAACATGCCGGAAAGAAATTAGATATTCAAACTTGCCGGCTCTTGCTTTTGAAAGAAGGCTCCCCAACTATAACAAACTTAAAATGAAAAAGTAATACAGAACCAAAACCTGCTCGGATGAGTTTGTGGGTGGAAACATGCCATTCACAAGAGCATGAAGGGAGGTATATGACTTCGTGTCAATACTGCGGTTCACAGCAACCTCACCCTGCATACCCAAATATCACAAAGAAAAGTTGGCATTTGGCATAACTAAATTAGAAATATTTAGATTGCTGCTAAGGTATGATGAAGATCTTAATTACCTTGGGATTAATAATGAATATTTTTCCTTTAGGGATTCCAACCTTAAGGTAGCTGAATTCATCAGTATCTCTGTTTCCAAAACCAGCATAGAATGGATTGCAATCAGAAGGGAAGAGTGATTTTATATCCTGGAAAACAGAAACGTAAGATATTAAAGTACTGTTTTTTATTTTAAAAACAGAAAAATAGGTGAATATATCAAGATAAATATGTAACAGAAACTAACCTCTAAGCACGAAATCTTGAATTCATGAGGAGCTCTCCTGATAACTGAGGAAAACAGAACGTCAGTCGATGCATTAGAAATTAGATAGGATATAGTGACCAGAAAATTACATTCCTGGTGATCAAATGAAATAATTTCTTAGCATGGAAAACATTTATATCACAGCCATTGAAATATTTTTCTCCACTAATGCATTATTCAACAAGATAAGAATGCTCCTAAACTCTACGGAAGGCAGTTTACCATTTCAGTTTATTGTCAAGATAAGTGCAAAATGAAAAATGGAACAAACATATAAGATGCTTGAAAACTAAATGGCACATATTGCAAATAAATTCAACCTCTCTTTAATTTATAGAAAAAGAAGTGCATTAGAGACCACTTACCTTCCCGAAATAGAGAAGGAAAAAGTCCATCTGGGGAAATAACAACGGGCCCATCTGGTAAAGCCTTTCCATCCTGCAAATTTGAAAACCAAGAAATAAATAAACATGAGGTTTTGGTTTCTTGATATTGATTTATCAAATGCAAGTCGAGGATTTAGCATGAATTAATTATATAACACCTGCTTAAGGTTGAACAAAAATTGTCTGGTGTGATAGGCCTGAGAAATGGCACGTGCACTCAAAAAAAGTAATTGATATCCATTCTCCTGCAGTATGTGGAAAAGAATAATCAGATCCTTGGAAGTTTCAATGTCAGTGTAGTGAGTGTAGTCATGAGTTCATACAGAAAGCACAATGAAAGGTGAGATGAGACAAAAGGAACATTATAACAAAACATGAGCCTTGTAATTTTTAGCGTGATGACACAATACAACTGAATAAGTGGGCCAGAGATGGGGCCAACAGATTAGGTTGTGGGAACTCGCCGAATGAAATTTTAACTAAATACGGTGGCTAAATGAACTGGCCATCCCATCAAATGGTATGGAGCCAATTCACCCAACCCACCAGAGTGCTTAATAATGCATATCAAGGAGTGATGAATGCAATATTCATATTGCAATCAGTCAATAAACACAATTTGACAATCCTGAAATTAACATAAGATGGGAACAAAACAAACCTTAATCGCTGAAAACAAATGCGTAACACCTGTTTGTGACCAATCTACCCCAACCATGGGCATGAATTGACCTAGAACATCTGATCTACAAAACCGATGCAAATCAAATGGGATCAGACAAATCAGGAGAAGAACTGGACCATTGTAGAAAACCTATTGTCATACTTCGATCTTATCTTGTTAATAATTTTCTCAGTGTACAATTTTGAACCCAAAAAAAAAAAAAAAAAAAAAAGATTTGTTCTTTTAAGAACAGCTTACTTGGTTATTGTCCCATCCACATCTGAGATCACTATACGAGTGTTCCATTTCCAGAGATAAATTCTGGCATCAACCTGTTGAGTTTCAAAAATGAGAAGAAAGCACAGTAACCTATTTATGGGGGAAAAAAGCTAACAAATTAATCAAATAAAAATGAAAACCTACAGCCAGAACGTGAACCCAAATAAAAATAACAACAAACTACCTCCTGCTTCCCTAGCATTGCAGTAGAAAATCTGAAGGTTACTGTATTCCTCCCTTCCTTCAGGTTCAAGGACGCCAGCTGCTCAGATGTTGGAGTGAGTACCCTTTCTGTTTTCTTCATCCCCTTGGGTGAAAGCATATCCTTATCTCCATCCATTCCAACGGTGCTCTCTGAAGCATTCTCGGCATCAGGATTTCTACTGTCATTCAAATCTGGCTGTATAGCCTTACTGGAATTTGATCTCCTGAAAGCGAATGGCCAGAGTATCCAGCTTCCAGTGGAGGCAACACTTGCATTCAATGGATCTCCTGTAACAATTTTCTCAATTGGGTGAACAGCTGTTATACTTTTTCGATCAAATATTTGCTCTTTCCCAACTGAAATCATCCCTAAAACAATCGAAGCAGCCACAACCCATGGAAATCAATGACCACTAATTCTTACAACAAGCCTATCATGTAGATAAAGTAAATTTATGAAATCCAGGATTTTGGTGTCAAATGCTTGAGAAGCAGTGTCAGCTCCCATCCCTTCCTATAACAAATGTTTGCAGAGAGGTATCTTTCCATAAAGCAGAACTTATGCAGCTTTCTACAGTTTGCAACTTTAGGAATATTTATGCACCAAAAAAATAAATGAGATCATCGCAATTTGCATCACCTTGCAAACTCAGGCAATAAGTCTAACTCAGAATGAAGTGAAGGAAACTGGTTAGTGAGTTGAGTCGTCACCAACCAGACTCCAATGGCAGTGAAAAAGAAATTCACTCTGACATGGAATATATCATTTCTTAGCACCATAATATAATCTTTACCAAGGAAAAAAAAAAGAGTCTGTTCAATTGCCAGAAAAAGGATATATTTCATTCCAATGCATGAAAATACCCAAAATGTAAAATATCATAAAAGTCAAAATCCAAGTTTCTTACCAACTGGACTGACAGGAACATCTTTGAGCTCTGCTGAACCCTGAGCATTCTCAATATCAGGTATTTCTAGTGCAAACTGTTGCTCTTCGTCTCCTTCCAACTTTCTACAGCTCAAATCATGTTTACCTTGACATATCCACTTCAAGGGGTTGGCACTTGAATCCAGAGAACGGCTTAAAGGATTCTGAAGATCAAGTACACTCAACTTGTCAGTCTGAGGCCTCATATTGGGTAATGACTCTACCAGCCTCCCAACTTCCTTATCAGCTGCTTTATGTCTTCTAGGAATACCAATTGCAGCAGATGTTGCCCTCAGATTTTCAATTGATTTCTCAAAATCATTAGAGGTGTTTTCTTGAACAAACTTTTCTGGAGATGAATATGATTCATAATTTGTAGTGACCGATTCTTTATTGTCTTTTGGACTACATGAGAGACTATTTTCTCCATCTACACATGATGGAGAACATGACTTGATGCACTGAACTTCGGTCATTCTGATTTCGTCATCACTGAAGAGGAACTGTTGTTCCTCTAATTTCAGTGGTGGCAGCACACCTGCTGCTTCTGTCACAACACCACCATTAATAGACCCAGAAGGGGTTTGTAAATCACAAGTGATATCTTCATCTTTTCTATCTTTATCATCTTGAACTTGATGGCCAGAGTCGTTTAAACTAGATATGCTCTGTGACTCAACTTCTTCGACTGAATCAGGTAATGGATTTTTATGGACCATTTGCTCATAGCATTCTGGAACTTTCACTGGCCCTTCAAGGTCCATATTATAGTTACCTGTGCATGAATGAGCAGCTGTTTCTGGAGAATAAGTTTCAGGACCCTCCACTGGTTGCACCTTCATGGCAATATCTTCAACAAGTTTCTCAGCATCTATATCCTGATGAAGAACACTAAACACCTCAGTCTCAACGACTATTAAAACCCAGGTACATGCTTTGTTGAGAACAATATTAGCTAATTGATAATTTCTAACCAATTTATATGTTTTACATCGCTTAATAAGTCATAATAAACATTCCATCTTAAAATTCCTAAATAGGTTTAAATTCTTCTAGTTACCATTGCCACAGATTTGATAGGGAGATTACCTTTGATAGAAATTCAGCTATGGCATGCACTGTTTCAGCATGAACATGAACTTGCCCACTTCCTCCTCTAGCAATGTACAGTCTTTCATGAGTTTGTTCGCTGGAACCATCCATTCCCACTACTGAGCTCTCTGATGATTCACAGTAAATAAAAGAGTGAACTCTATCTATCCCATCCGCCTTCTCGGAAATGTCACATCCAGGTAACAGAACATCTTCTTGTTCAGCAGAATGCTTGCCAGGACATGCTTCCAGCTCAACTGAATGTACAATTTGTGGATCAGATCCTGTGATATTAGATATGACTGCAATTGCCTTCCCATCATGTTCAGTTGCCTCAATCATAGATTCATCAACATCACTAGATACTCTAGACAAAGGCAGAGAGGAGCTCGCCCTGGTTTGCTCAGAATCAATCCGCATTTCTTCATTAACCAACATATTGGGAGAAGAAAAACGGGAAGCACTATTCCTCCTGGGTTTATTAGTGGCAAGACTAGTGGACCAGTTCACCTCCAAAAGGTTGGCTGCAAACTCTGCACGCTCCAAAGAATCCACCTTACTTACCGTGCTAACATCATCCTCTTCCTGCTTACACTTGCGCTCCTTCATTGACCTGCTTCCAAATAGCCCAAGAATTCGTGACTTGCGGGAATTAGTCCTGGCCAATATCTTCCCATTGGATGTATCAATCTGATCAACTGTTGCTAAACTTTCAGCACCATAATTGCAACTTGGGGTCTTCAACGGCTGCCTCTTTTCTTGAGATCGGTCATCATTCTCATCACTGGAAGACGAAGGATACAATACAGCTTCCCCTTCTTCTACCTCCCTAAGAAAGTAAGCTTCCCCTTTATGATTCAAATACATGTGGAAATTAGCATCCTCCCCATTCACATTAATGTTGACCACCTTCTCTTTTGTCTTCAAAACCCCTTGAAATTTCCCAAACTTGACATTCCATGCTGACGATTTGAAGCTCCCATCTTCTTGCTCAACTACAATAATATCTATAGCCCCGCCAAAAGGGTGAAAGGGGCCAGAGACGGTGTACACGCCTCTGGATATGTAGCTCCCTAGCCTCCCAACCGCATACATCTTCCAATATTTGATTTCTCAGACCACCCAATTAACAAAAATCTCAACACTCAATCATAATTTACGACCCCTGTTGATTACCTCAGGAAATCTCCAGGCTTTATAGCTTAAAGCAACGAACTTTATCCCAAGTACGTCCACACAACCACCAAAACTACCTCAAAATTCAATTTTGACACCACCGAGATGATCAATAAACAAGATTACAGTATAATTTAAGAACCCAATGGATCAAAACCCAAAATTTATTACGGTTTTAGCTCAAAGCAGTTATTGCATGGATCAGAAGGGAACAAGATTTATCTCTAGGATCCCATTCTTTAATACGAAGCCCCACAAACCATTGGTTTTTAGATACCCAACAAGTAAAAAATTGAGAAACAAACAAGAAAGCATCAATCAAAGACCAAAAGATGGGTCAAGAGGCTGTCTCTCTGCCACTATCAAAGACAAACCCAATTGAAGAAAGTGCGTGCCTGTCTGAGGAGCAAAATAAAATGAACTCACGGAACCGCCAAGCAAGAAAATAGCGGTTGGCGCAATGAAAGCATTTTCGGTTTTAATTATCCGAATGTGCCAAACCACCAATCAACATTAAAATTGCAACAAATAAAAGCAACGCATTTCCTTCCTTATCTCTCTTTTTCCTTCTTCTTCTTCTGACCGCAGGGCTGGTTGATCAAAACCTAAAAAGAAAAAAGAAAACATTAATTGATTTATCCAACTGAAATAATAATATTAGAATTGAGAATTGAGAAATGGAACTAACCTGAAAGAAGAAGGTCAGGTTGGAGAGAGAAAGAAATGGCCAGGGGCCTACAGTCTCGCTCTATCTCAACGGGGAGGGAGAGCGAGCGAGAGAGAGAAAGATATTGAGAGCTTCTTGTTTTCTTGGCAATCTGAGTTGTTGCATTTGGAGATATGATTGAAGTGGCAAGTTCATGTTTATTTATATTTTTATTTTCTGGGTTTGAGTTAGCAATTGAGTTAGGTGGATATTTGAATTACGTAGGCCCATGAAAGCCTCCCCTTCTTTTCTTTATTACGTCACTTTTGCCGCCATGTGGGCTTTGTCTTTTACAACAGAAAATATGAATTCCCTATTACTTACCTATGTACCTCAAAATCTTCGAAGCGCTTCAATTAGTACCACATCCTACTTTCTGATAGTTATTGTATTTTGGATCTTACATGTGTTATAATGTTCGAAATTTACTTACGAGCGAGTGAGCGATTGTCCTATCTTAATACTGTTATTCTCGTATAGTTGAAGAAAAAAAACTCTTAAGCATTTTATGTGAATACAATGAATTTAGTGATAGTAGTTAACAGCGTTTGAATTACCTTAATGAACGCACAGAATTTTGAAGACAGCATATTCGACCTCACCGGCAACACACACATCAACACAGCTGTTGTGTTGCATATAAGAGGATGTCCCATTTTATTAATCATAAGATGGAAATCATCTGTTGGCTGTTAGGTGTTGACCACAACATGCAAGTCGGTTTATGTTTCTAAGATATTTCTTTCAAATTTCTGATTTTGCTACAGCATGCAACAAGGGTCGTTCGAGTTTCAACCAGAGAGATAGAGCCGTAGAGACTAGGGCTTATGTTGGTAGGTTAATCAAACCGTCAAAAGGCAATAATGGAATTGGGCTGAGTCCCAGATAAGACCAAATGGTCCTTCTTGATTGTACAAGATGGACCTCACTCACTCTTGCACAAGCAAGCCTCCTCCGTTTCCAATCAAAACCATGTCGTTTTGGTATACATTCTGAAAGTTTGGCCGAGGGAAGGCACCACCACTAACCACATGCCCAATGCTTTAGTTCCAAATCCAATCATTGAAATCGTTGATATATTTAGGATCCATATTCTACAACATTTGGGCTTGTGACGTTCTCAGGCCAACTTCTTAGGCTTTGAGCTGTGTAGTAAATCAGAGAAAGAAAAAATAAATAAATAAACCAGAGGAAGCCAGCTCTGATCAGCTGAAAAGGGTTCTCTACAAAAGCAAAAAAAACTTGCACATAACGAGAATAACATTGTTTTGCTATCATCAACCATCAATAACGCAATGACATGTGAAAAAGTTATATTTAGTGTTATTACATTATTGACCGGAGATAATAAAAAATATAGTAAATTGAGCTTAGACCCATAAAATTCATTTTTAATCACTTACAATCCATTCCTTTATTTTTCTATTTAAAATACCCAATTTTTTCAAATCAAACACGATAACTATGATCCAAATAAGCAAGTTACCTAATCTAGCTTAAAATATGATTTATTTTATTTTTCAGATTCCAAAACTACCCCTATTTATAAGTTAACGTGTTATGTGGGGGTGTAACAGTGACATATATTGAATTTAGAAATATTTTCAAAAGGTTGCAATGGATGTAGGAATTAATTTGGAAACTTATTTAAAATTAAATTCAACTAATCTACATGTGATTAATGTTTTGGTTTATTTAATAAATTTTTTGTTGTTGTTTTCCTTTTATGAATTATACTACTAGTAATCTATTTTATTATAGTTTTATGAATAATAGTGTACATTCTAATTATGTTGAAAAGTATTTTGATAATCTATTTATTGTTTGTTTTATGAAAAACAATTTTTTTAAATGAACCTATTTTTCCTCTAAATAATGTACCTTTTTTTTTCTAAATAATGTACCCCTTTTTCTTTGAATAAAGTACCTATTATTTGTTTTATGAAAAATAAATTTTTTTTAATGAACCTATTTTCTCTCTCAAATAATGTACCTATTTTTTTCTCTAATAATGTACCTAGTAAAACAATGTATGTATTTTTCTAAATGAACTTATTTTTCCTCTCCAAATAATGTACCTATACACATTTATAGGTATATTGTAAAATAATTTACCTATGGGTAAATAATGTACCTATATTTTCTATAAATTATTGTGTACCTATTTTTAATTTATGAAAAATGTACAAAAATTCCAATTACAAAGTAACTGATTTAGTTTTTTCTAAAATTTTTTTGATAAATAATATATATATATTTTATTTAAATAATATGTTTATATTTATATTTTTCATAGGTACATTATTGGATATGTAATTTACAGATTTTTTTTATTTTATTTTTTTTGGTTTGCAGTTTTAGGGGGCAATATGTGAAAGGGAATGACAACCAAAATAAATGGGGTGATTGGTATGCTATTAATAGGGGGTATTAATTACAATTATCGTAGTTAATGAAATGCTTGAAATAAATTATAAATAAAATATGAACTTTGGTGGCAACAATGTAAAAACATAGAAATACTACGACCTTTTATATCATACTGGTCATTTAAATTTGAAATTGGGTTTTACACATAGATTTATAGAATGATGGATATATATCTAGAAAATAAAAAATGTAAGGATCTATATTAGAGAAGCCCTAAAAAATATTATTACCATAACATGAGAGTCTCTCTTACAAAAGAGGCGGCACAAAAAAAAAAAAAAAAAAAAAAAAAAAAAGGACCACCTTGTATGCTTTTAACGTCAATTTATGGAGGTTTAATCATGACAGTGAGCTCTCCCTTGAGCCCAGCAACAAAAACTTTCATGCTGTCTTACTTGATGGTTGGGAAAAAAAAAAAAACACAAGAAGTGGTCAAATCTGAAATGCTTTTCAAAACTCATATCAGCCATCATCTGCAGCTGAGACCAAGATTCTCTCTCAACCATAGCGTGCACCGACACACATTGCACTCTCACAGTGCATATATGTGTAACTTCCGGTTAGAAAAAAAAAGGGTTTAGTTGTTGTGCCCCTCTCTCTTTTTGTAGGCTTAAAATGATTAAGAACGCATGCACTTTCAACTTTCAAACAGTTTGGTGGGTTTGTGATTGTGAATATAACAGTCATAACAGATTAAATTGAACCTCAAAACTATAATTAGTCTTTCAGTCACTTTCTGCACCACATGTTTAAACTCAAAGTATCATGGTTTTAATTACAGCCATAAACACACCTGATTCACTCATGTGTTTTTGATGTGTCAAACCAGAGAGTATCATCAAGTCCCTTCTGCATTATTGTTATCTTGTGTCATCATTGTACTTGTTTGTTGCTTTTTTTTTTTTGGTAGTAAAAGTTCTGCGGCCATCAACTCCTTAGAATTTAGACCCACAAAACAACCACTTTGAGGAGAAAAACTTTCATGTAATGAGGATAGCACTAATTTGTTATCTTTGGTCAATAATACAACGATATGTGAAAAAGTTATCTTACGTATCACTGTATTATTGGCTGAGATAGCAAAAAGTGTTATCTCCGTTGCATAAAAGTCTCTCTCCACATTGAGCCCCTTCTCTTTTTCATCTCTAGCCCCTTCAATTATGTTTCAGTACACTTTTCTTAGAATAAAGGAGTTTCAGTCGTTTCTCATTGCCTCTTTTTTTGTGGGGACGAGGAACTGATTAAAGCTCACTTGTTTCTTTTCATGTCAGTCTTCCCCTCGTGTGATGATTTTATAGTCATCATATATATTACAGACTTAATAATTGTATTTGTAAATTTTTTCCAAGACTTTGGAAGATGGAAATTGATAATGAGCCTACTTTCATGAGTTGGTAATGCCTAGAATGTCACAGGAGAGAGAGAGAGAGAGAGAGAGAGAGAGAGCCTACTTTCATGAGTTGGTAATGCCTAGAATGCCACAGGAGAGAGAGAGAGAGAGAGAGAGAGAGAGAGAGAGAGAGAGAGAGCTGGTGTTTCTAGAGCTAAAATGTCATTTTGTGGTCAAATGCTAAAAATGTCTCTCCTCTCAAAAGAAGAAGCTAATAATATACAACATCCTGTAGAAAGAATGACAGAAAGGATTATTACATATTGCTTAATAGTAACAGGACAAATTAATTATAACCTACACAAAAGACAATGAATTAAATCAAATGATTCAACCTTGAACTTCCAGATGCAGTAATATATTGAAATATTCTTTCAACTCATTAAATACATCTTCTTCATATATATATGAAATCCACCTAATTTGCAAATAATATGTAAAACATAAAAAATTTCCCCTGTTTCCCCCTCCTATCTAATCTTAGCATTTGATCTTCTCTTCTGTGGCACTAGCAATGGAATTCTTGCAATGAGCAATTGCAGCTTGAATTGCTGCCTGCAACTCTTCCATGGTGCTGTCAATGGTGGAAGAAGGAAGATTAGTTGCTGATGTTGCAACAAGAAGGCCACTATTTGTTGGAGATGTTCTCATTGATGCTGGGGCTGAAAGCTCTCCTCTCCTTCCTCTCAGCTCATGCTTATTTCTCAAGCTTAGATTGCCCGAAAACGAATAAGGTTGCCTCCGGAATTGGCCCTTCTCTTTTCTTCCTCTGAATAACAATAGTGGCCTGACCATTCTCACATACCTCTTTAGTATATGGCTCACATCAAACCTCATCTTCCTCCTGTGCTTCATCTCCTTGTCTTCTTTTTCTCTGTCTTCACAATCTTTTCGCCACTTCGGTAACCCGAATAATGAGAAAGACTTGGACTTTGTACTTCTCCTTGCCTCACTTTTGTTGCTGTGATGTGGGCTTCTCTGGTTTATGCTGCTGCAGCTGTTGTTCTTGTTGTTGATGATATTCTTGTTCCTGCCAATGCTGGTGCTGCAGTTGTTGGCATTGTTGCTGCTTTCTTTGGTTGGTCTCTGATCATCATCTGATAAGTCTTTGATGGGAAGAGTGAAGCTGTCCAGGGAGTTGGTTGATGAGCGAGGAGAGACAGGAAGGTGAGAGAGCAATTGGAGAGGAAGCAAGTGGCCATGGAAGAAAATGTCATCTGCAGGGGACAAATCAATGGCAAAGGAAGGTGGAGTGGATTTGGCCTTGTTATGATGATCAGGGATTGATGTGGAAGAAGAATGGAGAGAGATTGTGAAGGAGAATTCATGAGAGGGAGAGGAGGAAGCTGAAGGTGGTGAGGCAGGAGCTGTACTTGGTTGCTGCACTTGCTTTGCTGCTGCTTGCCTTAATTCTTTTCCAATTCCTTCCACTTTTAGCCTCTCTTCTTCATGCCTGGTTCCTACAGCTTTTTCTCTGGTCTTTTCCTGCTGATGGGTGCCCATAACTCCAATGATTTTTTTGTTCAACCCTGATAAAGGGATCAGAACCAGTGTCTGGTTTTTCTCTCACTTTTCTAAATTTTGGTTCTTTGGATTGTACCAAACCTCTGGGGAGAGAGAGATAAGGAAGCAGTGAGAGAGAGAGAGAGAGAGAGAGAGAGTTTTGTCAGTCCTGTGCAGTTGGGCTTCCAGCGTCTTTTATGCAAAACAACAATCCATATTGCCATGCATTATTTCTCTTTGGATAGAGAAAGAGAGAAAGGTTGTGGTGGCCAATGACACTAGAATGAGATGATAAATTTAGCTGTATTGTTATAGGCTAGTGGGTCCTTGTCAAATCCAACAGCTACCGGGAGAGAGTTGTGATTTTGGGAAATGAGGTCAGAAAGATCCAAATTTTCTCTAAAAAGGCAGATGGGATTGGGAAGGCAGACTTCATTTTGGGTATGCGTCTATTTGTATTTAGTTGTTTTGCCAGTGAGACTGGTCCTCCCCACCCCAAGCGAAGCAGTTCAGTCATGTTCACGTACACACTCAAAAATGCAAAACCCCTAGAGCCCCCCATATCAAGAAGAATCTTTGAATTTTTAAACCAGGCACTTATATTCTCCTTCCTTTAGCTTTTCCCATTGTGAGTTTTTATGATTTTTAGTATTTCTATGTTGTGATGTCAGATACCACTCAAATGGAAAATTGAAGGCCTTTTGATCGAGAAGATAAGATTTCAAACCAAGCAAAAAAAAATTAAAGAAAGTCTCTGTCTTATCTCTCTCAAATTCAATTTCAAAGAAGTTGACATAAGTGAGTTAACCTAATTGGTTAGGGTAATGAGTTTATCCTTTTACACGTAAGTTTGATTATCCTAATTTAATGAAAATCAGCCTTAATTTACAAATTAGTAGTTTCAATAGTTTGAACCCCCATGACAAATTGATAGTGTGTGTGAGAAACCCTCATTTCCTTGTAGTTTAGATTGTTGTCCTGTGTTGATTAAAATAAAATAAAAAATCCAATTTCAAACAATCTTCTTGACCATTTTCTGATTCTTAAATCTAAACCTCACGGGTTCATATCATCTTCATCATCTGAGTTGTGTGATCACCCAAGTTGTCTACTTCCAAGTGATACTGTGATCTTTTTATTCGAGGTTTTTGTATAACAATCAAATTGTCTAAAACCAAGTTGCGTGGAGAGACAGAAGAGTGGTCTTTGTATACACGGATACCATGTAGGATTAAGATATATATGTACATTTGTGTAAAATGTCTACATAATTTTAATGCAAATGATTGATTATTCATTGTCGGAGAAAAAAGGGACCCATCATGGATATTTTGTCATAATTATTTAAAACTATGTTGAGGAGTAACATTAACCATGAATCCATGATCCATGACATAAAACAAGTCCAATATCGGATTCACATGGTTCACCCCACCAATCAATTGAAAAGAGTAGAAGCCCTAGTTGAGAAAAATTATTGTACACAACCGATGACATGAATTAGACATGCCACATAATGTACGAGATAGAATAAGGATATATAAAACAGGAAGATGTAAGTTTTTCTTATATGATTATGTAAGTAACTAATTAGAACGGTCCTAATGATGATTAACATGTGATGAAAAAAATAGAGAAATGAAGTGTGTGAAGTCGGAATAGGTAAGTTTTTCTCCTTTGGAAGACTGACTTTCCATATGATCATGTGGTCAAGCCCTTTAGACGGATACATCGGACGATGATGAACACACACAACAACTAGATAACGGGTGGCATAAGTGATAAACAAAGGTTAGGTGGTGAAGGTAGACCCAAACACACGTGCACATAGTGGTCCAGATGATACATCCATAGTAGGGGAATTTTGTTCTTATAGTTCAGGTCAACATCTCAATCATGCAAGCATTATTGTGGTGGACTGACTCATCCTCACCACTTAACCATTCAAAAATCATAATGTAATTTTCTCTAAAGGATAAGACTTAAGAAGCAAACATGGCATGAAACAAAGATTTCGCACTCAGTCCATATGAGAGAGAGAGAGAGAGAGAGAGAGAGAGAGAGATCTTATTAGGCTTGGAGTTTCCCTTTCCTTTTATGCTTTTGCCAGCAGCCACTCTTTCTTTCTTTCTTTCTTTCTTTCAGAGACTTTGCACGGGGGTCATAGAAGGAACCCAAGCCATAAAAAAGCAGCAGCAAAAGGATAACAACTAACAAACAGAAGCCAGCGTGTAAGATTTTCGCTTTTGCATCCCCTTTTTTCAAAATTTATTTATTTTGTTTTGACCGTAGTTCACATAAACAACGAAGACGATCTTTCTTTTGGTTACAACAATTAAGATCAAAAGAGTCCATCACTATATATAACTTCATGTTTCGGTGTTCATCCCTACACTGAGCGAAAAACTGCCCTATGAACGATTGTATATAACTGATTACGCCTATCAACGGTAAATTATGGACAATAGAATGTCTTGTATGGGACTATAGTTCTCTCAGCATAAGTTTTATTTATTATTTATATGTAAAAATGGTCCCTTCTTGGCTCCTTGAAACAGGAACCAAGCGAAGCTCACATGTAAGTGTAACTCGGCTCCTTGAAACCAAGAGCAAAATGGTCCCTACTTGCTGACGAGCACAGCCGTGCTCAAGGAAACTACACTACCAATTGAGTTGACAATGCCAACTCTAAACAAGCAACCTTGTCACTTTGATAACAAAATGATTAATTAAATTATACATTGGAAATATAGATAACGTATGGGTGCCAAGTCATAAATTACCGTTAAATGATGCCTCTTTTTCCATTTATAAATTACAATTATAGCAACCCTTTTGACCATTTGAAGAACAAAGGCACGAGACCATGGAATTGTACAGAGATAAAATGGGCAGCTATCCAGTAATTTAACTGAGATACTAAATTATTACAAACAGGGGAAAGGAAACATCATTAGAAAAGAATGAAAAGATAAATTTCTTCAAAAAAAATAATTGTCAATCTTTCTATTTAATAGTTACCTTCCTAGTTATATGGAAGGATAGCTTCTTTGAACAAATACAGAAAAACCGAGAAGACAGGTTTTTTTAAATCTCCTAATGTGTAATGAATCTGCCTGAGGTTTCATCAATTTCACCTATATAATAATATTACATTGAAGAGTGGTTTGTTTCAATGTTAGCTCTGTAAAATAGAAGGGCATGGATCCAGAGAGAAAATTACCTCCGATGCATAGTTATGCACAAGTAAGTTCGTCCAGCCCTTCCATGAACCTTTTCAAGGGAGGCAGGCACTGATTTTACGTCACTCTGAAGTTAGAAAACATAACTTAAAAGAAAGCATGCAGCTCTATCTGGGATCTTCTGATTTGAAACATGAAAACATGAGAGAGAAAGAGAGAGATCCAGATAGGTTGGTTCCTCCTCCTAAGTTGAGTGCCAAAACTGATCGTAAATCCCCATTGAGAAATTGAAGGGAACTAATATCAAGAGAAGCACCACCTTCCCACTTCATGAACAACTTCAAAGTAATTGTTAGTGCTCTCAACTTCAAATAACGCTCAGGAGGGTTGGCTAATCACTATCGCTATCATGTCTTCCTGAAAGAAACAAGCCAAGAATAAATTAAAGATTGTGCCAGAAATTTGGAAAAATAGAAATAAAATTAAGAACAATTTGGGAGAGAGTGGGGAAGGTTGTCATACTTCCTGAAGGTCTTTTTCCCTCCATAGCCTCTCTCTTCTCTTGGCAACTCGAGCAAAGGAATGGGCCATCCCAGGGTCGCAATTTTCCTGGGTTAGATGATCCACTGTGTATCGAAATACCCTCTCCCGGTTTAATTTCTACTTGACAAACTGCACACATAAACAACTTGAACATGTTGCAGAGCGGGTATTTTGAATCTAACCTGCATTCCACATGAAGATACTGTCAAAAACCAGTAAACCTACACAAACCCCCTCCATATTCCACCAATAATGAAAAAAACCCATCATACCAAGTTCAAGTAATAACGAAAGAATGTTCCCAAAAGAAAAACTCAAAGTTAGAAAAGGGAACAGAAAAGGAAAATAAAATAAAATACTAAGTAAGCAACAAACACTTCTGCCTGACCCAGAGATCAAAAATCAAGTTTTGGCCATGAATATGATTTTTTAAGCACAAACCTCTCAGAAAGCGTAGCAGAACCTTCCTCAAATAATTCCTCCACCATGTCTGGCTCAATATACTCTTTTTCAACATTAGAAGATGAGTCACAGGGCTTTTTCCGAAACATGGATTTAAACAACACTCCTTTTCCCTGCTTCTTTGGTTGCGACAACGGGAGTGGCTTCTCATGTGGTAAAATATCAATCACAATGCATGTTGTATCATCCCGAAGTCCCTTGTGGCCTACGGCATCCTGGAAATAGAACAAAAAGTCAGACATAGTATTGAAGTAAACAAGAAAGAGCCCTCCCAGCACAATAGTTCTGGCAGAGTGCAGTCAAGGTGCAAAAGCTATAAACTATATAACATAACTTACAGGAAACTGAAACTTATAACTGCTATTATACCTTAACAATCTGTGCAGCTGCAGCATCTGGTGCCATCCCACGACAACAGTCAAGAGCTGTTTCTGCAGACAAGGCATCCCAGACTCCATCACTCGAAATGATAAGTCTACCACCTGCTGAAGACAACTGTAGGAAAAACAATGAAAAAAATTCTTTAAAATAATGATTTCAAAGTGAAGACATCATAGAAAATTATTGTTCCAACAATGAAAAGCAATAGCTAATAAAATAAAATTTTCATAATAGTATAGGGGTCGCTTTTACAAATGTCTGCTGAATGTTTTGGCACTAACATCTAAGGGGGAATCAAGCATATGGAGATTAAAACATGGACGCTGAATGTTGTAAAATGTGACAACAGTAGAAACATACCTTCATTTGCTTTACGTACGGAACGGGGACAATGAACTCCCCAACATCCATATCACCAATAGATCGTGACAGACACAAGCCACCAGGCCAACACCTCAAAGGACCGATCTACAAAAAAAGAAATAAACAAATCATTTCGTAAATTAGTTAGGCTGTGCATTAAAAAATACCCAGAATTCAACACGTGGAAAACCAATAAATTATAACAAATGGCAGACTGATATCAACACTTAAAATTTTCATCTCAAGAGCAATATTTAGAGCACAATTTCTTCAAGTTCATAATCTTATTATCAGGGCCTGACAATAGATTCAACCTATCTTTAAGCACACTTGTCCATGTCATCCACCAGGATTTGATATCGCTATCTTAACATCTAAATTTGTGCTTGTAAAAATTGACTCCCTGGAAAATACTCAACAACTTAAAAACAATAAGCATAAGTAAGGCGTGAAGAAAAGGTACCTCAGCCCCACCACCAGTGTTAAGCCGACCAACCTCACCCCCACTTGCAGTGATACGCAACCGCCTATTCACATATAGTTGGGGTGGAGGGTTAATAAAGATATCGATTATTAAGTAAGTTAAAAACACGTTATACAAATAACTTACTCCTCTTCATTGATTTCAAGCCTATGGTCTGCTGATAGATAATAAACTCCACCTTCAGCAGGTTCAAGTATGCAACGAGAATCGCCAACAGATGCAACAGATATTACCCATCCTTCTATAATCACAAAGGTGACAGTTGTTCCTGAAGTTTGAGCTGCGAGATGAGAATAAAAAAGCAATATCAGAAGAAAAACATTAAGACTTAATCAATCTTAAGGTTATCAATTCAATATCATAGGGTCAAAGTAAAAGCAGATTGAAATTAACCATACCTCTCTCTTGAAACTCTTTGTCTGTCTTGACAAATCCTGCTACGAAAGCCCTTGGCAATGCTGCTACCCATTCATCTCTGTTAAGATCTGAAGGCATAGCAGCTAAAACATTATTTAGAAGATTCTCCTTTGAGTAAATAGCAGCAGCAGACCCGTTATGCCCATCAAATAGCTGCAAGACATGGTTCAGTAAGAGCAATCCAGAGCACTTAAGCAGTAACCATCAAGCTTTGAATGATTATCAATTCATTAGTAGAGGATACCCATGCTTCAATAGTGGTTTCGGTAGTATCAGTAAAACTTGGAAATAGAAGTAAAAAGAGTTCCCAAGATTAGGTAGAAGGGGCAATCAAAATAAAACATCTACCTAAGAGATCCTACAAAATGTAACAATAGTTGTTTTGGCAGACCTAGCAGCACAAGTCTTAAAATGGCTTAAAAGAACTTGTTTACAAAACATAAGCACAAGTTTAATATTCCCAGCATTATTCCCACATCCTTGAGCAATAGCTAGTCTAACAATCACCGCTATCAACTGCATATTCAAATACATCTAGTTTATCTAAACATGAAATAGAGCTTATGCTAAGTGATAGCATCATAAATTAGAAAACTCCATATATCAAAAGACAAAAGAGGGAAAGCATGTCAACAAAAATCCACCAAAACCAGCCGATCAACAAACTCAAGCAAACCATTGGGTAACAGTATTTTCCCCTTTGATTAACATCAATATTAACTTCTTAGCCAATTCTACATTTTCTTCAATATAAATGGCAGACCAGGTAAAAATGATAAAAACAGGAAAAACGGAGAAAGACAGAAAAATACCCCAAAAACTGAATACGTAGAAACTCCATCTCCCACAACTCTTTGACATTCCGTCTTGACCAGCGTAAAATCCTCCCCCTTCTTGCTCTGACTCGCCTGACCGTGCACAATCTCGGGTCTCTCAATCTTCTCATTGGCCAATTCTCGCTTCAGCAGCACCGAGAGCGGAACCGTCTGATGATTCTCATTCTTGTTGGACATTGTTCCCCCACACCCAAACACCTCAACACAGTCTCAATATCCTCCTCCTCCTACAACCTCTAATCTTCCATCTCCGATTCTCAAACCAAATCCTGCAAAACAAAAGACAGCAAAAATAAACGCACGTAAATCAAACGCTGCGTTTCGCGCATTCTCCAATCTAATAATCGATCTCGTTAATCTTAATAAGAAATCGTCGACATCAGTGGCTAAAACGGCCACGACGACAACGAAATCAGCGAGATCTTCAAACGAAACGGCACTCACAAAAACGCATCAAGCGATTTTTATCATCTCAAAAATCGTAACAGCAAATGAAGAGACAGTTAAACAATAGCAATGTCGATATGAACACGAATTCGAGAAAGGAAAAGAGGAGAAAAGAAAAGAAAAATTACAGGGAAGAGGGAATGATTAGCAAATGGCAAATGGTGATTACGCGCGAAGAAGATAAGCGTAAGGCGCGAGGAAGATGAAGGTGGTGGAGGTGAGTCGCTCTGATCGAGAAACGCGGATCCCGGCGCCCTGCAGAAATTCCATTCTCTTCAAAAGGAAGAGAGAAAGAGAAAAAAAGAGAGCGAATATATGAAATGAAAAAGCGCAAATGAAGCTGTTCTTCTCCTTTTCTTTCTTCTTTTTAAGAAAAAAAGGAAAGAAACAAATTTAATTAAAATAAATTACTAAATTACCAAATTTCCTGGCGCTGACGTGGCAAAAAACGCGCCGTTTCTCTTTTCGGCGCTCCGAGCCGCGTTTGACGTTGTTGTAGCAAGCCGTTTGACTTGTATGGTGCGCAAGAGTCAAGAGCAAAAGGACGTGTTCGTGACTTCTTCATGGATCTCTCTCTAATTCTGTATGGGCCCACAATGAGGTGTGGGCTCCAGTGGGCCCCTTGATTGTAAGGAATCTGATGTGGTCGACCAGTTAGGACAAAATATAATGTGATTTTTTCTAAAGCAAAGAGGAGACCTCAACTTCAGTGAGGACTCGGTCAAGCAAAACAACCCCTCACGGACCGGAGGACAAGCAAAAAATCATAAAAGTGAAAAATAAATAAACAATTTACACAATGGACGATTTAGCCGCTGTACGGAGATTGTAACTCAAGTGAGAATTTGCACAATGAATATTTTAGTCTGTAATTAAATTGTTACGAGCAATTACTTATACACCAAAATTATAAGTTCGAATCTCTTTCTTTCAATATCACTCACTTATATGAGCTGTGTACTTTAATAAATGGTTTGTTTATATTAAGTTATTTTTTTATATTGGTTGGAAAAAAAAAACTTTTCTTACAGAAATATCCATCGTTCACCGAGTATAAGCAAGAAGCACTACGTTAATGTCACGTAGTTGAACATAGAGGGATTTTAATTAAATGTGGGGCCCATAGGGCCCGGGCCCACTGACACATTTATTTCGGGGCACCATTTTTTGGCTTGAAACCTAACCCCTTGTCCTCCACCTGGAGAGTGCGGAATTCTCGGCGCCAATTATCTAAACAACCAACTCAGCGTTAGTGAAGTCAATTAATCAGTCGCGCTAATTAAATATTAATGAGCGGCTCAGAAGCTCGAAAGGCTCGGGATTTCAATGGCTCATCGACTTGGTCTGGTCTGTGACCCACCCAGGGTGACCCCACCGAAATTCACATAAAATAGGCAGTGCTGTAAACAATCAGAGCTCGTTCATTCATATTCAATATTCATACATACATGACATGTCACAGACGTAGAAGACATGTTCGATTTATTTGCTTTTTTGCAAGCTGGAAAAGCTAAAAGCCCTTTTGGCAGGCAAAGTAGTATTGTGTGTCCATTTGTCTGTCCCGCAAGAAAAATATATAAAAACAACAAAAATAAAACCTTCACCCACGGCAACAGCTCACCACTTGGCTTAGATTAGTCATTGCTTGCCCATGTTGAAGAATTGGATTAAAAACAGAAAATAAATAAATAAATAATATATATATGATGTGAAATGGGAAAAAATCTTGGCTTTAAGGAAAATGGGGTGTGCTGTGATTGGCAATGAAGTCAATTGCTTGTATTGATTGCTATTGAAAAGTTTTAGGCTCTGAATACCCACATGCCCATAACATGCCATATAGCTGTCTTTCTTTTTATGAATACATGGAGAAAAGGGGGAAATTAAAGATAAGAATTAGCTCCTGTCCATTCATATTTGCTCATCATGTGTTCATACATATCCCTAGAGTGACACAAAATACCATTGGGGATGATTGACTCATCTGCTCAAACTACAACTGTCCATAGAACCTGAAATTGGTATCTATGTAGAATTTCCAGTTAAACAAAACATGTACCTCATGGCTAGTATCAGTCCATGAACGCGTGTGCGACTGACCTCAACATAAGTCTTATCTCAAGACAAACTGTTTTACCTGTAAAAGGTAAAACGGTTGAGTGAGAAAAGGGAAATACAAAGAAGGGAGGGAGGAGATAGGAGGATTAAACAAGGAAGAAAGCCATTCGAAGACAAAATAGGATACATATGGATTTTGGAAAGAGACCTATAAACCACAATTTGGTTCACTAACGTGAAGGCCACTTTGGTGCATTTGCATCACAGTTTCAGTCAAGCCAATACAAGGCACACGGTTTCTATGCGTACGCAAGTTGTTTCATTTATAGATAAAGACATCACATAGGCTCATGGCATAGGTGGATCTTGATGGCTGAGCAATTCTGAGACCTCACTGGACAAATATGTTGTTTTTATGCAATGTACATAGCCAAATTAGCTAGAATAGATGTGACCCACTCTGCACCCGAATTCTCACTTATCCCAATCTGATCACAGCAGGACAGGCCATGTGCTTGGTAGAAATATTAAGAGAGTTTGAGACAGTATCTTAAGTATAGAATTTTGGGTTTCCATAAGTTGACTAGGTCAAGAGACAGAAACAAACCATATCATAAATTGTTATTTTTATGTTGGAGAAAAACAAGAAAGAAACAGTAAGTAAATTCAACCACTACAAGAATGATCTGAAATAAATTACCTAAGCTTCTGATCCTTGTGCCTGTTAGAGTGGTAGGTCTTTCCAGGCATCAATACTCCCTCAACAAAAACCTGTGAGAAATCATAACATCACTGACACTAGAGATTTGCAGCTTTTTTGGTTTTTGTCTTTTAATTTCAGAGGCCCAGAAGAACCCAACTCAAAAATACAATTTTTAATGCCATGGCCTGAGAAAGTGAGAATACAAAAGAAAGCAGAGTGGGATGAGAGCTGTCTTGAACTAAGTTTTGAGGGAGACACGTCGATTGAGAGAGATAGGTGAAGAGGGAAAGAGGTGCTGGGTTTTGGCTTACAGGGGATCGATGAGCCTGCAGAGCAATCTGAGGCAGATTGAGTGCTTCCATTTTCTTCCTGTTTTCCTCCACCAAACACTGCTGAAAATAGCTCTCGTATGATAACTTAGAGTTAGCCGCCACCATTTTTCCCGAGAACCAAACGGAAGATCTCTGTCTCTTCTTCTATTTTTCTTTGGATGGAAGAAAGAAGGGAAATGGAGGCAAAATAAAAAATAAAAAACCCTCTTTGGTAGTCGACCGTTAAGTTCCTTTCCACTGCATTGAGTAATGGAGGCATCACAGTTGGAAGCGGATTAGTCAGCAGCAGACATTCTTTTTTCCTTTTTGTTAATTATTCATTTTCATGTATTACCTTTTTTTTTCTTTCAATACAAACGATAGTCAAAACTATAGGGAATGAGAATTTCTATATATTATCTTTATCCTCAAACTGATTACGTGCAATTAGTTTTTGCTTTAACTGCTGTAAAACTGATGCTAGAGCACTCATCAATTAATTATCATCAAATCTCAAAGGGTTCAAATTCTAACTTTCAAAATTTACGTCTGTAGTGGCCTATTAACTTGTAAAACTGGTGAAATGTGTTAATGCCGCCGGAATTTGTGACAGGTTATTTGAATTTTGAAAAAGCAAAGCTGTGATTGGCATCAAGTCAATTGCTCATTTGCTTGTCCTCGTTGCCAGGTTCTGAAGCACATGAATCTTCTAAAATAGACAACATATATTCGTATTTGATCATGGCTTCAAATTTTTTGAGGTAAACAACGAAGAAAGCCATTGCAAGACAAAATAGGTTGCTTCTGGAATTTTGAAAGAGACCTAAAACCATAAGCTTGTTCACTTACGTGAAAAGCAACTTCGTGCCAATGCATCCCAGCATGTCAATCAAGCCATTACAACATGCATTGTTACATTATAAACAGAGACGGATGCATGATCTTGTGCCCTCATTTGTGTTCCGTTGTATACGAAGGTTATTTCGGTTAGAGATGTAGTAGCTGCCCTTTACTTATGGGTTCATATAAAGACATCACATATGGTCCCAGGAAGCTCGCATTAATAAATTACAGTTTTGTATCCTCTCTTTTTTTTTTTTTTAATTTACTTTTTTAAAGTATTTTTTCACAGTAGAACACACCATGTCCTTGATATGTTGATAGAGTTTTAGACAATATATAGCGTATAGAGTTTGGGAAACCATAAGCCAAAGAGTGAAAGTACTATGACTTTGTGGTGAAAAGGAAAAGTCCTGCATATAGTGAATTGGGTTGTTGTGATTGGCAATTAAATCAATTACTTGCACTGATTGCCATTTGCAACGATAAAGTTTTAGGCTTTGAACCCACATGCTCATAACATGCAATATAGTTGTCCTAGCTGTCCTCTCCACTCATATTTGCTCATCATGGGGTCATATATCTCTTCAGGGACACCAGTGGAAATTAGCATCAATGTAGTGTTTGCTATTAGACAAAACATGTACCTTTCTAGGAACAAATAGAGCTCACTGCAAAACATATGCAAGTCTTATCCTAATCCCCAAACTTCTTTTTACCTGCAAAAAATAAAGGGTTGTAAGAGAATGGGAAATGAGAGAGATGAGAGAATCAAGATCAACAAAATCTCTACAAGGAAGAAAACCCATTTGAAGACAAAATAGGCCGCTTAGGGATTTTTGAAAGAGACCTATCAACCAAAAATTCGTTCACTTGTCACTTGTGAAGACAACTTTGTGTACTCGCATCACAGTATGTCAGTCAAGCCAATAGAAGCTACATGTTTTCTACATAAATACAGACAGATGCATGCCCTATGCCCTCATTTGTGGTCCTTTGCCTACGCAAGTTGTTTTATTTATAGATGTAGTAACTAACTGCCACTCTACATGTGATCATGGCAGACGTATATCTTGAAGGCCGAGTAATTCTGATACTAAATCTGGTCTCAGGTGGCAATATTGTTCCATTTTACTTCAGCAGAACAAGCTATGTGCTTTATAGAATACTTAAAGAGTTTGAGACAATATCTTAAGTATAGAATTTCTGTATCCATAAGTAATTCTATGACTAGGTCAAGGCACAAAACCCAGATCATAAATTGTTATTTTCATGTTGGAGAAAAATAAGAGAGAAACAATAAATAAATTCAACCTCTACAAGAATGATCAGAAACCAATTACCTAAGCTGATCCAGCTGAGCTGCCTTCGGATCTTTTTACTCTTACAATGTACACCTAAACAGACAACATAATCAATGAAATTATATAAAATAAAAAATAAAATAAAAGTCATGCATCCCTGAGCCCCCAAATCAAAATGTGATAATAATCAATCACCTTAAATGCAGTAGGCCGGATCAATTGAAAAACCAATGCATCCCCTTCCACCAAATCATGAGCAAATGCAAATTCTTTCCATCCAGCAGAGAGTCCAAATCTACCAATGTCATAACTTCATCACCCTTTGAGAGGTTCTCCATGCAGAACTGTCTTTTAAGACACTGTTGTCAAAATCAGATAGATAAATTACTCCTTACAATTACACTCTACTGGTTCACCAACTTGACTTGCTTAATGTTTTACCAGAAAGAATCCACCACTGATATAAGATGGGATTATCGTTTTCACAATGGTCGGGTTATCGGATCCCAAACCCGACACTAATTCCTGGGCTTCATGCAATGCGGCAGCTCTGGCTTCATCTGAAGCAGAAGCGTTTGTTCGGTTCCACAAACCCTTCTGCCAACTAGAGCGGTAAGACCTTCTGGGCATTCTTACTCGTTCATCAAAACCTGTGAAAAACCAAAGATTGCAACTTTCTTTTTTCCTTTTTTCTTCATTCGGAAGACATAAAGATTGAAACTTTGAACAATTAGTAGAGGGAAAAATGAAATCGGCCCACCTCTTTGTAAACCAGGGAAGAATGATTCGAGACGCGAGTGGATCTCCGGACCTGAACAAGATGCTTCTCGAACGTACGAGGCCTCGCGAGCCCCACCTGAGAAAGTGATCGTACAAGAGAGAGCAGAGTGAGAGATGTTTTGAGAGAGAGAGAGAGAGAGGTGATGAGGGAAGGAGGGGTTGGCGTACAGGGGCTGGATGAGCCAGCTGGGCAAGCTGAGGCAGATTGAGTGCTGCCATTTTCTTCCTATTTTCCTCCAAGCTCTGCTGCCGAGACTCCTCGTATAACAACTTGGGCTTGGCCATCACCATTTTCCCAAGAACCAAGCAGAGAATTGTGGAGGGAGAAAAATAAATTTAAGCAAGTAAAATTTTTCGATTTTCCGATGATAATAAATATTTTATTTCATAAACATGATGAAAGATTTGGGCTGGTCTGCACAATTTGGCCCAACATTCCACTTTGTGACTTTGAACATGGTCTATTGGTCCAGTAACTGGTAAAAGTGGTGAAATGCATACAGAATTTGACTGCCTCGTTTCATGGTCTGCATATATAATCAACACTGAAGCTGAAGCCTAGCTTACGGTATGAGAAATTACAAGCTTTTCTTCAGATATATATGATCATTTGTGAATCCATAAGCCGAGGGTCAAGAGAGTACATAAGAAATATGCATTTACAATTCGAAGAAAATGTAATTTGTGGTCAATGCGTAAGCTCTACAAGAATGATCACAAAACAATCGCCAACATTGACCCAACTTCACAATAGTTAAAGCTTGTTGCCATCTTCAGGCCTTCCCACCCTTAAAATGTACACCTGAAAAGACAATACAAGTACATAAGATTAAAAGTAAAACCGGAGGAGGAAGGTCTTAATAAATGTAGGAAATGGTATGTATCTTCATAATTTACCTTGAATGCTGTACGGCGAATCAACTGAAAAACCAATGCATCCCCATCAACCAAATCATGAGCAACTGCAAATCCCTTCCATCCACCACTGAGTCCTGTCTTCCGGGCCAAGTATATTGTTGGGTACTCGTCACCATCTTCATCTATCAATGTCATAACTTCATCACCCTTTGGGAGGTGCTCCTTGCAGAACTGGACTTGAAGACCCTGTTGCCAAAATTAGATAGAGTCATTACTAGTTGCCATCTACTGTTGAATCAAATTGACTATTCCTACATAGTTACACAATATGAAGCAGCACACTGTAACCAAAAACATGAAGCAGTACGTTGCCCTATAACATACCTATAGAATATCCATTAACAATATGAAGCAGTACATTGCCATAGAAAAACTTAGTTTACAATTTGGAACCGGATAGAACATCCATTAAGGAGTAAATTGGTCCTTCAATTGGTTATGGAGCAGTACATTGCACAAATAAAGTAAACTACAGTGTTCAAAACATGTGGGATTTTAGCAAAACAGACAATGCCACACCAAAAGAACACAGAAAAGTAACATGATAAAGTGAAAAAGGTGAGATTGTGAGCAAATAAAGCGACTTGATTACCAGCCAGAATCCACCAGAAACATGAGATGGGAGCATTGTTTTTACAAAGATCGGGTGATCGGATCCCAAACCAGACTCTAAATTCTCAGCTCTCTCCATGGCTTCAGCTCTGGCTTCATCCGAAGCATATACCCGGTTCGACAAATCCCTGTGCCTACTAGAGTAGGACTTTCTAGGTATCATCACTCGATCAACAACAACCTGTCACAAATTGTAAGATCACAAAAGATTGAAACTTTCATATGTTTTTTAAAAAACAAAAACTTTGAACAAGTAGTGGAGGGAAAATGAAAGAACCCACTTCTTTGTAAACAGGGGTAGGCAGGTTTGCGACGCGAGAGGACCTCCTCACCACAACCATCTGCTTCTCGACGGTACGAGGCTTCGTCCGCTTCATCTGAGAATGAAAGATAAAGCAGAGTGAGATGTTTTTGCATAATGGAGATAGGTGCTGAGAGAAGGAGGGGTTTAGGGTTTAGGCTTACTTACAGGGGAGGGTTTGGGAGAAGATGTGGTTTTAGAGCCTGAGCAAGCTGAGACAGATTCAGTGCTTCCATTCTCTTCTTGTTTTCCTCCAATCTCTGCCTACGAGACTCCTCGTAGGACAGCTTGGACTTGGCCATCACCATTTTCCCCATAACCAAGCAGAAATATTTCTGTCTCTCTCTGTCTCTGATTTTTGTTTCAGTTTTGAGTGGAAGAAGGAAGGAAAATGGTGGCAAAGTCTACATTTAAAATAACCCCTTGCGAGTCGACCGTTAAGTTCCCACTGGTTTGAGAAATAGACGAATCGCATTTTGAAGTTTATTATTATTATTATCCTTAAATTATGCTTGTGACTTGTGATCCAATGTACGGACGTAGTTTTATCCTTTTACTGCTGTAGCAGTCAATCGGTTGGCGTCAAATCGTATCAGACGATTCAAATTCAAACTTTCAAATTTACCCTCTCTAGTCCGGGTCTAGTAACTTGGTTCCACAAAAAAACGTAGTATTCCGGTAACTTGTAAAACTGCTGGAAGAACGATTGTAAAGAATTGGGGTGGCTGTGATTGCCATTTTCAATGGAAAGACCTCAGGTTCTGAAGCACATATAGCTGTCTTGGTTCTTTTTTCCTTTTTCACATAAAATTGTTTTTGTTTATTTTTCACAAAACATGTACAAAGAACCAGAACTGGCATACATATATATATATATATATATATAGATGGTGGTTTTGCAATTATTTCAATCAAGCCTTTCTTTTGATATGATTGTTTAACCTATCTCAATCTCACAGCAGAAGGAACCATGTGATTGGTATGTCAATAGAGTTTTAGACAATATCTAGCGTATGGAATTTGGAATCCATAAGCCAAAGGGTAAATCTATGACTAGGTCAAGGAAGTACATAAGAAATGTACATTTACAATTCTTAGTGCCATTCGTGGTCTAAATGACGACGAAGCGATAGAAATCAGGTCACAAATTGCTATTTCTTTGGTCAATGCATAAGCTGCAAAAGAAAGAGAGAACCAATACGTAAATTCTACCTCTCTCCAAGAATGATCACAAAACAATCCCCAACATTGAGCCAAAAGTTCAATAGTAATCTTGTTGCCCTCTTAAGTTCTTTCCACCCTTATAATGTACACCTGAAATGATGATACAAGCACATAAAGTCAAAAATAGAAACTGAAAGCTGAAAACAAAGTAATGGGATGGTCTGATAAACGCAGCACATGATTCGTCTGGCACTTATCTAGTTAGAATAATTTGTATCTGTTGAAGGCAATATACTTATTTCCACCATTGGCTCAAACACCATTTCTCATGTATCCCTGAGTCCCCAAATCAAAATTTAGCAATCAATCACCTTGAATGTTTTAGGCCGGATTAGTTGAAAAACCAATGCATCCCCATCCACCAATTCATGCGCAATTGCAAACCCTCTCCACCCACCACTGAGTCCTCGTTTATTGGCCAAGTATACAGTCTGGTACTCGTCGCCATCTTCATCTACCAATATCACAGATTCATCGCGCTTTGGGAGGTTCTTGTTGCAGAAATGGATTGGAAGACCCTGTTGCCAAAATTAGACACAACATTTACAAGTACCCCTCTACTGGTGAATCAAATTGACTCTTCAAGCACAATATGAAGCAGGCAGCATATCCATAGATAACGGGTGATCAGCATAATGGGATCCCTCTAACCAGACCTGGCTAATCAAGTAGGTGATAACCATTCACCTAGAAAGACATAGTTTACAATTTCGAATATGACAGAACATCCATTACTGAGTAAATTGGTCCTTAAATCAGTTACAGAGCAGGGCAGGTACGAGATTATGGCCATTATAGAAGCCAAACAGGATGAATATGCTGTTCAAAATCATGTGCCCTTTTGACAAACAATATCATGCTCATACCAATACATAAGAAGCATACAATGGAAAGGTGACATTTTGAGCATCTAAAGAAAAGCGACTTGTTTACCAGCCAGAATCCACCAGTGACATGTGATTGGAGCATGGGTTTCACAAAGGTCGGGTGATCGGATCCCAAACCCGACTCTAATTCCTCGGCTCTCTCTGTCGCCTCAGCTCTTGCTTCATCTGAAGCATATATCCGGTTCGAAAAATCCCTATGCTTCGAATTAGAATGCCTTCTGGGCATCCTCAATGGATCCACAGCAATCTGTCACAATTCATAACATCACTAAAGATTGTAACTTTGTTACTCAAAACCCAAAAAGAAAGAAACTTTGAACAATTACTAGATGGAAAATGAAAGAACCCACTTCTTTGTAAACAGGGGTAGGCAGGTTTGCGACGCGAGAGGACCTCCTCACCACAACCATCTGCTTCTCGACTGTCTGAGGCTTTGCTCGCTTCATCTGAGAATGGAAGATAAAGCAGAGTGAGATGTTTTTGCATAACAGAGATAGATGCTGAGAGAAGGAGGGGTTTAAGGTTTAGGCTCACTTACAGGGGAGGGTTTAGGAAAGGATGGGGCTTTTAGAGCCTGAGCAAGCTGGGGCAGATTCAGTGCCTCCATTCTCTTCTTGTTTTCTTCCATCCTCTGCCGTCGAGACTCCTCGTATGATAACTTGGCGGCCACCATTTTTCCCTAGAACCAAACAGAAAATTTCTCCTATCTCTCTTGCTCTCTGTTTTTTTTTTGTTTTTTTTTTTTGTTTTTGGTGGAGGAAGGAAAGTGAAATGGTGGCAAAGTCCTTATTTAAAACACCCTCCTTCCTATCGGTCAGCAGCAGCAATTTGGGGTTTCATTGTAATGTTCTTCTCAATTTTCGGAAATTGAAAAGATTCATTGTTTAAATATCTCTTTTTATTTTCATGTACAGTTCCTATCATTTAAAATAAAGTTACGCTTATTAATTGCGAATTTGTGATACATCAATCAAAGGGCCTGCTTGCTTGTGTTCCTTTCATTGCTGTACTGTACGACTCAATCAATTAAGCTTCAAATCCGATCCAACGGGTCAAATTCAAATTTTCAAAATTTACCACTGTTGCAATTGTTTTGAGCTGCCCAATGATTTTGTAACTTCTACAACTGGTGAAACTGTTTTTGAGAATAGGTGAATCGCTTATGTAACTAAGCAATTTTCGACCGTCAATGCATGTAAAACTCACGACATATTAAGGGTCAAAATTCATCCACGTGCACATAAACTACCAATGGTGGCATCATTTCACCACGACGAATACATGGAATGCATGCTTATTGAAAGAGAAGTTAACACACCAAAAACACCCAACTTGATATCAATAAACTGATGATCTTTCTTTAGCGCCACATCCCATCAAATTGAAAATGTTTACTAGTTAACTGGAGTCACATAAAGCAAACAACAAACCACACCCTCGTCAAAGTTTATGTGATCAATATTTGATCAAGCCCGAGTTCTTGAGCCAAGGCAACACCTCCCCCAATCCTTCTTTCAATCCTCTGGGACTATAATCCAGCTCCTGCTTGGCCTTGTCACATGAATATGCCCATTGATGCCTCAAAACATAAACAGTCTGCAAACCAGATGAACCAACCACAACAAAATCAAAACCCTAAAATTCGAGCACAACACAAACATTATCATAAACAACAAGATCAAACACCACATTACATACCGGAGGACTAATCAGAGGGAGCTTCCCTGTAATTCGAGAGAAAAGAACAGACGCCCATCCGTACACCTCAATCAACCACAATGGGATCCCAAATTTAGGCCTCTGCGTCTGAGTGATCACAGCTGCTACATCGAAAACGTGCTTAAACGATGCGTTTTCACCTGTTAGCAGATACCTCTCACCTGTTCGACCTTTTTCCATAGCTCTGATATGGCCCTCCACAACATCATCGACATGGCTAAACGAATACCTATCGTTACCGGGGCCTATATATCCAGGCAATCGGCCGTTGAACCGCTCGACGATCATCCGAGCGACGACGTTTCCAGCGGTGAGCTTTCCGGGCCCGTAAATTACTCCGGGATAAAGCAGCACCAACGGCAGCTCCTCTTGCTGCGCGGCCTGTAGCGCGATTTTATCGGCGGCAGCTTTCGATTTCTCGTACTCCGTACAGAAGAACTTCTCGTGATGGACCTGAGCCTCGTCGGCGACGTGGCCATCGGTCGGTCCGAGCGCGAAAAACGACGACGTGTAGATGACCTTCTGTACGGTTTTCGTCTCTCGAACCGCTCGCAGCACGTTCTTCAAACCCCCGACGTTGACCTAACGGGATCGGAGATTGAAAAGGAACGAACTTTACGAATCAAATACACAAAAACGTGAAAACTTGAATTTTGATTAGATTTTGGGAGAAGCCGGAGCTTACGGAGAAGAACTTGGAGGGGTCGGGAAGCCAGGGCTCAACCACGGCGGCTGCGTGGAAAACGACGTCGCAGCCGGAGAAGGCGGAGAGGAGGGAGTTGTAGTCGGTGACGTCGCCGTAGACGAGTTCGAGGCCACCGTTACCGGTTGGTGACGGTGGAGGCAGGGAGGAGAGGTCGCTGGTTGGGCGGACCAAGGCGCGAACGGAATAGCCTTGTTTCAGCAGCTCGTGGCACAATCTGCCTCCTAAGTAACCGGAGGCGCCGGTCAACAGTATCTTCATCCCTCCTTCAAGCAAAATTCACCGATTCAGAATTGTTTTGACTTTCGAAGGAGAGTTGATATTCAAGGAAGTTCATTTGCCTGAAGAAACAAAAACATATTTTCTTTTATTTTCTGTTATTTATTTATTTATTTTTATTTGTTTTGTGTTTTGAAATAGTATTCTAAAAATGAAAGCTCCCTATATTTTGACATGAAGAGGTAGATTGGAATTTAAATTACACAAAGTGAATAGGATTCAACAAAGGCCAGAAGATTATTATTATTATTACTACTATTAATTTATCTATTTTTTCTTTTTGTACATTTACAAGTTCCTCTAATTTTCATTACAATGATTCTCATCACCCACCTAAGGTTCTTCAGTGAAGCCACTGTACATTTTTACGTAGGAGAAAGAGATCATCATCCTCCTTATTACAAAAAGAAATAAGAAAATTTTCCCAATTATACCATTCTATAATCTTGACCGACGTATGCACTTGATTGGATTAAAAGGGGCATGCCTTCTTCTTGAAGCCAATGAACGGCGGTTCCCATTCAAAGAGCCCGACGATGATTTTATATCCCAATCCTCAACAGTTTTTGGAACACAGACGTCAAAAAGGATCTGACCAAGGACACCGTGGGCATTCATGGTTGGCGTTGGCGGGTTAGGCAGGTGAATCAAACCTTCCTTGCGCTCGTCTTGCATGGACCCAACATCTCTGCCTCCATCATACTCCATCGAGCTGGGCGTTAAGAAGTGATCACTGGATGCCAGAGTGACTCCTCGAAACCCATTTGAGCCACCAGCAGCTTTTCTGAGACTACTCATCGGTTCATTGTCAATAATCTCATCGTGTGCTGCCTGCATACCCAATGTTTCTCCTTCCAGTCGTCGAATTCTTTGAGAATAAACTCCAGCTGCTTTACCAAGGAGCTCAGTTACAGCAGCCTTGTAATCAATTGGATAATGCTTGTAATGGCCTGTGAGTCACAGCATTGAATCAAGTTGTAGGATTTAGTATATTTACTCTAAATAAGCATTTTACTAGTAAGAAAGCTCTAAATACAGTGAATAGCATTTGTTACTTGGTCTTTAAGTTTAGGTTTAGAAGCGGACCTACGTGAGGAGAGCCATTCCATTTTACTAGTTTAACATCAGCCCCAAGTTCTCGTAAGTGTTGAGAAAAATTATATATAACTTGAAATGGAGCGAGATCGTCGTTCTCTGAGCATAAGATTAGATACGGGGCCTGCATGCCCTGAATAAGAATGATACTGAATAAATGGAAGAGAAACAAATATGAATTTTTTTAAAATAGAATAGAATATAACCTGGAGTGTAACTAGTAACTTACAACAGTGGAGTAGAGAGTCTGCCAATACTCGGCACGGTGTGACTCAAACCTGTTGAGGAAGAGGGCATCAAGGCCAGAAGCAATGCCATTCGCAATCCAGGATGCGAATCTCGGTGGATGGGATATTTTCAGGACAGTTGGGTGAAGAACAAATTTAGTACCCAGATCACTAGTAAAGTCCACTGGACTGGAATCATAGATGTGGCCAGAAATACAGTCCCTAACCAGTCGACAATCATCCTTCACAGCCAAAAATGAAAATTAATAAGATTATGAAATGGAACACACTATATTGCCCTTAACATAAAAACATAAACAATTACCTAAAATCTATTGATGGACAAACAATGAGAATGACAACATATTCTTTTTGGTCCCCTTATTTGATGCATCAATGTCTTTTAAATTTATAATCCATAACAAAATTACATTATTTATTCTTTTGATTAGTTAAATTATCCTTAACGGAATGCAAAAGAAAAAATTTACACACCAGATTCAGTTTTGCTTCACAAGTTCCCTCAATTATCTGCACAAACGAAACATGCAGTCATCGCCTCAATCAATAGGATGCTACTTTACATGAACCAGAGAAATCCTTTCAACATAGAACATATGAAAAAATAGGAACATACAATACTAAAAGGAGTTTACCTGAATAACTTTGAACATACAGGCTTTTGGACCACCAGAAAAAGAGGCAAAGACCACAGGGCAAGGCTTAATCTTCAACTCCTGCATTTAAGATATAAAATAAAGCAATTAGCTTTACCCGGAAAATCATACCATGACAAAAATTCAGGATGTTTGTTTACAAATGCCAATTTTTTTATGGAAACAGATCATACAACTATGGCAGTCATTTTCACTTTCAGGAATTGTGAAACTTCTACTTAAATGAATATGGTTTTGGATCTCAGACAGGTTCCTCAATATCATATCCCAAACACAAGTTCTAAGGGTAGGTTAATCAATAAACAGAACCTTTAGTCCCTGTGAAGCTACAGTTGGAGAACTATAACAGAACTAACCTCAAGAAGTTCATTCAGAATATCAGTCGCTAAAGTTGTAGCCTTCTCAGGAAAGAACCTGCAGGAATTATGTAAATCAAACCTTAGTCCAACATCAAAAGGATGAGTACAAGATGCCCTTCTATTCTAGAGGCAGCAATTGTACATAATTGAATGATTGCAGCCATTATAACAGACAGATCCACGCATAATAACTCATGTTCTGCAAAAGTATATTGAGGAATTCAAGCCATCAAAGCTACAAATTAAGTTGAGCTTTGGAACATTTGAAGATTGAGGCGAATTTTTATACCACAGGGAGGAAGATATAAAACAACCATGTATCTCCAGGAAAAGGGGAAGAAAGTGTCCTCAGACACTCAGATATGCTTGTACAAAAGCTTAATTTTGTCAATTTACTTCACGGCAGTCCTTCATTTGTAACATGATTGCTATTGATAGCAAGAATGTTTCCATAGTGCCAAAAAGTATATTAAAAAAAAAAAAAAAAAAAAGTTGCAGACCGTGAAAAAAATACTATTTCTATGAATTGTCCATTCATCAACGACATATAAATTGCACTGTGTCAATGATTCTATTTTGGGAGCTTCACATTAAATTTAGAGGAGAAGGACTGCAATTCCGGATAGGCTCTCCACCTCAATCATAAAACTACAAAAGTCAGCAATGGCAACTGCAAGTTCCTGATTTCATCAAACAAGGAAAAGGGGGGCTCAAATGCATTTCCCACCCAAAATCAATCAAATAAGGAAAGAATAACTCAGCAACACTCAAAATGCTAAGCAACCAAGTTCCTCCAACGACCCAAAAAGCAAGAGCAACCCAATTATAGCAAACTAGTCAAACCCAGAAAGGTAAACAACAAACAACGCCCTTACTTAAAATATTAAAAAAAAAAAAAAAAAAAACCTTGTATTTTCCAATTGGGAAAAAAGCAAAGCAAAAACCTTGAAGAGAAAAACATCAAAACTGGCAAAAAATTGGAACTCACATATTGAGAAATTGGGCGTGGCAGACGAGTGTGTTCCAACCCATAGACGAGTAAAGCTCCACATAGCTCTTCAAGTGCCGCTCTTGGCTCGACATCCATGCAAACACCACCACTATCCCTTCAATTTCATCACTCCTCTTCTTTCTTCCCCAATAATACCTACCCCCAAATCCCCACATCTCCTCCTCCTGCACCCAAGAACCAAACTTTTTGCACAATTGCTTGAGATTGAGCTTCAAGAAGCTTACTTTCTTATCTGGGTTTCTTTGGAATTTGCAGAGAACTAATTGGGTTCAATTCAATCAAATGGATGAGAAGCGGGTCTGCTTCTCTGGTTTTCACACCAAGTAAAAATTCACAGTTTTTTTATACAGGGGAATGGGAGAGGCCAGCTTGGACCCTTTTGGACTTTCTCCTGCAATTAGAGAAAGAGAGAGAGAGAGAGAGAGAGAGAGAGAGAGAGAGAGAGAGAGAGCTTCATCTGATTTGTCTCGACACTCGGCCACACTTCGCCACAAAAAGCGGGCCAAATTCTGTATGAGCCATTGAACTTATGCCTGCAATTGAATTGCGCAATTACCCTTGTATCAAACGTGTCGATGCTTGATTGGATGGAGATTTAAAGGACTCGGGATAGAGGTATATACAACCAAATTGCCAAATTTGTGTTTTTTTCTTCTGAAACGAAAAGTCGATATCTTATTTCCCTTTTTTGTTCGATTTGTTTGGGGGAGATTAATCGGGTGGTTGAATGTTGTTGACTTCTTGTCGTTTTCTCGCACTGTTAGAAGTCCATCTAAATCCGGTTTGGTTGGTTTGCTATAGACGTAAACGCAAACAAATCGCCTTGTCTTTCCAGTTGAGTTACGCTTCCATGTATTTCGGTCTACGATAGGCAAGAGAAAAGCTAGCCCTAGCTCTCATTGTTACTCGGCAAATTTTGAAATATATCCAAACATTGGACGATATAAAGACATTTTAGACTTTGATTCTTAGAATTTCAACCACCCGGGAGTCTCGACCACGTTGGAGAGAATCTGAGAATTTCTTAAGGATGGTCGAGCCCTTGTTGAGAGGTTCGAGCACTGGTCAAGGGTTCGAGCATTGGTCAATGAGTCGTCGGCTTAAAAGCAAGACCAGAGGGAGAGGAAGAGGCTAAAAGTCAATAACGTGCTAATATCATACTCTATTTTAGATTGCTTATGTCTATCCTTTCACGTTTATTCCATAGCCTTTAATATGTTGAAAACGTACATGGTCATTTCTCATATTTACAACCTTAGGTGAAAATAACACGCACGTGATTTATCTTAGCAAGTTATCTAGCTTTCTAAGGAGGCAGTGAGAAATTTGGATCATTGCCACTACTATCAGGAGGACTTCAAATCTACATAATCTTTGAGGCCCGAATAATTTAACAAGTCACTGACTGAGCTCCGCTATGAGTTTTTCAAGTGCCTCATTTGTGAGAGGGATGTGCAAGCAATCCTGGCCATCAGAATTCCTTTTGGTCTTGACCAACTCATGATCTTTGAATTCTGTCAAATGGGAGTTAAGCGTAAGCTGGCTGCTCACTAGGAAGCGCTCTCGACAGCTTGCATACAGATTATCAACGGGCATACCTGAGAAATCGATACATGAATGATAATGTATGATCAATGGATTAGAAAGGTTAAAGCTTCGAAGAGTTCATGTAGGCTTTTATAGCTACTTACCTTCTTCATTAGAATGAGATAGTTGATATTCGGCAAGAACTTTGAACACACTCTGGGCATTGGATGTCAAACTCTGCAAAACTATTGTAGCACTTTTGGCACTTTGGGTGGTATTTCCATGTGCAAGAATCAGGGGAATGAGCATTCCTTCAACCTTGTATGGCGCAAAGGTAGGAACATGATGCCAGCACCAGTTGAACTGTGTGTGAACCATCTTCTTGTCCCACACTATTAAAGGCAAAGAAGGTGTGATTAAACTTGATGGCATATGCAATCCTTTGATGCAGCATTTGTTTCATGCAGACAGTTTGTTATCAATTATATAACAAATTATAGCAAGAATAGACTTACAAAGAGGTGCATTCACATGATCAATAGAGGCCACCATGCGAATATGGGAACAAGAAGCAACTTGTGCAAGAACTTGTTGGGTTTCAGAGTCCCTTAATCCAGGCCCATCAATGTTATGAATGACAACGCATACAAAACATTCGTTTGTCCTATCCTCATCCAAAAATGCAAGAAGATCATCCATGGATCTAGAACTAAATGGCTGTTGAACTTTGGAAGAGCTCCCAGGATTCTTTCTTTTGGATTTCAGTTGATCCCACAGAAGTTCAGCTAAGGCTGCCACAACCTATATTTCAAACATTAGATAGCATGTTAACAGAAATGATAATGTTGAATGTTGCCGTTCACAAATTAGCCTTGAGGGCATATGCCTGTCCTGGGTTTGGGTCTATTTCCATTTCTTCTCTTCCAGGTTTTGTCATATTTTCATACAAGGAAGATGGGCTTGGCCACCTCGGAACAACTTAAGTGCACTCAAGGTGATCAGCACATTGTTCACAACGTTCATTGTAGCTTGCGTATGACATGGTAGGGCAGGAATCAAAAATCATATTGCCAATAAGAATAAACCACACAATTGGCAAATCCAGAAAACTCGCATATTGCTTTGGAATGGGCACAAGCTCTTATGTGTAAGCATGATATTATGGGTAAATGAATTATGACTATTTTGTATCCCAAGTAATTAATACCTGTTTTATATTTATTCCCGGAAGATATCCATTGACAACAACCACAGAATACTCGGTCAATGATGTTGAAGCAAAATCTTCAAGCAAGGCCTTCTTCGATCCAAATCCATACATAAGAAGGCCAAGACCACATCTAAGAACAATAAAATGGGTGAATAAGAACATACAAAATAGATGTTCAACAACAATACAAATAGTATAAGCAAAGAGATAAGTGTAAGACAAAACCACCTGCCCACAAATTAATAACTAAGAAACAATAAATCAAAGGGAAATCTCAAAACTTTAAACTACAATTTATGTCGAAACTGATTCATAAATAACAGGCATCAAGTCCAGAAGTCAATCAAGTGCTAAAAGGAAACAATGCAATTCCTTCTGGTACAAAAATACTAGTCCCATTGCCCACCTAATAAATGCATCAGGGCACCAATTGCCATAGGCAATACTCAAGTACAAAAAACACTACAATTTGTAGCATAAGAAGCCAGAAAGATAATTGATTTTCTCTATTGGCACAAAAATTAACTTGAAAGCAACCTTCCTACATTAGATCCCAATCTACACAAATGATAATTTAAGAGAAGAGCATTTGAGACATTGCTGATTAATCACAAGGTAGGAGAATACCTTAGCTCAAAAGCCCATTCAGGGTACGAACTCTTATAACTGTTCATCAATTCCTTGACCTCCTTCTCATGTTTTGGTTCGATTTTAGATGCTGCTGCAATCAGTTCCTGCACATTAGAAGAAAACAAACAATAACCAATCAGCCAAAGTTTCAAGGTTTAACTAAAACAACAAAAGAAATGGGAGATTTTGAAGGAATTGAAGGCGACCCAGCATTACCTGTTCGTCAACGACGTCAATATCAGAGAGCTTAGAATGAGATCTCTTGCCGGAGCCACGGAGCTCCTTTGCCAGAAAGTAATTTCTGGAGAACCCAAACTCTTCGTTATCGCCATCGTTCATCTCCATGGCTTTGATTTCGATTTGATGGTAGCCCCCAAATCACCCCAAGTCTCAACTCAAGGGGGCGTGCCCTAATAAAAGCTGCTTCTCCAGTTCGGCATTTTCCCGCGATTTTTCCCTTTCGGTGCGAAAACTGGGCTTGGGCTGAGCATCTGCCCATTAAGCCTTATTAACTATTTTATTTGTGAGGCCCATTCATTGTATTGAGTTTGTTTCAATTTTAATTATTTTTTCTGAAAGTTTACTTTTTTTTTTTTTTTTTCTTTTTCTAATACAATTGATAAAACTCATCTAATATATGGGAGGGGGCTTATAAAATAAAAAAATAAATCTATATGGAGGGATACTCAAACTTGGGTGCTAGCGGCAAACTGCCCTGACCAACTCGCCTAATTCACCCATATTTGCTTTTACTCTTTTTTTTTTCCCTTCTCTAAATGGGATTGCAACTGCTATTTGATCCTATGTCATTAAACAATTTATTTGCCCTTCGATAAAATTGAAACACTGCATAGTTAAGTCAGTGGGCTTTATACTGTGATGGTTGACTTTCTTACAATTACCAAAAAATAGTTGACTTTCCTACATCACAATTTTTTTACCTTAAGTGGGTAAGCTTTATGCTTTATTGGATTGTGATATAGTTGGAAAATCGAATTCTTCATAAAACAAAACCATTTGTGGAAAATAAATAACTAGATTTTGTGTTATAGTTATACAATATAAGATAATATTCTATTAATGGTAAATTTGTCATGATTTAAAACCATCCAACTCAACATATAGAAAACAAGATTTTAGATGCTACTATTAATCAAAGAACGGCGACAAACATATGTATCATATCCTCATCCTATTTAAATAAAATAATAATTTGCATGTGGCACATCACATCTTTCATTCTTGCACACAAAATAAATACATAAATGTATAAATCACGTGATAGGTATATCTCATATAGAGTCCAAAACTATGATGCAATCCTTTAATCACGAAATAAGTAATTCAATACGCGTTTAATTATAAAGTTACATCAAGCAATGAATAATGGTTTGCCTATTTTATGTAGGATATTCAATGTTGAAGATTTTAACCCAAGGCTCTTCAATTTGCGGGATCCAAATTAGTCAACTAAGTTAGAAAATAATCCACAATGAATTTCAAATATTGGATTAGGTTAGGGATTTAAGTGGACTAAGAATTGCGCTCGATATCGATCACATCTCCATAAAAAAGAAAGAGCGAGCTACTTAAACTTCACTTTGTATTATCTCTAACTCATGAAATGGACTAGAATCTTATTGCTACCGTGGTCACAATTAGATTTGATCAAGCCCATCAGAAATTTCTGTGTACTTTTTTCAATTAAAATGTTGCTTACAAAGTAGCTTTGTATGATGATAAAGGTTTTTTTTTTGGGTCACTTTAATGATAAAGTTTGTACACACAAATTATTGAATGGGATGAAATGGAGGGTAAATGTTTGTACCAAAAAAAAAAAGGAGGTAAATAGTAAAATGTTACCTTTTTTAAAAGGAAAACACAGGACCTACACCCAAAGCGCACGTTAGCAGAAGGCAGAGGAGGCAAGGCAAATAGGTTGATTAGGCTTCCACCACTACCGAGCGAACAGCAACAATCACGGAATCATCTGAGAAAACACCATAATCAATACCTATCTTCCTAATAATTCCCCTGGGCACCTCATTGTTCATTAATTTTAATCATTATTTTAATAGCTTTCCATCCCCAGTAATTTTTTTTTATTTGTTTATAATCACTGCATAACGACGGCTTAGCATTAATTCCACAAAATCGCAGCAAATTAGGCACGACAAGAAAAACCCAGAAGCCCAAAAACACTCATTTCACTGCTCCGTACGAATAGCCTGAGCAAAAGAAGACCTGGGTTGTGTCCTCAACAGGAGCCACGTTTCGAAAGTTTAAGGCTTTTGGGTTTTGATCTGTCTCTGATGGTGATCGATCTGTGACGAGGTAAGTGGATATGGTGGGATGAAGGAGAAGACACGAAGGAATGGCTCGGGTAGGAGAATGGGGATTTAAAGGTAGAGCGAAATGGGGCTGTTCGTACAAGAAGACCACTCTCATCGTTTGCTCCATTAACATTGTTGTTGCTCTATATGTTCTTCGTTCTCTCTACGCTTCTCTGTACATCTACTCCGATAGAGATTCACGTCCCAGTACGTTTCTCTCTCTCTCTAGCTTGTGATTTTATAAGCTTTGTTCAAATCTTGTTGCTTTGAATGGCCCACTTGCTGTTTGAGGTCTTTTTGGGAGAACCCAGTTGCAAATTATGAGGTTTCTCAATGTTGAATGCTTGTTTAATTAAGGAAATGTTCTGTTAATATATTGGTTCAGCTCTTGAGTACACTCCAGATCAGATTAGGAAAATGGAGGAATCAGTTCGGATTCGAAAAGCAGCTGAACCGGTTGAGCTCATTAGATTGGTAAGATGCATTTTGAGTGTTTGGGTGGTAGATCTGTTGGATTGAATCGGCAGAGCGGTTTGCTGTAACTTTTTTAATTTAACGGAGGACTCTTTGTTATGCTCAAAAGGTAAAGGCACTAAAGAAGGAGCTTTCCAGAGAGGTAGTGGTTGAATTGCCACAGCCTTTGAAACTGAAGATAACCAATGAGATAGTTGAGAGGTTGAAAACCTTGAGGCCCAAAGCAAATGTTACTGAGCAGAGAGGTTAGTGCGCCTTTTTTTAGCTCATCTCTTTTTGTTATCTGAATTTCAAGGCAATCTTTATTTTGCACTAGAATAGTTAATCGTCATGCAATTGCGCGTAAATGGTTTAAACCATAGATCATCTTACAGTGACTGACAACTCTGTCCTTGAAATTGATAAGATTATGAATTTATGTTTTCTTCTCTGTCGAGTTTTCGTCTATGAAATCTTAAACTAAAATTCTCGAAATCGATTCAGCTTTCTTAGCAAAATTATCCCATTTCTGTATTCTTTTCAGAAATAGAACTAGAATTTTAGGATTGAAGGAAGAAAAAGAATTAAAATGAGGTTGAGGTAGATTTCGTATGAAAGGGATGTAGAAGGAAAATCCCGCTGTTTGTTTTGTCTCAAGGAACAAATGGCTTTCTGGTATTCTGGTAGCGTGTACATTTTCTCTATATATTATGACAGATCATTGGAAGAAAAGGATTTTAGTGCAAAAGGCTTATTTTAGGCACACCCTGTATTTCTCTAGGCACTACAAATAATTATAACAGATTACAGCAGAAACTTCAAGGTTAATGTGGCTTTTTCAGTGCCATGTTTCTCTTTTGGGGTGGGCAGTGCGTGGTGGCCTGGATAATTCTTGTTTCAGTTAACTTAGAAAATACAATATTGATATAATTTTATTTTTCAGCAAGATTGGCCATAATTTAGATATGTGCACATTTGTGTTTAGTACTTAGATATGCTCCAGAGTGTAAAGTGCTTACACTTTGTTCTAGTATTCAGTGCTTCTTTCACTTGTACCTAACAAGTTTATAACATTTTCTGTTTAACAATGAAATGCTGGTAAATCTTTAATTCAACTCATTCTGGAACTTAATTGCATGTAAACCCACCCATATTCTCTTTGTAAACTGCTGTTCCCACTAATTAGCTTGACCTTTTTCTAATCTATAAACTTTAATTTAAACTCACATGTCCATACTAAGTTCTTTAGAAGCACTTATCAGCTGTTAATAATTAAACTGACCAAAGAGTCATATAATTCGTTATGTTATTGGTTTGTTGCTGGTGGTTATCAACTTCTCTTATTGATGCTGTTTGCTTAAATAAACAGAATTTGTCGAAAGATGGTGCAAAGAAAAACTGAAGGAAGCTAAGCAGTTGGCTCTTGAGACAGACGCTTCAAATTCAACAATTCTTCATGAGGAAGCAGGTGTGGTCATTATCTGTGAACTGTGTATGTTTCTTTTTTGGTCAAAATAATCTTATTTGTCTATGATGCAGTAGTCTATTGACGGTAATAATTATTGTTTTGACCGAACTCTGGTGTTTTGTATTCTGATTTTTTCTCTCCATAGAAATGCTAGTAAAAGCTTTGGAGTCTGATTGGACAGTGCTGTTGGGAGACATGGGCCTTTGGATACCTGCTGAAATTGTTAACACAGAACATCACGATAAACCTGAGGGTGAAGAGGAGGAGGAGTTAGGTAATTCATTAGTTTATGCTCCTTGCCCTTCTCTCTATCGTAAATAAACCTCCAATTCACATTTTATTTTCCTTTACAAGAATACAAAAGTCATGATACTTATCTGCTAGTGTTGAGAGATTAACTCTATTGTCTGGTAGAGACTTATTCCATGTGTTGATGTATGTATTCCTTTTTCTCTCTAGAAGATCAAATTTTGCCGGGAAGGCCACTTCCACCCGAATGCCATGCGGAAGTTCACACAGATTATGATGGTGTTGCTGTAAGATGGGGGCTTAACCACCACAAAGATAGTGCAGCTGACTGTTGTCAGGCATGCTTGGATCAAGCTAAACGTGCTAAGCCTAACGAAAAGAGATGTAATATATGGGTATACTGCCCGTCTGAAAGCGGTTGCCATTCTCCAGATATCTATGAGCATAAACTTGGAGAGTGCTGGCTGAAATACGTAAGAATGAAACAACCTCTTCACTACAATGACACATTTTGTTTATTTTTCTTTTAATCTGGTTTAAGTTTCGTCCAGATTAGTCTTGATTTTGTGGATCCAATCCAGTCTAATATTTGTTGTTTTCATTTCTCAAAATGCAGGCAGAAGCGCCCAAACTCAATTTTAAGGGCAAGTATCCTGAATCATACAGAAACAACCATCCATCTGCACCACTTGTTGTTCCTTGGGCCTCTGGCATTGTTGGTGCATGATAGGATTTATCCAGAAAAAAGAAAAAAGAAAAAGGACAAACCCTTGTCATTGTAATGTGATCTGCAAAGGCTAACCATGTTCTGGAAATATCACAAAACACACGCATATATAGCTTCACTGGAATCTCTAATCATGGTCTCCCTGGGTTTATATATTTTTGTTCCTATCAAATTGTTTTGTGAAAAATAGAAGAAATAGGGAGAAATTCTTTGTAAGAGAGAGTGGGGTGGAGTCACTGAAGGTTAAGGTATGCCCCATGCTTGTTGTTTGTTCACAAGTCATTTTTTTGTAATACGGATTGTCATCGTACGGGTGCCGACGGTTCAAGGTGAAGAAGTCTTGGTCGGAGGCAAAGTGAGCTTTGTTGTTAGACATTGAAACTTTCCCTGGAATGATTGATTAATTAATGGGGAATATGAATTTCCGTCTCTGAACATTGTGCAACACTCTCTGTCTTTTCTTAAGGGGACAAATACACTTGAACAAATTTATTTTCCAGAGAACAAAAATACTTTCAACCAACTCTTATTAAGTGTTACCACAGTACAAAATTGAGGGGTTGCCAATCTGCTACTAATATCTGACTAAATACAAAATTGAAAGGAAAAGAACTGACTAAATACAAAATGAAAACGAAATAAACAAGAACACCAGTACTAGCTTCAGCTTCCCCATTGATAGTTTGGAACTTGACCCCCCATTCACATCTAAGTGCAAGCTTGAAAAAGGCGGCTGTGAGTGGAAACTTGGATTAGGTGGCTCTGAGTGGAAACTTGGATTAGGTGGGATGCTCTGCTCGTTCCTGAAGAAATTTTCTGGATCAACAGCAGTCTTCACCTTCACCAACCTATCAAAATTGTCATTGAAGTACTTCAAGCCATACACCTTCCCTTGTTCATAGCTTCTGTTACCAAATTTATTGACACCAATGTCAAGGTCCCTGTAATTCAAGAAAGCACTCCTTGGGTTCTTGGACACAAATGGGGTCAAGAACCTGAAAAGCCTCCTGGTGTCTGTGGTATAATTATTCTCTGCTTCAGCCCCTGCTTCTCCCCAGCTCACTGAGTACTGAACTTTGAACAAGTTACCGGCACGGTGTGGAAAAGGCGTGGCAGAGGCCGGAATCCGACTCATCATCCCACCATATGGATTGAAAACCAAACCTATTTTGCCTATTTCAATCATCTTCTTCCACAGTAACTCCAACCTACTTTTGGAAATTGGGGTTTGAACATAATCAGACTTTCTTTTCAGGAAATTTGCATGATCAGGATTTCTATCAAGCAACACATCAGGGGAGGTCCCATTATCATAGTTATCCCACCAAAGCACAGACTCAATCCAGCTCATCTCCTTACAGTCCTCCTTCTTCAAACCCAACTCAGGAAACTGCTTCCCCAGCAATGACACAAGTTGGTCAGCATTACCTAGAAACTCTGCGATGATTGTGGCTTTAACTGTGTTGCTCCCTGGCTGCAATAGCATCCTCATAAACAGACCGTCATCTGTGGTTGGTGCCACCTCTTGCCACTTTGAAACAAAGTCGGTTGCATTCTCTTCCAACGTTCTCGCAGCCTGGAAAACTGTAACAGTTTCTGGGACAGAAACCAGCTTCAGTTTGTATGCAACAATGATACCAAAGCTTCCTCCACCCCCTCCTTTAATAGCCCAAAACAGGTCTTCTCCCATTGCTTTTCTATCAAGAAGTCTCCCCTTAGCATCAACAATCTGAGCATCAAGGACATTGTCAACAGCAAGGCCAAACTTCCTCAACATATTTCCATAGCCACCACCACTAATGTGCCCTCCAATACCAACTGTGGGACAAACACCAGCAGGAAAGCCATGAACTTTGCTCTTCTCCGAAATCCTATAGTACAATTCTCCAAGTGTGGCTCCAGCCTGAACCCAAACCGAGCTGTCCTCAATGTCTACAGTCACAGACCTGAGGTTAAACATGTCAAGGACAATAAAGGTCTTATCAGACCAGTAAGAAAGGCCCTCATAATCGTGCCCGCCGCTTCGGATTCTCAGCTGTATGCCAAGCTGTTTGGCACAAACAACAGAGGCTTGAACATGAGATGCAGCAGAGGGTGTGACAATGAGGACTGGTTTCGGAGTCGAAGTGGTGTTGAACCTTGAGTTTCTGATGTAGGCTCTTAGAACAGATGAGTATGAAGGGTTGTTTTGGGCATAGATAATGTTGGACAATTGGGTTGATGATGGGTTTGTGTTGGTGTTTAGGCATTGAAGAAAGTTGTCATAGACAGAAGCTGAGGCTGCCCAAGAAGCAGAAACATGAAAAACTAGGAGGACAACAAGTGGAAGCATCATCATCCTAGGCATTGCTTCTCCTAGTGTCTTTGACAATTTGTTGTATGTTGTAAGGTTTTGGTCCTATATATACATAGATAAGACCTGTTTGGAAAGGGAATTGTCAACTGTAGAAATTTAAAATCAATTCCTTGACACAATAGGAAATGTTGACAGAATGGGAAACTCAATTCCAGCAAAACAAACAAGGAAAGTTTTGTTTCCTTTTTTGTTTTTCCTATCAACAACATGTACTAAATTCTGAAGTTTTTGGGAAATCAGCAAACCCAGAAATATAACACGATCAATCCATCTTTTGTTTTTTGGGTAACAGGATCAATATGTCTAGTGTTGATAGGAAAACGCAGACCAGAACAAAGTGTTGATAGGAAAACCAACAAAGAGAAAAAGAAAAATCGCAACAAAAAAAAAAAAAAAAGGGAAAAATTTGGGGTCTTAATGAAAATTGTAGAAACTTTGGGGTCAAAACATAAATTTCAAAACTTGATTTAATCACACCAAGCCTTTCTTCTCGACAGAGGCTAGGTTTTCCACTGTAAAGTTTCGGCATTTGCTCCCCGAAGTTTTTAATTTAATTTAAATTCTTTATCTTTCTTCTCGACTGCATCTGCCTGCTGCACTTAATTTGCATCTGCTCCCTCGGATGATGCCTATTTTTTGTTAGATTGGATTTCGCTTGGCCCACCAGATGAACTTCGAGGTGAGCTTATTTCTGTGTTTCTCTTTGGTCTTTGTATTTTTAATTTTCCTTTTGGTTGAATTTGTGCATCGTTGGTTCATGAAAAAAAACAATTTGGTTCAATCTGGTTCTGAAGTTTGGCGCTTTGATTTCATACTTTTTTGTTTAGCGATTCTGGAATTTCGAATCTGTGCTATTATATCTGATTTAAAGCTTCGATCTTTGAAATTGAAATTTTAGTTAGTTTGCTGCATTGGTTTCCAAAACGAAGCTCAGATTTTAGAGTGTTCGAAAAATCGGCCTAGGCGCTAGGCGGGAGGACACCGCCGCGATTTCACCCTAATCGTTGGGGGTAGGCGCCAGGGAGTTAGGCGGCGCCTGGGCGGGCGTTTTGCCGTTGAGGCTCCGACGAGGCGCGGTTGAAGCGCGCAGGAGGTGGCGACGAAGGAGGCGCTGCTTGTATTGAAATGGGCCTTTTTTGAAACATACGTTTTTTTTGCAGTTTTTTTTTTTTAATATCAAGGTTACAGAAAATACAAAAGTACAAGTCAGATTATATCCAGTTTCGAAAATGTTAAAGTTTTCTTTTATATATCCTTTTATTTTGCATGATTTTTTATTTATAAATTTATAAATTTATAATTTATAATACAAAATAATTATTAAAAAAGAAATGCGCACCTGGGCCCCGTTTCTTCTCTAGAAGCTAGGCCGCTGCTGTCCGCCTACCACCTAGCGATTTTTCGAACATTTTTAGCTCAGAACTTTGTTTCACAGATGAATTCAAGCTCTTGTTGTCACGGAGTTTACAGAAATTAAATATGAAAGAAAAAGAAAAAAGGCCTCAGCTCTGAACTTTGGTCCACATTCATGCACTGCATTGGCCGGCACCATTGTTTTTCCCGGTTTAAAATCGAGAAGGATGGAGAGGGGCTAATGTTTATTGAGTTGAAAAAATATTTCTATGGGTCAACGATGTTTGTATTCGATTGTATTTTCTTGCTCAATGTCAATTTCCTTGTTATCCTTTGGAACTGTCTTTAATGCCTGATCTTATGTCTTTTGGTTTGTTTATATATTTTGGATAGGCAAAGATCTCAAACCTTAATTTTGTATGTGGGTGTGGCAATTTGAACACAAGCATCGGATGAGTGAGATGAACTTGATGGTTTATTAGGTTTTCTCATAATGTTTTTTTTGATTTCATATGCAGTGAAGCTAAGCTGATAACAAGTAGCTACAACCATGGTTCTTGACACCTACTCCATTCAGGAAACTCACTATGACATACTATCTGTGAAACAAGATGCCAGCTATGAAGATATCCGAGCAAGCTACCGATCTGCCATCCTTAATAGTCATCCTGATAAATCACAAAATACATCTGGGTCAGGAGATAGGTTCTTGAAGGTGCAAAAGGCTTGGGAAATCCTTGGTGATTCGAGGGCTCGTGCACTTTATGACATTGCCCTTCGAGCTTCCAGACATGATGCTATAGTTGCAGAAGACATCAGCTTAGAAGATGTGATGGCTGAGGATGCAGGAGAGGTCATTCAACTCTATTACCAGTGTCGATGCGGTGATTATTTCTTTGTTGATTCTTTGGAGTTGGAGAAGATGGGGTATGCTTTGTTAAGAGATGGAAGCAAGATATCCTTCGAGGCACAAAATGCTTTGCCTGCTTCACTTGTCCTTCCTTGTGGCTCTTGTTCCTTGAAAGTTCGGATATTGATCAATTCAGATCATTTTGTTTCAATCGATGATCACCATTGAATGGAAGTAGAGTTTTTGGTGTCACAGTTTGTAGCTTGAGAAGTCAACTTGATATGGAGTGAAATTAGATGTAAATTTTAGAGATATGCCTTAGAATATTATCAATCTAAAATCATATAATGGACAATTGATTTTGAGATTTGAAAGTTTTTCTTGCCTGCAAAGCAAGTGAGATCAGAAACAAAGATGAACGAAAGGGTAGTTGTACTTGTATGGGCCTTTGTACATGTTTGATTTGGATCAAGAACTGGCCCATCTGAGAGGTCCATATATGTCCATCATTTTGGTTTCTTTTCTTTCCAACCAAAGGAAAAATGAAAAAATGAAACTAACAAAACTAACAAGAAATATACAAAATTGGAAGATCAAAAATTGGGTCTACGGTTCTCAGAGCTCTGATCAGGTTTCAGGATCTGCCACCAATTGAAGAAAATTGAACGCCCACTTCTCTCATTCCAGGTACAATTTCTTCCTTCTTCTTCTTGGGTTCTCCACAAAAGAAAATTAGGGCTCTGTTCTTCTTGTGAAATGAAAGAAATTTAATTTCATCAAAGGTTGTATTTTTGGGCAATAACAAGTAAAATTCACAATTGGGTCGTTCTTATAATCGGAAACAGGTCCTGAGTCAAACTGTTGAGATGGGTTCTGCAGAAAAAATCTCCCAATGGAGGAGTGTCTTTGATGGTGTGAAACTGAAGACTATCAAAGCCATGCCGGAAGCACTCATGGCAGAGATCAACACAGCAATTTGCAATCTTGAATATGCACGTGCCACTGATCCGGTCGACTCTCCATCTTCTTCTTCAATCTCAAGGTTTGAGAGCTCTCCTCAACCTGAATACAGTGCTCGCATGGCGGACCAAGCCTACAAGGCAGGGTGTGCAGCCTTGGCAGCTGGCAAGCTTGATGAGGCTCTTCAATCTCTGAACGTTTCTCTCTCCAAATGCCCGCCTGATCAGACTTCTGCTGTGTCTAAGCTTCATTCTCTTATCTCTCTCACATCACAGCAGCTCCGAAAGTCCACAAGCTGAAGTTATTACGACAACACAGTTTTTGGTTCTTTGTGTTTATGGCACTTTGACTTGAACTTCTTATGACAACTTGCTTTTTGGTGAAGAAAAAGTTGAGGTTTCTGTTTCTATGTTTTCATCATGCAATGTGGATTTCGGCAACAAGAATTGGGAGCTATTGAATGGAACAATTAATTAGGAAACACGAGGACATGTTGACATTATTGTTTTGAAGCAGATTTCACGAGGATGGTTGGTAGGTGATAGGTTTAAGCTTTAAAGCTGAAGATAAGGTTAATTCCTAGTATGAGCCTATTGTGTACATAATTTCCTTCATTTTTGTTTTAACCTTGGTGTAGTTGTTTGATTACATCAAAGTTTCCCATGGGAAGGGAAAATGAAACCCAAAGGGGAGGAGGGTTACATTTTCTTCCCTATTTTCCTATCTGCCGGGTACCCATTTTCTATGCCTGGCTTACCAATTATGGGCAATTGATTTCCCCATTTGCAAGCTTCCTTCACCATGAACCAAACGCAGCCAAAGGGTTTTTAAAGAACTCCATGTCTTATTGTTTTACTTTTTTGGTTGGGCAACCGCACTTTTAAATTTAACTAGTTTGATTGCTTTCAATAAAAATGAAATTTGGGTGTGTTAACTTGTTTCTGTATCTTCCATTGAAATCGGGGGCAGGCTTTCTCACTTTTGGCAAATTTGACATGTAGCGCAGTTTGGTAAGATGTCCTAGTTCACCATGGCTTCAACTTTAAGTGTAAATTTGAAAACTACAGGAGAGGCACTTAATGTAGGAAAAACGAAAGAAACGGATGAAGGGTCTTCAATGGAACAAGTAAGCGTTGCAACCTCAAAGGGGGGGTTTGGATTTTGTTAAAACGTCTAATGCTTTCTCTTTAGCTTTTTCTTTACCCCAAAGGATATAAAGCAATATTCTCCATTTCTAATAAGCTGAGAGGCCACTATCACATATGCAGGTCAATTTGGACATCAAGTCGAGTAAGAATAACACACACCGACGCTAGCTTTGTAGATATCTTTTAGTCCCTGTGGTTTGCAAACCAACACTCAACAGAAACTTTTAACTCCAACATGAGCATCTTTTATCATGAAGAAGAGCCACCAAATCCTTCCAAAAGATGCAAATTTCTTGCTGCTTGTCTCACAGATGCGTTTTCCAATTGCCATATTGGCAGACGGCTTCCAACTTCTAGCCCAGAAGCAGAGGATCAGTACATAACAAGTGACTTTGATGAGGAACAGGAAGTATTCACTAAGCACCCGAATGAATATTTAGATATGATCTTTTCATTCCCTTATGAGAGTTTTGTAGGTTGCTTTTATAGTTTTTTGGTGTTTTTTCTCAGGTAATTGTATCAGCAATTCGAAGTGCTGCAATGGAAAAGCTGAGGCGCAAGCCTAGCAGTTTGACAGATAGTTTTTCATTTGTCTACTCTTCAAAGTCAGGAGATTTATTCATAAGCCAGAAAGGAGTACAAAACAAAAAGGATCATGGTGAAGAAGATGATGAGAAAGAAGAATTTTTATCTGTTAAAAGTTGCTTCTCTTGCTGCTCAACTGCTGCCACAAGTAGAGATGTGTTTCTTTCTGTCAAGACAAGTTTGTCCCGCTGTTCGAGCCTTAATGGGATTGATTTTAAAGATTTTCCGAGGCAGTCTATAATTCAGCAATTCCGTCATTGTGAGGGCTGGCCCTTTGGTCTTTGCCGGAAGGCTGTGTTGCTTCCACCTCTGCCCAAGTCGCCGTCTGAGTCGTGGTCATGGCGCAAAGGCACTAAATATGTGAAGATGGTTTAAAGGCAGAGCTCCCCAACCCCACCACCACCACCAAAGGTCCAAAGTTCTGTCCTGTTTAGATGATTGAATGCGTTGAATAAGAAAGCAACTAGAATAAAGTTTCTTTGTAATGCCATATCACCGTGAGAAGTAAAGCCTAATGGGAATTGAAACTCTCTCTCTCTCTCTCTCTCTCTCACTCACATGAATCATGATCACATCGTATATTTTATCATCTGCAATTTGGCTCTTGCAAACATTGAGCTTTCCACATGCCAAGTTGTAAAGGGAAAGACCACTTGCCTTGATTGCCATAGCAATTATGGTTTCTCAGATTGGAAGGTTGAATGTAACAATTATGTCTAACTTTATATCGTCAACTTTTATTTTTACATATGTTTTAAACTTTTAAGTTCTAGGACTGGCCATCTCCAAGAGCAACAAACAACTTAACATAAGGATTAGTCCCAACAAGCCCAAAAAAGAAGAAGAAAAAAACTGCCCCAGAGGGACAAACTGCAACCAAACCAGTAGCCTAAGAAGAACCCCAACACTCAAAGGACTAGTCCTAAACAGTAAGTCCTTTAGACTGAACCTGGGAGTTCATTTCCAAGCAATCTCTGATTTGAGTTATTAATCGTCCCTCATCGCCACTCCCAATCTCTAATTCCTCAGAAACCTTCTCAATCTCAAAGCATTCCTTCAATCTGTCATACACATGACTTATTTCTGGCCTTTCTGTTGGTGTTTTAGATACACAAGCCAAGGCAGTTTCTATAGCTTTCTGTGCAGAAGAATACTTGTATGTCCCTTGTACTCTCGAATCCACTATGCTTTCAATTTCCATTCTCTCAAATTTAGCCCTCACCCAATCAGATACATTAACAGGTACAGTTTCTAATTCTGTTATTATTGCTGGTCTGCCAGTTATAAGCTCTAGCAACACAATCCCAAAGCTGTATGAATCACTCTTTCTAGTGAGCTGTCCAGTTGTGCAATATCTGTTACAAAAAAAAATCTATGTTGTATTAATATTTTGTTTTTGGACTGACTCTTTGTTCTAACATTATATTTATATGTAACAAATATCACCACAATGGCTAGCAGGAATTGTTGAAAGTACTTACTCAGGATCCAGGTACCCATATGTTCCTCTGAGGTCTGTTAATGCATGAGTGGCAGAATCAGTTGCAAGAGCTTTAGAAATTCCGAAGTCCGCTATCTTGGCTTGCAACGTCTCAGTTAACAAGATGTTGGAAGGCTTCAAATCTCTGTGCAGTATCGGCGGTTTGCAACCATCATGCAGATATTCCAATCCTGCAAAATTTCAAGACAGCAACCATCGTCTAACGAAATATGTTTTTCACAAGAGTTTATATATGTTTATTAATGTGATGATGATGATTTGTGTTTACCTCGTGCTGCATCTACTCCAACCTGAAGTCTCTGCTTCCAAGTCAAGCCCTTGTAAGGTATATCTGCACATGAGTGTGATTAATCAAATGGAACATACATCCGAATCATATATTAGTGAAGTACACTATATAGTCAATCCCAATTGCATTGAAGCAAAGTGTATATATAAATACTAGAAAAATGATCAGATGTATGGCTATCCGTCTAGTCTTATTCTTTTTTGTAACATTGGAAAATGACCCAAATTCGTATCACCTCATCCTGTTTCTTCTTTTCTTTTTAAGATCCACTACTGGTTGAGTAAGGGATGTACCTGCAGCTGATATATGCTGTTGCAAATTTCCATTCATGATGTATTCGTAAATAAGCGCCATAGTGTCACCTTCGTCACAGTAGCCAATTAGAGAAACCAAGTTTCTATGATGAACTCTCATCAATAACTTAACCTGCAATCCAATGTGGCTACCATACTTTCAGCAAAAGATAGAAAGAACTCTGACTGAATACATATATAGATGTATGTAGTTCGGCAACATCTACCTCATTTTGAAATTCTTCTGAGCCTTGACTTGATGATAAATAAAGTATTTTCACAGCAACTTGAGTATCATTTTCCAGAGTGCCATGGTAGACTTCTCCAAATCCGCCTCGTCCAATTAGTGTAGAATTGCTGGTAATCTTGTCGATCTCTGATTTTGTAAATTTTCTACCCCGTGGCTCGATTGGCTCTGTTTGGACGAAATTGTTTATGAATTTAATTAAGAATATTTATATAGAACCGGAATCAATTTCCCAAAAGCAAAAAGAAAAACATTAACAAGTATCGGAAGTCTTACCATCTATTTCTTCACTTTTACATCTCCACCAGATAGCTGCTACAGTTAATAAGAGGATGATAGTTCCAACACTGGGTACTACCACGGGGATAACAACATTGTGCTTCTTCCTTGATTTGCAAGAAACATGTCCGAATTTGGGTAGATTTGGATTTTCACACAGACTGAAACAAAACACAGAGTGGTTGATGGCAACTGTAGTAAGATTTTGATAAATCATATTGACATGAAAAAATATAAAGTATCCCTATATAATATTTTCAAATAACCAGATGGAAGAATGGTGGCATCTTTGTAAAGTGGTGGCATATCTGTTATCCAATTAATTTATGCTCTAAGTAAAAGAAGAAAGCACACCTCAATGATAGGCCATCAGTTTTATTTCTATCAATGAGCCCTGCTGGAACTTGGCCTCTGAGCTTGTTTTGCCCCAAGTTTCTGCAAAAGTAAAGTCATGATGCTCTATCACCATGCTTAACTTGTAACGAATATATTAGGATTATATGACTAACCAAATAATAACTTACAGGACGGTTAAATTTGGCATGTGAGACAAAAAGTCTGGAATTGGTCCTGTCAAGTTGTTGTTTGATAAATCCCTGAAATGTCAAAGCAGGTCAACTCATCTAATTACTAATTATTCTAAATGAAATTCTGACCGTATTAGTAACTCATTTGAGACTCTGCATACTTACAAAGCTTGTATCATTGAGAGATTGGCTATAGAAGGAGATATCTGGCCTCTTAATCCACTGGAGGACAAGTCCCTGCGCAAGTGCATTGTAACTTCAAATGCCAAGACTCAAATGGGATTAAACTGAAACCCCGGTCTGAGAGTGACATTGATATACTTACAAAGATATGATTCTTGGGGGCCTGGATTCATGATAGCTACAATTTAGTCCTCCCCACTTGTAAGCTTGAGGGCTGCATGGATCTCCTTGCCAGTTCTTACTGATTTTGTAACTTAACTTGATGTTTTCAATTGCATCAACTAATTGATATTTTCATATGCAACAAATTAGTTAACATATATATATATCATCAAAATCAATCGATTATACAAGGCATTAAATTGACAGTTAGTGATGATATTTAGCTATAGCTACTTACTATCTCCTTGGTTTGTTTCCAATTGTAAGAACTTTTTAGCCTTGTAAGTCTCATAGGCATTGAGGATGGGTGGAAGGGTAGAGTTGTCAGTCTTGAGGATTGACATAGAAGAAAATATTGTACTGGGCCAGGTGGTGTGAAGTGTATATGTGGACAAGTAAGGTAGAACAAATGACGGCTCTTGAGGCCGTCCGTTCAAAACAATATATAAATTTCTGGGCTGCTGGTGGGATGGGAGCTTTTGAATTTCTGCAAAATGCAAGTAAACATGATATTCTGGATTGTTATCAACAGCATCCAAGTAAACATCCAAAGGATCGCTTGCATTTTTTGTGGCGACAGCAGTGCTCATGATAGCAGAAGGTATTTGGAAATCAGCATGAGAATAAGATTTGTTCACCAAGGCTGGGGTACTTAATTGCAACTCCTCATCATTAACGGATTCGGTATCCCACACACGATCATGAATATCGGTTGGATACCTTAAAAATTAGTATAGATTTCTCATTAGTTTTTGTAGCAAAATTTAGGACCAATATCGATAGTAATATATGTACTCAAGCAAACACAATTAGTCAGATAGAACAACATTTAGTCATCTAATTGTAAATACATGAATAGAGGAGCACAATACTTTCTATAAATAATGAAAACATTTCATTATATATAATAATCAAATGGTTAAAAGATTTCTGATTTAACTCAAATAGTAGACGTGACTCACCTGAAGTTGTATGTTGTATCATTAGCTAATAAACCAGTGTCTTTGCGGGAGACAAGTGCCAAGGACACATTTGTTTCTGCATAAGATGTACTAAGTAAAGGCCTTAGTTCTATTAACGATATAAATGGAACCCCTCTGTTTGTGTTCACCAGACAAATATGTATGTAGTCTTGCGGAGGGGTATGTATAAGCTCTCTGGTTGTTTCATAAACAACCATTGAGAAATTCATTATTTCCCACAAATTAGGTCCGATATGTAGTTCGAATTCGGGTGCTTCATTTTTTCCGTCGTAATTCCCATATTGAAAACCCACTCGGATCAAATATTTGGTGCCACTTGTAATGTTTATTTTGTAGCAATTCCTCACTCCTTGAGGGAAGCTCCTAAGGCACCCGTATTGCTGATAAAATTTCGACTCACCCAATAAGTACTCACTTTCACCGGTGTCTATGAAGGCCGAGTCTGAAATATAGTTAATGCCTGTTGTCCTTTCAGTGTAGCTATAATTATACGGTAGACCGCAATCTATGCTAATGAAGCCTGAGACATGTACGAGTAATTTTTTAGTGTGGCGGACACATAATTAAATAATGAACAGAGAGACGTCTAATTGGATATGCATGTGTTAGTCAAATTGTAGATGGGAGATATATTTTGAGGGATCCATATTTCATACCTGTTTGGTTCTGAGAATCGACTGAAACCGCAACAGCAAAACCAACAAGCACTGCAAAGAGGAATTGCTTGTATGCTGGGAACATCATTAAACTTGGGAGGGAAGCAAATGCAAATTTAATTTGTTCCCAGTGAATGACATTTTATACAAGATGATGACCATTGACCGTCCTAGCAGACTTGGCAAGCTTTTTTCACCAAGTTGCCTGCCTATTTTAAACCTTATTATCTTGAAAAAGCAAGACTCTGAAATGTATATACAAAGAGACATGATACTCAATAACCTTAGTAAAATGTTTTCAATGATAATTAAAGACTATTATTAAGAGACGGTGGTGGAAATTAATTTTAAAAACATGTAAGTCTACCTTAATTACATTAAAAGTTATATTCAGTGAAAGATCAGAGAAAAAACATAATACCAAAGAAATCAAAATATTAATTAATTTGGAGGAAATCACTGTCGTCCGTCCCTCTCACTTTGCAACCCAGTCAAACTCACAATCGTTGGCAACTTGATATTAAACTATATCTACATTCGACAATATTTTTTTAGGCATTGATCAGTTCTCTTTCCTTCTTGTACAAGTCATAATTAATAAACAAGAGAAGACTTACAAACTACACAAAGAAAGAGCAAAATGCGGAATTTTATTTTATGTTTGTATATATATACAAGAATTACATGGGGAGAGGAAGATCAAACACAGTTACACATGAACTCGGGGATAGAGGGAAAACACTTGAGTTACAAACCCATTGCGTAAAATATTCACCGTGCCAGCACCACTAAAGGTCCAAAGCTCTTTCCTATCTTTAGATGATTGAATGCGTTGAATAAGAATACAGCTAGAATCAAGTTTCTTTGTAATGCCATATTACTGTGAGAAGTAAAGCCTGATGGAAATTGAAACTCTTTCGTGTTCACATCGTATATTTATAATCTGCAATTTGGCCATCTTCTTCAAATTAAGTTTTGCCTTTGTTCCTCTAAGACAGTGTGATGTGTGAGTAGTGATTTGCTTCATAGGGCTTATCCTTGGCTCTTGCAAACATTGAGCTTCCACATGCCAAGTTGTAAAGGGCAAGACACTTGCCTTGATTGCCATAACAAATATGTTGGGGTAATTTCAAAGGTCAGGAGTTAAGGAAATAAAGAGTTAGAATATAAAGGGTTTAGCTATTATGTCTAGTTTATGAGTTGAAGTAAAAGTGAGTTTTAGTGGGTATAATGGTTATGATTATGTTTAATGTTGAGTTAATATTATGGCCTATAAATAGGTGTTGTATCGACTCTATGTCGTGTGTATCAAGTGTATCAAGAGTGTGTGTTGTAGTGGAGCATTTGAAGTATCAATCTAAGAGTATCAATCTTATTGAAGTTTGTTTCAAGTAAGTTTGTGTAGGAGCTCTGTGTAGCCTTCGGGCTTCACATCTCCAAAATTATATTATTTCTTTAATCTGTTACATTGTATTCCCCCTTCACATTTAGAGTGTATGAGCATAATGCTAAATCCACCAATAAAATATGGTTTCTCAGATTGAAAGGTTGAATGTAAATTACTCATTCTGGTCAACTTTTATTTTTACACATCTTTAAAGTTCTAGGACTGGCCCTGTCCAAGAGCAAAAAAACAACTGAACAGAAAGAAAAAAGAGAAACAAAACTAAAAGCAACGCAGAAACCCAAAGAACCCAGCAAACCAAATGAAAACACCCGCAGAGGGAACAAACTGAAACCAAACCTGAAGCCTGAGAAGAACACCAACATTCAAAGGACTAGTAATAATATACAGTTGATCTTTTAGACTGAACTTGGGAGTTCATTTGACTAAAGCTACTTAAAATTCTCAATTTCCAAGCATTCCTTCAATCTGTCATACACATAACTTATTTCTGGTCTTTCAGTTGGTGTTTTTGACACACAAGCCAGAGCAGTTTCTATAGCTGTCTGTGCAGAAGAATACTTGTATGTCCCTTGTACTCTTGAATCTACTATGCTTTCAATTTCCATTCTCTCAAACTTAGCCCTCACCCAATCGGAGACATTAACATGGACAGGTTCTACATCTGTTATTATTGCTGGTCTGCCAGTTATAAGCTCCAGCAAGACAATCCCAAAGCTGTATGCATCACTCTTTCTAGTGAGCTGTCCAGTTGTGCAATATCTGTTCAACAAAAAAAATTATCTTTGCAATTAATATTTTGTTTTTAGACTGACCACTTTGTTGTAACATCATATTTAGATTACAATGGCTATCATGAATTGTTGAAAGTACTTACTGAGGATCCAGGTACCCATATGTTCCTCTGAGGTCTGTTAATGCATGAGTAGCAGTTTCAGTTGCAAGAGCTTTAGAAATTCCAAAATCAGCTATCTTGGCTTGCAGTGTCTCATTTAACAGGATGTTGGAAGGCTTCAAATCTCTGTGTAGTATCGGCGGTTTGCAACCATCATGTAGATATTCCAATCCTGCAATGTCTCATTTAACACATGTTTTCCACAAAAAAAGTTTATGTCTGTGAACACGATGGTGATGATCTGAGTTTACCTCGTGCTGTATCTACTGCAATCTGAAGTCTCTGCTTCCAAGTCAAGCCTATATCTGCACCTGAGAGAGAGTTATCCGTGTTGTGTGTTTAATTGTAAAAAAATGAGGTAAATCAAATGGAACATACATTCCGAATCATAGATGGATCGTGAAGTTTTGATAAAATGATTAGTGAATATATAGTTAATCCCAATTGTATTGAAACAAAGTTTATAAGCGCTAGAAAAACTATCACACGTTTATAGCTGTCGGTAGTCTTATTATTTTTTGTAATGTTGGGAATGTCCCAAATTCATATCCCCCCCTCTTCACGTTTCTTTTTATCTCCTTATGATCCATACTATTGGTTGAGTAAGCGATATACCTGCAGCTGATATTTTCTGTTGCAAATTTCCATTCCCAACGTATTCGTAAACAAGTGCCATAGTGTCACCTTCGTCACAGTAACCAATGAAAGAAACCAAGTTTCTATGATGAACTCTCATCAATAGTTTAACCTGCAATCCCATGTGGCTACTACATTTTTAGAAAACTGAATAGAAAGGGCTATGACTGAATACATATAGATGTATGTAGTTGGACGGCATCTACCTCATTTTGAAATTCTTCTGACCCTTGTCTTGATGATAAATTGAGTATTTTCACGGCAACTTGAGTATCCTTTTCCAGAGTGCCATGGTAGACTTCTCCAAATCCACCTCTTCCAATTAGTGTAGAATTGCTGGTGATCTTGTCGATCTCTGATTTTGTAAATTTTCGACCCTGTATCTTGAATGGCTCTGTTTGGATGAAAATTGTTAATCTCCTCTACACTCATATCATCACTATGAATATAATTAAGAATATTTACATAGAACAAGAACAAAACTGCCATTTAACAAGTATTTGGAAGTCTTACCGTCTTTCTTTTCACTTTTACATCTCCACCAGATAGCTGCTGCAGTTAATAAGAGGAACATAGTTCCAATTATGGATACTACTACAGGAATAACGACATTTTGCTTCTTTCTTGATTTGCAAGAAATGTGTCCTAATTTGGATATATTTGGATTTTCACACAGACTGAAAAATAAAAATAAAAAGGTTGATGGCAACTATAGTAAAAATATGATCAATTATATTGACATCAACATAGTATATTCCTGTATAATATTTTCAATTTGGGAGCTACCTGATCATTGATATTTTCCTTTAAAGAAACAAACTTGAAAATACACATATAAAAGTGCTGCCATCTGTGTTAACCACTTAATTCAAGCTCGAACTGGGTTTAGGGTGAATGTTTAAGCTCTAACCAAAAGAAGAAAGCACACCTCAATGATAGCCCATCATATTTATTTCTGTCAATAAGCCCTGCTGGAACTGGGCCCGCGAGCTTGTTCTTTCCCAAGTTTCTGCAAAAGTAAAGTCATGATACTCTATCGCCATGCTTAACTTGTAACGAAAGGATTTGTAGTTTAGTTTTATTTGTATGCATAACTAACCAAATAATAACTTACAGGACATATAAATCTGGCATTTGGGACAAAAAGTCTGGAATTGGTCCTGTCAAGTCATTGTTTGATAAATCCCTGAAATATTCGAGCAGCTCAACTCATCGGTTATACAGTAATTATGCCAAATGGAATTCTGACCATTGATACTGTACGAACACACTTACAAAGCTTGTATCATTGTGAGATTGGCTATAAAAGGAGATATCTGGCCTCTTAAGTCACTGGAGGACAAATTCCTGCGCGAATGCATGTAATTTTTGTAACTTCAAATGCCAAGACTCAAATGGGATTATACTGAAACCCTCCATAAGTTGGTCTGAGAGTGACATAGATATACTTACAAAGATATGATTCTTGGGGGCCTGGATTCAGGATAGCTACAATTTAGTCCTTCCCACTTGTAAGCTTGGGGGCTGCATGGATCTCCTTGCCAGTTCTTACTGATTTTGTAATGTAGCTTGATGTTTTCGATTGCTTCGACTAATTGATATTTTCGTATGCAAACAAATTATTTAACATTTATATTTAATGGGTCATGCTAGGGATACCAACTTTTGATACTAACTTGTGTACCATCTCTCTAATAGAGGTGGAGCCTACTAATACAATGAGTTCCACGCTCTATTAGAGAGATGTATACAAGTTGGTATTTAAAGTTGGTCTCTCTAGTATTTTCCATAATGAAAATCAATCAATCAATCAATCATAAAAATGGAGAGTGAAAAGCTAGCTAGCTACTCACTATCTCCTTGGTTTGTCTCCAATTCTAGGAACCTTTTAGCCTCGTAAATCTCGTAGGCATTGAGGATGGGTGGAAGGGTAGAGTTGCCAGTCTTGAGGATTGAAAAAGAATGTTTTGTGGACCCACTAAAGGGCCGGGTGTTGAAACGTGTTACCGCTTTCAAGTAATCAGGGAGAACAAATAGGCTTGGAAACCATCCACCGCTCCAAATCATAGAGAGATTTCTATGCTGGGGAGGCCGAAGCTTTTCAATTTCTGCAAAGTGAAAGTAGATATAATATTCCGAATTGTTATCAGGAGAATCCCAGTAAAATTCCAAGGCATGACTTGCATTTTTTGGCGCCACAGCAGTGCTCATCACAGCATATGGTATTTCGAAGACATTTTGATAAGATTCATTCATGATGGCTGAGGTTCTTAATTGGAACTCTGTCTCATCAGAAACGTAATAGGGCTCCCAGATGCGATCATGAATATCGGTTGGATACCTACATTAATTTGGACAGATGTTTCGTCAGTTTTTCATTAAAAAATTAAGTCAAATATATTGAATCTACTAGTGATTAGTAGTAACATAATCATTAATGTAGAGATTCCAGCCAAAAAATGAAGAAAAAGATTGGACAACTCTCTTAAGCCTTAAGGAATGCGCTTATTTGATTGCTTTTAGACTGAAAGACAACAAAGATGTGGGTTAGGCCTAATTAGTCAGAGTAATAAGCTTGTTCTCCTTATACCCAAATTTGAATCCCCTCACTTAGATTAATTTTAGACTATATATAAGTGAACAAATGTCATGAATCATGATTTTTAAATTCACACACACCAATTTCCTTGTTTTGTTTCATAAACAAAGATAAACAGGTGGAAACTTGGAGTTTGGCGATACTAATTTCCAACTTCAAATTCCTTTTAAATAATTGTCATTTCTAAAATTGAAGACAATGAAAGTTTTAAGAGAAAAAGAATAATTCATGAACCACCTCAGCACACCATCACCTTGTCATGACTATATCACCACCACCATCACCAACAACATCACCTTGACATGGCCATCACCACCCCACCTCCACCACTATCGCCGCCCCCTCTAATAGCTACCAGCCTACCCCCACCTTTCCATGGACATCACAACCACCACATCTACTACAACCACCTTATCATGACCGTCAACACCACTGCCTCTACCACCATCACCTGGACCACAACCTCTTCTACTACCACCTTATCGTGGCCACCACTAGCCCCCGCTGCCATCACCGCCCCACCACCATCATCGCCACCTTAGCACTGGCAACCCCAACACCAGCATCAAACATGATATCATCACCGTCATTAACACATTTATCAACCACCGCCACTCATTTTTTAAGTGCAAATTCCCCCTTCTACAATATATAAATATATATACTTAATCAACATTAATTTGTGAGCCTTATCGTAGATGTAACTTACCTGCTGGATCCTGTATCATTAGTTGTAGACAAACCAGTGTCATACCGCGAGACAAGTGCCAAAAACCCCGGTCCTTGTTTATAAGATGTATTGAGTAAAGGCCTTAGTTCGATCGATGATATAAATGGAACCCCTTTGTTTGTGTTCACCAAACAAATATGTATGTAGTCTTGCAGAGTGACATGTATGAGCTCTCTGGTTGTCTGATTAAACTCCGTCGAGAAATTCAGTTTATCCCACAAATTAGCTCCGAGATGCAGTTCGAATCCGGGTGGTTTATTTTCGCCGTCATAATTCCCATACTGAAAACCAGCTCGGATCAAATACTTGGTGCCATATGTGACGTTTATTTTGTAGCAGTTCCTCACTCCTTGAGGAAAGCTCCTTACGTACCAGTATGGCTGATAATAGTTCAAATCATGATTGGCCGATAAGTACTTGCTTTCACCGGTGTCTATGAAGGTCGAGTCTGAAATGTAATTAATGCCTGTTGTCGTTTCAGTGTAGCCGGAATTATTCGGGAGACCGCAATCTATGCTAATGAAGCCTGAGGCGCATAGGAGAAATTTTTCAGTGTGACCAACGCGTAATAAAATAATTAAATAGAGAGAAGCCTAATTGGCTTTATGTGTTGGTGATTCATATTTCATACCTGATTGGTTCTGGGAATGGACTAAGGCCGCAAGAGCAAAACCAACAAGCACTGCAAAGAGGAATTGCTTGTGGGCATGCGACATCATTAATTATACTTGGGAAGCAAACAAATAAGATGCAAATTTGTTTTCCAAAGAATGTCATTTTATAAAGGATGAAAAGTTTTAGCAGACGTGGCAGCAGCAGCTTCTGATACACTCTTCTATTTCTAATACTAATTAATCACAAAACAAGCGATATTAGGAGAGGAGATTCGAACACATAGCCTCGGATGCATGGCTAACATGCTAGCTAGTCTACCTTAAAATACAAAAGTTAAATGACAATTTCTGTACATTTTCAATTGATATATACAATTGACTTTGATCATATGTTCTATTGGTTCTAGCATTGAAGGAGACTCTTTAAACTAATTAATCATTTTAAGTATTTTCTGTGAAGCATCGAATCACATACATATAGTTATAGTCGGCATATTGCATCAGATCAGATCAACATCAGACTATCAAACTCAAAATATATGGCTGATGACTGAGGTGGGTCAATGGTGCTAAAATGAATTTTTTTACATACTATTGATTTATTCTTTTAAACAATAAAATAAGAAAATGATTAATTTATTTATTTTTTGGCTTGGAATAATTTGTAATTTATTAATAATGGGTTTTTCATACAAAGCCATTCCACTCAGGTCATCTTCCGTCTAAATTTTTTTAATTGTCCGGTTCATGGAAACCACATATAAATTCACTCTCTTTCAAACTTGACAACCAAGTCAACTCACGCATCACAATCCTTGGACTTGATCAAACTACCATATCTACAATTCTTTTGTTATTGGACTTGATCAAACCTCCACACTCATTCCCACAAAAAGTTCAACGAAAGAGTTTCCTGACATGGTATAAAATGATTGCAATATTACATTTCTCTCTTTCTTCTTATTGATACAATGACGTAGCCACGTATAAAAAAGGTGCTATTAAATGAATTCTAAAATTAATTGAGTAAGTCCTATTACTAATTATTTATTGAATTACTAATTTATCTTAATATAAAATGACCAAAAAAATATATACTGAATCGTGAAATAAATGTAATTTTTATAAGTACACCATACTCACCATATTCAATACTAATCAAATGTAAGCTCCTCCTCATATTTATGGAGTCAAACTTTTTCAAATTTTATTTGTTTATTGCACCAAAGTCTTTCAATTTGGCTCGAAGAAGTGTCGATTTTGAAACTAAACAGGAATGACCCAAAACTGGAAACATATTCAAATCGACCGAAATTTCTTCCATTTGATACAAATTTACAATGTTTTCCTCACAGACATCTTGATCACTATTTTTTTTTTTGGGTGCAGAACCAGATGCATTTACAATGTGGTTTTATCACATCACAATAGGAAGAATTTCCAAGCAAACGTGTTAAAGATGGAAATTAAAAGGCAGAAATTGGCAAAACAAGTATTGATTGGAAAGAGATGACCATTTAATTAACTAATTCCATAACCCAAAGAGGAAACTATTTTCCATTGCAACCAAAAGCATAACTGCAATAGCCAAGATCTCTGTGCACAGCTTTGTACTACTTCCATGTTTAAAGTGCTGCAAACCATCCATCTAAACTTCACCATCTTTCTTTTGTACAGCTCCCCAAGATTGCCCAACTACCTAAACTTTTCCAGGTATATACACATGCCACCAAGTAGTCAGTCAACGTTTCATCAGAATCAGCTCAGCAATCAGTACCTCACCATTACCAGCCACCCATTCATTTTATTTACACCAGCAAGACCTACTCTAATAATTACAAATTCACAGTTAAATCGATCGCTTGGACTGAGAAACTGAAGGCTATGAAAGGTGGAATGAGTTTTGTGTTGTGTGATAAGAGTGTACCATGGATATTTTTGGTAGTTAAATAGAGTGTACTTAGTTAATTTTACATTTTGATTTAAATATTATGGTGCACTTAGATCATATGTTGTACTCAGTTAATTTTAGGGTACGTTTAACAACATCCTACAAAAAGGATAAAGAAATGGTAAATATGCGTCAATTTTCATCTCGTATTAGTATTCCGTTATATCGATAGCAAATAGCCTGACATAATCTTAGTAAATTTAGGTTTTAGCCACACAAAAACTTTCACTTTTGGAAAAAGCCAAAACTTTTACGAAAAAGATAGAAAAACCTTTCAACTTTCAAATCAAAGACATGTAAATGTAAATGATTTTTTAGGAAATCCAAAAATAAATAAGGGCATTTTTGTCCATTTTGGCTTCTTTTAAAAATATTTCTCTCTCCTTTAGCATTTTCCAAAATGTCCCCATAATCTTCATATGATATAAATAAGAGGATGATGTTGACACATTAATAGTCTTTTTGAACACTATCGCCTTTGTGTAAAAAAAATAGTCTTTTTGAAAACATTACACTTGTCAACAGGGTCTAAGAGCATCTCCTAACAGACTCTTCTATCCTCTTATTCCTAACTACTTTGGCTAAAAAGAAGGAAAATTCTCCTTCAGCAGAATCCTTACTTGGCTCTCTGGAGAACCAACTTTTGGCTCACTCATATCAAGGAGGAGAGAGAATTTGGCTAGGAGGAGATAGAAAAAGGAAGAGAGAGACAGAGACATTTGGGAGGTTGGTGGGGTTGGGTTTCTACTTTTTTATTTAATATATTGGATTTGCAAGAGAAAGAAGAAAGAGAGAGAGAAAATAATAATACAAAATTTCAGGTTAGCCAAAATAGAGAACATTACTAGAGAAAACACCTTTTAAGTGGTTTGCTATAATAGCTTTCTAGCTATTTTAGTTAGAAGTTGGCTAAAATTTGAAGACTCTCTTGGAGATGCTCTAATCTCATGGAAAAGGACCTAAACTTACATATCAAGTCTCAGGTGCTCAACCCCATGACATTTTAGTTGTGTGTATGTGACTCTTGAGTAACCCCCTCATATGTAATTTAGACTATGCTTGTACTTTAAAAAAAATACATTACACCTTGTTTTCGAGATATGGAGTGGCTAAATACGACTTGGGCTTAGAAAGAAATGGACCCTCATTGAGTCCGGCTTCAACATTAGACAACATTTTCAAGTGTCTCGAATTTCAAACTTTAAAAGAGATGCAATAACATTGGTTGCAACTCTGTTGTAGGAATCATTTGACATAATTTGTTATATGAATCAGTAAAACCCCTTTACATAAAGGAATGCCTGTGGCTGGAAATCAATCATTTAATTACAACATTTGATTGATGACTGCTAGATTTCCCCCCAGTAATATAATCAAGATGATATTAACATTTGATCAAAACATGATTGTAGCATACTGTGGACAAGGGCTCCATGTATTGTCAACTCAACAGAAGCAAATGAAACATATCAAACTGAAATTACAGAAAGGAACAGAACTTACAACATTATATGTTATCACAAAAGCAAGAAGATGCTACATTATTCCATTAATTGATCAAGAAATACACCTCTTATTAACTAGCAGCAGAACCTACACATCGAGGTTTTCCAGGAGAAGGCTGATTGGCCTATTTTCAAATATCCAACAAACATGATTCTAAAACCAGAAAGTTTCCAATTACATCAACATTCTCTGAAATTCTGAGGCTAAGCTCTTTGCTCAACATATGACCCGGAAAGTCCAGAAGTTCCGAGAACAGTGATCTGCAATCAGGATACAAGACCACATGAGCAAGTAAGCAAATAGATTTGCATTCATTCACAGACCAAATGTCAATGTGCATTAGGACACTGCAGGATAATAACAAACCATGTGCCACGAATGCATAAATGAAAAGCTAGAGAGGCTAAAGCATCCTATATACTGACAGCCCCTTTCCAGTTCCCATTACATACAAAAAATAAAAACATGTGGCGAGAGAGATAGAAAACAAGGGCTGAATATAGTCACTAGACTTCAAATAAATAGCCTCACACAGGTCAAATTTGATCTTGTTTTCTCCTAACTCCTAAGTGGGCCAAATGATGAGGATAATATTGCTTGAATTGAATGCTGCTTATACAGATAAGAAAAGTACCAAATGTGAACTGCACTGATGACTTGTTATGGCTTTTCTCATGGGGTAATATCATGAATTAGAAAAATTATCATTATCCATGAAGAATCGCATCTAGCTATAATGTTAAAGTAAGCATGTCCAAGGTTAATATTAATACCTTTCCCCACTCAGAGCCTATGCCACTGCATCTCATCTTCAAGTATATCAGCTTGGTTCCCAACTCTGTCTCCACCTTCTTCCGCAAATAAGTCTCCTCAGGCCCAAATGCATCCAAATAGGCAGTATAGCGGTTGAAAATTGTCTTTAGTGCATTCACGTACTCATCTGACAAGGGCTTAACATTCTACAGACAATTGTAAAACATGATATCAAAAGAATTGCAGAGACAAATGAGATTGAAACTGCAAAGTCCCTACCTAAGCAACCAAATTATAATACCTCCCCACTCAAACCAATGCTGTCATCGAGTTCCATCTTCAATGTTGTAATCATCCCACCGAACTCCTCAACAGCTTCGGCTGCACGGAAAACATTAGTGACAGACTCCTTGCCAGTCTGGTCATCAGTATTCTTAGAAACTGCAGCCTTTGCATCATGGACAACACTATCAGGTAGCTTATCCCAACTTGCAGCCATCAAATCTTTGAAAACATTGAGCAGCTCAGGGTCTTTAATGGGAGGCATGTGACTCAAATCATCACTATAAAATCGCCTACTTCCCAAACCGGTTGAAAGAGGGGACCTGCAATCATCTGCGGATTTGCAACATGCCAACATGGGATTTAAACAATAAAAAAACAAATTGTGCCAAGCACCCACTTCAATATGACACAAAACCCAAATATTTTTAAATCAAACAGATTCAAATATGCATTTATAGTGCTGATAATGAGATTCAAATAATAACCCATTTCAATTTTACATCATAACTATCTGAATTTCAAAAGTACGCTTCTGCTTGTCTGAAGAAAAAGAAACATATGTATTTGGAAAAATAAATTGAGGTCGAATGGATAAGAGGGAGTACCAGAAAAGAGGTCCTTGGCCATGGGGGATGAGAAACTGAAGAGGGTTCGAGCAGCGCCAGCGTTGTGGTGGTGAGGCTGGGATTGACATAGCAGCTGCTGGTTGAGGGCTGCTACTCGATAAGATCTGGAGGAGAGTGAGCGATACAGCGATCTCAGAGCTACCATTTTCTCCATTATTAAGGACTTTTACCACAAAAACAGTGGGCAGGGAAGAACTGGAGAGGAGAGACGGGTCGTAGAATGGGAAGTTGATTCAGTGAAATGCTAAAGGTGACACCTTTGACAACGCCGGTTAGCGTCGCAGGTGGAAATCACTTTTGGGCTTCTGGGTTAGATTGGGTTGGGCCTATGAAGATTGGGTTTCATTTCAACGTTAATACAAGAAGCCGTAAATGATGGGCCAGCATCCTCAAAACAAGGCTTTGATGGGTGATCATTGGCAGACAACCCGAATCGCCTTTGGCCCGTTCGGACAAAACTATTCCAATCTTTTTTATTAACGACGAAGAGAGAATCGAACTTGGAGGATGTGACAAAAACGAAAATAAGAATAGGATTTTACTTTTTAATTCTGGTTATGTGTTTTTATAATAATGTGGTTCTTGCATTTGAATTATTTTGATTTACAACTTCACATGTGTTTACTAATAGAAAAGGATGTGAATATCAATTACAATTGGTAATCCAATGCTCATTCCTTCTCTCCCTTCTTCCCCGTACACGACTTCTCCCATTTCAAACATGTCAACATGTTGATCATTATTTTTTCAATTTTATACTTGTAATGATGAAGGAAATTCTTCAAAGCTAAGTCTATATGAGCGTGTACTATCCTTTAGCGAAGCTTCTAGCTTTTCTAGCTGCTTCTTTTGGTTTAAGGATTTATAAAAGCTTTCTTAATCCACACCACACCATACTTTATATAATCTACATGAAAAGTCAAAATTCAAACTGTGAAAAGTCAAAATTGTTGGGACAATGATAGGCATGTATGTATGCAGTTTCAACAATTTTTTATTTATTGTGAAGAAATAAATCCGAGAGTAAAGCTCAGAGGAAACAAATGAATCTCTACCGTATCAATTAATATAAATTTAAAAAGTTGGTGTTTTGAATATTATTATTATTTTTTCCCTCCTCCAACCACGAGGGTTGGCACGTTTTCACGTTCCTGAAATACACACGTCTAACTTTGTCAATCAAGAATGTTGTTGTTGGGTGCTATATATATATATATACATAACAGACTTTACTTAACTTTCAACTGATTTTTAATCATCTTATTATAATTTTCATCGGATCATTACAGATTTTTGGTACCGCAAAGAATGTATACATCCACACACACCAGCAACTTGATAGCGAATGCTGCTGGAGTTTCCTGCTAAACTTTGAATAAAAGAATGGCTTAGCAGCGTTACCTAGCATGCAAGAGACTTCTTTCTTTTGAATTAAGAATAGTGAAATGAAAAAACAAAATCAAAAGAAATAAAGTTCGTTACGAGTATTTTCCCTTACATCGAAGTTATGTGTTCAGTTATCTTGTTCATATAATATGATTCGTATAGAAAATGTTGCTTGGCTCATTCTCCTCCTTTCAAAACAAATGATTTGTATATGATTTGATTAGGAGGTGCTGCAGGAAGATTTTTATTTTATTTCATTTCATTACTTTATTATGCTACAACAATTTTCTTTAACAAAAAAGTCTTGCAGGAATTCAAAAAACTGTACCAACCAATCACCATAACTTTTGGTATTAAAATATAGTTGCTAGATTTTGACTTCATAGCCTTACAAAACTTAATTTTGGTGCATTCCACACTTATGTCATCTCCCTAAATAAATTGCATGCCAATTCTCCAAATCTCTTGCCCCTCTAATTCAAGTCATACGTGACCTTTTCTTCTTCTGCTTCTGCTTCTTCTTCCATACAAATGGCTTCAACCACATCACCAGAAGTCTCACTTGAAGTCTTGCCCTACCTGCGAGTGCTCAAAGACGGAACAATTGACAGAATCGCCGGAACCCAAGTCGTCCCGGCCGGCCTGGACCCCCAGACCGGAGTTTTATCCAAAGACATCGTCCTCATACCCGAAACCGGAGTCTCGGCCAGGCTCTACCGACCCAACAACATCACCAAAACTGATCACAAGCTTCCCCTCATCGTTTACTTCCATGGCGGGGCCTTTTTCATATCTTCAGCCGCCGACCCGCTTTACCACAACAGCCTCAACATGCTTGTTGCTGAAGCAAAAGCCATCGCTGTTTCAGTAAATTACAGGTTGGCCCCTGAGCACCCCCTCCCTACTGCATATGAAGATTCTTGGGCTGCACTCAATTGGGTGTTTGGTGGTGGAGAAGATGGTGATTTGTGGGTTAAGGAGCATGTAGATTTTGGGCGGGTGTTCTTGGTTGGAGACAGTGCAGGGGCTAATATTGCGCACCATTTGGCCTTACGGGTGAAGGCATCCGACCCGGATCCGAAGGTGAAGATTGCTGGGATTGGTTTGGTCCATCCTTATTTTTGGGGGAAGGAGCCAATTGGCGGAGAGGTGACGGATTTGGTGAGGAAGTCAATGGTGGACAAGTGGTGGCAGTTCGTTTGCCCGTCAGAGAAAGCGGGGGATGACCCGCTTATTAACCCCTTTGGGGATGGAGCTCCGAGTGTTGAGGGGTTGGCTTGTGGGAAAGTGCTTGTTCTTGTTGCGGGAAAAGACATATTGAGGGACAGAGGGAGGCTTTATTATGATGAACTGGTAAAGAGCAGTTGGGGAGGGAGGAAGGAGTTGACTGAAACAGAAGGCGAGGACCATGTGTTTCACATCTTTAATCCCAATTGTGAAAAAGCTAAGAGCTTGATTAAGCATTTGGCTTCTTTCATAAACCAAGATTAGTGCAAATTCCATGAAAAAGGTTGCTTTCTGGACAATATTATATGTGGGGAAATTGACAAAGTGGTGGGTTTCCTTTGTCAATCTTGTATTAGGCATTTTCAATGTCATTAATGTTATTGTACTTATTTCTTGTCTTTACTTTTTAGGTTGCATTACATATGTAAGCTGTTTGAATAGGCAAAAGCTATTTTCAGTAGGATTATACTAGAGTGCCGAGCTTGTATACTCCGCGGGCTTGAACCGAACCAAATCAGACCGGCTTAAACTGAAGCAAATTGGACAACCTTTTATAACCACAAATGTAAGTGGGTTTATTAACCCAATATTATTATCGCCTTAGTATCACAGAGGAATCCTTACCAGGTCCAAATCGAACTTTAGCTTTCCGCCAAATAGATCAGACTTTGGCTCTCTCTATAAGGACAACTCATTTCCGACAATGAGATGTGGTGTGTGATGTTTAATAGTTTTAAAATATATATCTTTTGCATGTGTGTGTGCTGTGTTCCGCAATGTCGTAGAGATGATGTGAAAGTCGTATGGATCAGCACCAAGTACTTGATCAAGAAATCACAGGAAAGTGGGTTGCGGGTGAGGGTGATGGTGATGGTGATGGAATACAATCTTGTGGTAGTTGAATATTCATTTACTGTAAAACACAATCCATAAGTAAATTTATGTCCACATGGTTGAACTTTCATGGAAATCTTTAAGTTCAGCTAAAACTAGTCTTGCATACCAACACTGTTTCAAAGCAATAAAGATTATCAGTGACCCCACTCACACAGCAATGCAACCTCAGTTTCCAGACTTGGACCTCGAACTCTCTAGAACACAACCGTATCAAGCATTGTTCCCAAGGTCTGGACTATGTTTGAGGACATCAGGTTGGAGACATGTTCTTCAAGGTGCTTCTTGGCATCCTGCCTTCCAACGTTTGCAATCGCGAGCTTCTCTGGAGGTAACTCGTCCTCCTCCTGGACTGCTTTGTTGTATTTGACAGCCAAGTTCTTCATCTCCTGCAAAATCCAGATGCAAAGGAATTTAATGACGACTTCAAGCAGTAAATTTAGTCGACCTATAATAAATCAAAACCAGCTCACATTTTAAACTTGCTGATAAAAACATTCCAACAGTCACTCTAGAGGGAGAGGATAAAACCCATAGTCCAAAGGGGCATAACCTTTAACCCTTTTGAAAATTAATTCAGGCAGATGGTTTTAGTTTTTATTTTGTGAGAAATGGACTTCTAACCAGGAAAACTACACTGAGATGGAAACTTAATGGTTTTTTCTTAAACTATAATCGTAGTCTATACTTCAGCTATAAGAAGTCACTAGTGCAAACCACTATAAATTGAAGTTCATGAAACCTTCACTTACCTCAACAGTTTGCTCATTTGTCTTTGAATGATTATCAAAGCGCCTAAGTGTCAACCCATCAGTCCATTTCTTCTTGTGAAGGTTAAGCAACATTTTCTCCTCAAGTTCATTCTTCCTGTAATTAATTGCTATGGAGTAATAATGCCGGTTTAACCCATGGATCAATGCCTGCAGAGGAAATTGCACAAGAGGTCAAAAAGTTGTGATTGCAAAGAATGGAGTTAAAATTACTTGTTCAGGACTCACTTGAATGGATGGCTTATTAAGATGTCCAAGATTAGATGTAGTCTGGCGTGGTTCTTGGCCAAGCATCATAGTTTGTGGGTTGATAAGACGGAAGGCATCAATGACCACCTTTCCCTTCACACTCTGAATTGGATCCACCACCACAGCCACAGCACGTTGATTCAATGCTTCAAAGCTCTACAAAAGATTAAAGGTGTAAGACAATATTGCATTTGGGTAAATAACAGAATGAACATTAATTGCCAGAACCCCTGGCCCCCTCTTTCTGACCATGCTAAGCAACAACAAAGTTTCTACTCAAGGGTATCACCAATAACAGTACAACATCCATTGAGAACAGTCAAACTATTCTACGCTGCAGAAGACTCAATCTTAGTTGATGAAAGTAGGATAAACAAGAATGCTGTACACAAACATAAACATGATCTTGATTAACTATTAAGATTTTTGACATATCATAGACTGCAAAAGTAAGATTTAGATTTGGACTTAAAGAATTTTGGGTGTAATAGTTAATCTAATATTAGGGTGCCAAAGAAGAAGACTATGATGATAAAACAGACAGAAGTGAACAGACAATGTGGAACCGTAGTCAAGAAAAAAGAGCCTACAACCACCAATTTCTTCATCATAACAAAGACATCAGTATGCATGCACCAACATACATAAATATATATGACATCAAGGAGAAAAAATAAACCTGTGTCCAATGAAATAGGAAATATAAATCAAACCACAACCTGCTGTGTATTAATGTCGACACCAGATAGCCAGCAGCCAAATCCAGGATGTGAATGGTACCACCCCACAACCATCTCTGGTCTGCATTACGAATAAGAAAAACATAAGTTACAGTAAGGCATCAGCTTAGATGCTCATTTATAACCACATAATTTGAGAACACAGAGAGTGAACTGTGACACAAACGTAAAAGTATTAACAATGAAGGTGTTAAAAAGCTATTCTAACTTATCACCTCACACAAACTTCAGTTTTCACTCATAATTATTAATGCAAACACAAAAATATAAATACTGATTATAACTCCCACAAAGGGATACACAATTTAAAAACCAGCAACACAAAGATAAATATTTGCACGAGCTCCTTACAGAAAAGTCTCCAATCGAATCATAATGTTCTTATTTATTCAGTCATTTCCCGAAAACAATAAATTGAATGTAATCTATTTGCAAGCCAGAAGTAGCAATGCCATGTTTATTGAATTAAAACAACCTGCTTAATGCATTTTTAACAACTACTCAACATTTCATAAATCAAAGTGAGAAAGAGGCATACCGTCCAGTCTGCTTAAGCATATCAAGCATGTTAGTCTGGAAGACATGATCAACAGCTTCGACACTAACACCAGTACCACTCTGCGGCATAGCAAACACATCGACCACACGTACAGTGTACTCATCCACAAACTCTCCGAGCATCAATCCCATAACCTCCATTGGAACTCCCGCCCTTCCTAATAATTACCAAATCCCAAACCACAAGTAAGCATTAAATAAATAAATCACATTACAAAAAGCTCCAATTAAGCTTCAAAACCCTAATTAGGATCCGTAATGCACAATTTCGACAAGATTTACAAACATCGTCGCCTACTTAGGGTTTCGAAGTCCATACGTCAAATCAATAGCTAAGAAAGCAACAAAACCCCCAAACCCCAAGTTAGGAACTGAAATTCGATCAGACTGGACAAGATGCGAAGTAAAAGAAAGAAGAAGAGGAAGGAGAGAGCTCACCGTGCTTCAGCATCTTGAGGAGGGCGAGGGAGGAGATGTAAACCTGCTCGGAAGAATCGAGAGTCGGCGAGTCGGGAGGTGGGTGGCCCAAACCTCCTCCGGCACCAGCGAACATCCTCTGAAGCCTCTCCATGCCTGACATTCTCTTCGCTCTTCTCTCTTTCTCTCTTCTCTTTCAGTGTTTGGGTTGGGCAGCTCCGCTTTCTTTTCAAGCAAGACAGCTCTGCTTTGTTTTATATTATAATCCCTCTCCATCGTTTTTGTTTTTGTTTTTTTTTTGGTCTGACATCGTTTTTGTTTTTGTTTCTCTAAATTCCTAATATTTCCAACTTATTTCACTCTGGGCTGAACACTAAAATGTAATCGGCCCAATATAACCAGTCCAGCTTAAAACCAGCCCAAATGTAACCGGTCCAGCTTAAAACATTGCTCCGGAAGTTGGATATGGGCTCATACATGATACATTTAAGGCTGAAAATAGAGATAGTGATGGTTTCGTTTTAATCTTATCTAATAAATTTGTGAGAGATTTTAAGGTGTGGTGGGAAGAGGAGTTTGTCATACGCACACACTACTAAAATGTTATTGGAGTTTGAACATGAGACTACGGTCTGCAAGTCACACTTTTTTATCGAGCAAGACCTTGTTGGTTTTTTGTTTACATTACTAAACATGTCGACTAATTTGTAATCGGTGTTGGTGTGAGTCTTATCAGCAATCACATTATTAAATACTGAAATATCCTTCAATGGGAGCGACTATCATTACTTGTTATAGACATGCCATTAAAGATTGGGTTTATCTGATAAATTTGTTGGCATAAGTAAGCATTTCCCAAGAGAAGGAGGCAGCCATGCTGGACCATCGCAATCAAGTGAGCCAGAGCTTGTACAAGACAAATTAAGAAGCTGGGCCAGACCAGAGGACCTGGTATTGGTAAATAAAATTCAAAACACAGGAAAGCAGGATGAACAATTCATCTTGGTTTGGATGTTCAAGCTTCAAAACGATGACGTACATGCATATGTGTGAATCTCAACGGAAGTGAATTGAAATATGGGATTTTAAATCAATATTACATTTTAACATCGTGAGTTACATCAATATTACATTTAAATATGAGTTACATTTAACATCGTCGATACATACAATGCATTGAAAAGACGTGTTGAAAACTATATTAACGTATATAGTCGTCTATCTAACCCTAGCGATCCACTAACAAGTAACAACAATATTGATAATGATGATAATAATAATAATAATAATAATAATAATAATATTATTATTATTATTATTATTTATACATATAGACACATGTAAGTACATTTACACACACATACATATACGTACATATACATATACACGTACACAGATACATAGGTAAATATGGTGGGATATATAAGGTGTGTTTATTATTTAACATGTGAGGTATAAATAGTGATGAGTATTTCCACGTGCAGGAATCAATGCATTTGCAGCAGTACAAGTTAGAAAATAGAAAATTCTGTGTAGGAAGATTTATGTGATCACTGCGAAGAACATAAACTTATTCTGGCAAACTACGTATAACATGAATATTCAAATGAATATCACAATACAAATGTTATGTCGTGGACTTTGAAACGATAGGAAAGCATGTCTAATAACAATATAAGGACTATTCAAAAGACAAAGTAAACGGAAACAACTCGGTCAAGATATACATAAGTTTGGGGTCAAGATTTGGGGGGAAAGAGCTCTATATAAACCCCACAACCAAAGCTTAATTCCTACAACCTACAACGCCTTCCTCTTGAGATTCTTGAAATTTCAAATTAATCTCTCTCTCTCTCTCTCTCTGAGTTTTCGTTCCTAAACTAAGTCTTGTGCGTAACCTTCTCTTGTATCACTAATGGAGAAAACAAGATCATCCCTTCACTCTCCCACAAATGGAAGTCTCATTACTGTTCTTAGTATTGATGGAGGTGGAATAAGAGGGATTATCCCAGGAACCATCCTCAACTTCTTAGAGTCTGAGCTTCAGGTAAAACAATGATCAAATCAAAACTTTAAATAAATATACGTGTTATAATATAAGTGAATTGGTCACGCTATCACATGATGTTACACCTAGTGAACATGTTTGCTCCACTTCTCATAATTTGTTGGTGTTTCTCATTCTTTTTTTAAAAAATAAAAAATAAAAAATCTAATGCAACTAACTTTTCGCTTTACTTGTTTGCTATATGCAGAAACTGGATGGTCAGGATGCAAGGCTAGCAGATTATTTTGATGTGATTACAGGGACTAGTACAGGTGGCCTTGTGACAGCCATGCTTACTACCCCAAATGAAAATAACCGTCCTTTGTATGCTGCTAAAGATATCAACCCTTTTTATCTCGAAAACTGCCCTAAAATCTTCCCCCAATCCAGGTATAGTTAATTCTTCATAGATTTTTGTACTACACATTTGTATACATAATTGTTCGCGATAATTAATTTTCATCCATGTACAACAGTTCTCCACTCATCAATGTCGAGGAGAATTTGAAAGGTCTAGGGAGACCAAAATATGACGGGAAGTATTTACATAAAATGTTGAAGGAAAAATTAGGAGACAAACATTTGCGCGACACATTAACTAACGTTGTAATCCCAACTTTTGATATAAAGCGGCTGCAACCAGTTATCTTCTCCAACTATGAGGTTTGTTTATTAATTATCTCTTAATTGAAACACATGCATATATTTACATAATTTAATTCTAATGGTGCTCTTTTTATGAACATTTCTTGATTTTGTATATATATGTTTGTCATGATTTCAGTTGAAAAAGAAACCCAGCTTGGATGCTTTGCTCTCGGATATATGCATTGGAACTTCAGCAGCCCCATACTATCTTCCAACCTATCAATTTAAATCCACAAATTCAAATGGTGAATCAAGAGAATTCAATCTCACCGACGGTGGAGTTGCTGCCAATAACCCGGTATACATTGATCAAATTGCAAAAACCTAATTTGCATAATCTGAATTATTTCATATATATGATCATCATTAATATGTGTGTATTAATTTTTCTTTCTTTCTAGGCCTTGGTTGCTATGAGCGAAGTGACGAAACAAATCCACAAGGGCAACCCTGACTTCCTGCCTATGGGTGAAAATGAACAGTTGTATGGGCGGTTCCTAGTCATATCACTAGGGACTGGTACAACGTCTGAGGAGAAGTATGACGCCAAGGAAGCGGCTGAGTGGGGTGCTTTTGGGTGGCTTATCGGATCCGATTTTTCGGCTCCATTGGTGGATATATTCACCCACGCAGGTAGTGACATGGTTGATTTCCACCTTGCTACCATTTTTCAAGCCCTTCAGTCTCATGACAATTACCTTCGAATTCAGGTAACAAAAGAATGTGCAATAAAATTGAGATAAATATCACTAGATCAAATGACCGTTTTATATACAAAAAAGAAAAAAAGAAAAAAAGAAAAAGAAAAAAAAGGTATTACGTAGACAAACTAAGCTCACAAGTACTCGAAAATGAATATGCAGGATGATACGCTAAGTGGAACATTGGCTTCTGGATATTGCCACAGAACAAAACTTGAATGATTTGGTAAAAGTTGGAGAGGCATTGTTGAAGAAACCGGTTTCGAGACTGAATTTTGATACTGGTAAATCCAAGCCTGTTCGTCCTGAGGTTACAAACGCAGAGGCTCTTGTGAGGTATTTGCTCTATTATATATTATGATTAAGTTGTAGCATGATCATGTAAATTCAATAAATTAACATACTAATTACTTTTGTTTTGTTAATTAATTTGCATGTGTAGGATAGCGAGCGTTCTCTCTAAGGAGAGGGCTCAGAGGAGCAAGGTCGTTCATGAAAGGACATGATCAGCAGCACCACCAAAGAAATAATATGCTACTCTCATACGTATATATATAAAATTCCTTTAAATTATGTTTAATCTTCAAGAAAAATAAAAGGCCATCAAAGTCATGATGAAATGCTAAGTCAATTATTTTATTTTATTTCTTCATGTAATTCAGTACTGAAATTATTTTCTCCCAATGTAAGCAAGAAATTGTTTAATTTATTTTTCTCCCAATAAATACCAATTAACAGGTTGGTTGTGATGTAATAATCAGCAGTATGTATATATGTATAATATGTTCATTCCTTCATATTCTTTATTTATTTGGCTATTACGCACCAGAGTGTTTCTTTTTCTTTTTGAAGCATTGCAATGAACTTTGAAACAAATTAAACATATATCCCACGTTGTAATTTGATTGATTAAACACTAATTAAACAATTAAACAAGTTAAACAAGTATTTTGAACCAAGTTAATATGATTGATTATGATAGGTCTTGACTATATATGGAGCAGTTTTGACTGAATTAATTTACCACATATTTTTCTTATCAAAATTAAGAAAAAGAAGCATCTTCATTTGAAGGAGCCTCTTCATACTTATCAAACCATCCCTATAGTATCAGAAACTTTAGGCTTCAAGTGATGCATGGAAATCAATTGAAAAAAATACCTAGATCAACTAACAACTTAAATCCTTTGCCGAATAAAACACATACATATTTTATCCATACTTTTCCCGTTCCGTATTTTACTAACTATACATAACTGTTAGGGAGTTACCACCACCATCATGACATTCAATCATAGTTATACCTATTCAAGGAGTATTTCCGTTACATTGTTATTGTATCTTAATTATAGCTTTATTGTATTGTAATTACTACACTACCATTGTAAACCATTTAGCTACCTCCTATGCCTGTATATAAGGCCTGTACCCGTGAATTGCATATATGAAAAAGTATCTCTTTTCTACATGGTATCAAGAGCCTAGGCATTTTTTTTTCCTCTACTCTCATGGCCTCTACTATAGCCTCCTCGTCTTCTTCTCTCACTGGTCCCACTCTCCCCTTTAACATCTCCTCCTTTGCCTCCTATAAACTTTCAGAATCCAACTTTTTACTTTGGGAAAGTCAACTCAAGCCCTTTCTTATTGGGCAAAATTGGTGGCGTTTCGTTGATGGCACTTATGTCTGCCCCTCCCCTTACCTCTCTCCTGATACTTCCTCTGATTCCACCAAAGCAACCGACATTCCTTCTTCTGCTCCCACACCCAATCCTGAGTATCTTACTTGGTTTCAAACTGACCAATATCTCATGAGTCTAATAAGGGTTGGCTATACCCGGCTTTAGAGTTATCGAAATTTAGAGAAAAACCCAAAGGAAACAAGCAGCTTTCAAAAAAATCCAAAACATTTTCAAAATGGCACGAAAGCCCTTTATCTTGAATAACAAAGACATGCAAGCCCTAGGTCTCTCTTCTCCACAAAAGACAACAGCAACATGTGAAGTCCTTGTCTTTTTCAGCAGCAGCAGAATAAGAGCAGCAGCAGCAACAATGTAGCAGTCCATAATTTTAAACTTTGTTTGCTTGTACAATCGTCATGTGAATTCTTTGGCTTGTATAGTGTGTGCATGTGAAGTTCATATGAAACTTCAGAGAGTAAGAGAGATAGAAAGTTTCAGAAAGAGAAGAACTCATCTTCTCATCCTTAGCTTCTTCTTTTCTTTTCATCCTTAGCCATGGTAGAGGTCGGTGTAATTTGTGTATATAGTTTGTAACTCCGAAGAACGAAGTACAGAACACCAGAGAAGAAAAAATCTCAGACTTCCTCCTTCAATCAATAAAACTCCCTTTGTTCATATACTTTCTCTTTTCCATTTATTATACATATTCCGACCACTGTTAATACCGTCTATCATCACAATATCTCCGACATCGCTTATACCCGGTGATAACAGTAGTTCCAAAGCAACATAAGCAATTAAGTAAGTCATTTTTCTCGTTTATTTTTGGTTTTCTTAATAGACTTCTTGTCCAAAATAGGGAAACGCTGTTTATAATTATGTTATTATCTTGCTAAACTGACGATCAGTACTGTGTTTGAGCACTTGGTCATGTTTGATATTTGCCATAACAATAATTGGATGTCTGTCAGGGAACCTCTGAGTTCAGAGGACCTCTGAGTTCTGCTCCATAGCCCTTAAGTTGGCGTCTTTGCAGTTCCATGTTCTAGTTCCATGTTCTAGGCATGGTGTCTGGTTGTTATTTTGGCCTTTAGAAAACCGTGACCGAGACTCCGCTGAGAAATGGTATCAGAGCTTTAGTTTAGCACCTTAATAATATAGTTATACCAGTAAAGTACCTCAAGTAGTTATACCAGTAAAGTACCTTGAGGACAGAAGTCAGTCAACACAATTGATAAAAACCAACGTTTTATAACCTGTTAAAATTTTGTTAATTACCAGAATCACTAGTTGAAACCAGTAAACCGTTTGCATGTTTGGCCCTTGGTGGACACCTATTAGAATAAAAGAAAGGTTGCAGGAATTAAAGAAACGGAAAGTAGAATACCAAAAAGAAATTAGGAATCTAGAAGAATTAATAAGATCACCAGAAGTAAATAATTATCCTAGAAGAAAGTTAGAAGTCCAGAATAGCATAACAAGAAATCAATATCATTTAGAAATCTGTAAAGAATCAATAGAAGCTTTTCAGGAGCATTTAGGCATCTTAAAAGAAAAAGGTAGACTTAGATAAATTTTATGATAGAATACCTCAATTTAGAAATCAGTGAACAACAAAAGAAAAAATTAACTCTAGATAATAATACATTAGTTTGTTATTTTCCACAAAAAGAACACAAACATCTTTTACATAGTAGTAGTAATCCCTTAGAAAATAGTATTATTGACCTTTTGATTAGTCAAGCAGAAAGTGTAAAATGTGAACATAACAAAAATAATAGAATAATTCAACAGTTACTAGAATATTTTCAGAAAAATTCCTTGAAAACAATTAGACAAAACTTAGACTATATAACATCCCAGTTAGAAGATAATAATAGGAATATCCAAAGATTCCCTAGTAAGAAAGAAATAAAAGAACTCATAGATCTTATAGATAGTAAGCCAAAACAAATAGAACTCCAGTCATTAGAAATTATTGAACAATTAAAATTAGAAGTGCAAAAAATACAATTAGTACAAAAAACATTAACTGAACAAGTAGAAAGGTTACATAGTAAAATAGATAGACTTTTAGTTTAATGACATATTCTAAAATTAACAATAAATATATAAAGGCATTAGAAGAAGTTGGTCAACTAGATAAGGAACCAGTAGGTCTTACAGAATTTACAACATCTGTAGCAAGTAGTAATATCCCTATTAGACAAAATAATTTACTTATCCAATTAATTTTAAATTTAGCCGAAAAAGTAGATCAATTAGAAGAACAAATAACAGAAATTAATCAAGTAGTACACAATACCACTTTTACACTACCCAAAGACTTAGTTGATAAATTAGAAAACTTAACCTTAGGAAATAATCCTCATAAAAGAAAAAGTAGAATAAATCCATTTGATAATAGTAAATGGAACTCTTTAGAAGAAAAGGAAAAGAAATAGTTAGAACATAAGATATATACCCTAGTGAACAAGAAGCACAAGAATTTCTTAGAAAAGGCTTTGAAAAATCACAGAAAAATAAATATAATTTATATCAATTAGGAAGATTTGAAAATAGGCATCGTATTGTAAGTAGTATCAGTCAACATGAAGTTAGTTGTATAGATAAAGAAGTAACTCTTAATTTACTTAGTAACACAGCAATAGAACACCTTAAAAAATCACACTATCAACAAATCCATATAGGAACAATTATGATAGGAATAGCTGGACTCACTAGAGCACAAGTAGGAACCAAAGCACTAGTATACATATATGATGACAGATGGGATAACCATCAGCAAGCAGCTATAGCTACAGCAGAAGTAGATCTTAGTACAAACTTAGCAGTCATAGGATGTATTCCTAATTATGTCATGAATATTAGAGAATTTAGTAAACACATAAAAATTAGCATAAGGACAAAAAATTATAATATGAAAGGAGAGTACAAAAATTTAAGCATCAGTCTCATGTATGTAGGAAAAATTTCAGATACTTATAATTACAAATTTAATGTAGAATTCCAAAATTTAGTACAAACTTTTGGTAGTAAACACGTTAATATGATAGAGGCAAAACCAGTAGATAATAGTTTTTTAGAAGGAACAGAATGGATTTTACCTAATTTACAAGTAGCAAAAAATAAACAACCTGATAAGGCACAAATTTTTGAAAATCATATAGGTGAAGCAGTAGTAAGATTTACTAATTATAAACAAATAAATGATATAGAAGACTTAGAAAGTGAATTAGATGAAGAAATACATATGGCATTTGATAACTTAGAAATAAACATGATTGAGCATAATTTTGATAATATAGTTGATAAACTCATAGATGACATAGATAATCTAGATGAAGAAGAATATATAGAAAAATATAAAACTTATGAGTTAGGATTACATAGATTATCAGATAAAGAAATGAAAGATTTAATTTTAAATATAGGATTAGAACATATTTTAGGAGAAAAAGAATATCAAAATATGTTAATTGAAGTAGAATGCATGCCAGTAGAAGACCAATATAGTTCATCCGGACCATCTGTAACCCCTGCAAGTAGAACAGATCAGCAAAATCTTAGGCAAACTAATGAACCATATAGAGAAAATAATGAAGAAACAGGTAGAAATGCTTTTCAACAAGAAGCATTTGGAATAAGAAAAAATAGAATCCCTTATAAAGGAATTGAACAAATTAGTTTAGCAGGAAACATATTAAATTTAGATCATGTAGACCCACAGGATTGGGAAAAAACTATAGAAAGATGGGAAAAAGGATGTGTACATGCAGCATTAATGTTAGATTTTAGTAATAATAAAGATATGTTAGATTACTTTGAGCATACTTTAGATGGAATGGTTTTTGATTATTTTCAAGCATGGAAAACTAAAAATCCAATAGAACACCAAGCAGCAAAAGAAATGTTTAATATAGATGCTTTTGTTAAATTAATTAAATATGAATTTCTAGACCATAATAGATTAGATGGTAGAAATGAACAAGAACAAATTAGAGCTATAAGAAATTTAGAACAATTACAAATTTGTGATTTACAATATATTAGTGAATATACTTCAGACTTTTTCAAGTATTTAGGTAGAACAGGTAGAATTGATGACCTTAATATATTAGATACTTATATGACAAAAATTAAAGGACCAATAGGAGAAAGAATTTGGAATGAATGGCAAAAGCACCCTAGGAAATTAGATGTATCTATAGGTGCAAGAATACAACATGTATATGATATATTACGGTCAGAATGTAGTCAAATAAAAGCAAAAAGATAAATTAGAAAACAGTTTTACATGAGTTGTAAAAACATAGATTTACCAAAACAATATGGATGTCATAGGAAATTTAGGCAGAAGAAGCCATATAGAAAAAGCTATAGAAAATATAAACCTTATAAACAACAAAATAAAAATTTTAGAATACAACCTTCCAAAACATTTAGAAAAAGAAAATATATCCCTAAGCAATTTAGGAAAAGAACAAATAAACCATGGATTAGAAAGTACAAAGTACCTAATAAAAGTACATGTAAATGTTATCTTTGTGGTGAAGTAGGACATATTAGACCTAAGTGTCCCAAATTAGGAAAACAACCTAGAGAAAAAATACAATTAATTGAGCAATTTCAATTAGAAGATGATGAGGACTTAGAATCAATCTATAGTATAGATGACAATTTAAGTGATAATGAAAGTATTTATAGTGTTAATGCCTTAGACTCAGAATCAGAATTAGATTACTCTAGTAATTCCGATAGTGAATTAGATGAACATATGTGTATGTTTGAAGAACAAACAGAGCATGAAGAATTTAAATATGTTAATTTAGGATGGCCTCAAGAATGTAATCAATGTAAGAAAGTAGTGGTAGAAAAATATTACACTAAGACAATAGTTTATTGTAAACCTTGTTTCAATAATAGATCAATAGAAATAAATACAGTTGAAATAGATAGTCAAAAGAATAATTGCCCTAGTATAGAAAAACAGAAGACTAGTTCATTAATAACAATTAATTGTGAGTTAGAATTATCAAAAGAAAATAAAATTCAAACAACAGCCATGATAGATACAGGAAGCACAAAAAATGTAATAAAAGAAGAGTTAGTGCCAGAACAATATAGGCAAAAATTAGCTAGACCAGTAAGAATCATACAGTTTGATACAAGGCCTGTATACTTAACACATTGTATTAATAATATACCAATTAGGATAGAAAGACAACAGTTTAATTTACCCTTAACCTTTATATCCCCAGTAGGATCATATCCCTTTATCTTAGGATTAAATTTCTTAAAAAGTTTACAAGGAGGATTTTTATATACACCTCCAGACATCACATTTTTTAAGAAAGGTATAACTACAACAGATCAAAGTAATATATTAGAGTCTTACAATAGTATTAACATAGACGAACAAAATTTTAAATATAATACGGAAGAATTAGAAGAAATAAGTAAAGAAGAAATAAGTGAACAAAATAATCTAGAATATGATGACATAATATTTGATCATGAGTATCCACTTATAGGAAACCTAGAACCTTTAGAAATTATGCAAATAGATAGACCAAAAAATTTAGAAGAATTGTTACAATTAGTTGAACAAACTAGAATTATAGGAGAAGATCCCCAATTACATTGGAATAAGAATAAGATATTAGCAAAATTAGACATTATCAATCCAGACTTAACAATTAAAACAGCAGATATGCCTTGTAACTTGTTAGATAAGCAAGAATTTGAACAACAAATAAAAGAACTTTTAAACTTAAAAGTAATTAGACCTTCAAAATCTAGACATAGATCAGCAGCCTTTGTAGTTAGAAAACATTCAGAACTTAAGAGAGGTAAAGCTAGAATAGTATATAATTATAGGAGATTAAATGATAATACTTATGAAGATAGTTATAAATTACCAAATAAAGATGAGCTTATGAATAAAATTCAAGAAAGTAAATATTTTAGTAAGTTTGATTGTAAATCAGGATTTTGGCAAATTAGATTAGCAGAAGAATCAATCCATTGGACAGCATTTACCTGTCCAGAAGGACATTTTGAATGGCTTGTAATGCCATTTGGATTAAAAAATGCACCATCAATCTTTCAAAGAAAGATGGATCAAATATTTAAGAAGTATGATAAATTTTGTAGTGTATATGTAGATGATATATTAGTTCATAGTAAGAATAAAAATGAACATAGAAAACACTTAGAAATTATTTTGAAAGAATTTATTGATAATGGTATTATTATAAGTAGAAATAAAGTAGAACTTGAAAAACAAGATATAGAATTCTTAGGTATGTATATTAAATCAGGAACTATACAATTACAGGAGCACATAGCTAAAAAAGTGTTAGAATTTCCAGATAAGTTAGAGGATAAAAAGCAATTACAAGCATTCTTAAGTTTATTAAATTATGCTAGAAGTTTTGTCCCTGATTTAGGAAGGAAAATTGCAGCTTTACATAGCAAAACTAGTAAAACAGGACAGAAATATTTTAATAGTGAAGATATTAAGTTAGTTCAAAGCATAAAACAAGATATAACTCAACTTAAACCGTTAGCATTACCATTAGATAATCATTACAAAATAGTTGAAACAGATGCATCATCAATAGGATGGGCAGGAATTTTATATCAAAAGAAACATAAAGAAGAAACAAAATCAGAAGAAAAAATTTGTAGATATGCATCAGGAAAATTTAATGATATACAGGCTAGACTTCCAGCCACTGACTTAGAAATTTTAGGAGTCATTAATTCTCTTGAAGCATTTTCATTATTTTTACATAATGAAATATTTACTATTAGAACAGATTGTCAAAATATTGTTTCTCATTATAATAAAATTACTACTAATAAACAAGCAGCCCGAAGATGGGTGAATTTTGTTGATTCTATTACAGGAAATGGATTTAGGCCAATATTTGAGCATATTAAAGGTATGGATAATGCATTAGCGGATATCTTATCTCGTATTATTCATTAAACAGGTATGCAGTATTTTGGACCATCCTCATCTGGCAGCAAAAATAATGGTATACCATCACCTGGTGGTAACCCATTAAGCATAAGTAATCAAGCACGATCAGTAGCAAATACTTATTTTTATAATGGAATATCAGTACAAGAAGTTAGAAATCCTTCTTTAAAGTATCGTACTCAAGCATCATTAGCAGAAAAACAAAAAGTTCTTTTAGATAACTTTTGGAATATTAGAACAAATACTGAAAGCATGAGAAGAGGGCATGAAAAGCTTATTAGAGCACTTGAGCAAGAGTTTTTAGCATATAATTATGATTATAAAATAGCAAAACAACACCTTTCTTTTTTGCAGGAAAAATATACAGAGCAAAAAGGAGAATAGGATACAATAGTTAGGCATTTTAGAACTATTAATATAAGATGTCAAATTCTACAAGAAGAGGCTAATAAGCCCACCGTAATTGAGCATAATTTACAAGAAAAAGAGGCTAAGAAGCCCAACTTACTTGAGCATAATAGTGAATTTTCTCTTGAGCAAAAATCTAAAAATCCTTATTTTCTTCAAACTCTAGCTAGAGAAAGGTATAAGTTTTTACCAGTAGATGTTAAGAGTCACATAATTGAATTAGAATATGAGCAAAATACATCTCTTCAACTGTACATTCAATCTTTTCTTTTCAATTTAAAAAGTAATCCACATCCTGGCATCACCATTATTACCAAAAACTGTTCCCATTACACTATTTACTTAGCAAGGATTAACATGATTGAATATAGAGAATTGCATTTAGAGCATAAACAAAAAACAATCATAGTTACTCCAGCATTTTTAGCAAAATTTGGTTATCTAGATCAACTTTATGTTGAAAGTAGTAAGCATTTAGATTCATTCCCCGAAAAATTTAAAGAAATTATAAGTTTTTATCTGCCTCTCTGGAAAAATATAAAATTAGATTTCACTAGTATACCCCCAGAGTGGTTTAAAGATAGCATTTACCCAGATTTAGCACAACATAGGATTATTATTTCTTTTGATGAATTACTTAGTCCGGGAGAATCAGCACAAACAGGAATGCCTACCAAACAAGACATCCAACAATACAGAGGAGCAATAATAGCCGAGCAACAGTTATTTAATGATGATCGTCTGACCCTCCTGTACCAGTCTAAATTTATCAAGGTGTATTCAGAATCCACATCCAGGAGACCAGATGATATATATGAATACAGGATCAGCACTACAGAGCAAAAGTTTTGATGAAATCTACAATCGGATAGCGAACAGATTACAGCAGAAAATAATGACAACTCATATTGGAATAGCTTAGGAGAAGAAGAGCTACACAACATAGATAACATGATGGATGCATGAAGACCACGTGAAGAATCCATCCAGCAGAATAGTCGCAAAACTTTTTGGCTCCATACGGCCAGTACAAAGCAACATATGAAAAGAAGAAACATTTTGGTTTCATCCGGCTAGCAGAAGCAGAAGGATTCCCTAGGAAATTTAGATATGAATAAGGGCATTATTGTCCAACCACTTTAATTTTGTCCTTCTTTATAAATACTGTACCCATTTTGGGTTTATTTATAAGTCTCCCTTAGAGTTAATTAGTATTATGTCTGGGGATTAATTATTAATTTAGGATTGCCCAAAAGTTTCGATAGATTTAAACTTTTGATCATCGTCATACATATCATCGAGATATTCAACACGTTTTTTCCTTTCTTTTTTTCTTACAAGAAAAAAAACATCAAGGCTTGATAGAAATCCAAACAAATTTCAAGCCCAATTTCTGAAAAACTGACCACTAAAATTGAATAAATGAACACATTCCCCAGCCCATTTGGATGAAAAAATACATACAATACAATTTTAATTTTATCATATATGTATTATTAATAGCATTAATTTCCCCTGGAACCCTTCCTGGCTACCTTCTTGAATTTGTCTCTCAAATGCTCTTGAATTAGTCCTTCATGGCTACCTTTTTGGGTGTTTCCAAGGATTGGGTTGCGGCAATGGAGGGTTGTGGAGGAAGGGAGGATTGTGAATGAATTTCCGAATTTACCCTCACTTTTGACAGAAAATTTAACTGAGTTTGGCGGAAGGACTAATGGTGCAACAAAACACCTACTTGAGTGACCTCTGCAACTAATAATTGAATTGAGTAACCAAACCGTAACTACGGGTATAATTGAGAGACCATTGCTGCAAATAACCCTTTTTGAGAGAATTATTAGCTAGGGAATGGGTCACTTCACTCCTGAAGTTTCCATGGTGTTTACTATTTTGGACGACTTGGGTTGGGACTGATTGTGAAAGGTCTTGACCCAGTCTCAATGATTCACATATATTTAAATTATATCTCAACATAAAGAAAAAGAAGCATCTTCATTTCATTTGAAGGAACCTCTTCTCCTCATACTTATAATATTTTATAAGCATTACTTGTTAAGGTTTGAGTCACCAAATTTATTCACAAAACAAATAATATTTTACTTGTTAAGGTTTAAAATTTTGGTGTCTCCATATAGCAGTACGCGTATGTAATATGTTGAATATTATTGTGAATAGTAATTAGGTCGAAGCACTTAATCAATTATGTCCACACGAATGCAGTGTTTAATTAGAAAAGTCTGACAGTAGCTCATTGATTGATAAAATATATAAAATATATATAATCGAGACTAAATTCAGTAGAGTTGTTTTCAGATAATCAATCACGTCCACACGAATGCAGTGTTTAATTAGAGAAGTCTGACAGAAGTGGTCCAACTTAAAACTTGTTATAGCGACATGCAAACAAATTTGGGGTCAAAGTTGGAAGGGGAAAAGATCTCTATATAAGGCATAGCTAGGTGCTCAAGTTTACTAAACTCAATTAATCCCATCATCATCAGCCTTCTTTTAGGGTTCAACCTTTATTCTCTCTGCAGTTTCGAGGGTGAATTTGCAAACCGGTATCTATGAGCCTGCTTATCAGGAAACAAATGAAAAAGCTCTCATAAGGTATGTATATTTGATTACTCACCAATCTAATATGAGTTTTTTAGCATGATCATAAATATGTTATATTGATTAAACAATTTTCTTAATTAATCTGCACGTATGTAGGGTGGCGCAAATTCTGTCCAGGGAAAGGAAGGTCCGTGAAATGAGATCACCACATGGAAAGGCTATAGCTGCCAGCAACTCCAACTTATGGTGAAATTAGTGCTAATAATTAATTCATTTCATATTGTTATTTAATTATTTTCTCCCAATAAATACCAACCAGCATGTTGGTTGTGATCAGCAGTATTTAGTTCATTCTTTATTTGAGTTAGAAATCAAAGTATTTTAATTTTCTTTTACTTTTCTCCTTTTCTCTTGCCAGTTTCTTGCCACACTTTCTTAAAACAAAAAAACAAAAAAAGAATTCAAAAGAAAAGAAAGTCAATCTTTTGAAAAGAGAGACAAAATTCAATCAGGCTGGTTGGTAAGTAAGGTGATAGCTTTTAGCTTTACAGCTGAAGATGAGGTTAATTCCTAGTATTAGCCTATTGGGTACATAATTTCCTTCACTTTTGTTTAAACCTCGGTGTAATTGTTTGATTAGTATTTGATGAATACAAAGGCTTATTAATGTGGCCACCATATGAACTTTCCAGGGTTTTAAGTGCCATTTTCACATAAAGGGTTTAAAAACCCTTTGTGATTACTGCGTTACTGTATTTGTAATAACCTTGTATGGTTATCTCTATTTATATTGGCTCTTGTGGTTGACGGTCCTTTGTGCTTGAATTATAAATACAATATATTGTCTTTATCTTAAAAAACACAGAACTCAATGTCATGTTGTTTTACCTCTTTTTTTGTTGGGCAATCACTGTAAATTTAACTAGTTTGATTGCTTTTAATGAAAATGAAATTTGGGTGTGTTAACTTGATCCTATATGGTCTTCTATTGAAATAAGGGGCAGGCTTTCTCACTTTTGGCAAATTTCACATATAGCCATTTCAGTTTGGTAAGACACCATGGCTTCAACTTTAAGTGTAAAATTGAAAACTACAGAAGAGGCACCAAATGCAGGAAGAACGAAAGAAACGGATGAAGTGAAGGGTCTTCAATGGAACAAGTAAGCGTTGCAACATCAAAGGGGGGGTTTGAACTTTTGTTAAAACGTCTAATGCTTTCTTTTTAGCTTTGTCTTTACCCCATAGGATATAAAGCAATATTCTCCATTTCTAATAAACAGGTCAATTTGGACATAAAGTCGAGTAAGAATGACACACACAACACTAGTTTTGTAGATATCTTTTAGTCCCCGCGGTTTACAAACCAACACTCAACAGAAACTTTTAATTCCAAGAGCATTTTTTTGTTTGCGAGATTTTAGTTTGATTAGGAGATTTATTTTCTATTTTATTACGATTTTATTTCTTTCTTTTTTGTATAAATTTTGTATAATTAGGAGTTTATTTGTTGCCTTGTATAACCCTATTAGGGTTCACATACTTGTATTATAAATACTTCCTTTTCGAGAATGAAAATATATCAGAAAATATTATAACCCATATTTTTTGACTTGGCATCAGAGCCGACTTTCTGATGACAAGTGTGTTGTGCCCACTCATGTTCTAGCCCCATTTTTTTTCCTACCTGTGTCGTGTGTGTCCTCATGGGTTTGTGTGTTCGTCCCTGTACTATGTTTATGCCATTCCCGTCTTCATACATCTACCGTATTTGTGCCTCTGCTGTGTTCCACTATGTACTCTGTCGAGATCTGTTGAGTTTCCGCTGCAATAATGGGTGATAACTCTATTGTTGGTGTGGTTGCTGCTATTTCTGCAAATTTGAGTGTTTCTAACTCTATTTCATGTATTGGGTCTAATACTTGGATAATTGACACTGGTGTTACTGATCATATGACTTATGATGCTAATTTTTTTAATGAATTGTCTAGTAACACCCATGACTTATACATAACTAGTGCTAATGGCTTGCCATTTTCAATTACTGGAGAGGGCACAATCTCCCTCACTCATACTATGTCCTTGTCTCGTGCGTTACTAGTTCCCAATATCGATTGTAACTTGTTATCTGTTGGTCAATTACTTGATAAACTTAATGCTTTTGTTACTTTCTATCTCATGCATCATTTTTTTCAGGATCTCAAGACTCACGAGACGATTGGGCATGGTAAACGGATAGGGGGTTATATTATTTGACATTGTCCGCCGCACCAGTTTGTGATCATGTTGTTAATAATGTTCAAAGTTGCAGTATTAAAGACAAACAATAAATTTGGTTATGGCATCGTCGTTTCGGACACCCGTTGTTTGGCTACCTTAAGCATTTGTTTCCATATTTATTTAGATTTTGTGATGAGTCAAGTTTTAAGTGTGAGACATGTATTTTGGCCAAGATTCATCGCATTGTGTTTCTTTTAAGTGACAGTAAAGCTGCAAAGCCTTTTGATTTAGTGCATTTTGATGTGTGGGGTCCGACTCAAGTTATTTCAACGGATTTCGTTGGTTCGTCACATTTATTGATGATTGTACCTGATTCACTTGGGTTTGCTTGATGAAAAATAAACATGATGTTGTTTCCATTATTCCAGAGTTTTGTACTATGGTGTTTACTCAGTTTCAGGCTTTGATCAAAGTATTCTGGATTGATAATGGAGGATAATATGTGAATAATACTTTGACGTGTTTCTTCCATGCTCAAGGTATTATTCACCAAACGACAACCTCTTTTACCTCTCAACAAGATGATGTGTCTAAAAGGAAGAACTGACAATTTTTTGAAATTGCCCACTAACTCATATTAGATATGTCTGTTCCCCATTATCTTTGGGGGCATGATGTTCTATCTACTGCCTATTTGATTAATTGTACTCCTAGCCAAGTTGTGGATTTCAAGACTCCGCATGATGTGTTTGGTGACCATGTTTCCCATGTCTTCATCTCCAAGTTACCTCCAAAAGTTTTTGGATGTGTTACCTATGTTCATGTTTACTCTCATCAACGGAGTAAACTTGATCATTGCGTTTTGTGCTGTGTCTTTATTGGCTACTCTTCTACTCAGAAGGGTTATAAGTGTTATCATCCTCATACCCAGAAGGTGCATGTTACTTTGGACGTAACCTTCTATGAAGAAATGTCAGATTATGTTTTTCTCTATTCTCCAATTCAGGGGAAGAATGGGGAGTGAATTGGAGAGTCTGGAATTGGAAGATCTTAGACTTGATGGCCAAAATACTGTATATGAAGATATTGTTCTCGGGAAGCAAATGACCAGTAGGCTGTAGAAAGGGATCGATTACCAAGATATAGAGGTGAAGATATTGCTCTCAGTGATGAAACTGAAATTGGTACTTAGGTGACGATGGATAAATTTAAAAGATATTCAACCAAGAACGCAATAAACTTCACACACTCTAGACCTTGACCAAATACTCATACTCTTATGACTAGTCAACTGTCAGATATGAATTATACCAAACAATAACATACACAGAGCATACCAAGATGAACCTAAAGCCTAGAGAATTATTAGTGACAACCTAGGCACTTAGAAGGACCCGTCAATCTAGGCATCCCCTGTGCTAGCAACAACTTTGGTGAAAGTGTGTGAAGACAACATAATCAAGCAAACACTAAACAGCAGAAAAAGATGACTAGTCAACCGCACAAACCCAGATGACTAGTCAACTATCAAGAACACAAACCCAGAAAATTTACAGAGATGGAAATCAGAAACTGTTTACCCAGAAACCCACCATTGGGAAAAACTGGGGGTCATCAACCGACCAGGCAATCCACTAAGTAGAAAAAGATTCTTACAAAGGAACACAAGCAAGCTCAAGAAAAACCTAAATCTATTTAGGAAGATGAGCTATACCTCCTTTGTGCAATCTTCTTCTCCAACTTAGCAAAGCTTGAAGCTCAGTTCTTCATGGCAATGGCAGCTCCTTCTCCAGCTCTTTCATCCCATGGCACTAGCTTGCAAGCTCCAACACAAACCGAAACCAAAATTTGGATTCAAAGGAGAATGACCAATTTCTTCAAGAAACCATACTCTTGAAGAAATCAGTCTTGAATCTGACCTACATATAAATGAGAGAATGATTTAAGTAGCTAGATGTAGATTCGTGTTTCAAATGCAGTTTTTCAAAAAGAAATCAATTGGAAAAACTCATAGATGAAATAAGATGGTTCTCTCGAGAAAGAAGAAGCGAAAGATGGCAAGCCAAACTTTCCAAAACTTCCACCCAAAAAAGACAGACACCAAATGAGCAAAATCGTAGCCTTTACAGACCAAAAAATTCCTTAGGTCAGAAACCCACATGGCAGCAGAGAGAGAGAGAAAAAAGAATAGGACAAAACAGTTTGTTATCCAGCTAGAAATCCTACAGAACAAGGATGACTAGTCAAATGAGAAACGGATGACTAGTCATCATTTTATGAAGACTCTTTAATGTAATGATATGCAATGCACAATTTACCTTTATCAATTTGCTTGAACCTCCATAGAACAGAAGTTAGATAAGAACACCAAGAGAAGCTTTTCTTAATCTAAACTTGAGCTTGATAAATAACAATACAAATCCTATTACAAAGTTGTCAAGGGAAGCCAAAAGAAAATTACAAAAACCATACGTTCACAGAAACGATCGGTCACCTGTCGCTAAAGATGAAGAAAATGCTCTCTGTGATGAAACAATCGGTCGACATTTAGGAACTGACCAGTCGCCCATGGTTGAAGAATGTGATAGTGATTCTTGTGACTCTTGGGTAGATGAGTTCGATGCAAGATCCCCTTCTGCCCTACCATTGCTCCTGTCAAGTAGTGATAATAGGCCCAGTGAGGTAATCACTGATGAATCATCTATGCTAAGTTACCAGTTGCCCCCATGTACTATTCGTGGGAAATCTAAAGTACAATACTCATCCGATATACATGCTAAATCTAAATATCTCATAGCGACTATGTGTTAACTCATTGTTTATTTAAGTCATATGCATTATATTTATGTCAATTATCTAATGTATGTTTGCCAACTAAACTGCAGGATGCTCTTTTTGAACCTAAATTTGTGGATGCCATGAATGTTAAAATGGAAGCTTTGAACAAGAATGAAACTTGGGATTTAGTCCATTTGCCAAGAGGAAAGAAAGTTGTTGGGTGCAGATGAGTGTTTACTTTGAAGCATAAGGCTGACGGTTTCATTGACTGTTACAAGGCCAGATTACTCATACCTATGGAGTGGATTACTTGGAGACCTTTGCTCCACTAGCAAAGCTCAATACTGTGCATTTACTCTTGTCCCTGGCTGCTAATCGTGACTGACCTTTTTTGCAGTTTGATGTCAAAATTGCAGTCTTACATGGTGACCTCAAGGAAGAAATATACAAGGATCTTCCTCCTGGTATTCCTGTAACCTCCAAGAAGGGTATTGTGTGTAAGTTGCAGAAATCCTTATATGGATTAGAGCAGTCTCCAAGAGCATGGTTTGGGAGATTTGCTGCGTCAATGAAGAAATTTGGGTTTGCACAAATTAATTCGGACTATACTTTGTTTCAAAAGCATCATAAAAGTAAATTGACAACTTTAATTATTTATGTTGATGATATGATTGTGATTGGAAATGATCAGACAAAAATGCAAAATCTTCAAAAGTATCTGGCTTCCGAATTTGAGATGAAGTCATTAGGTGACTTGAGATACTTTCTTGGGATTGAAGTTTCCAAATTTAAGCATGGTATCTTTTTGTCCCAAATGAAGTATGTTTTGGATTTATTTGCAGAGATTGGAATGTTTTTGTAAATCAATTGATACTCTTAATGAACAAAATCATAAGTTGGGGTTATATCATAATCAAGCCCCTACTGATAAGGAGCGTTATTAATGGCTTGTGGGAAAATTGATTTATTTGGCTTATACACGTCCTGATATAGCATATGCAGTGAGTGTAGTGAGTCAGTGTATGCATTCTCCTAGTGAAGATCATATAGGTGTTGTGATGCATATTTTGAGGTATCTGAAAATAACTTATGGAAATGGGTTAATGTTTTCCAAGTATGGTCATATGGATGTGGAAGGGTATATAGATGCCGATTGGGCTGATTCAATCACTGATAGACGTTCTACGTCTAGGTATTTCACATTTGTTGGTGATAATCTTGTTACTTGGAGGATTACAAAGTAAAAAGTGGTGTCTCGGTCTAGTGCTGAAGCCGAGTATCATGGGATGGCTTAAGGTGTGTGTGAGCTACTTTGGTTGAGGAGATTGTTGGGAGATTTTGGGTTTGAGCCCCAGAAACCTATGGATTTGTATTGTGATAATAAAGCTGCAATTGCGATTGCTCATAATCCTATGCAACATGATTGTACAAAGCATGTGGCGGTTGATCGACATTTTATTAAAGAGAAGTTGGATGCTGAGATTATTTATTTTCCGTTCATATCATCCGAGTATCAGCTAGCAAATATTCTAGCAAATATTTTTACGAAAGTTGTGTCTACTATCATCTTTCTCAACTCGCTTGACAAGTCAGAAATAAGTGACATCTTTGCTTCAAATTTAGAGGGAGTGTTGGCGAGATTCTAATTTGATTATGAGATTTATTTTCTATTCTATTAGGATTTTATTTATTTCTCTTTTCTATCTTGTGTAATTAGGAGTTTATTTGTTTCCTTGGATAACCCTACTAGGGTTTACACACTTGTATTATAAATACCCCTTTTTGGAGAATGAAAATATATCAGAAAATATTCTACCCTATATTGTTGGACTTTTTTTTAACGAAGAAGAGCCACCAAATCCTTCCAAAAGATGCAAATTTCTTGTTGCTTGTCTCACGGAAGCATTTTCCAATTGCCATATTGGCAGATGGCTTCTAACTTCGAGCCCAGCAGCTGAGGATCAGTACCTAACAAGTGACTTTGATCAGGAAGTACTCACTAACCACCCAAATGAATATTTAGATATGATCTTTTCATTCTCTTGTTAAATCCATGAGAGTTTGTAGGTTGCTTTTAGTTTTTTGGTGTTTTTTCTCAGGTAATTGTATCAGCAATTCGAAGCTCTGCAATGGAAAAGCTGAGACGGAAGCCTAGCAGTTGGACAGATAGCTTTTCATTTGTCTACTCTTCAAAATCAGGAGATTTATTCATAAGCCAGAAAGGAATACAAAACAAAAAGGATAATGGTGTAGAAGAATTTTTATATGTTAAAAGTTGCATCTCTTGCTGCTCAACTGCTGCCACAAGTAGAGATGTGTTTCTTTCTGTCAAGACAAGCTTGTCCCGTTGTTCGAGCTTTAATGGGATTGAGTTTAAAGATTTTGGCAGTCCATAATTCAGCAATTCTGTCGTTGTGAGGGCTGGCTGATGAGAGTCTCAAATTACGTAGTTTTTTTAATATTATTTTGGAGACTTTATTATATAAATTTGGTTTAATAAAGATAATTTCACTTATTATTACATTTCATTCTCACCAATTGAATTTATGAATTTTATGTATTTAATTTGGTGAACTTAGGTGAATTTATCCTTCGTAGGAAGTTGGAAATTCAAAAGATGAAGATATATATTTGTCTAAGTTCAAGCTAATTGTGAAGATATTTTATTGAAGAACTAATTGTGAGATTATTTTGATCATAAAGAGAAATAAAAAGAAAGAAGAGAAGACAAAACCAATAAAACTAAAGAGCCTATTTCATGTCATTCGTAGTCATTTAACGCCGGAAGACTGCGTTGCTTCCACCTCTGCCCAAGTCGCCTTCTGAGTCGTGGTCATGGCACAAACGCACTAAATATGTCAAGATGGTTTAAAGTCGGAGCTCCCCCACCCCACCACCACCAAAGGTCCAAAGTTCTTTCCGGTTTAGATGATTGAATGCGTTGAATAAGAATGCAACTAGAATAAAGTTTCTTTACTTCCAACTAGCCTAATGGAAATTGAAGCTCTCTCTCTCTCTCTCTCTCTCTCACACACACACACACACGAATTGTGATCTCATATCATTGTATTTATTATCTGCAATTTGGCTATATTTTCTTAAAGTTAAATTTGCCTTTGTTTCTGCAGTGAGACCAACAGTGAGCTTTCAAAGGACTAGTACCGGGAGCTCATAACACTTTCATTGGCTCTTGCAAACATCGAGGTTTCCACATGCCAAGTTATAAAGGGCAAGACCGCTTGCCTTGATTGCCATATTATGGTTTTCTCATATTGAAAGGTTAAATGTATAACACCCAATTTCTAACTTTATATCGTAAACTTTTATTTTTACACATCTTTTAAGTTCTAGGACTGGCCCTGTCCAAGAGCAAACAACTTAACAGGAAAAAGCAAAAAAGAAAGAAAAAACTAAACGCAAAGCAGAAACCCCAAAGAACCCAGCAAGCCAAAAGAAAACACTCCCAGAGCGACAAACTGAAACCAAACCTGAAGCCTAAGAAGAACGCCAACACTCAAAGGACTAGTACTAAACGGTACATCTGTTAAATGGTGTTCATTTGATTTGAACTGCTCAATCTTCCCCATCGCCACTCGCAATCGCTGATTCTTCAGAGGCCTTCTCAATTTCCAAGCATTCCTTCAATCTGTCATACACAACTTATTTTTGGCCTTTCGGTTGGTGTTTTAGACAACAAGCCTGGGCAGTTTTTCCAGAAGAATCCTTGTATGTCCCTTGTACACTCGAATCCAGAATGCTTTCAACTTCCATTCTCTCAACTTTGGCCCTCACCCAATCAGATACATTAACATGTACAGGTTCTAAATCTGTTATTATTGCTGGTCTGCCAGTTATAAGCTCTAGCAAGACAATCCCAAAGCTGTATGCATCACTCTTTCTAGTGTACGTACTGTCCAGTTGTGCAATATCTTGTTCAACCAAAATCTTTCCTGTAATAAATGTTTTGTTTTGGGGCTGACTTTGTTGTAAGTTGTAACATTATACACGATACATTTAAGGCCGACCATAGAGATAGTGATGGTTTCATTTTAATCTTATCTAATAAATTTGTGAGAGTTTTTAAGGTGCGATGGGGACGGGGGTTTGTGATACACACACACACACTACTAAGGTGTTGTTGGAGTTTGAACATAAGAGTCTGCAAGTCAAGACCCTTTTTTATCGGGATAGACCTTGTTGGTTTTTCGTTTACATTACTAAATATGTCGACTAATTTGTAATCGGAGTGAGTCTTATCAGCAATCACATTATTAAATACTGAAATATCCTTCAATGGGAGCGGCTGTCATTACTTGTTATAAACATGCCATTAAAGATTGGGTTTATCTGATAAATTTGTTGGCATAAGTAAGCATTTCCCACGAGGAGGAGGCAGCCATGCTGGACCATCGCAATCAAGTGAGCCAGAGCTTGTACAAGACAAATTAAGAAGCTGGGCCAGACCAGAGGACCTGGTATTGGTAAATAAAATTCAAAACACAGGAAAGCAGGATGAACAATTCATCGTGGTTTGAATGTTCAAGCTTCAAAACGATGACGTACATGCATATGTGTGAATCTCAACGGAAGTGAATTGAAATATGGGATTTTAAATCAATATTACATTTTAACATCGTGAGTTACATTTAAATATGAAATTTCACACTAAAGACATTGCAACTTGTCGATACATACAATGCATTGAAAAGACGTGTTGAAAACTATATTAACGTATATAGTCGTCTATCTAACCCTAGCGATCCACTAACAAGTAACAACAATATTGATGATGATGATGATAATAATAATAATATTATTATTTATACATATAGACACATGTAAGTACATTTACACACATACATATACATAACACGTACACAGATACATATAGGTAAATATGGTGGGATATATAAGGTGTGTTTATTATTTAACATGTGAGGTATAAATAGTGATGAGTATTTCCACGTGCAGGAATCAATGCATTTGCAGCAGTACAAGTTAGAAAATAGAAAATAGAAAATTCTGTGTAGGAAGATTTATGTGATCACTGCGAAGAACATAAACTTATTCTGGCAAACTACGTATAACATGGATGTTCAAATGAATAATCACAATACAAATGTTATGTCGTGGACTTTGAAACGATAGGAAAGCATGTCTAATAACAATATAAGGACTATTCAAAAGACAAAGTAAACGGAAACAACTCGGTCAAGATATACATAAGTTTGGGGTCAAGATTTGGGGGAAAAGAGCTCTATATAAACCCCACAACCAAAGCTTAATTCCTACAACCTACAACGCCTTCCTCTTGAGATTCTTCAAATTTCAAATTAATCTCTCTCTCTCTCTCTCTCTCTCTCTGAGTTTTCGTTCCTAAACTAAGTCTTGTGCGTAACCTTCTCTTGTATCACTAATGGAGAAAACAAGATCATCCCTTCACTCTCCCACAAATGGAAGTCTCATTACTGTTCTTAGTATTGATGGAGGTGGAATAAGAGGGATTATCCCAGGAACCATCCTCAACTTCTTAGAGTCTGAGCTTCAGGTAAAACAATGATCAAATCAAAACTTTAAATAAATACACGTGTTATAATATAAGTGGATTGGTCACGCCATCACATGATGTTACACCTAGCGAACATGTTTGCTCCACTTCTTATAATTTGTTGGTGTTTCTCATTCTTTTTTTAAAAAATAAAAAATAAAAAATCTAATGCAACTAACTTTTCGCTTTACTTGTTTGCTATATGCAGAAACTGGATGGTCAGGATGCAAGGCTAGCAGATTATTTTGATGTGATTACAGGGACTAGTACAGGTGGCCTTGTGACAGCCATGCTTACTACCCCAAATGAAAATAACCGTCCTTTGTATGCTGCTAAAGATATCAACCCTTTTTATCTCGAAAACTGCCCTAAAATCTTCCCCCAATCCAGGTATAGTTAATTCTTCATAGATTTTTGTACTACACATTTGTATACATAATTGTTCGCGATAATTAATTTTCATCCACGTACAAACAGTTCTCCACTCATCAATGTCGAGGAGAATTTGAAAGGTCTAGGGAGACCAAAATATGACGGGAAGTATTTACATAAAATATTGAAGGAAAAATTAGGAGACAAACATTTGCGCGACACATTAACTAACGTTGTAATCCCAACTTTTGATATAAAGCGGCTGCAACCAGTTATCTTCTCCAACTATGAGGTTTGTTTATTAATTATCTCTTAATTGAAACACATGCATATATTTACATAATTTAATTCTAATGGTGCTCTTTTTATGAACATTTCTTGATTTTGTATATATATGTTTGTCATGATTTCAGTTGAAAAAGAAACCCAGCTTGGATGCTTTGCTCTCGGATATATGCATTGGAACTTCAGCAGCCCCATACTATCTTCCAACCTATCAATTTAAATCCACAAATTCAAATGGTGAATCAAGAGAATTCAATCTCACCGACGGTGGAGTTGCTGCCAATAACCCGGTATACATTGATCAAATTGCAAAAACCTAATTTGCATAATCTGAATTATTTCATATATATGATCATCATTAATATGTGTGTATTAATTTTTCTTTCTTTCTAGGCCTTGGTTGCTATGAGCGAAGTGACGAAACAAATCCACAAGGGCAACCCTGACTTCCTGCCTATGGGTGAAAATGAACAGTTGTATGGGCGGTTCCTAGTCATATCACTAGGGACTGGTACAACGTCTGAGGAGAAGTATGACGCCAAGGAAGCGGCTGAGTGGGGTGCTTTTGGGTGGCTTATCGGATCCGATTTTTCGGCTCCATTGGTGGATATATTCACCCACGCAGGTAGTGACATGGTTGATTTCCACCTTGCTACCATTTTTCAAGCCCTTCAGTCTCATGACAATTACCTTCGAATTCAGGTAACAAAAGAATGTGCAATAAAATTGAGATAAATATCACTAGATCAAATGACCGTTTTATATACAAAAAAGAAAAAAAGAAAAAGAAAAAAAAGGTATTACGTAGAGAAACTAAGCTCACAAGTACTCGGAAATGAATATGCAGGATGATACGCTAAGTGGAACATTGGCTTCTGTGGATATTGCCACAGAACAAAACTTGAATGATTTGGTAAAAGTTGGAGAGGCATTGTTGAAGAAACCGGTTTCGAGACTGAATTTTGATACTGGTAAATCCAAGCCTGTTCGTCCTGAGGTTACAAACGCAGAGGCTCTTGTGAGGTATTTGCTCTATTATATATTATGATTAAGTTGTAGCATGATCATGTAAATTCAATAAATTAACACACTAATGACTTTTGTTTTGTTAATTAATTTGCATGTGTAGGATAGCGAGCGTTCTCTCTAAGGAGAGGGCTCAGAGGAGCAAGGTCGTTCGTGAAAGGACATGATCAGCAGCACCACCAAAGAAATAATATGCTGCTCTCATACGTATATATATAAAATTCCTTTTAATTATGTTTAATCTTCAAGAAAAATAAAAGGCCATCAAAGTCATGATGAAATGCTAAGTCAATTATTTTATTTTATTTCTTCATGTAATTCAGTACTGAAATTATTTTCTCCCAATGTAAGCAAGAAATTGTTTAATTTATTTTTCTCCCAATAAATACCAATTAACAGGTTGGTTGTGATGTAATTAATAATCAGCAGTACGTATAATATGTTCCTTCCTTCATATTCTTTATTTATTTGGCTATTACGCACCAGAGTGTTTCTTTTTCTTTTTGAAGCATTGCAATGAACTTCGAAACAAATTAAACATATATCCCACGTTGTAAATTGATTGATTAAACACTAATTAAACAATTAAACAAGTATTTTGAACCACTAATGTCCCACTAATTAAACAAGTTAATATGATTGATTATGACAGGTCTTGACTATGGACCAGTTTTGACTGAATTAATTTACCACATATTTTTCTTATCAAAATTAAGAAAAAGAAGCATCTTCATTTGAAGGAGCCTCTTCATACTTATCAAACCATCCCTATAGTATCAGAAACTTTAGGCTTCAAGTGATGCATGGAAATCAATTGAAAAAATACCTAGATCAACTAACAACTTAAATCCTTTGCCGAATAAAACACATATATATTTTATCCATACTTTTCCCGTTCCGTATTTTACTAACTATACATAACCAATAAAGGTTGGCTATATGGGTCGGCTTTAGAGTTAATTAGTATTATGTTTGGGGATTAATTATTAATTTAGGATTGCCCAAAAGTTTCGATAGATTTAAACTTTTGATCATCGTCATACATATCATCAAAATATTCAACACGTTTTTTCCTTTCTTTTTTTCTTACAAGAAAAAAACATCAAGGCTTGATAGAAATCCAAACAAATTTCAAGCCCAATTTCTGAAAAACTGACCACTAAAATTGAATAAATGAACACATTCCCCTGTCCATTTGGATGAAAAAATACATACAATACAATTTTAATTTTATCATATATGTATTATTAATAGCATTAATTTCCCCTGGAACCCTTCCTGGCTACCTTCTTGAATTTGTCTCTCAAATGCTCTTGAATTAGTCCTTCATGGCTACCTTTTTTGGTGTTTCCAAGGATTGGGTTGCGGCAATTGAGGGTTGTGGAGGAAAGGGAGGATTGTGAATGAATTTCCGCATTTACCCTCACTTTTGACAGAAAATTTAACAGAGTTTGGCGGAAGGACTAATGGTGCAACAAAACACCTACTTGAGTGACCTCTGCAACTAATAATTGAATTGAGTGACCAAACTGTAACTACGAGTATAGTTGAGGGACCATTGCTGCAAATAACCTTTTTTGAGAGAATTATTAGCTAGGGGATGGGTCACTTCACTCCTGAAGTTTCCATGGTGTTTACTATTTTGGACGACTTGGGTTGGGACTGATTGTGAAAGGTCTTGACCCTGTCTCAATGATTCACATATATTTAAATTATATCTCAACATAAAGAAAAAGAAGCTTCTTCATTTCATTTGAAGGAACCTCTTCTCCTCATACTTTATTTTATAAGCATTACTTGTTAAGGTTTGAGTCACCAAATTTATTCACAAAACAAATAATATTTTACTTGTTAAGGTTTAAAATGGGTCCAAATTTGAATCAATGAGACTTTGTCTTCGATGAATAAATTTTGGTGTCTCCATATATGTTGACTATTATTGTGTATAGTAGGCGGGGAAGATTCAGTAGAGTTGTTTTCAGATAATCAATCACGTCCACACGAATGCAGTGTTTAATTAGAGAAGTCTGACAGAAGTGGTCCAACTTAACACTAGTTTTGTAGATATCTTTTAGTCCCCTCGTTTACAAACCAACACTCAACAGAAACTTTTAATTCCAAGAGCATTTTTTTTGTTTGCGAGATTTTAGTTTGATTAGGAGATTTATTTTCTATTTTATTACGATTTTATTTCTTTCTTTTTTGTATAAATTTTGTATAATTAGGAGTTTATTTGTTGCCTTGTATAACCCTATTAGGGTTCACATACTTGTATTATAAATACTTCCTTTTGGAGAATGAAAATATATCAGAAAATATTATAACCCATATTGTTTGACTTGGCATCAGAGCCGACTTTCTGATGACATGTGTGTTGTGCCCACTCATGTTCTAGCCCCATTTTTTTTTCTACCTGTGCCATGTGTGTCCTCATGGGTTTGTGTGCTCGTCCCTGTACTATGTTTATGCCATTTCCGTCTTCATACATCTACCGTATTTGTGCCTCTGCTGTGTTCCACTATGTGCTCTGCCGAGATATGTTGAGTTTCCACTGCAATCATGGGTGATAACTCTATTGTTGGTGTTGTTGCTGCTATTTCTGCAAATTTGTGTGTTTCTGACTCTATTTCATGTACTTGGATAATTGACACTGGTGTTACTGATCATATGACTTATGATGCTAAATTTTTTAATGAATTGTCTAGTAACACCCATGACTTATACATAACTAGTGCTAATGGCTTGCCATTTCAATTGCTGGCGAGGGCACAATCTCCCTCACTCATACTATGTCCTTGTCTCGTGCGTTACTAGTTCCCAATATCCATTGTAACTTGTTATCTGTTGGTCAATTACTTGATAAACTTAATGCTTTTGTTACTTTCTATCTCACACATCATTTTTTTCAGGATCTCAAGACTCACGAGACAATTGGGCATGGTAAACGGATAGGGGGTTATATTATTTGACATTGTCTGCCGCACCAGTTTGTGATCATGTTGTTAATAATGTTCAAAGTTGTAGTGTCAAAGACAAACAATAAATTTGGTTATGGCATCGTTGTTTCAGACACCCGTTGTTTGGCTACCTTAAGCATTTGTTTCCATATTTATTCAGATTTTGTGATGAGTCAAGTTTTAAGTGTGAGACATGTATTTTGGCCAAGAGTCATCGCATTGTGTTTCTTTTAAGTGACAGTAAAGCTGCAAAGCCTTTTGATTTAATGCATTTTGATGTGTGAGGTCCGGCTCAAGTTATTGCAACGGATTTCGTTGGTTCGTCACATTTATTGATGATTGTACCTGATTCACTTGGGTTTTCTTGATGAAAAATAAACATGATGTTGTTTCCATTATTCCAGAGTTTTGTACTATGGTGTTTACTCAGTTTCAGGCTTTGATCAAAGTATTCTGGATTGATAACGGAGGATAATATGTGAATAATACTTTGATGTGTTTCTTCCATGCTCAAGGTATTATTCACCAAACGACAACTTCTTTTACCCCTCAACAAGATGATGTGTCTAAAAGGAAGAACCGACAATTTTTTGAAATTGCCCACTAACTCATATTAGATATGTCTATTCCCCATTATCTTTGGGGGCATGATGTTCTATCTACTGCCTATTTGATTAATCGTACTCCTAGCCAAGTTGTGGATTTCAAGACTCCGCATGATGTGTTTGGTGACCATGTTTCTCATGTCTTCATCTTCAAGTTACCTCCAAAAGTTTTTGGATGTGTTGCCTATGTTCATATTTACTCTCATCAACGGAGTAAACTTGATCATTGTGCTTTGTGCTGTGTCTTTATTGGCTACTCTTCTACTCAGAAAGGTTATAAGTGTTATCATCCTCATACCCAGAAGGTGCATGTTACTTTGGACGTAACCTTCCATGAAGAAGTGTCATATTATGTTTTTCTCTATTCTCCAATTCAGGGGAAGAATGGGGAGTGAATTGGAGAGTCTTGAATTGGATGATCTTGGACTTGATGGCCAAAATACTATATATGAAGATATTGTTCTCGGGAAGCAAATGACCAGTAGGCTGTAGAAAGGGATCGGTTACCAAGATCTAGAGGTGAAGATATTGCTTTCAGTGATGAAACGATCGGTCGTCTGTAGCTAAAGATGAAGAAAATGCTCTCTGTGATGAAACAACCGGTCGACATTTACGAACAGACCAGTCGCCCATGGTTGAAGAATGTGATAGTGATTCTTGTGACTCTTGGGTAGATGAGTTCGATGCAAGACCCCCTTCTGCCCTACTATTGCTCCTGTCAAGTAGTGATAATAGGCCCAGTGAGGTAATCACTGATGAATCATCTATGCTAAGTTACCAGTTGCCCCCATGTACTATTCGTGGGAAATCTAAAGTACAATACTCACCCGATATACATGCTAAATCTAAATATCTCATAGCCATTATGTGTTAACTCATCGTTTATTTAAGTCATATGCATTATATTTATGTCAATTATCTAGTGTATGTTTGCCAACTAAACTGCAGGATGCTCTTTTTGAACCTAAATTTATGGATGCCATGAATGTTAAAATGGAAGCTTTGAACAAGAATGAAACTTGGGATTTAGTCCATTTTCCAAGAGGGAAGAAAGTTGTTGGGTGCAGATGAGTGTTTACTTTGCAGCATAAGGCTGACGGTTTCATTGACCGTTACAAGGCCAGATTACTCAGACCTATGAAGTGGATTACTTGGAGACCTTTACTCCACTAGCAAAGCTCAATATTGTGCGTGTACTCTTGTCCCTGGCTGCTAATCGTGACTGACCCTTGTTGCAGTTTGATGTCAAAATTGCAGTCCTACATGGTGACCTCAAGGAAGAAATATACATGGATCTTCCTCCTGGTATTCCTGTAACCTCCAAGAAGGGTGTTGTGTGTAAGTTGCAGAAATCCTTATTTAATTTGGTGAACTTAGGTGAATTTATCTTTTGTAGGAAGTTGGAAAGTCAAAAGATGAAGATATATATTTGTCCAAGTTCAAGCTAATTGTGAAGATATTTTATTGAAGAACTGATTGTGAGATTATTTTGATCATAAAGAGAAATAAAAAGGAAGAAGAGAAGACAAAACCAATGAAGCTAAAGAGCCTATTTTATGTCATTCGTAGTTATTTAACGCCGGAAGATTGCGTTGCTTCCACCTCTGCCCAAGTCGCCTTCTGAGTCGTGGTCATGGCACAAACGCACTAAATATGTCAAGATGGTTTAAAGTCAGAGCTCCCCCACCCCACCACCACCAAAGGTCCAAAGTTCTTTCCGGTTTAGATGATTGAATGCGTTGAATAAGAATGCAACTAGAATAAAGTTTCTTTACTTCCAACTAGCCTAATGGAAATTGAAGCTCTCTCTCTCTCTCTCTCTCTCTCTCTCTCTCTCACTCTCTCTCACACATACACACACACACACACACATGAATTGTGATCTCATATCATTGTATTTATAGTCTGCAATTTGGCTATATTTTCTTAAAGTTAAATTTGCATTTGTTTCTGTGAGACCAACAGTGAGCTTTCAAAGGACTAGTACCGGGAGCTCACAACACTTTCCTTGGCTCTTGGAAACATCGAGGTTTCCACATGCCAAGTTATAAAGGGCATGACCGCTTGCCTTGATTGCCATATTCACTACTACGTTTCACCATTTGCGCGACGAAGAATAATTCGTCGCGCAAACCATACGTGCGACGAAAGAAATTATTCGTCGCACAATCCACTGAAAATTTGCGCCATCAAAACTTTTTGTCGCACAAAATGTATATGCGCGACAAAATAATTTTTCGTCGCGCAAAAGAGTTAAAAAGCGGGGAATTTTTTTTGCGCGAAACATTTGCACGACGAAACATTCGCTAAAGGCAACATTCGCGACGGAACATTGGTTCGTCGCGCAAAAAACGATACCAGTGGGTCCCTTATTTAGGCGACGGGAAGATGTTTCGTCGCGTAAGAGAACGAGGGATATTTTATTTTTGGCACCAAAATGACCTGGTTGGGATATTTTTTTTGCGCGACGTAAGTACTCTTCGTCGCATAAAGTTCCACGTTTGCGCGACGAATACATGTTTTGCGCGACGGAATTTTGTTTTTGCGCGACAATATTGCGCAACGAAAGGTTGTGCGATGGAAAGTACCAGCGTCGCGCAAAAGTTAGATGTCGGCAGGTGTTTGCGCGACGAAAAACGGTTTGCGCGACGGACGATTTGGTTTTTTGCAACGGAAGTTTGCGCGACGAATGTATGTATTTGTCGCGCAAAGTCCTTCTTCTTCATATTAGAAATCTGCCATTGCAGAGGCAGAATGCAAAAACAAAGCATTCTGCCTCGCCTCTCTCTCAACCTCTCTGCCGCTGCTGGGATTTCAATACATTGATTGGGTAAGTATTTTTCGTCATTAGTTTAAAAGTATTAATTTAAGTTCGTACTAAGGTTTTTTAGTTTGTTTTCGTTAGGGATATTTGTAATTAGCGATTGGTGGAGAACGATTGAGAATGTATTTTATTCGTTTTATATATTAATAATGTTAATTTGTTATGTTTAAAATGTTCTTGTGAAGTTATATTTATATTATGTTGTTAAATTGTGTGTAACGTAGTACAATCTGTTGTGATGTACGAAGTTAATTGAAATTAACTTCGTGCTTTTATTTTTATGTTTAGTAACACTTAGTTTCCCGTTCGAGATTAGTTGGATTTCGTGCATGGATGCGTAATGCATGACTGCGGTCCAATTAATTCTTGAATTGTCCCATTATTTGGACAGTTTGGTAATGCATAGTATTGTCACGTAATCTATGGCTACAGGATTAGCTTTCGATTGTGGATATTTCGTTGTCATCTCGGTACGTTCTTCGGGTGGTATGTAGGTATTTATACCTATGGCCACCTCAAGAACTATGGCGAGATCTTGCAAATTCATCCATGTCGAAATCTAATCTCATGTAGTCGTAGGTTACGTGGCAGGAGTATGTATTCCCGAATGGGATAGGACCCTTACCGGAGGCATAAGGTGACATTATAACTTCGTATGAAGTTGTTGTGATTGTTGTGTTGTGATTCTGGTTTCAGGAATTATGGAGAAGGTGGATACAGAACCCGAACAGATGCGCAAACGAATACTTGGATGGAATCGAGGATTTTATTGAGTTAGCACGTAGACACAACCCGGGTGCAACTAGAATCCGTTGTCCTTGTAGGAGGTGCAACAACACGTTATGGGAGACAATTGAAAATGTTGGATTTCATTTAGTAAGGAATGAAATGATTGAAACATATAGCATTTGGAACCTTCACGGGGAACAATTAGAACATGCTTCGTCTTCAAATGCCACAAGAGTGGACAATGTTCAACCTATTGTGGATGCTAATGATCAAGTCATGGATATTATACAGGATGTTTTTCCATTTGCATCGACCAACATGAATCAAGAAGAGCAAGATGATGTGCCTACACCAATAGACAGTGCGGAGTTTGAACAATATGAGAAATTGTTAAAAAATGCCAACCAAGAGTTATACCCGGGGTGCGAGAGCTTTTCCGTTCTCACGGCCATTGTGGAGCTAATGCACGGAAAAATAAAGTATCGTATGTCGAACCTGTGTTTCGATTACTTTTTGGGGGTTTTCAAGAGAATGCTTCCGACGGACAATTGTTTGCCGAAAGACCATAAACAGGCGCAGAAGGTGTTGAATGGTCTTGGATTGGGTTATGAAAAAATCCATGCTTGCAAAAACAATTGCATGTTATTCTACAAAGAGCATGAATCGTTGGATACATGTCCTATATGCAATGAGTCGAGGTTCAAGATGACATCTCAGAATAGGACGACTAAGATCCCATAAAAAGTCATGCGTTATTTGCCCATGAAACCTATGTGGACGCATACTGCCACATACATGATATGGCATAAGGAAAAACGGGTAGACGATGATGTGATGCGGCATCCTGCAGATGGGGAGGCATGGAAAGAGTTCGATCGAACGTTCCCCGAGTTTGCTGCTGATCCCCGAAATGTTAGATTGGGACTTGCCACTGGCGGATTCAATCCGTATGGGGTTCTAAACCAACACCACAGCACTTGGCCGATTTTCGTATTCCCATATAATTTGCCGCCTTGGAAATGCATGAAAAAAGAATACATGATGATGACTGTTTTGATAACTGAGGATCCTGGGAGGTCAATCGATGCTTACTTAAGGCCGCTGGTTGATGAGCTGAAGGATTTATGGACAAACAGTGTTCGCACATACGATAAATCAAGCTGGGAAGATGTTCACTTTGCGGGCAGCGATTATGTGGACTGTGAATGATTTCCAGCATATGCAATGGTTTCTGGGTGGAGCACAAAAGGTTATATGGCATGTCCTGTATGCAAGGAAGATGTAACTTCTGGTTGGCATGCTGGAAAAGTTTGTTACCTTGGTCATCATAGATGGTTGCCATGGGACCATGAGTGGAGGGAAAAAGATAAAGAGTTCGACGGGAACACAGAGTGTCGCCTTAGACCCAGAGAATGGTCCGGTGATGAGATATTGGACCAGCTTAACCGGTTGGATTTTGCTCCATTCGGGACAACAGTTAGTCGTATCAGACCTTCTACACATATGAACTGGACGCACAAGCCTATGTTTTTTGAGCTCCCATATTGGTCGAAACTAAAATTGAGGCACAATCTAGATGTGATGCATGTTGAGAAAAATGTATTCGACACATTGGTGGGCACGATTCTAGATATCGAGGGGAAGACAAAGGACACGATCAAAGCTCGTCTTGATTTGGAAAGAATGGGCATACGAAGGGGTTTATGGATGAATAGGGACAATGATAAAGCTAGAAGGGATCTTGCATTATTTTCTATGAAACCGAGTGACAAGAAAGAGTTTCTAAAGTTTGTATCGTCAGTAAAGTTTCCCGATGGGTATGCTTCTAATATCGCACGTTGTGTGAATGTTGACGGGGGTAAATTTACTGGACTTAAAAGCCATGACTGTCATGTGTTTATGCAACGCCTACTTCCTGTTGGTATTCGACACCTGTTGCCGGAAGATGTAGTGAAGCCAATCATTTTGTTGTCCAGATTTTTTTCCCAACTGACGGCAAAAACTTTGTGAAAAACGGACATGTTTTAGTTGCGCCATGACATTGTCCAAGTCCTATGCAAGTTTGAGATGATATTTCCTCCAGCTTTCTTCACAAGTATGATGCACGTGATGGTTCACTTGCCAGAAGAGGCATTACTTGCTGGTCTTGTCAACTATCGTTGGATGTATCCAATAGAAAGGTATATAATCCTTATCGTTTGTGTATGCATCATTATCACATGCACTACAAAAAAAGTAGTCATTTGCGACCAATTTTTTCCGAGGGACTCCAAATATCGTCGGAACAAACACTATTTCCGACAACAAAGTACCATTCGTCGGAAATACATCAATGAGGTGTTCACCATTTCCGACACCCAAATTGCCCTCGGAAAAGAGTGCTTTTGTCGTCAGAAATAACTATTTTTTAGCGGGAAAAATTGGCGCCACATTTATTTACGACCAAAGGCATCTTAGTCGGTAATAGTTGTGCTTTCTTCCAACGGAATGTTCACGTTGTCGGAAACCATAACCATTTCCAAGGGAGCTTCGACGGAAATTAGAGGTCGTCGGAATTGATTCTTTATTTTTGAGGGCAATCAGTAGCTCTCGCAAAAGGATGTCTATTTGAGAGGGCATCTAGTGGTTGTCTGAAAAGACTATCTAATACCCAATTTATACTTTTCCACCATTCCAATGTTTTTTTTCTCTTAATATTATTACTATTATGATCATCTAATGTTATATGTGTTTACTTTCTTTGTATTGACAGTAAAAAGGGGTTTCAAACTTGACAAATTTTCACCATTTGAAAAAAAAATCAATACCACACTAGCCAATGATTAATTGGTGTAATGCGTGGTTACTTTAAATTTATGTTCTTTTTTATATACTAATTACTAAGTTAAACTTAAATGAAGTTTAAATGTCCAATTTCAATAAATTATAAAATCATCATTTGGTTATAGTTCAATGCAATCTTTTAGTTATACATGTACACTATATATATCAATAGTGTTTTTTTTTTTTATCATACAAATAAATTTAGACACATTTTATGTTGTGAAATTGTGAATATGAATCATGACATTTCTAAAATAAAGTAATACATGGTCAAAGAGAACATTATAGTTTATTTTTATATGACATCCTCTGAAGGACCTAACTTGGAATATCCAATTGAGGATTTGATTACACAATTTAATTATATAGCAGTCACTTCTCATTGAACAAAAGGTAGTACCTTTGAAATTTGTTTTATTATTGGTACCACAACATAAACTTGTTCTTTAATTGAGAATTGGATTATGTTCTACTAGACTACTACTAATCTCTTGTCACGAGCTCACATGCGTGCCACTAGGCTTTCTTTTTGTTTTTTATTTGTTATTTCATCCTTCTTTGTTGATAATATTTGCTGGACATTAACTCTTAATTTTTTTTAATTACTTATAAATTTATATATATATTTTTTATGTATTCGACCCTCTAAAAAAAAAAAAAAAAAGACCCTCTAAAAATTTTGTTGCCGCCTATTTTTTCACTAAAAATTAAGAAACTCCCGCTCCTAGCAAAAATTAAAAAAATTCGATGCACAAACAAAATTAGGGAACTAACGCCCTAACCCCATTATCTTTTCTACACGCCGTAACCCCGTTCTCTCTTTCCCTCTGTAGACGCAAGGAAAACTCAACCTCGATCTTCCTCTTCCTCATCGTCAACGGAGAACCTCTCTTCCTCGTGGGTAAGTACCTCTCTTCCTCGCGGGTCTCCCTATATCGTTTGCATCTCTCTCTCGCTATTTCTTTTCATGTAGCCTTACAAAGTTCCAGATGTTCTTTCAAGGGAAAGACTACCCTCGTCACCTCTGGCACTCGTGGAATTGGGCTCTCTCTCTCTCTCTCTCTCTCTCATTTTCTTAGAAAGTTTTTCAATTGGTCTTATGGGTTTCTTCTAAACTAGGTTTGTTTGTTGAAATTGATTATATGGATTTTGGTCTTGCTCTCTTTTCAATTCACGTATGTCATGGTGAAAGACCTAGCTGGATTGGGTGTGGCTGTGCATACCTATTCTCGGGATGAAGCAGAGCTTGACAAGTGCTTACGAGAATGGGAGTTTAGGGATTTCTGAATGCTGGGACTTGTAAGTAGCCCCCTGTTTATTTTGTGCTCTAGCTGCTTGTATAAATGTCATAAAGAAGAGAACTTTTTAATACTTCATAGTATAAAGGATTTTTGAACTACTATTATGTATACTTTTAACTGGGTCAAGTTTTGGCTTTTGGACTTTTTCGGAGGGCCATTGAGTGGTGGGGTTTTCACACTGAGAGACATAGGTTGGGGCATACTTCAACACCTCTATACTCAGGATTGATTATTTTGTTATTTTCTTAGCATGCATAAAATGTAATGGAATTGGAGTGGGGTTCATATTTCCTTAGCATGAATTAATTATATGGAATTAGTGTTATTTTCCTTTGTTGATAAGTTTAAGAATTTCTTATCTCAAGTTCTGTTAAACTTTCATAAAAGGACCAAGAAGCTTAAGGGACCATGTAATTAACTCCAGTCCATTAGGACTTGGAATTAAGTCGTAATTAGAAATTAAGAGGGAAAAGAATTTTCAATTTACATTATATAGAGACAATTGCTGCTTCCACATTGTGGGTGTGATTGACACTTGTATGGCTTCAATCTTTTGTTTTCTCTGGTCCTTTTCTGTATACTATTTTATAGTTATTTTATTAGTTTGGCAGGAGTTTGGCCAGAGTCAGAGAGCTTCAGTGATAAAGGATTAGGGCATGTGCCAAAGGAGAGTGAAGATGAAATCTTGGAATATAGGTGTTTAAATGTGTAAAATTTAGTTCAATCACTTGTTTCTTTATTTCAATTAAGGCATGTATTATGTCTTTGATTCCTCATAATATTTTTTTTTCATCCAAAAGAATATTTATATGTTTTCAATTCAGGATCATAACTGTTTGTATGTAAGTGTGCTTGAATCATGGGATAAGGTTTTGCATTTCAAGGAAGCCGTATTTATATACAAGTCACTTGAAGACTTGAAAGCTGCATTCAAACACCTTATTTGGTTGGAAGAAGGCTTTGAGGACTATTGATATAGGATATATCTTAGGATTGTAATGAGTTTTTGGAATTTGTTACATTGGTCTTTTCCTAATGATAATATATATTATTTTTCGGACAACAATTTCTCATTGGAAATATTTTTTATATTTCTTTTACAAAATATTCATACATTCCGACGACTTTTTACTCTTGATAATTGCTATAAATGTAGTCAGAAAAACATTTTTTTCGACACACTTCGATGTTGGAAATGCACAATTCCGATAAATTATATTGATCACAAATAGTAATTTAGGGTCGGAAATACTATTTTTGACAAATAGCCATTGGTCGAAAATATATAGCATTGCATAACAAAAGATCTCGAGAAAAAACTATTTCCGATTGTTGCATAAGTATTTGCGACCAAACTTATGGTTGTAAATGAATTTGTATAGCCATTTTGTAAATTCATTTCCGACAGAAATTCAAGCAATATCGACGAAACATGGGCGTTGGAAATACATTATTTCCGACGGACTGGTCGGAAAAAAACTATTTGCAACCAGCGTTTTTCCGACGACTTCCGACGGTAATTTGCCGTCGAAAAAGGGCATTTCCGACGACAAAACACCTTTTTCGACCATAAGTTGCCCTCGCTAAAGGCATTCTGTTTTGTAGTGATGCTTGCTAATTTCAATCATATAGTTTTATTTTGGCAGGCTTCTCGGAGAGCTGAAAAAAGTGTACATAGCAGTATGGCTCAAGGATCAATCGTAGAGGCTTGGGTTCAATATGAGTCGCTTACTTTCTGCGGAATGTATTTAAAAGATGTGGAGACGGTTTTCAATCGTCCTCAGCGCAATCATGATAGAGGTATGAGAAATGAAAAACTTTCTGTTTTGCCCAAAGCGCACGACCCTTTGGAGATCCTGGACGCGAGAGTCGTTTTCTAGAAATGACATGGAGGTAGCGCATTGGTTCAGTCTGAACAATTGTGATGAGATCATGGGATCCTTATATGAGCATGAAGAGATGATGAAGCGAAAACATCCATCACATTTGGTTGCTCAGAAACACCGTGAATTGTTTCCACGATGGTTTTTGGATTCTGTAAGTTATCAATGTTTGTTATTTGAGAAATATAAATTGTAGTTTTTAATTTTGTCAGACTAACATATGAATGGTTTTGTATAATATTAGGTGAATAAGTTTAAATCATCGAATTCCCCAACTTACAGTGATGAGTTATATAACTTGGCGTTCGGCCCGATTCGTGCTGAATTGTTCTCGGGTTGTAATGTCAACGGCGTCAAATTTTTGGCCGAAGCACGAGATGACAAGTTGTGTACGCAAAACAGCGGTGTCCATGTCCCAGGTGGTGGCGAAAGTACTGACATTGATTTCTATGGCAAACTCACAACTGTCGTGCAATTGCTTTACAAAGATCGATACCAAGTGATCATGTTTAAGTGTCGATGGTTTGACACCAACCCAAATAGGCCGGGAAGTGTTAAAATCGATCATGGCTTACTATCTGTGAACATGAACAGAACTTGGTATGATGACGACCCTTATATTTTGGCAAACATGGCAACACAAATTGTGTATCTAGATGACCCTAAAGCCGGCGGTTGGAGCGTTGTTCAAAAGATGGATCACAGGAACGTGTATGCTATACCGAACTAGATCCAACTGACAACGACGTCAACAATGTGGCTGACCAACGTTTGGAATCTTCAATGGAAAATGATGCGGAAACACTTCGAGATACTAATGTTATACAAGAGCCATTTCAAATACAAGGAGTGTCTTCAATCGAAATACCGATTCACTCAATTACAATTGACCTCGGTGATCTTCCGCGATATGATGTTGCAGTTGGCCCGAGCAACGCGATGATGTAGTTATAGAGGAGGCGGAGGAGGAGGAGGAGGAAGAGGATTGAGAGACCGAAAGTGATGATAGCAACGATAACAAAAGTTATTATAGTTCATATGATGAATGATTAATTTTTTTTGTAATTTTATTATGTTAGTGGACATATTTTGTGTAATGCAAATGTTTTCATATATGTACTTGTTATATCCAAACATTATATATGTGCAGAAATGAAACATTATTAAAATAAATGTAGTTATAAACCATTGGTAAATAAATATATCCAAGTAATTTGTATCATAAAGTTTAAATTTATTTTGACAAAAAACTTTTAAAAAATGAAAACCATATAACCGAAAAAATGAATACAAAGAAAATAAGATTATCAACAATCCTTCCATTCTCAAATCAAAAGAAAATAAAATAAATCATACTTTCATATAATTAATTATATGTAATGATGAATAATTCAGATTAATAATATGTGAATGAAAATAACCTTGCGCGACGAAGGCATAATTGTCGCGCAGATTTTGCGCGACGGAAAATGTACACGTCGCACATACTCTATTATTTACGCGACAAATATATAGTTGACATTGACGATCGAAGTAGTTCACTGTATTCACATAGGGTTAAAAAGTATAGCTGTAAAAAATCATCAAAATCAGAGTCAAAATAACCGTTAAATCATAACTTTTCGTTTATAACCGTCGAAACGTTTTATCCCGTTACTTAATCTTTGAATGTTTTTTTTTTCTCATTTTCGACGTATACGATCTCGAAGTATAAACAAACATATTTGACGGCTAGATTACTGAAACTAGTTTCCTAGAATGCGTATTCCATAAAAACACAATATTCAAAAAAATTAATAATTTCTTTATACATTCATTCAGTCTAACATAAGATTATGTGATGTCCTGTACTGTAAATATCTGAAATGAAGATCGAATTACATTTTTGTATTCATATAGGGTCAAGAACCGCAATCAAAAAATTTCAAGATCGGAGTTAAAATCACCGTTGAATCAGGAAAATTTGTTTAGAACCGTCGAAAAGTTTTGTCCCGTTACTCAATCTCTGAATGTTCATTCATTATGATTTTTGACGTATACGATCTTGAACTATGAAAAAAGAAGATTGCCGGTTGGATCATTGAAACTAGTTCAGGAGTTCGGGTTTAGGGCTTAGGGTACAGGTTTTAGGGTTTAGGGTACAAGGGTATGGTTTTGCGCGACGAAATATCAACTTACTCGTCGCGCAAACGATCAAGCGACGATTTAATCTGTAGTGCTTTCGTCGCGCAAAACCCTGAACAAAATTCGCTGCCCTTCTCCGCTCCAACACTTAGTGAAATTTTGTTTGGCAAAAGCCAAATTGCGCGACGAACATGAGTCCCTTCGTCGCGCAAAATCATTAAAAAAATTCGCTGCTCTTCTCCGCTCCAACACTTAGTGAAATTTGTTTGGCAAAAGCCGATTGCGCGACGAACATGAGTCCCTTCGTCGCGCAAAATCATTAAAAAAATTCGCTGCTCTTCTCCGCTCCAACACTTAGTGAAATTTGTTTGGCAAAAGCAGATTGCGCGACGATTTAAGCAGAAGTCCCTTCGTCGCGCAAACTTAACAATTGCAGCCTTTTCTATCCAACACTTGGCGAAATTTTGTTTGGCAAAAGCTAGAACGCGCGACGAACTACGTTTATTCGTGACGCAATATCATTGAATTTATCTTCCCCGCCTAAAATCAAATCCCAAAATTTTGGGCGGTGGACTAACTTTGCGCGACGACACTAGATTTTTCGTCGCGCAAAGTTTATATTTTCAGAACTTTGCGCGACGAAATCATTTTTTTCAGTCACGCAAAGGTCATATTTTTATAATATTGCGCGACAAAAGTGCATTTTTTCGTCGCGCAAAAGTTATTTTAATGAATTTTGCGCGACGGATTTATATATTCGTCGCGCAAAGTCGAATAAGTTTTCTGAAAATCGCGATCTTCTCCTTCTTCCCCAGTTTTTCAAACGGAACCCTAAACCTCCATTTCTCTCCACCGTGACCTCAGCCCCTACTCCGCCCCAATTCAGACCCTGCCGCCACCACCGTCGAACCCTGGAGCTTCTCCGCCGTCGCCTTCCATCCTGCCGCCGTGATTTCCTCCGTTTAGGCCGAATCTTCGCCGCCGTTGTTCTCTCTCCTCCGGGCACCAAATCCGGCAATTGAGGTATGCTTTCTGGGATATTTTTCATGCTCTAGCTGATGGTTGTGCAGGATTTGATTGATTGTGTGCATAGGGTAGTGAATTTGAAACCCTAGGTTTCGGCCGGTTTTGAAATTGAAATTCCGGCCACTTCCGTCCGTTTTTCGGGGTAGGTCCGAGAACAAAAGTGCCTCCAATTGATGTTTTCAACCTAGGGTAGGAACCTTGGCCCTTAATTTTTAGGATTTCCCGGTGATTGTTATCGCTTAGGCACCCACGCCGGCGCGTGTGGTGGCGCGTGGTATTGTGGCATAGGGCATTTTGTCCGAGTGCAAACATTTCGTTGTCACGAGCGCGTAGGTGTGCTCGGATTGGAATTTGGTTATCGTTCGAGTCTCGAACGGTTCGAACTATTGTGCGATTTTAGGGTTTGATATGTTCGGACCGTTGGATCGAGCTGAAACTCACGTATGTGGTACCATGTATTTATAGGATCGTTTAGGATTCGACGGATCGTGGATCGGAGTCCCGGATACTCCGAAATCGCAAACCCTAGGTCAAACTATGATTTTAATTAGTTAGTTCAATTTTTTAATGACATTGTATGTGCTACATTGGATTAATGAAATTGTGCAGATGTCAGACTTGATTAGACGTTGTAGGGCGGTGACGGCTACATCGAGTTCGGAGCCCCAGCTCGGCCTGCATCACCGCCATGCTCCAAAGATCGATGGAGCAGGCGGGACCACGTGCTAGCTGGTCTTGGGGATCCCAGGCGGCTGCATCATCATCTTCTTCTGGTGGTGCAGCCTCTAGCGCTAGGCGGCGACACCGCCGCTACCACTACCGACACCACATCGACTAAGCATCTTGGTGCGTCGGGGCACCTCAGTAATACCCTTCCACTTGCATTTTTTTGTTTTTAACATTTTTTTAATTGAGAATTTTATGGTTCAATTTAATTGTATATGTAACAATATTGTCATATCCCTTTGCAGCCAAGAGGAACACCCGAGGCCGTGTCGGCGGTGAAGACGGCGAAGAAAGTCACCCGGGTGACCAACGATCGTATCGACATCGGATATGACGAGCGCCATCGGGCTGCACCGACGGCGGACTTGCATAGCTCCTTGGCCCACGACATTGGCCACGTCGTTCGGACCCATTGCCCGATGCAATGGAAGTCTTGGAAGTTCATCCCTGACGAGATCAAGATGCAAGTTCGCGGCCAGTTGTCGGTATGTTTCCTATCTTTTAATTATTTTTCTTTCAAACTTTATATATTTCTATTACTTAATGTATGTAATCAATTTATTGCAGACGAACTACGACTTAGAGGACATCAACGAGGAGACCTTGGCGTACGTCAACAGACTCTTCGGTGAGAGGTACAAGCAGTGGAAGAGCGACTTGCACCACCATTTTCAGGCGTTTGATGATCCGCAAGTCGCTCTTCAGGAGGGTTGCCCGAAGGAGCTTGAGAGGCGGAAGGATAATTGGGCGTGGCTCTGCGCTCATTTTCAGGCGCCCGATTATGTGGTTTTTTTATTAATAATATTTGTTTAATGTTTATTTTATTTTTTATATCTCATTATTATTTTATTTATTTATAGTTCAATTATTACGTTTTATTTTTTGTATAACAGAATAAAGCCCAAGTGAATAAGGGCAATAGGAAGAAGAAGACTCTTCTTCACCATTCCGGCTCTAGGCCCTTCTCATATAGGATGGATGCACGGCGTCGAGTAAGAATAATATAATATATATTTAATTTTTAATACGTCATTATTATTAATTTCTTTTGTTCATACTAATATTTTCCTTCTCTTGTTCAATTAAGGGGGGGTCGAAATTCCCAGAGATCGACGTCTTTGGTGACGTTTATGTTCGACCTGGGAATGAGTTGGCCGAGTCCCTTCATGTAAGTATTATGTATTTTTAATTCTTATGTTACACTTTCAATTTATATGCATTTTTGAATTTATATTTTATGTAATGTTAAACAGACGACGATGGTGGAGAGGAGCCAGTTGGTTCTTCAAGAGTCCGCCTCCCAACTTCCTCCCGAGACTCCGATCGAGTCTGTGGATCCTCCGCATGATGCTGGATTTCAGATTTTGACGCAGACGTTGGATCGACTCTCGGGAGGAGGCCAGAACGTATTGTAGGGGATGGGAATGCCCGGCGAAGGAACCTCGACCGCGGTCATCGTCACAGCAAGCAGTTAGGTGACGGTTTTGACATCGCGGGTTGCCGAGCTTGAGGGTCAGATGTCGGTGATTCTGCAGTCCCTCGCGCGGTCCGGCATTCCAATCCCGAATTTTGCGTGCGTCGACCTCCAAGCCCGTCCACCCCGAGCATCCCCAGCACACCACGGCCCCTGCAGACGCCTATACCTCCGAGCCGCATGTGGCAGATGACCAAGTAGATTTTGGAACATTATTTGATTAGTTTTTTATTATTATAATTACTTTTACAATTTGTATACATTTCATTTATTTTATATAATAGATGTTTTCTTTACGATTAATCTTTTTATTGTAATTTCATTTTAATTAAAAAAATCAAACCAAATTTATTTTTTTACAAAATTAAAAATCAAATAATAATAAATTTTTTAAATAATATATATTGCTTTTGCGCGACGAAACGTAAATCGTCGCGCAAAAACATTTAAATAACACGTCGACAAATATATTTTAATCATGCGCGACGAATAATTTCGTTGCGCAAAATGTGTATGCGCGAATATGATTTCGTCGCGCAAAGTTCATGCAGCTCGCGCGACGGAAAAGTCCGTCGCGCAGTTTTTGCGACGACCATCTGCTTCGTCGCGCAAATATTTGTGCGACGGACACCGAGGTCATCCCGAAATGTTTTTAAAGCGAAGTTGTTATACGTAGCGCAAACCGCGCGACGAATGATCTTTATTCGTCGCGCAAATCCTTTCTTCACGAACTTTGCGCGACGGACTGTGCGCGACGAAACTTCTGTCGCGCATAATTATGTGCGACTAAAATCATTTTTGCGCGACGAAGACCCCTTCGTCGCGCGAAGACTAAAATGTAGTAGTGATTATGGTTTTCTCATATTGAAAGGTTAAATGTATAACACCCAATTTCTAACTTTATATCGTAAACTTTTATTTTTACACATCTTTTAAGTTCTAGGACTGGCCCTGTCCAAGAGCAAACAACTTAACAGGAAAAAGCAAAAAAGAAAGAAAAAACTAAACCCAAAGCAGAAACCCCAAAGAACCCAGCAAGCCAAAAGAAAACACTCCCAGAGCGACAAACTGAAACCAAACCTGAAGCCTAAGAAGAACGCCAACACTCAAAGGACTAGTACTAAACGGTACATCTGTTAAATGGTGTTCATTTGATTTGAACTGCTCAATCTTCCCTCATCGCCACTCGCAATCGCTGATTCTTCAGAGGCCTTCTCAATTTCCAAGCATTCCTTCAATCTGTCATACACAACTTATTTTTGGCCTTTCGGTTGGTGTTTTAGACACACAGGCCTGGACAGTTTTTCCAGAAGAATCTTGTATGTCCCTTGTACACTCGAATCCAGAATGCTTTCAACTTCCATTCTCTCAACTTTCGCCCTCACCCAATCAGATATATTAACATGTACAGGTTCTAAATCTGTTATTATTGCTGGTCTGCCAGTTATAAGCTCTAGCAAGACAATCCCAAAGCTGTATGCATCACTCTTTCTAGTGTACGTACTGTCCAGTTGTGCAATATCTTGTTCAACAAAAATCTTTCTTGTAATAAATGTTTTGTTTTGGGGCTGACTTTGTTGTAAGTTGTAACATTATACACGATACATTTAAGGCCGACCATAGAGATAGTGATGGTTTCATTTTAATCTTATCTAATAAATTTGTGAGAGATTTTAAGGTGCGATGGGGACGGGGGTTTGTGATACACACACACTACTAAGGTGTTGTTGGAGTTCGAACATAAGAGTCTGCAAGTCAAGACCTTTTTTTATCGGAATAGACCTTGTTGGTTTTTCGTTTACATTACTAAATATGCCGACTAATTTGTAATCGGAGTGAGTCTTACCAGCAATCACATTATTAAATACTGAAATATCCTTCAATGGGAGCGGCTGTCATTACTTGTTATAAACATGCCATTAAAGATTGGGTTTATCTGATAAATTTGTTGGCATAAGTAAGCATTTCCCACGAGGAGGAGGCAGCCATGCTGGACCATCGCAATCAAGTGAGCCAGAGCTTGTACAAGACAAATTAAGAAGCTGGGCCAGACCAGAGGACCTGGTATTGGTAAATAAAATTCAAAACACAGGAAAGCAGGATGAACAATTCATCTTGGTTTGAATGTTCAAGCTTCAAAACGATGACGTACATGCATATGTGTGAATCTCAACGGAAGTGAATTGAAATGTGGGATTTTAAATCAATATTACATTTTAACATCGTGAGTTACATTTAAATATGAAATTTCACACTAAAGACATTGCAACTTGTCGATACATACAATGCATTGAAAAGACGTGTTGAAAACTATATTAACGTATATAGGCGTCTATCTAACCCTAGAGATCCACTAACAAGTAACAACACTATTGATAATAATAATAATAATATTATTATTATTATTATTTATACATATAGACACATGTAAGTACATTTACACACATACATATACATAACACGTACACAGATACATATAGGTAAATATGGTGGGATATATAAGGTGTGTTTATTATTTAACATGTGAGGTATAAATAGTGATGAGTATTTCCACGTGCAGGAATCAATGCATTTGCAGCAGTACAAGTTAGAAAATAGAAAATAGAAAATTCTGTGTAGGAAGATTTATGTGATCACTGCGAAGAACATAAACTTATTCTGGCAAACTACGTATAACATGGATGTTCAAATGAATAATCACAATACAAATGTTATGTCGTGGACTTTGAAACGATAGGAAAGCATGTCTAATAACAATATAAGGACTATTCAAAAGACAAAGTAAACGGAAACAACTCGGTCAAGATATACATAAGTTTGGGGTCAAGATTTGGGGGAAAAGAGCTCTATATAAACCCCTACAACGCCTTCCTCTTGAGATTCTTCAAATTTCAAATTAATCTCTCTCTCTCTCTCTCTCTCTCTCTCTGAGTTTTCGTTCCTAAACTAAGTCTTGTGCGTAACCTTCTCTTGTATCACTAATGGAGAAAACAAGATCATCCCTTCACTCTCCCACAAATGGAAGTCTCATTACTGTTCTTAGTATTGATGGAGGTGGAATAAGAGGGATTATCCCAGGAACCATCCTCAACTTCTTAGAGTCTGAGCTTCAGGTAAAACAATGATCAAATCAAAACTTTAAATAAATACACGTGTTATAATATAAGTGGATTGGTCACGCCATCACATGATGTTACACCTAGTGAACATGTTTGCTCCACTTCTTATAATTTGTTGGTGTTTCTCATTCTTTTTTTAAAAAATAAAAAATAAAAAATCTAATGCAACTAACTTTTCGCTTTACTTGTTTGCTATATGCAGAAACTGGATGGTCAGGATGCAAGGCTAGCAGATTATTTTGATGTGATTACAGGGACTAGTACAGGTGGCCTTGTGACAGCCATGCTTACTACCCCAAATGAAAATAACCGTCCTTTGTATGCTGCTAAAGATATCAACCCTTTTTATCTCGAAAACTGCCCTAAAATCTTCCCCCAATCCAGGTATAGTTAATTCTTCATAGATTTTTGTACTACACATTTGTATACATAATTGTTCGCGATAATTAATTTTCATCCACGTACAAACAGTTCTCCACTCATCAATGTCGAGGAGAATTTGAAAGGTCTAGGGAGACCAAAATATGACGGGAAGTATTTACATAAAATATTGAAGGAAAAATTAGGAGACAAACATTTGCGCGACACATTAACTAACGTTGTAATCCCAACTTTTGATATAAAGCGGCTGCAACCAGTTATCTTCTCCAACTATGAGGTTTGTTTATTAATTATCTCTTAATTGAAACACATGCATATATTTACATAATTTAATTCTAATGGTGCTCTTTTTATGAACATTTCTTGATTTTGTATATATATGTTTGTCATGATTTCAGTTGAAAAAGAAACCCAGCTTGGATGCTTTGCTCTCGGATATATGCATTGGAACTTCAGCAGCCCCATACTATCTTCCAACCTATCAATTTAAATCCACAAATTCAAATGGTGAATCAAGAGAATTCAATCTCACCGACGGTGGAGTTGCTGCCAATAACCCGGTATACATTGATCAAATTGCAAAAACCTAATTTGCATAATCTGAATTATTTCATATATATGATCATCATTAATATGTGTGTATTAATTTTTCTTTCTTTCTAGGCCTTGGTTGCTATGAGCGAAGTGACGAAACAAATCCACAAGGGCAACCCTGACTTCCTGCCTATGGGTGAAAATGAACAGTTGTATGGGCGGTTCCTAGTCATATCACTAGGGACTGGTACAACGTCTGAGGAGAAGTATGACGCCAAGGAAGCGGCTGAGTGGGGTGCTTTTGGGTGGCTTATCGGATCCGATTTTTCGGCTCCATTGGTGGATATATTCACCCACGCAGGTAGTGACATGGTTGATTTCCACCTTGCTACCATTTTTCAAGCCCTTCGGTCTCATGACAATTACCTTCGAATTCAGGTAACAAAAGAATGTGCAATAAAATTGAGATAAATATCACTAGATCAAATGACCGTTTTATATACAAAAAAGAAAAAAAGAAAAAGAAAAAAAAGGTATTACGTAGAGAAACTAAGCTCACAAGTACTCGGAAATGAATATGCAGGATGATACGCTAAGTGGAACATTGGCTTCTGTGGATATTGCCACAGAACAAAACTTGAATGATTTGGTAAAAGTTGGAGAGGCATTGTTGAAGAAACCGGTTTCGAGACTGAATTTTGATACTGGTAAATCCAAGCCTGTTCGTCCTGAGGTTACAAACGCAGAGGCTCTTGTGAGGTATTTGCTCTATTATATATTATGATTAAGTTGTAGCATGATCATGTAAATTCAATAAATTAACACACTAATGACTTTTGTTTTGTTAATTAATTTGCATGTGTAGGATAGCGAGCGTTCTCTCTAAGGAGAGGGCTCAGAGGAGCAAGGTCGTTCGTGAAAGGACATGATCAGCAGCACCACCAAAGAAATAATATGCTGCTCTCATACGTATATATATAAAATTCCTTTTAATTATGTTTAATCTTCAAGAAAAATAAAAGGCCATCAAAGTCATGATGAAATGCTAAGTCAATTATTTTATTTTATTTCTTCATGTAATTCAGTACTGAAATTATTTTCTCCCAATGTAAGCAAGAAATTGTTTAATTTATTTTTCTCCCAATAAATACCAATTAACAGGTTGGTTGTGATGTAATTAATAATCAGCAGTACGTATAATATGTTCCTTCCTTCATATTCTTTATTTATTTGGCTATTACGCACCAGAGTGTTTCTTTTTCTTTTTGAAGCATTGCAATGAACTTCGAAACAAATTAAACATATATCCCACGTTGTAAATTGATTGATTAAACACTAATTAAACAATTAAACAAGTATTTTGAACCACTAATGTCCCACTAATTAAACAAGTTAATATGATTGATTATGACAGGTCTTGACTATGGACCAGTTTTGACTGAATTAATTTACCACATATTTTTCTTATCAAAATTAAGAAAAAGAAGCATCTTCATTTGAAGGAGCCTCTTCATACTTATCAAACCATCCCTATAGTATCAGAAACTTTAGGCTTCAAGTGATGCATGGAAATCAATTGAAAAAATACCTAGATCAACTAACAACTTAAATCCTTTGCCGAATAAAACACATATATATTTTATCCATACTTTTCCCGTTCCGTATTTTACTAACTATACATAACCAATAAAGGTTGGCTATATGGGTCGGCTTTAGAGTTAATTAGTATTATGTTTGGGGATTAATTATTAATTTAGGATTGCCCAAAAGTTTCGATAGATTTAAACTTTTGATCATCGTCATACATATCATCAAAATATTCAACACGTTTTTTCCTTTCTTTTTTTCTTACAAGAAAAAAACATCAAGGCTTGATAGAAATCCAAACAAATTTCAAGCCCAATTTCTGAAAAACTGACCACTAAAATTGAATAAATGAACACATTCCCCTGTCCATTTGGATGAAAAAATACATACAATACAATTTTAATTTTATCATATATGTATTATTAATAGCATTAATTTCCCCTGGAACCCTTCCTGGCTACCTTCTTGAATTTGTCTCTCAAATGCTCTTGAATTAGTCCTTCATGGCTACCTTTTTTGGTGTTTCCAAGGATTGGGTTGCGGCAATTGAGGGTTGTGGAGGAAAGGGAGGATTGTGAATGAATTTCCGCATTTACCCTCACTTTTGACAGAAAATTTAATGAGTTTGGCGGAAGGACTAATGGTGCAACAAAACACCTACTTGAGTGACCTCTGCAACTAATAATTGAATTGAGTGACCAAATTGTAGCTACGGATATAGTTGAGGACCATTGCTGCAAATAACCTTTTTGAGAGAATTATTAGCTAGGGGATGGGTCACTTCACTCCTGAAGTTTCCATGGTGTTTACTATTTTGGACGACTTGGGTTGGGACTGATTGTGAAAGGTCTTGACCCAGTCTCAATGATTCACATATATATATTTAAATTATATCTCAACATAAAGAAAAAGAAGCATCTTCATTTCATTTGAAGGACCCTCTTCTCCTCATACTTATAATATTTTATAAGCATTACTTGTTAAGGTTTGAGTCCTGTTGAATTCTTCTCAAAGTCAAGTAATGTGTTCGGAATTAAACCAAGTTTTCTAGGGCATATGACTGTTTGACAACATCATTTCTTGTTGTTTAAGAAAGCCGCGTATACCTAATATTGGCAATTTTTTCTCAAAATTGACTTGGCTCCTGTTTATCAATTTGCTTAAACAACAGATTACGGTAGGTTTAAGTAATTCATGATGCTTTGAGTCACCAAATTTATTCACGAAACAAATAATATTTTACTTGATAAGGTTTAAAATGGGTCCAAATTTGAATCAACGGGACTTTGTATTTGATGAATAAATTTTGGTGTCACCATATGTGGTGACTATTATTCGAGAAGTCTGACAGAAGTGGTCCAACTTAAAACTTGTTATAGCGACATGCATACAAATTTGGGGTCAAAGTTGGAAGGGGAAAAGATCTCTATATAAGGCATAGCTAGGTGCTCAAGTTTACTAAACTCAATTAATCCCATCATCATCAGCCTTCTTTTAGGGTTCAAGCTTTATTCTCTCTGCAGTTTTATTCATTAGTTCATAATAAATAAGCACAACACATTCGGTGTGTCTTCTCTTTCATCTCAAATGGAGAGAGCAAGATCATTTCTTCAGTCTCCCACTTACGGGAACATCGTCACCGTTCTGAGCATTGATGGAGGTGGAATCAGAGGGATTATTCCCGGAACTATACTCAAATTCCTAGAATCCGAGCTTCAGGTAATTAAGCATATATATATTAAAACCAATAATTTAACTTTAATTAATAATGTTTAAAGTAATTGTCTTGCTAATTTATTTTCACTTGAACTTTGCCACATATGCAGAAGCTGGATGGTGAAGAAGCAAGGCTTGTAGATTACTTTGATGTGATTGCAGGGACTAGCACTGGTGGGCTTGTGACTGCCATGCTTACTACCCCAGATGAAAATAATCGACCCTTATTTGCTGCTAAAGACATTAACGATTTTTATCTCGAACATTGTCCTAAGATCTTCCCTCAAGACAGGTACCTAACAAGCTATTTAACATCAATCTTAACTTCAACTCAATGTCATTAATCTTGTACATGTACATCAATTATTAGTATAATTAATCTTAGCTTGAACACCTTTTTCTTTTTTAATATTATACATATATAGTGGCTAACAATCACATATATTTTGCTTGTGCAGCAACTATACATTGATTGGTGAGGCCATGGACATGGTAAAAGCTGTGTCAGGACCAAAGTATGATGGGAAGTATTTACATAAGATAATGAAGGAAATATTAGGAGACATAAGATTAAGTGACACGTTAACCAACATTATAATCCCAACTTTTGATATAAAGCGGCTACAACCAATGGTCTTCTCTAGCTATGAGGTTTGTTTTCATATCTTTAAATATATATATGTGTATGTGTGTATATATATGTTTGTTTTGTTAAATCTAATATAGTTACATGGTTGGTTTTGTGTTTTGATGGTGATTATAGGAGAAAAAGAACACTAGCATAAATGCTTTACTGTCGGATATATGCATTGGGACTTCAGCAGCCCCAACCTATCTTCCAGCGCACCATTTTGAAACCAAAACTTCCACTGGTGAATCAAGAGATTTCGATCTCATTGATGGTGGCGTTGCTGCTAACAACCCGGTATATATATATAATTAAATTATGACCTTGATCTATAATACACCATGCAATTTCAAAAGCTTATTTAGCTCTCGTTCATTATATTGTTGTTTTTATTATCAGGCTTTGGTTGCTATGAGCGAAGTGACAAAAGAAATCCACCAGGGAAATTCTGACTTCTTTGCTATAAGGTCAACTGAGTATGGTCGGTTCTTAGTGATATCGTTGGGTACTGGTTCAGCAAAATCTGAAGAGAAATATGATGCCGATGATGCAGCTAAATGGGGTCTTTTGGGATGGTTGACGAAAGGGGGTTCCTCTCCATTGATAGATGTATTTACTCAAGCAAGTAATGACATGGTCGATTTCCACCTTGCTACTGTTTTTCAAGCTCTTGACTGTGAGAAAAATTACCTCCGAATTCAGGTATTTGGGATATATTTACTGCCATACTATGAATCTATACCATAATCAATGATCCAAACTCACAGTAAAAATCAATAATTAACGGGTCGAAGTGAAAATATATATGGTGCAGGATGATACATTGGAGAAAACAGTATCTTCAGTGGATATTGCTACGCAAGAAAACTTGAATAAGCTTGTAAAAGTTGGAGAGGAATTGTTGAAGAAACCGGTTTCGAGGGTGAATTTGCAAACCGGTATCTATGAGCCTGCTCATCAGGAAACAAATGAAGTAGCTCTCATAAGGTATGTATATTTGATTACTCACCAATCTAATATGAGTTTTTTTAGCATGATCACAAATATGTTATATTGATTAAACAATACTAATCACAATTAATTTTCTTAATTAATCTGCACGTATGTAGGGTGGCGCAAATTCTGTCCAGGGAAAGGAAGGTCCGTGAAATGAGATCACCACATGGAAAGGCTGTAGCTGCCAGCAACTCCAACTTATGGTGAAATTAGTGCTAATAATTAATTCATTTCATATTGTTATTTAATTATTTTCTCCCAATAAATACCAACCAGCATGTTGGTTGTGATCAGCAGTATTTAGTTCATTCTTTATTTGAGTTAGAAATCAAATTATTTTAATTTTATTATACTTTTCTCCTTTTCTCATGCCAGTTTCTTGCCACACTTACTTAAAACAAAAAACCAAAAAAAGAATTGAAAAGCAAAGAAAGTCAATCTTTTGACGGGTCCATATGAAAAGAGAGACATAATTCAATCAGGAATTGGACTCTATCTGATAATTTAAACAATGATTAAGCTTTTGCTTTGTGGACTTGTTTTTTGGTGACGGGTAACAATCATAATCCAACTTCTTATGACAACATGCTTTTTGGTGAAGAAAAAGTTGAGGTTTCTGTTTCGGCAACAAGAATTGGGAGCAATTAATTAGGAAACATGGGAACACGTTGACATTATTGTTTTGATGCAGATTTCACGAGGTTGGTTGGTAAGTAAGGTGATGGCTTTTAGCTTTACAGCTGAAGATGAGGTTAATTCCTAGTATTAGCCTATTGGGTACATAATTTCCTTCACTTTTGTTTTAACCTTGGTGTAATTATTTGATTAGTATTTGATGAAAACAAAGGCTTATTAATGTGGCCACCATATGAACTTTCCATGGTTTTAAGTGCCCTTTGTGATTACTACGCTTTTGTATTTGTAATAACCTTACGTGGTTATCTCTATTTGTATTGGCTCATGTGGCTGACGGCCCTTTGTGCTTGAATTATAAATACAATCTATCGTTTTTATCTTAAAAAAAAAAAGAAGAAGAACTCAATGTCATATTGTTTTACCTTTTTTTGTTCGGCAATCACTATAAATTTAACTAGTTTGATTGCTTTTAATGAAAATGAAATTTGGGTGTGCTAGCTTGATCCTATATGGTCTTCCATTGAAATAAGGGGCGGGCTTTCTCACTTTTGGCAAATTTCACATATAGCCATTTCAGTTTGGTAAGATGTCCTAGTTCACCATGGCTTCAACTTTAAGTGACCAAATGTAGGAAGGACGAAAGAAACGGATGAAGTGAAGGGTCTTCAATGGAACAAGTAAGCGTTGCAACATCAAAGGGGGGTTTGAACTTTTGTTAAAACGTCTAATGCTTTCTTTTTAGCTTTGTCTTTACCCCATAGGATATAAAACAATATTCTCCATTTCTAATAAGCCACTTAATTATCAAATAAACAGGTCAATTTGGACATCAAGTCGAGTAAGAATGACACACACCAACGCTAGTTTTGTAGATATCTTATAGTCCCCGCAGTTTACAAACCAATACTCAACAGAAACTTTTAACTCCAACATGAGCATCTTTTTGTTGGTGGGATTTTAATTTGATTAGAAGATTTATTTCATATTTTATGAAAATTTTATTTATTTCCTTTTTGTAAAAAATTTGTGTAATTAAGAGTTTATTTGTTTCCTTATATAACCTCTCTATGATTTACACACTTGTAAATACCTAATTTTGGAGAATGAAAATGTATCATAAATATTCTAACCCATATTGTATGATTTGGCATCAGAGCCGACTTTCTGGTGACCTGTGTGTTGTGCCTACCCATGTTCAAACCCAATTTTTTTCTTTTTTGCTACCTGCGTCATGTGTGCCCTCTTAGATTTGTGTGTTGTATTGTAGTATTCGTGCCTATACTGTGTTTGTGTCGTTCCAGTGTTCGTGCATCTGCCGTATTTGTGCATCTGTTGTGTTCCGATGTGTACTATGCTGTGATATGTTGAGTTTTGCTGCAATCATGGGTGATAACTCCATTGTTGGTGCTGTTGCTGCTGCTTCTGTAAATTTGTGTGTTTTTGACTATATTCCAGGTATTGGCTCTAATACTTGAATAATTGGCATTGGTGCTACTGATCATATGACTTATGATGCTAAATTTTTTAATGAGTTGTCTAGTAACACCCGTGACCTATACATAACTAGTGCTAATAGCTTGCCCTTTCCAATTATTGGCTAGGGCACAATCTCTCTCACTCCTACTATGTCATTGTCTCGTTCGTTACTAGTTCCTAATATCTATTGTAACTTGTTATCTGTTGGTCAATTACTTGATAAACTTAATGCTTCTGTTACTTTCTATCCAACACATTGCTATTTTTTTAGGATCTCAAGACTCACGAGACGATTGTGCATGTTAAACGGATATGGGGTTATATTATTTGACATTACCAGCAGCACCAATTCGTGATCGTGTTGTTAATACTGTTTAAAGTTGCAGTGTCAAAGACAAACAACAAATTTGGTTATGGCATCGTCGCTTCGGACATTCGTTGTTTGGCTACCTTAAGCGTCTATTTCGATCTTTATTCCGCTCTTGTGATGAATCCAGTTTTAAGTATGAGACATGTATTTTAGCCAAGGGTCATCGCACTATGTTTCTTTTAAGTAACAGTAAAGTTGCAAAACCTTTTGATTTAATGCATTCTGATGTGTGGGGTCCAGCTCGCATTATTTCGTCATGTTTATTGATGATTGTACTCGACTTACTTAGGTTTTCTTGCTGAAAAATAAACATGATGTTGCTTCCATCCTTCCAGAGTTTTTTTAATATGGTATCTACTCAATTTCAGGCTTTGGTCAAAGTATTCAAGATTGATAACATATGAGAATATGTGAATAATACTTCGACGTGTTTCTTCCATGCTCAAGGTATTATTCACCAAACGACAACCTCTTTTACCCCTCAACAAAATGGTGTGTCTAAAAGGAAGAACAGACAATTGCTTGAAATTGCCCGCTAACTCATATTAGATGTGTCTGTTCTCTATCATCTTTGGGGGCATGATGTTCTGTTAGCTGCTTCTTTAATTAATCGTACTACTAGCCGGGTTTTTGATTTTAGGACTCTGCATGATGTGTTTGATGACCATGTTTCCCATTTCTCCGTCTCCAAGTTGCCCCTTAAAGTTTTTGGGTGTGTTGCCTATGTTTATGTCTACTCTTATCAACGGAGTAAACTTCATACTTGTGCCCTGCGCTGTGTCTTTATTAGCTAATCTTCTACTCAGAAGGGTTATAAGTGTTATCATCCTCCTACCCAGAAGGTGCATGTTACTTTAGACGTACGTAACCTTTCATGAAGAAGTATCATATTATGTTTTTCCGTCTTCTCTAATTCAGGAGGATAGGGGAAGTGAATTGGAGAGTTTTGGATTGGAAGATCTTGGAGTTAATGGCCAAAATGCTGTATATAAAGATGTTTCTCTTGGGAAGCAAATGATCGGTAGCGCTGCAGAAGGGGCTTGGTCGCTAAGGTCTAAAGGTGAATATATTGCTCTCAGTGATGAAATGATCAGTCAACACTTTGGAAAAGATCAGTCACTTATTGCTGAAGATGAAGAAAATACTCTGTGATGAAACAACCAAGTCGACATTTAAGAACTGACCGATCGCCCATTGTCTGAAGAATGTGATAGTGATTCTTATGACTCTTGGGTAGATGAGTTCGATCCAAGACCCCCTCAACCTTGCCATTACTCTAGTCAAGTCGGGATAATGGGCCAAGTGAGGTAATCTATGATGAATCATCTATGCTAAGTTACCAGTGACCCCCACATACCACTCATGGGAAATCTAAAGTACAATACTCCCGATATACATGCTAAATCTAAATATCTCATTAGCCAATTGATAGGACCCGTCCCGAATTCCTCAGAACTCGAGATGAATCTGTGGAATTCCGACATCACCCGATGTCGGGCCCACTGAAACTATATCCTCTTTTTCCAAAAGAAATAAGGGCACGAGACTTTCTATCGAAATTTCAGCAGAGTCTCCCTTGTAAATTGAACATTCCCCAAAGTTCAACATGCACAAAATTCACATTTTAATATCTTAACAGGCAGCACGCACAATATAACAACATGCAATTCACATAGACGGCCTCCGGCCTTCAAATAATCCGAAGCGAAACCACCAACACACTCATAATCAATATAAAATAACTTCCCAAATATCCAACATACGAGGCTTTAACCTCCTAACACAATCACATCTTGTTTTCACCCCAAATTTCAAGACTAACGACAAGGTCCGAACTAATCTCAATAAAACAACATAAATAGAGTTTAGTCTACGGCTGCACCTAGGCACTACCCTAGACTGCCTACGTACCCTTACTAAGGGATCAAGCCACACGTAGTTCTTTCAGCAGAAATCTCGGGTCCAATAACATACAATCAATAACAGTAATACAAAACAACAGATTCTACAATTTATTACTTTCCTAATATAGTAATCTCTCCGTACGCCGGAACATCCAACGCCACGTATGGGGTCTGTCAACACGCCAGAAAATCCTACACCACGTGTGACCTATCATCTCATGTTACATAATCTCCCTATATGCAGGAACATCCAACGCCACGTATGGGGTCTGTCTCAAAGCTAGAAAATCCTGCGCCATGTGAGATCTAATAATCACATAATCTCCCCATATGCCGGAACATCCAACACCACGTATGGGGTTTGTCAACACGCCGGAAAATCCTACGTCACGTGTGACCTATCATCTCATGTTACATAATCTCCTTATATGCCGGAACATCCAACGCCACGTATGGGGTCTGTCTCAATACCGAAAAATCATACGCCACGTGAAACCTAACAATCACATAATCTCCTCATACGTTGGAACATCCAACGCCACGTATGGGGTCTGTCAACACGCCGGAAAATTCTACGACACGTGTGACCTATCATCTCATGTTATATAATCTCCTTATACGCCGGAACATCCAACGCCACGTATGGGGTCTGTCTCAACGCTGGAAAATCCTACGCCACGTGAGACCTGACAATCACATAATCTCCCCATATGCCGGAACATCCAACGTCACATATGGGGTCTGTCAACACGCTGGAAAATCCGACGCCACGTGTGACCTATCATCTCATGTTACATAATCTCCCCATACGCCGGAACATCCAACGCCACATATGGGGTCTGTCCTCACACCGAAAAATCCTATGCCACGTGGGACCTAACAATCACATAATCTCCTCATACGTTGGAACATCCAACGCCACGTATGGGGTCTGTCAACACGCCGAAAAATCCTATGCCACGTGTGACCTATCATCTCATATTACATAATCTCCCCATACGCCGGAACATCCAACGCTACGTATGTGGTTTGTTAACAAGCCGGAAAATCCTACACCACTTGTGACTTATCATCTCATATTACATAATCTCCCTATACGCTGGAACATCCAACGTCACGTATGAGGTCTGTCCTCATGCCGGAAAATCCTACGCCATGTGGGACCTAACAATTACATAATCTCCCCATACGCCAGAACATCCAATGCCACGTATGGGGTCTGTCTCAACGCCGGAAAATCCTACGCCACGTGTGACCTGTCATCTCATATTACATAATCTCCCTATACGCCAGAACATCCAAAGCCACATATGGGGTCTGTCAACACGCCGGAAAATCATACGCCACTTGTGACCTATCATCTCATATTACAAAATCTCCTTATACGCTGGCACATCCAACGCCACGTCTAGGGTCTGTCCTCACGCTGGAAAATCCTACGTCACGTAGGACCTCACATTCATAGGATAGTACTTACAGTGTAATAAAAAATATTGATATCTTTATAATATATATACATATATATATATATATATTAATTTCCAAAATAGCATAAACCTCAACCACAATATAGCATCCGATAATCCCCCAATTTAAAATAATAAATTTATATCCTAATCCCACATAATCAACATAACTCAACAACACTCAAGACCTGTCACTAGGGTCATTATAATCATCCTAGGAAAGTAAAACTACCTCAGAAGACTCACGGTCAACCAAGGGTCAGACTAACCAAACTTGGTCAAACGGGTCCACGGGGCCCATGACCTCCGTTTTACTATCCGAAAGTTCCTATGGGTTTCACAAGGTTTAGGATACATGTCCTGCATGTTTGGTCCAGATCTGATGATCGGATCGCTCACGATCGCACTATTGGACGATTACTGTAACCCTAAACCTAACCCTAAGGTTGGTATTTTCGGAGTATCTGAGACTCCGTTTTATGATCCGTCGAATCCTACACGATCCTAAGGATGTCTAGATTGACATATATTAAATACACAACGATCCAACGGTTCAAACCTATCGAACCCGGATAATGCACAATATGCAATATCTGATCGACGATTAACAATATCCGAATTCATATCAAAGCACACCGTCGTGCTTGGGACGACATGAGGATGATTTTAGGACTCAAAGACAGGCCAACAAGTAGCCCATATGCCGCCACACGAGCTGTCAATGCGTGGGTAGCTTGATCAAATTCCGACAAGAAATCCTCAAAACCGAAAACCCAGCTTCCTACCTAGGTAAAACACCCATTTGGAACCACTTTTATTCTTGGATCTATCCCAAAAACTGACCGGAAGTGGCAGAAATCGCGATCCCAAAACCGGCTGAATTTCAATTCGTAAATCAAACCATCCACACTCAAAATTAATGAAATCCTATCCAACCATCAGTTAGATCATGAAAAATAGGTGAGAAAGCATGCCTCACTCGTTAGAAACGGTGGCCGGAGGAGAGAGATCGAAGCCGGCAAAGTTCGAGCGAAAACCGCTTAAAAATCACATTTTCCGGTGGCCAATGTCGAGGAAGGGCCGGGTCGTGATGCGGGGCTGAGCATCCTTTTGGCACCGGTCCCGTTCACAACCGTGACCGGTGGCTGGAGTTTAGTGAGAGAGAGCTGTCTTGGGGAGAGTGAGAGCGCGCGAGGAGAGAGAGAGAGAGATATATATATATATATATATTTTTATCAAACCCTTTTTGAAATATTTACAATTTTACCACTAATGATGTTTTGCTCGTAACTTCTTCGTTACAACTCCGATTCGAGCCCACTACGTGTCTATGGACTCATCTTGCCGTGTTCTACGCAACGATGCAGGCGAAATTCCCAAATTCCTTCCGGGTCAAAAATTCAAATTTAAACCTAATAAAATATTCTATGGGCAAAATGGTCTTTTATCTGAATAAATGAATAATTACTAATTTATTTAGGACCGGGTCGTTACAATTATGTGTCAACTCATTGTTTATCTAAGTCATATACATCATATTTTTGTCAATTATCTAGTGTATGTGTGTCAATTAAGTTGCAGGATGCTCTTTCTGACCCTAAATTTGTGGATGCCATGAATGTTGAAATGGAAGCCTTGAACAAGAATGAAACTTGGGATTTAGTCGCTTTGCTAATAGGGAAGAAAGTGTTGAGTGCAGATGAGTCTTTACTTTGAGTCATAAGGTTGACGGTTCCATTGACCATTACAATGTTAGATTGGTAGCAAAAAGTTATACTTAGACCTATGAAGTAGATTACTTGGAGACCCTTCCTCCACTAGCAAAGTTCAATACCGTTCGTGTACTCTTGTCCCTGGGTGCTAATCGTGACTCACCCTTGCTGTAGTTTGATGTCAAAATTTTGTTCTTACATGGTGACCGCAAGGAAGAATTATACATGGATCTTCCTCTTTGTATTCCTGTAACCTCCAAGAAGGGTATTATGTGTAAGATGCAAGAATCCTTATATGGATTAAAGCAGTCTCCAAGAGCATGGTTTGGGAGGTTTGCTGCATCGATGAAGAAATTTGGGTATGTACAGAGTAACTCGGACTATACTTTGTTTCAAAATGTCATAAAAGTAAATTGACAACTTTAATTATTTATGTTGATGATATAATTGTGACTGGAAATGATCAGACAAAAATGCAAAATCTTTAGAAGTATCTGGCTTTCGAGTTTGAGATGAAGTCATTGGGTGACTTGAAATACTTTCTTGGGATTGAAGTTTCCAGATTTAAGCATGGTATTTTTTTTGTCCTAAAGGAAATATGTTTTGGATTTACTTGCAGAGACTAGAATGTTGGATTGTAAACCAATTGATACCACTAATGAACAAAATCATAAGTTGAGGTTATATCCTAATTAAGTTCCTACTGATAAGGAGCGTTATCAATGGTGTGTGGGGAAATTGATTTATTTAGCTCATACACGTTATGATATAGCGAATGCAGTGAGTGAAATGAGTCAGTGTATGCATTCTCCTAGTGAAGATCATATGGGTGTTGTGATGCGTATATTGAGGTATCTGAAAGTAACTTTTGAAAATGGGTTAATGTTTTCCAAGTATGGTCATATGGATGTGAAAGAGTATACATATGTCGATTAGGCTGGTTTAATCACTAATAGATGTTCTACGTCTGGGTATTTCACATTTGTTGGTGGTAATTGTTATTTGGAGGAGTAAAAAGCAAAAAGTGGTGTCTCAGTCTAGTATTGAAGCCGAGTATCATGGGATGGCTCAAGGTGTGTGCGAGCTACTATGGTTGAGAAGATTGTTGGGAGATCTTGGGAACCCCAAAAACCCATGGATTTGTATTATGATAATAAAGCTGGAATTGAGATTACTCATAACCCTGTGCAACATGATTGTACAAAGCATGTGGCGGTTAATCGACATTTTATTAAAGAGAAGTTAGATGCTGAGATTATTTGTTTTTCGTTTATATCATCCGAGTATCAGCTAGCAAATATTCTTACGAAAGTTATGTTTACTACCATCTTTCTCAACTTCCTTGACAAGTTGGGCATGCGTGACATCTTTGCTCCAACTTGAGGGGGAGTGTTGGCGAGATTCTAGTTTGATTATGAGATTTATTTCATGTTCTATTAAGATTTTATTTCTTTCTCTTTTGTACAAATCTTGTGTAATTAGGAGTTTATTTTTTTCCTTGTATAACCCGACTAGGGTTTACACACTTGTATTATAAATACCTTTTTTTGAAGAATGAAAATATATCAGAAAATATTTTACCCCATATTGTTTGACTTTTTTTTTTCATGAAGAAGAGCCACCAAATCCTTCCTAAAGATGCAAATTTCTTGTTGCTTGTCTCACGGATGCGTTTTCCAATTGCCATAATGGCAGATGGCATCTAACTTCGAGCCCAGCAGCAGAGGATCAGTACCTAACAAGTGACTTTGATGAGGATCAGGAAGTACTCACTAACCATCCAACTGAATATTTAGATATGATCTTTTCATTCTCTTGTTAAATCCATGAGAGTTTGTAGGTTGCTTTTATAGTTTTTTGGTGTTTTTTCTCAGGTAATTGTATCAGCAATTCAAAGCGCTGCAATGGAAAAGCTGAGACGGATAGCCTAGCAGTTGGATAGATAGCTTTTCATTTGTCCACTCTTCAAATTCAGGAGATTTATTCACAAGCCAGAAAGGAATGCAAAACAAAAAGGATAATGGTGAAGATGATGAGAAAGAAGAATTTTTATCTGTTAAAAGTTGCATCTCTTGCTGCTCAACTGTTGCCACAAGTGGAGATGTGTTTCTTTCTGTCAAGACAAGCTTGTCTCGTTGTTCGAGCCTTAATGTGATTGAGTTTAAAGATTTTTCGAGGCAGTCCATAATTCAGCAATTCTGTCATTGTGAGGGTTGGCTGATGGGAGTCTCAAATTACGCCTTTTAATATTATTTTGGAGACTTTATGATATAAATTTGGCTTAATAAAGATAATTTCACTTATTGTTACATTTCATTCTTACTAATTGGATTTATGAATTTTATGTATTTAATTTGGTGAACTTATTAGGTGAATTTATCTTTTGTAAGAGCATCTCCAACTGATGTGTCAAACGTGCCATATAGACATTTAACAGCTAAAAATAACATCTCACATCGCTCCAACCGATATGTCAAATCTGATGTGGAATGAAAGCTGGAGGTTGAGATGTTATTTTTGACATCCCAAAAGCAAGATGTCAAATGAATATTTTATTATTTTTTCTTTTCTTTTCTTATTAATTAAAAATGATCAACACTAAAATGTAATAATTTAATAATTTGATTTGACATATCGGGTGGAGTGTAAAGCTGTGTAAGATGTCAAATTGCCACATCAGGCATCAAATTTAAATTTGATGTTTGGTATTTGACATCTCCCTTGGAGATGCTCTAAGAAGTTGGAAAGCCAAAAGATGAAGATATATAATTGTCCAAGTTCAAGCCAAGTGTGAAGAGATTTTATTGAAAAACTAATTGTGAGATTATTTTGATCATAAAGAGAAGTAAAAAGGAAGAAGAGAAGACAAAATCATTGAAGCTAAAGAGCCTATTTTATGTCATTCATAATCATTTAACACTAGAAGACTGCGTTGCTTCCACCTCTGCCCAAGTCGCCTTGAGTCTTGGTCATGGCACAAAGGCACTAAATATGTCAAGATGGTTTAAAGTCAGAGCTCCCCCACCCCACCACCAAAGGTCCAAAGTTATTTCCTGTTTAGATGATTGAATGCGTTGAATAAGAATGCAACTAGAATAAAGTTTCTTTGCTTCCAACTAGCCTAATGGAAATTGAAGCTCTCTCTCTCCCTCACACATGAATTATGATCTCACATCATAGTATTTATAATCTGCAATTTGGCTATATATATTTTCTTAAAGTTAAATTTGCCTTTGTTTCTGTGGGACAAACAGTGAGCTTTCAAAGGACTAGTACCGGGAGCTCACAACACTTTCCTTGGCTCTTGCAAACATTGAGGTTGCCACATGTCAAGTTAAGCGCAAGACCACTTGCCTTGATTGCCATATTATGGTTTTCTCAGATTGAAAGGTTAAATGTAAAACACCCAATTTCTAACTTTATGTCGTCAACTTTTATTTTTACGCATCTTTTAAGCTCTAGGACTGGCCCTGTCCAAGAGCAAACAACTTAACAGGAAAAAGCAAGAAAGAAAGAAAAAACTAAAAGCAAAGCAGAAACCCCAAAGAACCCAGCAAGCCAAAAGAAAACACTCCCAGAGCGACAAACTGAAACCAAACCTGAAGCCTAAGAAGAACACCAACACTCGAAGGACTAGTACTAAACGGTACATCTGTTAAATGCTGTTCATTTGATTTGAACTGCCCAATCTTCCCTCATCGCCACTCGCAATCGCTGATTCTTCAGAGGCCCTTCTCAATTTCCAAGCATTCCTTCAATCTGTCATACACTTATTTCTGGCATTTCGGTTGGTGTTTTAGACACAAGCCAGGGCAGTTTTTCTAGCTTTCTGTGCAGAAGAATCCTTGTGTAAACCGTGTATCCTTCTTGTATACTATATGGCCTGAACCTGGATAGAGGCCTGGACCTATACGTGATCTCTTGGTGGTAATGCCTTCTAGAGAAGACCTGCACACTTCGAACAGTTATCAGAATATGAGCGAATTGGGGTTGGTCCCAGTTGAGCACCCTCCGATGGCTAAGTTAGAAGCTATTTAGAGATGGAGAAAAGGATGTAGGGTTTATCAGGTGAGAATCTTTATTACCTTTGTCCAGAGATAGGTGAAGGGTATTTATAGGGGGAGAATGAGAGACAAAGATACTTAAGAAGGGGATATTTATCTTCCTTTCCCCTGGTAGGACTTAGACCACATTAAATGACTTGTTCTAATCACCATACTATCTGACAGGGATTGTGTGACAAAATGACATGTGGCTTTGGATGGGAAGTACATTAAATGATCCCTCTCTATCACCAGCCTGTTCACTCGGGGATCAAAGGGTAAGGCGACACCTGGTCTTGGATGAGATATACATTAATTGATCTAACTCACTTGCTAGGCTATTTATCAAAGGGGTGGAGTGTTTGACTTGACAGGGGTCTGATCATGCATGTTGATCATTAATGCGCCTCTGGTCGAACATGGCACCACAGTGGGCGGGTTAGTGTTCAAATGCCCGAGCACTGATTCGACCTTTGTCACATCAGACCTTGGCTGGGAGGCCTTTTATCGACCCCCCAGGATACCAAGTATGATCGGGTTGGTATTAGGTAACTCAGCCCAACTACAGCCCCATGACGTTCTAGATGCAATTGTTGGAGAACAATCAATATAAAACCAAAATAACAGAATAATAAAAACCAACGAATATATTTTATATAGATATAATTGAATCAATACAACAATAATATAGATTGTAGAATACTGACTTGAATTGTAGATAGAGTCCTGCAAATTTGCAGTGTCCTTTAGACAGTATTTCTCCTCTACCCTTGTGCTTGTAGTTCGATAGGAGTCTGTCCACCAGGATTAAACTATCTTAAATCTAAGCCTAAGCACAGTGGCTTGATTTCTGGCGAACAGTGGTATGAATTCTCTCAGGAAGTGTAAAATGTGAGAATGATGATGCAGTTCAAAGGTGTCTTTCTGGTTTGATCGTATTGTCATTATATAGAGGTCTGACACCTCTTCATCCAACAGTTATGTTCAACAGTGCCCAAGGCCCATCTTTTGACAATTAATTATATATATATTTATTACACAAATATATATATAATCCAAGCTCAAACCATGTTGAGGCTCAAGTTTGCCTCCACTAGGCTCATACTCTATTTAGTAATTCTAATGTGTTGGTGCTTATAAACTATGGAAGAAAACTACTCTATTCCAATGTGGGACTACATGCAAGTGTATTTTCCTATACAAACTCTAACAACGTCGTCTATTTTGTGTCGTTGTTTAATTATTTTGTAGTAGTGTCTCTAATAGGCTCGACTCACGGTGATGGTATAAGGCATTAACACCTTGTATGTCCCTTGTACACTCGAATCCACAATGCTTTCAATTTTCATTCTCTCAACTTTGGCCCTCACCCAATCAGATACATTAACATGTACAGGTTCTAAAACTGTTATTATTGCTGGTCTGCCGGTTATAAGCTCTAGCAAGACAATCCCAAAGCTGTGTGCATCACTCTTTCTAGTGTACGTACTGTCCAGTTGTGCAATATCTTGTTCAACAAAAATCTTTCTTGTAATAAACGTTTTGTTTTGGGGCTGACTTCGTTGTAAGTTGTAATTAACATTATACACGATACATTTAAGCCCGACCATAGAGATAGTGATGGTTTCATTTTAATCTTATCTAATAAATTTGTGAGTGATATTTTAAAGTGCGATATGGAGGGGGGTTTGTCATACACACACATACACACACTACTAAGATGTTATTCGAGTTTGAACATGAGACTACGGGTCTGCAAATCAAGACCCTTTTTCATCGGGTTAAACCTTGTTGGTTTTTCGTTTACGTTACTAAACATGTCGACTAATTTGTAATCGGAGTGAGTCTTATCAGTAATCACATTATTAAATACTGAAATATCCCTCAATGGGAGCGACTCTCATTCCTTGTTGTAAACATGCCATTAAGGATTGGGTTTATCTGATGAATTTGTTGGCACAAGTAAGCATTTCTCACGACGAGGAGGCAGCGTGCTGGACTATCCCAACCAAGTGAACCAAAGCTTGTACAAGACAAATTAAGAAGCTGGACCGGACCAGAGGACCTGGTATTGGTAAATAAAATTCAAAACACAAGAAAGCAGGATGAGCACTCCATCTTGGTTTGGATGTTCCAGCTTCAAAACGATGACGTACGTGCATATGTGTGAATATCAACGGAAGTGAACTGAAATGTGGGATTTTAAATCAATATTATGTTTTAACATCGTGATTTTCTTTTAAATATGAAATTTCACACGAAAAACATGGCAACTTGCAATATAAGGACTATTCAAAAGACATGTCTAATTACAATATAAGGACTATTCAAAAGACAAAGTAAACCGGAAATGAAAAAGAAAACTGAAACAACTCGGTCAAGATATACATAAGTTTGGGGTCAAGATTTGGGGGGAAAGAGCTCTATATAAACCCCACAACCAAAGCTTAATTCCTACAACCTACAACGCCTTCCTCTTGAGATTCTTCAAATTTCAAATTAATCTATCTCTCTCTCTCTCTCTCTCTCTCTCTCTCTGAGTTTTCGTTCCTAAACTAAGTCTTGTGCGTAACCTTCTCTTGTATCACTAATGGAGAAAACAAGATCATCCCTTCACTCTCCCACAAATGGAAGTCTCATTACTGTTCTTAGTATTGATGGAGGTGGAATAAGAGGGATTATCCCAGGAACCATTCTCAACTTCTTAGAGTCTGAGCTTCAGGTAAAACAATGATCAAACCAGAACTTTAAATAAATACATACGTGTTTGTTTGCCCGTTTTGCGTTTACTCCTGTGATGGAAGGGCAAAGTTCCCCACGCCTTGAGAACCATAAAGCTGGTCGACAAGTCAGCTTTCTTTGGTGTGCGTGCTCTGCTAGTAATAAAAATTCTAGCAGACTTAGTTTGGAATAGATAACTTGCACCCCAAGTTACTGATTTGAAACAAAGCGATTGTGAATTTGGGTGAGAATATCTCCCAAGTAAGTTCTTTTCTTGCCTCGGTGGTGAGGACTTTAACAATTTATCTCGATATAAAGAGGTTGTTTCGGCGAGAATGGTTGATGGAATTTAAATTTTAGCGAATCGATGGAATTTAAATTTTTAAGCGAATGATGGAATTTAAATTTTTAGTGAGCGCCTTTACAAAACTATAACAATAAATACTCATGCTAGAGAGATGAAGATCTGATTGGAACTCCATTTCGCCTAGATGGGAGGCTCGGACAAATTTGAAATGTCAATTTGGAAATGCTTGGGTGGGAATGTTGACAACTCGATTGCTAAGCTTCAACTTTAAATCGATACCAAAGGTTGATTCGCGAGCTTCAATGTACTTTAAGCTTGTGTGAAGCTTCGAGTGGCGAAGCGGCTTCTTGACCTGTAAGGCGTATGGTGTTCTCGAGGACTTGATGGGCTAGAGATCGTGTGAAATTTGAATGACTTATTTTCTAAGTCAACCTTGGGAATTCTAATCTAAAGCTGGTTTTCACTTGGAATTCAAGTGAGCTTCGTTGATTTTGAGTTGTTTGTGTTGGTGTCTTGGCTCAATGAGCTTTGGTTGCTTCAGTGTTTTGAAGTTTTTTTTTGAGATCAAGTGATCATTTTGAGTTTTTGTTTTGATTGATTTTTGGTTTTTGAGTGTCCTTCTTTTATTTGAAATTTGGATGTGTCAATTTTGGCCCAAACAATGCCCCATAAGTTTGAATCGTTTTGGAGCAGTTTAGGACTTAAATGACATGGCCATTAAATTGGCGTCGGCAAATTCCCGTTTAAAAAAGAAGTAGAAGTACAACAAAGGACAAACTCAAAGACAGAAGTAGAAACAAAAGTACAAACTTAAAGAGTAGAAACAAAAGTACAAACTTAAAGACAGAAGTAGAAACAAAGGGTAATTTTGAAAGGAACCAAAAGACTTCTAGTGTAATCTTGTGTCTATCCCAGGGTCTGTTTGTACAGCCTGCGAATCCCACATGGTTGGATAAAACTTTTTAACCATTTGCCATTGATTGGGGCCGTATGAACTTCTCCATCCCTATCCGCAACCTGTATGCCCCCATTCCGAGGATCGATTAATTATGAAAGGGCCTTCCCATGTAGGCGACCATTTTCCATAACCAGACCACATGGGTTCCGAGGCGAAGCGCCTTCAGACTATCTCCCTTCTTCAAAACTCTTGTCTCGACTCTCTTGTTGTAGGCCCTTGATACAGCCTGTTTTCCTGCCAGGAGTTTGTTGAGAGTGTCTATTCTGCATCCAATCCTTCCAGTTCAGCAGCATAGCACAGGAGTAGTTTTCTCCTACTAAGTCATGTTGGTGAGCAATTCGAGGGACTGAACAGCTATCTCCATAGGCAGAATTGCATCATGACCGTAGGTTAACGCATAGGGAGTCATGCCATCGCTTCTCTTTTTGAAGTTCTATATGCCCACAGAGTTTCTGACTTCTCATGCCATTGTTTCGGATTCTTCTCAAGCATTTTCCTGATAATGTTGATGATCACTTTGTTGCTTGATTCCGCCTGTCCATTGGCTTGGGCATAATAAGGAGTGGATTGGAGCGTCTGAATTTGAATGCCTCTGCCATGTCCAAAGCATTTCTCCGGATATGAAGGAGGATCCTCTATCGATTGTGATTGATTCGGGATGCCAAATCTTTGGATAATCTGCTCTTCTATGAAAGTGATGATCTCTTGAGATGTAGTAGATTTAACACCTTGGCTTCCACCCACTTAGTGAAATAGTCTGTGGCAACAATGATAAGCGATCTTTGCTGGGTGGATAGATCTTACCAATGAGATCCATTGCCCATCCTCTAAAGGGCCATGGTTTTACCACTGGATTCATGGGAACTGATGGAGCTCTGCTGGAGTGGGCCGTGTCTTTGTAAGATTCACACCCCTTGGAATAGTTAATGCAATCTTTCATCATGGTTGGCCAGAAGTAGCCATATCTCCTAATTAACCAGCACATTTTTCTCCCACCTTGATGTGCTCCACAGACTCCTTCATGGGTTTCCCCCATAACTTTCATGTATTCTTTCTTTCCGAGGCACCTTAAAAGCACCTCATCCTTGCTCTTTCGGACCAAATCTTCATTCCACATAAGGTAGTTTAAAGCCATGATTCTGACTCTCTTCTCAGAGGGCAAAGTTGGATATCGTAGATAGGTCATGATAGGATTTCTCCAATCATCTTCATGATTGTGGCAGAGTTGACATCTATCTCCATCCCTCTGGCCGAACAGATGGTAGGTTTTTCTTTCCTACTGATGATTCTTTGTACACAGTCTTGGGCATTTGTACACTGTTGCCACACTGGGCCAATTCATTGGCTGCAAAATTTTCTTCCCTTGGGATATGTTCCCAAGTGGCTTCTCAGATTTCAGAAGATTCTGGCTGCCACCAAGTAGACAGCCAAAGAAGGGCTTAGGCACTTGTATTCCCCAGCAATTTGTTTTAAAACCAGCATGGAATCTCCCAGAATTTCCACAGATTGGATTCCTAGTTCTACCAGTATTTCTAAGCCAATGATTAAGGCCTCATATTCTGCCCTGTTGTTGGTGCATTGGAAATCCAATTGGAAAGAGTAGCAGTGTCTGATTCCAAGTGGTTCTTCCAAGACAATTCCTGCCCCTGAAGTTATATCAGTTTTTGATCCATCAAAGTATAACTTCCAAGGTGCAAGATGAACTGAGTAGATAGGATTGTTGAGGCAGGTGTGAGCTCTGGTCAATAGATCTGCATTTGCTATGTCTAAAGAGTCCATATTTTCAATCTCCTCTCCGGGATGATCGCTAGGAAGTCTGCCACAGCTTGCCCTTTGACGGCTTTTGAGGAACATATCTGAAGGCAAATTCTATCAAGGCCAAGGTCCATTTTCCAATTCTGCCTCTTAGCATTGGTCTTGTCAGCATGTATTTGATCAGATCTGTTTTGGCAATGATATAGATGGTGTATGGCAGCATGTAATGTCTGAGCTTTACAGCAGTGAAGTACAAGGCTAGGCAAAGTCTTTCAATTGCAGAATATTTTCTTTCCACTTCTGTCAGAGTTAGCTTAGGTAATAAACCGCCTGTTCCTTTCCTTCCTTGTTATCCTGAACCAATAAACTTCCAATGGATACTTCTGATGCAGATATATAGAGCTTGAGTGGTCTGCCTCTCCTTGGTGGGGACAGAACTGGTGGGTTTGAGAGGTAATGCTTGATTTCCTCAAAAGCTTGTTGGTGCTGTTCTTCCCACTTAAAGGTTTGTTCCTGTTTTAATCTTAACAAAGAAGAGAAAGGCTGGATCTTTCCTGCAGAATTGGATATAAATCTCCTCAAAAAATTAATTTTTCCTAAGAGACTTTGCAATTCCTTCTTGTTCCTAGGTGGCAAAGCTTCTATGATGGATCTTGCTTTGTTTTTGTCGATCTCTATGCCTCTTTGGTGGACCAAGAATCCTAGGAAATTTCCCGCTTGAACTCCAAAAACGCATTTCTTTGGGTTCATTTTCAGTTTATGTTGCCTCATTCTTAGGAATGCTCTTCTTAGATCTGTCATGTGGTTTCCCTCCTCTGGTGATTTAATCACAACATCATCAATATAAACTTCCAGGGAATGTCCAATCATATCGTGGAAAACAGAATTCATTGCCCTTTGATAGGTAGCCCCTGCATTTCTCAAGCCAAAAGGCATTACAGTGTATTCAAAAGCACCTATATGCCCTGGACACATGAAGGCTGTCTTGTGGATATCTTCTTCTGCCATCATGATCTGATTGTAACCTGCGTTGCCATCCATAAAAGATAGCATCTGGTTGTGGCAGCTCCATCTACTAGCATGTCGCCATTGGCATAGGGCATATACGCCATTGGCATAGTACTCATCCTTGGGAGAGGCTTCATTCAAGTTTACGTAATCCACGCATTCGCGATTTTCCTTTTAGAAGTACAATGTTAGCTAGCCAATCGGCATAGATGGCGGGCTGATGAATCCTGCCTTGAGCAGCCTTTCTATTTCTTCTTTGACTTTCAGTTCTGTGTCCATGGACATCCTTCTTACGGCCTACTTGGACCGGTAGGTATCCTCTTTGATTGGCGGCTTGTGTTCTACCAATTCCTGTCTAATCCTGGCATCTCATGATAATGCCAAGCAAAACAATCTTTGAACTCTTGCAGAAGTGCAACGAGTTCAATCTTAAGTGGCTCTCTCAATAGTGCGCTGATAAAGGTAGGCCTTGGATCCTCCCCTGTTCCTAAGTTTATTTCCTGCAAGGTCTTCTACCTCCAGAGTCATCCATGCGGCTGGTGCAAAATCTAGCACTTCCTCCTGTAGCTCCTCTTCCTCCCGGCTTTCCGTGCTTTCATGAGTGATTACGCCATATTGATGGCTGAATTCTGTGCAAAACTTTCTTTCCTCGTATATCAACAATCTTTTTGTAATGGACCGGATTGTTGCAGCTCGATCCTTTTCTTGTTGATTGGGACTAGACATTAGTGCTATGGAAATTTAGAACAAAAGGTGCATTTCCAATCCTCCAAGGAATTGGTTAGGCCTTCTTCAATGAGCCTCGGGCGTGACACCATGGGGGCGGCCGTTCTGGTTGACTCCAAAGAAGGTGAAAGGACCAAGGTCATCATGATAATACCTTGCCTCACAACACATGGCAGAAGGTAGAAATAGCCGTGGATCGGCCTCTATTATCTCCATGTAGCCTTCTTCATTCCATAAAGCTAACTGTTGATGAAGAGTGGAAGGAACACATAGACTCTGGTGAATCCAGTCTCTGCCAAGCAATGCATTGTAAGTGGTAGAGGTAGTTTCTACCACAAAGAATGCAACCTTCACTTCTTGCTTCCTACTATAACATCCACATCTAGGATCCACGGGTTTTGGTGATGCCTCCTGAAATTGGTGACGGTCAGGCGGGTTAGAATTAAGTCCTTTTACATTACGCCCATTTTGCTCAAGATTCGTAAGGCGAGAAGGTTGATGGCTGCACCTCCATCTACCATAATTTTGGGAATAGGAACACCGCCAAAGTTTGCTTTGTTATAAACAAAGTGCGAGGTGGTTTGCCATTTCTTTGGTTGGTTTGGAGAAGCAAAGTGACTGTAGCCAACTTGTGGGTTGTTCATACATCTGGGGATCTGTCATTTGCTATTACGGCCCTTCTTCATACGCTTACGCCAACTGCATTCAAAACTTTCTTGGAAAATCGTCTCCGTCAGTGCTCTTACGTCCTTCTCGCGAACTTTTCGCGGAATGAACACCATATTGATGCCTAGGTCGGCCTTAACAAGTCCTCCAATTCTGCGAATGCCTCGGTTTCGCATCCAATTCTCCGTCATAATCCATCTGTTCTCCTTCATACTCCTCCGTCCATTCTCCTAGTTCTTACATTCGAGGAGCGCATTACAGTCATCTGTAGATGGTTCATAATCCATTTGCTCCTCTTCATATTCCTCAACCCAGTCTACTTGCCCTTCTTACAGAATAGGATCGGTTTTCCTCTGGGGGAGTTTTAGTAGATTTTCAGGCGGAGGCAGAATGGATAGAAGGTTTCTTTGAGGATTCTGCTTCTTTCAACTTCACGTGGTTGAGAGATTGCTTGTTACATGCAGGGAAATATTTAGCTCTTTCCCTTTTTGGCGAATTGGCCTCTGGAAGCACACATGCGTTTTCTCGTTATTGAGAATGTGCGATCTGTCTACGAACCCTCCTCCTTTGGGTTGCAGTCGGCTCCATTGTTGATGCCACTTTTCGACGAATACCACGCCTTCAATGATGGCTGCCAAAGGTTTATCATACAGGCACTCTTATTGATTTTTCTTCCTTGGGCTGCTTAGTCATTCTTCTTTGGATTGGACGGGCCTAGGGTAGTTTCTACTGCGGCCTTATCTGGGCGTGGTTCCAATCGGTCAAAAACACTTGGGTGGGCAGATCCTGTTTTCGGGATTACCTCGGCTCGACCTCACACTTACACTGGCTGCGAGCACTATTCCGGTGAAATGGTTGCTTTTGGTCTTTCCATAGTCTCCTTTGAAACTATTCTGCTTCTCTGAGTCGACCTCTATAGGTACATCCTTCTTTCGTTTTGGCCAATTTAAGTTGACCATGTTAACTTTGTGGCGGGGGAAAGGATGCGTGGTGACGGATGGAGGTTTTACGCTAGCTTGACCTTCCTATTATTCCTTCCTGTATAACATCTCTGAAAACAACACAACTATTGGTGGAATGATTCCAAGAATTGTGCCATCGCAATCTGCCCTTGAGTTCTTCGGTTTGGGCATGCGTGAGCGTCTCTATTGCTTCTGTAGCAATATTGGTGGCGTTCGTTGATGGCACTTATGCCCTCCCTTACCTCTCTCTGATACTTCCTCTGATTCCACCAAAGCAACCGACATTCCTTCTTCTGCTCCCACACCCAATCCTGAGTATCTTACTTGATTTCAAACTGACCAATATCTCATGAGTCTAATAAGGGTTGGCTATATGGGTCGGCTTTAGAGTTAATTAGTATTATGTCTGGGGATTAATTATTAATTTAGGATTGCCCAAAAGTTTCGATAGATTTAAACTTTTGATCATCGTCATACATATCATCGAGATATTCAACACGTTTTTTCCTTTCTTTTTTTCTTACAAGAAAAAAAACATCAAGGCTTGATAGAAATCCAAACAAATTTCAAGCCCAATTTCTGAAAAACTGACCACTAAAATTGAATAAATGAACACATTCCCCAGCCCATTTGGATGAAAAAATACATACAATACAATTTTAATTTTATCATCTATGTATTATTAATAGCATTAATTTCCCCTGGAACCCTTCCTGGCTACCTTCTTGAATTTGTCTCTCAAATGCTCTTGAATTAGTCCTTCATGGCTACCTTTTTGGGTGTTTCAAGGATTGGGTTGCGGCAATGGAGGGTTGTGGAGGAAGGGAGGATTGTGAATGAATTTCCGAATTTACCCTCACTTTTGTGACAGAAAATTTACGAGTTTGGCGAAGGACTAATGGTGCAACAAAACACCTATTTGAGTGACCTCTGCAGTAATAATTGAATTGAATGACCAAACCGTAACTAGGGGTATAGTTGAGGACCATTGCTGCAAATAACCCTTTTGAGAGAATTATTAGCTAGGAATGGGTCACTTCACTCCTGAAGTTTCCATGGTGTTTACTATTTTGGACGACTTGGGTTGGGACTGATTGTGAAAGGTCTTGACCCAGTCTCAATGATTCACATATATTTAAATTATATCTCAACATAAAGAAAAAGAAGCATCTTCATTTCATTTGAAGGAACCTCTTCTCCTCATACTTATAATATTTTATAAGCATTACTTGTTAAGGTTTGAGTCACCAAATTTATTCACAAAACAAATAATATTTTACTTGTTAAGGTTTAAAATTTTGGTGTCTCCATATAGCAGTACGCGTATGTAATATGTTGAATATTATTGTGAATAGTAATTAGGTCGAAGCACTTAATCAATTATGTCCACACGAATGCAGTGTTTAATTAGAAAAGTCTGACAGTAGCTCATTGATTGATAAAATATATAAAATATATATAATCGAGACTAAATTCAGTAGAGTTGTTTTCAGATAATCAATCACGTCCACACGAATGCAGTGTTTAATTAGAGAAGTCTGACAGAAGTGGTCCAACTTAAAACTTGTTATAGCGACATGCAAACAAATTTGGGGTCAAAGTTGGAAGGGGAAAAGATCTCTATATAAGGCATAGCTAGGTGCTCAAGTTTACTAAACTCAATTAATCCCATCATCATCAGCCTTCTTTTAGGGTTCAACCTTTATTCTCTCTGCAGTTTCGAGGGTGAATTTGCAAACCGGTATCTATGAGCCTGCTTATCAGGAAACAAATGAAAAAGCTCTCATAAGGTATGTATATTTGATTACTCACCAATCTAATATGAGTTTTTTAGCATGATCATAAATATGTTATATTGATTAAACAATTTTCTTAATTAATCTGCACGTATGTAGGGTGGCGCAAATTCTGTCCAGGGAAAGGAAGGTCCGTGAAATGAGATCACCACATGGAAAGGCTATAGCTGCCAGCAACTCCAACTTATGGTGAAATTAGTGCTAATAATTAATTCATTTCATATTGTTATTTAATTATTTTCTCCCAATAAATACCAACCAGCATGTTGGTTGTGATCAGCAGTATTTAGTTCATTCTTTATTTGAGTTAGAAATCAAAGTATTTTAATTTTCTTTTACTTTTCTCCTTTTCTCTTGCCAGTTTCTTGCCACACTTTCTTAAAACAAAAAAACAAAAAAAGAATTCAAAAGAAAAGAAAGTCAATCTTTTGAAAAGAGAGACAAAATTCAATCAGGCTGGTTGGTAAGTAAGGTGATAGCTTTTAGCTTTACAGCTGAAGATGAGGTTAATTCCTAGTATTAGCCTATTGGGTACATAATTTCCTTCACTTTTGTTTAAACCTCGGTGTAATTGTTTGATTAGTATTTGATGAATACAAAGGCTTATTAATGTGGCCACCATATGAACTTTCCAGGGTTTTAAGTGCCATTTTCACATAAAGGGTTTAAAAACCCTTTGTGATTACTGCGTTACTGTATTTGTAATAACCTTGTATGGTTATCTCTATTTATATTGGCTCTTGTGGTTGACGGTCCTTTGTGCTTGAATTATAAATACAATATATTGTCTTTATCTTAAAAAACACAGAACTCAATGTCATGTTGTTTTACCTCTTTTTTTGTTGGGCAATCACTGTAAATTTAACTAGTTTGATTGCTTTTAATGAAAATGAAATTTGGGTGTGTTAACTTGATCCTATATGGTCTTCTATTGAAATAAGGGGCAGGCTTTCTCACTTTTGGCAAATTTCACATATAGCCATTTCAGTTTGGTAAGACACCATGGCTTCAACTTTAAGTGTAAAATTGAAAACTACAGAAGAGGCACCAAATGCAGGAAGAACGAAAGAAACGGATGAAGTGAAGGGTCTTCAATGGAACAAGTAAGCGTTGCAACATCAAAGGGGGGGTTTGAACTTTTGTTAAAACGTCTAATGCTTTCTTTTTAGCTTTGTCTTTACCCCATAGGATATAAAGCAATATTCTCCATTTCTAATAAACAGGTCAATTTGGACATAAAGTCGAGTAAGAATGACACACACAACACTAGTTTTGTAGATATCTTTTAGTCCCCGCGGTTTACAAACCAACACTCAACAGAAACTTTTAATTCCAAGAGCATTTTTTTGTTTGCGAGATTTTAGTTTGATTAGGAGATTTATTTTCTATTTTATTACGATTTTATTTCTTTCTTTTTTGTATAAATTTTGTATAATTAGGAGTTTATTTGTTGCCTTGTATAACCCTATTAGGGTTCACATACTTGTATTATAAATACTTCCTTTTCGAGAATGAAAATATATCAGAAAATATTATAACCCATATTTTTTGACTTTTTGCATCAGAGCCGACTTTCTGATGACAAGTGTGTTGTGCCCACTCATGTTCTAGCCCCATTTTTTTTCCTATCTGTGTCGTGTGTGTCCTCATGGGTTTGTGTGTTCGTCCCTGTACTATGTTTATGCCATTCCCGTCTTCATACATCTACCATATTTGTGCCTCTGCTGTGTTCCACTATGTACTCTGTCGAGATCTGTTGAGTTTCCGCTGCAATAATGGGTGATAACTCTATTGTTGGTGTGGTTGCTGCTATTTCTGCAAATTTGTGTGTTTCTAACTCTATTTCATGTATTGGGTCTAATACTTGGATAATTGACACTGGTGTTACTGATCATATGACTTATGATGCTAAATTTTTAATGAATTGTCTAGTAACACCCATGACTTATACATAACTAGTGCTAATCGCTTGCCATTTTCAATTACTGGCGAGGGCACAATCTCCCTCACTCATACTATGTCCTTGTCTCGTGCGTTACTAGTTCCCAATATCGATTGTAACTTGTTATCTATTGGTCAATTACTTGATAAACTTAATGCTTTTGTTACTTTCTATCTCATGCATCATTTTTTTCAGGATCTCAAGACTCACGAGACGATTGGACATGGTAAACGGATAGGAGTTATATTATTGACATTATGCCGCACCAGTTTGTGATCATGTTGTTAATAATGTTCAAAGTTGCAGTATTAAAGACAAACAATAAATTTGGTTATGGCATCGTCGTTTCGGACACCCGTTGTTTGGCTACCTTAAGCATTTGTTTCCATATTTATTTAGATTTTGTGATGAGTCAAGTTTTAAGTGTGAGACATGTATTTTGGCCAAGAGTCATCGCATTGTGTTTCTTTTAAGTGACAGTAAAGCTGCAAAGCCTTTTGATTTAGTGCATTTTGATGTGTGGGGTCCGGCTCAAGTTATTGCAACGGATTTCGTTGGTTCGTCACATTTATTGATGATTGTACCTGATTCACTTGGGTTTTCTTGATGAAAAATAAACATGATGTTGTTTCCATTATTCCAGAGTTTTGTACTATGGTGTTTACTCAATTTCAGGCTCTGATCAAAGTATTCTGGATTGATAACGGAGGATAATATGTGAATAATACTTTGACGTGTTTCTTCCATGCTCAAGGTATTATTCACCAAACGACAACTTCTTTTACCCTCAACAAGATGATGTGTCTAAAAGGAAGAACCGACAATTTTTTGAAATTGCCCACTAACTCATATTAGATATGTCTATTCCCCATTATCTTTGGGGGCATGATGTTCTATCTACTGCCTATTTGATTAATCGTACTCCTAGCCAAGTTGTGGATTTCAAGACTCCGCATGATGTGTTTGGTGACCATGTTTCTCATGTCTTCATCTCAAGTTACCTCCAAAAGTTTTTGGATGTGTTGCCTATGTTCATGTTCACTCTTATCAACGGAGTAAACTTGATCATTGTGCTTTGTGCTGTGTCTTTATTGGCTACTCTTCTACTCAGAAAGGTTATTAGTGTTATCATCCTCATACCCAGAAGGTGCATGTTACTTTGGACGTAACCTTCCATGAAGAAGTGTCATATTATGTTTTTCTCTATTCTCCAATTCAGGGGAAGAATGGGGAGTGAATTGGAGAGTCTTGAATTGGATGATCTTGGACTTGATGGCCAAAATACTATATATGAAGATATTGTTCTCGGGAAGCAAATGACCAGTAGGCTGTAGAAAGGGATCGGTTACCAAGATCTAGAGGTGAAGATATTGCTTTCAGTGATGAAACGATCGGTCCCCTGTCGCTAAAGATGAAGAAAATGCTATCTGTGATGAAACAACCGGTCAACATTTAGGAACAGACCAGTCGCCCATGGTTGAAGAATGTGATAGTGATTCTTGTGACTCTTGGGTAGATGAGTTCGATGCAAGACCCCCTTCTGCCTTACTATTGCTCCTGTCAAATAGTGATAATAGGCCCAGTGAGGTAATCACTGATGAATCATCTATGCTAAGTTACCAGTTGCCCCCATGTACTATTCGTGGGAAATCTAAAGTACAATACTCACCCGATATACATGCTAAATCTAAATATCTCATAGCCATTATGTGTTAACTCATCGTTTATTTAAGTCATATGCATTATATTTATGTCAATTATCTAGTGTATGTTTGCCAACTAAACTGCAGGATGCTCTTTTTGAACCTAAATTTATGGATGCCATGAATGTTAAAATGGAAGCTTTGAACAAGAATGAAACTTGGGATTTAGTCCATTTTCCAAGAGGGAAGAAAGTTGTTGGGTGCAGATGAGTGTTTACTTTGAAGCATAAGGCTGACGGTTTCATTGACCGTTACAAGGCCAAATTACTCGGACCTATGGAGTGGATTACTTGGAGACCTTTACTCCACTAGCAAAGCTCAATACTGTGCGTGTACTCTTGTCCCTGGCTGCTAATCGTGACTGACCCTTGTTGCAGTTTGATGTCAAAATTGCAGTCCTACATGGTGACCTCAAGGAAGAAATATACATGGATCTTCCTCCTGGTATTCCTGTAACCTCCAAGAAGGGTATTGTGTGTAAGTTGCAGAAATCCTTATTTAATTTGGTGAACTTAGGTGAATTTATCTTTTGTAGGAAGTTGGAAAGTCAAAAGATGAAGATATATATTTGTCCAAGTTCAACCTAATTGTGAAGATATTTTATTGAAGAACTGATTGTGAGATTATTTTGATCATAAAGAGAAATAAAAAGGAAGAAGAGAAGACAAAACCAATGAAGTTAAAGAGCCTATTTCATGTCATTCGTAGTCATTTAACGCCGGAAGACTGCGTTGCTTCCACCTCTGCCCAAGTCGCCTTCTGAGTCGTGGTCATGGCACAAACGCACTAAATATGTCAAGATGGTTTAAAGTCAGAGCTCCCCCACCCCACCACCACCAAAGGTCCAAAGTTCTTTCCGGTTTAGATGATTGAATGCGTTGAATAAGAATGCAACTAGAATAAAGTTTCTTTACTTCCAACTAGCCTAATGGAAATTGAAGCTCTCTCTCTCTCTCTCTCTCTCTCTCTCTCTCTCTCTCTCTCTCTCTCTCTCACACACACACACACGAATTGTGATCTCATATCATTGTATTTATAATCTGCAATTTGGCTATATTTTCTTAAAGTTAAATTTGCATTTGTTTCTGTGAGACCAACAGTGAGCTTTCAAAGGACTAGTACCGGGAGCTCACAACACTTTCCTTGGCTCTTGCAAACATCGAGGTTTCCACATGCCAAGTTATAAAGGGCAAGACCGCTTGCCTTGATTGCCATATTATGGTTTTCTCATATTGAAAGGTTAAATGTATAACACCCAATTTCTAACTTTATATCGTAAACTTTTATTTTTACACATCTTTTAAGTTCTAGGACTGGCCCTGTCCAAGAGCAAACAACTTAACAGGAAAAAGCAAAAAAGAAAGAAAAAACTAAAAGCAAAGCAGAAACCCCAAAGAACCCAGCAAGCCAAAAGAAAACACTCCCAGAGCAACAAACTGAAACCAAACCTGAAGCCTAAGAAGAACGCCAACACTCAAAGGACTAGTACTAAACGGTACATCTGTTAAATGGTGTTCATTTGATTTGAACTGCTCAATCTTCCCTCATCGCCACTCGCAATCGCTGATTCTTCAGAGGCCTTCTCAATTTCCAAGCATTCCTTCAATCTGTCATACACAACTTATTTTTGGCCTTTCGGTTGGTGTTTTAGACACACAGGCCTGGGCAGTTTTTCCAGAAGAATCTTGTATGTCCCTTGTACACTCGAATCCAGAATGCTTTCAACTTCCATTCTCTCAACTTTGGCCCTCACCCAATCAGATATATTAACATGTACAGGTTCTAAATCTGTTATTATTGCTGGTCTGCCAGTTATAAGCTCTAGCAAGACAAATCCCAAAGCTGTATGCATCACTCTTTCTAGTGTACGTACTGTCCAGTTGTGCAATATCTTGTTCAACAAAAATCTTTCTTGTAATAAATGTTTTGTTTTGGGGCTGACTTTGTTGTAAGTTGTAACATTATACACGATACATTTAAGGCCGACCATAGAGATAGTGATGGTTTCATTTTAATCTTATCTAATAAATTTGCGAGAGATTTTAAGGTGCGATGGGGACGGGGGTTTGTGATACACACACACACTACTAAGACTATCTCCAACCCTTGGGGTGAAAACTCAAATTTTGAGTTTAGCCTCTAAATACCATCTCCAACCCATGTATTTTGGGGGGTGGAAATTTGAGAAATCTCAAATCTTGGTGGAATTCAGTCCTTGCTGGTGATAATTTTGTGGGCCCAAAATCTGCTTTTTATTATTATTTTTTGCCCAAGTTTGCATCTTCTGTGCACAAGCTTGGTTTGGTTTTAAAGCAACTTTGTGCCAAAAATCGATATTGTTTGGTTTGTTTGTTTGTTTTTTTTTTTTTTTGTTTTTTTAAATATTCCAACAACTATATTTGTAATCAATAATCATGATTAATTTTAAGCAATCTCAACGGCAAAATTTAATGATTGTCGTTTATTTAAAAATGCTTAGATAATTTAAACACACTTACATAATTCAATGAAGAGTTCGAATTATTCCGGGCATACGTATGGTATTGTACTTATTTTTATTTTTAAGTGAAATTCAATTATGTTTTGGAATTTTATTTTTTTTAGGTTAAAATGTTTAGAAAATTAAATCATGAGTGTTGAAACAAAAATAATGTCAAGAAAAATTAACAAGAAACAAAATTTAGGGGTTAATCATTCTTAAACAATTTAATAAAGTTGCGGACTCAAATTATGAGTCTACGAGGTTGGAGGAAAGAAAATTTTGAGTCCTGAAAATACATGAATAGTTGTATTTTGGAGGGTGAAAATTTGAAAATTTATCTGATAAATTTGTTGGCACAAGTAAGCATTTCCCACGAGGAGGAGGCAGCCATGCTGGACCATCGCAATCAAGTGAGCCAGAGCTTGTACAAGACAAATTAAGAAGCTGGGCCAGACCAGAGGACCTGGTATTGGTAAATAAAATTCAAAACACAGGAAAGCAGGATGAACAATTCATCTTGGTTTGAATGTTCAAGCTTCAAAACGATGACGTACATGCATATGTGTGAATCTCAACGGAAGTGAATTGAAATATGGGATTTTAAATCAATATTACGTTTTAACATCGTGAGTTACATTTAAATATGAAATTTCACACTAAAGACATTGCAACTTGTCGATACATACAATGCATTGAAAAGACGTGTTGAAAACTATATTAACGTATATAGTCGTCTATCTAACCCTAGCGATCCACTAACAAGTAACAACAATATTGATGATAATAATAATAATAATAATAATAATAATAATAATAATATTATTATTATTATTATTATTATTATTATTATTATTATTATTATTTATACATATAGACACATGTAAGTACATTTACACACACATACATATACGTACATATACATATACACGTACACTGATACATAGGTAAATATGGTGGGATATATAAGGTGTGTTTAACATGTGAGGTATAAATAGTGATGAGTATTTTCACGTGCAGGAATCAATGCATTTGCAGCAGTACAAGTTAGAAAATAGAAAATAGAAAATTCTGTGTAGGAAGATTTATGTGATCACTGCGAAGAACATAAACTTATTCTGGCAAACTACGTATAACATGGATGTTCAAATGAATATAAGGACTATTCAAAAGACAAAGTAAACGGAAACAACTCGGTCAAGATATACATAAGTTTGGGGTCAAGATTTGGGGGAAAGAGCTCTATATAAACCCCACAACCAAAGCTTAATTCCTACAACCTACAACGCCTTCCTCTTGAGATTCTTCAAATTTCAAATTAATCTCTCTCTCTCTCTCTCTCTCTCTCTCTGAGTTTTCGTTCCTAAACTAAGTCTTGTGCGTAACCTTCTCTTGTATCACTAATGGAGAAAACAAGATCATCCCTTCACTCTCCCACAAATGGAAGTCTCATTACTGTTCTTAGTATTGATGGAGGTGGAATAAGAGGGATTATCCCAGGAACCATCCTCAACTTCTTAGAGTCTGAGCTTCAGGTAAAACAATGATCAAATCAAAACTTTAAATAAATACACGTGTTATAATATAAGTGGATTGGTCACGCCATCACATGATGTTACACCTAGCGAACATATTTGCTCCACTTCTTATAATTTGTTGGTGTTTCTCATTCTTTTTTAAGAAAATAAAAAATAAAAAATCTAATGCAACTAACTTTTCGCTTTACTTGTTTGCTATATGCAGAAACTGGATGGTCAGGATGCAAGGCTAGCAGATTATTTTGATGTGATTACAGGGACTAGTACAGGTGGCCTTGTGACAGCCATGCTTACTACCCCAAATGAAAATAACCGTCCTTTGTATGCTGCTAAAGATATCAACCCTTTTTATCTCGAAAACTGCCCTAAAATCTTCCCCCAATCCAGGTATAGTTAATTCTTCATAGATTTTTGTACTACACATTTGTATACATAATTGTTCGCGATAATTAATTTTCATCCATGTACAACAGTTCTCCACTCGTCAATGTCGAGGAGAATTTGAAAGGTTTAGGGAGACCAAAATATGATGGGAAGTATTTACATAAAATATTGAAGGAAAAATTAGGAGACAAACATTTGCGCGACACATTAACTAACGTTGTAATCCCAACTTTTGATATAAAGCGGCTGCAACCAGTTATCTTCTCCAACTATGAGGTTTGTTTATTAATTATCTATTAATTGAAACACATGCATATATTTACATAATTTAATTCTAATGGTGCTCTTTTTATGAACATTTCTTGATTTTGTATATATATGTTTGTCATGATTTTAGTTGAAAAAGAAACCCAGCTTGGATGCTTTGCTCTCGGATATATGCATTGGAACTTCAGCAGCCCCATACTATCTTCCAACCTATCAATTTAAATCCACAAATTCAAATGGTGAATCAAGAGAATTCAATCTCACCGACGGTGGAGTTGCTGCCAATAACCCGGTATACATTGATCAAATTGCAAAAACCTAATTTGCATAATCTGAATTATTTCATATATATGATCATCATTAATATGTGTGTATTAATTTTTCTTTCTTTCTAGGCCTTGGTTGCTATGAGCGAAGTGACGAAACAAATCCACAAGGGCAACCCTGACTTCCTGCCTATGGGTGAAAATGAACAGTTGTATGGGCGGTTCCTAGTCATATCACTAGGGACTGGTACAACGTCTGAGGAGAAGTATGACGCCAATGAAGCGGCTAAGTGGGGTGCTTTCGGGTGGCTTATCGGATCCGATTTTTCGGCTCCATTGGTGGATATATTCACCCACGCAGGTAGTGACATGGTTGATTTCCACCTTGCTACCATTTTTCAAGCCCTTCAGTCTCATGACAATTACCTTCGAATTCAGGTAACAAAAGAATGTGCAATAAAATTGAGATAAATATCACTAGATCAAATGACCGTTTTATATACAAAAAAGAAAAAAAGAAAAAGAAAAAAAAGGTATTACGTAGAGAAACTAAGCTCACAAGTACTCGGAAATGAATATGCAGGATGATACGCTAAGTGGAACATTGGCTTCTGCGGATATTGCCACAGAACAAAACTTGAATGATTTGGTAAAAGTTGGAGAGGCATTGTTGAAGAAACCGGTTTCGAGACTGAATTTTGATACTGGTAAATCCAAGCCTGTTCGTCCTGAGGTTACAAACGCAGAGGCTCTTGTGAGGTATTTACTCTATTATATATTATGATTAAGTTGTAGCATGATCATGTAAATTCAATAAATTAACATACTAATTACTTTTGTTTTGTTAATTAATTTGCATGTGTAGGATAGCGAGCGTTCTCTCTAAGGAGAGGGCTCAGAGGAGCAAGGTCGTTCATGAAAGGACATGATCAGCAGCACCACCAAAGAAATAATATGCTGCTCTCATACGTATATATATAAAATTCCTTTTAATTATGTTTAATCTTCAAGAAAAATAAAAGGCCATCAAAGTCATGATGAAATGCTAAGTCAATTATTTTATTTTATTTCTTCATGTAATTCAGTACTGAAATTATTTTCTCCCAATGTAAGCAAGAAATTGTTTAATTTATTTTTCTCCCAATAAATACCAATTAACAGGTTGGTTGTGATGTAATTAATAATCAGCAGTACGTATAATATGTTCCTTCCTTCATATTCTTTATTTATTTGGCTATTACGCACCAGAGTGTTTCTTTTTCTTTTTGAAGCATTGCAATGAACTTCGAAACAAATTAAACATATATCCCACGTTGTAAATTGATTGATTAAACACTAATTAAACAATTAAACAAGTATTTTGAACCACTAATGTCCCACTAATTAAACAAGTTAATATGATTGATTATGACAGGTCTTGACTATGGACCAGTTTTGACTGAATTAATTTACCACATATTTTTCTTATCAAAATTAAGAAAAAGAAGCATCTTCATTTGAAGGAGCCTCTTCATACTTATCAAACCATCCCTATAGTATCAGAAACTTTAGGCTTCAAGTGATGCATGGAAATCAATTGAAAAAATACCTAGATCAACTAACAACTTAAATCCTTTGCCGAATAAAACACATATATATTTTATCCATACTTTTCCCGTTCCGTATTTTACTAACTATACATAACCAGTAAGGCTTGGCTATATGGGTCGGCTTTAGAGTTAATTAGTATTATGTCTGGGGATTAATTATTAATTTGGGATTGCCCAAAAGTTTCAATAGATTTAAACTTTTGATCATCGTCATACATATCATCAAGATATTCAACACGTTTTTTCCTTTCTTTTTTTCTTACAAGAAAAAAACATCAAGGCTTGATTGAAATCCATACAAATTTGAAGCACAATTTCTGAAAAACTGACCACTAAAATTGAATAAATTAACACATTCCCCTGCCCATTTGGATGACAAAATACATACAATACAATTTTAATTTTATCATATATGTATTATTAATAGCATTATATATAGTCGTAAAGGATGCATAAAGAGTTTTATTTTTCGACTGGATTTATTTAATGAGCTTCGATTGTATAATTTACAGAGTTGAAAGAGTCGAGACAAAGGGAAAATTTAACAGAGTTTGATGGAAGGACTAATGGTGCAACAAAACACCTACTTGAGTGGACCTCTGCAACTAATAATTGAATTGAATGATCAAACAGTAATTACGGGTATAGTTGAGGGACCATTGCTGCAAATAACCCTTTTTGAGAGAATTATTAGCTAGGGAATGGGTCACTTCACTCCTGAAGTTTCCATGGTGTTTACTATTTTGGACGACTTGGGTTGGGACTGATTGTGAAAGGTCTTGACCCAGTCTCAATGATTCACATATATATATTTAAATTATATCTCAACATAAAGAAAAAGAAGCATCTTCATTTCATTTGAAGGACCCTCTTCTCCTCATACTTATAATATTTTATAAGCATTACTTGTTAAGGTTTGAGTCACCAAATTTATTCACAAAACAAATAATATTTTACTTTTTAAGGTTTAAAATGGGTCCAAATTTGAATCAACTTAGACTTTGTCTTCGATGAATAAATTTTGGTGTCTCCATATAGCAGTACGCGTATGTAATATGTTGAATATTATTGTGAATACTAATTAGGTCGAAGCACTTAATCAATTATGTCCACACGAATGCAGTGTTTAATTAGAAAATTCTGACAGTAGCTCATTGATTGATAAAATATAATAAAGTTTATCATGTGTATAAAATATATATACTCGTCACTAAGTTGGTGAATATTAAGATTCACAAGTTGGTGAATTCTTCTCAACTAAACTAGCTAGTACTCAAAGTCAAGTAATGTGTTCGGAATGAAACCTAGTTGTCTAGGGCATATGACTTTTTGACAACATCATTTCTTGTTGTTTAAGAAAGCCGCGTATACCTAATATTGGAAATTTTTTCTCAAAATTGACTTGGCTTCTGTTTATCAATTTGCTTAAACAACAGATTACGGTAGGTTTAAGTAATTCATGATGCTTTGAGTCACCAAATTTATTCACGAAACAAATAATATTTTACTTGATAAGGTTTAAAATGGGTCCAAATTTGAATCAACGGGACTTTGTATTTGATGAATAAATTTTGGTGTCTCCATATATGTTGACTATTATTGTGTATAGTAGTCGGGAAGATTCAAATTTTTTTTAATAGTAAATTTGGCTTACACCCTTCAAATTCAATTTGTCATACCAAAAACCCTTCACTTTTTGTTCATATAAATAATACCCAATTTGTATAAATAAAAACCCATGACTAGGATCCAACTCAGCAAGTTACCTGATTAAGTATAAAATCTGATTTATTGTATTTTTCAGATTCCAAAAATACCCCCAACTAAGCCATTATTGCATTTTGTATATTAATGTATGAATCAATATGGAAGCAGTTTTTAATTGGATTGTATATAATGATAGATGTTGAATTTGGAAAGATCTCCAAATGGTTGTAATGGATGTAGGAATTAATTTTGAAACATTTAAAAAAAAATTTAACAATAAATTCAAATTTAGGTAATCAGTTTGTTTAATAAAATGTTTATGTTATTTTCTTTTTATGAATTATACATGACTAATAATCCACTTTATAATTGTTAATGAATAAAACTGTACATACTAATTATGTTGAAAAAATAATGTAACTATTACTTGTTTGTTTTATGAAAAACATAATTTACCTAGTATGAAAAGTGTACATAATTATCTATTCCAAATAATGTACCTATACACATTTACAGGTATATTGTAAAATAATTTACTTGTGGGTAAATAATGTACCTATATTTTATAACCTATTTTAATTATGAAAAATATACGCAATTACAAAGTAACTGACTTTGTTTTTTTTTGTAAATAATATACCTATATTTTATATGTATATATTTATATTATATTTTTCATAGGTACATTATTGGATATGTAATTTACAGATTTTTTTTTTTTGTAATTTTAAGGGGCGAGATGTGAGAGGGAATGACAACTAAAAGAAATGGGGTGATTGATATGCTATTAATAGGGAGTACATTAATTACAATTATGGCAGTTAATGAAATGCTTGAAATAAATTATAAATAAAATATGAAGTTTAGTGGCAATGATGTAAAAACATAGAAATACTACGACATCCTATATCCTACTAGTCATTTAAATTTGAAATTGGGTTTTACATATAGATTTATAGAATGGTGAGTATATGTCTAGGGAATAGAAAATATAGGGATTTATATTGGACAAGCTCTTTTTTTAATCAGAGAAGTCTGACAGAAGTGGTCCAACTTAAAACTTGTTATAGCGACATGCATACAAATTTGGGGTCAAAGTTGGAAGGGGAAAAGATCTCTATATAAAGCATAGCTAGGTGCTCAAGTTTACTAAACTCAATTAATCCCATCATCATCAAGCCTTCTTTTAGGGTTCAAGCTTTATTCTCTCTGCAGTTTTATTCATTAGTTCATAATAAATAGGCACTCTTCCTTCCGAGTACCTCTCCTATACCTTTCCTGTGTTGTGCATCATTCGGTATGTCTTCTCTTTCATCTCAAATGGAGAGAGCAAGATCATTTCTTCAGTCTCCCACTTACGGGAACATCGTCACCGTTCTGAGCATTGATGGAGGTGGAATCAGAGGGATTATTCCCGGAACTATACTCAAATTCCTAGAATCCGAGCTTCAGGTAATTAAGCATATATATATTAAAACCAATAATTTAACTTTAATTAATAAGGTTTAAAGTGATTGTCTTGCTAATTTATTTTCACCTGAACTTTGCCACATATGCAGAAGCTGGATGGTGAAGAAGCAAGGCTTGTAGATTACTTTGATGTGATTGCAGGGACTAGCACTGGTGGGCTTGTGACTGCCATGCTTACTACCCCAGATGAAAATAATCGACCCCTATTTGCTGCTAAAGACATTAACGATTTTTATCTCGAACATTGTCCTAAGATCTTCCCTCAAGACAGGTACCTAACAAGCTATTTAACATCAATCTTAACTTCAACTCAATGTCATTAATCTTGTACATGTACATCAATTATTAGTATAATTAATCTTAGCTTGAACACCTTTTTCTTTTTTAATATTATACATATATAGTGGCTAACAATCACATATATTTTGCTTGTGCAGCAACTATACATTGATTGGTAAGGCCATGGACATGGTAAAAGCTGTGTCAGGACCAAAGTATGATGGGAAGTATTTACATAAGATAATGAAGGAAATATTAGGAGACATACGATTAAGTGACACGTTAACAAACGTTATAATCCCAACTTTTGATATAAAGCGGCTACAACCAATGGTCTTCTCTAGCTATGAGGTTTGTTTTCATATCCTTAAATATATATATATATATGTGTGTGTATGTGTGTATATATATGTTTGTTTTGTTAAATCTAATATAGTTACATGGTTGGTTTTGTGTTTTGATGGTGATTATAGGAGAAAAAGAACACTAGCATAAATGCTTTACTGTCGGATATATGCATTGGGACTTCAGCAGCCCCAACCTATCTTCCAGCGCACCATTTTGAAACCAAAACTTCCACTGGTGAATCAAGAGATTTCGATCTCATTGATGGTGGCGTTGCTGCTAACAACCCGGTATATATATGTAATTAAATTATGGCCTTGATCTATAATACACCATGCAATTTCAAAAGCTTATTTAGCTCTCGTTCATTATATTGTTGTTTTTTCTTATCAGGCTTTGGTTGCTATGAGCGAAGTGACAAAAGAAATCCACCAGGGAAATTCTGACTTCTTTGCTATAAGGTCAACTGAGTATGGTCGGTTCTTAGTGATATCGTTGGGTACTGGTTCAGCAAAATCTGAAGAGAAATATGATGCCGATGATGCAGCTAAATGGGGTCTTTTGGGATGGTTGACGAAAGGGGGTTCCTCTCCATTGATAGATGTATTTACTCAAGCAAGTAATGACATGGTCGATTTCCACCTTGCTACTGTTTTTCAAGCTCTTGACTGTGAGAAAAATTACCTCCGAATTCAGGTATTTGGGATATCCATACTATGAATCTATACCATAATCAATGATCCAAACTCACAGTAAAAATCAATAATTAACGGGTTCGAAGTGAAAATATATATGGTGCAGGATGATACATTGGAGAAAACAGTATCTTCGGTGGATATTGCTACGCAAGAAAACTTGAATAACCTTGTAAAAGTTGGAGACGAATTGTTGAAGAAACCGGTTTCGAGGGTGAATTTGCAAACCGGTATCTATGAGCCTGCTCATCAGGAAACAAATGAAGTAGCTCTCATAAGGTATGTATATTTGATTACTCACCAATCTAATATGAGTTTTTTAGCATGATCATAAATATGTTATATTGATTAAACAATACTAATCACGATTAATTTTCTTAATTAATCTGCACGTATGTAGGGTGGCGCAAATTCTGTCTAAGGAAAGGAAGGTCCGTGAAATGAGATCACCACATGGAAAGGTTGTGGCTGACAGCAACTCCAACTGATGATCACATATTGCTAATCTCGCACTTATTATTCCTTCTAATTATAATTTTTTTTTAATTAATATAAACCATATGGTGAAATTAGTGCTAATTAGTGCTACTTTATTTGAGTTAGAAATCAAAGTATTTTAATTTTAATTTTATTATCCCCACATCCAATTAACATAAATTTCCTTTTTCTGTTGTGTACCATTCTAAGTTTTTTTGTGTGGTTTGGTTCCTTGCCACACTTACTTACAACAAAAAACCAAAAAAAGAAGAAAAAAGGAAAATCAATCTTTTGACGGGTCCATATGAAAAGAGACAAATTCCATAAAGGCAAGGAGAAATAAATAATTAAAAAGCCTCTATTCGAATTTTATTGGCAACTGGTCGGGGCATAAAATAAACCATAAAATGGGATGCTAATTGAGTGTAACCTTGTTTTCATATATATAGCAATCGCCTATTTATATATATAGAAAGAGCTTTAACGAGGCAACTTTATATATGTCGGCACCATCGTGTATTTTTGTTTTTATTAATGAAATTCTTTGCTTTCTTTGTAAAAAAAAAAAAAAAGATTAAAAATATATATCTTTGGGACCAGCAACTTTTGTTTTATTTTGAAGTTTTAATTTGGACTAGGGGTGAGCATGGTTCGGGTTGGACCGGTTTTTGCCTCAAATTAAAACCGATCCGATATTATTCATTCGGTTTGGTTCGATTCGATTGTAGTAAAAAAATTTCAAAAACTGTTTGGTTCGGGTTGAAACAATTCCGGTCCGGTTCGGTTTTGAATCGGATTATAAAAATTAATTTTTAATACAATTCTCAACTGAAATATTATTATTTTTACTTGAAAATTAACAAATTATTCAATTTCATATAAAAATAAATATTAAAGTTAGAAACTAGAGATATTTTGAAATTGAACTTCGATAAATATTAGTTTTTTTTTTTCGAAATTAAAAATATAGCACTAAAAATAAATATATATTAAAATTATATATTTTTTTAATTTGACCGGTTCGGTTCGCCCAGTCCGATTTTTGAAGACATGGAATCGGATCAAAATCGATCCAAACGAGGTTAGGATCGATTTTGACCGTTGTTGACTTTTTGGTCAACTCGGTTTTCTGGTTTGGTTGGCTCGGATTTTCGGTTCACCGGTTTGAGTGCCCACCCCTAATTTGGACTAAAATGGATAACGACACGCATTATCATTTATGGCTATCTATTCCCAATAAGTAAAACCAAAAATAAATGAATTAATAATCATAGTGTTGAACTTATTACAACAATTTTTCCCTCAAATTAATTAACACCAAAATTCAATACTAAAAACAAAAAACAAAAAACTTAATGGCAAAACAAAAGAGTCAGTAATTGGGTTTTGGTTTTGGGGTATGTCCCTGGGGTGACCTTGCAAGGCGAAGCCACTTCCGTTAAGTTTAGGATTCTTAGAATTGGCTTTCCTTGCCAAATATACACTTTCATGTAATTCCTCTTAGCTCATCTTTAGAAATTAGGCATTGTGTATTTGCCACAAAGTTGAAGTACATTGAAGAGCTTATGAGGCTACAAAACCAAGTAATTTGTGCATTCGTTTATAATGAGCTTATGAGACAACCTGAAAAATGGAGATTATAAAGATTAGTCTAAACACAAATTATACTCGCAAGTGCACAAGCATTACTACATTTTACTATTTGGGCGACGAGCGACGAAAAAAATTATTCGTCGCCCAAACTATCCAAAACTTGTATGACCAAAAATTTCGTCACACAAGAAAACTTAGCGCGACCAAAAACATGGTCGCCGCGCAAAGTGAGGAAGAAAAACACGGGTTTATTTTTTTTTGCGCCAAACACTTGCACGACGACACATATCGTCGTGAAAGAAAACCTAGCGTGACGGTAATCGTTATCGTTGCGTAAAGTTAGATAGAAATCGTAGGTTATTTTATATGGTGCCAAACACTTGCGCGATGATTATTGTCGTCACAAAAGACTACTTAGCTCGACGACAAACGTTATCGCCGCGTAAGAAAAATGTGGGATTTTTTTTATTTGGTGCCAAATACTTGCGCAACAAAAATTTATGTTGTCGCGTAAAGTTTGATGTCGGCACGTTCATGCGCAACGAAAATTGTCTTTTGAGCGATGAAATTTTGAGCGACGAAAACTATTTTTCATCTGGCAAAAGTGGGTTGTCGGCATGTACTTGCGCGACGAAAAATGTATTTTGGGCAACAAAATGGACCACTTGTGCGACGAAAATGAGGTTTTGCGCAACGGATTTTTTTATTATTATTATTTTTTTTTGTGATGAAAAGGAATTCGTCGCGCAAAAATCTTCTTCATATTATCTGGATTTTTCTATTGCAGAGGCAGACTTAAAAATAAAAATAAAAAGCTCACTCTGCTTATGCTGGGAATTCAGTACGTTCATTGTAAGTGTTTTTTGTCGTTAGTTTAAAAGTATTAATGTAGATTCATACTAACGTTATTAATTTCGTTCTCTTTAGGGATATTTGTAATTAGCAATTGACGGAGAACGATTGAGAAGGTATTTTATTCGTATTATATTTTAAAAATATAAAATTAATTACATTATGTTAAACTTAGTTTGTTATGTTTATATTTTTTTGAGTGAAATTATATTTATATTATGTTGTTAAATTGTGCGTGATGTAACACAATGTGTTGTGATGTACGAAGTTAATTTCAATTAACTTTGTACTTTTTTTATTTTATTTTTAGTAAAACTTAGTTTCCCGTTCGAGATTAGTTGGATTTCATGCATGAATGCGTAAAGCATGACTACGGTCCAATTAATTCTTGAATTGTCCCATTATTTGGACAGTTTGGGAATGCATAGTCATGTCACATAGTGTATGGCTACAGGATTAGGTTTCGATTGTAGAGATTCCGGTGTCATCTCTGTACGTTCTTCGGGTGGTACGTAGGTATTTTATACATACGATACACCTCAAGAACTGTATCGAGATGCTGCCAAAATTCATCCACGTCGAAATCTACTTTCATGTAGCCGTAAATTACGTGACATGACTATGCATTCTCGAATGGGATAGGGCCCTTACCAGAGGCATAAGGTGACATTATGATTTCGTATGAAGTTGTTGTGATTGTTGTGTTGTGATTGTGGTTCCAGGAATTATGAGCATGAGGTAGATACAAAACCTGAATAGATGCGCAGACAAATACTTGGATGGAATCAAGGATTTTATTGAGTTTGCACATACACACAACCCGAGTGCAATTAGAATATGTTGTCCTTGTAAGAGGTGTAACAACACGTTGTGGGAAACAATTGAAAATGTTGAATTTCATTTAGGAAGGAATGAAATGATTGAGACATGTAACATTTGGAACCTCCACAAGACTTATGTAAGGGGCATATTATGTTTATTTCTTCTCAATTTCATTCTTCCCTCTTTCTCTTTAATTTCTAGGGTTTTAACTATAAATTTCTTGTCACATCCCAGGATCGGCTCCGCCGTAGCACGATATTGTCCGCTTTGGGGCCCTCTCTCTGCCCTCACGGTTTTGTTTCTGGGAACTCACAAGCAACTTCCCAATAGATCACCCATCCTAAGATTGTTCTAGCCCCCAACTTGCTTAACTTTGGAGTTCCTATGACTCCAAAGCCAATGAGCTCCCAAAAGGCCTCGTGCTAGATGGAAGCGGGCATGTACATATAAGGCACATCACCCCCTCTCCGTTGGTCGATGTGGGATGTTACAATCCACACCCTTAGTGGCCCGAAGTCCTCATCGGCACACTCGCACCACACGGCCTAGTGGCTCTGATGATAGGACCTGCCCCGAATTTCTCGTAACTGGGACGAATCCTGTGGAATTTCCGACATCACCTTGATGTCGGGCACACCTACTAAAACTATGTCCTCTTTTGCCAAAGAAGACTAAGGGCTCGAGATTTTCTGCAGAAAATTCGGTGGAGTGTCCCCTATAAATTGAACATTTCCCAAAATTCCAACCTGCATAAAACGCAATTTAATAACACCAACTGGCAGCAAGCACAATATAATAACATGCAATTCACATAATCGGCCTCCGACCTTCAATATTTTCCGAAACCAAACTATCCACAAAGCTCTTGAACCAAAATATACTTTAAATAAGGCAATTACTGAACTTAAACGTAATTATGAACACCGGATGCAAATTTACGCCATCGAACTTTCCCAATTTCAACATATGAGGTTTTAACCACCTAATACAATCACATCTCGAACTCACTCGAATTTCAAGACCAACGTCAAGGTCCGCACCACATTCAATAAAACCACCTAAGTGAAGTTTAGCCCGCGGCTGCACCTAGGCGCTATCCTAGGCTGCCTACGTACCCTTGCCGAGGGATTAAGCCACACGTAGTTCTTCCTAAAACCCTTTTACTTTAAATCACAATTCACCAATCACAATCTCACATATGTCCCCATACGCCGGATCTACCAACGTCACATATAGGGTCTGTCAACACGGTGGCTACTCCTACGACACGTGCGACCTCAACACAATATCACATACCTCCCCATACGTCGGATATACCAACGCCACGTATGGGGTCTATTATACGCCGGCTACACCTACGACACATGCGACCTCAACACAATATCACATATCTCCCCATACGCCGAATATACCAACGCCACGTATGAGGTTTGCCAACACGCCGGCTACTCCTACGACAAATATGACCTCAACACAATATCACATATCTTCCTATAAGCGGATACACCAACGCCATGTATGAGGTCTGTCAACACGCCGGCCACTCCTACGACACTTGTGAACTCAACACAATATCAATATCTCCCATATGCCGGTACGACGACCAACGCCGCATATGGGGTCTGTCAACACGCCGGCTACTCCTACAACACGTGTGACCTCACAATCACAGGACGGTGCTTACACAGGGTAGTCAATATCCGGGAAGGTACATAGGGTAGTGCGTATAGCACTTCAAACTGACAATCTAAACTCTTTTTACACCCTTGCCAATACATATAAATATAAATTAAATCTACTATTGTATAAACCTCAACCCCGGTATAACATCCGATAATCCCCCAATTTTGAACCACAACTAATATCCTAATCCCACATAACCAACATACAATCAAGATCTATCACTACAGTGATTTTAATCTTCCTAGGAAGGTAACACTACCTAGGAAGTCTCATGGTCAACCCTAGGGTCAAACTACCCAACCTTGGTCAAATGGACCCACGGGGTCCACGATGTCCAGATTCTGATCGAAAGTTCCTATAGGTTCTGCAAGGCCTAGGACACATGTCCTACATGTTTGGTCTAGATCGGACAGTCGAATCGCTCACGATTGCACGATTGAACGGTTACTATAACCTTAGTCCTAGGGTTGGCATTTCTGGAGTATCCGAGACTCCGTTTTACAATCCGTTGAATCCTACATGATTCTAAGGATCTCTAGATTTACATATAACAAATACAAGACGATCCCACGGTCCAAACCTAGTGAACCTGGATAATGCGCAATATGCGATATCCGTTCGGGACTCTAACGGTATTCAAATTGAAGTCCAAGCACACCTATTCGCTCGTGAAGACCTAAGGATCCCATCAGGACGAAATGCCCCTTTTCTACAGTGCCCACGCTCCGCCACATGCGCCGGCAGAGCGTGGGTGTCCAAAGCGATAACCCATCGCCGAAAAAACCCAAAATCACGGCTCAAGATTCCTACCCTAGGTATAACACCCTATTTGGAGTCACTTTTGTTCTTGGGCATACCCCAAAAACTGACCGGAAGTGGCTGAAATCGCTAACTCAAAATCGACCGAACCCTAATTCGAAAATCAGATAATCTATGCTCAAAATTAATGAAATCCTACCCATCCATTAGCTTAGATCATGAGAAAATGATAGATTTCCATATCTCTGGATCGTCAAAAATGGCGGCTTGACGACGAGATCAAACGTGGAATTTTCCTCTGTCTACCAATCGGTTTTATGAAAAATCCGGACGGCGTCGCGCCGATCGACATCGGAGAATAGGTGGGAAGGACGCGAGTCAGCGGTCATTTTGGGACCGGTCTCGACCCAAACGGTGTCCGGTGACGATGGCAACCGGCGAAACCTCACGGTTGCTGCGATCGCCGGCGAGTTTTGCGACAGAGAGAGAGAGAGAGAGAGGCGAGAGAGAGAGAGCTGAGGGCTTTTCGACTTTATCAAAACCCACTTCGAAATATTTACGATTTTGCCACTGGTGATGTTTTGCTCGTAACTTCTTAATACCCGATTTAAGCCCCTCACGTGTCTACAAACTCGTCTCAGTACCACATAAGCAACCAAATCACTCGTTGTCCCAAAATCCTTCCGAGTAAGAAAATGACCAAATTACCCTTACCTTAAGGGTAAATTTATAATTTCCCTTAATTAAATTAAAATATGAATTAAATTTGGAGTTGGGGTGTTACAATCTACCCCCCTTATAAAAATTTCGTCCTCGAAATTTCATACCTATCACTCCAACGAGTGTGGGTAATGGGCTTGTCTCTACCACTCTGGTTTCCTAGTATCCCCCTCCACAACCCGAACCCCCGCATGAAGAAATTTCGATTCAAGGGTCACTCAACTTCAAAACATTCCTTCGCTGAGGACCTTGAAACTAAAATTTAATCTACCACCCTAGGCAGACTCATTTTATTTTCATCAATTATTTACAAGCCAACAATTCCTCGTGTCACTACTAGTGACACCCACTCGCAGGTCTCAATGACACAAGGTCGACTTAAGCCGCATTCCTCGCAGGATTCAAGAGGCATTTAGCCACCCTGATCCGCATTAATCGCTCCACAAGGTTCGAGTACCCCTAGGACTCTTGGGGCAATCAAGCATGCCGCTTAACCAAGGCAACGTTTATAATTTTTTAGTACCTAGGGTGGTTTAAAATAAATTCTAAAATACGTATAATTTTTCCCCTTTTAATCCTTTACTCCTATCGCCAAACATTTTCCTGCTTCCTACGCAATTCTCACCTCAAGCATGTAAAATATAACCTAATGCCCTACTCTTGTCAATCGCAGCATTTGAGCCCCCACGAATGAAGTAACTCTCCACCCAACATTTTTACTTCTCCACTTTAATTTGTCACGACCCTCCTTGGTTGGGCTCACAACTCTTCCATTCCCATGTAACTTGTCCATCAACTTTCTCTGACAATTTTACCTCGTCTCAGCTGATTCAATACTTTCAGCTCTTCAGCTTTCCTTTCATAGGATATTGAGATACGACAACTTGGATATACACGTTTCTAGAAACGTGACACCCTTAAGTGTAATCATCAATACCCTAAATCCAACAATGTCAAATAATCCTCATCCAAAGTCCACGCATGGTTATTATGATCACTCAGAGGTGATGCCCCAAAAATCCACACCTCAAAGCAGCAAGAATCTTGCCTCAATTCATCCTAGTTCATAATGAACTTCTGTTGGAACATAAATCCGTTCTTACAAACTACTTGCCAGTGTACAACCATGTTCCTTCATAAAATCTATAACTTCCACCACCCTTTCATACTAACCACCATGACGGAAATTCAGTACTAAGTAATCATAACAATCTCCACTTACTACCATACTCATACTCTCCACATTCCCCTTAATGTTCCTTGCATCTACGAACATAAGGTTCATTATTTTTTCCATGGTTACAATTTTACACCGCATCTCAAATACCATTGGTGACGTCCTCAGCGTCGAAAATGTGTCATTCCGAGATGGCACCCATCATGATACCCAAAACATAAGGATGCACACAAGGTGCGGGGTCCACCGGAAATTGAACCTAGATCTCTGATACCAATTGATGAGACTCCGCCCAATTTCTCGTAACTCGGGATGAATCTCAGTAGAATTCCCTACGTCACCTCGATGTCAGGCCCACCTACTAAAACTGTGTCCTCTTTTGCCAAAAAGGACTAAGGGCTTGAGATTTTCTGTAGGAAATTCGGAGGAGTCTCATCTATAAATTGAACATTTCCCAAAATTCCAACATGCATAAAACATAATTTAATAACACCAACTGGCAGCAAGCACAATATAATAACATGCAATTCACATAATCGGCCTTCGACCTTCAATATGTTTCGAAACCAAACTACCCACAAAGCTCTTGAACCAAAATATACTTTAAATAAGGCAATTACTAAACTTAAACGTAATTATGAACGCCGGATGCAAATTTACACCATCGAACTTTCCCAATTTTAACATATGAGGTTTTAACCTCCTAATACAATCACATCTCGTATTCACTAGAATTTCAGGACCAACGTCAAGGTCCGCACCATATTCAATAAAACCACCTAAGTGAAGTTTAGCCCGCCTGCACTCTAGGCGCTATCCTAGGCTGCCTATGTACCCGCCAAGGACTGCCACACGTAGTTCTTCCTAAAACCCTTTACTTTAAATCACATTCACCAATCACAATCTCACATATCTCCCCATACGCTGATCTACCAATGCCATGATAGGGTGGTCAACACGACGGCTACTCCTACGACATGTGTGACTCACAATCAGTGACGGTGCTTACACGGGGTAGTCAATATCCGGAAGGTACATAGGTAGTTCGATATCACTTCAAACTGACAATCTAAACTCTTTTTATATCCTTGCCAATACATATAAATATGAATTAAATCTACTATTGTATAAACCTCAAACCCGGTATAGCATTCGATAATCCCCTAATTTCGAACCATAACTAATATCCTAATCCCACATAACCAACATACAATCAAGGCATGTCACTACGGTCATTTTAATCTTCCTAGGAAGGTAACACTACATAGGAAGTCTCACGGTCAACCCAGGGTCAAACTACCCAACCTTGGTCAAACGGGCCCACGGGGTCCACGACCTCCAGATTCTGATATGAAAGTTCCTATAGGTTCTGCAAGGTCTAGGACACATGTCCTGCAAGTTTGGTCCAGATCGGACTGTCGAATCGCCATTTATAGCACGATTGACGGCATTATAACCCTAGCCCTAGGGTTGGCATTCTCGGGAGTATCCGACTCGCTTACGATCCGCCAAATCCTACACGATTCTAAGGATGTCTAGATTTACATATAATAAAGTCAGGACCATCCCATGGTCCAAACCTAGTGAACCCGGATAATGCGCAATATGCGATATCCGCTCGACTCTAACGGTATTCAAATTGAAGTTCGAGCACACCTGGCGCGCTCGTGAGGACCTAAGGATCACATTGGGATGGAATGCCCTTTCTACGGTGCCCACGCCGCCACACGGATCGACACGCGTGGGTGTTCAAAGCGATAACCTATAGCCGAAAAAACCCAAAATCACGGCTCAAGATTCCTACCCTAGGTATAACACCTTATTTGGAGTCACTTTTGTTCTTAGGCATACTCCAAAAACTGTCCGGAAGTGGCCGGAATCACTAACTCAAAACCGGCCGAACCCTAATTCGAAAATCAAATAATCTAGGCTAAAAATTAATGAAATCCTACCCATCCATCAGCTAGATTATGAGGAAAGGATAGATTTTCATACCTGGATCGTCAAAAATGGTGGCCGGACGATGGAGATCGATCAGCGAATTTTCCTCTTGCACTGGTCGGTTTTCGTGAAAATCTGTGTAGCACCCCGACTCCAAATTTATTCATATTTTAATTAAATTAAGTGAATTATGAATATACCCTTGGGTTAAGGGTAATTTTGGTCATTTTCTTATCCGGAAGGATTTTGAGACATCGAGTGGTTTGGTTGCGTAGGTGGTACTGAGACAAATCCGTAGACTTGTGGTAAGCTTGAATCGGAGTTGTAATGAAGATTTGGCGATCAAAAGTAATTCGGTGGCAAAGGTAATTATTTCATAAAGGGTTCTAGAGTGAAAATCAGATTTTTCACTCTTACCCCACATTTTCTCTTTCATACAGTATTTAAAACCCTCTTCCTCGACTTTCGCTTCACTGAATTTCAAAGCGGCAAGAACTTCGCCGTCCGACCTCCATTTCAAAGTGCCATCACTTGCAAAAGCTTCATCTATTCCTCCTCTACCCAGCACACCCATTTTCTCTGATCAAAAACTCAGAACGGATGGGTGGCAACGACGGAAGTTTCAGCCAAAATCATTCGCGTCAACGTCACCAAAGAATAGTTTCCGCCATCGCGAGCTACACCTGTCACTTGGAACATGTAGCCCTCCTCTCCTTCTAGCTATTTCCTAGGTTGTGCGACAACAATGGTGACAGTGGTTGCCGGATCAAAGCCGTGAAGTTCCGGGTTAAACCGTGAGTTTCCGGCATCGATTCCGGCCACTTGCCGTCCGAATTGGACTTGGCCGTAGTTGAATGAAATGCTCCACTCGTTGACTAGAACTTGTAGCCGGGAAGGTGGCTGATGATTTGGAGATTTTCCGTCGCCATAAATTTCTCTACACACCCACGCGCTGGCGGCGCTTGTGGCGGCGCATGGGCAAGGGTGATGGAGCTGCAATACATTCTGATGAGATCCTTAGGTTGTCACGAGTGCGTAGGATTTCGCGGATCTCAATTCGGATGTTGTTTGACTATCAAACGGATTTGGCGTATATTGTGTGTTATCCAGAGTTCGATAGGTTCTAACCGTTGGATCGTTTCCAAATTGAAGTATGTTGATCTAGGTACTCTTAGAATCCTATATGAATTCGCGGATCACGAATCGGAGCCCCGAATGTTGCCAATTCAATAATACAAAATTTGTGGGTTAGCGTTAACCGCTCGATTGTAAGCGATTTCTAAACCTGAACCGGACTTTAGGATATTCCATTTGGACGCTACACACACCGAAACTTGGGGATTTAAGTATTTTCTTTTGTGAATTTCCATTTCGGGTGCGTGATATTAATTAAGGGTTCATATCTCGAAATAGGTGCTCCGTTCGTGTCGATCGACGTAGAGCAGCGGTGACCTCTCGGGCCCGGGCAGCTTGGGATTACCTGTGAGTGGACTTTGTTTTCAAGCATACGCATGGTTTTATGGATAAAAGATTTGTGCATATGTTTTAAATGGTATATATGATTTAATAATTATTTGGTTCATGGATTTGGATATTCTTATACGCATTGGCAATATATTTTGGGTATGGTTATATTTGAGTATTATGAATATGTTTATATGAATTTTGGGATGTCTATCTATATTGCCTATGTATAGAGTATGAGAGGTTGTGGATGTGAGTGGAGAAAAGATTGAGTTTGAGGGATGGTTGAGAGATGTATGAGTATGCTAGATGAGTACCATCCCTTGGTTACTAGGCTTCCCACACATGTCGTTGGCTATGTGCGGTGGGTGTGGGAAGGCATGAGATTGTGGTTTCCACGTGTCGCTGCGCGATATGGGAAGAGTATGTTTATTGCTTGATTCATCACACATGTTGGTCAATGCGGTGTGTGAATGATGCGTCGCGCCGCGTAGGACTTGTTATTGATATGTGGCTACACGTGTCGCTGCCGCCGCCGGCTAGTGAGCTACGAGTCTCCCCCGCGGTTGGACCTACATCATCCGGACGAGGTTACTCCGAAATCCTGATACTAGCCAACAATCCCCCAGCTGGATTGTTTTCAGGTATTTGGGATATATTTACTGCCATAGTATGAATCTATACCATAATTCGATGATCCAAACTCACAGTAAAAATCGATAATTAACGAGTTGAAGTGAAAATATATATGGTGCAGATGATACATTGAGAAAACAGTATCTTCAGTGGATATTGCTACGCAAGAAAACTTGAATAACCTTGTAAAAGTTGGAGAGAAATTGTTGAAGAAACCAATTTCGAGGGTGAATTTGCAAACCGGTATCTATGAGCCTGCTCATCAGGAAACAAATGAAGAAGCTCTCGTAAGGTATGTATATTTGATTACTCACCAATCTAATATGAGTTTTTAGCATGATCATAAATATGTTATATTGATTAAACATTACTAATCACAATTAATTTTCTTAATTAATCTGCACGTGTGTAGGGTGGCGCAAATTCTGTCCAGGGAAAGGAAGGTCCGTGAAATGAGATCACCACATGGAAAGGCTAGGCTGTAGCTGACGGCAACTCCAACTGATGATCACATATTGCTAATCTCGCACTTATTATTCCCTCTAATTATAATTTTTTTTAAAATTAAAATAAAGCACTAAATAAATAAACAACCATATGGTGAAATTAGTGCTAATAATTAATTCATTATTGTTCATATTGTAATTTAGTACCAACCAGCATGTTGGCTACTTTATTTTAATTTTATTATACTTTTCTCCTTTTCTTTTGCTACTTTCCTCACATCCAATTAACATAAATTTCCTTGTTTCTGTTGTGTACCATTCTAAGCTTTTGTGTGTGTTTTGTTTCTTTGGTTTGTTCCTTGGCCCACTTACTTACAACAAAACCAAAAAAAGAAAAAAAATACAAAAATACAAAAAAAAAATATATATATTCAAAAGAAAAGAAAGTCAATCTTTTGACGGGTCCGTATGAAAAAGAGACAAATTCCATAAAGGCAAGGACAAATAAATAAATTAAAAAGTCTCTATTTGCTAACAATCGTAATCCAAGTTGACTATTAACTGGAAGAAAAAAAATTCATGGTTTCTGGATCTGAGACTCAGACCACAAAGGAAAAATGACCAAATGGTCAATATGCATGCTCCCTCCAACTGCTCTCACTATCTACTTCACAAGAATTTTCAAACCCTTTCTTTCAAGATTGAATTTTATATATGTTGGCACCATCGTGTATTCTTGTTTTTATTAATGAAATTCATTTTTCTTTGTAAGGAAAAAAAGATTAAAAATATATTTTTTGGACCAGCAACTTCTGTTTTATTTTGAAGTTTTAATTTGGACTAAAATGGATAACCACGCGCATTATCATTTATGGCTATCTATTCCCAATAAGTAAAACCGAAAATAAATGAATTAATAATCATAGTGTTGAACTTATTACAACAATTTTTCCCTCAAATTAATTAACACCAAAATTCAATACTAAAAATAAAATAAAAACTTAATGGCAAAACAAAAAGTCAGTAGTTGGGTTTTGGTTTTGGGTATGTCCTTGGGGTGACCTTGCAAGGCGAAGCCACTTCTGTTAAGTTTAGGATTCTTAGAATTGGCTTTCCTTGCCAAATATACACTTTCATGTAATTTCTCTTAGTTCATCTTTAGAAATTAGGCATTGGGTATTTGCTACAAAGTTGAAGTATGTTGACGCTCAAAAATGGTTCACTTTGAGGCCAACTTAGTGATGAGGTGTGATTGATGATGAGTGAAGGTGAGTACCTTCTGCGTGGAGGATTTGAGAAGCGATAAACATACAAAGAAATATAGTGGTTCATTTAATGAATGCTATTTCACAAGTATATTCTCATTATTATAATATATATTTACATTTGTATTTAGGCCCAAACTTAAATGTAAGAGAGGAATCATGACTTCAAGCTTGCCTAAGAGATCCTTTCTAAGAGAGTGGTCTCCTTTATAGTGATAGAGCATTCACTTCTTATAATATTCCAATGTGGGACTCTTTACTTTGCCTAGAGTTGCTTCTAGTTGCTTGGTCAAATATGGTATAAACAAAGTACATTGAAGAGATTATGTGTGAAACCCCGTATTTATAACATTGAAGAGCTTAGTGTGAAACCCCATATTTATAAAATTATATAGTTTGAAGATTTAATATTTTGCCATTTAATTTATATATTATATTTTATTAATTCTTGGAGGAGATAAAGGGCTTAGCTTGTATTTTCTTAAATTGGAGCAATACTTTGAATCGAGGAAGGGGTTTCTTGGGGGCCTTTTGCAGAGATTGATTTAATTAAATTTCGTGAGCAATATATTATGCATGATATTATTATTTGATTGCTATTGATATTGGGTGTTTAAGTGTTGTTAATTATCATTATATTTTATTAATATTGACATGATCATATGTTATCGGTGATGGTTGGAATTCTTGGATTGACAAAGAAATTATGGAAAAGAGGGTAATGGGAAGGTTCTTTTGTGAGTTGAGTCCATTAGTACCAAGTCAAGCAAGCGCAGGTTACATATAGATTAAGAAATGGAGTATAATTGTCAATTGGGTGATTTGGGATTGGAGATCAATGGTGTGGATAAGATGACTAGCAAAAGATGAATTATGGGATAATGAGATGGGTGTTAGCTGGGGCATTCGGAATCATAATGGTAAATGCATGGTATGGGACATGTAGATTGCTTGTCCTATTATATAGATTACGGGTTAGAATGAAGAGTATTATTATAATTATTATTATTATTATTATTATTATTATTAATGTGATATTTGGTTGTGTGATTGCATGTCGCTTAATTTAGTTATATCAATCTATTGTGGTAAGGTCTCATGTCTCTACTGAGTTTGTGATTGCTCACCCTTCAAAGCCTGCTTAATTTTCGTATGAATTAGTAGAGCAAGCGGTCGTAAATCGATTGAGGTTGAATTAGATGAGAGTGATAGAGCTTTGTTTATTAATTGTAAAGTTGTAAGATTTTTAGAGCTATTGTATAAGATAAATTTATTTTTAACTCATGTTTCGCCTTCTTTTATTTTGTTTTAGTTTTTATTTTCTCACGCAACTGGGCGTGGGTTTCTCAACCCCCGCTTTGCGCGTGACATTATGAGGCTACAAAACCAAGGTAATTTGTGCATTCATTTATAATGAGCTTATGAGACAACTTGAAAATTGGAGATTTAGTCTAAACACAAATTATATTTCGCAAGTGCACAAGGTCAATCGTAATATAGTTTGGCAAATACGAGGTCATTCCCACAAGGATGGAGTTCAACTTCCAATTAGTCTAACCTAATTTACTTCACAAAATACTTTAAACTACTTTAATTATATAAACAAGAAATTAAACACATAGCATACTCACGTAAACATGAAAGGGTTTATGAAAGAAAGATTTAATTACCAACGAGAATTAAAGACAAAACAAGTAGAAAGTCATGAAACACAGAATGAGAAATTCAAATTGATAGAAGCACTAGGACAATGAATTCAGCACTAGTAATCTGATCTAGCCTCTTATTCACCTACCTATTAACTAACCATTTGATGTTGTCGCTTGGTTTTCCTTTTTCATGAATTATATCTATGGTATTTATGCTAACTCGAATATTCCTACATGCAATTCGAATATGGTATTTAGGTCAAATATCAACACATAGAAACTCATTAAGATCAGTGAAAACCTTGAACAAGCATGTAAACCCTAGGAGTATGGTATTTACCCTAGACGAATTACAAATCCTAATCACAAGAAGCAAGCCTTAAATTAAGTATGGTATTCACTCTAATTTGCATCCAATTAACTCAATTAAAAGTCTAAATGGTGATCAAGCATCAGATAATCAACCAACTTATTAAGCATAGTGATTAAGAATCCAACATCAAACGGCAATCAATAGATAAGTAAAATAAGAAAACTAAATTATCATACTAGGGCTACATCATGCCCTAACAAAAGAAAATTAGTTACACACATGTATTATTAATAGCATTATATATAGTCGCAAAAGGAAGTTGGAGAAATAAAGTTTGCTGAAGACTTTTATTTTTCGATTGGGTTTATCTAACCGGATCCCATATTGTATCATTTACAGAGTTGAAAGAGTCGAACAAAGGAAAAAACTGAATTTTGGTATATTTAATGTCCGACCAAGCTATGCATAAACAATATTGCAGAAAATTCTCACATTCCGTAATGTGAAAAGTCTTATGAAATTTTGGTATACATGAGAGAAATTTCCTAACTTCTGGTAATTGCTTTTTTTCCCACTAGAACTGTCTTCTCGGTGTTTTTTCTTCTTCTTCTTGTTTCTTTAAAATTTCCCAAAGTGCTCACCCACAAATACTGATTGTGAAAGGTCTTGACCCAGTCTCAAAGATTCACATATATATATTTAAATTATATCTCAACATAAAGAAAAAGAAGCATCTTCAATTCATTTGAAGGAACCTCTTCTCCTCATACTTATCAAAGCTAGCATGTAAATCAATTGCCAAAACACCTATATAATACCAGCTAGCTACAGCTATATAGTTGAATAATAATTAAGCTAAACCTTTGTATCACCCAGTATTATTTTATTAAACTCTTCTGGACCTTTTGACGATTCTCCATGGAAGTGGCGGAACTTAATTAATGTTAAATACCACTTTGCACCCCTAATCTGTTGCTAATTCTTATGTAAGGGTCGGCTTTAGAGTAATTAGGTCTGGAGCACTACCCCTATGTAATTTTGGGAATTATTTATATACTACCATATTTTCATGTGCTATATATATATATATTCTCTCATGAGGATGTCAAGCGCGTTATTACTGTGTTGTGTCATTGTAAATAGGGAGGAAAACATAAAGGGGTAGTAGAAACTACACGGCATACGTCCGCACGGTAATAACGTCTAGACGTCCGCATATATAGGAGAATTTCTCTCTCTATATATAGTTTAAGATATTGGTCAAACGTCTAGACACATTTAAACTTTGATCACCATTATACTTATCATCAATCTTTTTAGATGTTTTGTTCATCAAGATATTCAACAACAAAATTTCCCCTTTTTTAATAATGGCTTCATAGAAATCCCTACAAATTTCAGGCCTAATTTTTCAACAATTGAGGTTGACCAATAAAAACAATACTGATCTAACCCATTGATTGTTAAAATATACAGCAGTACCCATATGTAACCCATTGTGTCCACATGACACGAATGCAGTGTTTAATTAGAAAAGTCTGACAGAAGTGGTCCAACTTAAAACTTGTTATAGCGACATGCATACAAATTTGGGGTCAAAGTTGGAAGGGGAAAAGATCTCTATATAAGGCATAGCTAGGTGCTCAAGGTTTTCTAAACTCAATTAATCCCATCATCAACAGCCTTCTTTAAGGGTTCAAGCTTATTCTCTCTGCAGTTTTATTCATTAGTTCATAATAAATAAGCACTCTTCCTTCCGAGTACCTCTCCTATACATTTCCTGTGTTGTGCAGCATTCTGTATGCCTCTCTCTTTCATCTCAAATGGAGAGAGCAAGATCATTTCTTCAGTCTCCCACTTACGGGAACATCGTCACCGTTCTGAGCATTGATGGAGGTGGAATTAGAGGGATTATTCCCGGAACTATACTCAAATTCCTAGAATCAGAGCTTCAGGTAATTAAGCATATATATTAAAACCCATAATTTAACTTTAATTAATAATGTTTAAAATAATTGTCTTGCTAATTTATTTTCACTTGAACTTTGCCACATATGCAGAAGCTAGATGGTGAAGAAGCAAGGCTTGCAGATTACTTTGATGTGATTGCAGGGACTAGCACTGGGTGGGCTTGTGACTGCCATGCTTACTACCCCAGATGAAAATAATCGACCCTTATTTGCTGCTAAAGACATTAACGATTTTTATCTCGAACATTGTCCTAAGATCTTCCCTCAAGACAGGTACCTAACAAGCTATTCAACTCAATGTCATTAATCTTGTGCATGTACATCAATTATTAGTATAATTAATCTTAGCTTGAACACCTTTTTCTTTTTAATATTATACATATATAGTGGCTAACAATCACATATATTTTGCTTGTGCAGCAACTATACATTGATTGGTGAGGCCATGGACATGGTAAAAGCTGTGTCAGGACCGAAGTATGATGGGAAGTATTTACATAAGATAGTGAAGGAAATATTAGGAGACATACGATTAAGTGACACGTTAACAAACGTTATAATCCCAACTTTTGATATAAAGCGGCTACAACCAATGGTCTTCTAGCATGAGGTTTGTTTTCATATCTTTAAATATATATATATATGTGTGTGTGTGTGTATATATATGCTTGTTTTGTTAAATCTAATATAGTTACATGGTTGGTTTTGTGTTTCGATGGTGATTATAGGAGAAAAAGAACACTAGCATAAATGCTTTACTGTCGGACATATGCATTGGGACTTCAGCAGCCCCAACCTATCTTCCAGCGCACCATTTTGAAACCAAAACTTCCACTGGTGAATCAAGAGATTTCGATCTCATTGATGGTGGCGTTGCTGCTAACAACCCGGTATATATATAATTACATTATGACCTTGATCTATAATACACCATGCAATTTCAAAAGCTTATTTAACTCTCGTTCATTATATTGTTGTTTTTTCTTATCAGGCTTTGGTTGCTATAAGCGAAATGACAAAAGAAATCCACCAGGGAAATTCTGACTTCTTTGCTATAAGGTCAACTGAGTATGGTCGGTTCTTAGTGATATCGTTGGGTACTGGTTCAGCAAAATCTGAAGAGAAATATAATGCCGATGATGCAGCTAAATGGGGTCTTTTGGGATGGTTGACGAAAGGGGGTTCCACTCCATTGGTAGATGTATTTACTCAAGCAAGTAGTGACATGGTCGATTTCCACCTTGCTACTGTTTTTCAAGCTCTCGACTGTGAGAAAAATTACCTCCGAATTCAGGTATTTGGGATATATTTACTGCCATACTATGAATTAATCTATACCATAATCAATAATCCAAACTCACAGTAAAAATCGATAATTAACGGGTTGAAGTGAAAATATGTATGGTGCAGGATGATACATTGGAGAAAACAGTATCTTCAGTGGACATTGCTACGCAAGAAAACTTGAATAACCTTGTAAAAGTTGGAGAGGAATTGTTGAAGAAACCGGTTTCGAGGGTGAATTTGCAAACCGGTATCTATGAGCCTGCTCATCAGGAAACAAATGAAGAAGCTCTCGTAAGGTATGTATATTTGATTACTCGCCAATCTAATATGATTTTTTAGCATGAACATAAATATGTTATATTGATTAAACATTACTAATCACAATTAATTTTCTTAATTAATCTGCACGTGTGTAGGGTGTCGCAAATTCTGTCCAGGGAAAGGAAGGTCCGTGAAATGAGATCACCAAAGGCTATAGCTGACAGCAACTCCAACTGATGATCACATATTGCTAATCTCACGCTTATTATTCCCTCTAATTAGATTTTTTTAAAATTAAAATAAAGCACTAAATAAATAAATAACCAGATGGTGAAATTAGTGCTAATAATGAATTCATTATTGTTCATATTGTAATTTAATTATTTTCTCCCAATAAATACCAACCAGCATGTTGGTTGTGATCAGCAGTATTTACTTGATTCTTTATTTGAGTTAGAAATCGAAGTATTTTAATTTTATTATACTTTTCTCCTTTTCTTTTGCTACTTTCCCCACATCCAATTAACATAAATTTCCTTTTGTGTGTTTTGTTTCTTTGGTTTGGTTCCTTGCCACGCTCACAAAAACCAAAAAAAGAAATTCAAAAGAAAAGAAAGTCAATCTTTTGACGGGTCCGTATGAAAAGAGACAAATAAATTAATTAAAAATTAAAGTCTCTATTTGATCATTTAAACAATGATTAAGTGGACTTGTTGGTAAGAATCATAATCCAAGTTGACTATTAACTGGAATAAAAAAATTCATGGTTTCTGGGTCTGAGATTCAGACCACAAAACAAAAATGACCACATGGTCAATATGCATGCTCCCTCAACTGCTCTCAATATCTACTTCACAAGAATTTTCAAACCCTTTCTTTCAAGATTGAATTTTATTGGCAACTGGTCGGGGCATAAAATAAACCATAAAATGGGATGCTAATTGAGTATAACCTTGTTTTCATATCTATGATATATATATATATATATAGCAATCGCCTTTTATATATAGAAGGAGTTTTAACGAGGCAACTTTATATATGTCGTCGGCACCACTGTGTATTTTTGTTTTTATTAATGAAATTCATTGTTTTCTTTGTAAAAAGAAAAAAAGATTAAAAATATATTTTTTGGACCAGCAACTTTCTTGTTTTATTTTGAAGTTTTAATTTGGACTAAAATGGATAACACGCGGATTATCATTTATGGCTATCTATTCCCAATAAGTAAAACAGAAAATAAATGAATTAATAATCATAGTGTTGATTATGATTATCATTTATTACAACAATTTTTCCCTCAAATTAATTAACACCAAAATTCAATACAAAATACAAAAAACTTAATGGCAAAACAAAAGAGTCAGTAGTTGAGTTTTGGTTTTGGAGTATGTCCATGGGGTGACCTTGCAAGGCGAAGCCACTTCTCTTCCGATAATAGTTTTGCAAACCTGCACAGTTAATTACAACTTTCTGTTATTACAGATTGCAAAAATTGAACACATAAATTTTGGAAATGAATATTTTGTTGGTTTTATTACCTTGTGAGAGCCTCTTCATTAGATTCATGTTTTGAAGGCTCCACCCTGCCAGTCTCCAAATTAACCCTGGAAACTGGTTTTTTCAACAGCCTTTCACCAACTATCAGAAGATCATCCAAATTCTGCTTATCGGCTATGTCCACAGAAGATACATGCCCGGTTAACGTGTCATCCTGCATTAATTTGGGCTAATAAGATAAATAATAATACGATTTGTAACACATTTACTAAGTACAGCTGATTCGGACTCATATAGTTTATTAAAGAGATAGTAGCCAGCAATGTGACCAGTAAATGTGGTCCGAACAATGAGTGATGAATTGGATTAATTACCTGAATTCGAAGGTAATTATTTTCTGAGCGGAGGGCTTGGAAAACAACAGAAAGGTGATAATCGACCATATCAGCACTTGATTGACTGAAAACATCAATTATTGGGGTTCCACCACCGCTGGTTAACCAATCTAACAAGCCCCATTTGGCTGCAGAAAGTGCATGGTATTTGAACTCAGCTTTTGCTGAGCCTGTTCCTAATGATATCACTAGAAACCTTGTATAGTCCATGGGCTTTATAGGGAAAAAAAATCTGAGCTCCCCTTGATTATTGTCTTTGTCACTTCACCAATAGCAAGTAAAGTCTGAAATAAGAGCAAAAATATAATCAATTGACACTAACATAGAGTTATTTGAAAACCAACTAGCTAGTGGTCGAGTGGTATTTTTCTTCTATAAACTTCGTTAGAAGATGTGCGAAAATATGTACCGGATTATTTGCAGCCACACCACCATCGATGAGGTTAAATTCTCTTACATTCCCCTTCTGGGTCCATGGTTTCAAAATAATGGGCTGGGAGATAAGTAGGTGCTGCTGAGGTTGCAATGCATATGTCTGAGAGTTTAGCATCGAAGCCTGGCTTATGTTTCACCTAACCACCCAAGAAAAGCACATAATTTTATCAAATAACAAACAGTAAAAGTAACATTAAACTGGTGATCAAAAAAATTAAGTCAAGAAGTGATATGATGGGTTAAATTCAAAGTAAGGGGACAACCTCATAGCTGGAAAAGATTGTTGGTTGGAGCTGCTTTATGTCAAATGTTGGAATGACAACGTTAGTTAATGTCTGGTGCAGTTTTTTGTCACCAAGTTTCTGCCCAACCAAGTCATGCAAATACTTCCCATCGTATTTTGGTCCTGCTAGAGCTTTGATAATCTTTGTAGCATAAGGAAATACTGGACAGCTGTTGTTTAAAAAATTAGTGCTTATGTTAGAATCTATTTTAACAAAAACATGTTCTGTAATATTTAACAACAATTTGGCATTTAACATGTAAACATTACTGTTTCTGGGGGAAGATTTTGGGGCAGTGAGTAAGGTAGAAGTCCTTAATATCTTTGGCAGCAAACACAGGGCGGTTGTTCTCATCTGGGGTTGCAAGCATGGCAGTTACAAGGCCACCAGTGCTTGTTCCTGCAATCACATCGAAATAGTCGGCGATTCTTGCATCTTCACCATCCAGTTTCTGCAACATGATCAAACATTTTGAGTACTTATATGACTTAGAAACAATGTTATTTGACATGGAATTATCGATCAAAGACATTATATGTGAATGCGTATGCAGAGGACATAAGGATTGAATAGTCTACCTGAAGCTCAGCTTCAAGGTAACCAAGGATGGTTCCAGGGATAAGCCCTCTTATTCCACCCCCATCGATGCTTAAAACGGTGATGAGGTTTCCATAGGTTGGGGCCTGCAAAGGTATACTCTTGCTTCTGTTCATGAGACTTGAGTTGCTGCTATAAGAGAGAGAGAGAGAGAGAGAGAGAGAGAGAGAGAGAGAGAGTCTGAATTCTAGAAGAGGGTTTGGATAAATATATAGCTAGAGTTCTTTGGTAAGTTTCCCTTTGACAGAAGTACTACAGGGGTATTTATAGCCAAGTCATTGGATTATGCATACATGTACCCAAAAAGTGTTAAGAAAAGTACAATGTCAATGGGTATGAATGTGATTCAAATTTTTTAATCCTTTGTAGTTTATTGGATATAGTTCAAGTTGGACATGTAGACTGAGAATGGAAATGTTCATTTCTAGTCAAACATTAGCACCTTTCTACAGGAAAATGGTTAATTATGGTTCCTCTAATTGTAGAATTGTAGGTGAGACTCCATGAGACTTGTAGGTGACAATGTGAAGCCATCTTGGAGGCTAATTAACATGATGCTGGTTAGGCCAATCCCCACTGAGGACGGCCATGAATTTCCTACCCTTAAAGCACCTCTATCAAGCATGCAGCCAAAACTTTAGCTTATTATAAATTTCAAGTTCTTCTCTGCGGCTACATACAATGAAGGGACATTATGATATTTAAGATTCCTTGTCAAAGGATTAAATCTTTACATGTTATGAGCTGATTCGTATAAGGCGGCGATGAACATTAGCAGTAAGATTAGAAGGGCAATCAGGAGGCCACAAGTTGCCAGTGTGATGGAAAATGGTCTTCCATTCAATTTTGCCTGCATTTGACTTCAATAGGATGATAAAGGGATGCTGAAAAATTTAATCAAGTTCTATTGTCATATGTTGTTCGTGGACTTCAATTTAGGGGGGTAACATGTTGTCTTATTAGCAATCGTACACTTCAACAACACAGTCATCAATCATTGTACAATAAAATGCTACTGTCAATAAGGAAGAGGAAAACCTTTTGGTTTCTGTTTTACCATGTGGTACAAAGCTTAGTAAACGCTTCCCTTTGAATATAAATTGAATTTCTGTATAATTTACTGTCATTCATCTGTTCCCACTTTCCCCCATACAATACCTAAAGTTAGCTGCAAGTGAAAAGTGACTTATCCATTCTTTTTCTTAAATTTGCCGAAATCCTGATTCCAGATAATCCATTATTATTTGTTTAAATGGTAGTGGAAACCTTCCTAAAATTTATTACTTTAATTTAAGTCCTCAATTCCAAATAACATGTTCATTTTGGTAGAATTTTCAATGTTTTGTAAAGCATACGTGCACAAATACATACATCTAGTGTGTATATATTTGTATACTCACCTTACTGAGTTGGATTTTATAAAAGATTGAGGAGCAGATGATCACTATGACTATTTCTTCGGGGAGATTTAGAGGATGCAAAAATCACAAGATTACAGTCTGTTCATCAAACCAATGAGTCTGCAAAATTTCTCCAGCATTTAATTTTGTAGTTTTCTGTTGTCTTTTAGCAAGTATATATATATATATACACTTTTTAGCATTATATTCCCTAAGTTGCTTGTTGTTATCTACTCTCCAGCCTATAATGAAGCAAAAAAGTGTAACAAGATGAAACTATGACATATCAGTGAAACTGCAAGAGGGTTTTCCCATTCAATGAAGAAAAACTGATAAAAGACTCCTCTTGATGTAAAGAGTAGCTGCAATAAAATGTATCAATTGATAAGACTGATGCCTCTCTTAAAACTAACTGATGTAACAAACTTTTAAGAACATTTAATTAGTTTAGAGGCTGAGCTTGAGGATAAGCTTCAACTAGTACTCTGCTCCTCATGATACTGCTGTTTCTGTAATACTCTTTAATTAGTACTGGTGGTGATATCATATTTAGACCCAAAAAAAAAAACAAGGAGAACGCACCAGACGACGCATGAAATTATAGAATTCAGTCCATGCATTTATGTAGATCTAATTCAGTGAAAGCCATCCCTAGTCCATGTTCAATGTTTGACGATTATAATTCTGTGCACCGTTCTGTCTTTAAGTGATGATGAAGCAAATTGAATTGGTACGTTTGATACTAATACTTAAATCTTCAACCTTTTGGCTGTGCTCAAGGAGATAATTATTACAGTTAAAACCAGTTCAAAGCCCGGTACCGCCCATGTGAAATTGTATTTGTTTAAGTTTATCAATGATTTCTATATGCCCTAGAGGCCAAGATAGATGGTGGCCTTCATTTTCACAAACTTGACCTGCACCCTTTTTGTCCGTGGACTTGTTGGTAAGAGTCACATTCCAACTTGACTAATACAAAATTACGCTTAACCTCTGGGCTTAACTTTTCCAATAATAGTGATATGCGTCTACTTTCTGCATGCTAATAATGCAAGCAACAAAATGCCAAACACGAAAATTCAGCTCTTAAAGCTAACATCACTATCTCTAATCCAAAGAGTTGGTGATATGTGCATAGCCATTTTATCGAAAGAGCTCAAAAGGTCACAACACGTGCATAGTTTTCTTTTCTGCAAAAAAGGTTAAATTTAATTTGTTTATTATACTAAATACAGTTTTATAATAATAATTTAATCATAAACAGAGTTGCTGATAATATATAAAAATTTGGCCACGTGCATAGTTCTTGCTTGCAAATTGCAATTCTTAAATTTCATTGATAGAGAAGAATGAATACATCTGTTACATTGTTATCCCACCCCTCCTGGGTTTTATTCAGATACCTCAAAAATTACAATTTCAATTTACTACTTGAACAATAATAAATGAAAGAATTCATCATGAGCTGTGAACATAATATGTGTATGATCGATCAGTTGGGTTTTGGAGTGTGTCCGTGGGGCGACCTTGCGAGACGAAGCCACTTCTCTTCGGAGAGTAGTTTTGCAAACCTGCAAGTAAGTTACAGATTTTAATATTTGGATGAATTACTAGAGAAAAATACTAGCACATAGATTATGGAATAATATTAATATTGGCAGTTAATATATGATGCATACCTTGTAAGAGCCTCTTCATTAGTTTCATGATTACAAGCCTCAAATTTGCCTGTCTCCAAGTTAACCCTGGAAACTGGCTGCTTCAATAGGCCTTCACCAACTTGCACAAGACTGTCCAAATTCTTCTCTGTTGCTACATCCACGGAAGCTACATCCCCTTGTAGCTTGTCATCCTGCGGTGTTTTTTTTATAAATGTGCCTATGTTAATATATTTGTTGTTGCATGTTATTAATCAAATTGAGAGAATTGATTAAAATAAGTATACCTGAATTCGAAGGTAGTTTTTCTCGGAGTGAAGGGCTTGGAAAACCACAGAAAGGTTAAGATCAACCATATCTGCGCTACTGTAGCTGAAAACATTAATGATTGGGGTGGAACCACCGCTGGTTAACCAATTCAACATGCCCCATTTAGCTGCATCATGTGCATTGTACTTCACCTCATCTTTTGGTGAGCCAGTTCCTAATGATATCACCAGAAATCGGCCATAGTCCATAGGTTTTATAGGGAAGAAGTCGGAGCTCCCCTTGATTATTGCCTTTGTCACTTCACCAATAGCAAGCAAAGTCTGAAACAAGGACACATCTTGAAGTCATTTTTCTGAACCGGATTTTTTTTAATAAATAATTTAATATTTAATATTCAATATTCGGTTGTTTTATATTATGTACCGGATTATTTGCAGCCACTCCACCATCGATAAGGTTAAATTCTTTAACGTTTCCTTCACCGTCCTTGGTTTTGAAATAATGAGCTGGAAGATAAGTTGGTGCTGCTGAGGTTCCAATGCATATGTCGGAGAGTAAGGCATCAAAGCATGGCTTATGGTTCACCTGAAAAACCACATATTATGATAAGTCAATGTTTGCTGGAAAAGATGAACTTGAGGAAGAAAGAAGTGAATAGCAGAAGGTGAACCTCAAAGCTGGAAAAGATTGTTGGCTGGAGATTCCTTATGTCAAATGTAGGAATCACAACGTTAGTCAATGTTTGGTGCAGTTTTTTGTCACCCAGTTTTTGCCTCACCAGGCTATGTAGATACTTCCCGTTGTATTTTGGTCCTGCTAGAGCTTTGATAATCTTTGTAACATAGGGAAACAACGGACACCTGTTGTTTAAAACATTAAGCTTGTATTTAGTTTACTCTATATATATATATATAGATAGAAAGTATTTATATCAAAAAATGTAGCAATCTGCAAATTAAAGTTATGTAAACATTACGTGTTCTGGGGGAAGATTTTAGGGCACTCATTAAGGTAGAATTCCTTAATATCATTGGCAGCGAACAGAGGACGGTTGTTCTCATCCGGGGCTGTGAGCATGGCAGTCACAAGACCACCTGTACTTGTTCCTGCAATCACATCAAAATAATCTGCCAGTCTTGCATCCTCACCATCCAGCTTCTGCAACATGATCAATAACATTAGTATCCTTTAGCAATAGTGTAGCTGTGGTAAAAAGTTAGAGAGTATTATAAGACAGATGTTGGACATGTGAATATCTTATACATGTATATGTGCATGCATGCACATGCCAAGGAGAAGAAGATAAATATTTATGCATACGAGCTTTTAAAGCTTAGAGCATCCAACCCAAAATTAGTAACGATTTGAAGGATGTAGATGCAAGACTTGGAATAAACAACATGAGGTTATGTATCCCCAAAAACAATAGCAGTGCCGGATGCATACATCGCAAATGAATCTATACATTGTGAAAAACAAGTCATAAACCATGTATACTCCCACACAAAGATAACCTAATAGTAAAATTCTTATTCTACCTGAAGCTCAGATTCTAGGAAAGCAAGGATAGTTCCTGGGATAAGCCCTCTTATTCCACCCCCATCAATGCTTAGAACAGTGATTAGGTTTCCATAAGTTGGGGGCTGCAGGGGTATACTTTTGGTTCTTTCCATGAGAGACTTGAGAGTTTGAGTTGCTGCTATATAGAGATAGAGAGAGCTAGAAGGAAAGAGAGTCTGAAGTTAATTATTAGAAGAAGGATTTATAGCTTGCGAGATTTCTTTGTGAATTCTCCTTGAGAGAAGTAGAGGTATTTATAGATTCCATTGCACACACATTTTCCAGGATTCAACCAAGTCAATGGATTATGCCCCCCAAAAAAGTGATTGAATAAAGCACAATGTCAAAGGATGAATGTGATTCAAAGTTTTGACCGGTTGATATTTTTCGTGGATATGGCTCAAGTTGGAGGCATGTTTTCTAAGCAAGGAAATGACATATAATTATTAAAAGAGATATTTAGTCATATACTCATCATTTAATTTCTGTAAACAAACCCAAAAAATAACAACTGACTCTATTGAATTTAATTTTAATTATTAAATTACTTTGATGTCCTATTGAGTGTTTTAGGTTTTTTAATGAGGTTTTGGAGTTGGGCTTGTTTTAATAAATCGATGGTTGTTTTGTAATTTATAAGAAGTTAAAAGCCTCATAGTTATGTTGTAAATGGGTTTCGGTTGTGTTTCTAAAGTCCATTTCACATAGGTTCATAGGTTTTTTTTTTAATAATTTGGCCCCTATATTTGGTATAATGATGAATCTCCCTTATTAAAATGATCATGTACAGTCCAACAATGCCCTGCTTCTACAGCC